>NC_069380.1:70895500-72117000 GCF_027475565.1 Acinonyx jubatus | reverse complement strand
AAAGAAGAAGTGGTGTATATATACAATGCACAGCCGTGAAAAGAATGAAATAACCTTGCCACAACATGGATAGATTCAGAGGGTATAGTGCTAAGTGAAATATGCCAGTCAGAGAAAGACAAGTACCATATGATTTCACGCATATGTGGAGTTCAAGAAAAAAAACAAAGAAAAAGAAGGGACAACCCCCCCCCCCCCCGACCTAACTATAGAGAACAAACTGATGGTTACCAGAGGGGAGGAGGGGGGATGGGTGAAATAGGTGAGAGAGGACTGAGTACACTTACCGTGAGGAACACTGAGTGATGCACAGAATTGGTGAATGCACTTGAAACTGACATACCACTGTTCGTTAATTATACTGAAATTAAAATAATAGGGGTGCCCAGGTGGCTCAGTCAGTTAAGTGTCCTGCTCTTGATTTTGGCTCAGGTCATGATCTCATGGTCCGTGGGATCAAGTTCTGGGCTCTGCACTGATAGCATGGAACCTGCTTGGGATTCTCTGTCCCCCTCTCTTGGCCCCTCCCCTGCCTCTCTCTCTCCCCCTCTCTACTCCCTCTCTACCCCCTCCCCCAGGTCACACACACGTGCTCTCTCTCTTTTCCTCAAAATAAATAAACATTAAAAAAAGAATAACAAAAATCTGAGAAACAGAAGAGTATCCACGGCTTCCAAAGTCTCAGCATCCTTGCCAACACTTACCTTTTTTTGTTTGTTTGTTTAATATCCCAACAGGTGTGAGGTGACACCTCATTGTGATTTTGATTTTAATGAAAAGCATCCTAAATCCACTCCCCTTAAATAGAGATCAATGACCAAAATTAGATTTCTTCTTAGACCAAAATTAGACTGTCTTTAGAATTTCATATACAAACTTTTCATTTAACATTATATTATTCACATTTGCAGTTTTAAAGACTTATTTATAAACATGATTTACTTATAGTTCAATAAATATGTTGAAAGTTTTAAAACCATTCCCTATTTTTGAATATTTACATTGTTTCTAAGGTTTTGCCTTTATAAGCAATGCTATAACAAACATCTTTACAAAACCGAAATCTTGATTGTATCCGTGATTATTTCCTTAGAAAAAGTACCAGAATTTTGGAATTTCTCACAGTACATACATTTTCACATTTCCTACTCAAAATTCATGAAAAGATTTTTCAGATTTGAATTCTGAAAACCTGACCTTGTGGGAAAAAAGCGTTCAAGAATCAACAAGAAATGAGTATGGAAGCATATTAGTTCTAATTAGGTGACTCTTCTCAAACAACTGTGGTGGCCAGCTTTTTGAAAGAATTTCAAGCCAAATGGACCAAGGTCATTTTCAGAAACTAGAATACAGCTCGGCAGGTAGAGTGGAGAACGTGGTAGAAAATAGCCACAGTGTGTCCTCACTGGATGCCTCCAAAAAAAAGAGTGTCCTCAGCAGTGGCCCATTAAGATTAATTGACTTTGTGTAAGGTGCTTAGAACTCTTCCCGGCACATGGTGAGAGATTTCTAGAAAAGTGTTTCCTGCTTTGCTTAAATGGTGGTCGTATTTACAACTAAAAATTGGCTACAGTGGAAAGTAGACTGCAAATCTACATATTATAGGAAAGCATGCTTTTGGGGTTGGAAACTATGTGTTCAGTTTTACAATTATAATTCCTTTATAATTAGCCTTAATGGGAGTAAAAATTCCTGTTTTCTTATCCATGTAAACTTTGATTCAGTATCTATTTGTGTGAAGTTTGTGAGTAGCTCCTAGAAAATATTATGTTTCAAAAGTAATTTGTTGGGGGGGGGGGGTGGTGTGGGAGGGTTTTCTACTCAGCATCGGTTTTGCAATAGTGCCATCTTCTGGTAAGAGTTTGCCTTTACAAGCAGGCGTCTTGTTCACGCTCGTTCCATCCTGCCTGGTAAATTGTGATTTTGTTCCAGGGGATACTTGAGTGAGCCATGGTAAATCAATCTCCGGAGACTACCCACTAAAGATGCTGCTCTGATAGGTGCTAAATTATGAAAAAAACATTCAGAATGCAGGAAACTAAGCGTATAAATAAACCAAGAATGTGTCTAAACTTGGAATGGTTCTTTGCTTCTGATTTGCCAATTCTCTTTTAGAAAGATATAATAGGGGGCGCCTGGGTGGCTCAGTCGGTTAAGTGCCCAACTTGAGCTCAGGTCATGATCTCACAGTTGGTGAGTTTGAGCCCCGTGTTGGGCTCTGTGCTGACAGTTCAGAGGCTGGTGCCTGCTTTGGATTCTGTGTCTCCCTCTCTCTCTGCCCCTCCCTCGCTCACACTCTGTCTCTGTCTCTTTCTCAAAAATAAATAAACATTAAAAAGTTTTTTAGAAGGATACAATAGAACTGAATAAGTCACAGAAATGGCCAGATGAAATGATTATATCCAAAAAACTCTGTCTTAAAACCTTGCACATGTGGAGGTCAGGAACGACCAAGATAGTTCTTTTGGGCCACTACGGTATCTACCGAGCTTTCATAAGAGCATTTGAAGATAGCCATTTGAGTCCATCTACAGTGACAGTGTTTAAACCTACCCCCTCACCTTTCCCCTTTTGAAGTATGAAGTTAAAATTTGCCGTAAGCTTACTCAGATTTTCACAAAAGCTTCTCCCACTTTTGGTAAAAATAATGCATTACAGTAATTTGTACCCAACATAACTATTCAGATTCAATAGTAAAGGTTACTTACTGCTAAATTCAGGTACAAGATATGTTTAGTCCCCCAGATTTCTCACTTTCCTTCACTTTCTCAGAGACACTTGTAGAATGAACGGGAGTCTCTTTGTTATAGGAAAACCCTTGAATTCCCTCTAATGTGAAAAGCTCAAGGACATTTTCACCGCATTTTGTTCTTGGATCCAGTCTCTGGGTAAACATAAGAAACTCCTTTCCTATCAAGCAGCCCCTGGTTACATAAAATTGGCAATTTGTTAGCGGTGACAATTTATTTGTGACAAACCTCACAAATAATCAGGACAACGCACACCGAGACTCTCAGGCTGAGAATCTCCTATCTTGATGCCTCAAATTCAATGACTATAGCTACACTATTTACTCCCATTTATTCAACCTTTCACAATGTACTGAAAGCAAATTTTCCCCATAGCTAAGGCCACCAACAGCTTACCAAACTAGTATCTAGGTGTGTGAAATCCTCTGTCGTATTGTGATACTTTTAAGCAAAAGACACATACCAATTCTCAATTACAGAAAATAATTCAGAGGTCTTTTCTGAGGTAAAAATGACACCTAAAAGACTTAACTGACCTTTCCGTTGTTGTTATTTTCTGAACTTGTCAAACAAACTTCTCAACAGAAAATAAAGCTGACTTAAAGGGCCAGCTGATCTCAGTTGAGGCACAGAAACCAAAATTGAGTCCTGAATTGATAAATGAATATTAAAAAATTGATAATTATTGTTTCCTTTTATTCCTCCTCTAAATCTAATGGCAAGCAAATCTCTTAAATCTGTCTCTCTCTGTCTTTGTCTCTCTCCCTCTCTGTCTCTCTGTCTCTGTCTCTCTCTCTCTCTCTCTCTCTCTCTCACACACACACACACACACACACACACATACTTGTGAAAATTGTTCATGTTATCTGAATCTCAGTTAGTCACCTCAGCTAAAAGTGGATTTGACAAACCAGATCTGGGAGCATGTAAATATAGGTTTCTCTCAGAGAAGTAGGACCTGAGCCATACTCCAAACACAGAAGAACCTACAGGCATCTCCGGTTCACCTGCTATATTTGGATTTGTGAGATCATTAGTCAGAGGTCTTACTTATCTCCTACACAAAAGTATTTCAAGGTCTGTGGGAGTTTTTTCCAGTGAAGGTTGATCAATCTTTATTACTTTCAATTTATAGCTTCCCAGATGCTCAAGTTGGCGAAGATTTTTTTTTTTACTTTAGAAAAGCGAGTTCCTTGATTATAGTTAATAATACTGTACTCTATACTTGAAAGTTGCTGAGAGAGTAGATCTTAAATGTTCTCACCACAAAAAAGAAATGGTAACCCTGTGATGTGATGCAGGTGTAGCTAACGCTAGGGGCGCAATCATTTTGCAATAGCGTATCAAATCAACACCTTAAAACCACACAATGTTGTATGTCAACTGAAAAAAGAAAAGGAAAGCGAGTTCCTTATCTGCCCTCCTTTAACCATTCTCAATGACTTTAACCATTCAATGATTTCATGTGGCTATTAAAATTAATAACAGAGAGACTTAAAGAGATTTTCTTTGAAAGTCTCTGAGAACATCTACTATAGCATGATAAAATAAGAGTGACAGGTGCCTGGGAAGCTCAGTTGGTGAGGTGTCTGACTCTTGATTTCTGCTAAGGTCTCGATCTCATGGTTCGTGAGCTCAAGCCCTGCATTGGGTTCTACACTGTCAGTGCGGAGCCTGCTTGGGATTCTCTCTCTTTCCCCGCCTCTTTGCCCTTCCCCTGTTTGCTCTCTCTCTCTCTCCTCTCTCTCTCTCTCTCTCTCTCTCTCTCAAAATAAATAAATAAACTTAAAATAATAAGAGTGAGAAGGCACAGGGGGAAAATACTGTATGGGGTGCCTGACTGGCTTAGTTGGTTAAGTGTTCGACTTTGGCTCAGGTCATGATCTCGAGGTCTGTGAGTTCAAGTCCCACGTGGGGCTCTGTGATGAAAGCTCAGAGCCTGGAGTCTGCTTCGGGTGATAAACATTAAAAAAATAAAATAAAGGGGCGCCTGGATGGCTCAGTTGGTTGAGCACCAACTTTGGCTCAGGTCATGATCTCAGGGCTCGTGAGTCCAAGCCCTGCATCGGGCTCTGTGCTGACAGCTCGGAGCCTGGAGCCTGCTTTGGATTCTGTGTCTCTCTCTCTCTCTCTGCCCCTCCCCTGCTCGTATTCTTTGTCTCGCTCTCTCTCTCAAAAATAAAAAAATAAAAAACAAACAAATACCGTATGTGTAGAATGTTCTTTTGCATAACTGCCAAGAAAGAAAGAATGGGTGATATTTCCGGAGAAACTAGCTCCGCCCTTCAATGGAGATTGGAGGAGAAACTTTCTTCAAATACAGTAAACAGGCTGGAAAGGTGTTATTTGTAGGGACTTTTTCTTTCCTTTTAAAAATAAGACATTCAGATGCTTGTAAAGCAGGTCCATAGGTGCCGGTTAAGGGCTAAAGCTGAGGAGAAGTAAGGAAAGTGTTTAACAAGTATGGGTGCCTGAGGGTGACTGCCTGGGTGAGGCCAGCACTGGAATGCTGTGCTGTGGTATCTGGTATCTAGCTCCCAGGGCAGAGGGCGGGGCTCAGTGTCAGAACTGGGACCAGCAGTCCTTGAACCAGAAAGGGTCCCTGTGAGATTTCCATGTACTTTCTGCACGCGGTCCTTTGTAGACTGTCATCCACAGTTCCTATGTCTTTTCTGTTGTTTACAGCCCTTCACTGCTGGATGGTTGCCTTCCTCCCTCCCAGATTTGACCATTTCACTGAATTTCCAGGGTTGTACAGGCTCCCATACTAGGTTGGGAAGTGCCTTCCATGGCAGATGGCATGCACAGTGAAGACTCTTCTTTGCTGTTAGGCAACACCACGCTCTGTAGCAAGAGGGGCTGTGTGTTGTAAGAAGTCTTTGATGTAAGGTTTTCTGAGCCAAGGGATTTGAGCACAATAGATACTTCATAAATATTTGTGATTGCTGGTTTCTAGGACTTACATTATCAATGCAAGCCCACCATTCTGGCTGGAGAAATGGAAGTTCTGACAAAACTGGCCAACTCTGTATTTCTAAGTCTGAAAATACCCAAGGAAACAATCTAATATCATAAATTTCCTACCAGACTGCAATTTCCCAATTGTTTATGCTGAATTCTGTTGAGCATACATATGTGATGATGTGACATCGTCTGACTGCTCAGACGATTCCCTGTGACACCCCCTCAAATGGGAAGGCATCTGTTTGGTCTCCGTTGGGAAAGCATGCTAAAAATGTCTCCACTTTGGCATTAAATCAGCTTATTGGAACAGGGTATACTCTAAAGTAGACATTTCTTCCTCTTCCTTTTTAGTAAGGTATTTCACATCTATAATTTATCTCTGGAGGATCCCAGGACTTAATACATGGCATGTTTTATTTTATTTTTATTAAATGTTTTTTTTTTTGAGAGAGAGAGAGAGAGAGAGAGAGAGAGAGAATCCGAAGCAAGATCCAGGCTCTGAGCTTTCAGCACAGAGCCCGATGCAGGGCTCAAACTCACAAACTGTGAGATCGTGACCTGAGTCGAAGTCGGACACTTAACTGACTGAGCCACCCAGGCGCCCTATACGTTGCATTTTTTAAATGTGAAGGTAAGGACATATTTTTGTTAGCTTAAGATAGAAATTGTGTTAATTATCAGAGATAAGAGTGTAACTAAATATTTTAAAAAATGTATTCCCGAGATCATGAAGACACATGGATGTATTAGTTTAGCAGAAAAATCAACTCCCACCCTAAGCCAAAAATATACCACTTAACAAAGTTTACCCCAAAGGAGGATTTTCATAATTTGTTTTGTAATAAACTGAAATTTTACTTCTAAGCAATAGAGAATGATTCAAGCTCTTCATGTCTTCATAAAGTAATAAATTCACTTAGAATATATGACACTCTTTGATAAGGGAGCATTAGCAGGTCACTTTCCAATGCTTTAGTGACACAAGAGAATTTACTCCAAATTGCTATCTGCAATAGTAATGTTGGAGCTTAGTGCCAGATGAGTTATTCTGTGACAAGGAGAATGTTCATAAACTAGTCACTAGTGACATCACAGGTGTACATGGTGGCTAAAATAATAGTGTTGGAGTAATGACATCTTCTTCGTGGAAGGTCTCTCTTCAAGATGGCCCTGGGAGTCTATTTTTGCTTGCTATCATGAGAAAATACTCAATGACATAGAACCGTGGCTTACATTTTATAATTTGTTGGGTGATTTCACACACTTGTGGTGTTCCTACCAGCTTTGGAGCAGTTATGATTTCTCCCATTGGGCAGATACTGCTCTTTCAATACTGGGATGAGTGTCCTATTTGCTAGAGTTGGGAGGTAGGGACCATGTGCAGCAGTAAAGGGCAGGTGCAGGGCAGGAAGCAGAATGTTATTGTAGGGGTGGGGGGTGTGTTAAGATGAGGGAAGCAATGGCTGGAGTCTGTGGGAAGAAACTTGCAGAGGGAGGCCAACTTGTCTGGTCTAGTTGTACTAGGGCACAAGCAACCCTTGTAATTTGCGGTGCCTTCAACCATTCTTGATTTCCCCAGCCACCCTGGGTGTCACAACTATGGAGAGACACCCCCGGACATGCCTCTGTTTACTGAGGTGTGCACAAGAGAACTCTGAGTTACTTAGGACGTCATTAGATTAACGAGAAAATGGCTTTCAAGTTAGTTGAGGGATGCAGGACCCAAAGGAATCTAAGGAAGTGTCAACCATATAAACCTCGGAAAAGGAAGAGATGCGGTGGGCCTGAGGACTGACCAGAACCAGGGACACAAATGCCACCAGGGCCATTTTTGCCAGCTCTGGACTCTGTTTTACTCAGTATGTTGGCTTCATTCTCCTCTCTTATTTCATATACTTCCTGCATTTGATGGGCACATGGCCATTGAGCTAAATGTCTCATGGTTCCACTGAGGAAAGATTATCCTTTAGTCTGTCCAGTATTAAGTTGAATGTCTTTGGATAATAATGCTGGGGGAATGGGAAGGTGGCAGTTAATTTGTATTTCTGAGTCAGACGGTCAAAATTCCCAAGGAAATCCCACTGGACAGCTCAACACACAAACGCATCCTTGCATGCATCAGCTGTGGTCTGATGGGAGGCGTTCCTGAGAACATGGAACCGCCACCCTGGCCAGCTCCCTGGGAAGAGGGACATGGGCTTGCCGGACACATCACGGATTTTGAGCACAGAAGTATCAAGTCATGAGGCAGGAAGTCAATTCCTTTCATTATTGTATCTGAATGCCCTCAATTTTATTTTCACTGAATTCTAAGTTTTAATTTTTTGTTTCTTTTGTCCTTACCAAAAGCCATAGTGTATAATAGATACTTAAAAAGATTTTTGCTAAGTTGACTGGGATTTGTTTTCGTGTCAATTATGACAAGCAGCTTCATTTACAATTTTCATATACATAGTTGAGAACTCCAGAAATTTGTATTCCAAATTTCCTTTCCATATCTGTCACAAAAATTTTGTTTTGTAAGGAGCCATAGTCACTACCCCTGGCTTTTGCTTTATGTACACCAGCGAAGTGCAGAGATTAAGGAGAGTATATACCTACCTTTTTTTGAAATCCACAGTAGGTGGTTGTACCAAGTGCAAAGTGGTTAACAGGGTGGTGCCCCACACTGGATGTCACTGTCATACAACAGGACTCATAATGAATTACATGATGGCTCTTCATATGGAACAGACTTTAGTAAAGGAAACAAGGCAGTGTCATCATGAAGAGAAGGCATGAGTCTCCCATTCATCTTTCTCCAATTATCCCAAGAGAGATGGACCACAGTCCACTGGACACACACCGTGGGTTTGAGGTTCAGTGCAGAGAGCATCCTAGTAGGGGTTTTATGAGGCCAGAGGAAAAGCAACCATGTCAATGAGGAACACAGCATCTGTTTGGAAGCCAAGCAGTCTGGATTTGGTTGCCAACCGGTTATAGGAGTTTTCTAGGGAAACTGGTTGCTGGTAACTCTGGGGGGCATGGAGGAACAAAGCCACCAGAATTATGGGAAGATGTGCTCAGAAACAGCTCTTCCTGCTGGAAGAAGGGGGCACTCTTGCTGCTTGTTGAAGCTGGTTCATTAACCTTAGAGTCATTTGGGGGGGGGGGGTAGGGACTTTAGGGCTCCAGAGAAGAAAGATTGCTTTTACACTGAAGGGTCAGTGTGCACTGGATATTTTCCATTTACTCTTCCAAGGCTGCTTTCTATTCTTCTTTGTCCTTCTCTGTGCTCCAGGAGACAGACCTTGTCACCCATGGGCCCCTTTCCTCTATCTTTTGGCTTCTCTCCCTGGCAGGGATGGGATGGAGAGAGGAGAGGAAGGCCAGGGTACGAACTTCCACAGCTTCTGTCTTTCTGTGAGTTGGCCTTGTCCCTCTACTGAAGGAAGAATAGAATACTCTTCTATTGTACTTATTCTCTCTGGTTTCCAGTACATGATCTCTGACCTTGCCCCTTCGACTGTGGTGATGACTACTCCTAAAATGTGACAGCATTGCTCTTGGCTAGGCCGCAGTTTCTTCACTGAAATGGGACCTTGGTGGTGCATTTGTGTGTTCACCACAACGCTTATGGCTTCCACAGCTGCATCCAATGTCCCTCCCCCGCCCTGCCCCGCCCAGTCTTCCAATGAAACGTTAATTGGTTCTGATTTTAACTTTTTATTCATACTTAATAACCTGAACTTCTACCCTAAACCTAAACAAATTTAATGTTTATTGAAGGCCAGCTATGAGTCTGATACTATATTAGACATTTTCATAAATAAACGTCTTTTACTTTTTTCACAATAACCATGCAAGGTATATTCTGAATCTCATTTTGAGGTTCCAAAAGACGGACCTTAAGACATCATGTCTATTTGGCATGGATGCCTACACCATAAGCACTATGCCACACTTCCTAAATCCTTCATGCAACAAGGCAAGAAAAACTGACTGATTAAAGTAGAAATACGAAGGTGCTCCTGGGTGGCTCAGTCAGTTGAGTGCTGACTTTGGCTCAGGTGATGATCTCATGTTCGTGAGTTCAAGCCCCATGTCGGGCTCTGTGCTGACAGCTCAGAGCCTGGAGCCTGCTTTGGATCCTGTGTCTCCCTCTCTCTCTGACTCTCCCCTGCTCTCACTCTGTCTCTGTCTGTCTCTCTCAAAAATAAACCTTAAAAATTTTTTTGAAGTAGAAGTAAGAACATAACCCACTCTATTCTTTGTCTGTTCTGTCCATGTGATAAAGATGAAGTTAGGGCCAAACAACCGTGTTAGAATCAGTCAGTTGTGAGCTACTGGTTTAAAAATGCAAATTATTTTCTTAAACTCATTTTGGGTTTTTTCCCTAGACAGTCCTCAGCTGTTGCTTCTGACTTTCTTGGCTCTATCCTTACCATCTATTCATCTGTCTTAAAATCAATTCACCATGGCTTCTGGATTTCTTGGATCCTTTTCTTCTTTCTTCATCATAACCCCCATCTGTTTGCTGTTAATTCCAACCCCTCTCCCTTCCTTGGCTTTGCTCTGCTTTTGCAGTCCTGGGTTTTCAGGTCTCACATCAGCCAGTTTGACTAGCCCCCCTTCAAGCTTTGGAGGGAAAGAAGGCACCTCACGGGGGAGATGTGTTCCCCTTGGCACTGGGCTTGGTTAGTGGATGTTGTCTTTGTGCAAATAAGGTACAGCCTTGAGCTTGAATGGCACGTAGTGTGCCTGGAGGACAGGAGCTGAACAGAGTATTGGGATATTTGGGGAAAAAGCAAAGGACTTAATGTAACCAGAGCCTACAATGTGGGATTGTGGGATTGGGGTGTCAGGGCAGGCAGAAAAAGCCATAAGTAAACCATAATTAGGGTAAAATCATTTGTAACAAAGTGCTCAAGTTGGCAAGGATATGGATCAGTAAGCGTGAATCCTAAATACATTTTGATTGTGTTGGTGAAAGTTATCTTCAGCAGCCACTGCCTGTGTTGTGGCCCCTTCCACCCACCTGTGTTTACACATGCTTTTCCCACTGCATGGAAGTTCTAGTTAATACTAGGATTTTCTGATTCCTACACAGATAACAGGTTGCTATTTTTTGAGACTTCTGCAAAATAAACTACTCAATGTGTTAAGAGGGTATATGTAAATAAGAGCAATATGCCAAGGTTCACCAGAAATGACTTGTAGTCGGTTGAATGGTGACCCCCTACAAGGTGTGTCCAAGTAGTAACCCCTGGGACCTGTGATCTTGACCTTATTTAGAAAAAGGTCTTTGCAAATGTAACTTAGTAAAGGATTTGGGGATGAGGTCATCCTACATACGAGGGGCCCTAAATCCAATGGCCCATAAAGAGAGGGAGATCTGACATGGGGACACAGGGGGAACACTATGTGTAGACAAAGAAAGGGACTGGAGTTATGTAGCTACAAGCCAGGGAACATGAAGGAATTCCAGAACCACCAGAAACTGGAAGATGCAAGGAGAGAATTTCCTCCAGTCTTCAAAGGGAGTGTTGCTTTCTGACCCTTGATTTTAGACTTCGGGTCTTCAGAAGTGAGGGAGAATGCAGTTCTGATATTTTCAGCCATCGAGTTTGTAGTAATTTGTTATAGCAGCTCCAGGGAAGCAATATATAGCTTTTAATTGAATAGAGAAAGAGTCTTACCCATAATCATATGTCTCTTTAAAATAGAGTACCATTTTCAGAAGTATACGGACTTGTCATCATCATGGCCATATTCAGAAGGTATAATCTCATGACGAAAGTCATTTTCTTGATATGGCCAACAAGTCTTTTTGTAATAGTTTAATGTTTAGCCAAGCCTGGAAGCGCATTAGACACTTTGTGTCTTTGATCTCTGCAAAGATTTCAAGGTGGTAATGACACTTTTTTTCAAACGAACTACATAGTTTTGCTCAGGTTTCATCTCAGTAATTCATACAGTCTACTCAAATTTCTAGCCAACATTGATCTCCCCTTCCTAATGGCCTGTAGCCTTGCAGTTTTCGTAGAAAATATTTTGGGGTATCAATTAAATTTGATCCCACATTATGTAGCCTGGTACAGGTGAATCCTGATTGTGTAATAATAGCTACCACTTCCTGAGAATACATTTTTTGTGTGTGCATCATATATATCATCTCTAACCCCTTCAGAAATGCTGCAAGGTAAGTATTAACCATATTTTATAAATGAGGAAGCTGCAATTCAGGGAAGGTAACTGACAACGAATACAGGGCAGAATCATAACTGGGATTTGCTCTCTTTGACTCCAAAACCTGAAGACTTTCTACTGGGTTATTCCGCTTTTTCAGAAATTTCTAAAAGTCAGTAATTTGAAATTTAAACAATTTTTTTTCATTTTTTAAAATTGAATGAACTTAGGTCCTCCTACAACCATTCACTTTCCCTACTGTATTTCTTTTTTTTAAATATAATTTATTGTCAAGTTGGCTAACATACAGTGTATACAGCGTGCTCTTGGCCTTCAGAGAAACAATATCTGCTACACAACTATTGAACCTACAGTGTATCTGTACATCAATCTACACAGCCATAAATGAATGTTCACGTATGAATTCCAATTTGATGAAGTTTGAATAGAACCTTTCCAGTTGTAAGAGCAGAGTTTAGGAAAACTTGAACTCTGAATTACTGGAAGCCATCTGAGAACTTGGTAGGATTGGCTTGGTAGGATTTCTGATGAGGCAGGGGCTTAAAAATGAGGTGAAAGAGATCCGAGGCTTTGGGGAGCAAAACGCATATTCTTTTGCTGGATTGGACACCTAGTGGACACCTAGGGGCCCAGACTTTCTTCCTTCTGCTTCCCATTTTAAGAAGAGCTTTGTGGTTCAGGCTTCTGTCTGCAGGCTTTCCTTTCCAGTGCATTCAACAGTTGATTTTGCTGGGGGTTTCCCTGCTTTGGCCTACTGCTGAGTAGAGCAAAGCTCACAGCTTTTCCCAAAAACATTGAAGCAAGCACAGAGCCCTCTAGCTATGTTTAGTGGTTGCTAGCCACTAGCATCTGTGGAGAAATATGAAGTAGAAGCAATAAAAAAGTAAAAATTTTCAAGTTAATAACCCCCACCCCCCCCCCATTGCCCCTGGTGTTCATTGGATACAATGAGCAAAAACTTTTGCTTATTTTTCCTTTGCTGTAAACACTTCTTCACTCTTAGGGGCGCCAAACTTCCCTTCCTTTTTTTTTTCTTCCAGAATAGTGAATTTGGGTCTCACTCCTGTATAAAACAAGTCTCATGCTCTGTCATTCCTTCTAAATTGCTTGGCTTTTGATGATTAAATGTCATCCTTTTAATTTTGGAGTTTTTTGATTGACCTCTAGGGGGCAGCAACTCCTTAGTACTTAATGTCATTTTCCCAGATGGGATGATGTAAGCTTCCAGTGAATCCATGCTGGCTGGTTTGCTCTGTCTTCTCTATTCAAATGTGATGTGATGTCACTGTTTTAATTCTATGCTTCCTTCCATTAACTAAAATAGTAAACATATGAATCAAAGTCAGATGTCTTTGTAAATTAAAAGAGGACAAATTTGCATGTTCAATGAAAGAAGCAGTTGATAAACTGGCTTACAGTTTAATTTAGCTCACTTCCACTTTTCTGAAAATTATGGTGAAAAATTCATTTTTTTCCACTAAATCACCCAAAAAATGGAGTGTTCTTTTTTTTTAAATAAAGTTTTTATTTAAATTCCAGTTACTTAACATACAGTGTAATATTAGTTTCAGGTGTACAATATAGTGATTCCACAATTCTGTAAATCACCCAGTGATTCATCACCCAGTGTTCATCACCCAGTGTGAATCACCCAGTGTGAATCACGTGTGCAGTCTTTAATCTCCACCCTCTATTTCACCCATCCCCCACCCCCGTAAGAGTCTGTTTCTTGGTTTGCCTCCCCTTTCCCCCCCTTTGCTCTTTTGTTTTGTTTCTTAAATTCCACATAGGAGTGAACTCATATGGTATTTATTTTTCTCTGACTTATTTCACTTAGTATAATACTCTCTAGTCCCATCCACATTGTTGCAAATGGCAAGATTTTCATTCTTTTTGATGGCAGAGTAATATTCCATTGTGCGTGCGTGTGTGTATGCATATACATATATATATATGTATATGCATACCACATCTTCTTTATCCATTAATCAGTCAATGGACATTTGGGTTGTTTCCATAATTTGGCTATTGTAGGTAATGCTACCATGAACATTGGGGTATATGTATTCCTTTGAATTAGTACTTTTGTATTCTTTGGGTATATAAAAATTGTATTGTTCTTTAACTGTTTTATGTGTTTGTTTCCACACCTGTACTGTAACCTTCATGAGGTCAAAGGCTACAGGTTACACTTTTCATGTATTATTTTTAATTTTGCCCCATGCTTATGAATGTATTTATATAGGTACTTAATAGTATGAAAGCTGTTGGCTTAAATTCAACGAAATTATTTTAAGTATAATTTAATATACTTAATAATATAAAGTATAAAAAATATATAAAATATAAAAATAAATAATAAATATAATTTAAATCTAATATTTAAGTATCTGTTTTAGAGAAGGCTTAATTCCAGATAATTAGGACACAAAGATAAATGAGACATAGTCTTTTTATTTTCAAGGACCTCACATGTCTTTTTAAAAATCTTTATATCCAAATCTTTATGTATTGTTTTAAATAGGTACTAGAGACATGTGGTTCCAAGTTAAAGCAATGTATTGAGATTTACATTGAGAAGTGTAGCTCCTACCTATGTCTCTGCTCATCCCGGCTCCAAGTCCCATTAATCCCAAGTTGGTAATCATTTTTATTAATTTAACATGTCCTTTTAATGTTGCATTATATAGATGCAAGCAAATACACATGTACACATATTTTCTTATTTTCTTTTTCATAAAAAGTTAGCACATGGGGTGCCTGGGTGGCTCAGTTGGTTAAGGATCTGACTTCAGCTCAGGTCATGATATCATGGTTCGTGAGTTTGAGCCCCATGTCAGGCTCTGTGCTAATAGCACAGAGCCTGGAGCCTGCTTCGAGTTCTGTGTCTGCCCCTCTCTCTGCCCCTCCCTCACTCATGCTCTGTCTCTCTCAAAAAAATAAATCACCTTGGTTGAGAACCTCTGGGTTAAAGTCTTCTAGTGAGGACCACTTGGGTCACTTCCAATCTTTTATTATCACAAACCATGCAGGAATGAGCCATCTTATATGTGTTATTTTGTATGTTTGCAGGATATAAATTACTAGCCATGGGATTACCGGCTGAAGTGAAAAGTACCTTTGTAAATTTGGAAATATTGCAAAATTTCCCACCATAGGGCCATGCTGTTTTAGAGATCCAGCAACAGTGGGTGAGATGATGACTATCTTTCTGTGTAACAAGCAACAACATAAAGAGACATGAAGAATCGTGACGGGGCACTCAGATTCAGGTGTGGGGGCACATAGTGCACAGACTGGGAATGGTCTTCTCTGAGAAAGAAGGTAGGATTTTATGGACTAGAACATGGAGCTCACTCCAGCTGGTTATTAGGAGAGTGGGGACAGGACAGAGTTCGGTCTGTGTTAAGACAAAGCTGGGGGCACACGGGAGACTCACTGGAGCTGCGAGGGATTTGTGTCTGGACCTTGAAACCCACCGTGTGCAGTCATCCAGAGAGAGCTGGTGGGGAATGGGTTGGCATAGGGGATGGACAAGGGCAGAGCTCACGTTGTCGGGGAGGTTCCCCTAACTCTCCATGCTCTGCCCTTGCTCCCCCTCCATCTGAGGTTGCCTCCCTTCTCTGCCTACCCACCCCCCTGCTCCCCGAGCATTCTGAGCAGACACCTAATTGCTTAGAATGGCCCACAAGGCCCTCTGTGACCTGCTAGGCTGTGACTCTGGGGAGAACTGAGGTGTTTCAGGAAATAGGGATGCACACAGGCTCGGTTTCTCATCCTCCCCTGGCTTCTCTCCTCTTCTATCCTTCATACACCAGGCCTGGCAAGCTGTGGGGCACTGGTTTCTGGGCCAGTCAGGGCAGAGGCGCACAAGGCTTGTCAGCAGGGGTGGTGTGTGGCAATTTGATGCATGTCTATAGTTCCGACCCTAACCTTTAATGTAGGTGGCATTGATGAATGTAGCAACTGGAAGCAAGCAAATTAATTCTGCTTCTGTAATTGTTGAGTTTCTTGGCATGTTATTCCAGCTAACAAAATACATTATATTTTCTTCTGCCTTTGACTGCTACTAAGTCACCAATATATATATATATATATATATATATATATATATATATATGTTTATTTGTAGAAAGCTTCTTACCCAGGTTCCTCTTATATTTGTCTTCTTTCATTGTCTATGGTTTGTGATCTCTTTTATCTTTATTGTCCTTTTGTGATACACTGAACAATGGCCTACCAAAGATGTCCACCTTATACCTGAAACATGTGAGTGTTACTTTATCATGGCAAAAGGGACTTTGTAGATGTGATTAAGGATGTTGAGATGGGGATTGTCCCGGATTATTCTCATGGGTCCCGTGGAATCACAGGGCTCCTAAGAGTTGGATGAAAGAGTCAGAGAGAAGTCAGAGTCAGAGAGAAGATGATGTGACCACGGCACCAGAGGTCTGCGTGATGCACTTTGGAGAGGAAGGGGCCACAAGCCAAGGAATACAGGCAGCTTCCAGAAGCTGGAAAAGTCAAGGAAAGGGATCCCCTGCTTAGATCTCCAGAAAAAAATCAGTCCTGCTGACACCCTGACGTTAGCCCGGTGAAACTGACTTCAGATTTCTGGCCTCCAGAATGTAAGATAACACATGTGCTGCTTTCAGTGAACATTGGTTGTAATTTGTTACAATAGCAACAGGAAACTAGTAACTACTAAAAACACCTTTCATTATCATCAATCCCAGGACCTATACTTTGGTGATCAAGAGCATAGGCTTTTGTGTTCAGAGTGAGGTTTCGTCTATTGAACAGTCGGTTCTATTGAACAAACAGTTCTATGGTTTTCAGGAACTCAAATAACCTGCAGCTGTGATATGTTTCAACCTGTTATTTCATAGTTTCTTCTTTTCTTCTTCCTTAGTCATGAAAATGGAGGTCACCTGGGTGGCTTAGTCTGTTAAGCATCTGGCTCTTCATTTCAGCTCAGGCCATGATCTCTTGGTTCATGGGTTTGGGCCTGCGTAGGGCTCTGTGCTGATAACTTGGGATTCTCTCTGCCTCTCCCCACTCGCGTGCACGTACGCATGCATGTGCACTTTCTCTCTCTCTCAAAATAAATAAACTTTAAAAAAATCTGTAAAATTTTCTCTGTGCAACTGATCAGTGACATGATAGCAAGATATGTGTGTATATATATATATATATGTATATACAATCTATACATACACACAGACATATACATTATATATGTTATATATACATACACACACACGTATATACCAGGGCACCTGGGTGGCTCAGTTGGTTAAGCATCCAACTTTGGCTCAGGTCGTGATCTCTTGGTTCAAGGGTTAAAGGGTTCGAGCCCCACAATAGCTCAGAGCCTGGAGCCTGCTTCAGATTCTGTGTCTCCCTCTGTCTCTGCCCCTCCACTGCTCACACTCTGTCTCTCAAAAATAAATATTAAAAAAATTATATATCTATACACACATATGATGTATGTATATAACATATATAATGTATATGTCTGTATGTATAGATTGTAATATGTAAATAAATGTGTGTATATGTATATAGTATATATAGTTATCTATTCATGTATATATATTTCTGTAGAGAGAGTACATATGTATTTCTGTATGTATGTTTACATCACTGTAATTCCATCAGAACATCAGTAGGACTCTATGTTCCCATGTTGATAAAATAATATTTATTCTCTCAGAAAGCTCTCGTAAAACTGGCAAGTTTAATTTTCTACTTAGTGATTTTTTTTCTGGAATTATTCCTCTCATTACTTCCGGTCTTATTTGCCTCTATCCCAATGCTTGCTCCCTTTGGACTATATCCTAAGGCTATTATGGTTTTTTAAAGAGACATAGAAAGTGGCTATAACACTCAGGAAAAATAATGTTAAAATGCCAGGAAATATTAATGGGAATTGAAAATATGTTAAAAAAACATGTTTCAGGATATTGTTTTGCTTAACTTTGCTAGCAGCCCCCAATTATTCTTCATTTTTCTATAGAGGGATTATTTAATCACAATAATTGAGATTTTCATTTCCAGGGCAATTTAAAGTGTTTTGTGAAGGTTTCACATCGACTCATTATTATTAACCTCAGGGAGCAGAGACATGAAGAGAAACCATGTGTGAAGGGAGAGAGCTTTTTAATGGCAGAGAGACTTAAATACAGGAGAATATTAGCTATTCCAAAACTAAAGTGTTTAATATAAACAGCCTTGGGAGATCCATAAACACAGAAACTTGATACATAATAAGGCTCACTTGGGCTTTAAATATTAAAAGGGTAAAATTAACATGTTTAAACACCCCTCAGGTTCAAGGATGTCTTTAAATCACCTTACATGTACTTTCCCTTCTTAAAACGAATTAGCCATGTCAATACATACATGACACCCCCTTATAGTCACTACTGTGAAAGCCTCAAGGCTAATTACAGTTTCTATATCCTGCCCTTGATCTTCAAGTTCTTTTCCCCGTTCTCTACTCAAACCTCCTTTTCCTCAACCGCCCTCCTGCGTAGAACACGTTATAGAGACCTCCAAATCTACTCCTAAAGCTCTCTGGGAATTTTTATGTATACTTGTAGTCAGCATCTTCAATGATTGGTTTTATCTTATCTACTAGAGCACTAACTGTTTGAAGGCAAAGGCTGGACCGTACTTTTGTGTCCATCATCATGGGCATCGTTTGTGACATGTTGTTTTCAATACATGTATTAACAACACAAAATAAAGGAAGTCACGATGTACTTTTCCTAGCTCAATTTTTCTTTAAACATTTCCATGGTTATCTTTGAAATATTTACAAGTTAAATAGTACCAGGATTTCCATGTCACATTAGTAAGGACTAACGATGTAGCTGGCTATTTTTTGTGGAATTTCTGTGTTGGAAGGAGACTGATGGAATGTGATGCCTTTCCCAGGTGGTCCATGGTCCCAGTAGGAAGTAGACAAGGAAGGGAATTGTGTAGATGGTGTAAGACAGAAACAATCTCCCTCAAATAATCAGACAATGGAGCCTGTGAACATTCAAGCTGTTGTGGGGAGATGTTGATTAAGCATTATTTGTTTAATTTAGGTTAAATAGGCAGCACAAATGGCTAATTCAAGATAAAATCCACCTTGGGTATTGTAACGCCCAAATTTTTTACTTTATTTTGTTATCACAAAAATCACCTAGTCTGGTTTCTTTTCCATTAGGTAATACAACTGAAGCATTTGTTTGTTTGAGTCAAACAGGTAATTGTCTTCAGATTCCCTTTCCCATTCAGTTAAGTTTCAGGGAATTACATTCACTTTCCATGGCTGATGGATAACAAGCCAAATGGTCAGTTGGTAAGGGGGTAAGGGGAGAACCCTACAGCAGACATTTTAGGAGAAAAATAAGTGGTTGAACTATTTGTGTGGAAATACTGGTGTGAGACTGGTCTTTGCACTATTATTGGGAGCCTCATAATTACAGGGTTTTAGGAGTCCCTCTGGCTCTCCAAAGTGGTCTGAGGCTCAGGTCTGTACAGATAATGGCCCAGGGAAAAAGCCAAGGAGAGCCAGGGCTGAAGTACTTCCTTTAGTGCAGACCATTGAAGACTGCCTTGAAAATGCACTTACCTTAGAGAGCTACTAACATCAGAACATATTAGTGTATCAGACCTCTCTGGTGGGTCGGCTAGCAGTAGGGTTGATGTAGTCACTTGGCATCCCTAGGCACCTGGAGATGAGCACTTGAAGGAGAAGGGAAATTGTGAAATAAGTATTGGAAATAAGTTTTGCCTGAAAAAAAAAACCCTGTTTTTTTTAAAATTTTTTTATCGTTTATTTATTTTTGAGACAGAGAGAGACAGAGCATGAACAGGGGAGGGGCAGAGAGAGAGGGAGACACAAAATCTGAAACGGGCTCCAGGCTCTGAGCTGTCAGCACAGAGCCCGACGCGGGGCTCGAACTCACGGACCGTGAGATCATGACCTGAGCCGAAGTCGGACGCTTAACCGACTGAGCCACCCAGGCGCCCCCAAAAAACCCTGTTTTTAAATCTTCAGAGCAACCTTCTTATACCCAGAATGGCACAGATAGCTCTTCTGCACAAATAAGCCATAAAAATATTTGCTTGAATTATCCATTTCCCATTTACATCCTTCTTACACTTATACAGCTAAATGGAATATGCAGTGAATTTATTTAAAACAAAAAAAATCGCAAGTTTTCCTTATTTTAGCCTTGAGTCATTTTGCTATTTTTTCATATAAAACATTCAATTAATTATAAAACATTTGTCCTGTGCCATTACCCTTTCAATCATGTAAACATACACAGACTCTAATTACATAATTACTGGTTGTTAAAATGTGATGCTTGGATTTTGAAATGTTAAATGAGATCCGAAAAGTAAGATATGCAACAGAAATGGATTTGCTGTATTTCAGTTAGCACCATCAAAGCAAAATAATTTTTAATCGCATTGCACAAACATCCCTGTTTTTTCTCTCTGAAGGTAGAACAAATAAAGCAACTGCTCCTTCTCATGATGACCTCAAGATATTTTACAGCAGTGTTACTGACCTACTGAATATCACTTTGAAAATATAGAGGAAGGAAAAAAACCCAGTGAAATAATATTTTAACAAGAAAATAAAAATTAAATGGCCAGCTTGCCTATATGAATGAATCCAGTTAACTAGCTGTTCAGACGAAATTGAACCAGAAAGTCATCTAGACTCAAATTCTGAAACAAATTTTGTCCAAAATTAAGATTGGATCTTAAGAATTCTCTTAGCTATGATATTGTCTACTTTGAATCTTAGATATAGCCTTTATATATTTTTTATTGAAAGAGTAAATATGAAAAGAAAAAGCATTTATTTACAGGCCACCCCTCAATAGCAATCATTTTGTTCCTAAAAATTCAGAGAAGTTTAATATACACAATGTGTCTTCAATGAAATGGTTTAAATCGAAGCTGAACATCTATGAGCTTCTTTGAATGGATCTGGTTTGGTTTGTAGAAGGAATTGATTTTGGCCTTTTCTGTTCTCTAAATTTCTTTCTATTTAATCACTCTATTTTGGAGAATTGTCAGCTTCATCTAGGCGATGCTTCTCAGGTTTTAATGCATGTGACTCCCTGGGAATCTTGTGAAAGTGCAGATTCTGATTTAATAGGTCTGGGTTGGGCCTGAGACTCTGAATTTCTAACAAGCTCCCAGGTGATGCTAATGCTTTGGGACTACACTTTAAGCATCAAAGACTTAGCGAAATGTTTTAACCTTTAGTTGTCTCAGTAGTCCTTGAAAACTGGCTTGCAGGGCAGAATTGAGGTCAGTCTGTAGGGACTGGCTATGAAATGCACATCATCGGGGATAATTCCCCTTGGCTGATCTTCCTATTGCTTTATTTTTATTTTTATGTTTATTTATTTAATTTAAATTTTAGTTAACATACAGTGCAATATTGGTTTCAGGAGTAGAATTCAGTGATTGATCACTTACATACCACACTCAGTGCTCATCACAAGTGCCCTCCTTAGTACTCATCACCCATCTAGCCCACCCTCCACCCACCTGTCCTTCAGCAACCCTCAGTTCTCTATTGTTAAGAGTCTCTTGTTGTTTTTTCCTTCTCTTCTCTCCCCCGTCCCCTGGTCCCATATTTTCGTCTGTTTTGTTTCTTAAATTCTACAGATAAGTGAAATCATAATGATATCTGTCTTTCTCTGATTGACTTATTTCATTAGCATAATACTTCTAGTTCCATCCTTGTCATTAGAAACGGCAAGATTTCATTCTTTTTGATGGCTGAGTAATGTTCCATGGTATGTATATACCACATCTTATTCATCCATGTATTAGTGGGTGGACATTTGGGCTTTCTATATGGTTTGACTATTGTTGATAATGCTGCTATAAACATTGGGGGTGCACATGTCCCTTCAAATTAGTATTTTTGTATCCTTTGGGTAAATACCTAGTAGTACAATTATTGGATCGTAGGGTAGTTCTATTTTTAGTTTCATGAAGAACCTCCATACTCTTTCCAGAGGGACTGCACAAATTTGCATTTCCATCAACAGTGCAAGAGGATTCCTCTTTCTCCGCATCCTCGCCAACACCCCTGTTGTTTCTTGTCTTGTTAATTTTTAGCCATTCTTTTTAAATTTTTAAAGAATTTTTATTTTCTAGAGAGTGAGAGACAGAATGCGAGTGGAGGAAGAACAGAGAGAGAGGGAGACAGAATCTGAAGCAGGCTCCAGACTCTGAGCTGTCAGCACAGATACCGATGCAGAGCTCACTCAAACTCATGAACCACGAGTTCATGACCTGAGCCGAAGTCAGACATTTAACCGACTGAGCCACACAGGTGCCCTGATTTTAGCCATTCTTACAGGTGTGAAGTGGTATCTCATCATGGTTTTGATTTGTATTTCCCTGATGATGAGTGATGTTGAGCAGTTTTTCATGTGTCTGTTGGAAAAGTGTCTATTCATATCTTCTGCCCATTTCTTAACTGGTTTATTTGGGGTTTCTTGGGTGTTGAGTTTGATAAATTCTTTACAGATTTTGGATACTAACCTTTCATCAGATATGTTGTTTGCAAATATCTTCTCCCATTCTGTAGGCTGCCTTTCAGTTTTGTTAATTGTTTCCTTTGTTGTGCAGAAGCTTTTTATCTTGATGACATCCCAATAGTTCATGTTTGCTTTTGCTTCCCTTGCCTTTAGTGATGTGTCTAGTATGAAGTTGCTGTGGCCAAAGTCAAAGAGGTTTCTGCCTGTGTTCTCCTCTAGGATTTTGATGGTTTCCTGTTTCACATGTAAGTCTTTCATCCATTTTGAATTTATTTTTGTGTATGGTGTAAGAAAGTGGTTTGGTCTCATTGTTCTGCATGTCGCTGTCCAGTTTTCCCAACACCATGTGTTGAAGAGATTCTTTTTTCCATTGGGTATTCTTTCCTGCTTTGTCAAATATTACTTGACTATATAGTTGTGGGTCCATTTCTGGGTTTTCTATCCCATTCTATTGATTTATGTGTCTGTTTTTGTGCCAGTACCACACTGTCTTGATGACTACAGCTTTGAAATACAGCTTGAAATCTGGAATTATGATGCCCCCAGTTTTTTTTTTTTTCTTTTTCAGGATTGCTTTGGCTATTCAGGGTCTTTTGTGGTTCCATACAAATTTTAGGATTGTTTTTTCTAGCTCTGTGAAAAATGCTGGTGGTATTTTGATAGGGGTTGCATTAAATGTGTAGATTGCTTTGGGTAGTATAGACATTTTAACAATATTTTCTCTTCAAATCCATGAGCATGGAATTCTTCTCCATTTCTTTGTAGCCTTTTCAATTTCTTTCAGATGTGTTCTATAGTTTTCAGAGTATAGATCTTTCACCTCTTTATTTAGGCCTATTCTTAGGTGTATTATTGTTTTTGGTGCAATTGCAAACGGGATCAATTCCATGATTTCTTTTTCTGCTGCTTCATCATTGGCATATAGAAATGCAATAGATTTCCACACGTTGATTTTATATCCTGTGACTTTGCGGGATTCACGTATTAGTTCTAGCAATTTTTTGGTGGAGTCTTTCAGATTTTCTACATAGAGTAACATGCCATCTGCAAATAGTGAAAGTTTGACTTCTTCCTAGCTTATTTGGTTGACTTTTGTTTCTTTTTGTTGTCTGATTGCTGAGGCTAAGACTTCCAGTACTATGTTAAATAGTAACGGTGAGAGTGGACATCCTTGTCTTGTTCCTGATCATAGAGGAAAGACCCTCAGTTTTTCCCCTTAAGGATGGTATTAGCTGTGGGTCTTTTGTATATGGTCTTTATGATGTTGAGGTATGTTCCACTGAACCCTACTTTGTTGAGGATTTTTATCAAGAATGGATGCTGTATTTTGTCAAAACGACTGCTTTAAAAGTGTTTACTATGGACATTTTTCTTAGCATTATAAACTTGAAAATCTTTGAATAAAAGCAAGTCATTCTTTTAATGAAAAAAGTCTTCCTTAAAAAATCTTACTTTAAAAATCAAATTTCTTTCTTTTTAAAAAAATTTTATTTTTTATTTTTTAAAATTTACATCCAAATTAGTTAGCATAGAGTGCAACAATGATTCCAGGAGTAGATTTCTTAGTGTCCCTTACCCATTTAGCCCATCCCCCCTCCCACAACCCCTCCAGTAACCCTCAGTTTGTTCTCCATATTTATGAGTCTCTTCTGTTTTGTCCTCCTCCGTGTTTTTATTATTTTTGTTTCCCTTCCCTTATGTTCATCTGTTTTGTCTCTTAACGTCCTCATATGAGTGAAGTCATATGATTTTTGTCTTTCTCTGACTAATTTCACTTAGCATAATACCCTCCATCCAGTTCCATCCACGTAGTTGCAAATGGCAAGATTTCATTCTTTTTGATTGCTGAGTAATGCTCCATTGTATATATATACCACATCTTCTTTATCTATTCATCCATCGATGGACATTTGGGCTCTTTCCATACTTTGGCTATTCTTTGCATTTTTTTTTAACGTTTTATTTATTTTTGAGACAGAGAGAGGCAGAGCATGAACAGGGGAGGGGCAGAGAGAGAGGGAGACACAGAATCCGAAACAGGTTCCAGGCTACGAGGTGTCAGCACAGAGCCCAACATGGGGCTCAAACTCACGGACCGTGAGATCATGACCTGAGCCGAAGTCGGACGCTCAACCGACTGAGCCACCCAGGCGCCCCAACTTTGGCTCTTCTTGGTAGTGCTGTTATAAACATGGGGATGCATGTGTCCCTTTGAAACAGCACACCTATATCCCGTGGATAAATGCCTAGTAGTGCAAATGCTGGGTTGTAGGGTAGTTCTATTTTTAGTTTTTTGAGGAACCTCCATACTGTTTTGTAGATTGGCTGCACCAGCTTGCATTCCCACCAACAGTGCAAAAGAGATCCTCTTTGCATCCTCGCCAACATCTGTCGTTGCCTGAGTTGTTAATATTAGCCATTCTGACAGGTGTAAGGTGGTATCTCATTGTGGTTTTGATTTGTATTTCCCTGATGATGAGTGATGTGGAGCATTTTTTCATGTGTCAGTTGGCCATCTGGATGTCTTCTTTGGAGAAGTGTCTATTCATGTCTTTTTCCCATTTCCTCACTGGATTATTTGTTTTTTGGGTGTTGAGTTTGGTAAGTTCTTTATAGATTTTGGATACTAACCCTTTATCTGATATGTTGTTTGCAAATATCTTCTCCTATTCTGTCGGTTGCCTTTTAGTTTTGCTGATTGTTTCCTTCGCTGTGCAGAAGCTTTTTATTTTGATGAGATCCCAGTAGCTCATTTTTGCTTTTGTTTCCCTTGCCTTGGGAGACGTGTTGAGTAAGAAGTTGCCGCAGCCAAGATCAAAGAGGTTTTTGCCTGCTTTCTCCTGGAGGATTTTGATGGCTTCCTGTCTTATGCTTAGGTCTTTCATCCACTTTGAGTTTATTTTTGTGTATGGTGTAAGAAAGTGGTCCAGGTTCATTCTTCTGCATGTCGCTGTCCAGTTTTCCCAACACCACTTGCTGAAGAGACTGTCTTTATTCCATTGGATATTCTTTCCTGCTTTGTCAAAGATTAGTTGGCCACACATTTGTGGGTCTATTTCTGGGTTCTCTATTCTGTTCCATTGATCTGAGTGTCTGTTCTTGTGTCATAAAATCAAATTTCTAAAAATGAATCTCAGAATTATAAAACAAAAATACTTTAAAATATTTAAAAATCTATTTCAAAAGAGATTAAGAAGGTACTATTTGTACATCTTGAATGAAACACATTAATAGTTCCTTAAAATCCAGGAAGTAACAAGATAGAATCTTTTGTCCATAGAAACGGACTTGTGTTAGCTTCTGAATATGAACAGCTATCAAAAAGTTCTATATTTCTGTCTCTCTCAGAGAGCGTTTTCAAATTCATTAAAATATATGATCCTTTCTGTAGTTGTGCGAGGGAGAGTATCGTTCATTTGAACTCTTGATCTGGTCTTCCCACTCTGGTAACTGTGGTAAGCAGAAGGAGTGAGAATGGCACCTTTCCTGTATCACCAGAGAGATTTGAAGGTCAAATAAATTTTAAAATTTCATAAAGAGATGTGGGAAGTAAAAGTATGAGGGATTTCCCCTCAGCAGCATAAGAGAGCTTTTTGTTTAAATAATATCCAAGGGCCATGTATTAATAATGGAAACTCATTTGAGCTTCCGTTTCAGCTTGGGTGTGTGGGAAGAAGGTATACGTACAGAACCACCGTGCCCTGGATTTGCTTGTTTTTATTATTCATTTATTTTGGGGACGAAATGTTTTCAATAGCAAATACACTTTTTCGGGGATATACTTTCTGATTTCACAAATGGTTTAGACAGGTGCTTCTCAAAGTGGGGTCTCCAAACCAGCAGTATTAGCATTGCCTGGGAACTTGTTTGGTTGTTTTTCCTGAATTTTTATTTAAATTATAGTTAGTTAACATATCGTGTAGTCTTGGTTTCAGGAGTGGAACTTAGTGATTCATCACTTACATATAACATCCAGTGCTCATCCCAACCAGTGCCCTCACCTGGGAGCTTGTTAAAGATGCAAATTCTCAGATGGCACCAGATCTATCAAATCAGAAACTCTGAGGGTGGGGCCCAGCCATCTGAAGTTTAAGGAGGTCTGCAGATGATGCTGTTGGAGATTTAAACTACATCAGTTCTCAACAGGGGTGGATTTGCCCTCCACTGCCTCCTGGAGACTTTTGACAATGTCTAGAGACATTGTTGGTTGTAACAACTGAGAGAAGGAAGCTACTGCCATCTAGTGGGTAGAGGGCAGGGATGCTGCTGAGCATCTTAACCGTGCGGGGGGGGGGGGGGAACCCTTTCCCTGCCCCCCCACCCCCACCCCCACCCCCACCCCCAACAAAAAAGAGCCCAGCAGTTCAAAATGTGGAGGCTGAGAAACTCTGGACTAAATCCTTAAGGAAATCAATAAAGAAAGTAGCTAAATTTAGTCAATAGAAAGGCAGAATGGATTAGAGAATGAGCAAAGGTGTAGAATTTAGGTTCTGGTTCTGCTAATTAATAGTTGTGTGATTTCATGTAAATCTCTTAATCTCTCCAATTCTGCTGTCTCATTTATAAAATGGGAATAATCCCTGCCTATTGCATGGATTACTATGAGGATAAAATGAGATAATGTGTATGAACACACCTAGTAAACTGTAATGCTAATCAAATTTAATGGAAGGATTTTTCCAGTGGGGGGTGGGGAAGGGTGGAGGGAAAGCGTGGACTAGAGGTGGGAGGAGGGTGCTGTAAAGGGTTAGAGCATCTGATTCAGCTGTCTGAAAATAACCAGATTCCGTGTACATCAGAGTTGTGCCGATTTTTTCCTTAGTGCTTCTTACATCGTTTCCTGTAACTACTTGAGTGTAGTCGTTCTTTCAGTCACTGCAAGATACAGAAATAGCATGTTCTTTCTATGCTAGAGGTTCTCAGACTTAAGCCTGTGTCAGTCACCTGGAGATTTCCATTCCATTCCATTCCATTCCATTCCATTCCACAGAACACTTAACCCTCTTCATAAATTTTCAAGAGTTTTCAATAGTATTGTTGGCTATAGGTACAATTGTCACAGCTTCTTTCTTTTGCTGAACTGAAACTTTAAGCTCATTGATTAATACTCTCAATTTCCTGGTCCCTGGCAACCTCTATGCTGTTCTCTGCTTCTATGACTTTGACCTCTTCAGAAACTTCATGTAAGTAGAATCACACAGTATTCACCTGCCTGTGACTGGCTTATATCACTCAGCACAGTGTCGTCCAGGTTCATCTTTTGTTGTCATATACTGTAACATCTCCTTCTTCCTACAGATTACATGGTATCCTGATGTGCATGTATAACACATTTGTTGTATCCATTCGTCTGATCACGGACATTTAGGTTGTTTCCACATCTTGGCTATTGTGAATACTGCAATGAATATGGGAGTTGTGGATTATCTTTTCGAGATCCCAATTTCAATATTTTTTGGACAAATACCCAGAAGTGGGATTGCTGGATCATATGGTACTCGTACTTTTCATTTTTCGAATGACCTTCCCACTGTGTTCCAGAGTGGCTGTACTGTTTTACATTCCCATCATCAGTGAACAAGGGTTCCATTTTCTCCACATCCCTACCAATGACGCACGCCCTCTACCAGGAGTTTCTTGTTAAAGCTTGTTGAAGCATAGATTGATGGGTTCCTGATCCCCAAGGTTTTTCACTCAGGAGGTCTGGTGGGGGGTGGTTGAGAAGTTACATTTCGAGGGTGTCCTGGGTGATGCTGCTGTTGGTCTGACGACCACATTTTTAAGAGCTGCTGTAGATCCCATCGCTAACCAGAGGACAGGAGAAAGTGATTAGAGCTAATTTATAATTGTCACTGACAAGCTTTGACTTCAATGGCTTTTTTTGGCCAAGACTCTTCTGACATAAGGAATAGCTCTTATTTTCTTGGCAAGTGAAACCATCTCCCTTATTAAGTCCTTGCCTGAAAAGGCCCCTTTATTTCTCTTTCCTATTTTCGATGATGTTAACAATTTTAGCAATTTAGTATTGATAATGGCTTGTTCTCAGTTAATTGAGGCCACTTTAATTTAACAATCATATTTAATGGTAGAGGATACATACTTGGCTTAAAGACAGGATGTTCTAATGTATATAAAAAATAGTTTTGTTATTCAGTGTTTATCTTGAATTCAGGAAATACTGTGATATCAAAAAAGCAAAAGCATGAACACGGTGGGACAGGTCTGAATAGAAGCCTTTGTATTTGAAATATTTTTTACCGTATGGCACAGACTATTTGTCCGAGAGTCATTTGGGATATTTGGCTAAAGTACAGTTTCCAGGGCCCCACTCCAGAAGTGAGGGTGCTTAAATATTAGTTGCTGTAGAGGGACTCTGAGGAGGGACCCTGCAGGGTTCTGCACAGAATGATGTCAGCAAAATGGCCGAATAGTTTTCTACCATCTTCCCCCCACAAAGAACACTGTGAATCTCCAATGACACATCATTATCCTCCAAAGTCTATGGTGTACATTAGAGTTCACTGTTGGTGTTGTACCTTTACGGGTCTGGACAAATGTATAATGACCTGTGTCCATCACTATAGTATCATATAGAGCATTTTCACTGCCTTCAAAACCCTCTGTGTTGGTTTCATTCCTAGGTCCCCACTGTGCTGTGTAGAGTGTGACATAATACATATTTGTTGAATAAGTATCTGCTGTGCGTTAAGGTACATTTTTCATACTCATGTCTCTGAAAATCATTGAGTTTTTAACACTGAAAAGATTATTTACCTTCCCTTGGTTTTGTTACAGTTGGGGACGCTGGAGTACAAAAGGTCGGTTGCTTGTTCAAGGTCCTATATCTAATTAGTGACAGAGATAGAACTAGACTGCAAACATTTTACCTCCTGTAATATTTCTTTGTCACTTCACAGACTGAACACAGGGCGGAACAAGGAGCAGTGTTATTGGTGCCTAGTTACACACTTCTGTTTTAAGTTAGACTTTTCTTTTTGTCGTGAGAAACATGAACAATTGTTGTACTAATCCATCACCTCTCCTCCTTGTTTCTAGCCTCACTGGATGCCTCACTTCCAATCCCCGAATCAAACAAATATTTTCAACCCTTCTGTACCTTTGCTTACACTGTTCCTGCTTTCTAGAATGCCTTCCTTTCTCCTCCTCAGTCTTCAAATCGCAGCTCAGCCAAGACTTCCTGACCTCACTCAATGTATTATTTACTTTTTCCTCGGAGGTCCTGTAGCATTCCAAATATAACTGGCAAACTGCAATGAGAGACACTGTCTCCCCTCAGAGCCTCCTAACTGATAATGATTGCTAAGGCTAAGTTGGGGTCTTGGAGGAGATATAGAAACGATACAGGAGTCTGACTTCTTTACTTGGAATCATTCTTATGCAGAACGAGGATCACCAAATGTACCCAGGGAACATAGATTCCCTCTTTGTATTGATATGTAGCATATTCAGCCCATGGGAGTCTTCTAGTCCTCTGGGTACAGTATTGCCTACTGAACTCTGCCCAACTAACACCTCTGGTTCAGTTCTGATTTCTAAGCTCAAAAGACCCCTTTCTCATGTTGGTGACAAACAGAATGACTTCCTGTTTCCTATGAAATTCTGCCTTTTTTGTGTTGGTGGTCTCTCTGACCACATTATAGTTCCTAAAACATAACAAAATCTCGGCAGGGCGCCTGGGTGGCTCAGTCAGTTAAGCGTCCGACTTCAGCTTAGGTCATGATCACACGGTTCATGGGTTCAAACCCCACATTGGGCTCTGTGCTGACAGCTCGGAGCCTGGAGCCCGCTTCGGATTCTGTGTCTCCCTCTCTCTCTGCCCCTCCCCACTCACACTCTGTCTCTCTGTCTCTCAAAAATAAACAAGATCTTGCCAATTCAGTACTCTCAGCACACAGCAAGAACCACACACATAGGGGGTGGTTATGAGCTTTCCTCACACCAGCTAGTAAGCACTCAGTAAACGCTGGTTCAATAAACACATCAGAAAATGAAGGAAAGTAACCTATAATTTTACATGGCAGTGAAATGCAAACAGACTTTACTCTAGGCAGCAAGGCCCACACAATATTGTTTTAATACCTTAGCTGAGGTAAAAAGTTTGCCCTTCGCAAATGAAGTATATAAAACTCACAATATTTATTTGTAATAGCAATTAGCTTTTCAATGTCTTCCCGATGAATCAGCCATGGCCTACCTCAACCCAGGTTGCCTGTGTTTCCTTAGTCTTACGTTTCCTTAAATATATACTTAACATGCTGTATGTTCCTTATTCCTGCACTTAAATGAAAGTAGACACAGGCATACGGTATATTTTTGTATCAGGAGTCAGGTTCTTATCAATTAGAGGGGATAGTGAGCCAGGGTCCAGGACTCACTGTACCTTTAGTGGGTGAGCATCTTGCGGTCCCTTAAGAACTTCTGAAGTATATGAAGTGTTCATTGATACATTTCCCACTAGGCCTTCGATCAATAGTAATTGATAGTTATACAGAGTAGGTCTTTGTATTGTTAGAAGATATGTAGCTATCAGGAACAGCGTGAGCCTTTCAATCTTGCTAGAGTGACATGTATCGCTCATAAAATCTTTTTTCTGCTGTGATATTAATATGTATAGAAAACTCTCAAGTAAACATTACTGATATTAATTAATTAACTATGGCAGGCAATTATTTAAAAAAATCCATTTACAAGGCTGAGACAACTCTCTTTTCAACCACTGCCTCGTTCTTCCAGTCAAATATTTATTGAACTCTCAAAACTTACAAAGATCTGAGCTTGATGAAGAGAATATAACCACCACAATAGCAACTGATTGAGGCCTTGCTACGGACCTACATGCACTACACTGTTTCTCTGCCCTTCTATTATAGACTTCTATATATACGTTTTAATATTTATTTGTTTTTAAGAGAGTGAGAGAGACAGAAATGGGGAGGGGGAGAGAGAGAGGGGGACAGATGATCTGAAGAGGGCTCTGCACTGATAGCAAAGAGCCCAATGAGGGGCTCAATCTCATGAACCATGAGATCGTGACCTAAGCCAAAGTTGGACACTCAACCAACTGAGCCACCAGGCACCCCAAGACTTGTATATTTTTAATTCTGCACAGCCTACTTGAGGAACTAAACAGCCCATGATCGACATGCTGTTTGTGAACTCCTTTAAAAGCAAATCACATATTTGACTTCCATTTCAACAAAAGCATCAACCTGTTCCTGAGGACCTAGTATCATGGGTTATGAAAGAAGCGTTGTGTATAATTTATGACCACAGGGTGTTATATAATCTGGTTAATTAAGCCATAAAGGTAAAAACACACAAATGTTATGAGGCACCCTCATAGCGCTGTATGTATAATTTTTGGAAGAATTCAAGGGAAGGAACTATGCATACAGGATCACGTAATGCAACTGGCTATCTTCACTGGTGTTGACTGACTCCACAGTGTGGTGCTAAGATCATAAAGCTATACCCTGGTTAAGGCTTTCTTCCAGTCAGATGAGTAAAACATGAACAAACCTCACTTTTGTTTCTAATCTGGGCTTTCGAGTGTACTTTTCATCCATGGGCCTCCCAGGCTTGTTTTAGCATTCAAACAGAAGCCGAAGACCAGAAAGAGTCCAGGTGGCAAGTGCTTGCTTCTAACTTGCAGGGGAAAAAAAAGCAACAAGAAAAGAATTTAATTTCCCTGCGAAAAACATGGAGCAGCTGTTCTTTGCAGTAAGAGTATTGGCTTCTACAGACCATTATACACAGTGTGCATTATGTGCAAGGCTGAAGTTCTGGAACCTTATAATTTGAGGTGTGTGTGTGTGTGTGTGTGTGTGTGTTTCTCCAATCAGCCTCCTTGCTGCATGACTCACCGTGGCATTGTGATGGGAGAAAGATGGAAAGATGAATCAGATGAATTAGCTCCTTTAAGAGCCAGTATTTCCACCCACTGCTCTGCCAGTTATGGCGGTCCTCCTTTCTCCAAGCTTTCCCTTCCTGGAAGGAATTCTGGCTAATTCACACCAGCAGCACATGGCACTATGGTCAAGGTAGAGTTCTGAGGAGAGCTTCTGAGCTGAGACAATCCATGTTTCCATGGAAGATAAGGGGATTTAAAAAAATCATTAAAGTTTATTTTTTAAGGGGGGCAGGGGGCAGAGAGAGAGGGAGAGGATCTGGAGTGGGCTCCACACTAATAGCAGAGAGCCCAGTGTGAGGCTCGAATTCAGAAACCACAAGATCATGACCTGAGCTGAAGTGGGACGCTTAACCAACTGAACCACCCAGGTACCCCTAGGGGATGTTTTTGACAGAATGAAAGGATAGAATGAAAAAATGGTTCCTTGCCCCTGTGATGAAACAGGTTCAAATGTCACGGTTAAGCAAAGGGTCGAAGACTAGCTAGCATCCTAAAATCATTGTTTGCTAAAATAAGCAAACTGGATTTTTCTTTTGTTTATATATTCTCTTGCTTCATAGATATTTGGTGTATTATGCTAAATGAAAGTAAGTTTTCTCAAATCCTAATATATTCTAAATTTGCTCATTACTAAAATGTTATTCTCTGTTTAGTGTTTTCTGTTATGTTATTACATTATCCACCAGAGATCAGTGAAACCCTACTAGTTAGATCATAAAGTTTAAATAGCTTCTATTTCCTGTAATCTTACTTTATAATAAGTGATAACATTGCAGTATGATTTCTTCTATAAACTAGTCTCAAACTCAAGTTGTTGCAGAGGAGATATATATATATATATAATATTATATGGTATATAATATTTAAGAAATGTACATATATTTAAAGATACGAGTAGCTCCTAGACACTCATAGAATTGTTAATCTGAAGTCTGAATCACTTGCAGTTTTGGGCACAATTTTGTGTGAATATGCATTTTTCTGAGAATTGGATCCAGAACTTTCATCATTTCCCTCAAAGGATCTGTGATTCAAAAAAGATTATGAATTACTATATGAAATAAATAATGTAACTTTTATAGTTTAGGTATTGACAAATAGCATTTAAATATCTTGAGACTTACCAGATAACACTAACAGGAATTATCACAATTGAGAAAAATATGTTTTCCTGTTAATAAAATAAAAGTATTTCTCCAAAGTCTGTGTTGCAGTAAACACTTAAATGAAAAGTATTGTGGGATATTTTCACCCTTTTACTTCTGGCAGTGAAGATACCACCATGTATTCGTGATGTGTGCTGACATTTTATAAATCAGAACTTGTCATTTTACGGCTCAATAGTTAACCTAAAATAGAGTAGGTTTGCATCCCTACATTTCAGATCTTTGAATCCACAACTACCTACTGGATTCCTTGTTGTTTAACTACATTAATGATGGACCTCTAAAAATTTAACAGGGTGTATATGCAGTTTATCTGGTTCTGTCATTAACATGGCCAAGAACAAAAGTCTCAATTTTTTTCTTCAAAGTAAATTTTATCAATACATGAACTACATGCTGCTTTTTTTAAAAAAAACTATTTTTTCCCAAGTTAGTTTCTTAGCACAGGCATTTGTAGAGTAGACTGACCAATTGTGACATTTTAAAGTGTCATAAGGAAGTAAAATTTCTCCATTTCAAAATATTGAAAGGCTCAGACATGTCGTTTTTTTTTCAAAATGTGGGTTCCTAGTGTATTGCTGGGCACTGTATTAAGCACAGTGTATCTGGCCTAGTGAAAATTAAAGGTGTCAGAGTCCAAATAACTCACTGTAGACATAAATAAACAGAGACTTTTCTGGATGGCTCTTCAGCAGGCCAAAGGAATCAGAGACCACCTGTTTGGTTCTCTTTAACCCATTCCCGTTCTCTGATAGATTTGAAGACTCACTCTCAGGCACTTCTAGAACCAGGAAACAAGACCCCAGTGCTCTGTGTCATGGATGACCATGAATTATCGGTACCACCTAGGCAATCCTATATTTTCCAATCCTTTTTTCACAAAGTAGGGCACTCATTTTCCAGCCATTCTTAAGAGTCCTAGCCATGTGGCCATGCTGGGCCTAGACCAACACCTCCCTCCACCTTCTCTCACTGGGGCTGAAGTAAAACCATAATGGAATACTTCAAAGGCTTACAACTCTGTTGTCTGTGAGTTGAGAGTATTGGTTATTAGAGTTGCTACATTCAAGCTCAATGAAGGAATGTCCAAATGTTACATGTATGCACACGTAACTAGGGATTTAAGAAGCTTGATTTGGAAAACATGTAGGCTTATTAAATTTGTGCCTCATCTCTTTCCAAACTGTGACTAAAATCACCATCTCAGGGACACGTGGGTGGCTCAATCGGTTAAGCGGCCGACTTTGGCTCAGGTCATAATCTTGCAGTTTGTGAGTTCGAGCCCCGCATCAGGCTCTGTGCTGACAGCTCAGAGCCTGGAGCCTGCTTCGGATTCTGTGTCTCCCTGCCTCCCCCCCCACCCCCCCCAGCTCGCACTCTCTCTGTCTCTCTAAAAAAATAAATAAACGTTAAAAAAAATTAAAATCACCATCTCATAAGATAAAATACAAAGTTCTCACTGTGAGAAGGACAGAAACATCTCAGACAAAACACTGCAACAAATTTGGAGTCATTCAGAAGTGGGTTGAATCTACTCGGGGATTGTTTTGTCCTTGGTCAAATTACTTAATCTACCTGAACTTCAGTTTCTTCATCTGTTAAACTAGAAACTGGGGGGGACGGATAGCATGGACATCAAATGGCTTTGTAAGTATCAAATTCTTACATGATCTATAGAAGAAATATAGCTCATGGCAGGCACTCAATGGGTAGTCATCACAGCTTACTTCGCACACCCATCTGGCCACAGATTTTCCCAGGATAAAGAAAAAACTCTTTGAAAACATTTATTTATAGGTCATAAATTATAATCAAAAGTGGAAAGGCAGAGCAAAGCACTAGACTAGTACTTTCAAAATACTTTAAAATATCTTTAAAAGTAACACGTAGACTGAACATAATTAAAAATACATCTTCCCAAAATCAACTTCGATTTTGTCTTGCTTGGAAAAGAAAAGTGATAATAACAGTAGAAAAAATCCACCTTTTTTGAGGTAACTAATATAAGTAATCTACAACTTCAGGAATGTAGTTACCTATAAACAAGTGAGTCTCTATAACCATAGCTCAACCAGTAAAGAAAAACATTTGCAGCAAATATCATTGTAAGACTTTAAAGGAAGTCCTATACATACTATGGAATTGAAATTTCATAAATATATGCCTAGAAACAAAGATAGTAGCTCCTGGTACCCCCAAAACCTAGCAAAATGCTTTTAGCATTAACTAAATTGAGTTATTTGTGGTATAATAGGAAAAGTCATAGCAAGTTAAAGTGGTTATGTAACTAATGATATAAACGTTGACATTATTCCATCTGAATTTTGTCTAGTCATGCCTCATTGACATATATTCTGATTTCTTTGATCTGTAAGAAGAAATCAGTAGGAATTGTTGGGGTTTACTGAAAATATAAGCTCTGTTTTTGTTATTATTCAAACTTACTCCTCTTCTCTCTCCTTCTCCCTCTTCCTCTTCTTCTTCCTCTTCCTTCTCATCATTAATATACTAATAATCTAATACTATTCAATAAAACTTGTCTCATGCAATTAAAAATATGTACCAAAACTCTGTCTTTCTAAAATTGACAGCAATTTTAGTTGATTTTAACATAATACCCAGTATGTACTGAGTAAATGCTAGTAAACACTAGAAGTGGAACCACAGTTGTGATAATATGTCTATTTTCCCTTTCAATTGATTTACCTCAATTGCCTCAGCTGAGCTAACAGGAATATGTCTTAGGGTCAGATTCACAGGTAAGTGACCAGTGCAGTTGCATGGGACCCCACACTCAGAGGAGCCCTGTGTTTGGGATATAATGCTCTGAAATTGATATCTTGAGATTCTTAATCATTTTATCTTTGCATTTGTGGGCACATGGGAGCATGTACCCGGGGCTGAGAGCCTGCCTCACGTGTAGTTCTGCCTCCCTTCATCCTCTGCTCCTTCCTGGGGTGGGTTCTTAGCTAACTGGTGCTTGGGCCATCCCACCCTGCACCACTGCCACTCAGTCTAGGCAGCAACTGAGTGGGTTGCATGGTTGGGAGGAACGTCCTCTTTTACCATTGCCCTCTTCCTGGGTGGGGGCCAGATGTGGACACCTGGGTGGGCTGTGTCGGGCACATGCTGGGAGTCTCAGGGTTGGACCAGCCACGCCTGGTCTCTGGTCCATCCCCTTTCAGGTACTGAGTGTATTCTGGAAGGAGGTTGTAATCCCTGAAAGTAGGTGGTCTGCTGTGGGTTCCAGCAGAAGGCCTGGTGGAAAGGGGAGACTGACTGTGGATCTAGTGGAGACTGTTTTCATTGTACATTGAACCTGGCAAATTATGTGGCTGGCCCTGGTTTTATTGTCATTATTTCACACTTACTGAGTATTCCAGTTACGCAGAGACATATCCATATTAAACCATTAAGAAACTAAGAGTATTAAAAGTATGCTTTCCAAATTTAGCTAAGCATTACATAATAGATGCTGCCTGGTTAGATATTGATTCCTAATAGTAAGAGACTAACCTGAAAAAGTTAATTTTTTTTTTTTAAGTTTGATGACTTACATTTCATCTCAGTTTCAAGTACTATCTAACTTTGACTAGCAAAGTATCTGAATATCTTTGCAAAGCATCATTGAACTGGAAAATACATGGGACCAGTGACCATACTCAGAGAAGAGAGGACGAACGAAAAAAAGACAAGGAAAAAAGAAAGAGGAGAGGGAAGTGCAAAGCTCTCGGAAACTGAGGAACGAAGGAATGACATCAGCAAGATGGCAGACTAGGAGTTTCCAGCCCTCAAGTCTGCATGGAAACAGGTAACCTGCTGGATGGTAGGGACCGTCGGAGGAGAAGCAGGTTGGAAGGTGGAGAGTGACCGGAGGTGATGGCACTAATAACAGCCAGATCTACTGAGGGTTTGCTATGTGTCTGGCACCATCTAGATGTATAACATCTGTGAACCTATTTAATGCTTACCAGACTTTGTGAGAGAGATGCCATTATTACTCTAATTTTATTGTAGAGAAAACTGGGGCTCACAGAGGTTAAATGATGTGTTCTAGGCTATACAGCGCAGAGCTGGCAGAACAAGAATCTCAGTCTAGGCAGTTGGTCTAGAGGTCATGCTCCTAATTGCTATTGCATGGATGAGTTGCATTTGGAGTCTGAATTTAGAGTTGGAGATTAAATTTGAGCTGCTGATGTGTAAATGGTGCCATTACAGAGAGCAGCTTGAGTAATAATAGCAACATTTTCATTTTTATTCCACTTATTGACAGAAAAATAACCGAAGGGGCCAGGGAAAGAGCATAGGGTGGAAATATCAGGGAACTTTTGGTCTAATAGTATCTTACATTGGTACATAACATTTTGTACTTTTCAAAGCATTTTCACCAGTACTATCTCATTTATTTTGCAAAATGACTTGGCAAGACAGGTATCATTGTCCCCAGTTTGCACAGATAAGAAAATTGAAGCTTGGAGAGATGAAGCGATCTCCGTGTCCAAATAGCTTATTAAATGAAGATTCTAGTCTTCCTGTCTTCTTCCTGACTTCTTTCCACTGAGGATTATTAGGAAGAAAATTGTGAAGAATGAAATATTTTCTAATCACAGCCGAAATCATTAATTATAGATAGTTTTCGTCTCACTGAAATCACTTCCAAATTCCGCTGTGCCTGTCTACTTTATTAATTGAAATTACAATCAGTTGAAATAATTGAAAACTGAAATATATAAGAAGGGCACTCACAGATTTTAGACATGATTGAATCCAGTGTATTAATCATAATAGCCATCTGGACATTGGTACTCATTATGTTGTTTCTTCTTGAGGCAGATATTGCTAAACCGACTTTAAACAATTGTCTCTCAGTATATTGTATTCTTGAGTCAACATTTAAGAAACACTATTTGAGAGTGGGCTTTGGCTTTGAATTACAAAGAGGGAATAAGGGGGAGGCAGAACGGCTGACTCATCTTCCAGAATTATACATGTTGAAGAGGGCAGCACGTTCAGTACTGCTTCTGACATTTATAACGGAGGCTGAAGGGAAGGATTTGTGGGCGCTTACTGGCCGTGAGGGTCTCTCTCTTTTTTTCACTGGCTAGATATTGGCTTTTTTGTTTGTTTCCGTGTTTCTGCCAAAGCTACACTTTTGTGGCCCGCAACCTCTCAATTAGCCTGGGTAACACAATATTAAGAGACTGAAATGTGGTATTTGTTTTGCTGAGAGCTCTAGGAACAACAGGATGAGGATGTTGCAAAATTGGGGATAACAGGGTGGTGGAGTTAATAATACCATGGGTTTTTTTCTTCTCTGTCAGCATGAAGTTAACACCCTAGAATCATAGATTTGAAGACTGCTTATGTGCTGTGGCTCTTAGAGAGCTGATGAAGGTAATCAATTAGCTAATTATTTAACTAATTAATGTGCCATGCCCTGTGCAGAGCTAAGGCTGCTGTGGAAAGCAAGGAGAGACACAGGTGTTTTCCACATGAAGCTTACAACTCAATAGGAGAGAAATAAGGAAGCATCTGGTTAATGTGATCAACCACTGGTTTTCCAACCTTCTCATTATCCTGTCCAGTGAGTGGACAATGCTCAACACATAAGATTGTAGTGTAAGGTCTGATATTGAGGCCGATATTATATGTGCCTTGACATTTGGGTTAAAGTAGGAGGGCACTGAATGGCCGACCTGCAAGTTTCCCCACCCACTCTGCTCCTGAGGATTGGATTCCCTGGCCCAACAAGTTCCTTACCATGGGGACCATAGGCAGCTGTGGTTCCCTGCCAGCCCACAGAATTATTCAACCAAGCCAATCACATCCTTCTCTAAGAGCCAGTGGTCACCCTCCCTCTGTTATTACGAAGTCTGCCTCTTGCAGCCTCTGGTTGTTTGCTGTGTCCCAGAATACAATTCCCATGAGACCCTGCAGGGCATAGTGTCTTCTCTTGGGCTGTGAGTGTATGTGACTCGTAAGCTGTTGTCAGTTCCATCTGTCCAGCGCTGGGTTTTGTCCTTCCCAGGGAAGGAATCTCCACTCTCACTAGTGGAGTAAAGAGAAGGTGATCAGAACTAAGGTGCTTTCGACATTGAGTTAAGATTCAGTTTCTTATTATGTCTGCTTGTTGCTGGGAGTTGAGAAGTGAATGGCATTTTGGTAACAGCTAATATAAAAGCAGACTACTCTTTGAAGTAGTTGAACACCGAACACAGAGCAATGGAAACTTCATGTACCGTCCACCTTCCCTCGAAACCTTATTTTCATGTACTCAGATATGGCTCAACAATAACAAAATTTTTTTGTCGATTAGTTTTATTAATAGGAGCTACAAACTGGAGACTTTAAAGAAGCAGAGATGGAAATTTCATATCATTTGATTCAAATGTTTGGCTTCTTTGAGAGGTTCAATTTTTCATCTGTCAGTTTTCACTCCTAACCTTGATTTAACAAGTCTTGCGGAAAATTATTCATCTTTGTGTGAGAAATCTACTGAGAATGGTTGACACGCACTTCTAATGCATGTCAGGATAAAAATGAGGAGGCTCACGCATGTAGCAATACTCTGCTTGTTTTCCTGAAGCAATCGCTCCCTAAGGACAGACACCTCACTTATCATCTTATCTTAATTAACTTATATTTTCATTTCAGTCAAAAGCAAACAAATTACAGTCTGGCACCCCTAAAGATGGGTGCTCCTCAAATCAGATGCTTGCAGTTTGTTGGGCCACGTGCCATGGCTTCTGTGATAATGGTGATCTGAAATGAACCAGGGCGATTTTTACTTAGCCAGACAAAAAGGAATTGGAATGAAAACAGGTAATTGTATCAAAAAGTAATCAAAGCGGCCATATTGTGTCACTGAATAGAGTTGGAAAGAGCGAATCATAAACTGTAACTCTACCATTTCCCTAGGACAGTAAGTGTTGGCTGAGCTTATCCTTGAGAGATACAAGGAGAACCCCTTGATCCTCAGCACGCCTCGCTCTGTGTCCATGTGGTATGAACTTCTGCTTGGAGGCAGTAATTCTCTACCCTTTCCTGGCACCTTTAATTTTAGGGGGATTCGATTGCTATTTTGTTAAGGGACTGGATGGGGAGATAAGAAAGAAAAAGAGACTCTGAGAGGAGAAAAACAGGATGATAGTGAAGGCAAGGAGGCTCTCATGTCAGATTTCCCTCATTCGAACAGTCTAGAGACACCCCAGGTCAGAGAATGGAAAGAAAGAGCTGACAAGAAGGCGTGAAATTTGACAGGACATAACGGTTATAGCCTCTGCTGACTGAAAGTCTGCTGAGGGACAGGAAGTGTACTAGATATTTATATGTATACTAGAGCAATAGAGTTCTTTAAAAAAATTTTTTTTAACGTTTATTTATTTTTGAGAGAGAGACAGAGAGTAAGTGGGAGAGGGGTAGAGAGAGAGGAGACACAGAATCCGAAGCAGCCTTCATCCAGGCTCAGAGCTGTTGGCAGAGAGCCTGATGTGGGGCTTGCACTCAGGAACTGCGAGATCATGACCGGAGCCAAAGTTGGATACTTAACCGACTGAGCCATCCAGGTGCCCTTAGAGCACTAGGATTCTTAAACTTGGCTGCATGTTGAAATCACCTGGGGAGCTTAAAAAATGCTGTTACCTATGTCTTCTCCCAGAGGTTCCCATTTAAAAGGTCCAGAGTGAGGCTTGAGCATCCATAACTTTTCAAGGCTCCCCAGGTGATGCTAATGTGCAGTAGAATTTGAAAAACACTGGATTTAATCTCTCCACAACCTGAGAAGGTAGATCACAATCCACTTTAAGAGTGGCACAAGGAAGCTTCAGGAGTTAAAGACATGATCCAAAATCATGCAGCCAGTAAGTGTCAAAGCAAGGACTGGAATGGTGGTCTGCCCAACCCCAGCGGGGTGGCGGGGGGGGGGGGGTGCTTTTCCATGAGAGGATCTGTTGCTCTGATGGGGAATACTGGAGGGCAGGGCAGGGAGGAAAGGAGACCTGCCCTGGGTAAATGATGGAAAATTGTTACTCATTATTCATCTTTTACATGCGGAAACTGCTAACATTTTACAGCCCTTTATTCCTACATTAAACTGATTTTCTCTATTTAGGGACATACAAGCTGAGGTTGGTTCTCAGAACTCCTTGACTGAGAGAAAAGCAAGGTTATATTGGAATTATGCTTCAAAGATTGAAATCAGTCCTCTTCTGTTTTATGAATGGATTGCAGTGAGTATATTTGGCATTTTATAATTTTTCTTACCACTGCCATTATCTTTTTTCTAGCTCACTTTTCAAGTGACACAGTGATTTATTGACTGTCTTTTAAAAGTTCCATTTCGCTGAACAAATGGTGAACATAAAAATCTGCCACTTGACCTAACACTGACTCAGATATTCAAAAGCTTCGTTTGATTAAAAAGAATTCACAGAAGTGGAGACCAATAAATGTCAGGTTATAAGAAAACTGAGAAAATTCCAAGATTTGTTCTTTTAAAAATCAGCAGGAGGTAATCCAAATGACATTTTCTTTCAGGGTGGCCAGAGGCTCGGTCTGATTTCTATTTGTAAATCACGCATGGCTGTCTGCCATTGACTTCAATTATCTTCACCTAATGAACCAAACTCATAGCACATTTCAAGAAACAGCCTCAATAAACATATCTTCTTACTCTTCTTGCCAAAATCCGGAGCTGGTTACGCATAGGGGGACTTGAGTGTGTAAAACAAGCATGCATTGGAAGGGGAAGCCCTAAACCCAAATTAAACTTCTATATGCTTCTGGGAATTACTTAGTCATGAAAGTCTGATGATTGCTTATAAAAGGAAAAGACTGGAAAGAACCCAAATGATCCTTCATAGAGAACTGATTGAAAAAAAAATAAAAAAACAATGAGGGGCACCTGCGTGGCTCAGTCAGTTAAGAGGCCAGCTCTTGGTTTCCGCTCAGGTCATGGTCTCATGGTTTCATGAGTCGGAGCCCTGTGCCCAGCTCTGTGCTGATGTGAGAATTATGCCTGAGCTTCTGTCTTCCTCTCTCTTTCTGCCCCTCCCCCACTCGCGCTGTCTCTGTCTCTCTCAAAAATAAATAAACTTAAGAAAAAGCAAAATCACAGTGAAAGATTACCATGCGGCCTGCATTGTGCTATTTTTTTTTTTTAGGTAGGATAATATTGTGTTATGTGAGATAATGTCCATACTATTGTAATGAATACTGAAATATGTAATGATAACATGGTATCATATCTGTGATTTCATTTAAAATTCTCTAGCTAAAACAAAAGCAACATCCCATTGCAAACAAACAACAAAACAAGACGAACAAGAAAACAGACCTCTAAAGGGGTAAACTAAGTATGGCAAAAATGTCGATAAATCTTTAATTCTGCATGGTGGGTATATGGGAGTTTATTATGCTGTTCTCTTTGTTTTTATGTATGTTGGAAAGTATTCAAAATAGAAATATTTTAATGCTGGTAGAATCTAAGAATTAACAACCTGCCTCTTGCCACTTGCTGAGGGATATATAATCAAGCACTTACATTCTTTGCTGTGCTCGGTACCCTTATGTAACAAGATAGATTGTTACAGATGTAGAACAAGGCCACCTAATATAGTCCTCAGGTTTAGCCAACTAAATGTGCATGGAAATATCCCTAGGTCAGGATAAGTAGCATGACCTCATGCAAAACTGGGCTACAGCCCCCATAAATGGAGAATGTACTAGTTCTCCTTGGTCTCCGGGAATATTACTTATAGCCTTCATTGTTTAAAACTGACAAGCGGCTGTTTAACTAACACGATGCAGTTTAGACTGGTTAGGATTCTAGCAAAACTAGGTCTTTGTATTTAAATACTGTTAATAAGATTGGAACGTTCCTTTCAAAGATCTGATAGCTGTCAGATAGGGCTTTTATCCAGGTGTGGCCCCAGGTAAATGTGAAAGAAGGTACTAGTTTACCTCTGGAACCTTCAATCCCACGCTAAGTCCTACAGAACCCTCTGCACACTTAATCCTCATACTTATTTTCTATTCTGCCTCTTTTTGTGCAGGGTTCAATGCACATCTGGGGGACCCCATCTGGGTCTGCCTCTTTTTCTTTTTTAATGTTTATTTATTTTTGAGAGAGAGACAGAATGTGAGCAGGGGAGGGGCAGAGAGGGAAAGAGACACAGAATCCGAAGCAGGCTCCAGGTTCCGAGCTGTCAGCACACAGCCTGATGCAGGGCTCAGACTCATGAACCATGAGATCATGACCTGAGCCGAAGTTGGACACTTAACCAACTGAGCCACCCAGGTGCCCCGGCGTCTACCTCTTTTTCAGGACCATGCCATAGACCCAAGGTACTCAGGACTTTGCTCCCCTCTCCTGCTTCCTTGGTCCTATAAACAGCTACTTTGAATTGGGAGCTATGTACCATCAGTGATGTAAAATAATTGGAATTTGGGGGAATTGAGTTTGAGTCCTAAATGAAACTGGGGATACTGGAAAGGAGCTTAAAGGGTTTCAGGCAGCAGTACCCCTGACTCCCGGCAGAAACAAACAAATCCTTCCTGAAGGTAATAATCCTGTTAGGGCTTTTAGCTTCCCCACAGATTAGGATCAACTGAACATGAGCTCATAAGAAAACATCATCAAACACCCATGAAAATAAATCACCATGAGTGAAGTTTAGCAGAAACAACAAAAAATTGAGCCAGGGCTCCAATATTTCAGACATTGGCATCATGAGGTACAGAATATAAAGTATCAGATAATAAAATGAAGGGCAAAATTTAAAAAAATCATTAAGAAGTTATCCAAAAGGACCAGTTATATGAAAATATGATGATACCATAGGATCCAGTTGGGGTGATCTCACAAATGCAATGTAAAATGGTACAAACCTACTATAGAAAATAGTTTGCTATTTCTTATGAAACTAAACATGCATTTAACAGTACAACCCAACAATGGTGCTCTTGGGCATCTACTCCAGAGAAATGCAAACTTCTAGGGCACCTGGGAGGCTCAGTCGGTTAAGCGTCCAACTTTAGCTTAGGTCATGATCTCGAGGTTCGTGCGTTCCAGCCCCGAGTCAGGCTTTGTGCTGACAGCTCGGAGCCTGGAGCCTGCTTCCGATTCTGTGTCTCCCTCTCTATCTGCCCCTCCCCGACTTGTGCTCTGACTCTCTCTCTCAAAAATAAATAAACATTAAAAAAAAATAAAAAAAAAAAGAAATGCACACTTCTGTTTGCACATAAATGCGTACGTGAATGCTTATTGTGACTTTATCCATAATAGCACAAGACTGGAAACAACTCAAGTGTCCTTCAGCGGGTGAATGGCCATACATAAATGTATCCACATCATGGACTACTCAGCAATAGAAAGGAAGAAATTCTTTACGCCTGCAACCGTAAGATGAAGCCCAAATAAATTATGCTAAGTCAAAAACCAATTCCTAAAGTTTATATACTGTCTGATTCTATTCAGATAACATTCTTGACATGACATCATTTTATAGAGAAAGAACACGTTAGTGGTTGCCAGGGGCTAGAGAGAGATTGAGCAGGGAGGAGAGGGGAGGTTGACGTGGCTATAAACGTAGAGCATGAGGGATTCTTGTGGTGACAGAATTTTTGTCTGTGTTCAATTTGATGGTGGCTATGTGGGTGAATCTACAGGTGATACAACTGCACAGAAATAAACACACATTCACATGCATATGAAACTGGTGAAATCTGAATAAGATGCATGAATTTCATCAAGATCAATTTCCTAGTTGTGATGTTGTACAATAGTTACGAAGATGTTACCACTAGGGGAAACAAGGTGAGGCATATACAGTGTTTCTCTGTGTTATTTCTTATAGTTGCGTGTGAATCTACAATTATCCAAAAATGAAAAGGGCAATTAAAAAACAAAGCCAAAAACTATATACTATTTTTAAAGCAACAAAAATGGAAGGTACATTGGCATAACTCTAAAAAAAATATGTGCATGATCTATATTGACAAAATTATTAAACTGTAGGGGAATCTAGGTGGCTCAGTTGGTTTAGCACCTGACTCTAGATTTCGGCTCAGGTCAAGATCCCAGGGTTGTGGGAATCAGCCCTGAGTTGGGCTCTGCGCTGAGCGTGGAGTCCTCTTGGGATTCTCTCACTCTCTTGCCCTCTCCCCTGCTCGCACTCTCTCTCTCTCTCAAAAAAAAATTATTAAACTGTATTAGCAGACAACTAGAAAAGATCTAAATAAATGCAGAGATAATACACATTTGTGGATTGAAAGACTTAATATCATAAAGATAATATTGAAGGTAGAAATCCATTAAATTCCAATAAAAATTCCAATAGAATTTGTTAAGGAAGTTGACAAGCTGATTCTAAAGTTTAGAGGCCGAGGGGCGCCTGGGTGGCTCAGTCAGTTGAGTATCTGACTTCAGCTCACGCCATGATCTCATGGGTTTGTGAGTTTGAGCCCTGCATCCAGGTCCGTGCTGAAGGTTCACAGCCTGGAGTCTGCTTCGGATTCTCTGTCTCCCTCTCTCTCTCTCTGCCCCTCCCCTGCTTGTGCTCTGTCTCTCTATGGAAAATAAATAAACATTTAAAAAATTAAAAATAAAAGAAAATAAAATTTAGAGACCCAAGAATACTTAAAATACCTCCAAGAGAAATGAGATGGAGGTACTTATGCTATCAACATTGAGTACTTCCTATAAAGCCATGGAAATCAATACTGTATGCTTATGGCCAGACAGAGACAAATTACCTAATGGAAAAAAGTCCGGTACACATGCAAATTTCTTTATAATAGTGCAAGCATTGTGGATTGTCCTAGAAGAAACTATTAATAAATTGTGTTGGACACTCTATTATCTAAGTAAAATCTGAAATTAAATTACTGTTTTATACATTTCGCGAAACTAAATACTTAAATATGAAAACTGTTAGGAGAAAATATAGGAAAATACTTTATGACATAGGTGTAAGAAAAAAATTTCTTAGACATGATGCAAAAGTTACCAACATAGCAGAAAAGATTGATAAATTCGGCAAAATTAAAATCAAGAACTTAGGAAAATACTTTATGACATAGGTGTAAGAAAAAAATTTCTTAGACATGATGCAAAAGTTACCAACATAGCAGAAAAGATTGATAAATTCGGCAAAATTAAAATCAAGAACTTTGGTTCACTAAGACCCTGTAAAGAAAATGAAAATAAGATCTCAAACTGGAAGAAAATATTTACAATGTATAAAATCAATAAAACATTAGTAATCAGAATACATAATAACTATAAACCAAACAGAATGTCAAATCAGCAGAAAAACTAGCAACATACAATAATAGGTATTATACAGAAAAGGAAATACGAATGTCCAATGAACTTATGGCAAAGTTGCTCGATCTTAGAGTAATCGGAAAATGTTAAGTAAAACAACACTGAGAACCATTTTACATCACTAGACTGAAGAAAACAAAGAAGCCTGTTAACATTTATTAGTGAGGATGTGGAGTAATGGATGATTTTTACACACTGATGGTATAAAAAAATATAAATTGCTACAATCATTTTGGCTGCGTGACAACAATTCCATTCTTAGAACATTCTTAGAGTAACTTTTGCCCCTCTGTCAGGGAGTGTGTATACAGATTCCCTTTATGACATTGTTTTCAGTATCAAAAAATGAAGTTGACATAAATGGTTAGCGATTAAAAAAAGATGAACCATTGTATATTTTATGCAGTGAAATAGTACATAGCAGAAACAATGAATGAAGTATAGCTACATTGAAAAATTTCAGCAAATCTTAAAAAAATACATTGAGTGAAAAAAGCAAGCTGTGGTAGACATGTTTAATATGTCACCATTTTTATAAACCTTAATGCAAACAAAATTAAAGATTGTGTTCATTATACATGATTACATTATTTTTAAAGCAGAAATAATTGCACAGTTCAGGGTGATGGCTGCCTTTGAGTGGGGTGTAGCACAGGTGGATGCAGGGAAATAACATGAGGAAAGACGATATACTGAAGACACAAGCTTCTTGGCAATATTCTGGATGTTAAGTTATGAGTTTAGAGTGATTCATTTTAATGTTTTGCTTCATAACTTACGTACGTTATAAATTTTTCATGTTTCGGATATTAAATAACACATTGTAAATAGGAGAAAAATGGTCTATTATAGAAAACTACAAAACAAAACTTCAAAGAGACAAGTTCAAATGTCAATGAAAATTCATGTCCCTCAAGGGAATGAAAAGGCAAGCCACAGACTGGGGGAAATATTTGCAAAAGATTTTTCTGATAAATGACTATTACCTAAAATATGCAAAGGACTCTTAAAGCTCAACAATAATAAAATAAACAACCCAGCTAATAAATCGGCCAAAGACCTTAACAGACAACTCACCAAGATGGTTTACAGAGATGGCGAATAAGCATACAAAAAGATCTTTACTTAGGGAGACACCAGTTAAAATGAGATAGCACCACACATCTGTTGGAATGGCCAAAATCCAGAATACTGACAACACCAGATGCTGGAGAGGATGTGGAACAGGAACTCTCCTACATTGCTGGTGAGAATGCAAAATGGTGCAGCCACTTTGGAAGAGAGTTTGGCAGTTTCTTATAAAGCTGTACACACTCTTACCAACGATTGCACTCTTTAGAGTTGAAAGCCCTAAAGAGTTGAAAACTTATATTTACACAAAACCCCGTACATAGATGTTTACTGTAGTTTTATTCATAATTATCCAAACTTGGAAGCAACAAAGACCCTTTAGTAGGTGAATGGATAAGTAAACTGTGGAACATCCAGACAGTGGAATATTATTCAATGTTGAAAATAAACGAGCTATCAAGCCAAGAAAAGACATGGAAGAAACTTAGATACATATCACTAAGCAAAAGAAGTTAATCCGAGAAGGTTACATATCATATAATTCCAACTATATGACAGTTTTAGAAAAGACAAAACTATGGAAACAGTAAAAAGATCAGTGGTTTCCATGGGTTGGGGGGAGGGTTGAATAGGCAGAGCACAAAGGATTTTGAGGGCAGTGAAACTATTCTGTACTATAATAGTAACTATATATCATGGTACGTTTGTCAAAGCCTATAGAATGTACAACACCAAGAGTGAATCCTAATGTAAATGATGGGCTTAGGGTGACAATGATGTGTCAGTGTAGGTTTGCAGATTGTAAGAAATGTGTTACTCTGGTGTGGGATGTTGATAGTAGGGGATGCTGTGTATCTGTGTGAGAATGGGGGTATGTTGGAACTCTAAACTTTGTACTCGAATTTGCTGTGAATCTAAAACTGCCCTAAAAAAATGAAGCAGGAATGTATCAATGTTAATTTCCTGCTTGAATTGTGGATATGTAAGAGAATGTCCTCATATATAGGAAATTCAACTTAAAGGATATAGCAGTGATAAGGCATCATGTCAGCAACCCACACTCCAATACTTGCAATACTCCAATTGCAAGTGCAATTTTTCTTTAATTCTGAGATTGTCTCAAAATTAAAAAATAATTTTTTTTTTAATGAAGCCAATCGTTATCAGTGTTCTCATGGGAAGTTTCAGTGTTGGTTTTTATTTTATTTTATTTTTTTCAGTTTTTGCCTGCTTCTCTTGTTTCCCCAAGTTAGAGGCCTGTAGACTCCTAGTCACTTTGCAAATCTGTGAGGCCCCAGGGGAGCAATTATTCTCAATCTGGTGTTCACTTCAGATGGCTACGTTTTCTTCCGGGCTGACTCAGGTTGCTGACCCACTGAGTAAGAGTCTCCCCCAGGAGACAAGTTATAAATGGCCATCTGCCCAGGTGTATTTTTTTTTAAGGTTTCCATTTCTGAGTTCTAAAATATAGGGATGTCAGATATAGGCACAAGGGCATTTCGGGCCATTCCCAGTCAGGCAACATAATGGAGAATTTCAACCTCTCCATCATGTACCTTCTCTCCCCACCACCTCCACCTTAAACAATGCAGTTTTGCTATTTCCCTACTACCCTCTCTTCCAGTAAGACTTTCCTGCCTGTGCTGCCTTCCTCCCTGCACGGGCCCCTATGCTTGACACTGATTGTCTATTTTTTGGAACTTTCTGGATTTCTTTTCTTAATCAAGATTTACCTCTGAGTATAAATTGAGTTGAAGATAAACCGAGTGAACATAAGCTGGATTTAAATCTACAAATGTGTCTAGTGTCAGACTGAGTGGCTTTCTCCCTGGTGGAAGAGCCTGCAGCATAAAGGTAGAGAAACGTTGAGTTGGGTTTGGAGCCCAGGCTGTTCCAGGTGAAGCTATTGTTTGTGGGAGTGTTGGTTCCCCTGTCTTCTCGCAAGCCTTCAGGAAAGATTGGTTTCATCTCATGCTGAAGGCTTGGATTTTGATTAGCTAAGGGGTGGAACAGTGGTCAAGAAGAACTTCTCAACCAAGGCTGATGGCAAAGTTAGGGAAAGATGGTCACGAGAAGTAAGCCGACTCTTACCTTTGTCATGCTTTTTAAATTTTCTGCAAAGGGTATGTACAAGGCTTTTATAATCAAGAAAGTAGTAATAAAAATCTGTGAGGACTATAAAGGTACATGCTCCAATAGCGGGTAGCATGGTATGTGTTTCAGGTCACAGGGAGTCCCTTGGGAAGCTATTTTGGAAGGGCATCTGCTATTCTTCTCCTTTTACAAATTTTCCATCTATTCTAAGAACACTAGATCTATAAGCATTTTTGCTCTTGAAAAATAAAATTAAACTTGCCCTTTGCATTAATGGTGCCCAGTGATGTCAGTTTTGAAAGTGTGATTGACAGTGAAAAAGTAAATTCAGTATAAATTCAGTGGTAACTTTAATTAAGAAACTATGGTATTTACTACAGATACTAGTTGTGTACCAATAATGTGGTGAAAAGCTGTCAAACTTTCCTCAAAAGCTATGCTGTGTTTGTTCCCAAGTACAGAAGAGACGCCATTTTGAATTAATTTTGCAGCATGTTGACTTCATTGTCTTTCTTTTCTTTTTTAAATTTGGTCAAAACTTAATTGTGTCATTCAATTGGAACATTAATATTGTAGGAGAAGGCAAGGCATTCTGCAAACCTGAAGATAGTTTAAATGTAACTCTTGAGTTGGTAGGAGACTTAGTATTAATTATTTAGAGGCTTTTTGAGATTTTGTATTGAGATGTTAGTCATTGTTTAAAATGTATCATTCATAGTAATTCTTCCATTACTCACTCATTATTTATTTATCAAACTTATTTTGGGTTTCTACTATGTGCAGTATACGCCTTGGTAAATAAGAATTGGTGTTTGTTTTCAGAAAGCTTACAGTTTAGAAGAGGAGATAAGACGCATACGAGAAATTACATATTAGAAAGTGAGAAGTCAACAAGAGTTAAGATAGGCTAGGTAGTGGTAGTGTAGTGAGTGTTGAGGGGAAAGAGTGAGGCTCTTCTTAGGGGAAGGAAGACCATGGCAAAGGAGAAAAGGCAAGAACCTGAGGTCTGATGTAAGAACAGTAAGGAGAGGCTAGAGCTTATATAGAAGAACTGCTATGTCTCTAACCACCGTGGTTTCTGTAAAGTGAACGATGGGTTTGTGGGCTTCAGGTTCATGCTCCCTAATAACCTCAAACCTATTACAGGGGACAGGCAGGTTTCTGTGTGGCATGGTAGACATATACTCACAAGGCAGGCCTTTCACTTCATTGGGGAGTGGGCGTTGTCTGTTCCGTTCATGAAGCTGTTTCACTCTCTTTCAGTCATGGTGGAAGTAGGGTCCTTTTTTTTTTTCTTACGATCTTCACACCTGTGATGGTCAGTTTTACCTGTCAACTTGGCTAGGCTACCTTCCCAGTTACTCAGTCAAACACATGAACTATGGTGTTGCTGTGAAGGTATAGATGTAAAGTCCATGATCAGTTGATTTTAGGTAAGGAAGATTGTCCTAGATAATCTGGGTGGGCTTGATTCAATTCATTGCAATGTCCTAAGAGCAGAATCGAGACTTCTCTGAGAGAGAAGAAATCCTGCTTGTAGTCTGAAACTTCAGCCAGGGCCCTTCCTGACACCCTGTCCTGTGGATTTCAGACTTGCCTAGCCAGCTCCCATTGGTATGGAAGCCAATTCATTTCAATAAATCTCTTAATATTTATCTCCTACTGGTTCTGCTTTGCTGGTTAAACTCTGATACAATACCCAACACAAAGATTCTTTTTTTTTTATTTTAAAAAATCTTTATTTATTTTTGAGAGAGAGAGAGAGAGAGAGAGAGAGAGAGAGAGAGAGAGAGAGCATGAGCAGGGAGGCAGAGAGAGAGGGAGACACAGAATCTGAAGCAGGCTCCAGGCTGTCAACACAGAGCCTGACACAGGGCTCGAACTCATGGACCATGAGATCATGACCTGAGCCAAAGTCGGATGCCCAACTGACTGAGCCACCCAAGTGCCCCCCATTTTTTTTAATTTTTAAAAATCTTTATTTATTTTTGAGAGAGAGAGAGAGAGAGAGAGAGAGAGAGAGAGAGAGAGAGACAAAGCATGGGCAGGAGAGTGGCAAAGAGAGAGGGAGACACAGAATCCGAAGCAGGCTCCAGGCTGTCAACACAGAGCCTGATGACCAACACAAGATTCTTTTTTGTTTGTTTGTTTGTTTCTGAACATGATGCTTTTGTTTCCAAGTTTTTTTAAAAATGAAATTTATTGTCAAATTGGTTTCCATAAAACACCCAGTGCTCATCCCAACAGGTGCCTTCCTCAATGCCCATCACCCACTTTCCCCTCTCCCCCACCCCCCCAATAACCCTCAGTTTATTCTCAGTATTTAAGAGTCTCTTATGGTTTGCCTGATTCACTCTCTGTAACTTTTTTCCCCTCCCTTCCCTTCCCCCTGGTCTTCTGTTGAGATTCTCAGGATCCACATATAAGTGAAAACATATGGTATCTGTCTTTCTCTGCCTGACTTATTTCACTTAGCATAACAGTCTCCAGTTCCATCCACGTTGCTACAAATGGCCAGATTTTATTCTTTTCCACTGCCAAGTAGTATTCCATTGTATATATAAACCACATCTTCTTTATCCATTCATCAGTTGATGGACATTTAGGCTCTTTCCATAATTTGGCTATTGTTGAAAGTGCTGCTATAAACATTGGGGTACAAGTGGCCCTATGCATCAACATTCCTGTATCCCTTGGGTAAATTCCTAGCAGTGCTATTGCTAGGTCATAGGATAGATCTATTTTTAATTTTCTGAGGAACCTCCACACTGTTTTCCAGAGCGGCTGCACCAGTTTGCATTCCCACCAACAGTGTAAGAGGGTTTCCATTTCTCCACATCCTCTCCAGCATCTATAGTCTCCTGATTTGTTCATTTTAGCCACTCTGACTGGCGTGAGGTGGTATCTCAGTGTGGTTTTGATTTGTATTTCCCTGATGAGGAGTGATGTTGAACATCTTTTCATGTGCCTGTTGGCATCTGGGTGTGTCTACTCATGTTTTCTGCCCATTTCTTCACTGGATTATTTGTTTTTCGGGTGTGGAGTTTGGTGAGTTCTTAATAGATTTTGGATACTAGCCCTTTATCTGATATGTCATTTGCAAATATCTTTTCCCATTCCATTTTTTTGCTTTTAATTCCCTTGCCTTTGGAGATGTGTCGAGTAAGAAATTCCTGAGGCTGAGGTCAGAGAGGTTTTTTCCTGCTTTCTCCTCTAGGGTTTTGATGGTTTCTTGTCTCACATTCAGGTCCTTCATCCATTTTGAGTTTATTTTTGTGAATGGTGTAAGAAAGTGGTCTAGTTTCATTCTTCTGCATGTTGCTGTCCACTTCTCCCAGCACCATTTGTTAAAGAGACTGTCTTTTTTCCATTGGATATTCTTTCCTGCTTTGTCAAAGATTAGTTGGCCATACATTTGTGGGTCCAATTCTGGAGCCTCTATTCTATTCCATTGGTCTATGTTTCTGTTTTTGTACCAATACCATGCTGTCTTGATGATTAAAGCTTTGTAGTAGAGGCTAAAGTCTGGGATTGTGATGCCTCCCACTTTGGTTTTCTTCTCCAATATTACTTTGCCTATTCGGGGTCTTGTGGTTCCATACAAATCTTAGGATTGCTTGTTCTAGCTTCCAGAAGAAAATGCTGGTGCAATTTTGATTGGGATTGTGTTGAATGCAACACAAAGATTCTTATGCTCCCTTTTCTAATTATGCTCTTTAGTTTCCTTTACTGAAAATTACTCTTTCCTACTGGTCTAAGAGATGTCAAATTCTCCAACTTTTCTTTTCCCAGGATTTATTTCTTTTTTTATACTGTGAACTCATAAACTCATGATTTGATTTTTAACAAGTTCATTTTACTCTATTTATTCTTTGCTTTCTAGTGATCATTGTTTCTAGTATGTTCTTTCTCTCTCTCTTTCATATCCATCAGTTTCTGTTTTACTCTTAGAAATTAAGTTCTTCAAGGACAGTGGTCTTTGACTGGTTCATTAATGTTTGCCAAGCACCAAGAAGGGTGCCTGGGACATAGGAGATACTAATTATGTTTCCTGAATGAATAAATTATATTTCTTTGTAAATATTCATCTTTACATTTACATGCTGCTCATACGATGATAACACCATTACATAAAACATTTATTTCTGTCTTCACTGTGGGGTATGTTGGTGAGAAGCAGCTTTTTTGGGTAAGCAAATCTGCTTTGCATACCCAACCTCTCCATTGGGTTTGTAATCTGAAGATCTAGACATGGAGTCAAATATAAGGTAGCTAATTACTGGCTGTAGGTCTGAGCAATTCCCTCTAACTCAACCTAAACACAGGTAGTTTAACCTCTATTCATCGAATGCCTGCATTTATCTCTCAATCAGTTCCAAACTCAGAGACAGTTCAAGAGGTATATTAATTATATCACCCAAACCCTTCAACATGTATTTATGGAACAAATCTATTTTTGGTCTTTTCTGGGAATAACATGTTTTTTGAGGGGAGAACCTATTGTTCTTCCTGTTTGAAAATTTTTGTTCTAGCGGGAACTGCCAATCATAGAGTATTCAGTCCTTCTGTCCTCAAAGATGAGTGTATGACCCAAGCCAAGTTCCTCCCAAGGATTTTTTTTAATTGGAACTAAGGAAAGTAAGCCTGTTCTTCTCTTGTATCAGTCTGATACATTTTATATTTTCCCTCTTTTTCATACAAGTTTAAGATAGTGATAGGCCATCTTTCTGCAAAATTAGTTACGAATTTTGGAAAGGCATATGGAGGCAATTAAAGAGCAATTTGGCTAAGCATGCCATTGGTCCTATGGTAACACCAATTGAAATGAGAAACGCTTGGTTCCAAAAGACCCCAGTGCAGATTCTTATAGAATTTTCTTTAGTAATGCCAAAAATATAAGAGTAGGGAAGGGAATTGTAGGGTGAGCTAGGATGAGGGTCCCTAGCTGGATTAACTTTCTTTTATTTCTTTATTTTTTTATGTTTATTTATTTTTGAGAGAGACAGAGACAGAGTGCAAGTGGGTTAGGGGCAGACAGAGAGGAAGACACAGAATCAGAAGCAGGCTCCAGGCTTTGAGCTGTAAGCACAGAGCCCGACACAGGGCTCGAACTCATAAACCATGAGATCATGACCTGAGCTGAAGTCAGATGGACACTTAACCGACTGAGCCACCCAGGCGACCCGGCTAGATTAACTTTCTGAGTGGTTCAGATAGTAGGTAGTAAGATGTCATTCAGTCTGGATTGTTGAAAAATGATTCAAATTAAATTATATCAGCTACTGCTTTTTGTGTTCTAGACACACCAACTCTCTCAGGTGAATAATCCTTGGTTACGATCCTTAGAAGCCTCTCTAGAATTTCCCAGTCTGGTGCTACATGGTAGTCTCTCCTCTTGGTCCTCAACTGAATCTGATACCCACTCCATGTTTCCTTAGTATCAACTTCTGCAAGCCACAAACCCTGCCGGGTACAATAATATCCAAGTTCTTGTACCAGACATAATATTACTTAGTCTCTTTAGTAGTTTAAATCTTTCAAATTGTTCTCTAGTAATAAAATAGGAACGTATTTTCATTTGGGAAAACATAAAGATTTATAGTCTTTTGAAATATTGGGCTTGTCTTACTTTCATTCAATACAATATTTATCACTTTTGGTCATTAGAACAAAATGTTCATCTCAAAGAAAGTCAATGCTTTTATATGCCTGTGAACATGAGGTGCTGTCAGATGTTAAAACTGATTCAAGTAGACAATAGAGTGACTAAGCAATGGGATTTTGCCCCTTATTTGAAAATCTCCCACGTGTAGAAATTTGTGATTTATGAGCCAAGCTGAAAAGGTTTATTAATCTCTCTGGTAATCAGATAATTGTAGCAAGTGTACCTTAGAACCTGGCAGAGGGATGTTTGAAATCAAGTGTAGACAAAATCAGTGGAAAGAAAACATTAAAACCTTTCAGACATATGTAATCAAATCCGGTTTGTTCAGAACACGAAGCATAAAAGTGTCCCTCTTATGCCCTGAGGGAGACGGGCATGTACAAAGTTTGTAAGACAGACAACATAGGTGTTTCCTCTTCCACCTTGGGTAAAGGGCCAGCCATGGTGTCTCATACTGTCGAGGAATCGGGGCCCGTCGAGGCTCATGGAAGTGGACCAGGAGAAAGGCTAAGGCTGAGTGAAAATGGCTGCAATGGGAGACAAAGCAGATCTCAGTAGGGGAGGTAAAATCAGAAGCTAAGATCTGGCAAATGCTGGACTATGATAGACATGAGCAACATGTCAGGAAGGAGACATGAATCTACACATAGGACCATAGTTAGGATTTAGGTACAGAGATTTCTTTTTTTAGTCACTGAAATTGTTTTGTTACTTTTAAATTGAAATATACATAGAGAAGAGTAAACAAATCACAAAATAAACTTCAGTGAGGTACCACACCCATGTAACCTTGGCCAAAGTCAGACAACAGAACATTACCAGCACCTCTGAAGCACCCGTCCACCATCACCCTGTACCCCCACGTCAGTCATTACTAATTTCCTCCCACCCACCATTCCCATGTTTGCCTGGTTTTGAGATGCATGTAAGTGGAAGCATTGCAGTATGTATCCTTTCATATCTGGCTCGTTTTGCTCAGCATTGTGATTTTAACATCTATCCTATTGTTGCATTTAGCAGGATTTCATTCTTTTTCGCTGATGCAAAATTTTCCATCATATGAATTTACAAAGATTTATCTATACTTTCTATTGATAGATATGTGGATTGTTTCCCATTTGGGGTATAATACAAATGTTACTACAGTAAATATTTTGCACATTTATTTACTATACCTGCATGGTTCCTGTGGGCTGAGTCATGAGGGTATGCATAGGACAACTTTAGTAGATTTTGTCAGAGTTTCCAAATAGCTTGTATCAATTATTCTCTCTCCACTAGTTGTGATTGTCTGCTCCTATTGTGCCACAACCTTGTCAACACTTGGGATTGTCAGACCTTGTATTTTTAGCCCACTGTGCGTACTATGCTATGTCCTTAAGGTTTTAATTTGTTCTTCCATAACTATGAATGAGGCTGAACATCTTTCCATACACTTATTGACAAAGGATATCCTCTTTGGTGAAATGCCTATTCAAATTTCTTCATGATTTTTCTATTGGATCGAGTTTTTTTTTCTTGTTATTTTGAAAGCATTTGCTATAGATTCTACATGTAAAACCTTTATTAGTCTTGCGTTCCACATATCTTGTTCCCTCATGTTCTTGAAGCTGCACTGTCTTGATGTCTTTTGATAAACATTTTTCTTTATTTTAACAGTGTCCAGTTTATCAGTCTTTTCTGTCTTGGTTAATATTTTCTGTGTCCCACCTAAGGAAAGTTTTTCCATCTCAAGATATTGGAGTTTTATTGCTTGCTTTTCACATTTAGACCTAAATTCATCTAGAATTTACATTTATATGTAGTTTAAGGTTGGGGACAAGTTTAATTTTTTTCCCATATAGATACCCAATTGACCCAGAATCATTATTGACAAGATTGTCTTTTCCAAAAGGGAAAAAAAAAGGTTGTCTCTTCCTACTCTTCTGCCATGTCACATGTGTTAAAAATCAAGAGTCCACATTGTCTGGATATGTTGCTGGACTCTATTCTGCCCTATAGACATATTAATCTATCCTGATGTCAATGCCACACTGTCTTAATTACTGAACTTTTATTGTATGTACTCATAGCTAGGTAAATTCTCCCACTTTATTCATACTCTTTAAGATTGCCTTAACTATTCTTGGTCCTTTGTGTTTCAATGAAAATATTAGAATTTGATGACAAATTTATGCAAGAAAACCCCCAAACCACCAAAGCTGTCAATGTTTGTATTAGGATTGCTTTGAATCTGTATATCAGCTAGGTAGAATTAACATCTTTAGTATTGTCTTTCAGTATATAACATGACATATCCTCTCATTTGTTTGGGTCCTATTTAATTTCTCTCAAAAGTGTTTTATAATTTCCTAGTTTGAAGTTTTGAACATATTTGGTCAGATTTACTCCCAAATATTTTTTCTTGAACTTTTTATTCTTATATGTATTTCTTGAACTCATACAGAAAAATACATACATTGTAAGTGTGTGCAGCTTTGTGAATTTTCACAAATCAAATACAACTGGGTAGCCAGCACTCGGATCAAGGAATGGAATATTTCTAGTACCTTAGATGCCTACATTGTGCCCCCTTTCCATGACCAAGCCCCCAGAGGGAAATACTACCCTCATTTTTAACACCATACATTAATTTTACCCTTTTAAAAAACTTGATATGAATAGAATCCTACAGGACAAATTCTTTTGCTCAATATTATGTTCATGAGTCATCAGTATTATTGCAAGTAGTTGGAATATGTTTATTCACATTGCTGAACAGTATTCCACAGTATGAATATAAAAATGTTTTCTATTCGTTCTGCTACTGGTTAGCATTTGGATAGCTTTTCAATTTTTGGCTATCATGAATAGTGCTATCATTTCTTGTACATGTCATCTTTAATTTTTCTTTAAGTTTTTAAATGTTTGTTTATATTTTGAGACAGAGAGAGAGAGAGCGAGCATGAGGAGCAGGGGAGGTGCAGAGAGAGACAGAGACTGAATCTGAAGCAGGCTCCAGGCTCTGAGCTGTCAGCAAAAAGCCTAACGTGGGGCTTGAACTCATCATCTGAGAGATCATGACCTGAGCCAAAGTCAGATGCCTAACTGGCTGAGCCACCCAGGCATGCCTTTAAATTTTTTTTAATGTTTATTTAGTTTTGAGAAAGAGAGAGACAGAGGGAGACAGAGCTTGAGCAGGGGAGGAGCACAGAGAGAGGGAGACACAGACTCTGAAGCAGGCTCCAGGCTCTGAGCTGTCAGCACAGAGCCTGACGCAGGACTGGAACTCACGAACTGCGAGATCATGACCTGAGCCGAAGTCGGACGCTTAACTGACTGAGCCACCCAGGTGCCTCTTAATTTTGATTTCTAATTCTATTTCCCTGATGTCTAATAAAGTGGGGCATTTGGGGTCACTTTCATATCTCTTATGTGAAGTACCAGTCAAGTCTTTTGCTTCCTGGACTCCTTGTTAAAAATTGGGTTTGTCTGTGTTTTTATTTATTAATTTGCATGTATTTTAAAATGTATATTTTGCATATCAGTCCTTTGCTGGATATATGCATTGCAAATTTTTTCTTCTGCTATGTGAATTGCCTTTCACTCTGTTAATTGTGTCTTGATGAACAGAAGTTCTTTACTGTCATATGGTCAAAAATTTTTAAATTTTTCCTTCTAGCTTAGTGCTTTTTGTGCCCTATTTAAGAAAACATTGCCTACACTGAGGCCATGAAGATATTCTCTGGTGTTTTTGTTTAAAACTTTATTGTTTTACCTTTCACATTTAGAGCTGTAATCCATGTAGAGGTAGATGTCAGGTTGCTCTTTTTTCTTATCTGTGTCCAATTGACCCAGCAGCATTTATTGAAACACTTATCTTTTCCCGTCTGTACTGCAGAGTTACCTATGGCATCAAGCAGGTGGTTGCATACGTGTGGTTCCTTTTCTGGATTCGGTGCAGTTCCATGCTTGTGCCAATTTGATACTTTTTACTTCCATATCTTCAAAACAGGTCTTTAACATGTGGTATGTCTAGCCTTCTCTAGCCTTGTTGTTCTTTAAAATTATCTATACTTGGGGGCACCTGGGTGGCTCAGTTGGTTAAGTGTCCAACTTTGGCTCAGGTCATGATCTCACGGTTCATGAGTTCAAGCCCCACGTCGGGCTCTGTGCTGACAGCTTGGAGCCTGGAGCCTGCTTCAGATTCTGTGTTTCCTTCTCTCTCTGCCCCACCCACTCACATTCTGTCTCTCTCTGTCTCTTAAAAATAAATAAACGTTAAAAAAATTTAAAAAAAAGGTCTGTACTTGGCACATTGCATTCCCATATAAATTTTAGAATAAAATAATAAGTTTCAGTGAAATCCTACTGGGTTTTGATTAACTCTATTGCATTAGTTATCTATTTGCTGCCTAGCAAAATATAAATTATCCCAAACTTAGTGGTTTAAAACAATAACATTTATTATCTCAGAGTTTCTGTGGATCAGAAATTTGGGCATGGCTTAGCTGGATTCTTTGGTTCAGGGTCTCTCACAGGCTGGGGCTGTAGTCATTTCAAAGCTCAACTTGGGGAGAATCTACTTTTAACCTTGCTCGTGATGGTTGGTTATGTGGGCCTCTCTGAGATGGCGGATTGTTTCATCAAAACGTGCAGCTGAGAAGGCAATAGAGAGAAAATACCAGCGAGATCGAAGTCACTGTCTTTTTTAAACGTTATGGAAGTGACATCCCATCAGTTTTCAATAGAATATTTTTATTTTACTATGGTAAAAAACATATAACATAAAATTTACCATCTTAACCATTTTTAAGTGTATGGTTCAGTAGTGTTCAGCATAGTCACATTGTTTTATAACATATTTCTGGAACTTTTTCATCCTACAACATTGAAATGCTATACCTCTTTAATAAAATTTTTTTAATGTTTATTTATTTTTGAGATTAGCTGACTGAGCCACCCAGGTACCTTGAAACTCTTAAACACTAATTCTGCAACTCTTGGTAACCACTCTTCTACTTTCTTTTTCTATAAAATTGATTGTTTTAAACATTTCATATGAATAAAATCATACAATATTCGTCCTTTTGTGACCAGTTTACATCAGTTTTGCTATATTACATTCATCAGACACAAGTCACTAGGCTAAGGTCTCCATCAGGGGGAGGTGGAAATAGTAGAAAGTAGAAATAGTAGGAGATGTGAATTATTGGGATCACTGTTGTTAAGTTTAAGCATTTTTTATATATTCTGAATTCTAGACCTTAATCAGATGTACAATTTGCAAATATTTTATCCCATTATGTGCAATGTCTTTTCACTTTCTTTTTACTATTCTTTTATGTACAAAAGTTTTTAGTTTTGATGAATTCCAATTTATCTATTTTTTCTTTTGTTGCTTGTGCTTTTGATATCACATCTAAGAGTCCATTACAAATCCAGGGTCGTGAAAATTTACCCTTATGTTTTTTTAAAAAAGTTTTCTGATTTGAGCTCTTATATTTAGGTCATTGATCCAGGTCGATTTAATTTTTTTACATGGTATGAGTAGGGGTCCGTCTTCATCCCTTTGCATGTGGCTATCCTGTTGGCCCAGCACCAACTGATGAAGAGGCTCTTCTTATCCCATTGATTAGTGTTGGTATCTGTGTTGAATATCAATTAGCCATAAATGTATGAAGTTATTTCTGAACTCATATTGCTTTATGTGCCTACCCTCATGCCAGTATCACACTGTCTTGATTATTATAGCTTTGTACGAAGTTTTGAAATTGGAAGATGTAGACCTTCCAACTTTGATCTTCTTTCATAAGATTGTTTCATTTGCTGTTAAGTACATTGTACTACCATTTCAATATGAAGGTCATATTTTCCATTTGTGCAAAAAAAAAAAAGGCCATTGGAATTTTGATAGGCATTGCATTAAATCTGTAGATTGCTTTGGGTAGTGTTGACTTTTTAACAATATTAAATCTTCCAATTCATGAACATGGGATATCTTTCCATTTATTTAGGTCTTCTCTAATTTCTTTCAATAATGTTTTGTAATTTTCTGAGTATAAGTCTTCCACCTTCTTGACTAAATTTATACCTAGGTGTTTTATTCCTTTGGGCACCACTGTAAATGAATTATTTTCTTTTGAATTGTTCATTGCTGGTGAAACTTTTGGCTTTTGAGTCTCTTGAGATTTCTGCTCAATTCTGAGACTCTCATCTACAACCTCCAGAGTTGTCAGATGCCTCTAAAGGAGCGTGGTACAAATGCTGGTCTTATCACTTTGAATTTTCCTCATCTCCTGGCTTTTGGCTTCACAATTATACACTTATATGATAGAAAAAATATGTTGTTAAGTAGAACATAGGCCTCATAGTGTTTGGTCGAGTCAACTAGAGTTCACAGTACAAGGCCAGAGAGAGATAATACATGTTTTAAAGGTGAGAAAGAGCAGATAAAACTGCAATGTCCTTGGGGCACCTGGGTGGCTCAGTGGGTTGAGGGCCTGACTTTGGCTCAGGTCATGATCTCACTGCTTGTGAGTTCAAACCCCACGTTGGGCTCTGTGTTGATAGCTGGGAGCCTGGAGCCTGGTTTGGATTCTGTGTCTCCCTCTTTCTCTGCCCCTCCCCTATTTGCATTCTCTCTCTCTCTCTCTCTCTCTCAAAAATAAATAAACATTAAAAAAAAAAGAACAGCAACCAGTCCCGACTTTGCCCCTCTCTGTGTCTCACTGACAAATTGTCAATTGTGTCAGTTTTGCTACCTGAGTGGAAATTATTAAGGCTACCCATAGTGTGCTTTTGTAGATTAATGGAGATAAACTGAGTACAGCTCTTTGTACATGGCAACTGTCATTCCTAATTGTGATACTAGAGAAAGGAATTACTGAGGATGAGGTGGTAAAACTCTCAGTAGGGTTATTAGATCTAACTTGGTATCTAGTCTTATTATTTCATAAGTATGCCTATATATCTTAAAGAATTTAGCATTTACCAGATTAACCTAACAAGATTAAAAAAAATTTTTAATCTTTATTTATTTTTGAGAGAGAGACAGAGTGTGAGCAGGGGAGGAGCAGAGACAGAGGGAGACACAGAATCTGAAGCAGGCTCCAGGCCCTGAGCTGTCAGCACAGAGCCCGACGCGGGGCTCGAACCCATGAACCGTGAGATCATGACCTGAGCTGAAGTCGGAGACTCAACCAACTGAGCCACCCAGGCACCCCTACCAAGATTTTTAAATTAAAAACGGTAATGCTTAATTAAAAATATTAAACTTTCTAGCATTCTAAAATTTTCCTATTGAACACAGATAAATATAACAAATCTTAACCGCACACTGGAATTCGTGTCAAATTAGGGACATCCATCAAAAATGCTCTATAAATAGCAACAAATATTAAAAAGAGGAAATGGGAAAAAATAAGGGGAAACATTAGCAATTGAACATATAAATGTGGGTCATGTCTTAATTATATGTGATTTTTAAATTTCTTGCAGATATGTCGCACACTGATGCATGAGAAATTAAGAAATAAAATAGGCAAACTGGAACCCTACTTTTAACCATTAGATATAGGCATATCTTTAAAAACTTTCATTTATTAAACTACATTGATGAAGACTAAAATTCAAAAAGTGATGGTTTTATTTATATCCTACTTCTGTGAGTTTTTCCTATCCCTAACTTTTGCCAGCTGTTATAGAAAAGTCTGTCACTTATCATATGAGGAAAGAGAGGGCAGATGGATTTTCTAATATACATCACTACTGGTGAAAACAACTTTCATCCGATGCTAATAGTGAGTTATTATCCCTATTTTCTTTTATGAGGGATAGCACTTCACTTTTTTCATTGCTTTAACTACCAACCTTTTGAATAACCATTGATATGATTAAATGACTTACTGACAATTTGGGCCAACAAAATAATGAAAGTGTGTGTCAGCCGCTGAATATTTTTGCTCAATAATCTGATATTAATTATTGAAAAATTGAGGAAAATTGACGTGTTTAAAATTTTTTGTGTGAATTTATTATTGAAGTTTTTAAAATATTTTAAAAGGTTAAGGCAACAATTCTCAAGTTTATTTGAGATTTTGTTATTATTACCAGGAAATAAGAAGGTGTTTCGGTGGCCAAATGAGTTTCAGAAACGTTGGGAATTCAACCAAGGTTATCTGATTTCTTTACTTCAGGACAGTGAAAAATCTTTAATGTGATCATGCCCATTGTGAATCTCCAGGAAAGTGAGTTTGGTCTAGGATTTATCAAGTATCTGTTCCCAGAACCACAGAGTTTATTTCTCACCTCGTTTCTTTGGAACACTCACGGGGCGAGAAATTTAGATTAGTAGTCATTTGCAAATGGATCCACTTCAAAACTTTTATCCTTCATGCTCCGAGAAAATGTTATTTAGAAATTGAAATGTGATTTACTTTTATCTGTAAGATACAGTTGTTTCTTGAAAACTCACCCCTCAGAATCAGTAAGAGATTTGACGTCAATCAGTAATGACATGTCTTAGCCCCTTTGGGCTGCTATAACAAAATACCATAGATGGGGTAGCTTAAACAACAGGGATTTATTCCCCAGACTTCTAGGCTGGGACGCCCAAGATCAAGGTGCTGGCAGATTCCTTTCCTGATGAGAGCTCTCTTCCTGGCTTACAGATGACTGCCTTCTTGCTGTGTCTTCACAAGGTGGGGAGCTCTCTCTGTCCCTCTGTCTCTGTCCTGATGTCTCTTTTTCTGAGGGCACTAATCCCATCACAAGGGCTTCACTGTCATGACCTGATTGCATCTTAACGGCCCTGCCCTCCAAGTGCGATCACATTGAGGTTAGGGTTTCAACATATGAACTTTAGGACACAATTCAGTCCCTAACAAAGGACCTCCTAAAAAAGTATTTTTGGTGGGTGTTAGTTATGGCTCTTTGGAGAGCAACTAACAAACAACAACTTGAGATACATTAAAGTAAAAGGGAGGGATTTATATAATAATAACACAGTTATTGTCTAGAACCCAAGGGTGAAAATGCAGCTGGTTGTCAGGAATGTCTAGAACACTGGCTGCTAATAGGAAAACATTGTGAGCTGTGAGTGTAGGGCACATAATAATTTTAATCTTTCCAGTAGCCAGATTAGCAAAGTAGAGAGAAACAGATGAATTTAATTTTAATAATATATTTTATTTAGCCGAACATATAAAAAATGTTGCTACAATGTGTAATCAGCATAATCATGCTAATGAGATATTTTATTTTACTTTTTTGGACTATGTCTTTGAAATCTAGTGTGTGTTATACACTTAACAGTACTTCTTCATTTGAACTAGTCACATGTCAAGTCTCATGAAGCCCCATGTGGCTAGAAACTGCCATATTGGACAGTGAAGATTTAGAACAAAGAGTGAGAAGGATTTAGGGAATCCTTGTAGTTCTCTCTCAGGAGATTAAAATTTCAGAGCAATTTATTTTGGTGAAGCCATTTTACGTTTATTGAAACCCTGTTGAAGAGGCAAAGAGTGTCACGCAAAATTTAAAACTAAATTTACTTAGGGGAGCATGGGTGGCTCAGTCAGTTAAGCATCTGACTCTTGATTTCAGCTCAGGTCATGATCTCACCATTGTGAGACTGAACCCCATGTCAGTGAGCACTGCACTGAGCATGGAGCCTACTTAAGATTCTCTCTCTCTTCCCCTCTGCCCCTCCCCTGCTCATGTGTGCATGCACGTGCTCTCTCCAAAAATAAAATAAAATAAAATAAATTTACTTATATGTTATTTTCAGAAATTACACTTCAAATACAAGGACAAAGTTTGAAAAATAAAAAGAGAAAAAGATGTATTAGGCCAATACTAATTAAAAACAAATAAAATGAAACAGGCGTTAAAGGGTTAAAGAGGTGCCCCATACAATGATAACATCTTCAATTCACCAAGCAAATAGAGCAGTCCCAAACTATGTCCATAATACAGCTTAAAAACATATAAGGTGGAGATTAGTGGAACCAAGAAATGCACAAAATACGTGTTTTCATGGGATATTTTTAGATCCTTTCCATGGAGATTGATAAACGAAGCAAAAAAGCTACTAGGGCTATAGAATATTTAAATAATGCAATCAATGAACAGTCTTAATTAAATGGACATATATAGAGGTTTGTGCTCAATAATTAGAGAATGCACATTTTTTCAAACACAGCACATTTTAAAAAGGAGCTACATACTATGCTGCAGACTAAGTCTCAATATAACTTAAGAAGTGTTATACAGAATATGTTTTCTTACTCCAATGCAATTCAGGAAAAAATAAGTAATAAAAAGAACTAAAAGGAAGTATGCATTTGAAAATATAAATTAGTTCCAAAACTCTTTCCGTATGCACCCAGAAGTGAGGTTGCTAGATCAAGTAATAGTTCTATTATTAGTTTCTGAGGAACAACCATATTGTTTTCCATAGTGTTAGCACCATTTTACATTCCCACCCTTGTCAACTCTTATTATTTTCTGTGTTTTCGGTAGTAGCCATCCTAATGGGTGTGAGGTGGTTAGGTAGATTTTTAAATCCATGAAATTCAATAGACCTCAGCCAATATTAAGCTTTCATTGACTTCTAAATTAAATGTCTTCTCAAAGCATCACATCATGAGAACACCTAGTCTAAGTGGCCAGTAGTCTACCAAGTCTGTGAGAGCAGGGATCACACCCTAGCATAAGCCTAGTGCAGTGCCCAGCAGAGGTCCAGCATGTGGTAGAGCCTAAGGCATATCTGTTGAGTGAAGGGTGTGTTTCTATTGACAATGAGATTGGGAATGAATGATGTGGTGCAGTTTAACATCCATGGATGCCAGTGTCAAATGTGCGATTACTGTGAGCCTAGGGCTCAAGGAATCCTCTGTCTCTCTTTAGCAGCAGGTTTTAAGTGAATGGTTGCCTTGCCTTGTTGGCTAGCATCAGTTGGTCTTAGACCTCAATGAACAGGCCCTGGGGGGCTAAGTTGGTTAAGCCTTGGACTCTTGGTTTCAGCTCAAGTCATGATCTCATGGTTCATGAGATAGAGCCCCATGTTGGGGTTCATGAGATAGAGCCCCATGTTGGGCTTCGTGCTGACTGTGCTGAGCCTGCTTGGGATTCTCTCTCTGCCCCTGCCTCTCTCATGCCCTTTTTTTCTCTCAAAATATTTTTTTATATTAAATATAATTTATTGTCAGATTGGTTCCTATACAACACCCAGTGCTCATCCCAACAGGTACCCTCCTCAATGCCCATCTAAATAAATAAATAAATAAATAATAAAATAAAACAAACAAACAAACAAAATGATCCAATCTCTCCAATGCCTTCATGTGTAAAATGAAATCATAATACTTATTCGAGGAGATTGTCAAGAATTTAAATGAGGTAATGTATGTAAAGTGCAGTGTATGTGTGTGGAGACATTATTATAAATACGTTTTAATTAATTACACTTTTTCCTTTGATGCGTGGCTTTTTTTTTCATTAGTAGGAAGGTCCCTGCATTAAAATCCATTAATAAAGTATAAAAAACTAAGATTTCTCTGAAGACTGGTTAACATTTTTCTCTTGATTACTTCATTGGAATTACTTTGAGCAGAGGAGGAAAATCTAGCACTGATGTGCTACTTTGTAATCTACATTACACCAACTAAAGAATGGGTGAGATTGCCACATTTTATCTGTGCTCAGATAAAGAGGTGAACTAAGGAGTCATTGTCTGATCTCTTTCATTATGTAAGTCCTTGATCACTGTGATGGAGTTTACAGGCACTGCCCTCAACTGTAATAAGCATATTTATGTCTGCTAACAAAGTCATTAGTGGGCATTCCTCTGAAAGGTTCTGAAGCAGTGAAGAAATCAGATTTTGCTGGTGAACATTCCAAAATTCAAAGATATTTCATGTCTCAGGGAAGCCTTTATTCTCATGGCTTATTTGATTTTTTCATGTTTATTTATTTATTTTGAGAGAGAGAGAGAGAGAGAGGGAGAGAGAGCACAGGCACATGCTGGGGGAGGGGAGCTCCACACTCAGCATGGAGCCTGGCAGGGGTCTTGATCCCATGACCCCAGGATCATGGCCTGAGTTGAAATCAAAAGTCAGATGCTCAACTGATTGAGCCACCCAGGTGCCCCTTTAACCTCATGGTTTAAATTTGGATTTCCTTGATGGTGGTTTCTTCAATACCTTTGGCACCAGATTAAATGCAGGTTAGTATGTGTTACTAAACTGTGGAATAGGTTACTGAACATGTGGAATATGTTTTTTTTTTTCACCTACAATAACACCATCCATTAGAAATTTCTGTATTGGTGGAAATGTTCTGTAATTTTATACTATCTGATAGAGTGGCCACTAGCTGCATGTAGCTATTGAACACTTGAAATGTGACTAGTGTGCCTGAGAAAGTGAATTTTTAATTTTATTTAATTACTTAGCATTTAAACTAAAATGGCCACATGTGGCTAGTGACTGTCCTCTTGGACAGCTGGACACCATAACCCAGTACAACTTTAGGAAAATGAGATGCTGTACAACCATGTGAGATATATTAGCAAATGGCTTAAGTTGGATAAACTTATTTGTACCCCTCATTCTGCCTTTTGTTTGTTTGTTTGTTTCAGTTTTAGTTTCAATATAATGAGGGAAAAATGTTATTCTACATTTTTCTTAAAGTTTATTTTTGAGAGAGAGAGAGGGAGGGAGAGGGAGGGAGAGAGAGAGAGAGAGAAATGGAGCACGAGCAGGGGAGGGGCAGAGAAAGAGGCAGACACAGAATCCAAAGCAGGCTCCAGGCTCTGAGCTGTCAGCACAGAGCCCCACGCTGGGCTTGAACTCACTAGCAGTGAGATCATGACCTGAGTGAAGCCAGAGGCTTAACTGACTGAACCACCCAGCTGTCGGGGGGAAAAAGTTATTCTAAACCAAAACTGACCAATTATAACTGCTGTTAGAGATAGGGGCGAGGAGGGATGATTCATTTCAGAGGGAAAACTCATTTCTCTGCTGTTTTTTGCCTTTTGTAGAGACAGGCAGGAAAGAGGTAGAAATAAAAGACTAAAATTTCAAAGCCCTGACCAATTCCTCTACATTGCTAGTTGGGAAAGTCCAGTTCAGAAAACCCTTTCTATAAGCAAGACCATTAATAGCATGGTGGATGTGCAAAAGTAGGCCCAGAGTTTCGTGTTGGGTGAAGAATGACTCCATTTGAATTTCCAAGTAAGAGGAGCAGATAGTACAGAAATTAGGAGAACGGGAGCAGAAAAGGAAGATTGGGGAAGCATGGGGTGAGAAGTAGAGAGAAGGGTGGGCCGCCACAGCATGATAGGAGGCTGTGCCCACTGAGAAAGGAGCTGTTGAATAACCCCCAGGCAAAGGAAGGCAACTCTGGTGACAGAGATGTTTAATTTCCAATGTGAAGTCAATTGCATTCCTGCACTGTAAGTACTTGCTTTACACTCTGATCTTTAGTCAACTCTACTCCATCTGCAAAGCATCCCGTGGATCGTTTGGGAGAAAGGAAAGAGGGGCTCAGTGTCATATGTGCATCAGCACGGGGATAAGAGAACGGCCCCAAAGGGCAAGTTCAGGTAAGATGGGAACTCCAGTAAAAGCAGCCGCAAAAATGATTATGAGAATATGACCCCCGATTCCTCTGGAGGAATGATGTGGTCAAAATCTCAAAGAGCCAAGTCACCTCCACAGACATCTGAACTGCATGGGGCACCTGGGTGGCTTAGTCAGTTAAACATCCAACTTTGGTGCAGGTCATGATTTCATGGTTTGTGAGTTTGAGCCTTGCATTGGGCTTTCCACTGTCAGTGCACAGCCCATTTCAGATCCTCTGTCACCCTGCCCTCTGCCCCTCCAGTGCCCCCCCCCTCAGAAATGAACATTTAAAAATTAATAAATAAACTGCATAAGGAATAAGATAGTGGATATGTTGTGTTAGCTGAATGCTTTCCCCCTCTTGCTGAGCAACAGAATTCTGTGCCTGGTGAAGTTTATGTCAAACAACATGTGCCATTTCATCTAAGGTTTTTAAAAGCCTCACACTATCGTTTATACCGTCAACAATTCTGATTTACATTGACAACCATCTCCTGAGTGTACTTCAGAGGCTGAGTTTATACTTTGGAAAACAAAGAAAAAAACCTTTTAATGTAGAAATGTATGCAACCAGCTGTATAGAGAAAGGTAAAACCTCCGAGCCCCCAGGTGACTTAGACATTGACAGGCATGATGGCACATTTAAGAAGAAACCAGAAAGTCTTCTCTGGAAAATTCCAGGCATAAATTACAGCAACCACCATAGTCTTTCCCGGAAGTAAGATAATATGATTAGAAATATAGGGTTTCGGGGCGTCTGGGTGGTTCAGTCCGTTAAGTGTCTGACTCTTGACTTTGGCTCAGATCATGATCTCACTGTTCATGGGTTTGAGCCCCGCATCCGGCTCTGTGCTGACAGCTCAGAGCCTAGAGCCTGCTTCGGATTCTATGTCTCCCTCTCTCTCTCTGCTCCTCCCTTGCTCTCACTCTGTCTCCCTCTCAAAAATAAATAAACATTACAAAAAAAAAAAAAGAAATGTAGGTTTCTTCTCCGGGCCCAGCCCTGAAATTCTTGGGTTTCCACAAGTCAAGCACCTTCTTTATTTGAAGCTGGCCACCCCAGTTCCCTTCTGCTTGTCTCCCTTTCTACTAAGAGACTGATCCTTACAAAGTGTTTCACTACTTTTCCTTAACTCCCTTTCATTTTAGCAAGTAACTTTCAAAGCCCAGGTTGCCACATATAAAGTTGTCAGTGAGCACACAACATTTTATTTGCCAGACCTCCACAAGTGTACTTCAAACACACGTTCAAGGGCTTTTGTGTGAGGCCATCTGTTAATTTCGAAGACTGGATTCCAATATGCTGGTGACGGGACTCACGCACATTCTGTCCTGTCTTCTACATCTCCTCCTACAGCAGAGAATCTTCCCCGGGGAAAGAAGTCCAAGTCTTTTATGTTTTATTATTTTTAAGCTGGTTCTGCGCTGGCTGAGGCTTTTTTGTTTCAGACGCTACTCTCTCCTGGGCTATCCTTGGCCATGCTGCGGCCTTTTGTGTCCTGTACCTCAGGATCTTTCTAGAGAATGAAGGGGATGAGTTCATGATGCACTTGGCTAGGAGGCAAAGGAATGCATTTTTGTCCTCGATGGGTTGCTCTTCCCTTTGAGGTTCCTTTGAACTTTTTCTTTGAGCTTCCTTTTCTCTGAAATACATGCAGAGTGACTTGTTTGGGAAAAAGCCCTCGTTTTACTCTGACACAGGGCCCTAAATCCCCGTGTATGGTTCATCTGGGGTTGCCTGGACAATGTGACAATCCTTTTGTTTAGGCAGGTCAGAGGCCTGTGGCTTATAACTACATTTCTTGTTTTTTCCCTTTTCCCGATAAAATGGCACTTGCCTCAGTTAAGGAGTAATGCTTAGGCTTGTGGATTCTGAAGCCAAGTTTGGGTTTGGATCCTGACACTTAAAAGAGCGGTGGGTATTACAATTGTTGTTGAGTGTGGGAACTTCTCATAGGAGTTTTTAAGTCACAGGAAGTCAGCAAGGGTCAGAAAACAAAACAAAACAAAACAGCATCAACTACGCCAGGAAAACAGATGCTGTTTCCTGGACAGTCTTGTGTGTACTTTGTTGGTAAAGCTCCAGTTCTAGAGACCATAGCCAATCAGTGTCTCTATTCGCCACTCCTGTGGGGTAAATCTGGGCTCATTCCTGGTGAAGACTGATGTATGGCTTGAATGGATGAACAGTGAGAAAATAAAAGTATGTGGTTTCGGCTCAAGACCTCAGTATTGACGTATAGAATGATTTGCTGAGAATGAATCAGGTTCCTTATACACATACTGATAATTCTTCTTTGTTACAGAAATGTCAGTGGCAAAGGCTTCCTCTTTGTTCCTCCATCACCATATTATGGCCGGGATTGAACTGTCATTTGATTAACTTCAGTGGAATAGGTTGGGAACTCAATAATGGATGGTGACAAGGCTTTGAGGAAAGGCAAATGTGATACTGAATTAATAAAACTACCTTCTTGTCATGGTATAAACATTTGTTTTTTGACTTCTAATGCAAGATTTCAGCATCCCCAAATAATGATTTCCACCTGGAGATTAAGAAAGGGATGGAGTGATGCCAGGCTAAAGTGACATCATTAGATGAAAAACTCAGTTATATCAGATACACTTTTTACCTTCTCTGAATGAATAGCTTTCAAACTTAAAAAAATTTTTTTTAATTCTTATTTATTTACTTTGGGAGAGAGAGAAAGAGAGAGAAAGAGACAGCAGGGAGGTGCAGAGAGAAGGAGAGAGAATCCCAAGTAGTCTCCACGATGTCATTGCAGACCGTGATGCAGGGCTCTAACCCATGAGCCACGAGATCATGACCTGAGCTGAAAGCAAGAGTCAGGCGCTTAACCAACTGAACCACCCAGGTGCCCCTCAAACGATTTTCCATAGCAGCAGAACTCTTTTGCTGATATTCAGTGAAATCTTATAAACCACATGCATTGCATGAATATATAAAGCAGATAAAAGCACAGCTTTCTTGGGGGGCACTGGCCTGGCATAGATATGGCCCACATTCTCAATGTCAAGACTCTAGAATTCTTGAGGCAGCTACAAGTACTCTGTGTGCAAGGCCGCACACAGTACAGAGGGATACCCCTTAATTAACTGAATGGTTCCCAGTATTTTTACCACCCAGGATCCCTTATTATTATTTTCCCCCCAGGTTCTAAAATGTGCTACTATGTCATCATAAATGAATTACCTATAGTTATTTCTTTTAATCTTTTCAAAAACCTTAATTAGGTAGGTACAAATGCACCCATTTAACAAGCGAAGACAAAAGTTATATAACTTGCCCAAAGTCACACAGAATTGTGGAACTGGGTTCTGAAACCAGAGCTTTCTCAGTCTAAAGCCTTGGGGCCACTCCGTTACCATATATCCTCATAATAATTTCAACTCAAAGTAAAGGAACAATTTGTCTTGCTCAGACGGAAAGTCTTAATCATGAGCATATATATGATTGACATTAGGAGTTTTTAAATACTGATAAGAGTTGATAACACCAGTTGGAATTGTTAGAGATCCCAATTTCACAATGACTTTTTCTAGAGTAGCTGTTGGTGGTCTAAACTAGTAAGGCTACTTAGCTTTCAAAGGCAGTGAGTAATACAAGAATGCTTCCAAATAAATGGTTATGAATTCATTGTTAATTCTCATTCCACTTATGAACTTAATCCTCCATTTCTGATGAATGTAGTTGGGTATACTCTTCCCTTCCTGTCCCTCCGAATGTCTTATTGTGAGGTCATCCCCACGGAAAAAGAATGTGAAGTTCAGGAGTTTGGGTACTTCTTATGCAGACTGATAGTCCTGTGCAAAGCTCTACAGAGTCCCTCATATCTCAGTGTTGACATATTGTTCTGCAACTTTCAGACACCCAGAAGCTATGATATGACCATTTACTGCTCCATTTACTTCATTCTCTTCCCCTACAAAGAGGTATTCATTAATGCCTTAGCTGTAGAAAAGCCTAGACTGCCAAGGGAGTATGAAATGTTAAGTTCAATATATTAAATAATTCTTAAGACATTTTGTTCAGTGTTGAAGTGTGTGAGTCTAACATGCCACAAACTGTACGCTTCTTGCTTATCATATTTGTAAGGCTAGTGTCACTACTTGGTGAATTCTCAAGCCATCTCTCTGTGCCTCCCAAGCATTGTTTTTGTTGTATTGTTATTGTTGTTTGTTTGCTAGTTTGCTTTTATACTTCTGTTACCTGTCTCTCTGAATTGCCAGGCCATTTACAGGGCTCTGTCCTGAGATATTGTCTTTGACTACATAGTTCTGAAATGAATCGGAATGGTGAAGCTTCAGGGGAATGTCTAGGCCAATAATACAAAATATAATCATCACTTTCACATATATATCACTCATGCTGTGCAAGGCATTGCTCAAAGTGCTACAGTCATTAAACTCGTTTAATTCTTATGATAAGCCTAGAAGTTAGCTACTATTTTTGTGGACTTAGGCACAGAGTGTTAAGTGACTTATCCCAGATCAGCCAGCTAATAACTAGTGAAACTTGGATTTGACTCCAGTAAGGGGTATCGGACTCAGAAATGTCAACCTATCCAGAAGAAAAAAAATCCAGCTGTTTACTTGTAAAATATCTATCATTTTCCTTAGTATGGTATTCATCAAGAGAGTTGAAGTTGTGCTACCCTCAAATAATTGCAAAATATCAGCAGCTTAAAAAAGATAAGGTTTATTTTTCACCTATATGTCCACCACGGGTTGGTTGGGAGCTCTGTCCTGCATAATGTCTATGCCAGGTCTTGGGCACTATATGCAACATCGTAGGTCACTGTGCCAGAGGGCAAAGAGTTGTGTCAATTATTTAAAGGTTCTGACTACAACTCATGCCCATAATTGTCTAAAGCAAGTCACATAATCAGGTGCTCAGAAAATGGGAAGAACTGGAAATGCTTTGTGAGTGGCACTGCTGACTCTCACAGGTGTCTTGATCAAATTTTCAAGTGTAAACTATTGGTGGGGTACAAGGGAAGAATGTAAATTTCCAGGCATGCATGCTTCTGGTGTAATTTGTGAAAATGTAAGCAGGATTATTCCAGGGGATCTTGAGGATGCCCTTAGTGAGATAAGGCTGAATGCATCGAGTCAGAACCAGCTTGCAAAATGAAATGCGTTTCTGGATCTCATCTCTTGGCCATTTCCATCCATTTCTCTGCAAATAGTAACCGTGTTTGTGGGTGGCAACATGGTGCTTTCCTTGGAGTCCTCCTCCTCTACATTATCCCACCTTCTCTCCCAAGTGATAGCTAAGAAAATATTAAATGAATGACTCATTCATTCATTCATTCATTCATTTATTCACTCACTCATCAGTTTGCTATGGAAACATTTTTGAGTACATGCATTGGCATTGACATCATGCTAAACTCTGGAGATAAAAAGATGTATAAAGTATGGATTATACTCTCAAAGATTTCACAGACTACAAAGGCAGACAAAGCATAACTAATTTATCCTGCATGCACAGCTTTTATGACAATAGTGTGTGTGTGTGTGTGTGTGTGTGTGTGTGTGTGTGTGTGTGTGTGTGATGGGGGTGGGTTGGTAAATCCTGTGGTGACAAAAACTATAATTTATTACTTCTTAGTGGTTATGGTCAACACTAACTCTAAATTGCTCTAGAATCTACCCTTCCTCCAGCACTTGCTGTTCCAAGTCTCAAGTCTTAGCCAGTTTCGTCCATACAGAAGATTTCTCAACAGACTATTTATCATGTGGCTTTTGTGTTATTGTGCTCCGTACACTGTATACTGAGAGGGAGGGGCAATAAAGATTTTTAGACAGTTGTTAAGATTGTGAAGACAGGATAGATTCCAAAGAAGAGGGGAACTGCCGATGCAGGAACCCTCAGGAAGCTACTGCATCCAGCCAAGTTTGGAGAGGGTGGTGGGAGCCAGGACGTTGGCTCCCTCCCACACCACTCCTCTGGGTCCCTGCCATCTTGGGGTGCAGTCCAGACATGAAAGTGGGCATCTTGAGGCCATTGCCAAAGATGTGAAAGCAACCTGAGCAAATGCTGATCTAAGTCCTCAAACGGTTGCTGGCTCTGGCCCGTGGCAGCTGGGCTGAGGCGGGATCAATGAATTCCTGGTTCCTTCTGGAAGGTCTTGTATAAAACCAGGTCTAGAGCTTGGGCAGATATAATATGGCAGGCAGGCACTGTCCACTGAGAAACAGAGGCAGAAGTTCCCCCATTTGTTGTGATGCCGTGATGCTTGGGCCGCACCAGCTGCCTCCTTCGTGTGGCCTGCCTGCTCTGCCCACAGAGGCCTGCGCCTTCCTATTTCTGATGATGTTGAAAATGTTTCCTCTGGTATTCTTCTAGGCAGCTCTATCCAGCAAGTATAAAGCAAGCCACTAAAGTGCTTATCTAGCAGCCACATTAACAAAACTAAAAAGAAATAGGTGATTTAATAATATAACTTATTTAACCTCATATATCCAAAGATATTTTCAACCTATAATTAAAAAAAGTTAAATAATATTCAATTTGTTACCTAATAAAAAATAAAATCAATAATCAGTATGATTATTGAGGGATGCCTGGGTGGCTCAGTCAGTTAAGTGTCCCACTCGTGATTTCAGCTCAGGTCATGATCTCACTTTTTGTGAGCTCGAGCCCCATGTTGCTAACAGCATGGAGTCTGCTTGGGATTCTCTCTCTCTCCCTGTCTCTCTGCCCCTCCCCCACTCGCTCTCACTCTCTCTCTCTCTCTAAATAAATAAACTTAAAAAATATGATTATTGAGATATTTTATATTCCCTCTTTGTACTATGTCCTTGAAGCCTAGTGGGTATTTCATACTTACAGACCATCCCACTTTGAATTAGCCACATTTCAAGCATACAGTAGCCACATGTGACTGGCTACTGAATTGTGTGACATAGGTCAGGGGTCTTTATTCAGATGCCTTGAAATCATTACGTTTTACATAATATTTCATGGAATGATAGTAAGACAGGTAATATGACTCAAAACTTTGTTTTTTACCATAAAAGGATAAACGCCAACACTTTTTTTTTCAGTGTTCTAACCCATTTATTTTTTTTTAAGCTTTTGTTTAAATCCCAGTTAGTTTACATACAGTGTAATGTTAGTTTCAAGTGTTCAATATAGTGACACAGTCTTCCATACATCATCCAGTGCTCATCCCAAGAAGTGCCCTCCTTAATCCCCATCACATATTTAACCCACCTCCCCTCACCTCCTATCTAGAAACTATCAGTTTGTTCTCTATGGTTAATGGTCTGTTTCTTGGTTTGCCTCTCTCTCTCTTCTTTTTTCCCCTTTGCTCATTTTAAACAGTAATGCTTCTAATCACTCCTGATGCTTACACTGGCCCATATTTATTCTTGAGTTTACGCATAGGAATGTCTGTATCTATGATTTTTATATTTTTCCACAAAAATATTTTAGAATATAGCTTCCTCAAGATATTATGAAATGACAGGATGCTTTTAATGCCAACTGATTTTCTTTTTACTGTTTTCAATAACATGATACTGATTCATTTAATTTTATATAAACCTCTCTGTTGTCAGTCTTTAATGTTTTGCCTAGCTTTGGAGGCATCATACTAAATGTAATTGTACTTCAATAAATTAAGAAATCAATACATACGATCTCCAGAATACTACTGTCAGGTTTAGTTGATGAATTATTGTGCCTGGAATTTATCAAGTTTCCTTCTGGGTTTTACAGGAAGTCATTATAAAAAGTTAAAATTTACACGTCATTATTTCTTTAAATTAGAAATGACAAAAATCCGCCTCTGAATCTCACTGAGGGACTTCATTTTGTATGAGACCATCCATTTGCAAGCTCTGAAGTGTGTTGAAATTTTCCTTTTTCCCTTAATCTAATCCCACATATCTAGGATCTGAAGTTCTGCCTCTGCAAATTGCAATAGGGTGTCTTAAAGTGCATTCCCAAACAGGGAATTACATTTTTTTTAATGTTTATTTATTTTTGAGACAGAGAGAGACAGCATGAACAGGGGAGGGTCAGAGAGAGGGAGATACAGAATCTGAAACAGGCTCCAGGCTCTGAGCTGTCAGCACAGAGCCGGACGCGGGGCTTGAACTCACGCACCGCGAGATCGTGACCTAAGCTGAAGTCGGCCGCTTAACTGACTGAGCCACCCAGGGGCCCCAGGGAATTACATTTTGTATAATTACTTATATATTATATATTTTAATATATTTCTGTTATGCCCCTTATATCCAGATAAAAGTTAAAAATGTCTTGTAAGTATTTTCGTGATGCCTGCAAGGGCCCACGTGAGTGTCAGTTACCATCCTCAGGGGACTTTTAGGGGACTCCCTCCTCTAAGATGAGTCACTGCACGTAGCTGTCCTGCACTGAGGACTCCTTCACTGACACGGGATGAAATTACTTCCCTTTTTGCTGTGAGCCATTACCCTGCCTTTACCCAAACAAAAGACTCATGACTGTAAAAGTAATAGGGTCCTGTTTTTAAAATTGCAATACTTTTCCTATTCCAAGAGTGGGGGCAGAGTTAATGTTCAGTAGAAGCTCACATTCTGGAGAGTTTGGGAATGTGGCCAGTGATTTCGTAAAATTTTTGTTATGCAGAGGAATGTCCAGAACCTGGTACAGAATGTGGAATTTGGAATCAAGAAGGGTCCAATGGTTTTGCATGACAATAGAAAGGGTTGTCTTGCTCGTGGTCAAGGTGGCATTTTGGTGAGATGACTATTGCAGATCAACTGGTTTATCTTCTGTTGGCCAGAAGCCAATAAAAGACTGAGGGAAGGCTTGCTGGAGACTGGACTTGGCAAGAGAAGACACGGAGAGGTTCTAACAGTGTGATGACAAGCAGGGAGGGGAGAATGATGATGACACCAGGGGAGATTCAAACCAGGTACTGCAAAATTAGGATCCTCATCAGGAATTTTGTGAGAAACCAGGAAAAAGGAAACAAGTAGCCAAGAAGGGAAACACTCCAGTATATAGCATTTTGTTGCTTCTGACTCCTTTTAAAAGATTTGGTGGATAAAACCTTTTACATAGGACCCCAAAGCACAAGTGACAGAAGCAAAAATGATGAAATTTTAAACTTTCTGCTGCAAAGGACACTTCCCAGAAGGTGAAAACAGAATCCATGCAGTGGAAGAAAGTATTTGCAAATCAGCTGTCTGGCAAGATGCTAGGATCCACTTCCAAACCTAGAGTGGGTATCCACTAGAGTGTGGCCTAGACCAAGTGGAAATACATTTGGAAGATGTATGAAACGTCTCCCATACATTAATCTAGAGTCGGGGCATACAAAAGAGAAGATGAAGCCCTTGTCTCTTAGGATGGTGGCTGACATTACACTGAGAAAGCTATCAAGCAGTGCTACTATTTAATTTCATTTAAAATATATTGTTAAAGTTTATTTATTTTGAGAGAGAGAGAAAGAGAGAGAGAGAGAGAGAGAGAGAGAGAGAGAGAGAGACAGAGTGAGCAGGGGAGGGGCAGAGAGAGAGGGAGGGAGAGAATCCCAGGCAGGCTCTGTGCTGTCAGCGCAGAGCCCAACACAGGGCTTGATCCCGCAAACCGTGAGATCGTGACCTGAGCTGAAATCAAGAGTCGGACGCTTTATCTACGGAGCTGCCCAGGCACCTCGAAGTTCATTTGTTTGTTTGTTTGTTTGTTTGTTTTCCTAAGTTCATTTTTAAAGTGTTTTACTTAATGAAGATAAAATCAGAATATGCCCCCCACCAAAACCACTTTAAAAACTACGAGAGATGCATTATTATGATTTTTCTGTCTCTGTTAAGCCTCTGTGAATTCTGTACTGATGCATCTATGCATATGTGAGTACTATATATGAAATGTGATCTTGGTTACATTACATATGAGGCTTTATGTACTTCCTTTCCCACTTCATATTGGTCTGTCAGCAATCTCTAATGTCATTGGAATTCACCAAAGGCTTCATTTTAATAACTGCTTAATATTTCCTAATATGAATTCGCCATACTGATTTAATCATTTCCCTCTCATACAGTTTAATATAAATTTGTCACCATTATAAACAAGTCAGAGATGTAGCCAATTCCAATCTTGGCTCGTTATTCTCATGCTGACGGCAAAAGCATCATTGCAACGTGTCCTGAGAAGCAGAGAGAGGATGTGAGATTTCACAGTGTGGAAACACCATGGCTCTAATGATCACATTGATCCTGTACCTCATCTCCATTGGTGGGCGTGGGAATCAAAGCTCAGATGGTTTGAGGAATATGTCCAAGGTCACACTGCTGATCACTGCAAGAACTGTGATTTTCACCCCCTTGGCCTCATGCCAAATCCACACTGTTTCAAAACTGTACGGGGTTCCTACTTGTTCTGACTTGTATGATTTTACTGTGTAACTCCAGACAGGTCCTGAGTATCATGAGTATTGCAAAGTAAGACCTGTCTTAGGGCTGTAGTCACTTGTTTTTCCAGTGGTACTAGGCAGTTCTGTTTCTTTCTTCAAAGTGAGTCTGGTCCTCCTCTCCCAACCTTTGAAGATCTTCCTTCCTTGCCTGAGCATTTTCCCCCTACTAACGCCCACATCCAGAGCACACAGGAGTGGTGAGTAGGTGCAGGAATCTGAGGGGCTTTGTCATCGGAGTGTCAATAGTCTTAGTCAATAGTCAGTTGTGTCAGAGAGAAAAACAGAAGTCTAATGGTCTTCTGCTGTCCCTGTAGCCGTTGCTGCCACATGGTGTCACTGTTGAAACACAGGCCGACCAGCTGCCAGGGCGCTGTCTCCTTTGTCCTGGAACTGGGTGTGGACCTCCCAACCTCAACATTCCCTCCATAACTGACCTGGTGACCTGGAAGTTTCATACAGTCAGCATCTTTGCTCAACCTCAGCATCTTTGACGCTCAGGAATAAAAGAAACTTTTTCCTCTCTCAGATCAGCTTCACCTTCAGTCTCCTGGGTGGGAGGTGTTTACTTCAGAAGAAATATACACCTGGTTATGTACGTTAATCAAGTTATATCAAGGTTGCACTATATGTGTTTGCTGTGTGCAGGTGATGGTGTTAGGGGAACATAACTGTTCCTGTGGAATAGCACACCCACCCCTGAGCTTCTACTCAATGTTTCCTTCTAATCAATGGTAGAATATTAATAATCTTGCCCTAGAAATCACTTGGATATTGTCACTGATCTGTGCTCAAGAGGGCGTGCCAGGAACTTTCCTATGCCGTCAGCTCTCAGACTTCTCCCATTCTACTCTTCCTTCCTAAACTAGTGTGAATATTTCTTTTCCCTTTCTCCTGGGCATTTTGGGGAGTTACTCTTTAATCCTCATGGAGCCATGCCTGCAGAAGTTCTTTGTAGACCAGCTGAGAAAGCTTCACTGGTCCCTTCCCCATTTGTGTTTCACTCTCTTATTTTGTAATACAACCCTGGGCTGGTCTCAGTCCTGTGTGTTAGAGACTTGCTCAGTCCATATTCCCTTTAGCTTGAACTCTGCCTCCTTTGGAGCTTAGACTTGGATATGGGATCTGTCTGGATTTACCTTGGACTTGGTATCTTATTTTCATATCTTTTAGGAAAATACCACGACTTCCCTCATTTGATTTTGTTCAACCTTCTGATCTTTTGATTTTGATCCACCTGCCTCTGTTCTCAGGGTGTAGATAGTAACTGCTTTAGCGGACCTACTGTAACCAGTGACATCCCTAGTTGATAATGCCTGAACGTGTGTGATGATGTTCTATAGGAAACATCATAGTACCATGTTTGGACTCAAAACAGTTAAGGACTCCTCCCATGACAGGACTTTTAGGATTTTAACATCCTCACAACACAGAGAATGTTTCTGCTGGACCATAAGAGGGCAGAGAAGAAATCCTTATTTTTTGACTTGAGAATTCAGATACACAGAAGACACGCAGTCTTGCGTGGCTCTACTCACAGATAAGAACCACTGGTAACATTCATAGTGGCCAAAAAGAAAGAAGCAGACATCCCAGGGCAGGTCAAACTGGAAACAAGAAATAAACTGAGAAGAATACAGACCTGTCCATCCCAGAACTTATTACCTTAATGTGTCATCATGAATTCATTGTGAGTAATTAGTGTGCAGAGTAAATTACATGCCATTCTCAACAGATCCTGTGACATCTTAGCAAAGTATTTCCTTCCCGTCAGAATGAAAGACAATCCCATCACCAACACTCGGGATCCAGTTGCCTCTGGGACTTCTCATGACTGATTGCCCTCTCTTCTCTTTCTTCGACCTCTTGCTTTCCCATCAGCTCTTAACACATCCCAGTCTCTTCCATTTTAAAAAGCTTTCTATCACTTGCAGAATAACATTTGCATCCTGAGAGTAGTGCCCTTTATCTGTAGTTAGACCACTGAACAAAGCCTATAAGAGTGACCTTGCCCTGGTGCTTGCCAAAAAAACCTGTCTATGACCTGAATGCCCAATTGCAATATAAATAATTGAAATGTTTGGGGACATAATGCAACACTAGATCCTAAAGTCCATTTGCCTCTAATCCTATTTGCTTTGATTCCCTGTTTGCTTTGATCATCCTCAGAGGTCTAACCTCTGCAGACATTCATTACCACCTGAAATTTCTTTTATGTTCTTTGTATGCCCCTAATCTGTCCCAGTCTGCAACCATCCCTTCCATTCCTGTCACTGCCCTGTGATTGGCCATCTCCCCCTCTATCTTATTCAGCTCAGGTGATATAACAAATTACCATAGACTGAGTACTTAAACAATAGGCATTTATATCTCACAGTTCTGGAGGCTGGGAAGTCCAAGATCAAGGTGCTGGTAGATTCTGTTCCTGGTAGGAACTTTCTTCCCGGCTTGTGGACAGATGCCTTGTCACTGTGTCCTCACATAGAAGAGAGAATGAGGTCCCGTCACTGAAAGGTACCAATTCCATTGTGGGGGTCCCACTCTCATAACCTCACCTAAACCTAATCACACCCCAAAGTTCACACCTCCAAATCAGGACTTCAACATGAATTTTGGAGGGAGGCAAACATTCAGCCATACCATTCTGTTCCTTGTCCTCTGTCCCCAATTCACTCCTTCTCCTATGAAAAATACATTAATTCCGTCCCACCAGCACCTGCCTTCCGATCTTAACTTATTCCAGCATCAACTATAAAGTATAAAGTCCAAATATTATCTAAATATTGTCTAAATATTATGTTATTATCTAAATATTATCTAAATCGGAACGGGTTAGACCCAAGGTATAATTCATCCTGAGGCAAATTTCTCTCCAGCTGTGAAACTGTGAAACCAGGTTAAATCATGTACTTCCAAAATACAATGGTGGGACAGGCATGGGATAGACATTCCATTTCAAAAGGAGAAACAGGTCCTAAGCACATAAATGTCGTTAGATCTTAAGGCTCAAGATACTCTTTGTTTCAGTGCTCTGCCTTCTGGACCCCCTGGGTGGAAGTCCTGCCTCTGCTGCTCTACTAGGCAAGGGTCACTGCCTCAAGGTTCCAGGTGGCTGCCACCTTGCCTGTTGAAACTGAGACAATGGCCCTCTTCTCTGAAACTGAGGAAGCAGCTCTGATGGTGTCTGAATTGCCTTCTGGGTCCTTATTCCCTTGTCTTGAAGAATAGTGTATAATGTACATTCATAGCTTAATGGTCATATATCTATAGGAGATAAGAAATCTGGCAGCCTTCCTTCATTTTGTCCCATGTTCCTCTCCACTGTCAAACATTGTCAAATCTTTTTTTTTTTTTTTTTTTTTTTGCCATTCTTTCAACTTGTGGCCTCTACCAGATGTCTGGCAGGTCACTGAGGAAATTTCTTCCCCTAGAGCCCTCCTATCTGAGGCACTGTTTTTCTCTCAGGCACTATATACTTCTGAGTCATGTGGTGGGGCAGGTGTCCTCTTAATTCTCATTACCACTTCTGGGTCATTAGGCCTTTTCTCCTTCCTTCCTTCCTTCCTTCCTTCCTTCCTTCCTTCCTTCCTCCTTCCTTTTGCTCTTTCTCTCTTTCTTCCTCTCTTCTTCTCCTTCCCTCTCTCTCCCCCTCTCTCCCTTTCTTTCTTCCCTCCCTCCCTGCCTCCTTCCTTCCTTCTCTTCTTTCTTTCTTTCTTTCTTTCTTTCTTTCTTTCTTTCTTTCTTTCTTCAAAACCCTATGCTCACACTGTTGGATTCTATCATGCTATTAGTCAGAGTCCCAGCAAAGAGACAAATGGCACACTCAAAGAAGGAAAATTCAAGAAGGGCTTTAGAAAGGAAGGGACCATTCAGAAAAATACAAATAGGGTGTACAGAAACCACACAGAATAGTGCAGGAAATTGAAGTTAAAAACAGAGGTCATCTAAAAGGAGGAAGGAGGGAGTTATTATCAAAACCCAGAATGGGAGACTCTTGGGTGACCTGAAGCCAAGGGACAGTAGGCCTGGTACAACCTGGAGAGTAGGTATTCAGGCCTCCCTGCCTCCAAGCTCCTGAGAGGCTCTCCAGTGACTGAATCAGAAACCAGAGGGTAAGGGATCCCTTTGAAGGATTGCATATGGGGGTCTCTGGGGCACAGAGCAAGTGCAGAGATGATCTGATGGGCACAAGGCCTTTAACCGGTATAATCATCCTCTTCTCTCCCTCTTTGCTATCAACCTCCTAGCCTCTCTTCTTCATTCACTGAGAGCTTCCTCATTAGAGCTTTCCCCATCTTCCCCTCTCATACCATCCCTCAGTGACTCTGACATTCTGGGATATATCCCATGTGGCATGCTGGCCCCTCAGTTCCTTGTCTAATATTTCTCCAATTACCCTTTCTTTCCCTCCCCCTCAGCCTTCCCTTCCCACAGTCCAACCTGGAACTTGTCATTGATAGAAACTGTACTGCCTTTGAAATCCTCAATTTATCCCAATTCTGCAACCACCTCCCTTCCTAACAGTGCATGGGCTCAAATAATCACAGGGTAAAAATTCTGATCAACTAATTCTCTCCAATTAATCTACCCCAATACTTTCTTACTATCTAACATCCCCCTCCTGTCTTCATGTTCTTCCTTGCACAACTCAGAGCCCACGGCTCATCATTATTATTGCTCTCTTCAATCTCCATAACCTTCTTTTTGCTCCTTCTGTCATTTCTGCCTGGTAAAACCCCACTCTGATGACTCAACCATCCAACCATGAGTTCTGTGCTTACATACAGACAGATGCACGTTGCAGGAGGAAGGAGATGCAGTTGGGCCAACTGGTTTCCCTTTAAAGAAATCATACAAAACTGCACAAGGGGACACTTCACTCTGACTGACATCTCAACTGGATTTGTCTTGTAAATTGCTTTCTCACTTCTCGAGTTAGTGTTTTGTTCCTTTTCTTTTCTCCACAAATTTCTCATTCCTCCTTCCTATAGTTTCATCCCCACCTTTAACTTTGACTCATATTTCACTTAAATATTGAAATCGCTAGGAATTTCTCCATCTTTTCACTTCTAAGTCCAGAAACACTCTGATCCTTCATTTGGGCTCTGCACCCCATCTCTTTTAGCTCTCTCATACTCTTGGATTCTTTGATTCTCATACTCAACTTCTAGCTTTGCTTGCTTCTTTCTCTTTCAGCTGGACCACCCCACAGGAATATTAGCCAACTTTGGTAGCTCCCATCTGAGGGTACACTCTTCTGACTTTCCCCTTCCTCCTACTCTCACTTATTTCCTTACCTCCCCCCCCCCCTTTTATTTTTGTCTTGGCTCCTGACATGCCACTCTATGATTCCCTTCTACCTAATTGGTAGCTTTTCCTCAAGCTCCTTTCCTGGTGTTTCCTGCAAGGAAGTGAGGCTATAAAAGCCAGGAGAGTGGTTACTTTTTGAGGAAGAGAACTGTGGTTGGTATCAGACACAATGGGGGCTTCTGGGCACTGTTAGGGTTCTTTTTCTTTCTTTTTTTTCTTTTTATTTTTTCTGATTATACGTATTTTATTTTTTTAATTTTAATTTTAATTTTTTAAAATTTACATCCAAATTAGTTAGCATATAGTGCAACAATGATTTCAGGAGTAGATTCCTTAATGCCCCTTACCCGTTTAGCCCATCCCCCCTTCCACAACCCCTCCAGTAAGCCTCAGCTTGTTCTCCATATTTATGAGTCTCTTCTGTTTTGTCCCCCTCCCTGTTTTCATGTTATTTTTGCTTCCCTTCCCTTATGTCCATCTGTTTTGTCTCCTAAAGTCCTCATATGAGTGAAGTCATATGATTTTTGTCTTTCTCTGACTAATTTCACTTAGCATAATACCCTCCAGTTCCATCCACGTAGTTGCAAATGGCAAGATTTCATTCTTTTTGATTGCCAAGTAATACTCCATTGTATATATACCACATCTTCTTTATCCATTCATCCATTGATGGACATTTGGGATCTTTCCATACTTTGGCTATTGTTGATAGTGCTGCTATAAACATGGGGATGCAGGGTTCTTTTTCTTGTTCTGTAAAGTTAGTGCAAGAATGTGTGCCTTGTAATCATTCACAAAGCTATGCCAATTAAGTAAGTAACATTAAAAACTTATTCATACACATTTGCTCATTATTTTCTCTTTGTTTCCTTTTGATGTCTGCAAAATTTGTGGTGATAGCCCCTTCTTCATTTCTAACAGTGTATGGGTGCAGGTGTGTGTGTGTGTGTGTGTGTGTGTGTGTGTGTGTGTGTGTGATTCTCCATTTATTTTGGGGGGGCATAATTTATCAGTCTTAACAGTTTTTCAGAATTTTGTTGATCTTACTTTATTTTATGTTTTTAGTTTCTTTTTATATTCCATCTTAATGATTTCATTTCTTTTTTTCCCCCCTCTCAAGTTATCTGGGCAATTTGTTATCCTTTTACTCAATTTTTGTGATTGACTCTTAGCTCATTAAAATATCAGCCTTTCTTCTTTTCCAATATAAACACTTTAGATTATAAATTTGCTTTTGTTTTTCATTATAGTTAGTTAAATATTTTAAATTTCCTTTGCAATATCTTCTTTCACATGGGTCACTTAAATGTGTATATCTGAATTCTAATATATGGGGATTATATCCACTTTTTGGTGATTTGTTTCTCAATTGATTACATTGTGATTAGAAAACATCTTGTTTCATATTTTTGATATTTGTTAAGACATTATTTGTGCCTCCACATATGACCAGATTTTATAAAAGGTTTCAAATTTGCTTGAAAAGAAGATATAGTTATTATTGTTGGGTGCAGGATTATATATTTATAGATCTGTCTGCATTAGTTAATATTAATTATGCTGTTTAAATTTTATGTATGCATATTGATATTTTGTCTGCTTGTTTTGTTGAAAGTATTAAAATCTCCCATATGATTGTGTATTTCTTGCTTTTCCTTGTATATGTGTATATTTAAAAATTTTTATGAAGCCACATTAAAATATACACACAAATGTAAAATTTGTTTTGTGTTTCTGATAAACTGTATTTTTTATCATTATGAAGGAAAACTTTTTCTTTCTTGATGTCTACATTGTACATCTTTTTTATTGTCACTACTTTTTCTATCTGATTTCTTACATTGCATGTCTCTTATAAGTAACTTATAGTTGTTATCATTGTTTTCTATCCATTCAGAATGTCTCTGTCTTTATCTGAATCTTTTCATCCATTTACACTTAATATAATTAGCAAAATATTTGGGTTAAAATCCTCCCTTATTATGTATATTCTATTTGTTGAATCTATTTTATGTCTTCTGTTGTTTCCTTTTTACCTCTTTTGTATTGATAATTTTCATGATCATATTTTCCCATTATATGAAGTGACACTATTTTTGTTACTTAATTATTACTCTGGAAGTTGTAACCTGCATACTTAACTTATTGAGGTCTAATGGCAATTGATATTTTTCCTCTCCTCTCAGGAAACATAAGGATCTGAGAAGACATTTTCTCTATGTATCCCCTACCTGCCCAAAACTATGGCCATCATGTATTTTTATTTTTCTTTGCATAGTAAATAAACCCCATAAGACATTATTGTTACTTGTTTCAGAGTATTTGCTTAGATTAAATATTTTACTTATCACTTTATTTGTTCTTCATTTCTTCCAGTATCTCTGTCTTTCCATTATGTGAGTATTTTCTTTCTTCCTGGAGGATGATATTTGTTGCTTTCTTTAACAATGGTTGTGAATGGAGAATTTACTACACTCTCAATGATTCTTAGCCACATCTTTGTCTGTGTATGTAACATGCTATATAGTTATTTTTTCCTGTTCAAAGTCTTAAGCCTGGCTTGATCTGCTCTTAAACCTGTACCTCTAGTTCTTAATTTCACTTGCATGTTTAAATTCTAGAATCCTGCATATCTACTTTTATTTCTACTTCTCATATATCATTTCATATTTTTCAGTTCCCTACTAAAATTTTCAAGTTTGGCTTTTATCTCTTTTAATAATAATATTTCTTTTCCTTGATAGATTTTAATGATAGATTCTAACACTTTCCACCAATATCTAGCTCTGCTTCCTGACATAGGATTATACTTACCTATCATGTGTGACCATGGGAACAGAAGTGATGTGTGTCACTTTTAGGTAGAAGATTTTAGAATCAGTACATGCTTCATCATTCTCTTCTTTCCTTTTGGTTTGGGTATTGGTAATGTTTCAGAGAGTGACTCTTCTTATCAGCCTGCAACCCAGAGTGAGGACAATAATGATGGGGATCAGTGCTATCATCCTACTTTTGATGGACATGTAAATGTGGCACAGAAAGAAACATTTGTTGTTTTAAGCCACTGGGATTCTAGGGTTATTTATTACTTTAGTGTAATCAGATCAATATAATTGAAAAAGAAATTGGAATCAACATTGGAATTCTATTTTAACAAACAGCTTTAAATATGTGGTTTTGGTTCATGGGCTAGGCATTCGTTTGCAAGGAAACGAATAACAGAGGTTAAAAGCATGGTAATCCATGTTATGTAGTGGCCAATTACTTAGTGAAATGGTTGCCTGTGTTAACTTAGAAGGCAAATTATATACCTAATAAATTTGTAGCTTTATGGGAAAACACACTTTTAGCAGCATGTGTTGGCTGCTGTTGACTGCGTTAGAAAGTTTATTATAGGAAAGAGACAAAATCAGAACAATATTGGCTGATTTGCAAGCAAGAATGGAAAAGAATGGAGAGAGTCAGTATAATCAGGGACTTATAGTTAAAAAGATAAATACTTCCCAAATGAAAACATCAAAAGATAAAATTGAGAAAATTCATTGAATGTCAAAGACTAATTAAGACTCCATCTTAAGGTAAGGATCAAATAAAGACTATGTTTGTCACACTGGTTGTTAAAATTTCTGGATAGATTAACATTCTCCCAGTAAATACTTTTAGTTGGACAAATGGCTCAAGAAAAAGAAACTGTGTGTGGCTCTCCCACTGATGCCTTATGAACACAAGGTAGCTGCACTTACACTGGTGAGTTGGTGTGGGACAAGAAAACTGATTGGAAGAAAATAGACAATAAGCTGCTTAAGTTTTGAAGGAATTATGCTACACAAAGAGCCACCAGCTTGGACTTAAAGAGACTACCATTGGTACTTAATAAACTACTTAGACTCTTGCCATTTATTCATATTTTGAAACCTAATCCCCAATGTGATGGTATCTAGAGGTGGGCTTTTGGAAAGTGATTATGCCATGAGAACAGAGATCTCATGAATGAGATCGATGCCCTTATGAGAGAGACCCCTGAGAGATCCCTTCCTCCTTCTGCCATGTGAAGACACGATGAGAAGACAGCTGTCTATGAATAAGGAAGAAGGCCCTCCCCAGACACTGAAACTGCCAGCACCTTGACCTTGGATTTGTAGCCTCCACAACTGTGAGAAATAAATTTATGTTAATAGGCCATCCAGTCTATGGTGTTCTGTCATAGCAGCCTGAGCAGACTGGAACAGCACCTGTATTTCCACCAGAAGGAAGCACGCTAAGAAGCTCAGTTCTCATGGAAAGTGTATTCTTCAGTGCTCTGTCAAGTAATAGTCAAGGGTGGTAATAGGAAAATAAAGAGGGGGGAGCTTCTGGGGTTCCTGGGCAGCCCAGTTAATTGAGCATTTGACTCTTGATATTGGCTCAGGTCATGATCCCACGGTCATGGGTTCGAGCCCTGCATTGGGCTCTGTGCTGACAGTGTGGAGACTGCTTGGGATTCTCTCTCTCCCTCTCTCTGTGCCCCTTCCCCACTCATTCTCTCTTTCTTTCTCTCTCTCTCTCAAAATGAATAAACACAAAAAGAAGAAAGAAAAAGGAAAAAAAGGGGACTTGTGTTGAGTTGAGCCAAGGGGCATGGAGAGTGGTGGGCTGGGAGGTACTCCCAGAGAGCAGAGCATAACCCACCCCCAGAATATGAGGCCCTCGTGGCCTCTCCTCAGCAGGATCTTGAATTTGCTATTTACTGGTGACTTTCTGTGTGTGTGTGTGTGTGTGTGTGTGTGTGTGTGTGAACGTCTCTCTCTCTTTTCCCTCTTTCAGTGTAAGAGAGTGTACCAGCATTATCCTTTCCCACTATCTTTTGCGAGTGTGAGAAACAAACCTGTGTCTCTCTAGTTCCTGAGTCTCCAGATCAAGAAAAGCCACATCTAGATCTGATGTAGAAACTATTGTATATCACTCAGACATCCTGGCTTTGAGCAGTGATTGGACAAAGGTTTTGAATATCTCCCTTGGAGAGGGATTGAAGGTACTCTGCCATGAGAAAGAAGAGGAAAACAGATATTTGGTGTCCAGTGGACAAACCTGATATGTTTGTTGTATTACTAGTGGTCAATCTCTGGTTTTCCATCTTGTGAGAGGGTTGTACTATACCACATTGTCAGACCCAGGTGTGGTCATAAGAATCACAACAGGCAATGTGAGCAGAAATGGTGTGTGTCACTTCTAAGAAGAAGATTTTTATTTCTTTTTTAAGTTCATTTATTTATTTTGAGAGAGAGAAAGAGAGAGAAAGCAAGTGGAGGAGAGGCAAAGAGAAGGAGAGAGAGAATCCCAATCAGGCTCTGCATTGTCAGTGCAGAGCCCGATGTGGGGCTTGAACCAATGAACTAGGAGATCATGACCTGAGCTGAAGTCAGATGCTTAACTGACTGAGCCACCCAGGCACCCTTAAGATGAAGCTTTTAAAGCCAGGGTGCTTTTCCAAGCTCTTTCTCTTCGTGCCACAGTTACTGGAAATATTCCAGATAGCAACTACGCTGCCATACTAGGTAAGTTTCCATGGTCAAGTAGTGCATTGGGGATTTAATGTACAGTATCCTATGTATCACTGCAGCTTGTGAGGACCAGCAATGCCATTGGTTCTGGTTTGGACAGCGGTCCTGGCAAGTGCTGCAAGGAAGTAGCCATTAGGCAGAATGAGGGAAAACAGAGAGGAGAAACAAAAATCTAAATAAAAATCGTCCCGCCCACCTTCTGAAAGCCTGAATTCCAACACACATTTGAATCATATGCTGAGAAAGACCACTAACAAAATCACCAATCAGAATGTGAATATAATCCATACAACATTTATTTCATAGGGTAATCTGACAGAGATTTCAATGTGAGTATGTTTAAGATGCTTAAATAGAGAAATAAAACCATAATTCACATTAAACACTTGCAAGAAATCGTGAACCAAGCACATAAAGTAAGAAGGGATCAATATTTTCCATGTTAGAATTTCCAGGAAAAACAGAAAGGAGAGAATGCAAAGAATAAATATCTGAAGAAGTAAATATGAAGAATTTGGGAATTGAAGAAGATCATGCACTATATAAAGAAGGCTCAATAAAAATAAATCTACCCATAAACACGTCACAGAGAAACTGCAGATCATAAGAGAAAGAGAAAATCTTAAGAGTTATCAGAGAGTAAAAAATGAACCATGTACCAGGCCATATGGAAGTTTCAACACACCATAGTCTAGAACATTACTTTTAAATGTGGATAATAATCATAAAAAGAAAATAATACAGAAACCAAGGACATAAAGATAATAAAAACAATAGGAATTTTAATAGATGGATGATTAAAATACAGAGCTTAAAAATTGTTGGGATAATTGAACAGCAAATAAATGAATAGCTTAAGATAACAATATAATTTATGATGTTTTTCCATAAGAACCTAATTTTCAACATACAAATATAACATTGTTGAGTGCAAATGGTTAACGAAGCATTGAACTCATGACTTGCTGGTTAACTTGCTCATTTTCCATAATTCCAATGTGGGTGGAGGTAGTGGAGAGGAGTATGAGAAATGTTGTGTTGGCCTTGGAAAAACTATTTAAAAACCCAACTTGATAGGATTTTACTCAGCCCCATTTTGTGGAAATGGTCCAGACCACACCACATCCTTACTTTCTTGAAGCCAGTATTTCCAAAAAACCATAAAATCCCTTTCTGCAGGCAGCACTGTGTCCCTTAGTTACTTTTTAGACATGACAAAAATGGTCATAAGGAAAAATTAAGCTCCAATAGTTTTGTGTATGTGTGTGTTCATATGCAAGTTACATGTTAGAGAGAGAGAGAGAGAGAGAGAGAGAGAATTGAGATAGTTGGAAGTTTTAAACTTTCATTGGTTAGTTTCACGTAGACACAGCCGAAATTTTCTAGGGATGCAGATTTTCTAACACACATAGAGACTGGCCTAATTTCTAATGAATTAGATGGTTACATGCTGGAGGTAAAATCAAGGCATGCATGATACAGATTTGCAAATATTTTGAAAATAAATAGAACTATTAATCCTCAAATACATTAGATACAGACCAGCGGTCTACTTTGCTTTTGGTTGACTGCCATTCAATGCTGACTTTGCATGTTTGCATGTGCAGAAATCAACATATAACAGGTTGGAGAGATGTGGTGCTTGAGAATGGACTCTGGTACAAAGATTTTAATATATCCAGTGATTAGCACTCAGGTTTTAAGAAAAGGCAAATAATTTATTTAGAATATCATCAGGCACATTATCCTCTGGGCTAACCAATTAGAACAGGGTGGAAAATGACCCATAATCTAAATTTCAAACTCCATACTGTATTCAAAACTTAACCATTCCTTCTGAATCTGATCTTCAATCAATTGTATGTGTCTCAACATTCTCTTCTCTAGAGAAGAGTCTCCTTGCTCTCGTGGGAACTTCTCATGGGTCTCCTTCGTCTTACATGTACTAGTCAGGAAGGCCAAGAGTCCAGTGCTCTGTGCAAATCAGAAAAAAAAAATCTCCTGTAGATGGACCACTTAGCAAAAAGGCACCCCCTTTAGGCTGACCAGTCAGAAAAAGCATACCCTCTGGGCTGACCAATTAGAAAAATGAACTGCCTTTGGAGGACCAATGATGAAAAGTCAGCCCCAGAATGAACCAATTAGAAGAGATGTAGGCTGATGCCTAGGACACTGGCTTGGTACATAGAATATAGCTTGCATTTTAGTAGTCTCATGCTCCCTTGTTTAGCTGCCATTTTAGTTTCAGTGTTCAAGGAACAAATGATCACATTTTCTGTAACTAGTGGTGTTTTTTCCCCATTGTGTAGGAAATAAAACTAAAATATTGTTGATGGATTTTGTTTTGAATTTTATTTTTTCTCCTAAATTCAACTTGAGATTTTGGTGCCTGCTACTGCCAATGTTCATACTGTAACCTAATAAAGATTGTATCAGTATTATGTTTAGTGACCTAAGTTTGCTATAACAGTTTATCATGTGTCTCTGTACTATGCATCAAGACTTCCCCCTTTCCACTATCTGAACATATTTTAAAATCTTATGTTAAAATATTGCTTTAATGGAATAAGATATCATACTCAATTTACTAATGGAGCTTCAAAACAAACACATCCCCAAACTTGGAAATGGTTACCTAAAGTATGTGCTTATTTAAAAAGCTAAAAAAAAAATAACCTAATGTGTATCAGAGCTTGAACAATATCCTGATCGAAGGAAAGTGGTTGATATTGAGGTTAAAATATGATTTTTGTATATTTTTATTCCAATTTTATCCAGGTTATACATTCCTTCAATATAACCTAAAATATTGGCCTGGGTATGCTTGATTAAGTACTTATGTATTGTTTATTGCTATGGTTATCTTAAAAAAAAAACACAGTTAATGCTAAGTAATAGTTATCTTGAGCCATTATACATATGTGTATATATTCTATTATTTATGTCACTCAGACAAGTAATAAAGTATAAGTGCATTATTTTCCAGATGCCAATAGTACATTAAACCAAATTAATGTTCAAACACAGTATTTTAAACATTTTTCACACCTGCATGGACAGCAATTCAATTATGTGCACTTAAATCTACAAAATTGTAAATGTTCATGAGAATGTCTATTGACGTGGACAAAGAAATGGTATATTTTTCTCATAGTGTAATCTTCAGAATCTAAATTTTTGTGGAAATCACATATTCAGGACATAAATAATTAAACATGTATACATCGAGATTATTAGGGTGCTGTATTAAGCAAGTTAAGTAGCTTCGATTTTTGACCTCTAGAAATTTATAGCCCAACAAACTTGTGTTATTTATTTGTTGGAGTGTAAATTCTCTGAGTTGGCACTTTTCTTCATTTACTTTGTTATCTAAATGTTTGTATATATGACACATTTTTTTGAATTGCAATTTTTACATTAATTTTGATAAATTGCTTTACAAAAGACACATTGGAAGTTAATGACAGGAAATTTTGGTTTACAAGTAAAATAATCCCATGAATTTTCTTATATAAGAATTGAATTTGATTTTATGAACATCTTTTTTGAGGAAATATAAGAAATAAGCCCAACTAAGTGGTTTTTATCAATTCAAAGTGCCTGTCGGAAGTCCGTTTTGGGTAGGTTGCTCAGCGAATACTTATAGGAAGAAATAATCTCTGTTCATATAGTTTATATTTTTATTTATTTTAAAAAATATTTATTTTGAGAGAGAGAGAGTGTGTGAGCAGGGGAGGGACAAAGAGAGAGAGATAGAGAGAGAGAGAGAGAGAGAGAATCCCAAGCAGGCTCTGTGCTGTCAGTGCAGAGCCCAACACGGGCCTGGATCCCATGAACCAAGAGACTGTGACCTGAGCCAAAATCAAGAGTCAGAGTCTCAATCAACTGAGACACCCAGGTGCCCCGAGTTTATATTCCACAGTGTGTAATAAAACATGTGGATCCTGGATTGAAGGTCTCATTGTCATACTAGATATTTAGATATCAAATAAACCATCACAAACTCAATGAAAATTCTTTATCAACAGATACCAATTACCTGTAAAGGCTTAGATCCTAGGCAGAGAAAATAAATCAGGAAAACTGAAGCCATTCGATGCATTCTGATTTCAAAGTGATTTAAAGGTTTATTTATTTTTGAGAGAATGAGCAGGGGAGGGACAGACAGAGGGGGAGACAGGATCTGAAGTGGGCTCCCTGATGATAGCAGTGAGTGAATCCTGAGATCATAACCTGAATTGAAGTTGGACACTCAACTGACTGAGACACCCAGGTGCCCCAGATTTCAAAGTGTTTTAGGGCTCAGTAGGTTGAACACTTGACTCTTGGTTTTCGTTTAGGTCATGATCTCACGGTTTGTGAATTCGAGCTCCTGCCTCTGATGCTCTGTCTCCCTCTCTCTCTGCCCCTCTGTCACACTCTCTCTATCAAAAATAAATAAATAAATAATAATAATAATAATAATAATAATAATAATAATAAAAAGCCTGAAAAACAAAAACCAAGTGTCTTAAAATGGGAATTGGGGATTTAGGGCTGTTGGAAAAGCTGGAACTCAAAGTCAGGTAAACTCTTACCCATTATCTTAGCCTGAAGCACTGAAGTGGGCACTCTCAAGAGTTGACTAGGATTCTTAGTAGAGGCATGGTTCTCACAGAGGCACCAAGAAACCACCGTGAATCTTGCACTGGCCAGCAATTGCCTTCAGAGAATTGGCCTTTCCTCTTCTGCTTCCAAATTCATTTGAGGGCCTCTCATTAGAGAGAACTAACCTGAAGCCACACAGAGAAGGTGTTTTGGGAAGTGGGTTCCTGGCTTCTCCAGGTAAGTTTGGAATGGGGCATTGGCGGTTGCTGAACTGACCATACACAACTCATTGTGCAGAGGGATGCACCTCTTCTCACTAGGCATGTATTTGATCATGTTAATTCTTATTCCCCATTTATACAAATTTTAGAAAGTGAACTGTTGTCTGGGATAAATAATATTCTGAATTTTTGACTATAGAAGTCTCTTCCTAAGTTGAGAAAGTTCAGTGACAAATTTCTCCTGGTAAATTAAAAAATGGTATATCCAGTGTTGTCATATTTAAGAGTTCTAGGGATTAAGGAACAGGATCCTATTTACAGAAAAGACAGTTTCCCTTGAGAACACTTCAAACCATAGACAGCAATGGTTTTCAACTGGGGTACACTTCCTCAGGGTAAAGCATAAGAGAATTTTGGGTTAATGGGGAGAAAGCGGAGTGTAGTTTGAAGTAGTCTAAAAAAGGTGCCATTGCTTTGATTTGGTTTTAGTCAATATATTTAACTCATATTAATGTAAATCATGCTAAAGAAGGTTTGGTATGTTCTTAAATAGGGGGGATGGTTGTAAGGGTCTAGAGACATTGATATGATAGACCATCTGTAGAGCCCTTCCAATTATTCAAGGCCAATCCTGCTTGTTTAAGGTCAACTTCCACCTGCCTCGGAGGATGCAGAGAAGGGTCTCCTGTTTCCTTACTGAGGTTGTGGAGGAAATTGGGGTTTTACTGCAAGGCATATTTAATCCATATGGGCTGAGATAAAGTTCCTTTAGGTGAGAAATGAAGCTTTGTGGCATTTTGCCAAGAGAAGCTCATATTTCTGAGAACTTAGGGGAATTCATCTGCTTTTCCTGTATCTCTTGGCAGGTTCTTCACTGTTTTATGATTATACTCTCTGAACATGATAGGAACAAAGATGGGGATTTTTCTCATATATTATTTTCTAGTATTTGGGGGTCCTACAAGGTAGGAATTAATCCTGCCTCTTTTCTCCACTTCTGAGTTCAGATTCAATCAGGGAATATGGTCACACAAACTAGAAAGATAGAAAGAAATATTAGTTTCATTACTGATGAGGTTGTTTTGGGGAGCAAAACATAACCTGTGGACAATAATTGGTCTCACTGAATATTACCTTCACATCTGGAAACTTCAATGAGCGCTCAAGAAAGAGTTTGATTCTGTAAGTGAGGCACATGTATCCAGAACCCCTGTTTTCTCTCTTCAACCTGTATAGAGTTGAGTTTTTACAGAGGTTGTAGTAGAAGTAGTTTATTGGGGAAAGAATATAGCAGATGAATGAGGAATGGATACAGGGAAGGGGAGAGGGCCAATAGTATGTTGATAAGCCAACAATCTCAGTGGGAGACTGTCTTAATCCCACAGGGAAGCTCTGGGAAAGGATGGAAAACACATGCCTCATCATTAACCCTCCTAAGAGGTAAGAGAGCTGGGGTGTTTCATCATGGAGAACACAGAGAAATTCTCCTAGGGAGCGTTAATGCCCAAGCTTTTCTATGAGTACCTGGACAGAGGGGACTTCCATGTGGACAAAAATTCCTCAGGGTCAGAGATGGAGATACCGGATGCTGGAAATCAAACAGAACACACTGATATGGCAGGATGAAAGGGATCTATATGGGGCACTGATGATGTCTGCTCCAAGCCCCCTAAGGAGTACAGAGAGAGTCCGAGCTCCAGACCTGCTTCTAGAAGACAATGCTTTCCACAGAGAGGAGCTGAAGGACAGGAGTCTGAAAAAATTTTTAAAAAAATGTTTAATCATTTTAGAGAGAGAGAGAGAGCAAAAGAGAGAGAGAGAGAGAAAGTGGGTGCGCATGGGGGAGGGGCAGAGAGAGGAGGAAAGAGGATCTGAAGTGGGTTCTGCACTGACAGCAGCCAGCCTGATGTAGAGCTCCAACTCAGGAACTGCAAGGTCATGACCTGAGCTGAAGTTGGAAGCTCAACCGACTGAGCCACCCAGGGGCCCCAGGAGTCTGCAAACCTTTTGCAGGCAGGCAGATCCAAATAAAAAGAGAGAAGGGGCTGGGCCACTTAGGTCATTCTTTTCTTCATTAAGAAATTGGGAGGGGGCAGAGAGAAGGACTGGGGTTACCTTTCCAGACTGTTCCCTCCAGGGGAGGGGAGCAGAGGTTTTCTGTGCCACCAGCCAGTGTGGGAACATGGGGAGAGGAAGAAAATGGTACTAATGTGTAGTACCATCGTGTGAAATTTAGAATTATTCCTTAAAAAGTGATAATAATTGTTAACAGGAAAATAGAGGAGGAGTAAGTGTGCAAACGACAAAAGGCACCATCTTTCTGAAAAAAGTTTACAAGGTAAATATAGACACGGAGGTCCCGGTGTACACATTGGTCTTCTTTTCCTCTTTCTGACCTACTCTTTCTTCCCAACACTTTGCACTCTGTCTTTCTTCTCCTTTCAGTGATCAAAGCTTTATTGTCATGGTCCTAAGCTCTAAACTGTCATGGGTTACATCTGATGGGCAGGGAGCAGGACAGAGAAGGAGACAAAGGGAGTAAGATCTGACAATGAGATAAGCAAGAGAGTTTATAAAAAGCAGCTAAGAGATCAGTAGCCGCTTCAGTGAATGGAAAGGAGAATCAAATCACAGGCTGTGAATAAAGTGATAGGTTATAAGTGATGTACTTGTGCTCTTTATCCTTTTAACGTAAGTACCTCAAATATAAATGTGTTGTTATTAATTGTAGACCAGTCCATAAGCTAGTAGAGAGACTAAGCTGTGAGGAATTCACAGTAAGTACAGTGGCTCAAACAAAGGTTTCTTTCTCTGTCATCCAAAGTGCAGCAGTCAAGGACAGGTTGGCTGTTCTGACCAAGTTACTTCTATCTCGGTACTTTATTCCTGGGGTGTGTTCCTGTCTGTGCCGCCAAAGCTGCTCACACCATTACTTTCAGCTCACAGGGAAGACAAGACGGAGAAGTGAAGATAGGCAACTTCCTCTGAAGAGTGTGACCAGGAAGTTGAACCCGTCACTTCTGCTCACATCTCGTTGGTCAGAATCCAGTCACATGACCATAACTTCTCTGGAACTGAGGCTGGGAATTCCCTTCTCCACCTGGGTATCAGTGTGCCCTTCTCAAACTGTGGTGGCGAGTGGGGTTTTATTACTGAAAGAAAGAATGATTAGAAAAGTAACTAGTGGGAACAATTAGAAAAAGCATGCTAAGACCGTTACAAAGACATTTGATGACTAATTTCATGAACGTTCACATGTTCTGTATTATAATAAAACGTGTACTTTATTGTGTTCTGAAATTCTAGTCATTAGACTTACCTTTAGGTTAGTTAACTATGATATGCTGAAGGTAAGTTTAATCTTTAAATGTACTTGGTTATGAGTAATGGGTTTATTTGACCTCAGTCTAATGAAAAACGCAGTCTTTTCTGCCTAAATACACTACGGCTTTTGCTGTTAATTCTTATAGTTATGATGAGGCTTTTCTCATTTTATCTTTACTCACATGTGTTCCAAAGCTTGCATTCATTTTCTAACACTTTTAGTTTTTGTCAACTAATATTGATTTGTAGCATGGCAAAGGGTAACTAACAATTTTGATGTCTTCCAAAATGGAACTTAAATAAGAGTCTGAACTCAAGCCAGTGTAAGGATCTTCGGATCATCCCTAAACTGAAGGCCCCCAGAAACCTCTGTTGCCTCTTGGTCTTCTTTATTGTGTAACTGGAGAGCTGGTTTAATTTTATGAGTTAGCATGCAACATGGACTCCTGTACAGTTACTTTCATAGGGTCAATGCTCAATAAATATTGGTTGAGTAATTGAATTGGATGACTTCGAGGTCATCAGAAATTGCAAGTCCTTTGGACCGAAAGTAACCTGAATCAGGTAGGCCATCTTTTCCAGATAAAAATATTTGGCATTTTTCATTTGTTTGTTTGCTTAGTCATGTTAATAAAAGCCTATGCAATGTAAGTAAATAATGTATCAATAAATATAGAAAACATTGTACTAAAAGATTTGCACATACATTGTGCTAAAAGATTTCTCTTTCCTTTAAGTAGCATAAAAGATGAAAAGCGACTAACACGGTGCCTGGCATAATAGATTCTCAATAAATAGTAGTCACAGTTAATTACCTTTTATGTTGTTCCTTAGGTTATAGGACAAAGATGCAATAAGTTTTCCACCAGCATCTAGCAAAACACACCATAGCTTTCTCGCAGTAATTCTTTATTTTAGGAGGGATCAAATTCACTGTCGTAATGTAAAGAAGAGCGTCCCATTTGGAAATGCACGGAGAACCAGTATGAGAAATGTTCTCTTTACACAAACTGAGCATGTGAAAAGTTCCAATAATTACAGAACATCTCCCCAGACTTTACTCTGCTTGTGAAAGACCTCGGGGAACTCGGCAAGCTTTTACAGAACCTTAGAGCTATGTGAGTTCAGAAGAACTCTTTGGAGAATATTTTTTATTCAACTGTTTCTCTGGGGCCTGTCCAGGGTTAGTATATTGGGATGTTCTGGAACCCATGACAGGACACCAGAATGTGATAGTAGCAGCATGAGGTGTTTGTCTCTGATAATATCAAAAATGCTTTCCTAATTACTTGGCTGTGCTATCTCATTTTTCCTCTTTCAAAAAAGAATTCTGCTCTTCATTGCTTTTTTCAGCCTGCTTCTCCTAAGTCATTTGGCACTAAATTCATGGACTCTTGGTATTCCCTCTTTCTTTACTTCCCAAACTTTATTTAGACTGCAGTTTAATCTTGGTAATTTCTTTGAGCTTTATGACATGATGCTTTTGGCACATTGAGGGCATCGCTATTTAACTTTCCAGTTTCTTAGCTTTAATAGAATTTACTTGTTTTACATTCTTTTTCTATCTTAACTAAAATGGACTAATGTTTCCCCAAAAGGTTCTGGATATTGGATGCAAATTTTGACATCTGAAAATGCCTCCTAGATATTAGAAAACTGTAGCAGTGGGAAAGTTATTCTATTTTTTAATTTTTTGATAACTAATAATCAAGGAGTTAATTTTCTTTAAAGTCAGTTCATCTCTCATTCCCCAACAACATAAATCTATAGCTCTTTGTTTATAAGATAGTTTGATATCCCACACAGTAAAGGCAGTTTTAATTTTTTGGAATTGAAATGGCGCTTCTAAAATATATTTTTAAATTAGTTAAACTTTTTATGTCAATTTTCCATAAGCTGGAAATAAGTGGCCATAATTTCTTAACAAGAGTGAGAGTGGTCAATTTTACTTTTTAATGCTCACATCACAAGTATGTTGAAATGCTAACATTTATTAATTTGAGTAGTGAGCACATTGGAGCTTGTGATACTATTCTTTGTAATAGTTTGTATTATTTTATGCATTGTATTTTTTCCCCAAATAAGACAAAATCTTTAGTTGCACCCTAAGTCTTGATTTTCTGAGAAAGTAGGAAGCGGGTTATATGGTGGTGAAATAGAAAATCTGTCCGTTTTTTTTAGGTTAGATGGTGATGGCGGGTGACAAGGTTGTATATTAGTGTGGATGAGAATGGAATGAGGGTGAATTTAATGTTTGCTCAATTAATGGGTGCAGAAACAAGCAATGAATTAGTGTGTAATGTAAGCAGAGTGCTTTCTGTTCAAAAACATTATTTGAAGATAATGGATTGTCTATCTAGAAAAGGCATAACTTTTCTCATGTACATATGACCCTCTCCACCAAAATATATTCTGCCACCTAGATTTTAGTGGTTGTTCCTTTAACAGGCTATTTCTGCAAGTACATATTTGGCATACACCTAGACTATATTTTTTCAAACGGCAGTCTAAGTAGAATTCAAATAATAAGAGCTGAAGGAGCCTGAGTTTTCCTTAATGTTTTAGATGCTTCAGGTGCTGTTTTTGCGAATGTTAAGTAAGGTGGAGCTCATTCTGGCTGTGAGGAGTGGTACCAAACTACGGTTTGTCTTTAAACCCCTTCCCTCTGTTGTATTTTCTGAGGTTTGCTAATTATAATTGTTAATTTTCCTTTTCAGAATTCACTTTTAACCGAAGGCTCTGTTAGATGGCTCCTGGAGCGAGCTGCCAGCCGACTCATGCTGGGCAGAGGAGGGAAAGGGTCCAGGGCTGGGGCTGGGGCTGGGTGCCGGCGGTGGGGGACTTCGAAGGGGGAAAGTAGCGGAGGACTGCAGTGACACTGCCCTCCCCGGGCGGGTTGAAGCATCTCACTGGTGACGGGTCTGAAAGCACGTGGCTACGTCATGGAAAGCCAGTCTTTTCAATGCAAACTTCAACTCCTCCTCCTCCTCCCTCTAATGCCTGTAACTCACATCCGAGGCTGGGCGAGGAATCCGGAGGGGAGATTTTCCTCATGCTCACCGTTGTTGGAAACTGGGAGAGTGACAGGAAGGAGGAAGGGGATCCGTGGCGCTCTCTACCTACTACAAGCCTGACAAGGGGAGGGGGCACCTGGATTTGCATCTTTTCTTCGTGGTGATTGAGAACGGCAGGTTCAATCCGATCCCACTGAGCACTGGCGATTGATTATTAAAAAAAAAACAAAAAACAAAAAAAACCAAAACAAAAAAAACCAAAAAAAAAAAAAAAAAACCCGACACCGGGAGAAGGGAGGCTCTGTCTTCGGCTGTCAGACTCGATCTCGGAGGTGGTATTTGGTGTGTGTGCGTGTGCTGGTTTTTTTTTTTTTTCTTTTTTTTTTCTTCTTTCTTTCTTTCTTTCCTTTTTTTTTTTTTTTTTTTCCTTCTCTCCTAGGGGCTACACAATGGCAGTCTTCTCTCAGTGAGATGAATCCTGCTTTGCCTTCTGCAGACCCACCCATCCTCATAGCGATCAAGTAAAAGGCTATGGTTTTCTCTTTGGGGATCTTTTGTGCATTACTGTTCTCTCTGATTAGTTCTGGTCTCTGTTGGGATTTCTTTGCTTTTTTGTTTGGCTTCATGCTGAAAAAGGATTTTTTTTCCAACCCTTCGGTAATAATCCAGTGGTGATCGAGGGGGATAAATCATTCACCCTGGCCGAAAAAAAACAATCACTGAGAAGTCTCAAAGAAATATACCACGTGAGGGGAAAAAACTGGGAGAAGATCCGGAATATTATCGTTTTTCCTATGGTAAAACCGGTGCCCCTCTTCAGGAGAACTGATTTCAAATTATTATTATGCAACCACAAGGATCTCTTCTTTCTCAGGGTGTCTAAGCTGCTGGATTGCTTTTCGCCCAAATCAATGTGGTTTCTTTGGAACATTTTCAGCAAAGGAACGCATATGCTGCAGTGTCTTTGTGGCAAGAGTCTTAAGAAAAACAAGAACCCAACTGGTAAGCAAAACATGCATCATGTTATGTTTTTCCTCATAATAACCTGTCTGTTGCTCATTGAGCTAGATATGCAGTCCTGCTATGCAGGAAGGCAGGGGAACAGAGAAGGAACCAGGACAGTGTTGCATATAGAGGTGTTGCATGAATAAACAAGTAACAGCTGGATCGGCGTCTCTGAGCCCGAAAACCACGGTCAGCATCTCTTGGCTGTGACACATCCATCACTAGGAGGGAGGAGGAAACTTTTTTTTTTTTTTTAATGTATTTGGTTGCCTATGTTTGGTGGAATATTTGAAGGGCTGTGGTTTAAGGTTTTGCCCGAGGCGGCTGAAGCTTCGGTAGTTGCCAGGAGAAGGAACCGCGAGCTCTTCGTACTTGGGCTGCAGGTTCAGGGACGTAGCTCGGTGCCGAGAGCCTGCTCTAGACTTTCTGATTAGCTTGCACAATGTTCGCCACCCCATCACCTTTACCGAAGTAAAAGAGGCCCTCTCCCTCGCGGCCCCGCTCCTCCGTCAGCCCCCGCCTCCCTCCCCCGTCTAGCTCTCCGTGCACGAGTATTAACTCATTCCCCCGTCTGCCTCTGACACCTCCTGCTGCTGGGGATGCTTGAGCTGGGCTTATGCCTGGGGGAACCCCAGACCGAAGAGACAAACTCAGCCCCTCTAATATATGTAATTTAACGCTCCCCCCCCCTCCCCAAACAGTATCAAAACCCTGCGCCTGAGTCCCACGAGTGCGGATGAACCGGACCGTGGGTCCCAGCTTCAGGCTCTGGTGATCATGCGCCCCTATTCCAAAGGCTCCAAGCGGGCAACTTGCAGTGCATTACATAAGAAATGCAAATGCAGGTGATTCGGGGAGTCGAGTCCCCGGGGTTCACTTCCCGGTATCCCCATCTGAGGCGTTTGGGGGCGGCCGGGAAGCTGTGGGCGAGTCCGCCAGGGAGGCCGGGCCGGAGGGCTGCGTGGTGGCGGCGGCGCGCCGACGAGGAGGTTGGGCGCAGCCAGTCTGGGAGCCGCGCGCGTAGGCAGCGGGGGTGTGTGGCGTCCCCGGGTTCAGTTCAGGTTGGGGAGGGCCCGGGGGCCCTGTGTTTGTGTCTGGGGCTGCGCTGGGGGGCGGGGACGGGGCACCGGCCGTCCTGCAGTGGTAGCCGGGGCGCTGGAGGCTCCTGACGCTGGCACTGCGGTGTAGTCGATCATGGCTCCCCGCGGCCGCCCTGACACCCCAAGCTCCGCCGGGGTCGGGCAGCAAGTGGCTGCTGCCTCCCTGCCTCCGAACCTTGCAAATGCAGCGTAGCTGGGGCGGCTCGCTCCGAGGGGGCTGCCGTCTGCGGGTGCCTGGAGTGAGAGCAGGAGGAGGAGGAGGAGGGGGAGGAGGAGGAGCGGGAGGAGGGCGAACAGGAGGAGGAGGAGGGGAAGGAGGGAGTGGAGGGGGAGGTGGGGGTGGGCGGGGATGGAGGCGGTGGGTGTGGAGGCTGAGCACCCTGTGAGGCCCCCACCGCTGCAGGAGAAGGGACACCGCGAGTTGTTAGACCGTCCGGAAGGGCAGATGCCCTCCTGCGGGCGGAGGACACCTGGGCAGTTGCCCCAGCTGGGACGTTTGGGTGGCTGTGGAGGCTCTGGGGGAAGTCTCTGGCTGCCCGCGGGCGCCGTGCTGCAGTGGGCTCTGTGCCTCTGCCCTGGAATTCTCATCCCTGTGCTGTGGCTCTGCCCCTTACTCACCGGCCCCTTCTGTGGCGTCCTCCCCCTCCTTCCCCCTCCTCCCGCTCCCTCAGTCCCCTGTCCTTTTACCCTTCCTCCCCCAACTCCTCAGCGTTTAGCAACTCTGAGCTGATACCACCATCCTGAGCATTGCCCAAGGAGAAAGCCGTGTTGTCACCTTACCACCCGCATTTCTAATTCAGCTGTGAGGTGTACCCCAAGCCCGCGTCCGGCCCAACACTCGCTGATGTTTCGGTGATGCCTAGATCCGCACCACTACTGTATCACAAGTTAATGTGAAGACCTTTTTTGCGAGACTTACCCAAGTGGGACAAGTCAAGGGCTGCCGTTGGGAGAGAGGGATTGTTCCTTCACGCAGTGAAAATAGTTGGTTTTGAAGCCTTTTCCTGTCCTGTGAAAAGATTTAGCCCCCTTTTGAGAAAGGAATACTGTAAAAGCATTTTTTTTTTTTTTTTTTGGATTCGGCCATTAGTCTAGGGACCATAAAGTCACTCCCTCCATAGTACTGGAGGGTGGACTGGGGACACTAAGTTTCCTTACTGGCCTTTATAATTTTTTTTTTGTAAACAATTTTACTGGAAACACTAATTCCCCTCCCCCCATACACGATTCAAGATATTTTTATTACACCTCCCCCACCCCACCCACTTTCCTCTCTCTGAATAAAGAAGATTTTTTTTTTCTTTCCAAGACATTTTGGAAGGTGTCAAATGACACATTATTTTTAGAGTAATTTATTTTGCAGCTTATGAATGCTAAAGTACTTGGGTGTGAATTGATAGGTTAATTCAAAGAGTGTCTAACGACATCACCAACTATTCTGATAGGATAGTGTAGTCTTACATTGCTAGAAGTTAGAGTTCCAACCTGGGAACTGGAGCATTTTGTAAGCTGTTTTAAAAATGTGACATTAATGTGTCACACTATCTCATCTTCTAAAAGTTTTGCTTTTTGAACTTGACTCAAATCCATGCTTAACCATTCCCTTTCAGGATTGTAACTGGTAGATTCCATTCTCCTTCTGCTATTAACATGAAGCCTAAAATCGTTTGCAGGTTTTCGATCCCAAGATAGCAGTATAACCAAGAAGTTAATTGGGTAATTAAAATAAAACAAAGACTAACATCCTCTTAACTGTTAAAACCAAAGAGAACAGATTGACTACTACCTATTATGTTATCTTAAAACTAAAATAAGGACAATTAACAGGTTTCAAACTAAGAAGTTTGGCAGAATCCCTCCAAGTACCAGTACTAGGATCAGGAATTCAGTGTGAAGACTGTGTAGATTAATATTTCTTCCCAACTTTTGCAAATTATAGAACAAATTACTGATTATTCCCAATTTTTAAATTGTCAAGAAGTATAGGTAGTTTGGTCAAGGCTCGTTGGAGGACTTTTAAAACTCTGCTATATACTCATGTTGATGTGAAAATAGAGTCATGCACTTAAGGACAAAGTTATTTATCTATCCCAAAGTTATTAGCTTTTAAATAAGAGGTGTTAATTTAAAAGGCTTTTTGTAGTTGCTTTTATGTAAGTTAAATTTAACTGGAAAAGAACATGAAGATTATACTTACACAATATATGCTTGTTAAAATAAATTGTAATAGCTTGGAAATCCTGCATATAATGTAAATCTACCGTCTTCATAGAAACGTCCAGTGTCTCACAATACAACTATTAACAGAGAGCACACACACATGCACACTCACACTTAAATGTCCTACTGTCCCCTATTCTCCAAGTTGAGCAATGGCTGTATGTTTAGAATAAATGTTACCTGCTTCAACTTTCACTGTGAGTCATGCAAGGTGATTGTGTTTTAGGCAAATCATTAAATAGGGAATACTAAGTCCAAGGCACTTAGTTAGCCTGGAGGAGGGCTTGATATGTTTCGTTAAACCAGCAATGATAGATTGGACTGACCAATGTGTATCACAGGCCAGTTGGGTACTAATCTAGGTCGCTAGACTTTGAGTGACAGCTGCTAAGGATAGTGGTTGGAAAAAAAAAATCCACAACAAAGGTAAATACTAAGGTCATGTCATGGATATCTCTTCAAGACACATAATGTACAACAAGCAGAGGAAGCCCAGATCCTTAAATAGATACACTTATTGAACCACACTCATGAGATGCCCAAACTTCCATGGCTTGATAGGGTTTTTGGAAAGCATAGAATTTAAGATAAGTTGTAATCAAAGATAATTTTATTAAGTACCAGTGACAGTGGCAAGGAGGGTATGAAGCAGATGTCCTGGACCTAGTTCCGCAGAGCACATTTAGATCTCACAGACTTATGACCCCGAGCATCTCCTTTCCTGAACGCAGTCTTTCTCTCTGCCAGGTAACTTGGAGATCATACAAGCAAGGCTTGGTAGAACGCATTGTCACTTGCTATTTCCTACTTGTTCTGGTGTCTTTCAGCTCTGCTTTTGCCTTTCGCTAAAGCTGTTTTAGGTGCCAAAAACATCTGGTACGCCTCTGTTACTCATTTAAATATATGTTATTCTTTTAAAACGACTTGCTTTACATGTAGGGCTGTCATGGCATTTAGAAGTGGGAAAATAGGGAGAGATGGGAGAAAAAAGAAAGTAAGCATTTTTTTACTCCTTCCCCTTCTCAGCCTGCCGACTCATCCTGGGTGCCTGTAGAGCTGGGTAAGCCACAAATTGGCCATAACCTCTGCATTTCTAAACACTGAGCATGTACCAAATGGAGACATCAAATTCAGACTGCATGGCTGCAACACCAAACAGGTGTGAGGCCCTTCTCTTTCTGACATGCTTGCCTTTAGAGTGGGATTCCGTGTAATCGGAGTTGGCCTTGGACTCCATCCAAGAAGCTTTAGTTACTGAAGTAGCAAAATGAGTTTGCAGAGCAGGGGCACTTCAGGAACCAAAGGACAGTATTTTAGACTGGCTTCCAAGTATTGACTTTCTGGGAGAGTGGATTTTTCTTTTTTGACATGAAATCCAAGTTAACAAGTGTGAAATCCGATGCATGATAATCTAAACTCGATTTTAACCACAAGGATGACGGGGTGTACTCCTATCCAGCCTAGTCTCATCTTCCACAGCGTCTAAAACTGAGAATATTTTTTCAAACGATGCATCGCTTTCAGAAGGTGCCAAAGGTAATTCTAGACTGTATTTAACATTTCCCACGTGAAACCATTTCTTTAACGTTCAAACCCAGTCTTCCATGTTTTAGCAACACAAACACTGGGGACTTCTCTGGTTTTTTAAAATACATATGGCAACAAGGACAACAATCAAAATTTTCGCTTCTTTGTACATTTTGGCATCATAACTCAGTCAATTGACTCATAATCTTCCTATAAATACCATGTAGATGTCTCAAAATGGAAGTATTTATTCAAAATAGTTTTTTATGCCTTAAGGCGAGACAGTTGGGATTTAACAGTATATTTGAAGCTCCTCTATTTTTTCCCCCTCTATTAAATTTTAAACCAGACATTACATCGTGGTGTCTATATTTGTAATAAAACCTTTGAGTGTAGCCTTAGGATCATCTCCAGGAGGGACTGTGGGTCAGGGAAATACAACGGACACTTCTTCCTGCCCAGTGCCATAGTCTGTGTTGTTTAGGGTTTCATTTTGTGTACCACACTCCATATTTCCTTATAAGACTTGAACCTGAGCACTGAAGGGTAGAGAATTTTCTGAGGGAGACTTCTGAGTTCCTCCATATTCCTCTAGAGATGCACTAATGTCTTTGCTCTTCTGCTCTTTAAGGACCAAGTATTTCCTGATGTTTTCCCCTGTGTATTTCTCTAGTTGCTACAAACTGACTTTCTGCTTTGTTCAGAATGAAAAAGGCAGGGTGACAAAAGGAAGGGAGGTTCAGAGAAGGAATAAACATGAAGGCAAAGGGAGGCATGATGCAGACATGTTTTGCAGGGAAACTGAGGTTTTTGTTTATTTAACCTACTAACACTATCTAAGAAAATCACCCAACAATTGTTGGGCACTGTTGCCTTAATTATTGTTCCCTGACATAAACTCTACTTATGATACGGAGCAGGTTTTCAATGCATTTTTAGTCAATGAATTAATAGTGAAAACAGGATTCTCTGAGAAAGTTAACTGTGGGAATGTAACAGCGGGTATCATAAATTAGCTTGGTTAAGGTCACTTAATGCTTACTCCTTCTCAACAGTGCCAACCAAGAATTTGGTTTCTTAATGATAAAACAGAGAAGAAAAGTCCTTAGTAGACTTCTCAGCGCTTCATCCCGCCATGATAAAGCATCCTGAAACACCACTTGCAAACATTCCCTAGGCCCACATTTTATAATACCCTCTTCCTAAATCTCAAAACTTGAGGCCTTACTCAAGGATACAAGCTCACGGAACCAATCACAGTCTCCCCATCTGGCACTCTCAGCCTTTAAATAGCGAATGGTAGGGTGCCATCAGGTGCCCTCTGCAAGAGCCCCGTTCATTTTCTTTTCTAATCTTCAATTTGCCTCTCTTTAAAAAGGAAGACGTTCCGCAAAAACAGCTCAATGAATTGTTCCTGTTTTCTTTATCGAACTTCTTTATCTGAAGGTGGTAACTGGGACCCTCCCTGGTGGCATATTTTTGCTCTTGAGGGGCAGCACCTAAACAGCCTCTAGTTCAGTTGCTTGGAAAGGAGGTGCCCCCCTCCCTTAATATTTTGTTCTTTCCAGTTTTAAAGCAGTCATCTTCAAACTCGCTAGCTCCCTGCACATCCCACAACCACGCTGATCCAGGTAGCTTCTCCTTTCTGGAGCTACTGTCAAGGCGGAGGGCGCTGGGCCACTGGCCGCGGGCTGGCAGGCGCTAAGTGTGTCAGGGACGAGGTCTGGCCGGCCGCACGGGCGGGGGCAGAGTCCCTGCTTTCCGGAGCGGCGTGTCACTGTTCCCTGCAAGCCGGGGCCGGCCACTCTGCGGCTCCGATCCGCTTCCAGGAGTCGGGCCCCTGGGTGACCTGGCCGAAGTCGGGTTGTGAGTCTGCCTAATTGAGTCCGAAGAGACGGGGCACTCGGGCCAGACACGGTCCTCCTCCGGGTGTGATCCGCCGCCCGAGGCTCCGGGACCCGCCACCGCGCGCTCCCTTCCTAGGAGCGCCCGGCGCGCCGCAGCGCAATGCGGCGGAAGCGGCCCGCCCGAGCCGCCGTAGCGCGGAAAGCTTCCGTTGTCACAGAGATGACCTCTGACCCTGGGGGCGCCTCTGGGGAACTCGTGCATCTGTTGCTATGGAAACCAGGGCGGCCTGTGGCTGGTGCTCACGCGACCCGGAATGGGGGCAGGGCCAGGCCCCTGAGGCGGCAGGTTTGTGGGCCAGTCTGCCGGCGTCCGCGCAGCGGCGCCCCGGAGCGCCGGCCCAAGGGCCGCGAAGGAGTGAGTTCTGCGCCCACAGGTGGCCGCCTGCACCCGCGGTCCCCTCAACGCGCTGCCGGGCCCAGAGGCAAAGGGACTGGGCTCGCACCCTGGCTCAGGACGAGGAGCAGATGAGGGGAGCCGGGCTCTCAGCTTCCACACTAGCTACTGGAAGGACCCGGGCTGGCTCCTGAAGTTCCCTCAGCTGTAATGTGAGAATGATCTCAGGTCAGCTCTCCGGTTCTAGGATTCCGTAATCCTCCACCCGACCCGGGCTCCAAGTGAACTCTCCCCTCTCCCCTGTGTCTCTCCGGGACTCTGTGGAGTGTATTTAAATTGCATTCTAAAATCGGAGACTGTCAGAGAGGGAAGGGCCCCGTCTGGATCCTCAGTGACCCGCCCCTCTTAGAGGTGTGGCGACTCCTTCCCAGTGCAGGAAGAGACTGTGTGCCCAGAGCCGGGTTTGAATTGTAGAGGCACCGCCGCTCTGAGCCTTGGAAGGAGAAACACGTCGTATTTGACCGGTGACACCACCAAGAGCTCTTCATGCATTGCACAGATTTGTGTGGTTGGTGCTGGAACAGATAGATGGCCTTCCATTATAACCATTATATTCTCCAGATGCCTTTCCTGCAGTCTCTAAACGTTTTGGGGGAGGGAGGAGGCTCTCTCTATTGGCTTCTATTATTTTTGGGCTATTGGGGGAGAATCACAGGTGACAGGCATTTTGGATTAAAAAAAAAAAAGAAAAAACTTCACTGTAAATTTAGAAATCGAAAAAGATGATTTCCAGGGTACAGTAATGCAAAACTTGCTAGATTATAAAAGAACGGCTGGATCCAAATTGATGGAATAAGTTAAGGTTACTTGTTCAGACGGCTTGACACGTTTTAAAGATTTTTCATTGGCCTAGTTTCCAGATAGCCTCCCGTCCCTTTCTATCTTTTCTTCCTTCTTTCTGATAAGAATTACCTCCCTGAAGTTAGCTTTTCAAAGAGGTGGCCTTCAGGTCCCAGAGAAGAGTGGGTAGAACATTTACATTGCAAAGGCACAAGGAAAGAATGCCAGCTCCTCCAACAAGGACATGTTTCCTAAATCCAAAAAAATTTTTTTAATGTTTATTTATTTTTGAGAGAGACAGAGACAGAGCGTGAGTGGGGGAGGGGAAGAGAGGGAGACACAATCTGAAACAGGGTCCAGGCTCCACGCTGTCAGCACAGAGCCTGACATGGGGCTCGAAATCACGGACTGTGAGATCATGACCTGAGCTGAAGTTGGTCACCTAACCGACTGAACCACCCAAGTGCCCCCTAAATCAAAATTTCACAATACCTACAAACTTTAATAGATTAGCCAGGGCAGGGGGGTGGGGGAGAGTTGGGGATTGATTAAAAATGATAGATGGGTCCTGAATTGCTTCTAGAGCTGCAACTCTGTTCTTGTAAAGACTGAATTTACAAGATAAGGACAGTTTTTTGTAATTCCTCAAACAATTGGTATTGCAACCTGTATGATCTCAAAGGGCTGACCACCCATCCAACTATATATCTTCTCTTTGCTTCTTCAGGTCAGGGAGAAGCTCTCCAACTAAGGTGGAAATCAAAAGATTCCTGTGTTCTAGATTTAGAGCTATTTGTCTTTGGAATGTTTTTATTTCCTTTTGGGTACATAGTTTCATTTGACTTAGGACAGAAGGCCTAAAAAATTTCCTATGAGGTTCTGAATATCAGCCTCCAATATCGGCAAAGCTCTAACCATAGAACTAGTTAAAAAAAAAAAAAATCATCCTTTTAAATATCTTGTTAGGTTTAGGCCAGGACAAGCAGTAAATATTCCTGGCAGTATTGAACAATCTATTGAACGCAAGAGGCATTCCCAAAGAAGGTGCAAAAGATACCTCTCTCCCAAGATCCAGAGCCACTCCCAAAGATAGCTGAAACAAAGACCCACTTCCCTTGAAAGCTGGCAATAATCTGTAGGGCACTAGCCACAAATGTAATGCAACTTCTGTTTCTGTCTGGCTATCTTTTGAGGGCCCCCAACCTGATGGTTGCCAAGCCCAGTTCTCAGAACACAAAATGAGATAAGTAAGAAGGCAATAGTTGTCCTTGGGAGAGAAAGGATCAATAACCAATGCATCTTGAAAAGGAAGAGATAACATGAAATTTTACCTTCCTCTCTTGACCAGGCACTACAGACAGAGATCCAGGAGAGCTGATTCTGGTAAGAATTTCCACCCTTTGCTGGCTTCTCTCAGGTTTCCCTGATCAGTTTTCTCCAAGTCTCCAGAGTGAGTGGGGTTTAAAGTAGAGAGTGAAGTTGGGCATCTACCAGAATTTGGCAAAGTTTTTAAAATTAATTTTATTTTACTCTCCCCTTGGTTGTTTAAGGGAATACTGGTGGAGATTTACTGGAGAATCCCTTGGAGTCCCATCAACCCCGAGAGGGGCCCATGTGGCGACCTTCCTTTGGGGATAGATATAAGGGCCTCTGGACATAGGCCATTAATTTGGAAGGTTTTTGTTTACGGTCTTGCAGTGTGTTTAGAGTGGAAAGGCAGTGCAGACAGAGGATTAGTAGACTGAGTACTGAGGTAAAGGAGGGTAGAAGGGAGTAGTAGGAGGCATTTCTTTCTTCTTTTTTTAATGTTTATTTATTTTTGAGAGAAGAGAGACAGAGAGAATCCAAAGCAGGCTCCAGGCTCTGAGCTGTCAGCACAGAGCCTGCTGTGGGGCTTGAACCACGAACTGTGAGATCATGACCGGAGCTGAAATTGGATGCTTAACCACTGAGCCACCCAGGCACCCCTAGATCTGTTATTTCTTTGTAGTGGTGGATAGTCTAATGGCTTTTAATGGTACAACTTGTGCCTACTTAGATTTTGATGTGCCATTCATCAGAAAAGTCTGAATTTCTTGTGTTAATTTATTTCCCCAACCTGCCTAGCACTTTGTGCTGTGGACTTGCCTTGAGTTTTGTGAGTCCTGCACCCCCAATGGCTGCCAACTTGCTTTCCTTAGATTGAAGGGTAACCATTATTTTCCCTTGAAATAAGCCATCATAATTCAGCCAGACTTACTGTTTCTGACTGCCTGTGTGCACTGTTCCTGAGACTTGAAAGCCCCCACCCCCCACAACGTGCTTAATCATAGATGAGTTTGGCTACAAACCTAAATATGTGGCCTACTAAGTCTCACCATGAAAATCTGGAGTCTCTCACACCCCAGTTTTCCACCTTGTGAAGAAAAACCCCTGGAGTCTCACACCCCAGTTTTCCACCTGGAAGGATTAAGATGAACAAACTTGAGGAGTTCAGAATGCAAAATAAGCAGAGCTTGATCAGAGAGAAGCTTACCAGAGCAGCTGGAGAGGCAGCAAATAAAATGGCTCTGTGGGTACAATCACCTGCTTCTAGAAGCCATCCCCAGAATCTTTAGCAGCTGTCTTCAGGGCCCATCTCATTGCCAAGCTGTCAATTTACAAAACTGAAACAATTTAGTAATCAGTTTGATGTCCTTTCTTCAAGGGAGAACAATCCTCGACTGGGGGAGTACAGTGCCTCACAAGTAGTTGGATCATTCTTCCCAAGGGATTTTGGGCAAGTGTGAGTTTTAAGAGGTGTTGGAAGAGGCAACAAGGAAACAAGCATGATTGACTGGGAGGCTAGGGATTCCCTTACAAGGCTAGGAGGTCCCATTTTCTAAGGTAAAGTAAGCTAGCTAAAGCCCAGCTGCAGGATTGTGATTAGTGAATGTTAGATTTCCTTGACAGGTGTTTCCCATTACGTGCAGGATGCCTTAAGTTTTGGATTTGTGATATGGACCAGGTGGCTGGGCCTGCCTCCATTTTGTGGGTCCTGATATACAAATAAACTTTATCAGTAGTCAGGAACAGATCATGTGTTATGTGACATGGTCAGATTTATTCTTTAGGCAATTGCTATGGTGACAGCGTGGAAAATAGCTTTGAGTGGGGCAAGACTGAAGGTTGAAAGGCCACAAAGGAAGCAACTGAAGTGGAAGTGGTAAGGTCCAAAATAACACAGTGACAGGGGCTGGAGAGAAAGGGCAGTCTGTCAACTTCAGTGGCCAATGTGAACTGGGGAAGGCAGGAGAGGGAGGGGTCTAGAATGTTTTGACCACAGGTTTTTGATTTGGACAACGCCTGTGGATCCGGATCCACTGATCATTGACCAGATAGAATGCTTCCATCTCCTTGAAACATGGGGTAAAAACTTGGCTCTCTCCAGACTGTCCACGTTAGGAGGGCTGTGGTAGCGGTGATTAGCAGGTAGAAAACTGACAAGTTTCTCTTTTTAGATCAAAACGTAAATAGGCAGTTGTAGGAGGGTCACTCTATGATAAAAAGTTCATTTTCTTCACTTCAAAGCTGGAAGTCCTCAGGGATGGAAAAAAGCTCTTTACAATGAAGAAAAGCCAAGAAGTTTTTTTTTTTTTATGATTATGTACAATTCTTTGTCGAGAGTAGATGTTTTTGTACACAATACTTTGTTCGGTTTGAGGAGTCAAGGAGTGCAATTAAATGCCACTTTTTCAGATGAACTCTTCAGGTCTGGCAAGAAAAGGAAGTGTGAACTTTATGGACTTCACATACGTTAAGTGTGTGCACCTGCTTTTTAGATAGAAATGAATGTAGTCATAATTAAAATGCCTTTCCCCCTGTAACATTTTGCTGTCTGCATGATCACAGTGGATCACTGAAGTATGTGGTAACCTCTTCTGTAATGCTGCCTCTTAGAAAAATCGTGGTTGGGGAGGGATTGTAATTTCTATTCTTTCCACTTCCTGGGTGAAGCTCATGGCACGCTACTGTTGTACTTTAAAAAAAGAAGAAACATGTAATAAGGCTTAAAGATGAAAATAATCGTAGGTTTTTATTTTTTTTTAGTAGCTACCTATTTCAAAGTCTGAAACTCATCTTCAGTTGTGTTACTGCTGTACCCCAGGTATTGTAATTCTTAAGCAGAGAAATGATTCTGTTTGCCAGGAGGCCTGAGTCAGTTCCATAATTAAATACTCAGTAATCACCATTCTGCCTCAACATTTTCCTGGCGGGGCAGGTTGAAAACACTAACCCAATATGCTCATTCCTCCTTTATTATCCAAAGATTTGACTTGTTTCCTAGGAGTTTGCATTTTTCATTAACTTCATTATATTTTCTTTCACACTGCAATTTTCTACTCATATGCCAATTCAGTGACATAAAATTCCTCACATGTCATACATATAATAATGGATATGAAATATTGGAAAGACTTTTAATGGAGTAGATACTAAATGTTAGAACTATTTTAATGATGCAGTAACAAGCAATGTAAAAAATGAATTTTAAAAGGATAGAAATTTTACATCAGTATTGCTTATTGTTTACTTTCTCTTTTCTAATTATACGTCCTTTTAAAAGCTTGGGAATAATCTTAAAGAGCACAAGTGCTGAGGTGATTCTGTGACACACGTGCCTTTTGATGGGGACATTAACCAGTGGCATATATACTAAAGATAGAATGTGGCCTGATCTGCAGAGCCATGAAGTTTGATCCCTATTTGCTTTGTCCTTTACCAAAGTGCTTTCCCATCGCTGCGAATTCACCCCTTTGTCCCACTCTCCCTGTCTTTGTACGATGATACCCAGGATTTGATCCTTTCATATATTTCCTTTAGGCCTGTTTTTCACAAGTTTTGTCCTCAATTTACTCTTTAGGCAAGGTTTGGATTAGGATTCAACTGGATCTTCTACTTTTACATGTATTGCGTTAGGGGAAAAAAGGCTAACAATACAGCTGTCAGAAAGCAAATGAGACACCTCTATCTGGACTTGAGATATTTGCTAGAAGTGAAATTTATTTGGCTTAATTTCTTCTTTCTGTGCTTTCAGTAGCATGTAAAAAAATGATTTGGATCTATTGCTTTATTAGATTATATAATAAAAATGACTTTTGGATGGTGTTATTAGTAAATATTCTACCTCATACTCCCACCAGTGAATGTACATTAAACTTACCAGATTTTTAAAAGCATATTGCTCCTCTGCTTTAACATAAATATCCTGAATTCCTTTTCTGAATTACTTTGAAACTTGTGTTATCATGATCTTTAAATAAATAATAATTACAACCAATTTTTTAGTAAATGCTTTCTACATACAAGGCAATTTATCTATATTACCTAGTTAGTTCTCATAACCACAGGTAGGAACTTTTTTTTATACAGCTGACCCTTGAACAACATGGGCTTGAACTGTGTGGGTCTACTCTTACGTGGACTTTTTTCAATAAATCTATTGGAAATTTTTTTGAGGTTTGTGACAATTGGAAAAAAAAACCTGGCAGACAAACTGTGTAGCTTAGAAATACTGAAAAATTTTAAGAAAAAGTTAGGTATTATTATAAGAATACAGTATAACATACAAAATATGTGTTAATCAACTGTTTACCTTCTTGGTAAGACTTCCAGTCAACAGCAGGCTATTGGTAGGTAGGTTTTTGGGGAGTCGAAAGTTGAACGTGGAGTTCTGGCTGTGCAGGGGGTCTGTGCCTGCAAGCCAGGTGTTGTGCCAAGGTCAAACTGTATTTAACAGGAGAGAACTCAGGCATGAGGAGGCTAAGGAAGATGCCTGACAGTACTTGGCTAACAAAAAACCTAAGCAGTATGACTCCAGAGTGCAGACTGTTAAATCCCTGTGTTGTAACTGCCTCTCTAAAGACAATGTTCAAAGAATGTGACCAGTATTGTCTTAGTGGGTCTGTGAATCATTATATCCTGAAACTAAAACAGACTTCAATGTATTCAGTGTTTGGATATTTAGAACTTGTAATGCTTTTTTATTGAGCATGATTTCCATGCATTAAAGCACACAGTTCTTAACTGTAGTGTTTGATGTCTTTTGACTATTGTATCCTTGTAACCACCACCCCAGTCAAAACATAGAACATTCCCATCACCCTAGAAAACTCCTTCCCTGTTCTATCCACAAGTGACTCCCCTAAGAAGCAACACATTCTGATGTCTCCCGCTTTACGTTAGCCTGCTGTAGACCCTCATATCATTACATCATGGTGTCTTCACACTTTTGAGTTTGCTTCTTTCGCTCAGCATGTTGTTTTGGAGATTCACCCATGTCATTGTGTGTTAGATGTGTAGACTGATGTGGTAGCTTCTGTTTTCTTTTGTAAACTAGAAACTCCTAATTGAACAGACTTGCTTTTGGCTAACAGCCAGAAGTTGTCAAAAACTACAAAGGGTTTGAGAGTTGACCCAGTTTGCAGGCTACCAAGTTAGTCTGCCCCAGTTATATAGATGCTGGCTGAAGACAGGAGACTCCTGGGTCAGAGATAAAGGACTTTATTACTTAGGGCACAGCAGGCAGCATGAGCTTCATGTTCTAATCGATTCCCCTTGGCCCCAGATTCTCCAGGGGCAATGCTGAGTGACCCAGGTGGATGCTTGCACACAGGGTTTGTGTCACAGCTTAGGAGCTGCAAGGTTAGGCAATCCCCTGTCTTTTAAGAAGTGCTTTGCAAAGCTGCCCAACCTTTGCCCCGTGGGGAGGCATTATCTTCATTTTCCTGGTCAGGAAATAAATCTGTCTTGTAACCTGGAAGGAGGCGCTATCCCTGGATTCCAAGGCTGTAACATCCTTGCAAAGAGTCTGAAACAAAAGCTGTTATGAGACGTGCAGAAATCTCATGGATAAGTTGTCATTTAAATCTGTGTCTGAAAAGCAACACTTTCTTTCCCTCTCTTTCTCTCAGGACTGCTATTTTTTTTGTTCCAAAGATGCAGTTAGTCTATAGAAGGATATCTGTTATTTGGAAATTCAAAAGTGATCCTGAGGTTTTGAGAAGATAGACAATGTATCATCCTATACAATGAACTTACCCGTATTTACTAAATAGCGTGTGGTAAGTTCTATGTTAGTTACTGGGAGAGATTTAAAGCATCTTGTAAGGATTTGGTCTTTGGCCGATGAGTACTTAAGCTAAATGTAGGGAGAATACCAGAAATGAGAGAGTCCTAAACAACCAAAGGCTACCTGGGATGCTATAGGAGACCCATATGGGATGTAAGGCGAGGAAAGGGAAATCTTTTAGAGAAGTGTGACCTGAGCTGACTCTTGAATGCACGTTTCAGTTGGCAGGAGAGAGAAAGAAGTGTATTCCTGGCAGGGGGAGTAATGTGAGTGAAAGTCAAAGGCTGGGGGAAAGGTACATGTCTGGGAATTTATGGGAATGTTAATAAAACCATATTTTCAAGGATTAGAGGATTCATAGTTTGGAGTCCAAAAGCCTGGCAGAGGAGTTTAGATTGGATGTGGTAAAAATGCGTGAACTAGAGAATGTCTCTGCAGGGGGAGTGACGTGCTTGAGAATTGTTCCAGTACAGCTGGAAAGTGTGACTGGTGGAGCTGGCTGTGGGAGGGTAGCACTAGGAAGAGGGAGGCCTTTCATAGTAAAAAGCAGTCAAGTGAAATGTCCTTTCTTACTTGGATATGGGAAACAAAGCTCGGATTAAGGTGTGGTTCTGAGTATGACTGCATGTGGGCTGCTGAAATAGGTCTCTGCTTGTATATGTGCTGCCGCAGTGAGCACTAGGTCTCAGTGCTTGGGAAGGGATAAACCAAAGGCACATCTAGACACTCTGGAACAGGAAGGCCACCGCGTTCTCTGAGCTTTGAAGCATGGCTGAAAGGGGCAGCTCAGTCGGTTAAGTGCCCGATTCTCAATTTTGGCTCAAGTCATGATCTCACAGTTTGTGGGATCGAGCCCCGTGTTGGGCTCTGTGATGACAGCAAGCACAGCGCCTGCTTGGGATTCTCTCTCTGTCCCTCTTGCTCCACCCCAACCCTCTTTCTCTCTCTTTCTCTCCAAGTAAATAAACATAAACAAATTAAAAAAAAATGAGGGATGGCTGAAATAAAAGGCGTGAATGGGCCAAAGAGATGTCATTGGGGAGGCTCTAGGCGGCTTCAATGTACTCCCTGAAGTCGATGATTTGCTGAGAATGTGAGACAGGAAATGTAGCTAATATACCTTTGAAGGTTGCATGTTGCTGACATATAGACAAACACATGTCTTACGTAATTTAAGGCCAACTCCCAGTTTAAATTCTCTAGCTCTGGTAGCTTTATTGCCTCTCCAAATAAGGTGAGAATGACCTTCAGTTCTTTCAAGGTGAGTGCCGAACAACTTGGTAGTACTTAAGTATTCATCACAGCAGTTTATTTCTCTGCATGATGATGTTTTCCAGTGAAACACCATGCTGGGAAGGACTACAGATGTCATGGGCTATTTGGATATAAGGCTATTTGGATGTTTCAACAACTAGGACCACGTTTTTTTCTATAAGAGTCCTGATACAGTGTGCTGTTCAAGCTCTGGTAGTGGACATGTGTCTTGGCAATCCTTAGTGACCATTAGTGGATCAAGGGTTATTGGGGACGTGCATTAAGGAATAGTTTTTAAAAGCACAACTGCTAGAAATAAATTTTATTTTTCCACTTTATGTTGTGAAATTTGAATTGTGTTTTCGGGGTCAATATCTCTTTCTTGCATGTCTTTATAAACTGATGTTTTAAGGAAGATAACTTTTGTTAAAATAAGAGTATTAATTAAATTATTAATGGCTATTCAAACTTTATAAAAACATACCTAATAATGCCTTAAAAGCAGCAGGTTCAGCTTCTTTGATTTAGAGCTGGGATCCTTATTAAAGGTCACGGTTTGTAAGCGTGGTGCTTACAGGATCACAAGCATAATTCATACAAGAATGGGAATGGTTTCATTTTAGGTGGTGATAGTAGTAGTAAATGCCCTGCACTGGGAGCAAATTGGAAGCATAAACCTGAATTCTGTCATTTCTCTGGATTCGCACATAATTGAATTAATCAAACCTTTAGCAAATTAGGGTAAACGTAATGGTTGTACCACGCGAAAGGTCAGAATACTGCAGAGTTAAGTAAAGGGCCTGAATGTTGTATTAGCATAGCTCTGAATAAAAAATTAAAATGTACACCCTTTGCATATAAAGATGCTACTCCAGAATCTACACTGCGTCCTATGGATTAGCACAGATATGTGCACACTTTCTTATCCAGTCTTCCTGGTGCCCAATAACATGTGTTTGTGAGAGCCTTGAGAAAGGTCATTAGAGCCACTGAACGCACTCTGTGAATCATAACCTTCCTCTCTTATTTGTATTATCCCAAACAGAAGGAGGTGTTATCTCTGTGACAGTTGGTAATGGTTTTTGCCTGTCCATGCTTTTCCTTTTGCAGTAACAGTTTAAATGTAAGGCAGATCCTTGACCCTTTCTTTCTTGTATTCTTTTAAATTTATAATTGCTAGAAATACTTTTTAATATCATATATTTCATTATGAGCTCTTCTTTTTTTTTTATGAGAGAGACAGAGAGAGTAAGCAAGGGAGAGGGGCGGGGGGGTGAGAGAGAGAGAGTGAGAGTGAGAGTGAGAGTGAGAGTGAGAGAGAGAGAGAGAGAGAGAGAGAGTCTTAAGCAGGCTCCACACTCAGTATGGAGCCTGATGTGGGGCTCGATTCCACAACCCTGGGATCACGATCTGAGCCAAAACCAAGAGTCGGATGCTCAACTGACTGAGCCACCTAGGTGGCCCTCGTTAGGAGTTCTTATCTACACTTCAGAATTATAAGAAAATTAAGGAAAATGATAGAAGTTGGTACTGCTAATAAATATGGCAATACTGGTACAAGGAATTTCAAAAAATTGCATGAAAGTAATTTTCGGGTAATACACATTATATTTATTTCCTAATTGCTATCTTACATTATGGCAAAATATCCATATTTTGAGCTGCTGAATAGTGATACACTATTTTAACTAAATTGTGGTTTGACTTTTTTAAGTTTGAAGGGTAAACACTAAGTGTGTTGAATGTATTTATGGAAGGTACGCTAGGTATTTTAGTTTATCACTAAATCCTGGATGTTTTTACACTTACCCAATCTGTAGGCTGATACAGTCTTTCACCCAAGAGAGCCATTAGAGAAGGGTTCATTTTAAAAGCAATTTGAAAGCAGGAAAAAAAATAGCTAGGAGGTAGGATACAAAATGCGAATACGAAACTCAAATATAAAAATAATAGATTATATATTTTGTGTTTTTAAACTTGTGATTTTGAAATTAAAAAACAAAATGTTTCATATTTTCACCAGTTCATTTCATGGCTTTCAAGTAGCTGTTGTTGAGATGATTTGCAATTAAAATTAGATACCAAGATCTGCAGCATAGGATGTAATGATTGAACAAGACATTTTAAAGCATATCTGCTTCCTAAATCAGGCTGGCTAGTCAGTCATCTTGGTATTGGGTAGTTAAGGATTGATACACTTTAAACTGCTTTCCGATAAGTAGACCATGTAGGTAGAGTTGCTACCTCCAAATATATGGTATATTAAATTACCACTGTAGGTTTTTTATAGGTTTCAGTGTTGTTTTCTATCATGATTTCCCTGTGTATGGACAGGTATTAGATGAAAAGCAGAAAATAAGACATGAAAGAAAAAAGTATATATAATGAATAGGACTTTAGGCTATTTAAAAACTTACTAATAGGAAATGAAAAACACTCTGACTTCTGTGGCTGTTGTCTTCATATGGCTAATGCAGGAGTTTTAAGATATCCATCATCGCTGATTCACATTGTCCATGGTGAGCCGGTCAGTAGTCCCTGAGTATCCCTGGTTTTACTTCCCAAGGTTTCAGCTGTGGACCGGAAGCAGATGATCCTCCTTCTGACCAATTGTAAGAAGGTCAGTAGTAGCCTAACACTGTGTTACAGCACCTGTGTTTTTCACCTCACTTAATCTCCTCACGTAGGCATTTTTTCTTCTCACATCATCACAAGAAGGGTGAGTACAGTACAGGTAGATGCTTTGAGAGAGAGAGAGACCACATTTCTACAACTTTGATTATAGTACATTATTATAATTGCTCTATTTTATTATTGTTAATTTCTCACTGTACCTAGTTTATAATTACGTCTGTGTGTATAAGAAGAATCACCTGTAGAGGGTTTGGTAGGGTCCACTCTGTCAGGCATCCACTGGAGGTGTAGCAACAACTTATACCCTACATGTAAGCTGGGGGGGGGGGCTACTGTGTTTGCCAGTAGTTGCCAATACTTTTTTACTTTATAATCTCCTAAAGGCTGCTATAACTCTTCCATATCGCCTTATTAAACATCCATCTAAAGAAATAAAATGGGGAAACTGGTTATTTTAGATGCTCTCACACATTATTTTTTTGTTTATTGTGTTTGTTTGTTGTTTTGTTTTCCTTTGACTACTTCATTTGATAAGGAAGGAGGAGATAATAGCCCTGATTCTAAGACTTCCTTTAAATTAATTACCTGTGTTCACTTTGGGACTGACCCCCATTTGGATTCAAAGTTATAGTTTAATAAAACAAATAAAATATGTAGGCTTCTAGTATGTATCTATAGGGTATAACATCTAAGTAATTTATTTTGATTAATATTGTAGGGTGTAGTCATATGACAGTGTGATCTTTCATTTCTCTGGCTCTGATGCTATGGGGCTAATAAGAGGGCACGGAGGGCTTTCTGGAAAGAATCAAACTCTGTCTGAGTCACCATAGATAATATCCTCATGTCTAATACACTTCTCTGAATAATTATCTCTGCCCACTAGTTGTCATTTACTCCTTTCTCTATTTAAGAAATGATATTAGAATTAATATAACAGGGACATTATTAGAACAATAACTTTGAATATATTTTAATTATATAAAAATGTCAGGGCACCTGGCTGGCTCAGTCAGAGGAGCCTGTGACACAATCTGGGGGTCATGAGTTTGACCCCTGCGTAGGGTGTAAAGATTACTTAATAAAACATAAAAAAAGTCAGTCATTGACAAATATTGTTACTTTATTGTTAGTAACAAATTACTTGAACAACACTGTACAGCTGATCATGGTATATGAGTGATTCAGACACCATGATTGAGAACTGATATTTTAGATTTTAATGTCTGAGGATTGGTTTCCTTTTTCAAAAGAAGCTATCGCAATTTTTGGTAACATTTTCAAAGCATGAAGTCCCATTTCAGGCAGCCAATTCAACATCTAAGACGTACTGAATTCCTTCTATATGAAGAATGGTGTGCTTGGCCCAGAGGATGATTCATGAAGATGGGGTCTTAGTGTTTCTAGGGGGATAGAGGGGATTGAAAGGTTGGGTAAAGAGAAAGGATGCTGGGTATGGTCAGTCCTGGAGCTAAAGGAGCAATATTGCTAGAGGTGGAGGAATGAACTGATCATCCTCCTTCCCCTCTTCTCCTGTTTCCTTTTCCCTTTGCCACTGCCAGTTGTGTCATGAGATTCTGTATATTGGACCAAATGAGGGATAGATTTGGGCTACAGTATTCCAGACAGAATGCAGAGTCCATGGCTGTTCTTACATAGCATTTCGTGTTAGGCAGGGTACATTTTTAAGTTGAAAAATACAATGAAAAATTGTAACAACTGTAAAATATGTTATGACTGGAAATTGTTTTCTGCCCACAAGGCCCGCCAGAAATGCCGTTGGGGGTCTTTGTGCATTTTTCCTCTTCTTAATATGTTTACTTGGCTATCAGTAGGCATACTTGTCTAATGACTAATAAGAAAACTGAAGAACATTTTCTGTAGTTTGTGATACAACTATAATATAGTTGTGAATGTATTTCTCCTATCTCATTTTTATGAGAGCTTTATTGAGATATAGTTCATACACTTTAAAATTTACTCTTTTAAAGTGTACATTTCAATAACTGTTAGGTATATTCAGGTATCGTGCAACTGCAACCATTGCCACTATCTAACTTAAGAACATTTTCATTGACTTACAGAGAAGCTCCATACAGCAGTCACTCCCTGTTTCTGCCTCCCCTCATACGCTGTTTCTGTGGGGTTTGCTCGTTCTGGATATTTCATATGAACGTAATCATACAATATATGAGTTCATTTGATTAACATAATGTTTTCGAGGTTCATCTATGTTGTGGAACATATCAGTTCTTCATTCTGTTTTATTATCCAGTAGCGTTCCATTGTGTAGTAGATATGCCACATTTTGTTTATTCATTCTTCACATGATGCACATTTGGGTTGTTTCCATTTTTTTTTTTGTTACTAGATACAGTGTTGCTATAGCATTTGTGTATAAGTTTTACCCAAAAATTTCAGTTCTCTTGGGTATATACCAAGCAGAATTGCTGGTCAGATGATAATTGTATGTTAATACTTTTAGAGGCCACCAAATTGTTTCTTAAAGCAGCTGCACAATTTTACATTTCCTCCTGCAACAGCTGAGGGTTTCAGCTTCTCCACATTCTTGCCAACTTTTGTTATTGTCAGTTGTTTTGATTACAGTTATCCCAGTGAGTGTGAAGTAGTATGTCATTGCGGTTTTGATTTGCATTTCTCTAATGACTAATGACATTGAACTTCTTTTCATGTGCTTATTGGCTATTTATATATCTTCCTTGGAGAAATGTGTTTTCAAGCTTTTTTCCCCATTTTTAACTGGATTATTCGTTTTTTAATTTTTGATTTGTAAGAGTTCTTTATATATTCTGGATATGTTTCTTATTAAGTATATGATTTACAAATTACAAATGATTTTCTTTTACGAACTGTTTCTTCACTTTCTTGATGGTGTCCTCTGATGTACAAAATTTTAAATTTTGATGAAGTTCAATTTATCTATTTTTTTTTTTTTTTTGTCATTTGTGTATTTGGTGTCATCTCTAAGAAACCATTTCCTAACTAAATATTTATTCCTAAGTTTTCTTCTGAGAGTTTTAACCCTTTTACATTTGAGTCTTTGGTCCATTTTGAGTTAATTTTCATATTTTGTGTAAGGTAGGGGCCCAGCTTCATTCCTTTGCTTGTGGACATTCAACTGTCCAAGTAGTATTTGTTGAAAATCTCATGAGACTTATAAATCTTATTTTAAATTAATATATAACCAAAAGAACTTTTTACTCTGCTTAATTTGTTTTACTAAAAAACAAACTAAAATGTCTTGATATTTCAAAGAATTGAATTTTGTTGTATATTACATGAAACTATAATAGGGGTACTGTGAAAATTTTTAGTAGCAATACATGCCTACTTTTACTGTAGTTTAGCTTATAAACACTTAAAAAATTAATATCCTGTGAAACATAAACTTTTTTTAATGTTTATTATTTGAGAGAGAGAGAGAGACAGACAGACAGAGTACGTGACAGGGAGGGGCAGAGAGAGAGGGAGACACAGAACTCTAAGCAGGCTTCAGGCTCTGAGCTGTCAGCACAGAGCCCAACATGGGACTTGAACTCACGAACTGCGAGATTATGTCCTGAGCTGAAGTTGGATGCTTAACTGACTGAGCCACCCAGGCGTCCCTATAAACACTTTTAAGATATTCATGTCCTTGTGAAAATAGAACACAGACTAGCTATAGATATATAGAGTGAACAACTTTTATATATTTATCTTTGATTGAAATATTTCTCTGACTATTCTCATCTGTTTATTTTCAAAGCATGGGCATTTCATTAATATATTGACAATATGATACTATATTTACATTTAATTTGTCTATTTAGCTTACTTAATGCAATGAAGGTGAGAAGTCACTGTGAGATATAAATTATACTTCTTTTATTTAAACATATTCTGGTTCACTTCTTAAATATCTCATGCAAAACCTAAACATTCCTTGATATGAATGTCATCTAGAGTTGTAACAGAACAATCCTGCTGCTACAGCTTACTGTGGCTTTGCATTAAAAAAAATCACCCTATTTTCTAGTAAAGTAAAGCAAAGCCCTGTCATCATGTGTGAGTAGAGCTTCTCCCATAGCAGGTGGATGTTCTCAGGTCCAATGATCTGAGGAAAGGTTCTGGCATGAACCTGAGCCTTGAGAGTGGGAGTAAACTACATAGGAAAAGAAACTTCATAGTCTCCCTAATGCTTCTCTTGGGTTTGGTTATTAGGTTACTAGTAATGAGGCATTTGGGGCAGGTTGGAAGCTTAGTAGGGAGGTGTTCGTGTATTGAACTCTAAACTGAAAACAGGTAAACTATATGCTAGATTATCTGGTTCCATGACATTCTAGGTTGATTCTCTTTGTGTTATGTCCAAGTATTTAATAAACTTATATTTAAGTATTATGGCCTTGCCTTGACTGTGTGCTAGGAAATTAGGAGAAGGGCCGTTTACTTTTGCTTCAACCAGAGTATGAAACTCAGAGAAATTTCAGTATTCTCTCCCTTGAGGCCATCATTAGTGAGGTACCCGAAGGGGAGATGAATCTCAGGAGGCACGACTGAGGCTATAAAAGGCCTGGCTGGCTTTCCAGTGAAAGCTTTGGAAGTTCCTGGTGTTATTTTCTAAGGAACATAATAGTTTTTCTCTCCAAAGCTAATTTTTTTGTTTGATGATATCAAAAAAATATTTTATTTTCAAGTGCATTGCCAGAGAAGAGTGCAGTTACGTGAGATGATTTTGTTTCACCTTTCTAGCTAGAGTACGGTCCCCAGACTTGAGAACAGGGTAGGATTGTTAACGTCAGTATATGAGCATGCTGATGTTCTTTTGCCTAATCTATATGCATATTTAACATCTAGAAACATATAATAAATGGTGTGTGTGTGTGTGTGTGTGTGTGTGTGTGTGTGTATGCACATTACCTATGTGTACGGGTGATATACAAATGAATATCACAGTGATATCGCTGCTATTTCTTCATCTCCAGTGTCAGACATACTGCTTCACCTAGTAGGTTTGCTGTATGGATGCAGGTTAGAATAAGTTTGATTTCCTTGAAAGTAATGGTGATATTTTTCTTAAGGTTCTTAATTAAGATATCTCTAACCTAAATTTGGGAGTGAAGCTCTAGGTACAAATAACCGCTTTAGTAGTGGTTTTTGATGGTGTTATTATAATATTTAAAAAAGGAAATACTTGGGGCGCCTGGGTGGCTCAGTTGGTTAAACATCTGACTTTGCTCAGGTCATGATCTCGTGGTTCCTGAGTTTGAGCCCTGCGTGGGCTCAGTGCTGACAGTTCAGAGCCTGGAGCCTGCTTTGGATTCTGTGACTCCCTCGCTCTCTGCCCCTCCCTGGCTCATGCTCCATCACTCTCTGTCTCTCAAAAATTAAAGTAAATGTTAAAAAAAATTAAAGAAAATAAAAATAAAAAAGGAAATACTTAAAAATCTGGATTTTTATTTGCCTGGGCATTTTACTTAAAGGAAGCATAGAAAACTTCAGTCCTTTATGCCTTCCTCCATGTTAGAGAAGGATCTTCTGACACAAGCAAGTCCAAACCAGCTGATTTTCTCTTCTTCTGGCTCGTGCTAGCCAGGATGTCCCCAGTCCTATCAGTCTGGTGGGCTGGTTTTGGGTTACTCTGTCTAAAGGCCACTCAGTTCTTCTGTGTGGTTATTGTTTTCCTTTGACAATGACCGCTAGATAGTTGTATATTCAAAAAAAATTTTTTTGTTGCCTTTTTTTTTCCTGATAAAGACCGCAGTAAAAGTGTGTGAACTTTGGATTTAGATAAAGATTGATATCCTAGCTGTGATTTCTCTGGACCTCAGAGCTGTTTTTATTTGTTAGGTTTGTTTTGTGTTTGGTCGTGGAGGGAGAATATCTCCTTTACATATTGGTGCTGACTACAAGAGAATAAATAAGTAAAGTACCTGACCCAATACCCAGCACACACACACTTACCTATTTGTTCCTTGCCCCTCATGTCTCAGTCAGAAAGTTTCTTTCCTAGATTTTCCAGTGGGTGACCTATGCTAAAATAACTATTATTTTTTAATTAATATAATGTTATCAAGCTTTTACCCGTAGCTAATGCTATAGGGTTCATAAATAAATTTTTTATAAGTGTCCAAATAAAGGTTGAAGGAAGACAGACTTAGAGGCTCTAGTAGAAGGTGTTTACTCACTAAGCCTCCTTTGTACAAAGGGCCCAACCAGATCTTTGCTCCTAAGCCTCCAGGGCCTAAAGGAGCCTAGAACATTTTGTATTTTGCCCAGAGTGGGACTGACTGCAAACAGTTCCGAATGAAGTCCTTATATTGTTCTTGAGGTAAAGAATGTTGTCCAATATCTGTGCTAGAATTTTACAGTACCTGCTTTTTCCTGTCTGTATTGTAGAGATGAGCCTTCATCATCTCTATAGAGTGAAATGAATATTTTAAAATATTTTTAAACTTCTGTATATTTTACTTCATTCTTCTTATTATCTTCCTTAACTGCTTATATCTAACAATAATTAGCTCAAAAACTTTGAAGTGAATTTTATGGGTTGTTCTCATTCTCTAATGCTTTTTACCCTGGTTCTGAATGAATAAAGCACATTTTAAAATGAACTTTGTGTGCCTTTGTTTTGCTATCTAAGAGATTTGCCTCCCGACTATTCTTTACTTTTACTTCTTCCATTGTAAAAGTCTCATTTGTAGCTTTGAACTTCTCATTTTTGCTACTGGGCTTTTGTTATTTTTTTTTCAACACTTCCCCTTCTATTGTGTATTTAATTCTTTGTTTTGCTGTTGGTGATGCTGCTCACACCCAAACACTATAAATAGCTGTGTTGTCAATTTTGTATTATTCATGAAAATCATAGCCCTTTCCTTTGTTCCTACCTAACGACTTTGGGCTCTGTCGTTCCATTTTTTTCCTTAGGAAAAAAAAATAACCTAGAGATTTAAAGTCTAGTTTGATTTTGCCTCTTTCAAGGGCTTTTAGGAAATGCCCTGCCTCATGAGAATCCTGTGTTGGGTGGGAGAAGAGTTTGGACCCAGCGAACACACCTGCCACTGCAGAAATCAGTGACTGAGGCTGTTTCTAAGTCCTTGCACCACTGGGCTTGTGATGGCTACTTATCATTCCGGAGCTGCAAGGAATACCAGACTTTTCTTTTTGTTGAGAATGCCATGGGAAAACACACTTCAATGTGCTGAGAAAGTATACTTGGGAACCTAGCAAGTGAAGGTGAATGGCCTGATTCAAAATGTCAGTCAACTAACTACAGTAAGTGATTTTCTGTTGAATATTTTACATAACACCAAGATGATGAAGTTTCTTTTAAAGTTATTTTGTACTTCCTTTGCTATTTATTTAGAACTTGATAGTAGTGGGAGTTCTTTCTAAGGCTGTGGGTGAGGAAAAACATGTTTTGAGAGCATTACAGACTAAGCAATTGTATCTGCTAGTCAGAACAGAGGCCTGGGCTACATAAAGACATGGTGACATCACCCGTGTGTGGCCAATAACAGAAAGCTTAGGAATGAAGAGGGCATAGAGGAGAGACAGTGAGAAGACATCTTAGAACAGAGCCCCTTACAGACTCCAGTGTTTAAGCCATAGAAATGAGTCAGGTATTTTTTATTGACAAGAGAAGTCACTGACTTATTCATTTTTAAAAACATTTTCAATGTTTATTTACTTTTGAGAGAGAGAGAGCGTGCGAGAGAGTGCACAAGTTGGGGGAAGGGGCAGAGAGAATCTGAAGCAGCCTCCAGGCTCTGAGCTGTAGGCACCGAGCCCCACACGGGGCTCAGACTCACAAACTGCAAGATCATGAACTGAGCCAAAGTTGGATGCTTAAACAACTGAGCTGCCCAAGGCGTCCCTGACTTATTCCTTAAAATCTGAATATCAACGTGAGAAATGGACTCTAGATACTACAGCTTCAGAATTAACAGACTTTTTAAATTTCAGTTAGGTTTGAACTCAATAAAGAGAGAAGATACATTTTAAAAAAGGAGGTACATTAGGCTACCCTATTCTTTTGGTTATGATTTGTGCCTTTATGCATGTAGTTTTTAATCTATTGTTGATCATTTTTTTTAATGTTTATTTATTTTTGAGAGACAGAGCATGAACAGGGGAGGGGTAGAGGGGCAAGGAGACACAGAATCCAAAGCAGGCTCCAGGCTCTGAGCTGTCAGCACAGAGCCCGATGTGGGGTTGAACCCACAAACCATGAGATCATAACCTGAGCCCAAGTCAGACGTCCAACCAACTAAGCCACCCAGGTGCCCCTGTTGTTGATCTTTTTAAGGAGCAGATTTGAAAAATAAAAAAGAAGGCAGTGTATTTTTTATTGACATTTTATTTGAGGTTGGGTTTTCTTAAGACTAAGGATTGGTTATCTTGTGTGGAAAGAAACTCATGTGAATGTTTTTCATTAATGGAATTTGGAGGACACAGCTCTAAATTACAGACTCAATTTTATACTTCAGAATGTTGCTTCTCATATACACAGTCTTATCTTCTGAATGTCAGGTCTTTAATTTACTTCACTTAGAAGGTAGATTTATATGATAGATTTAATTTGATTTTTTAAGTGAAAAAACCTTTCTCAGTCTTCTGCATCATTATCATTATAGAATTATAATTTGTGTCAAAGACTTGACTTACTGGTCATTAGTACACTCCAACATCTTATACCTTCAGCCAAAACATTTTATTTGAATCACACTCTCTGCTGGCTGTGGTTTGATCACTGCTGTGATTTGCACACCTTGCTGCTATTAGAGCAGGAGGAATACAACGTACTTCTGGTTCCCGCTGAGCACCTGCCCCTTGATTGATCCTAACTAGTAATGAGGATTAAGATTATGTATGGATGTGGATTTTGTGTGTGGGGTGTAATTATGGCTGCAGAGGTATTACTTTTTATCTGAGTGGATGACTTTTCCTATCACTCTCCAAATTTCCAGTTCTATTGGGGTAGAGTAGGCTGAAATGCCTGGCCAGATGTTATAGGCTATTTTGTCCAAGTCTTCCTTAAACTCTAGATCTGATGTATTGCTTTGCCTTCCTAAACTCTGGTTTGTGTAAGGTTAGTTGTCTGAAATGGAGGTTTGCAAACATCTGTTTATTAACTGACATTTTTTCATTTCTCAAGTGTTCTTTCTACTGTGGTATCAGCATAATTCACCAACAAGCTTGTATTTTTACGAAATTGCTTCAAGGTATTGGGAATTTGGTTAGATTGCACAGATTGCCAATATATCTTGGGTCACTTTAGAAAAGTTCACTTTAGCCTTTGATTGAAAGAATCTCAAGAAGGGATTGGTTTGATTTGGGGTGACAAAATTCCTGTCAGCAAATGTTTGGTGCCGTTAGAGAGGAGCCTGACCCCTCTGTTTATGGATATTCATGAAATCTGATCTACAACTTTAGATGTTACTTTACTATTTATTTTCCTTCAATCAAATGTATAAGGTATGGACTTTTATACTCTTAAAAACATAATCCTCCCTGCATTCCCCCTTCTTCACAGCTGGATGTAATCTCTTAAATTGAACCATCCTGGGCTTAGATGTCAAACACATTTACCTTACCTTTGTATTACAGCCATATGTGCCTATTAAATTGTAAGTTCCAACCCAATCTGAGCTAGCTCTGGCTAGCTCATTATGGAATGTCTGATACCTAGAAGAGTGTTTTGTAGGTAGTAGATGTTCAATAGATATTTAAAAATTTAATTCATTGAATAACTTTGTTTTAATATTTCTTCAATGTGCAATTCTTCAGAACCTGGAGAAGATAGGATACCTTTGAGAAGGAGGTGTAAATAATGTAGCATCCTATTTGTACTTTGAAAGTACCTGTGGCAAAAAAATATTACTGCAACAATTTATTCCTGCTTTACACAAACTTCAGGTCTAGTCTAGTGCAATATTATAGCATAGGTCATAACAATCAGGCTTACTTCAGGGTTGGAAGGGTCCTGAAATGTGCATCCCAACTTGCCACCCAATGCTTGGGTTCCTGCTGAACCATTGGCTGTCAGCCTTGGCCATGTACTAGAATGATTTGAGAAGCTTTAAAAATCCCAGTGCTTGGGCCCACTTCAGTCCAATTGTATAAGAATCTCCACAGGTGACTCCACAGGTGACCAAGGCATCAGTGTTTTTTAAATCTCCTTTGGTGATTCTAATGTGCACTCAAGGTTAAAAGCCATTGTTTTTATAAAATCCCTCCCAAATAGTTTTCGAGTCTGATTTTGTGTTTATTACATTTATTCAAATATTGACTTAATTATAAGAATGTTTGAATTATATACTGGTTGAATTACATAACAAATCAAGCTCACCAATTTAATGCTTAACTGTTGGTAAACAACACCAAGGAGAGAGTGGCATTTAAATTTGAATTATCTACTTTGAAGTAGTTTTGCAACACTATTGAATGACTTCCAAAAGGCTGATCGTAAAAATCACTTCAATCATTTTCAAATTTTACTTTAGCAGTAATCAGGTTACTTGGTGTGACTCAGATGAACATTCTGCTCTTAGAGTATTATGTTCATTTCATTTTCTGGTACCTGAGCAGATTGTTTTTGTATTTATCTGCCTGTGCTTTACTGTTGTACAACGTTTCTAGTGAAAAGTTGGGTAGGCCCTTTTGGAAGTGTGCTCGCTTCTTAGGACAGTAATGTGCCATTCAGGAAACTTCAAACATAATGAAAGAACTTAGGGGAATAGTGATAGTCGGCTTTGTAAAACACCTTTAGAGAAGAATTTTTAGAGAAAGCTGTATTTGACCACACACACACACACACACACACGTATATTCTTGCTTAGAAGCTTGCCTATATGGAGACCATTTACCTCTGTGTCAACTTATTTAAACACTTTTGCATTTCTTTTAGTTTTTAGTAGAATCGGGGCACTAAAGGTCAGTATATGATATCATTATCAAATATTCAAGTGGTTGTAGAGCCAGACAAACCTGGATTTCAGTCTCATTTCCATCCCTCCTCACTATCTGGCCTATAGCAGATTATTACTTCACCTCAGCCTCGGTCTCTCTATAAAGTAGAGATACTGGCACATGTCTTATAGGGATGTTGTGAGGATTAATAGTAATAATGCATAGAAAAAGCCTCAAAGTAGTGAGTCTCCCCTTGGTTATAGGAAGTGCTTGTTAACTTCAATTATTTTTGTACGACTTTATTGAGGTGTGATTGAAATGTAAAAGGCTGTAAATATTATACACAACTGGATGAATCTGGGGATAAATAACACGATTGTTATCACCATCACTGAGGCCAGAGACATATCTATCACCTCCTAAAGTTTCCTTTGCCCCCATTATTATTATTAGTAGTAGCAGTAAGAATACTTAACCTAAAACCTGTCCTCTTAGAAAAATTTAAGTATACAATTGAGCATTGTTAGCTATAGGCACTGTGCTATGCAGTTGATCCCCAGAAATTACTTATTTTGCATAAGTGAAACTTTGTACCCTTTGACCATCACCTCTCCATTTCCCCCTCTCCCCAGCCCCTGAAAATCACCATTCTATTCTCTGCTTCTATGGTTATGACTTTTTAAGATTCCGTATATAAATGAGATTGTACAGCGTTTGCCTTTCTGTGTCTGGTTTACTTTATTTAGCTAATGCCCTCCAGGTCTATCCATATTGTCACAAATGGCAGAATTTCCTTCTTTTCTAAGGCTGGATGATACTCCATTGTGTATGTACAGACCACATTTTCTTTATCCATTCATCCACTAATGGATATTTAGGTTGTTTTCATACCTTGGTTATTGTGAATAATAATACTGCCATATCCTGTGGGAACTTAGATTTCTCTTTGAAATCTTGATTTCAGTTCCTTTGGACAAATACCCAGAAATGAGATTGCTGGATCATATGGCAGTTCTATTTTTAATTTTCTGAGGAACCTCCACACTGTTTTCCATAATGTTCACATTAATTTATATTCCCACCAACATTATTTCCAGGGTTCCCCTTTCTTCATATCCTCATCAACAGTTGTTAGCTTTTGTTTTTTATTAATAGCCATCCTAACAGGTGTGAGGTGATATTTCATTGTGGTTTCCTTTCTTTTCTTTTTAATGTTTATTTATTTTTGAGAGAGAGCAGAGGAGGGGCAGAGAGAGACGAGGACAGAAGAACTGAAGCGGGCCCTCACGCTGACAGCAGCGAGACTGACCCTGAGATCACGACCTAAGCCAAAGTCAGATGCTCAACTAACTGAGCCACCCAGACACCCCTCGTTGTGGTTTCATTTGCATTTCCTTGGTTAGTGATGCTGGGTACCTTTTCATATACCTGTTGGCTTTTTGTATGTAATCACTATTACTGGGTAGATTACAATGGTTGTAAAATATGATCTTTTAAGACAATAATAGAAAAAATCCTGAGACTAGTTCTGTTGAGAACATCACCTTTGCACTTCTTTATAAAAAAAAAAACTACCCTCAGACATGATCTTGGATTACGCCTCCACCAAACTGAATTTTTTATTGAGAGCCCTCATGAGAGCCCCATGAGAGGCTCATGGTAGGGATGGGTTTCTTTAAGGTCACAGAGCATAGGTGATGGTTGAGGTCCTTAGGTTTTCCTAGGGATACCAGGAAAGCTAGCCTTACAGGTAGCACTCTTTGGTCAACTAAGACCCTCCCAGCATCTATTTATTGCTAGTCTTCTTGTATGTTACATGTAGAGTTGTCAGATAAAATAAAGGGCATCCACTTAAATTTTACTTGCAGATAAATAACTAATTTTATTTTTAGTATAAGTATGTCTTAAATTTTTCATGGGATATATTTGTGGTAAAAGGAGTATTCATTATTTATCTGAAATTCAAACTTAACTGGGCATTCTGTAGTTTTCTTATTTTTGTTTTCCTTTTTAAATCTGGCAATGCTACCTACATGCTATAAGAATACTTTGGGTTAGATGTTTGGTAGCTTTTTAAAGTAAAATGGGAGTATTTCTGAATGAAATAGAAATACTGTTTACATAAGTGAAAAGGGTAAAGTATAGCATTAAAATGGCTTAATTTGTTGAAATACTATAAATATAATTATTACAGTTTAATAATAATAAATAAAATTAGACAATGATGGTGCAGGTAGAACATCTTCTTACTTCTCTAATCTCAAGGATTTAAGTGAATCCAAAACCTAACACTCTTTTGACCATATACTTCTAGCACATTACAGAGCATGTATCGTAGCAGAAGTATAACCTATTTTGAGAAAGTCTGAAGTTAAAAAGTGTTAAAGTATGATTATTCATGCTCTGAATAATTTATTAGTGTATTTAAAACATGCTATGGACATTTTATTTACATCTATTTTAATGTAGCAATTCCTGAACACTGCAGAACATACTGAATTCTCACTTCTGTAAGCATTTATTTATTTTTAATGTTTAAACTTTTTAAACTTTTATTTTTTTACCTTTCTGTAAACCTTTGAAGTCCTTACTTTGATATTCATTTATTTATTCATTCATTTAACATGACTAAGCATCTTCCCTATGCCAAGAACTGTGCTTAGTGCTGGGGATATAAAAATAAGTAAGACAGAATTATTGTCTACATGGAACTCATAGTATAGCTCTAGAAAGAGAGAGGTGAAGTTGACATTATAATAACATGTGGCAACTGTTATAACAAATGGCATGAATTGCTTCCAGATCCACAAAAAGTAGCTTGATGGAGGCTTCACTAAATATGTGATGTCTAAACTTGGTTTTCAAGGATGAATAAAAGTTTGATGGACAAGAAGATAATTAAAGCCATTTGGGGGGAGTGGGGAGGGGAGAAAGAGAGAGAGAGAGAGATAGAGTTAAAAAAATAACCCAACAACCCAGGCTATGAAAGAACCTGGTGTAACTGGTTAATAGTCAGAAGATGGGGAGGAGGAGGGAGCATTCTAGAAACAGCATAGAATGTGGAGTTAATAGTAGGTTTAAAGACAGGTAAGATGAGCCCACAGAGACATTTTATATCAGGTTCTAAGTTTTGATGATTTTATTGTGTAGTCAATGGGGAATTACGCTGTTTTAAGTCAGCAAGACCTAATTGCTTATGTTTCAGGAACATACCTGGAATATAGAAAGACAGGTGGCCAGTTGTTGCAATAGTTTACAGGCAATGATATGAAGACATAGGAATAGAGCAGTTGTAGTAAGAGTTGAGGGATTTTGGGTAGGAAACATTTCTAAGAATTATTAGGATTTGAACAATTTTTTGGTTATTTTTTTTGGGGGGGCATAGGGATAGAAGTTTTGAGGACAAAAGGTAGAGATAAGTTGTGTGTGTGTGTGTGTGTGTGTGTGTGTGTGTGTGTCTGTGTGTGTGTGCATTATTTCTCCAAGCCCTTAACATCATTAGAGATAGGAACCCTTTCCTAACACTTTGTTTCCCCACAACACATTAAACAATGCCCAGTAAATTCTTGTTAAATTTAAACAAGAAACACAAAATGCCTAAGATAGGGCATATTTGTATATCAGTACTTTATTATTATTTTGATAAATCTATTGAGTATTACAGGAATAACCTAGGATGCATGATGGGAAATTCATTCTTCACCCCATTTGATGTTAAATAGAATAATCCAGGTGTCTGATAATATAATGATTTCATTAAAATTAATCTTTGTGTTTAATAATGTTTCATGCTTTGTAATTATTACCATTTACCTTAAAATGTGATTGTCTACAGTCCTTTTAATTATTTGATGGGCCAATACAATTGTTCTTTCCATTTTGCAATGAAAAGAATTCAGTGCTAGGGAAGTTTGAGACAGACCAAATTGTGGACTTTGAGTTCATGGTTCAATGCTTAAATCGTAAAACCTGAGACAAAGAAGCAACAAACAGTGATGCTAATAGAAAGCCTTTCATGTTCCAAGAAGTGTATTACTTTATACACAGACAATGCACTATTTAAATACCATTACACATGCATTCTTATACTCAATTTTTCTGTACAAGTTTTTTCACTGAGATGCCTCCTAATGCTTTTTGATTGTAAGTTTCATTTGACATTGGTGATTAAGGTAAGCACACCAGTGGAGAAGGTGTTGAATAGGGCCTCAAACACCCAGGCCCTCAGGCGGGAATGCTTAACCTTGAACAGGTAAAGAGCCACATGGCCACGGAGTAGGGCGAGAGCACGACCTTGTAACATCCCATTTGATGATGTCTGCAGTAAGATGCTGTCACCATGACTCAGCACCACTTGCACACTGAATTCACAGCACAAGGAACACACAGAAAAGAGCAATGCTGGTCTGTCAGATCACCGAGAGTTTGAGATGCTGCACCTGCATTCTCAACAGTCACCTCTCATTTCCCTTGATCTTGGGCTACCACAGGGGAAAGCAGAAGGGACTGGGCAATTTATCTTTTCACTTGAGCTGAGGAGAGTCTGTCTCTGTGCTGCAGTGGGCATGTTGGCTATGGCCTGCAGCTTTCCGTGAAGCACCGTGACAAAAGAACACCGAAGCGTCCTGAGCCTCCATGTGGCTGAGAAGCCACACCCCACTGACACCAATGCTCCATTGGTAGGCTGTGTGGTCTGGGCACATGACAGATGGGCTCACCATCCCATGGCTTATATCGCAAAGATACGTGTGACTGGTGTTTCAGTGAGGAAGCAGATGAGTTGTACTAGTGTGTTGCCTGAGAGCTCACAATACATTCTCGGTGAAATTTCTCCGCAACAAATCCTGTGAAATGGTGTAATGACTGTTGGCATACAAATGGCTGGATTCTCTTAAAGAAAACAACTCTCATTATTGTCTTATATTCATTTAGGTCCCGAGGATCCAATTACACTTCACCTTTTTATGTTATTGAGTTTAGAAGTGCCATAGGTCAAGTCACTTTCTACGTAGTTCTCCTGGGACAAAAGCCCTGAAGGGTGGCACTTACCAACATTAGAAAGAGAGTGAATGACGTTTTCTTTATATGGAAGGAAATAATGACTAATTTAGAGCCATTCTGAAATGAAGCCTTTGCATTATTGTCAACATTGGTAAAATCTTTGAAACTATGATCATTTCTCTCATGCGTTTTTTGTTCTAATAGAAAACATGATATTTTGCTGCAACTATCAAATAAGCGTGGTATGTTAGCTTTCCAGGAACTCTGAAGCTTTGAATGTAGAGCAAAAAGACCTTGTGAATCCCCTCTGATCACAAGTGAGAAGAAAGAAGGAAAAAAAACCTCCCTAAAGTTTATTACCTCATTTGTGGTAAACATTTTCAGGTATTTTTATTATATTATAAGCTTATTATATTATTACTATATAGTGTAGTATAAGTTATTATATTTTAAACTATTATTACATTACCTCATTTGTGGTAAAATTTTTCAGGTATTTTTCAGTTATTTTATTTCTTTTAATCTTGTGAGGTAAATATTACTTCTTTTTTTTTTTTGGAATTGACATGGTAAAATGCCTATCATGTGTTAGATACTGTGTTAGGAGTTTATGTATTTTCTCATTTAATTCTCAAAATTAATGTCATTATTTTAGGTATACGAATTAGGTATGTATGGTATCAAACAGATCCAAAATCTCAGTGGCCAGATAATATAAAGGTTTGTTTTTCACTCAGACCAAATTTACTATGGTGCCAGGTTGGCTTTCCAAGATGGTCTCTCCTTGTGGTTGTTACCAGTCAGGGTCAAGGGAAAACACCACCATGTTGCAGTTCTGCTGTCTGCAGTTAGCGGTTGTTGAGGTGGGGAAAAGTCACAGGAGACTCAGGCATGGGTTATAAGGCCTCAGCCTGGAAGTGACACATATCACTCTACGTCAAAACCCATTGGCAGGAGCTAGTCACATGGTTCCACCTCGTAGTCAGGAGGATGGGAATGTAAGAAAGCACATAGGCAGTGGTGAACGGTACTGGGTCTGCTACAATCTTATGACCTCATTGTAAAACAGAGAAGACTGATGTTCAAAGGAGTTAGATCATGTTCCCCAATTGCTCACTTAGTAATTGGCGTAACTCACTTATTTCCTGAAATGAGGTCTCTTCCAGCCCAAAGAACATTTCTATACCCTCTATCTCCACCCTCCCACACGTACTGCATATTTTGGTGGTTTGGAGGTACGTGTGGATCTGTGGTAGCCAACCTCCAAGCTGAGGTGTGCCGAGCTGGTATTCATACCCTTACACATTTTCCTTCCTCAGTCAACAGAGCTAACCTGTGTAACAAATAACAGTCTTGCGGAAATGACAAAGTATGACTTTGGAGACTAGGTCATAAAAGACCTAGTGATTCCTTCTTGTTCTCTTGGATCACCTGCTCTGGGGAAAGCCAGCTGCCATAATGTAAGGACATTAAAGCAGCTCTACGGAGTTTCCATAGAGTCAGGAGCTGAAGCCTCCTGCCTACACCTAGAACTTGCCATCCATGAGTGTGAGCCATCTTTAAAGAAGAGTCAGTCCACCAGCCTTGGGATGACTGAGGCCAGCCAGACCAACAGCTTGGCAGCAACCCTGTGAGAGACCGTGATCTAGAACCACTGGGCTAAAGATACTCCGACATAATTCTTGACCCACAGAAACTGTGTAAGACCATCAATGTTTACTGCTAGTGTAAGCTGCCGAGCTTTGGGGTGGTCTGTCATGCAGAAACAGACACTACAGGCCTTTTTGGATTGCTTCCTTTCATTATATTTTTCTTTCAACTCTGGGATTCTTCCTATTTCTGACAGTGAGTTTTAAAATTGGCCGAATTATAAAGGAGTACATTTCACAGTGATGGTCACATAATAGTATCTTAAGGAAATGTAATTGAATAAGCCTCATTATTCAGTCTAGTAGGTTTCAAGGAGCTTCAATGTAAAGGTCTGTACTAAAAAATGATAACCCCATGCTAAGTTCAGAAGAGACAAGTTCTGTAATTTACTTTCCAACGCATGTATTTTTCTGCTTTAAGGTATTACCTGCTTGAGATTATGTTTTAAGTCACATGTTGAAGTTCTGAGGAGGAACAAGCCAGGATGTTTTTATTAACAGTTTATTGTAGGATAGAGAGAGAGGTGCTGGCTTCTTGGCGAGGACAAGTTTTCAGTACTTTCAGTGTTTCAGTCAGTGCGGCATTGCTGGGCAGAAGAAAGGCGGGGTTTGTAAAAAGGGTAATGTTGCAGGGGATGGCAGGCAGCCACGTGTCAGCTCTATTATTCCGGCGCCACTGATGCAACAAAATATTCGCCAAATCTATGCGTGGGTCACAGATTAAATTATGTCCTAGATGCCATGCCTTGGCATTTTTATGTGATTGTATATTGTTGTTTGTTGATGGTTAGATTATTAATCAACGAAGATGGCATATTTATAAGTGTATTTCAGAAATATCGCAATTCAGAATTCTGAACGCTGGTATGGGATGTATAATATTATTTTGCCTTTAAGTCTTTTAACTGCTCATATTTTACTCTTGAATGTTTCACAGTCTTTTAGAAGTGGGCTTGAAGCTGGGGATCCCCGTGTTTCCCAAGGTACTGCGAAGAAGACAGTTGGGTTGTGGGTCAGCTCTTGCCAGAGTCAGTAGTCTGTGAACCCTTGTTAAAGGCAACAGGGTACTATTCTGTTTAACGTTTCCTTAATATCTTTGTTTTAAAATCTTAGTTCTGTTGGATGAGAGGAGATTTTCCTAACAAAAGCCTCTTCATTGTTTATTCATGCCCATTTCCCCCCTCCACCTATTAGCATATGTTCTCTTTATATACATGCTCTGAATTTTCTCTCTTGGCTTACTTTGTGCCATTTGGGCAAATGATAAGAGAGAGAACATCGTTTAGATCAAACAATGCATTATTGTTGGAAACAAGGTTATCTACCAGAAACATAGCCAAGTCAGGGGGATATATGAATATAAGTTCACATATACTTATTCACATATGTTTACATACAGAGGCATAGAGACTTTGTATGTGTGCATTTATGTTTATTTTTTCATATATAACATTGCATAGCTGGGAAGCAGAGAATGAGGTTCAGAGATAAGGACTGGAGCAAGATGGGTAAGTCAAAGTTAGATGCGTTGAAGGAGCATAAACAGATTTGGGGACATAAATGAAAATGACTCAAAGATAACTCCAAGGTTTCTAAATAAAAGACATACTTTATGCTACGTAGGTATACATAATTATAAAATTTTGATGTATGTAACAATTTTTGTTGTTAGAACCCAGGGAGGTGGTGATAGCAAGAATTTTGTAAATGAGAAAACCGCAAAGGTTTTTAACTGATTGCTTAGAGCCTTATAGTTTGTAAGGGACAAAACTGGACTTTGAGTCTGGGGGTTCTGTCTCCAGATAAACTTACGGATCTTTCCATTTCCAAGGCCTCAGCTCGGGGTCCTTGGATGGCCTTCTGGGTATCCCTGGAGTACTAAGATGGCAAGGAGTCATGACTGAACAGAGCTTAAGAAATCTGTTTTTTCCGAGTGAATGTCTAGCCGGTGTGAGTAGAGGATGACGTAGTACGAGGGCCAGTCCTGCTTAATAATTAGATCATGGAAACATGGGTTCCCAGAGTGGAGGCACCGGCGGTGTGAAGGAAGGAAGAAAACAGAGCAAGAGTGTGGGAATTGAGTGAATTTTTAACATAGAACTTTTCCTTGGGGCTGGACTAGCTCACACCCCAGTTGGGAAAACAGGTCAGACCTAAAAACTTAGGCCACGTGGATTTTGTGACTAAACATAAGGCTTGCAGCTTGCTCATAGCATGGGGTTTCTGGTCCCTTCTGGCTGTTCTCCCATAGACACTGGGGTCTGCATCTGCTGTGTGCTGCTGACCAACGGTGGGGGAGCTGAACAGGGGCGTTCTGGAGACTGGTTTCCGGGCCACTGTCAGTGTGGGGCTAGGGATGGTTTCAGTGAGGGCTGGGTGCCTCTTATTGAAAGCAAGCTTAGAGTTTGTTATCAAGGGCCCAATTGTGCCATTTATAATCCAAAATCCAAAGATTCATTTTCACAAAAGTGAAATATTATTAGGTTTAAGTGGCAAATACAGAAATGCCTATTAAGTCCTTCATTTGCCACAATTCCTTTTTTCTCAGCAGTAGTAAATAGTAGACATACTGAAGCATGAAACATTGAAGAACTAAAGAGGGGCTACGATCTGAAACTGCTGAACCGATGGAGCCTACAGAAGAATCCTTCAGTCGGAGTTACTGTGAATGTGCTAGCAACTTTCTAAGGTTAAATGGAGTCTGCTGTGAGGTTTTGGCCTGCTAGAAAATTTTTGAAACCATAAGAACAAATCAGTATGAAAGTAGTGTCAGGGCAAAGCCTCTCTGATTGCCCTTAACCTCAAGCATGGTCCCCTGAAATGTATTTTGCAACAACAATTGTTCTTGACCATTTGAGTGTTTCCTAAGGAAATCAGTGCTATCACATCAATATGGATGGGCACATTCGTGCTTTCGGCAACTAGTTTCAAAAGCTGAGAACAAAATCCAGGGGCGCTTAAGCAACTGCTCTGTAATAAAAAAGTAACAATGACATTCTTTCCCTCAGATTCACTACCAGGAACCAGGGTCTCCAAAGGATCTAAAATCACTTGTTTGGTGCTACCTCCATCTCAGCTGAGAGTGTATTTTGGGGCTAAGACATTCAGATGCAGTTAAATCACAGTAAGACCTTCCTTCAAAGCAAATACACTGAGAGACTCTTGTCAGAATGCTGCAGGGCACTGAGTTCCATTCCCCTGAAAAATGGAATTATCTCCTTGTTTAATGTTAAATATGAGGATAAGGAATCTTGGCTATCAGCTTGTGGGGGTGGATGGAAAGGAAATCAATCAAACCATTCAAAATGGCAATAGGACAAATAAAGAGCTTCCAGCAGCTGTCACAAGTGGATGATAGAAACATCACATTAAAAAAAAAATCACGTATTTTCTTCAGTTCAAGGGAATGCCTTTTGCTTTTCCTTTTGGGGTAACTATACACAGTCATCTTAATGGCAGTATCATGCTATGGGAAAAGGAGTCTCTTGTAATAATTTAGTTGAAGTATATTTGAACACATGGTATTCTAATCGAGCTTGTACAGAACCCACATTTTTATAGATCTTTATAGTTTACAAAGCTCTTTGAACATTTATTGTCTCGTGGAATAAGCTGGAGTCCTATTTCTGATTTCCCAGTTGACCTACCATACGAAATGCAGAAAACTGCTGAACCTCTCCCAGAGTCACTTTCTTTTTCTTACAAAATGAGGAAATTAATGCCAACCTAACTGAGTGTTTTTTTTCCCAAATAAATGAATAAGAGTATGTTTCCTCTAGAAATAAATTAGCAACAACAATAATGGAAGTCCACAATCTACTCATCTAAATGCTAAGTCAGTTAACTATTTATTTGAGTGTTGGATTACATTAGTTTTGCATATGATTAGAAGAGCTTGAATTACATCTCAATCTCTCTGATTTTTATTATTATTTTTTATTTATGTAAAAAAATTTTTAACGTTTATTTATTATTGAGACAGAGAGAGAGCATGAGCTTGGGAGGGGCACAGAGAGGAGGAGACACGGAATCTGAAGCAGGCTCCAGGCTCTGAATTGTTAGTACAGAGCCCTCCGCAGGGCTCGAACTCACAAACCTTGAGATCATGATGTGAGCCGAACTCGGACGCTTACCTGACTGAGCCACCCAGGCAGCCCATAAATATCTCTGATTTTTAAATGTTTTTCTTTAACATGTATATATTTCTTCAAGCAACCAATTTGTATTGTGTTTCATGTGATGATAAAGTCAAATCAATCTATAGTAGCTTGAAAAGCATTGTGTGTAAAGGTTTAGTTTTCCTAACATGTTCATTATTTTTAACTATTTTTCCTATGGAAGGTAAATTCTTTTTCTCTTTCAATACCTCAGAAAAGAAATCTTTTCCACTTGTATTTAATTAACTGGTAATTTTTTTTTTCCCTTCATGATGTGACTAAAGATAACTCAGTATTATTTTAATCTGGTTTTAAAATTTTTACATTACAGTATGGTTAAAGTTTGAAACTTTTCCCTGTAATTGTACAGAGTTTATAAGTGAGTGTCAAAATGAAATCCATTTTATTTATTTTGGCAACTAATACAATAATGGTGTGGGTAGCATTGTTTCTGTTTTCAACAAAGTCGTAATTCGGCAGGGAAGAGAGATCCAAACATGTTTATTGAACATACAAGTACTAAGTGAACAAAGTGCTATTGTACATAGAACAGTTGATTTTGCCTGTGGGCAAGATTAAGTGCGCCCACATTATTCCATTCATATTGCAGCTATCCTGTTGATAATGTTTTATTATGATGAGTAAAGTTTCCATCTCATCTGCTAAATATTTAACCTCTAGGGCGGAAGCACTGTTTTTTATCTCAGGATCTCTCAGCCTTACATTACTTTATGCTCATTAAATATTTATTGAATTCAGTTTTGGTGGGCGGAAGTCAGAAGTGCTCATAGAGGAGATAACATTTAGCAAATGAGATAACATTCAGCATGTGCCTTGAAGAACGAGGGAGCAGAAGAAGGACAGAATAGAGGTGAAGAGGGAAGTTCCCATTTAGCAAAATGAGGAAGGAGCAAAAGTTTGTGAAGTGTTTGGAAAATGGTGATACTTCCAGTGGGAGAGAATGGCTGGAAATGGAGAAGAAATGGTGAACTCAGGCCATCATTTTGAAGGGCTTTCACTCTCCTGGTAATGAATTTAGACTCTTCTGGAAATAATCAGATTAGACCAGTTTCTGGAAGTAGTAAGGAAGCTGCCATGAAGCAATGATCCCAGAAAAAAAGGCCATGACAATAGTCCAAATAAGAGAAGATGAAGTCCTGAACTAAGACAGTAGTCATGGGAATAGAGGAGAGAACATGAATTCAAAGGACAAAGAAGCCCAAGGGGCCTGGGTTCCTGACACTATGAAATTGCCATGTCAACCCTGGATGGCTTACGCTTGGACTGTTACTTGAGAGAAAAAAAATCCATCATGTTTAAGCTTATGCTCCTCCTGGGTCACAGATAATTGCAGGACAAGAATGCTGAGTATTTGACATGCTGTTGACAAATTTATTTTTCTTTGGGAATTGCTCTGACCTGTCTATCATGAAATAGGATGTTCTGAAAAGAGCGAATGAACTACTGCTGTAGTATGTTAGAAGTTATCCCTTAATTTATTAAGACACTGAGATATGATTTTTCTGCAATTTTGAATGGAGGTCTTCACCCACTCTCCTTTTATTTCCATTATAAATTCTATAAATTAGACTAATGATACAATTTGACTAGGAGACATTTTAGAATCACCTTCAAATGTAGAAGAAATCCAATATCTCCTTTGCTTTGCAGTTTATGACCCAGGTGTGGAGACCATAGCTTACGTCTTGGTGTTCATGGTCTATTTCATCACTTATACGACAGATGGGCTTTGTGCACATCAGAAGGAACATGTCTGCAGCTGGTGCAGTTGTGTATGTGTGTGTAGACTGTGCAACATTTAGGATGGAGTATGGGGGGAACTGGGTTGGCTAAGCATGAGAACAGAATCATATTTCAAGGGAGAACACTGTCCGTCTCTGGAGGTCTTCTCATACAGATATGAATGGTTAGCCAAGGCGAGTGACCATTTTCCTCCTTGACATTGACTTCCAGAGATGTTTGCACTTTTATCATTTACAATTGAGTATTTATATTTTCATCTGGGGGTTCTACCTCCTGGGGCAGTAAGTTCACTAAGTAACTGGCACTTCATGGAATACCAGTTTATCTTAAAATTATCTCCCTACTCTTTAAAGGCTGTAGACAAGCTCTATTATTCCTTTTTAACCCACTCCACCTCTTCCACGACATTAAAAATTTTGAATCAAGATATTTACATCTAGGCCAAAATGCTTGGGTTTATTTGCCTTCAAGTAGTACAAGCAGTGCCCATTTGGGGGTCAATACTTTAATTATTTTATAGATTAGTTTTTAAATCTGTAGAATGTTCCTAAGAAAGTCTTCTTGTAATTGTATCTACATGTAGTCTATAATTTCATATAAAGAACATGATATGTCGTGGCTTTAATTCCCCTTCACACCAGGTTTTTAAACACAACACTTCCCTTTTTCACGTATGCTAAGTTATTGCGTTATGTAGTAGTAATTATTGCTGCATAGAAGCGGAGTTCGGATGGCTGAAGTTGAAAGTGGCTTATAAATCCGTTCTTTTGTGTGTTACAGCTGTTTCTAGGATTCATAGCTTTTTAGCTTTGTTTTAGAAAACATCATTGTGTTTTGGGTTGAAATGACATTTTTATTCAAAATCCAGTTTGTGTATTCTGAAGACTAGCAAGGTATATAGGAACACAGGTTTCTATGGTATTTTGAGTAAATCATCAAATGTGGAAAGAACTTTATGTCTTAAAAATGATAAGACTGGGGCACCTGGGTGGCTCCGTTGGTTAGGCAACCGACTTCGGCTCAGGTCATGATCTTGCAGTTTGTGAGTTCGAGCCCTGTGTCGGGCTCTGTGCTGACAGCTCAGAGCCTGGAGCCTGCTTCAGATTCTGTGTCTCCTCCTCTCTCTACCCCTCCCCTGCTCGCACTCTGTGTCTCTCTGTCTCTCAATAATAAATAAGTGTTAAAAAAAATGATAAGACTATGGGGCACCTGGTGGCTCAGTTGGTTGAGTGTCCCACTTCGGCTCAGGTCATGATCTCGTTTGTGAGTTCAAGCTCCAAGTCGGGCTCTGTGCTGACAGCTCAGAGCCTGGAGCCTGCTTCGGGTTCTGTTCTCTCTCTCTCTCTCTCTCTGCCCCTCTTCTTTTCATGATCTGTCTATCTCTCTCTCAAAAATAAATAAACATTAAAAATTTTTGAAAAAAAATGATAAGACTATGGAGAGGAATATTAAGGTGTAACTGTAGTTTATATGCTTTTCTGCAGTGCGTACAAGTATATTTTTTGCATTATGCCTGGCACATATTAGGTGGTTATAAATCTTATCTGAATCTGATTAACAGATGTTTTTCTAGGGTTTAACTAGTTTTCAGTGTTGTGTACAGATAAGCATTTATAGAATTTGAATAAGGAAACTTTGTCATCTGAGTCCTTATTTTCAATGCCTTCATTATAGAGCTCTAATTTGGGTTAAGGAATCTATTTTGGGGGCACCTGGGTGGCTCAGTCGGTTAAGCATCTGACTTCAGCTTAGGCCATGATTTCACTGTTTGTGGGTTTGAACTCCGTGTTGGGCTCTGTGCCTGCAGCTCAGAGCTCGGAGGCTATTTCGGATTCTCTGTCACCCTCTCTCTCTTCCCCTCCCTGGTGAGGCTCATGCTCTGTCTCTCCCTGCCTTTAAAAAAGTAAACATTAACAAAAAAAATTTTTTTTTCAAGAAAGGAATCTATTTTTGTGTTGTGGCCCATGTGGAGAATGCCATGTCATGGAAGTAGAAGCAAATGTGTACCAAAACACACCTACTGTGTTTTCACGTGGACAGGTAAGAACACACACGTGTGCACACATACCTGCACATGTACACACACACACACATAGACACACACTGTATGTTAACCTTCATGAAGGTGCTCGAATCATAGGCTGAACTGAGCCCTGACAGCTTGTGCACTCTCTCCACTGCACCCCTTGAATCTTTGTTAACATTAGCTTATAATCAAGCCTCCTAGCAAGACAGTATATGGTAAAGAGCCTATACGTAAGGAAATCCACTAAGTTCGCCAGAGAATAATATATTTTAGAAAATTCTTATAATTTTGGCCTACTAAGTATCAAAAACTAACTTTTTTAAGTTTTTAAATTTTTCATTCTGAGAGACAGAGGACATGAGCACATGGGGAGAGGCAGGGAGAGAGGGAGAGAGAGAATCCCAAGCAGGCTCTGCACTGTGAGCACAGAGCCTGATGTGGGGCTTCATCTCTCCACCTGTGAGATCATGACCCGAGCTGAAATCAATAGTTGGGTGCTCAACTGGCTGTGCCACCCAGGCACCCCACTATCAAAAACTTATTTAAATTGAGCCTTAGTGAAGTTCATAGACAGTCATGATGGAGGAATTCTTTGTTTCGTATAATTGATGTATTACTGAAAATATATTCACAGGTCAGATTTTTGTTAATGATTCGTATGTCAACTGTTTTATGGGCAATCACTATGTAGAAGAAACCAAAGGTATTTACAGTTAATTTAAATGATCATTTTCAAAAGCAAATGCCACTCTCTAATTTTCTTTGTACCAAGTTCAGCCTTTGCCCATTAGAAATAAGATTTTCCTGATGTGAGATATTCCTATCAAAATAGAAATGATCAGGGTGCTGTTGATGAAAAGCCTTTCCATTCCGACATCTCTGATCATACAATTCTTTGGCATGTCATTGCTGATATATTTAATATATGCCTACAGATATACACATCTAGCTCTAGAGAATGATAAGCCAGATCTTGTGGGCTCATGTGAATGTTTCTTTCTGAAGTTGGCTAGTCTGAGACATTTATAAAGTAGCTGCACTCGGGGAGCCCCATTTTAAACCCCTTCCCCCCATCTATTGACATAGAGACAAGAACACTATCAAAAAATGATGTTTATTGAACACTTAATATGTTCTGGGACCTGTTCTAAGCACTTTCTCTGCACTAACTCACTTCCGCCTCACAATGTCCTCGTTAATGTCCTCAGCTTACAGGCTGTGAAAGAAGGCACAGGGAAGCAGTTTGCTCAGCCCCCAGGTTCAGGATTCAAACAGGCTGTTTTAACTGCTACACTGACTTGCTTTCTTTACAGCAAGAATAAGAATTCCAGAAGTAAACAGTGTATTCTTTTATGTCTGGACCTTTGGCTGTTCTATTGGTGGGTTTTCTCTGTATCATGGGATCAGTGACCTCGTACAGCATAATGGCCCTCTCAGTAGACCTCTGTGTCCCCACTCCAGAAATCTCTGGAGTGTGTGTGCAGGTGCCTCTCCTGTCTTCCTGGAAGGGATCTTACATGGTACACTGTGAATGACATGGACATAAATACAATGCACGTGGTGAGCTGTGCTCTGGAGGAACGCAACCTGCTGGCTTTGATGGTGTGTGAGGAATTTACCTTGCTCAGGAGTTAGGACACTTTTATTAGAAAAACACTATAATAAAAGTAGTCCAAGTTTGTTAAAATGGAATAGTTGAGATTTACAATGTAGAACATACATTGGTCCCTGTTCCTCTGCAACTGGTAGAGACAGTTTGAAATGCAATTTTGCAGATATTTATAAGTATCTACACAAATGAATCTCCCTCTCTTTCTATATACTTTATAATGAATATACAAACATATATATTAGTATTTTATAGAATCAAATCATACTTTATAAATTATGAAATTTTCTTTTTTCAATTAGTAAGTTATAATTGTATTTCAATTTCAGAAATCCATATCAGTATATTGAGAATTGGATCATTTTTTAAAATAGCTGCCAATTTTCCACTGTAGGAATCTACTTAGAAGAGATGAAATAAATATAAAAATAAATAGTATTTAAAGTAATAGGATAATTTATTTAACCAGTCCCCTACTAATGGAAATGGAGTTGCGTTTCAGTTGTGTGATTCAGTGAGACAGTGGACAGTGGGATATGTGACATTTAGGGTAAAGGGGCATAATCTTACTTTCAAGTGTTGAGGCTGGTATATTTTTGTCCTTTGGACTGCTAGATCTTTATCCACATGGAAAAATTTTTAAGGTTTCTCGTTATTAATGATAGATTCTATGTAACACACAACTTAGGGGAGTCTCCATGTTAGACTCATTAATTCTCACTTTTCTTTTGTCAGGTGAGAGGTGGATAGGAGCTTTTTGAATACTGTGTTTGGTAAAGATCAGACAAATAAAAGGATTTCAAACCTGAAGTCCCAAGTTTATGTCTAATTGCTTCAGTTATTCTTGGAAGGAACTTGGCAATCTTGTTGAACATTGCATCATTGTTGCAAGTAGCATCACCTGTTGCAAGTAGCAGAAAGTTGTGTTAAGGAAGAGGTGATGCTTTCTGGGTCTGCCTTTACCTTCAGCTGAGATGGCTGTGACATTTCAATTGCTTCCCAGCAAGGATTCATAAAAGTCTCCATCCTTTGTTGAAATATTCATCACTTTCTTTTTTTTCCAATTATCTACTTAAAAGTCTGCTTTGACCTCACTTCAGGTAGTAACACCATTTTGTGAAAAGCTCTATAAATTATATCCTGAGCAAGTGACTTCTAAGGGGCAATAAAATGGATGTCCAGGAGGGATGGGGACGTGGCCCTGTTACGTGCTCTCTCTGCAAAGTGGCATGAGATGGAACGAAAATCTTAGGACTGAATTAGTCGTAAGGTAATTTATTATTGCATTTTGTCAAATTGCTATGAGCTTTTCCTGTGATTTTTTTAAAAAATTAATTTTAAGGAAGAATTCTTACAAATAATTCTATAAATACATTGTATTCAAAGTGTATTACATTCTGAAGACAAGTCACACACTGGGGAATATACTGTAAATAAATAATAATTTTGTAACACTAGAGAGTAGAACTCCTTAAAATTCTACTCCTTCTGTAGAATATTCATGTTTGTCTAAATTGGGGAGGATGTGCAGACTGCGTTAATTCACGTAGCAGTTCCACACATCCTGTCTCATACGAGAGGGGGCTTTTAAATTGGCCGTAAGCAAACATTCCCACTGTATCAGCACTCTCAACTTCCAGCCAATGGTGTATACTTTGCAGGACTCACCATCTGGTGGAGGCAATAGCAGCACAGCAACATCCTGTTACACAGCAAACCCTATTATTACATTTGCACTCACCCCACTGACTTATCCTTTGGAACATGTCACCAGAACCCAAGCAAACTTGTACAGAAGACTTCAGTGTTGTAATACCTGTGAAATATAGTTGTCATGCAAATTTCATTGCAAATTATGCTAATGGGACTTTAAAAGCCAAATACGTTTGTTCCTTTCCCACCATCTATTTAAGTCCATGTTTTGTCAGCATCTCTGTTAGAGAACATGCTAGTCTGTTGCTCTGTTCTTATTGGTTTTGCTACTTCCTTCCTTCAACCCCAGATTTACTGGGGATCTTGTAAGTAATAGGTTTTGATACTGGGATACTGCTGAAAAAGACATGCTTCTTTTCTTCAAGGCTGGCAAAGTGGCAAAAAAGTTACATTACAGTGAGAAAAAGGTGAGAATATGTTTAGGGGTATGGGTCAATGATGAAATGGAGAAGGGCATGGTCAGTTGTGCTGGGTTGTGAGGAGAGGTCAAGGACGTTTTTACAAAGAAGGTAACTCTTCAGTCTCAAAGGGGGAGCAGATTGTACCAAATGAATGAGAGGGAAAAGGCTTCATCTCCAAAGGGGGAATGCACACAGAGGTGTGTATTTAATTCTTTGAACAATATTGATTTGAGTGTGTCTACCAATTGTGACACCCGTGGAGAGGTAAGGGCAGGAAGCTGCTGGAAGGGAACATAGAGGAGAAATTAGAATGAGGCCAAACCAAGCCTTGTACAACTAGGAAAACGAATTTGGACTCTGTCTGATGGTTGAAGTGTGTCTTAGTCAGTTTGGGCTGCTATGACAAAATACCATAGACTGAATGGCTTAGCCAATGAACATTTATTTCTCACAGTTTTGGAGGCTGGGATGTTCAAGAATCAAGGTCCTGGCAGGTCTGATGTCTGGTCAGAGCCTGCTTCCAGACTTGTAGGCAGCTGCTTTTTGCTGTATCCTCACATGGCTGAGGGTGGGGGGGGGCACGGAGGGAGAGAGACACGGAGATCTTTTCCCTTTTGTCTCTTCTTATAAGGGCGTTAATGCCACTCGAGGGCTCTACCCTCATGACCCAATTAGCTCCCAAAGTCTCACCTCCAAATACCATCACTTTGGAGAGTAGGTCTTAAACATATGAATTTTTTTGAGGGGGATGCAAGCAGTCAGTCTATAGCAATGTGGAAGCCACAGAGGATTTTAAGTAGACAACTAGTAAAATTAGGAAAAGCACTCTAGCTGCAATGTGAAGAATGGATTTGAGGAGTCAAGACTGTAAGAAGGGACCGTTAGTTAAAAGGCTACTGTAATATGCAGTCCAAGTGGAGGGTGATGGGGGTCCTGAAGATGGGAGTAGATTGAAAAGATCCATCTGATCTATCTACTTGGACAGAAAGTAGAGTGAGGAAGTATTGGTGATTGATTGAATAGGGGGAGCGTGGAGGTGTGAGAGGGAAGCTTGAATCAAGGGTAATTGTACCAGTTGGTACCTGAGGAAGAGTTTTTGTGGAGAAGATAACATTCAGGTTAGGATATTTTGAGTTTGAAGGACCTCTGGGGCTTCTAAGTGAAGCTTTTCAATAGGCAGTTGGATATCTGTGTCAGAAGCTTAGAGGAGGGACTGAAGCTGGGGTTCAGCATTGGGAATGGTCACATTTAGCTGAGATTGAAGCCATGGGAGTTGACAAGATACCAAGGAAAGCATTTTAAATAAGAAGAGAAGGGACCATACACAGAACCCTAAGTAACACCAACAGTGAAGACCTGGATGGTGAAAAAAAGCCCCCAAAAGAGATTGAGAGAGAATATATGGAAAGACAGAAAAAATTTATTAGCACCCTAAATGTTCATGCTTTCATGGGCTTTGTATGATATTTTTTAATAAGTAAAATATACCTTCTTACCAGGTATATTGCTTTTATTTTTAGATAGAATAGTTTTTGATTCATTGTGAGCAGGACACTGGACTCCAATTGTTTTAGGCAAGACATTTTAGAATTCAGACCAGACTTTCATGTGGTATTTTTAGAGGAGGAAAGTAAATCCAAGCTCTTCTGTTTCAAGGCACCTTCTTTCCCTCCAGGACAGAAAAGATAGAAAAAGAGAATGGGAAGGAAGTGGGCATTAGAACAATATATTGTAAGAGAGGATATGTTGAGAGGAAAACTTTAATCTCCAAGAGTCACATTATTTTATTCACTTGTATCTTAAAAGAAGCCCCTGATTATGTGATTATGTGATCACTGATGGCTAATGATGGACTTGTCCTAGAGTAAATGTAGACAAGGTTTATGAACTATTAAAACAACTTGTCTCCTTGGTACTTAAAATTTCCCCTTATTTTTACCCACAAGTCATCTGATCGTTATTTTCTCTAGAACCCAACTGGTGTTCTATAGTTATTTTAATTTTCAAATTAACTTGTTGAATTAAAGTGTTAGATATAAATATTGATTATTTTGTAATGTGAAAGCTATAAACTTGTAGCTTTCAAGGTTAAAAGTCTCAATACCACATTGTAATATTTGGCAACTTCCTAGCCATATTTGCCATTATGGGGTGTATCCCCCTTGCGGAAAAGTTGAGTTTTAAACATATACTTGTAGGTAGAGTACAGTATATGTTTTTCCCCTGGGAAAATAATATCAGAAGTGGGACTTGGATTCAAGCCTTGCCCACTGAGGTGGTTTGAAATACATCCAGAGATTCTTTGACACTTCTTTTGAATGGTGGAGCCTAATTCCTCTCCCTTCAGTGCTGGCTGGATTTGGTGACTTCTAAGGAATGGGAAAAAAAGCAGAAGTGACTGAATGTGACTTCAGAGACTAGGTTATAAAAGGCAACCTGACTCCCTTTTCTCCTTTGGTCCTGGTTTCCTCATACTGAGGGAAGCCTGCTGCCTGTGGACACTTAGGTGGCCTGTGGAGGGGCCCACATGATGGAGAAGGGAGGCCTCTTGCAAATAGCTTCTGAGTGCGCCATCTTGGAAGTGGACTATTCCGTTCCCATCAAGTCATATGCTGGTTGATATCCTGACTGCAACCTCACGAGAGACTGAGCCAGAACCACCTGGATAAGCTGCTCCTGAACTCCTGCCCAACAGAACATGTCACATAATAAAGGTTTGTTATTTTAAGCCACTAAATTTTGTAGTAATTTTATTAAGTTTTTAATTTTAATTCCAGTGTGGTGAACATACAGTGTTATATTAGTTTCAATGTATTACTACTACTCATCATGATAAGTGTATTCCTTAATCGCCATCACCTATTTTACCCATCCCCCACTTCTGGTAACCATCAGTTTGTTCTCTATAGTGAAAGAATCTGTTTCTTGTGAAACCACTAAATTTTGTAGTAATTTATTACCCATAACTAATATACCCCCCCAAAACCCTGTTTAATCAGCTGGAATACTCTCTGAAAATTTCTCATGAAACACTATTTAAAAATATGATTTTAAGCAAAGTAGACATTGTAGAATTGTGTAAAGAATGATTTGAACATATTTTTAAGGAGAAAAAAGCACATCTAACTAGAGAAAGACTAGGAAGAAGATGGGACTTTTATTTTGCTTTGTTTTGTTTTAATATTCCAAAGGGGAATTTGGGGGATTTTCAGTGACTTTTTCCAATTTTTAAAATTGTGTATACTTGTACTTACGACTGTATTTTTACAACATTTTACCAAAATCCTGGTCTTTATCTTTGACTCACATAATGAAGAATCATAGCAAGATATTGAGAAGTGGGAGAGGAAGAACACTTTTCCTGAGGCGATGGTTGGAAGAGGGGTAGGAAGGAAGAAGGGGCTGAAGAGAAGTATAAGGAAGGAGTGGAAGCCATATGGCTGCAGGAGGACAAACAGAAGAAAGAACAGCGTGAATGCAAGTCCATTTGAAAAAGGACAAAGGTGATGTTGATGCTGAAACTATGGGAAGAATCATTGCTCCCTGAGGCAAGTTAGGTTGGAATGACCTTGAGTTTAAGTTGGTGAGAGAGAGGCAGTGGTCATGACCATACATGTGTAGAAAACTAACTTATGAAATATGGCTGAATGTTATACCACTCTTTACTTTGTTATTCCCACCTAGCTTCCTTTAAATTCTCATGTCATTGTTGTATACCTAAATACATGGAGTGTTAGAAAATGGTTGTCAACGGACTGATTTGCCCCTTTGTGTGTTCTGTATAAAGCCCAGCTTGACTTTTCTAGTATATGTGCTGCCGAAGCGAGCACTTGGCTTTTCTAAATACAAAGAGGAACTTCTTGTCCTAGTAAGTTCTACCATTTGCCAGGGAAGATGTAGAAGTTATACTATATGATATAGGAATGCAGAGTTGGTTAAAAATGAGAGGCATCAGAAATTTCTACCCAGGCTGGCATGTAGAGAGATGAATCTGTCTTGCTCCAAATGGGCTCAAGGGATAATTTCTGTAATGCTCTGATAGCTTCTTTCTTTAAGCCCTTTGAAGAGGTAAATTTTTGCAGATGGTTCTGGTAGCATTTGGGGGCAGCCTCTATGCTCAGATGAAAATGATTACTGACAAGTTAAATTTCCTGCTGCGTGCTATCACAAGGGGCTTTGGTAAATATGGTATTAATTCACTGCTAATGAATATTTTCACAAGCATGTGGTTTTAATAGGTCACCCATAGTCTATATTCACTCTTGCCTCCATTCCCTTCTCAGGCTTCTATCTGAAAATAGCAGGTCATAATTTAGATATATATATCTAATTTAGATGTATATATATATATATATATATATCTATATATATATCTATATCTAGTTTAGATATATACATATATAATTTAGACATATATACATAATTTATATATATATTTATATATATATATAAATATATATATATATATCTCCTTAGTATCACTTAGTATTCACTCTGAAGGAGAAAAATAGGGTTTATTATTTCTATGGGACTGCTGATTAGTGGAAGTACTATTTTTAAGATACTTCACAGGTTTGTTGCACCCAAATTCCCATAGAGTACTCAGAGTGTATCCCACTTTAACCCAAATCTGTGGGTTCATATTATGTTATGTTTAGGTAAAACCAAGGAACCAGATGTGTTCAGGGTTTTTAACCTTATTCCTGGAAAAGTTCAACTCTCAGCTTTCTGGCTTTGAAATTTCTGTTGATGAAAAGGAAAAAAAAATTCTGTGGAAGTATACATTTTGTATTATCTCTGTGGAGTGGAAATTTGCAGAGTTTTACAACTCCCTACCAAGTGGCATTATTATGGAAACTATCTTTCTATGTTGATAGAACATGTTCAAGTCAGAAAAGATGAAGTGCTAATAACATGACATCAATTCTCTTTCGGGATCTTTAAATGACAGAATGAATGTTGACATGGAAGGTTGTATCACCTGAGAAAAGCCATATATAATTAAGGTGAATAGATGGAGGGCAGATATGGAGAAGTCTGAGTATAAAAGTGGGGTTTGACTATATCAATGGAACCAGGAGCTCACAAATTGTAGTGAAACCAATTTATGTTGGAGGAATGGAGGAGAAAATAGATGAGTTTTGGTGTGAATTTGGTTCCCAGGGCAATTGATCTACATCAGAGTTTCTCAGTTGCAGAACTACTGACATTTTGGGCTGAATAGCTCCTTATTGTGGGGGGCTTTCCTGTGTATTGTAGAATGTTTAGCAGCATCCTTGGTCTTTACCCAGTACATGCCAGTAGCACCGCTCCATTCCCCAGTTTTGACAACTAAAAATATCTCTCATTATGTGATACATTTCCTGAGAGGCAAAATGGCCCAAGTTCAGAACCACTGGTCTAGACATAGCCTGTGGGAAACATTGTGTTAGGATAGAAACTTGTATTTAAGGTTGCAGTAAGAAGAGATTGATGAGGAAGAAGTATCTTTTTGCTAAAGTAATATCAAAGGCCCTTTGACTGATGAGGATGCCTATAAACCCAACTTCCTTGGTTATTACCCGGACCTGGGAGGTGGGGGTGCTCTTCTTAAGTTTCATGGTGTCTTCATAGCTGTTGGTTTCTAGAGTAGTGGTTCCCAAATTTGAGTGTGCATCAGAATCATCCAGAGGGCTTACTAAATCACAGGTTATTGGGCTGCAGAGTTTCTGATTCAGTAGATCTCATGCAATATATGTGAGGCTTTGAGAGAGGTTTTGCATTTCTAAAAGTTCCTAGATGATGTTGTTACATCACAAAGAGACCATATTTTGAGAACCAATTTTCTAGAATAAACTATCTTTGGCATTATCTGGTGGTAGATCTTTCTTGATTACCTCTGTAATTTTTTTCATGCTCAGGCTTGCTTCCTTTAGATATTCTTTTTTTGTTTGTTTGCATTTGCTCTTTCTATTTAATTTTTGCATTGTTTACTTCTCATGGTCCTACCTTGTCTTCCTTAACTCACATTCTGCACTGATAGATGAAGGGAAAATACCTCCTCTTTCTTTTACTTCTCTTCCTGGGCATTTTTTTCTTTGTTTCAAACCACGTGAGACTTGGTTTCCCTCATGCTTCATCTCATGCCATCTCTCAAGGTTCCCTTCTTTCAGGACATCTGTGCCTTAAGCATAGGTTACTTACATATGCCACAGCTGTCAAAAATCCAGGGTCACTTAGCATTTGATATGCTCTTTGGATTGTAGTAACGCATTTTTAGAGAATATCTGACTTTTAGATCCTTTTCTGAGCTCTAACTGATTTCTTGGAACTCATCTTTCTACAAGGGACATTTGAATTATTTTGCATAAATGTATAATTTTATAGTTGCCCACATCAGAGCTGATCTGTGAATTTCCTGCTCATTCACATATCCTCTTGAGATGTCCCTATCAGATTGCATTTTTTTACCGAGTAAAGATTACTTAGGGTTATCTGCATTCTTAGAGATACTACTGTATCCTATCCTTTCTCGATCACTAAAATGTTTTGCAGTTTTAAATAGATATAGGTTAGGCTTCAGGAGATCATAACTGTTTATGTTTTTAAGTATCCATTCCCTTTGCTTATGTTGATAATGGACTCCCTATCTATGACAAATCAGAATCACATGATCCAATAGGAGAAGAAAAATTTTCCCTGTACTCTTCAGAGTTGTTAGCTGAGACCCCTGTAATAAAAGACAGATTAACGAGAGAAAAACAATCAAGTTTATTAATAGGTGTAACTCACGTGTACATGGGAGACAGGGAGAAATGAGTAACTCCCAGAAGTGGACCTGAATTTAGACTTCAATACCATCTTAATAGGGAAAGGGGGTGAGGATGTAGGTATCTTAGGAGACACTAAATGATTTTTAGGAAAGATGAATGGCCCTCAGAAGAATAGATGGGAGGTATGATGGTTTGTGACAAAGTTTGCCTGGCTGTAATGTTGAGGTTAGTCTCCATTCCATGGTAAGAATCAATCCTCTCTAGTTGGTAAAACTGCAGGGAAGGGGATTTGTGACAATTGAGTTCCTTTTGGAAAATCTCTCTTCAAGGAGATAAGAGGAATTTGGAGAAAACTTCTCCCTGCATTTGTTATTTTTCAAGTGTCTATAGCTACAAATAATCATTATACCAAAGTGGCATATTTTGGGATGGCATATTCTGCTACCCTTCAATCTCATTCCAATTTTGGGTCAAAAGTAGACTATTTCCTCTTGAGCTCCACCTGATTTTCATAGACCAGATTTCACCTCTGTAGCTGACCCAGTGAATCACCACAAACTGACAGTTCTGTCACTCTGGATCTTGCAGCATGTTTGTTCAGGTGTGTTTCATTGCTAGGGCAACTTGGATTGCCCCCTTCTACCAAGCCAACTTCTGGTCATCCTTCAAGTGTCAGCTTGTACATGACCACCTTTTCACCACAGAGAGACCCTCCATGACACCCAGGCCAAGCTGCTCTGCCATTTGCTCCTGGAGCACCTGTACTTCTCTTTCAGGACACTTTGCACACTGTACTTATGTAACTATTTGTAGTAATATGATGAATAACTCACTCACCTGTGAATTCTCTAGGGGCAGTGTCTGTTTTTTGGGTCACTGTAAGTGTCTGGTGTCAATCATAGGGCCTGGTGTCTAGAGGGACTTCCATGTTTAATGACTGGTGAGTCTGTTCATCCTGTGTGCTCTCTGGAATAACACTTTAAAAAAATAGAATTTTGCTTCTAAACTTTCCCATTTGACTGTCCGTGATCACTTTTGCTCTGCGTTTTCTCCTTTGTTTTCATTTCCTAACTCTGCTCAGTTCCTTAGCTTTTCTTCATAAGATATGGTCTCTAGACTTCCTACTGTCCTGACTACCCACTTTGGATGTTCAGTTAACAGAGTTCTGGGTATCAGCACAAAACACATGGAAGTTCTCTCTTCTTCTATTTGAGCACGGTCTTTCTGTAATACACATCAGAACTGCTTTAATGATTTTACCATGTGAGTCACACTGCTGACTAATACTAAAACTCTGATCACTGCAGTGCCTTAGCTATTTGCATGATGTATTTTAACAATACAAGCAATATATGATCATTATACAAAACTAGAAAGTTCAGATGAAAAAAGATAATTTAAAATCACCAAATAATGCCATCATACAGAAATATCCAGTATTAAAATTTTATAACCTTAAAGACTTTTCCCAGGAGCTGTTGTGTGTGTGTGTATGTGTGTGTGTGTGTGTGTGTGTGTGTATGTGTTTGTATGTGTGTGTCATGAGTTCATGTGTTCATTTTATATATATACGTCTGTACTCTGTTATCTATTTCAAAGTCTCTTCATGTTAGTAAATATAATTCAGTTCTGCCTTGGGAAGCAATGTGTATAGCCATTACGAATCTAGGATTTGAATCCAGATGGGCCTGGGCCCTATGTTCCACTATGACTTACTAAGGTATATGACCCTGGGTAGGTTACTTATCTTTTCTGAATTTGTTATGTAGTTATATCATGTAATAAATTTTAATAGCTATATAGTTTATAGAGCATATAGCATTTCATTTTATGGCTATGTCAACTTATGGCATCTTTAGATTGTCTCCCCATCCTACAATTTAGCTTTTGAACTCTAAAGCTGGATTTCATCTTTTTATATTTGTTAAATTTTATCTTGTTGATATCGATCCAATATTTCAGGCTTTGGGATAATTTAAAAATACTTTTCAATATTTATCTCTTGAGTCTATGTGTCATATACAAATTTAATAATTAGACATTTAATCCAATTTACAGATAAAAGCGTTGAACATAGTAAATGTAATAGAGATCTACATGCTTTATCATTGTTATCATTGCAGTAGCACACCCTCACTGCATTGTCCTGGGGATGTTTTCTTTAAAAAAATTTTTTTTTGAAAGTTTACCAGTTTTGAGAGACAGAGCAGAGCACGAGTGGGGGAGGGCAGTGAGAGAGGGAGACACAGAATCCGAAGCAGGCTCCAGGCTGTGAGCTGTCAGCAAAGCGTCTGAAGTGGGGCTCAAACCCACACACTGAGATCATGACCTGAGCTGAAGTTGTATGCTTAACCAACTGAGCCACTCAGGTGCTTCTGTCTTGGGGATGTTAATCCACTAACCAACAGATTTGGTTAAGGTTACTGAATGTTGAATCAATCCAACTGACTGATATATTTTTATTTATTTTTTTAAGTTTATTTATTTTGAGAGAGAGAGAGAGGGAGAGAGAGAGCGAGCAGGGGAGGGGCAGAGAGAGAGGGAGAGAGAGAAACCCATGCAGGCTCCACACTGTCAGCACAGAGCCCAACATGGGGCTCAATTCCACGAACTGCAAGATCAGGACCTGAGCCAAAACCAAGAGCAGGAGGCTCAACCAACTGAGCCACTCAGGCACCTCTGGTATATTCTTGATCAGTCTCTTTTCTCTGGTTCCAAGCAAGGGCAAGAGAAATCCTGCCAGAAGCCCTGATGGAATAAGAAAACAGTTGACCCTTGAACAGTGCAGATGTTAGGGGCACCAACCACTGCCCCATCCAAAATCTGAGCATAGCTTTTGACTTCCCCAAAAGTTAACTACGAATAGCCTACTGTTGACTGGAAGGAAGCCTTACTGATAAGGGAAACAGCCAATTACCACATATTTTGTATGTTATATGTATTATATTCTTATAAGAAAGTGAGCTGGAGAAAGGAAAATGTAACTAAGGAAATCATAAGAGAAAATACATTGTATAGTACTGTTCTGTATTTATTGAAAAAAACACCTGCATGTAGGTGGACCTACACAGTTCAAACCCGTGTTGTTCAAGGGTCAGCTATATATTATCTTTGTGGCTTTCTCAGCATGTCCAGTAAGAGTTTCATAAAAGTAGATAAAGTTAGATTAGTCTGATGAATTTCCAGTGGCCTCATACTGGCTCCTTGAAATTTTGACATTTTTATTAATAATATAGAAGTTATGGCTCTGTGATTAAAAACATGAATTTCCTCTGGAAAAGGAAAATCTATAGCAAAAATCCATACCAACATAAAAATATGAGAGATCCATTGCAGCCTTTTTGTTTAGAAAGGGATGGGGGGTTGAGGGAAGGTACGCTTTGGAAGGAGAAATGAAAGAAAGGAGAAAAAAGATAGGTTGGAGGATGGGGAGAGTTTTTATTTGCTTCATTATTTTTCCCTGGGGACAGCACTGTATCTCAAAAACTGTAGGAAAGGACATGCCATGGTAGTGCCATGTTTGATAAAGTCATTATGGAACTAGATGCACATAATGAATGCTGCCCACACATCTTATAAATTGTATGTGTTTACTATTTCATGTTTACCTGGGGTGGTTCACTCTATGCATAATAATTATTATTAGAATAACATAAGACTTTTAAATAATATTGTGGTTATGCTCTCCAAAGCACTCACTCATTATCATTTTTAGTTCTTTAATAGACCTCAGTGAGTTCGTAGGGTACCTCTCAAAAGGGAAAAGAGGCATAGGCTGATTTTTCCCCAGAGGTTCAGAGCGTGTTATTAGTGGAATTAAGACCATAAACCAGAGGTTATATTAGCAGGATCCTCACCTGGAATTTAGTAGAAGTTCCTCACCTTCTATTCTGGGAGAGTGAGCCAGGCCCAAGTAGCTGGTTCTAGAACATCCAGGATCCAGTTCCCACCTACTTCCATAGCCTCCTTTTCCCACTACTCTCCGTACTTTAGCTCATGTTCAGGAACACTAAGCTGCCAGTAGTTTTCCCCATGCCAATGCTGCTCCATGCCTGTATGTATGTGTCCATCCAAGTAAATGTCTGTGTATGTCCATCCAAGTAAAGAGACCTTCACACCTTTCTTTACCTGGAAGATTCTTACCTGTATCAAACTCTTCCAGGAAGCCCTCTTTGAACCTCTCTAGAGGTTCTAGGGCTTATACATGGTTGTCCTAGCACTTTGGCATTGCAAGGCACTTGATGTTCCAGTTCTCTCTTTCTGTGCCTCTCCCCTGCTATAAATTCTCTGTACATCCAGAATGTTACCTAGAGTGAGGGCTCCCATATTGTTTAAGTGGGCTAAACTGACAGGTTGTCTGTACCAAACAGGAGGTGAGGGTCGGTCTAAATCAACGGACAAATATATTCTCTTTAGAAAGAAATTTGGTTTGATTTTTGAAAATACAATTTTCCAAAGATTACTTTAGCAATAGCCACTGTTTGTGCTGTTATACATCTAATGAGCACTTTGCCCAGGTGGGCAAACATGAGTATTTTTTATCCAGAAGCAACATGGGTTACAATTTCAATGGCTAATGGGTTTAGTAAGGTTCTTTGAGGAAGCAGTTCTGTTTGAATTCAGAAAACTTAAGAGGTTGGAGGAATCTACCAGAAATCGTAGCATTTTGACAATATCTATCTTTTAAAACATTCTGACATCCAAGTGATTTGATTAATTTAGATTTTAGTAGGTATGAGGGAATTTAAAAATATTATACCCACAGGATAATTTATTCATGGAAGATCATTTTATGAGTGATGAATTTCATTCCTTCTTTTCTGGTAGAAATAGAAAAAAATGTGGATTGCAGCTGCTAACTTAATAATTTTACTGATAACTAAGAATGGAACAGATCTTGCTGTGAATTATATAATCAGCTTAAAAAGCACTCCATATTCTTTCTGTGACAGAGTATGAAAAACACAAGGCAGAGAATATGGTTATTTGAATTTTTCCCTGCAAAAGCTTAACCACGTTGTATTCAGTAGTATAGTCAGAGAAAGATTGGGTTAGAATGATCAAAACAGCTGCTCACAGAATGTATCTTAATGTCAGTCTTGCGTGGCTTTTCTTTTTCCAGCTAAGGAAATCTAACAGGATATTAAAAAACATATTAACCTACCCAATATGTTTAGATTTTGCTACGCTTCTAAAAGAGGCAATATGAGAATATGAGAGCTATGTTTAGCCGAAGGTTTGACCCATAGAATGTGTAGAAAGGGGTCACTTAAATTTGGTTTGAAAGCCACCACTTTTGCATTTGACTGTCTCTAATATCACACTCTTCCCGTCCATTCACCATACAGCTGGTACAGTCATCTTTCTAAAGGCAAATCTGATTATGTGATACATCATTTAAAGCCCATTAGTAGTGAAATCTAGACATCTTAGCCTGGCAGAATATGTCCTCCCTAAAAAGATCTTGTAATAACTGCCCTTAAAATCCATGCTTGAGCTCTAAGGAGCCCTTCCCAGTGCCCAGAACCCCTCAACCATTGGCTACTTATTATTATTATGCAACCATCCCTGCAGCCTGGAAGGCCTGGTCTCCGTGCAGCCCCCAGGGGAATTGACCAGTGCCTCCTTTGCAACCGTAATCTACCTCTACAGCACTGTTCCTCCAAGCTACTCCTAATCTTTTTGTGTGTGCAATAACCCTTCCTCCTTAGACTCTAAGCGCTTATTATCTCTGCATGGCACCTGGTTGAATAGATTTATTAATGGATTCGCTGATACCTGAGAGACAAATTGAACATACCTACTCTTAAAAACAGTATCCTTCATGGAAGTTTCGCCAACAATTGTGACGTAAATGTCCTCCAGCTTGGGATGTTTTCCTGAGCTTTTATTTATTACACTTACTGATTTTGTTTTAATGTTGTAGCTGAAAACACTGGAGAGCTGTAGCTTTGGTTTCTAATTTCAGTTCTTACTCAAATACTTACATTCTTTCAGAAGAAAATACTTTAGGCTAAGAAAACCAAGGTGGTCAGCAAAATTCTCAATTTTGACCTTATTTTCCCCCATGGAATGTGTCCTCTGTTAACCTTAAAAAAAACCCTGCTAGTTATTTTACCAGCAAAAATGGGTTTATTCAGGAATAAAAGAGAAGTGCAATCCAGAACAAATAAGCTGTGGCAAATGGTAGGTGAGAAGGCTGTTAGAAATTAAAAGCCTATTGGAGTAAACTGGGAGTTTGAAATACAGTGGCCTGTCATTGGCTGAGCTATGGCGGGGTGGGGATAAGGAAAGCATTTCTTCCTTCCACTGGGATAGTATAGTAGTATCCACATGCAAGGTCAAGTTTCTGTAAGATCAAATCCATTTCTTCCTGGTGGGTCTGCAATTGACTAAGAGTGGTGGGGGGTACGAGGGGGGGGGATCTCCCCCTGCTCTAGCCTCTGACTCCATTTTAATGAGGTTTCCCCTTATTAATTTTCACACTTCCAAAATGTGCCCATTCACCCATTTTGCCCTCCACTGGTGTTTTGGGATGGGTTTAGGATTTGGGGAAGATGAAATATGATAGGAAAGGTATCACCATTTTTAGCTAACGATTTACAGTGCTTCAGTGTTATTTTGTTCCTTGAGCTGTCACTAATCTTGATTACGGGATGATTGTTGTATCTGAGTTACTTCAATGACAAAGTCATAGATTAGCATGTTAGGTATCATGTATAGTTATAGAATCAGTCATTGCTATTGTCTACAGGCTTAAGAATGGATACCATCCCTGGGCATAAATAGAATCTTAAAGGGTTGAGTTAATTTTGCTTATCTTCCTTTTATTTATTCATTATTATTATTATTTTTATTTTTTAATGTTTATTTTTGAGAGAGAATGAGCTGGGGAGGAGCAGAGGGGGGTTGGGGGGGGTGGACAGAAGATCCAAAGTGGACTCTGGGCTGACAGCAGAGAACCTGATGCGGGGCTCAGACTCACAAACCGAGATCATGACCTGAGCTGAAGTCAAGATGCTTAACTGACGGAGCCATGCAGGTGCCCCATCTCACCTTTATTTTTAAAGTTGAGAAAGCTGAAGTCCAGAATCTTAAGTCACTTATCTAGGATTTCATGGCAAATCCAGAGAAACACTGAGTCCCATGCAAAGCGTTTCCAAATGACTCCCCTTCCTTTTGTATTTGAAGATCTTCCCTTGGCACCACAGGGCAGGGACTATTCAGGAGGTTCCAGCTTGGAGCTGGGAGTTACACTGCAGCTTGCTCTCCGTTGATTTTTTTATTGTCCCCTGTACAACAGTGCCACATGAGTAATTAGGCCTCAATCAACTAAGAGATTGAAGCACAAAACTGCTTTATTAAGTTCTGGCTTTGGGGCACCTCGGTGGCTCAGTCAGTTAAGCATCCGACTTTAGTTTAGGCTCAGGTCATGATCTCATGATTTGTGGGTTCAAGCCCTGTGTTGGGCTCTGTGCTGACAGCATGGAGTCTGCTTGAGATTCTCTCTCTCTCCTCGTTTCTCTCCGCTCCTCCCCCATGTGCTCATGCGCGCTCTCTCTCTCTAAATAAATACATAAAATATGTAAAAAATAAAATATATAAAAAAATAAACTTAAAAAAAGTTCTAGCTTTATCAAAGTGTCTATACACTTTAAGGGGATGACTTAAAAGTGTCCCAAACGCTGTTTTCCTACATGAATTACCAGAAACTTTCGTGAGTGAGTGAAATCTGTAATTACTTCTGTTGGCAGGTGCGCCTGTTGTGTCCCCCTATGGCTTTTGAGACTCCATATTGAGCAGGGTCAGCGTGGGTAGCAACATGGAGCTACAGATAGGTTCACAACAGACCAGGGAGGGAAAACAACCTCAGAGAGAGATGCAAATAGTCCTGGGAGTCCTTTCCAAATATATCTCCACACGAATCTCTGCCTGGCACCTAGCTGGCATTCTTCTTCAATAGGTCAACTATTGTTGCTAGGTGGCTTTAATCATTTTGCAATTTCAAGTAAAAAAAAAAAAGTAATACAGTAGCTTTGTGTCAGCTTCCTGCCTTTTATTCATAGCTGGAAGGACATAAAACGTTCTTGAAAAATGCCCAGCCTTGGAAAACCTTGCAGGAAGGTAGTCCTTTCAATCATGAAAGTATTTCAAATAGCAGCTTTGTCAGCCTTCTTGCTATGAGCGGACAATGGATAGGGTTGGGGGAGGGGAAAAGAACAGCCTTTAATTATACATCCAGAACACTTCAAGGGAAGGAACTATACATTTTTGTTTTATCTATCTATCTATCTATCTATCTATCTATCTATCTATCCATCCATCCATCCATCCATCCATCCATCCATCCATCCTTGAGAGACACAGAGTATGAGTGGGGGAAGGTCAGAGAGCAAGGGAGACACAGAATCCCAAGCAGGCTCCAGGCTCTGAGCTGTCAGCACAGAGCACCACGTGGGGCTGGAACCTACAAACTGCGAGATCATGACCTGAGCTGAAGCGTGAGGCTTAACTGACTGAACCACCCAGGCACCCCCTTTTTGTATCCTTTTAACGATAGTGCTAAACTAAACACCCAATCTGCACTTTGTTTGCTAAATGAGGAAGGGGTGGATTGGATAGCTGATGGATGGATATTTTGTATCTATCTACTTTTTGTCATTTTGAGTGGCACAGGGTTTCTAAAATAAATTTGTCTCCTAATAATGGGACACTTTTCTTTTTTTATTTTCACCAATAAAAGAATTATCCTCTTTATTTAAAAAAATTTTTTTTAATATTTATTTATTATTGAGAGACAGAGAGACACAGAGTGTGAGCAGAGGAGGGGCAGACACAGAATCTGTAGCAGGCTCCAGGCTCTGAGCTGTCAGCACGGAGCCTGACACGGACAAACTACGAGATCATGACCTGACTGAAGTCGGACGCTTAACCGACTGAGCCACCCAGGCACCCCAAGAATTATCTTCTTTGTTCTTCTCTAGTCTCATATAAAAAATTCTCTGTAAAGCTATCTACTTTTTTGGGGGGGGTTACTTTCCATCCTACTTCTGTGCGACCCAACCCTTCAAGTACCTCTCTAGCTGTCCTAATATTGGCCCCTTCAGGGCACCCCAGACCCCCTGACAGGCCAGACCCCCTGACATACCATTTCTCCTTGTTCAGTACTCAGCTCCTTAAAAGTGTGGTACACGCCTGCCACCATCCCTCCCAGTGACCTGTTAATTCTGCTAAGTTTGGCTGAAACTCATTGAGGATGAATATCTGAGCTCTTTCAAAGGGAAAAAGAATACTCCCTGGCAAGGGGGTTTCTAATATTTGCTTATTGTAGGGATATAACTGAGAAGTGGTTTCTCTAATTATGATGATTTGGATTTGACAATTGTCACAGACAAAAGTCTTCTTTCTCTCCAGGCTTGAGGAACCCTTCTCTTCCCCTTCACTTTTCTTAATTTTGCCTCTTACATTCAGCCCCCACAGCACCTCCTCCATGAAGGTTATTCTACTTTACTCCTGTTTCTCTTGATGCTTGTTTAATTTTCTTACTACAATTACAGGAGGCAACTTGGTAGCACATGTTTTACTTTAAAAAAAATCTCAGCATCTATGCGGCGCCTGGGTGGCTCAGTCGGTTAAGTGTCAGACTCTTGATTTTGGCCCAGGTCACCATCTCAAGGTTTGTGAGATGAATCCCCGAGCTGGGCTATGTGCTGACAGTGTGGGGCCTGCCTGGGATTCTCTCTCTGCCCTTCCCCCTCTGGTGCTCTCCCTCAAAATAAATAAACATTAAAAAAATACTTAGCATCTAATTCATGGCTGGGCACACAGTAGTTAATTAATAAATACTCAATTGACTAAACTATTACAGACATATGAGGGACTCTAACTCTTTTGACTAAGTCTGATTGTCATTTTATTAAGGACTCTGAATGCCCACAATAGGACATTCATCATGCTAATTTACTTGACTACCTTTTCTTCCCACAGGAGATTTAGCTATTACAATAAGAGGCCCTTTGCATCTTTATGACTGCCTTTTTGATCCATATATTGATTTTAAGGTTTGTTTGTTGGACACATCACTATATTCCTTACCGTATAAAGAAGACCATCCTCATTGTGAGTTACTGTTTCAGAATCAGGAAACATGATGGATAGACAAAAGGACTGACTAGGTAACAGAGCGTCTCTGAAAGATATTGTGGGAAGCATACCAAAAATTCAGGGTAAAAGGCTTGCATATTTTGTCGACCTTTTAGAACTCATTAACATTCATCTTTGGAGTGTGTGTGTGTGTGTGTGTGTGTGTGTGTGTGTTTGCACTGAGGCCAGGCTTGCTAATAATCCTACATGTAACTAGAAGCAGAAGCAATGTTAAAACTATTACCATGATGCTTTCCTCTTTGGTTTCTTTCTTTCTCTCAAAAATTTTTTTTCATATGAAGTACAATTGCTTTTAATTCCAAATTACGTGACTCCCTCAAGGGATTTGTCAAAATGACAACGATAACAACAAAAGGTTGGGCTGGGGACAATTTGAATATAAAAACAGTAAAAATCTGAAAGCAATTCAGAGCCATGCCTCTGTGGGTAGAATTGCAACCAAACTGAATTTGGTTGAATTTTTGCGTGATTACCAGGATCTAAAGATGCTCACTCTTGTTTTGTCACATGTTTTCTTAAAGTAAACTGGTCAACGTGCCTGTGAAATTCTATTAAGCTTTTATCCAAATCTAAGTAGACAACCTCCTTGTTCAGTGAGCCTTTTACCTCAAATTTGAGGTTGCCTTCTACCAAACTAGTAAAAATGGAACACGGCTCGTGCTAGACACTCAACACCCTTCACGTGGTGTGTCCTTTTTTTTTATTCTTTTTTACTATGAGTTATGTAGTCCATGTTATCATGCCAGAAGCTTCCTTAACCTTTTTTTATGTTATGATAGGGACCCTCTATCTCTGGGATCTCATACCACCCTTTACAATGGTGACTCCTTGAGAAATGAAAAATGTGTGACCGTGTGTGTCTTTATTCTACCCTTATGCTGGGCTGATAATTTTGCCATCATGAATTACCAGGTCCAGACTTTTAGGATGAAAATTATTTTTCATTAGAAATTTGAAGGCATCACTCCATTATCTTCTAGCTTCCAAAGTTAATGTTGAGAATGTGATGTCAGTTTTCCTAATTCTTTGTATGGGGACTTCTTTCTTGTTCTACCTCCTGGAATTTTTAAGTATATGGTGTGGATCTTCATTGGTTTTTTGACACATTTTCAAGGACTTTTCAATTTGGAGACTCACATCATTCAGTTCTGAGAACTGTTTTTTAAAATAGTATTTCTTTGATAATTTCCAGATAGACTGCTATTTGGTCTTTTTTACTAAAACTCCTGTTAGTGTTTTTAAGTTTATTTATTTATTTTGTGAAAAAGAGAGGGAGAGTGAGAGCACTGGGGAGGGGCAGGGAGAGAAAGGGAGAGAAAGAATCCCAAGCAGGCTCTGTGCTGTCAGTGCAGAGCTCTACATGGGCTCCACCCCACAAACCGTGAGATCATGACCTGAGCAGAAAGAAAGTCTGTCGCTTAACTGACTGAGCCACCCAGGTACCCCCCTATTAGTCAGGTTTTGGACCATGGATTTTCTAAATTACCCATCTCTTTTTTTGTTTGTTTATAAGCCCTTTCTTTGTCTTTTTGTACCTTTTTGGGACAAATTTCCTTGTTTTTAATCTTCTTATTCCCTTATTTGATTAAAAAATTTACTTTCATATTTTTGATTGTAAAGAACTCTGTTTTATTCTTTTATGATTTTTCTTTTATGACACTTTGTTCTTAATTCATGGATCAATAATGTCTTATATGTACAATGATATCAATGATCGATTGTTTGAAATGTTCATTTTTGTTACCTTTTTTTAACCCTCAATTTTATTCTTTCTCAGTTGGAGACTTCTCAAATGCTTGGTAATTCTTGCTTGTCCCCTCATGTTCGTGCTTCAACACTGATGAGAAGCTTTGTGGGAAAAGTGGGTTTGTTGATTGCCCAGCTTTTCTGTGACCAGCCACATTATTCTTGGCTGGGAACCAAGTCACTACGTGCACATCTTTTCCTCATTTCTTTAGAGCAGGATCCTCCAGTCTCCCCTCAAGGAAGCATAAACCTGGCTGTTGACATCACAGAGCTGGCAGGAGGAAGGCATGGATGTCTCAGTGTTTTCTCACTCCCACCTTCTGTGGTCCCCGATGTCCTGGAGTCTTGAGATTCTCAGACTACATTTTTCCATAGAATGTTTCTCAACACTCCTGTGGGAATGAGGGATGGGTAATCATGAATAGGTTGGTTTGGAGGTTGGGATGCAGAAGAATAAATATTCCTTATAGAGACTTTCAAAATATCCCCCTGTTTTCAACCTTCTTACTCCAGTATATAGTTTCCTTACATTCTATCTGGTGCTTCCAACTGCTGAGCTTTTTCTAGGCTCTGCAGGGGAAACTGGAGCCCATAGGTGCCCTCCTTTAGTAGTATTTGGGTTTCGCTTTCCTCTTCTATGAAGATTTTTAGCTGCATCTCATTTCTTTTTGGGAATAAGGTTTGGGGTATGTCTACTGAAACTATTTGACCTTAAAAAAAGATTGTTCTTACTGAGAAGCCTTATGGTTATATATGGAATAGATCAGTGTATAGATATGTAGATACCTCAACTAGAAGTAATTTAGAAAATACATGAGGTTCAAGGTGTCTGGTTGGCTCAGTTGGTTGAGTATCTGACTGTTGATTTTAGCTCAGGTCATGATCCCAGGGTTGTGGGATCAAGCCCCATGTTGGGCTTCACACTGAGCATGGAGGCTGTGTGGGATTCTTTCTCTCCTGCACATTCTCTCCCTCCCTCCCTCTCTCTCTCTCTCCCTCCCTCCCTCCCTCCCTCCCTCTCTCTCTCTCCAAAACAAAACAGAACAAAATCCATGAGGTTCAAAATCCGACCAATTGGAGTTTCAGCAGGGAGGATTAAACAAAAAAGTCTGTATGGAAATTATCACAGGATAATGAAATGAAGGTTAGCATTATGGTGCTTTAGTGTATTTATGATGGAGTTGTTCTCTGTGTCTCCTGTATCTTCAGAGATAGGGCTATGTAAACAGGCAACCTAACTGGAAACACAGATATATACACTGAGAGATGTACACTATTCACATGTCATGATGAATTCTTTTTTCTGTAGTGAGTTATGTAGGAAGACCCCTGAAGGAATGGGATCATGATGGGCATAGATGGGAAAGTAGGTGGCGGTGGGGGGGGGGGGATGTGATGATGGCTGTAACACTGTGGTTTCTAGCTAGACAGGGTGCTGCCTGGTGGCTCCAGGTGTCAGTGTGAGTGAAAAATGGTGCTTTCTTGGGGATGGAGGGGTGCCACCAACACGATTCCTAAAATGGCCCCAGATCCCAGAAGTGTGCTTGTTGTCATAGTGGGCTATTGTGAAAAATCTAGGACATCCTTCCCATGATCAGCCCAAAGATAATTTAAAAAGCAAGACACATTTTAGGGTACAAAAAAGCAAACTTCAAAATATGTTTGAAAGATAAATTATTTCCAGTAGAGTTTACAAATACTGTGCATGACATATGAAGTTAGAATTCTGATCACAAAAACCTTACAGAAATGCATTCTTTCATCCCAACTTAATCCGTAGTGATTGGCAGTTCTTCGTAACAGATCATGAATCTTCATGCAACAGGGTGATGTTAGAGGCGAGAGAGAACATCCTGTTTGGTTTTATTTCACTGAGTAGAGCTACGTGACGTTGCTATTTCCAAAGAGTGGCCATCTTCTGCGTGCTTTGTTGCAGACAGCCTTTCTGGCTGCAGTGATTTAGGGGCATCTGAGAGCTGAGTTTGAAAGTGCACTAATACACCGTCAGGCAAGCGCCGAACATGACGTCTTCTGAGGCTGGTTTCATTTTGTAGGTTGTGTGCAAGGTGAATTTCAATTGATTCGCCGGATCTACCTGCCTATGTATGTATCTAGGAGATAGGACTAAGCCAGAAATGTTTGAATCAACTTAATACTTGTTCAGGCAAATCAACTTAAAGATAATTGTGCCAGTTCAAATCTGTGACTTGATTGGACTGGACTGCTGAGGGAGAAGCTGAGTGGGTGCACTGCACAGGCTGGGTCTTCTGGTTTACCTCAGGTGGCTCATTAGCAGGGCTGGAGCACACCCCTTTCGACATCATCTTTCTGTGTGTGTTTGGAGAGGCTGGGACCTGAACAGATGGCCTCGATGTGGGCTCCCATGACTACCAGGCATGCCAAGCAGGCAGATGAGTGATCTGGCTTGTTCCTTCTCTTTTAAATTGCTGTCAGCCAGGGAAAAGTGGTGAAAATAAATCAATGGCTCCCTCCTCCAGACCCAGCGTGTACCTTTCAGTCATCAAAATAAGAAACATCCTGTGGTGGCTGTTGGGTGATTTCTCTGATAGGAAGAGCCCTTCACACACTGGAGATTAACATAACAAATGGCCAAATTGTGTCTCAGAAAGGACATTTTTTTTTTTGTCAGGGACCAAATGTTGGCACTGAATGGACAACAGCAGGTTTGGAGGGAGCATTGTTTATTCACTCCCAGACTCTTTGTGTCCTTTGTGACTGGGTTCAGTATTTTTGGTAACTGGTTGGTAACTGTTTACATCTCCCATCATTAGAACACAGGAAATCATCAACAGGAATCATGCTGAATATCTCTGGCAGTGCCTTTGTGTTCCTACTGTACTGAGGCCTTTTCTTGTGTAACTTCCATCTTTCTGATTCTCATTGAGTTCAAAGGAAACTGTATAGCAAGGGACTCAGTTTAAGGCCAACGATGTAAACTTCAGCTCCTGTGTAATCTTCAAATATTAACAAATTGACCCTGAGCCTGGCAACTTTTTAGAATCACACATCAAAAAGTTGGTCCTGGATCAGGAGAGTGTGGGATCTTTCATTTTTTAAACTTTGAGAATCATTGCATGATTAAATGCTAATCATTGATATATTAACAAGTTGACCCTGAACTAGACAGTTTCTAAGGCTTAGTTTCCCTTCATTTGGAATAAAGACCCACCTACCTTGTTTACGAATCTATGCCTCATATTCTCACAGATGCAAATTGATTTTCTAGCTATAAATCATGGACCTTGATGTGTTTTCAAACAATAAACATTTCACATATGTGAGAGCCATGTTGGGTTAAGGTAGAAGGGAAGTTTAACTTTTTGGAATGAATCTGATATATATATGGCTTCTCAAATTTGAAAGCTTCATATGGCCCGTGGGTGGCATGTTGGATATCCCAAGACTTACTTAGTGCAGTATGATAATCTAGTTCCTAAATTTTACATAGCTTGACACATAGAACTGGTAATGTTTCTAGAAATACCATAAAAAGAAATATCTTCATAAGACCTTTGTGTTGTAATCTGCTTTAAGTTGTCTCACTATTTAGCTAGAAGCATTATGGGACAGTCAGGTCAGAGATTTCAAAGTGGGTCTTCTGGCCTCATTTCTGATTTGGTTATAACTGAGTTGTTTCTTGAGAAATATCACTTATAACATCTCTTCACTAATGCTTAAAATATATATGCAAAGTAAAACTGTCTAACTTGGGAGGCTTTGGGGGGGTTCTTTATAAAAGGTAAGGAGCTTATGTGTAAAAATTATTATTAATGACTGAAATACTTAGAACTGTCAAGTAGGATGGCAACATTTCTACCAGTGCTCGAGAAGAGACAGGTCTGCTGTGAGTTAGTCATCATCTGTGGATGATGTATTTGAGGACATGATGCACAGCAGTTGAATTTATAAAAAAAAATGTTGGTAAAGCTCTTTTGGAGAAGTCGTGGATTGCAGCCTTAAATTCTGGGAAAATGGAATTTTCCCTTAGCTTTACAAATGTGGCAGAAGGGATCCTCACTGTTTTGCATTTTTGGACTCTCATTAATGCCACATACACACACGCACGCACGCACACACATACACAAGTGAATAAAATCTGTGATAATTAAAAATGTTACCTCAGATTTAAGACACATTTAAAAAATATTAGCATACAATGGCATCTCAGAATAATGGTTGTTTCACTTCTGCTTCACATATGCATTTTCTTTGGGGTACTGGGCTCTTTTTTCAAATATTTATTTTTTTCTTTTCCTTTTTGTTTTTAAGTATTGTATTTTTAAGTAATCTCTACACCCAATGTGGGGCTTGAACTTACAATCCTGATATCCAGAGTCACATGCTCTTCCAAATGAGCCAGCCAGGTGTCCCTATTTATTTTCTATTTATGGAAATAGAATGTGCCCTTTAGGCTTTGATATCTCAGAACATCCCTGTGAGTCTTAGTGCAAAAAACTTAGAAAATCTCTCTTCTATTTTTTCCTACCCTCCAAATGACAGTCAGCCACCTCACATGCCTGTAAGTTGGTGGAGCCTCCCGATTGTGATGTAAGTACAAAGATGAGGAAAATGAGACTAAAGAGGTGAAGGAGCTCATTCAAGGAGTATTTGGGCAGAACCGTGACCAGAATTCAGGTCACTTAGTTCAGTTCTCGCACAAATATTTATTATACCGGATGCTGTGCTCGTTGCTATTTCTGTGACCTTTCTATTCCATTATGCTGCCTGCCTGTCTCCTCTGGGGGATTTGATCTGTGGAAGTTACTCTTCTTTCCACAGGGAAGCATTTTCTTAGTGCCCCTTCTCCTCACATAAGCTCAGCGGACCTCCTCGGTTTCCTCGTTCATAAATCGAGGATGTTGTGCTACCAGCTCCAGACTTTCTTGATGCTCTCCATCACCCTTTAATCAATTATACATGAAAAACACATTTCAACCCTGAAAATCCTTCATTGTGCATTTCATGTAGCTATGTTCATCACACTGTGTTTTGCTTATTTCTGCTTCACCTTGTTCTTGAAGATGGCATGAGAAATAATGCTGCAACGTCCCTCTCTGATGCAGTGATCAAAGGAAGGGTTCAGTTATTTTAAACAGTTGAGTGCATTTTGCTTTGGGTCCCATGTTGCGAACAAGCCAGGCTTCGTATCACTGTCCTGATTTTCTGTGCCATTTCGGGTGTGTGTGCAGGCACACATCAACAGCATCATGAGCCATTGTCCTCAGGGCCTAGTGAAATGTGAATGTATAATAATGAGGCAAAAGTTTAGCTAATAAATACAAGCTGATGAGGCACATATGTGATGGAGTAGAATGACATTTGTATTCAGGGCCCAAGGTACTGGGATTATGCCAACATCTCTGTTAAATTGCATAAACTGGAACTATGTCTTTTTGGGGCCTTGGGATATTAAAGTATTAGAAAACAGACCAGTTCAGAATATAATCATTCGAACTGCTTTGTATCTTCTGATCGGGGATAATGTTCAAAGGTGGCCGTTTGTCTGTAGGTTGTTTGCTGTGTTCCAAGGATTTTGCTGACTGTTTTACATAGAACATTTTGTTTACTCGTTTTAATGATGCTGTGGCACAGTTGATTATCCACATTTTACAGAAAATAACACCGAGCTGCAGCAAGGTGAAACGACATGTCCAAGCACTCGATGCTGCTGTTTTAAATTGAGGACTGTGTGCTTCCAAATCCTCACTCTTAATCACTTTGCTGTAATTCTCCCCAACCCACTCATTTATTCACCACATGTTTATTGGCACATTACTGCTTGGGATGCCAGGAAAGCAGAGAATAAAGTAGACAATCCTGATCTTATGGGACTGTTGTTCTTACAGGTGAGAAGGTGAGTGAAGAAGTGGGTGGAATGTTGAGGATGCCACATGAGAAGGCATGGTGACAGGAGCTCAGAGAACAGAGAAGCAGAGGAGGGAGTCAGAAGTGATGGGCCTGCACATGGGCCAGGTACTTTTGAGTAAGGCAGTTGGGAAGGCCTTGCTGAGAAGGTCACACTGGAGCAGAGGCATGAGAAACCAGGGAGAGACCGGAACCAGAGGGAGCAGCAGTAGAGACAACTACTTGGAGTCACGGGCCAACAAATTGGTCTTGGGTCAGGAAGGGTGTGAGATCTTTTATTTGTGAAGATTTTATTTTTTATCAGTGTGTGATCAGTTGCTAAATGTGGCAGTGTAGTAGAGAAGGGAAGTTGGTTGCTGATGCAGGAGTGAGATGTGAGAATTGATCCCCCCAGTGTTCCAGAGCAGAGGAGATGGGATGGGGCCTAGTCCGGAAGGGGGCATCTTGATCTCAGACCAGAACGTGGAAAATAGGAGGGAAGCATGGTGCTGGCCGACCGAGGGATGAACATGTAGGGGTCGAGGGCCTTCTCTTCTGATTGCTCCTGTTTCCTCATGGAAATGGCAAAGTCAGATCTTGAGCTGAGGGTGCGGACGGGGAGGCTATGTTGGAAGCCCAAGGAGGGAACAGCGAGAGCTGTCCTCTGGAAGAGTGGGAGAGTGACCAGAGCACATCTCCACAGTTTCATTGCCTGCCAGCTTTAAGGGTCCCCTTGGGGTTTGCGGTCGTGCATTTAGAGTGTTATTTCTGGGGGGCAAGCATGCATCTCACCGGATCAGGATGCACAGAGCAGATGGGAAGTTGGGTTTAAATGTGGTCAGGGTTTTGCTGGAAGAGTGTAATAAAGAGGTCTACAATGTGGCCGAGAACTCTGATGGTAAATTGGTCTTCTTCTTCTTTTTTTTTTTTTTTTAGCAGTCATTCTGAATGTTCTGAGATGCATTATTACAGGAAATCCCTTGCCTTCCCCAAAGCAGCCATTTCTCCCTGAGGAGAAGGACCAGTCTTTGCCTAAGTCCACATAGGGAAGGGCTGTTTTTGTATAAATTATGTAGTCCAAACTTTTTTAAATCTTCACTTGAATACTTGTTCTTTTTGTTTTATTTTGAATGGTCTGCCATCGTGGTCCTTCTTTTAGTTTCCCCAACTTGAAATGTAGAAGGCTTTTGGGAGTTGGTCACCTTAACTCCCTGGGAGTGGGGTTGAGGTGTAGAGGCAGTCAGGGCTCACCTGTACACTGACTTGAGACCAGTTCAATAAAGTATACAGTTAAAGAAAAAAAAAGAGGTAATAATTATGAAATTGAAGCTGGAAAGGTAGGAAGTGAGGATGTGGAGGGTGGATGATGAGATCCATGGAATGTAAGCCCTGGGAGGGCCTGAGGGTGAGGGACTGAGGTGGGAAAAAGGAGCTGGCAGTGGGATGCTTGATGGTGAAGTCTTCCTGGCTAGAAACATAGGTCTGAGCAACTGAGGTGGGGTGGGGAGCAGAGTCATTGGGGGAAAAGGTGCAAGGGCCTGAAAGACCACAGTTACCTGGAAAGGGAAGTCACCAATAATTATTTCAAATTTTCTTTTTTTAAAAATATTTTTTTAAGTTTATTTATTCTGAGAGAGACAGAGAGAGAGAGAGAGAGAGAGAGAGAGAGAGAGTAGGGGAGGGGCAGAGTGAGAGGGAGAGAGAGAATCCCAAGCAGGGTCCTCACCGTCAGCACAGAGTGATTGGGGGCTTGATCTCACAAACTGTGAGATCATGAGCTGAGCCAAGATCAAGAGTTGGATGCTTAAAGCACTGATGCTTAAATCTCTAAATCAGCCACCTGAAAAGGTGCCCCGATTTCAGGTTTTCTTGAGATTGATGGCAAGTTAAAAAGTTAAAGAACTCCAACAACAGAGGAGTCATGGCCACGGGTCAGCAATGATTATAAGGAGCAGGTTGTCAATACATTTTAAGGGAGAACAGTCTGCTTACACTGAGTCTTGCTCACAAGCCATCCTGAGGAACTGTGGGTCTTTTGGGAAGGGAGGGAAGGTAGAATCATCTGGCAGAGAGGAGAACACCATCCTTGCTTTTGCACCTTCCTTTGGATGGTGCGTAAAAGGAAGCAGCCTTCACTCCCAGGGCTAAGAAGGAGTGGAGCCCTCAGAGGAGAGCCAGCTCTCAGTCTGGAGCAAAAAGCTAAGTGGGAAGAGTCAGAGAAGGGTTTGAGCAAGAAGGGGTTGTGCTCATCAGCACGGATACTGAGCTAGGGTGGACACAGTGGAAGGGTTTCTGGAGTTGGGGCATGGTGGGTAGGGCCACCAGGTGGAGAGCCGGGTGGGACGGCAGTCCCAGAGACGGAATGAACTGGAAGTCCTGGGCTTCCTAAACGTGGAAAATCAAATTAGGTGCCATGGCTCCAGGCAGATGGCAGTGGTGAGGCTGGGTGTGATGAGAGGAGGGAGGGAGGTCTGTCAAGAGCATATAGGCTTTGGGTTTTTCTGTTACTGCAAGCAAGGGTGTTAAGGCTTGTTGAAAATCAGTTTCACTTGGAGCACCAGGATATCTGGAATGCTCTTCTAACTCGTAGAACATGAGCAGTGTTAGCACTCTTAATTTATACTAGGCATTTATACCAAGGACCTTGTTTTCTTCATTTGTGAGGACGCCCAGCTGTGCAACTGCAGATCTCTCCCCTGTAGCAGTCTGTGCTCACAAAGGAAGAAAATCACAAAGGATAACAAACGTACGACAATTAACTGCAAACCTATTATCTATAAGGGGAGGGGGGCATGGGGGAGGGGAGAGATAACAACATATTTAGAGGTCAGTTTACTTAGAAATATGGAAGACAGAACATTCAATCTGGGGGACAGATTTCACCCAGTTTTGTCAGACCATTAACAGAATTTTACAGCCACCTGCAAAGAATGATTTTGGGGAAGCTCTGTAGCACTTTTCACAATGTTCACATATGGTACATGTTCAAAACACTTGTTATTGTTTTCATTTTTTGTTCTTTCTTTCTTTCTTTCTTTCTTTCTTTCTTTCTTTCTTTCGAGAGAGGGTGCAAGTGAGCGAGGGGCAGAGAGAGAGGGAGAGAGAGAGAGAGGCTCTGCACTGTCAGCGTGGAGCCCAAAGGGGCACTCGATCTCATCCAGTGTGGGGCTTGAACTCAAGAACTGTGAGATCATGACCTAAGCTGGTCTGATGCTTAACTGACTGAGCCACCCAGGTGCCCCCAAAGTATCAAAATACTTTTGATCAATAAATGAATAGATGAATGGATTGATAAAGTCCTTGTGAAAGTCTTCAACTTTTAAGATTATTAACTTGAATGAATGGCAAACATTTCTTGATGTTACAATTCAAGTATAGAATGAAGCAGTTGAACTTCATTGCCTTCAACTCTAGAAGGGGGAATGGAAAACAGGAGACAGGAGACTCTCTGATTGGTGAAAATAGGGAGGAAGCTCATGAAATGTTCTCTTAACTTTTTACCCATGTTGGTGAAGAGAGGCTCTTCCTGGGTCATAGATCCTTGGATCACATCCTGGTGGCTGTTCTAGATTTTTTTGTTGATCCTTCCAGTTGCCTTTATGCTGCCTTTTGCTTATAATTTATTTATTTATTTATTTGGAAATCAGCCCAATCTCTGTTCTCAGGGTAAGTACCGTTGTACTATCAGATAAAAGACCATATAAAAGACATTCATAGAAGTGACTTGGCTACCTGGACATATTTATTTAAATTAAGAGAATCATTTTCGTTGGAGACATCTCTTAGTAATTTCACGGACACTTTGCCATACATCATAGATTGATACAAGAGCGTCTATGAGATAACCATAATTACTAGTGTTGATTTTGAAGTGCCTTCATGTTGTTCTCAGCAGCTCCCCTCCTTACCCCTCTCCTCCCAAATAGTCTGAACCTTTGGATTGGAACAGACATATCACAAAGCAGCCAAATGTGAGGGGTTGTGTGCACAATTTTGTATTAACATCAATGTTACTGAAGGCAAAGAAATAATTTATGTGATTTTGGAGGACCCGGAAGCCTTCCTAAGCTGACATGCGGATTGCCTGGCATTCTTCGACTTTATTTTGTTGAAGATTCCTTGAAATGTGAGCACAGATGCTGGGAGGCTAATTATCTACTTAACTTTCTTTAGTTGGAGCCTTTAGATTTTGCTGTGTTTATCCTAGGCTAGGTTGACCTCTTATTATGGTTTAACAGAAACTTGAGGTCCACCGTGTGTGGAGGAATGATTGGGATTATTACCCTGACTTTTTGTTCCATTCACCTTCTACGGGTGTGTAGTTTATCTTTTTAGTCTTACTAAAGTCTTTACTTTAGACTTCTTTTCTTGTCACAATCTCTAGGCCCCAGGACCATTCATTCCCTTAGTGTTTTCTCCCTTCCCGTTTTTATTTAAAATGTACGATTTATGTAGCATATCGAATTTAAAATACTTTATAGTCACTTTGAGTGGTTTTCTTGTGTGCCTGTCCCTCCTGTTACCCAACCCTGCTTCATAACCAATGTGATGAGAGTTGAGTACTTTTGCCTCCTGTCGGCGATGAGAAGACGGTGCTAGGTATGCCTATTCCCCACCTGTTGGCTAATCATTAACTTGTCCCTGGACAATAACTTACAAGTCTAAAGAAATCATTAGAAGGGGGTCAATATTCTTCTTTAAGTTTTTATTTATTTCCCTGTAACTTAGACTATGCAGTAATTCTCTCCTAAGTTTGGCCTGATTATACTGAGTTTTTGTTTTGTTTTGTTTTGTTTTGTTTTGTTTTTGTTTTTGCTTTGGCATTGTGAAGTTTGTAGCTCTAGCATCTTAAATGACATTAAAAAATATTTTCATTGCCCTAATTTCAGTGAAGTTTCTATTCTTCAATCATTTGCATTTGATATGTTGATTATTTGCTCCAAGCCTCTGGGCTTATTCTTTACGTTTTGCATTTGTTATTTGAGATTATGCTCTAAAACTTGAATTAAACAATACTCTGAGTGGCTGCGGATCATTTCACATTTCAATCCCATTAACAACAGTGAGTATAAGTTTCCTTTTCTCTCAAGAAAGCCCAGCCAAAAGTACAAGGACTATTTTTTTATTTTGTTTTATTTTGTTTTTGCTTTGAAGCATCACCTGTGGCCGTTGGAGCAAGTATGAAAAAAAATTGGCATTTTAGATTTATTGAATACTCTTTGTTTGTTTACACTAAGTACTGTTTATATACACTCAGCGTGCACCAATGAACAGGTGGACAAAAGCAAAAAAAAAAAAATCTGCTCCATTGAGCCTATATTCAATTTGGAGTAGGCATCTGGTGGGGGGAGGTGGGGATAGGCAAAATGAAAAGCAAACATAGTAAAGTATAGTATCTGGTGTGATAAAGGATGGCAGAGTTATGAAACAAAGGAAAGCAGGGTAGGTAGGATTAGGAGTGCTGAGTGAGGATGAGGTTGTAAATTTTTAATTTTTTAAAAAGTTCATTTATTTGCTTAAATTTTAATGCTTGTTTATTTTTGAGAGAGTTCGAGTGAGAACAGGAGATGGGCAGAGAGAGAGGGAGAGAGAATCTCAAGCAGGCTCCACACTGTCAGCCCAGAGCCTGACGCAGACCTGAACTCATGAACTGCGAGATCGTGACCTGAGCCAAAGTTTACGCTTAACCAACTGCGCCCCACAAAGTTTGTTTATTTTGAGAGACAGAGAGAGAAAGAGAGCAGGTGAGAGGCAGAGAGAGAGAGAGAGAGAGAGAGAGAGAGAGAGAGAGAATCCCAAGCAGGCTCCATGCTCTCAGAGCAGAGCCCAATGCATGGCTCTATCTCATGAACCATGAGATCGTGACCTGAGCTGAAATCAAGAGTCAGGACACTCAACCAACTGAGCCACCCAGGCACTCCGCAGATTTTAGATTTTAAATGGTAATGTTGGGGTATGTCTCTCCAAGAAGGTAAGGGCATTCACCAGGACAGGATCTGGAAAACAGATTCCGGGTGGGGGTAACAGCCAGAGAGCAGCTGGCTGCACATTCAGGTAAGTACCAGGGCTGCCAGGATAGCTGAGGGGCAGAATGGAAGAGAGTATGATGGAGACAACCTCAGAAGGAAGATCTTATCCAAGCGAGGCATCTGTCTGGGAATGGCCCAAAGTGGTCCTGTGTGGACTGTCAATAGCGTTTCTTGTCAACAAGAGATAAAAATTATTTCCTTGTAATATTTTTCTTAAAAAAACATGTATATACGTGTATACATGTATACATATACATATATATGTGTATACGTATGTATGTATGTATGTACGTATGTATGCACGTATATACATACGTATATACATATACATATATGTATATACGTACATACATACGTACACATATATACGTATATACATACACACACACACACACACACACACACATATATACACACTTTCTTCTGTTGGTAATCTTGATCTGATTGGACACTTTTTGCTCCTTTTCAAAATTCTTTGGAAAAAAATAATTCCAGGTATGATTAAAAACCAGTATAACCTGGGGCACCTGGGTGGCTCAGTCGGTTAAGTGTCTGACTTCGGCTCAGGTCATGATCTCGCAGTTCGGGAGTTCGAGCCCTGCCTGTTTCAGGTTCTGTGTCTCCCTCTCCCTCTCTGCCCCTCCCTTGCTTGTGCTCTCTCTCTGTCTCAAAAATAAATAAACATTAAAAAAAAAAAAACCAGTATAACCCTTTCATCTTTCTCTGGCGTCCTTTGTTCCTTGTTTATGCTGGTGATATTTGAGAGCTGTTTGTGGAAATCTGGCCCTGTTTCCTTTTTTCAGGTTCCTTCCATTTCCTTTAAGCATTTTCTCTTTGATGTACTTTGATTTCAAAGATGTTTCCTGTTTTTTTTCTTTGTTATTATTTTTTTTTAATTTATGACTGTGCTGGGTGTCTGTGTATTTATGATATTGGGTTGAGAATCAGTAAAGTTTTAAAAAATTTACCTTTACTATTTCTAAAATTATCAGCAGAAATAACACATATGACAATTATATATATCAAATTAGAAATTGGTAAATATCAATTAATGATTACCAAATAATGTGGTAGAGTGAAAAAATGGTGGATTTTAATGAGCTATTATTGAAATGTGTTAATATTTGTAATGTTCTTAGAACACACAGGGTTTCTCATATAGAAGAGTAGTATCTGTCTTTTACGGAGAAAAAAGAAAGAGCTGGAATGGGCAAACGCCACACCTCATTTAACCTCAGTTTCCTCACACATGAAACTGGGTTAATTTTGCAGACTGGAGATCATGTGCGCGAGTGTCTTGCATGGTATCTGGTACCTGGCCAAATAATAATCCTATTAAGTGACGTTTATCGAGGGCCTGCTCTGTTCCAGCCACTGTGCTAAAGACTTTGCATCCATGGTCTGCTCCCATCCTCATGAAAGCTTCTTGAGAGAAGAAATAGCATCTGTATGGTTCACTGGACTACACCCAGCATGGAGAATAGTGCTTGGCACATATAAATCACTGAATACGTATTTTTTGAATGAGTGAAAAGAAAGCCCGTTTTACAGATGAAGAAACTGGGGTTTGGTGAGATTTTTATAAATGTCATATAAGTGACTCAAGGGGACACACTGAATAAATGGTGGAGCCCAATTTTGAACTCAGACAGACTGGCCCCAGAGCCCAAGTTCCTAATGATGACACCAGCAGGCTCTTATAAGTGTTGTATGTGGGGCAATAGAGACACGGCTCTCAACCTCCATTCTCTTAGGTATACCGCTCCTTTCCACCTTTATCTCAGAGTGAGATATAGCATTGGGCACAGTGAATTTAATAGCTATGTGTATAGTCCTTGGGTGTAAAAATATTATCATGTCTCTGTTTGGCCCATAACATCAGCTGATGGTAAATATGGTAATGCCTTTGAACATATGCATATGCTCCCGTACAGCAACACACACACATAGCACACATGCACGGGCTGCGCATTGGGATCCTTTGAAGATTCTTATACTGTGTAACTCACTTAAGGTCCTGCTGAGTGGTAGTTTGAAGGCTCTGTGAAGTAATCACTGATCTGGACTAAATTTGTTTCCTTCAGTTGTATGTAACACGTGAAAGAGTGGCAAATTAACATCAGAACCTGAATTTAAATCCCCCATAGGTAAAACATTTTGTTGCTACTAGGAGGTTAGTTTTATTCCAGTATTTTTTCCCTTGATTATTGATAAAATATCGGTTATGGTAGGCCATGTATCTTTTTTAATGCTCGAAGTTAAAAAAAAAATAGATGTCTGGTAAGGACTTACTGCTTATATTGATAGAATTTTTTAAAAAGAAAAGACTCGTGGTAAATTTAATCTAGATTACGGTACAAATAATATGATATCAACTTGACTCAAAGATAAGGTTTTTGTCCTTACCAATGTCATATCAATACTTTATGAATATTAAACCAGCTTTTAATGTATTTTTTAATTAGATAATTCATATGTAAATTATGAAACAGACCCTTTAAGTGTACTCAGTTAGCTTATTCATCAGCAATAAAGACAGGAAACAAAATAAAAAGGAGCAGGTTAATGAAGTATAGAAAACACGATTTTATAACTCCTTTGTAACTACCTGTGATCCTGTTCTCGTTTGAAGACTCAGAATTCCAGGTATTCTTAGGGAAATCTGTGACTAATGCAGCTCAAAAGGTCTCAGACTGGCGTTGTAGCAGTTTTCTCAGTATTTCTCATATAGTGGAATATGTCAAAAGCTGACGTGGTATTAACAATAATTCATAAATTGACATTGCAGCAACTTTTTTAACCCTATACTTGGGAAAAAAATAGAAAAAATCAATGCAGTCAATGCGAACCAAATTGATGTTATGGGCAGAGACCACAGGGGTCGTATTTCACATCTGTGCTGCCTACCTGGTTAAGAAATGCTGGCATAAGGATCCATCTGTGAGAAAAGCAAGGACTGAAGAGGTCAAAGTAAAACATTTCCCCAGCTTTTATTTTGTTTTGTTTTTAATATCCCATATTGAGGGCTTTGTTTGTTTGTTTTGTTTGTTTGCTTGAAGATGAATTGGGAAGAGTTAGAGACTGAACAGAAAGAGAATGGATGTGTATTCATTTCTTTAATAGCTATCTGGGGTTAGAACCCATGTTTTCCTGTCTGTTTTAGGAATGATTCATGCACGTTTTAGTATGACACAACAAGTGCATTAATCTTCTGAAACTCTGGAAATTCCATGTGGCCTTCTGTTTTATATTATTTTTGCAAAGTTAATGATGATAATTGCACCTAAGGGAAATCATGCAGGGGGCAGGGAAGGAGATGTTAAATCAAACCTTTATTTATAAATAGGAGTAGACTTAAAATGTTAGGCAAAGTGGATAATTTTTTAAAGAGTGTGTGTGTCCTGGGGGACCTGGGTGGCTTAGTGGGTTAAGCATCCAACTTTGGCTCAGGTCATGATCTTGTGGTTTGTAAGTTCAAGCCCCACATTAGACTCTGTGCTGACATCTTGGAGCCTGGAGCCTGCTTCAGATTCTATGTCTCTCTCTCTCTCTCTCTGCTCCTCCCCCACTCACACTCTGTCTCTGTCTCTCTCAAAATTAAAAAAAAAAAGTTACAGAGTGTGTGCATCTCAAGGGTCCAGTCATAGTCCCTGAAGTATTACATCTTCATAAATGCCCATGACTCACCACCATTAAAATCGTGGCAGTTATGGGATCCCCAAAGTCGCAGGGATACATTATATATTGGCAGTGTGACAGACAGGCCTGATAGGTCTTTCCTATTTGTAATAAATGTGTTCCTGTACTCCATGCCCGGGCGTATTTTATTGATTTCCTCCATTACTGTGGTGAGGACTCAGTCTTGGAGGTAAAGCATATTATAAGCAATTACAGTTTAAAGTTGCTAAATTATGAGTATGAAGCCACTGAGTTAACTGCTCAAGGAGTTTCATGGCAATACTCTGTGCGTGTTGGCACGACATTTAGAAAGCAGTATGTAGGTGTGTTTAGAAAAGTTACACTCAAGCTCTTCCTAGAAGGCATAACTCCAGCCCATTAGCTTTTCATCCCAGTGAATGCTGGAAGGGAAAGTGTTTGGTGAGCCACCTAGTGTCCTAGGTGCTTCTTTTGGAACCCAACGTTCCTGGGCTCCATCTTACCCTGCCTGGATCAGACAACTCTGGCCCGGATCTGCCTTAGGAAATTTGGTCTGTTCCTGGTATGGTTTGGGTTGAAAAAAGTTTTAGAAATTTCAGGTCAGTTTGAACCTTTGGGTTTGAATACAATTAAAATGTGAGATGAGGAGGGGGTATAAATTATTCTGAACCAATTAATAAGGATGAACCATGATTTTTTTATTAGTTACAGAATCACAAACTACTGGAATGTTCCTGGTTATGAATCAGATGTGGAATATAATTTTGTATTTAGTATGTCCTGCCCAGCTTTAGGAAACACATTGAGGCCTAATCAAAATTAGTGAAATGTAAGCACACTTTGACAGTAGTCCAAATGACCTTTACCTGTCATAATCTCATATGCACATGTACATGAAATTATCAAAAATTGTCCACTAACTTCAAGATTCACCAGTAAATGAAAACCTATACTTATAATGACCCTGGAGGCTATTAAACTTCAAATTCATTAAAAATTATATGTTGATGTAGTTGCATTGTTAAAAACATTATTTTTTTGTATTATAATTCCTTGAAAATTGATCATTATTATATGGTAACTCCAAGTTAATTAAAATACCTTACCATCTTATTTATCTATGCTAGGGAAATTAAAATAGTCTATATAACTTAATTTTCTAGCAATCAACAGGAATTTGCTTTATCTGATTAATACTGAATCAAAGAATATGAGAATGATAGATTTCAATTCAGTGATTTAATTGAAGACAGATGCAATTCATAGCATGGGTAGGTTTTCCCAAGGTCATCCAGCTGTTTGCAGACAAGGAGAGAAGGGCACTCTGCCCTTCTGGCTTGCACATTGGTGCCCTTTCTATCTATAGTGTGGCAAGCAGAAAATAAAAAATTAAATTAAAAAAATAAAATTGAAAAAAATTAAAATAAAAAATTTTAACACTTTTGAATGGCCCCAAATTTCTGTATGTTTGAACTGTATAAACCACCCAGGTTATGAATTGAGCCCATATTTGATAAAAGCTTTTTAGAATACAACCCTACTCATTTTCATGGGGAGTCTCTTATGTAGAGTTCGGTAAGAATTTGGTAGAGGGAACAAAGGGAATAGGAAATGATGTCTTACTACCTAAAGGGTTCATAATCAACATGCATAATCAACATGGCCTCATCAAATCTTGCATTGCTCTTTTCCAGATTTTAGCCCCATTCAAGGATTACGTAGGTGTGGGGGTTACACGGGTGTGGGGCATGAAGGTGAGTCACTAAATGCTGGTAAGCGTGACTCCTGTGCTCCCTGGCTTGCCCTGGCAGACACCCATTCAAAGAACACGTGCTCTGAATAGGGATGCCATCTTGCCTGCAGCCTCTTACAGTAGCCCCCCACCCCACTTATCCACCATTTTGCTTTCCACAGTTTTACTTATGTGCAGTCAACTGCTATCAGGAAGTGGATGATCCTCCCGTAGCCTAATGCTAGGTCACAACGCCTACCTCACTCACCTCACACCATCTCATCACGTGGTCACTTTATCATCTCACACCACCACAAGAAGAATGAGTTCAGTACAATTAGATATTTTGAAAGAGAGAGAGAGAGAGAGAGAGAGAGAGAGACCAGTCACGTAACTTTTATCGCAGTATATTGTTATATAACGATATTATTGTATCTAACAATTATTTCTATGTTGTATATTACAGTGTGTCGTTCTATTTTATTATTAGTTGTTTTTAATCTCTTACTGTGCCTTCTTTATAAATTAATGTTATCATAGGTATGTGTGTGCAGGGAGAACAGTATGTATAGGGTTCGGTGCTAGCTGCAGTTTCAGGCGTCCCCTGAGGGTCTTGGGAGGTATCCCTTGCCAGTAGGTGGGGGATACATTTGTGTCCCTCTCTTCTCTGGTTGCATGACAGAATGAGCCTCCAAAAAAAGAGGGAAGGGGCATGAAAAGGCAAGGTGTAAAACATTGAAAAGAAACTTGGCCTCTTCACCATTTTCTCTAGGATAACTCCAGTCCCACAGCAAAGTCTCAGGATAGGATAATCCAGTGTGGCACCAACTGGGTGCAAGCTGGGGATGTGCTCAAAGTGTCTGCAGGGTCCGGAAGGGTCAATCATGTCACCACCTGGAAGAGCACAAAATGTCCTGAAACTTTCACATGATTCTTACCTTACCTGTGAGACTCAGGAGTGTCATTTTGTTTTTTGCAATTTATCACAGGCTCTCACGCGATCTCTTTCATTTCACGCTCACAGTTGGGGTGGTAGAAATCATTCTTTCCATTTTTCATTAGTGACAGGACTGGGACTCAAATCAGGACTCCTGATTAACTCCCCAACTATTATTCTTTGCAGTACCTTACAGCTGTTTTGGGAGAACACACACACACACACACACGCACACGCACACGGGCACATGCATACATTTTGAATGTGGAAACCATACAGGTGTGTATCTGTTCACAGATACACTTTGGTAGGTACCCTCAGAAAAATCGCCAACAATTTGGTTTGTAAACTTGGAAGCTATAGCACAATGATTTGGGGATATCAGCAAAGTGGCTTTCATCAGCCTCTCTCTCTCTCTCTCTCTCTCTCTCTCTGTGTATGTGCACCCACACACACAGTGCTTAGCACATACATATTTATATCTGTGTATCAATCACTATTTTTAGCAATTGTCCTCCACAGACTGCACTGTGGCCATCAGCATAATCCCACAGAGCTAATTGTTTCAGAGTTGGGGGAAGGACACAAGGCCACCTGCTATATGACTTGAGTACACGGAAAACTCTCTTTCTTGGATCCAGAAGGTCTTTCCTGACATTTCTTGCACTTAAGTAGCAGTTGCACACAATCACAGCTGTTTGGCCAGTAGCAGTGATAACAAAGTTGTTATCTCCCCTCGTTTCCCGGTGGCTGCGGTCGGGGGTAAGTCCTCACTGCAGAACTGCCACGCTGTGCAATATTTGCACGTGTGCTGGGGCGGGTGAGTCGCGGAGAGACCAAGTGACGTCACCATGGCAGGAGGGCGGGCGCTTCCGGAACTACCTTCCCAGGTTTTCCCCTTAGCATCCAGAGCCAGAGTGGTCTTCAGCGAGGCGACTGATGGTGTCTGAGCACCTGAGCGGAGCAGGAGGCACGCTTCTTAGTCCAAACGTGCGATTTCCAGCCTTTGCCAGCTGTGATTAGACATGTAATTGTGCATCTAAATTTAGTCTGCCATTTGCATGTGTAATTAATTATAATATAGTTTGTTCTCTCTGGCCTTCTTTTCCTATAAATCGAATTACTCAGAGACTCTTCTATGACACTAAGATCTTTTTTATAAGTATATATGACATTTTGAAGGATAAGATTAACTGCTATTTATAGCACTGGAACTTCAAATTCAGGGCCTTCTGCTGTGATCAGATAGCAAGGAGTGCCTCTAGTTTTCAGGAAACAGTCTTAGCAACTTTTCCACTGAAGTACTTCTCTCTTCAGTAGGAATCAGCGATCAGTAGTGATCAAGAAAACCACATCGCCCCAAACCAGATAATCAGCTCTTGCTGAGTGAGTTCTTGCAGTAAGGGTTATGTGTTCATGTCTTCATTTATTCCGGGTGTAGTGGACACCGCCTGCAGTATGCCAGGCCCTGTCTCAGGTAATCCACAGGTGTTGGTTAATGTCATCCGTGGTGTCATAAGTTGAATTGTATTCTTCCCAAATTCATATGTTGATGTCCAATCACCCAGCACCTCAGAATATGACCGTAGATGGAAATAGGGTCATTGCAGATGCAATTAGTTCAGATGAAGTCATATTGGAGTAGGGTGGGTCCTCAATCCAAAATGACTGGAGTCCTTATACAAAGAGGACATTTAGGCACAGAGACACATGTGAAGATGAAGGCAGAGATTGGGGTGATGCTTTCATAAGCCAAGGAGCACTAGAAATTGCTAGCAAACCACCAGAAGAAGCTGGAGAGGGAGTCATGAAACATTCTCCCTCATAACCCAAGAAGGAACTGGCAGTGCTGATGCCTTGACCTTGGCTTCTGGCCTCCAAAACTGTGAGGCAATATATTTCTGGTGGTTAAATTCTTCAGTTTATAGTACTTTGTTATGAGAACCCTCGAAGATGAATACAGCTGGAGGCCTAATTTGGGCTGGGAAGGGCACTTGAAGTTTCAGGATTTACCCTCAGGCCTGGCAGCTAATATAGTGTCCAGGGGGCTTCTTCTGTAGATACAGTCCAAGCTGAACTCTGGCTTCTTCTAGCAATTTAGATCTTCCCACCTCTGTGCCTTGAATGGCCCATAGGACTGTGAGGTATTTATCCCTTCAAGGTGACTGGGAGGGACCACAGAACTCCTGGAGCCTCCTGCTTCTTCCATTTACAGAGAATGCCAAATACTATAATCAATTTTTATGTGATGCCTGATGGTGAAAGAATGGAGAAACACCAGTCTAAGAAGCCAAACATAAAAAAAAATCAAGTATGATTGGGGCCAATTTTGATTTTAAAGGATCCAGAGTGAAAGGCAGGGCTCAGTTACAGCATTAGACTTCCTTGTTGCAGGAGTTTGCAATCTTGCAAAAAAATTGTAGGAGGCTAGATTGGGCAGGGGAGGGTTTACCTGAGTTGAGGAAAGACACTTGTAAATAGAGGGATTTACTGAAAGGACCTGGCAGGAATGAAACAAGGGTTTCTCATGGACAAACTGGACTTTGGAGCCTGGGTGGCAGCCAAGGGGTGTGGGTGTGAGATGAGAAATCAGGTGCTGGGAAGAGGCTGTTCAGGTAAGCGAGGCTCTTCAGGTAAGTCCAGGCACGAAATAGAAGTCAGATGGGTGGGATGCACCTTCCTCAATAGACAGTGGGAGTGGGTCCTGCCTGGGAGGCAAGTGGTCAGCAGCTCTCATTCTCTTCTTCCTGTGCTTGTCCAAGCCTCCCAAGCATGTTGAGAATTTGTTCCTACATTTTGGGGACTTTGTAGAAGAAATCAAGAAGGTTTAATTTTTTAAATTAAGTTTATGTATTTCGAGAGAGACGAGACATCATGAGTGGGGGAGGGGCAGAGAGAGAGAGAGAGAGAGAGAGAGAGAGAGAAAATCCCAAACAGGCTCCATGCTGCCAGCTCAGAGCCCATGCGAGATGAACTCATGAAACCGCGAGATCATGATCTGAGCTGAAACCAAGAGCGAGACACTTAACTGACTGAGCTACCCAGGCACTCCAGGAGGTTTAGAAATCACATCTCCAAGCTACAGAGAAAGTAAGAATGCATCCATATTGAGGAAGAATGAATTTTCTATGACTGGAGGCATGTATACCGACAGCAAGCTGCTCTCTTTATGTCACGTGTCTGAAAAATGATTGCATGAATTGAATTAATGAATGTGGAATGACCCACAAAAACAATGAGAAGCAGCCATAAAACCGAAAGAAGTACAATGTTCTGGACTCACTTCATACAGATGAACTGCCTTCCACATCTCAGCAATTCCAGAAGAAGTCAGTGTTTAAAACTGATGATCATTATGTTTGCTTTGAGAGAGGGCTACACTGTTTTTACTGTAATTTTTCAGTGTCTCAGAGGTTATAGGATCAGCCTTAGAAAAAAAGTAATTAAAATTCTAACAAATTATGATTCTTTAAGGGGTCTGCCTCAGATATCTGAACACAAAACATATAAAAATATTATAAATGCTAACACCCTGTTTTTCAGCCATGTTTACACACACACACACACAGTCCAAGAGAATTACTTCAGACAATCTGTAAGTATATTTTGTTTAATTTTTCTAAGTGTTTCTCAATGTTTTAATGTATTTAATTTCACAGTGAACTTCCATGATGCATGGCAACCATATGTGCAAGAATTCTCTTATTTTTATTTTTTAATATATTTTTTTTCTAAATATAGTTTATTGTCAAGTTGGCTAACATACAGTTTATACAGTGTGCTCTTGGTTTTGGGGGTAGATTCCCGTGGTTCATCACTTACATACAACACCCAGTGTGCATCCCAACAAGTGCCCTCCTCAGTGCCCATCACCCATTTCCCCTCTCCCCTGCCTCCCCGCCCCCCAATCAACCCTCAGTTTATTCTCTGTATTTGAGTCTCCTATGGTTTGCCTCCCTCTCTGTTTATAACAATTTTTCCCCTTCCCTTCTCCCATAGTCTTCTGTTAAGTTTCTCAAATTCCACATATACATGAAAACATATGATATCTGTCTTTCTCTGACTGATTTATTTCACTTAGCATAATACCCTCCAGTTCCATCCACGTTGTTGCAAATGGCAGGATTTCATTCTTTCTCATTGCCGAGTAGTAGAAACAGGAACCCTCTTGCAAGAATTCTCTTTTGCATGGTCCATCCTTGATGTGCTTATAACTCTTCTCTCTTCTCTGCACTCAAGAAAACTTATTGGGATGCAAGTGGCAGTAACGATGTTGAAGAGATAATTTTGAACCTGCCATAATTTATCAAAAATACATTATTAATGACTTTTAATATTTTAAGTATTATTGGTAGCTTTGTTTTCGACACCCTCCCCCCACCTATAGTAGCATGTCCATGGTAGTGTGTCATGAAAACTTGGTTGGGTACCATGGCTGAAGCATCAGGAATTTAGGATTTAAGAAAGTTAAATTTTTTCCCCAGGTACAAGGCTAACCTTTGTGCCAATTTCCACTATGTTGTAACCCCTGGGGTTTGATATGGAACTTCAGGGGGACTTCTGGTTTGGAACCCTGTGTCTGGAAGGGCATATTTCCACTTAATTAGATTGCACTGGGCAAATGTTTTATTCTTCCCTGAACCTTGTAGCTGTGGGATCGCACAGTACTTACTATGTATCAAACTAGTTATGTCCTAGTTTCTGCTCTTTCACAGTACTGGTATATTCATGAAAGAGTGTAATGTAATATATAACAGTTTTTTTTCTTAATATCCTGGGATATTGTAAAGGGGAGTAATTTGCTAGGAAGGTAAGAGAAGGGAATTAAGGCTTTAATAAATCTGTGTTAGGCTCATTGCCTTGCTGTATTTGAGGTCTTACTAGTTTATTTCAGGCCTGGGATTCTCCCTAAGGTACATAGGAACAAGCTAATATATTTTAGAAGCATGATATTTGGGACAGAAATTTCCAACTCTCGTATTGTGATATGCTAGGGGATCCTCAGCTATTTCAAGGGGGATTACAAAATATCTCCAAAGAAAATGCCTTTTAAATTTAATTTAATACACAAAAACTCATCACTGAGTCTCCTTTCCTGCACTGGTGGGGTCTGACCTGGACTATGCTGAGTAGCAAGCATTTAAAGATGAGTGGTTCATAGTACCAGCCCTCAGGGACTTTAGTCAAGTTAAAAGACCATCAAAGAATGCAGCGAAATGTTAAAAGTTCTGCCTATAGGAGAGGGATTGTGCAAATGACAGTTCTTGAACTTGCAGTAGGATTTTAAAGGATCACCGTGGCCTTCTCTGCTTAGACCAGGGTGCAGTCTGGGAGGCACCTTGAAAGAGGTCTCTTATGTCCATGTAAGTGTGACTGACTTTTAGAGCAATGTGTGTTTTCTTTAGCAAAGATCCTGAAAGTTTGTAATAAGGGGGAAGAGCAGGTTTCATATTTTCTTTTTACCACTACCATTGATTTCTTTGACCTCTTTATTAGGAAAGGTATGTGTATGTATGCATATATATGTTTGTATATGTATGCATATATGTGCCTTATTTGGATACTATATATTATATATAGTAATATATACATTACATATACGAGTAATTTTGTAGCTAACGCTAATAGAAGTGAGATCAATGAAACATTATACTCACTCCTGAAACCACAAACACCAAACCCTCCTAGCAGGGCATGAGCAAGTGCTTGATCAGAGCTTGGTGGGAAATTCCCAAGAGTCAATACACATGAGATGATTTTTTTTTTCTGATAATGGAAATGAACTTTCAAAATAAAAGCAGCAACTCTGTTGTTCTAAACATTTTTGAAATAGCAGTTGGCATTTATTTACTTACATGTATATTCACCCATTTATTCAGCCAGTATTTCTTGGTGCTAACTATGAATAATTGCTTTGTGAGTAACTGTTATAATAAAACGAGGCTGCCAGCTCTCTCAGGCAGAAATGGTTTCTGATGAATTGCTGGATCCTCGTACCTTGTACAGTATTTGGAAAAACATAGACATTCAAGATGTGTTTGGTTGGTTGAAGTGACCTGTGCTGTGAAGACGTGTGGACATGGCCCCTTCACTTCGGGAAATGGATATGGCATCCATTGAGGTCATATTCAGAAGGAAGTAATAAATTGTTAGAATAAGATGTGTGCTGCTTGATTTTGCATATAATAAACCTCTTGGAAAATCCATGGGAAGAAGGACTATTTCATTTGATTAAATCGTGATCATACATGTTGATTGGTTGTAGAGATACTGGTAACTTTATCAATAATTTCAATTGTAGTATCACCGTGTCAGGCAAACCATATGCTGCTAATTGAGTTTAACTCAAGATACATTTTCCATTGTTGTATAAGCAGCAAAAAAGACATTTCACTCTTTTTTTTCCCAATTGACCTCTTGTAAAATGAGCCATTTCTCTTCAATGCCTAGTGCTTCGTGACTATGGCTTGCATGGCACATGGAGTGTTTTCTTAAATGGAATAAACATCTTGGTATTTGCATGGCACCTGTGTCTTTCTGCCTCAGTCTGGCAAAGCTGTTGTTTAATTGCTGCATTTCCTGCCTGAGTGATGAGAGAAACCAGATTTGGTAGTTTCAGACATAAGAACTGATATTCGGTAAATCCATGTTTAATTATTTCCTTTTAAAGCATATTTTTTCCCTGTCTTGAATAGCCATGCATTATTTTGTGGGGCGATTTAGGAAGTGTTTGTGTTATATTTTCACTCTTTAATTTGAATAGTTGAAGAAATCATAAGGATTGATGACTATGGATGATTTTTCACAGGATTTAATCTGAAGCTTTTAGTGAATATCTCCTTTCATTAAAAGAAAAGAATATATTTGAGTTGGAGATAGAAATAGACATTTTAGGGGCGCTTGGGTGGCTCAGTAGGTTGAGCATCCAACTTCGGCTCAGGTCATGATCTCACAGTTCCTGGGTTTGAGCCCCGCGTTGGGCTCTGTGCTGACAGTTCAGAGCCTGGAGCCTGCTTCGGGTTCTGTGTCTCCCTCTCTCTCTGCCCCTCCCCTGCTCATGCTCTATCTCTCTCTCTCTCTCTGTCAAAAATAAATAAAACATTAAAAAAATTAAAAAAAAAAAGAAATAGACATTTTAAATGTCATTATGTGATTAATTTAAAAATCACCTAAAACCAGGGTACCTGGGTGGCTCAGTCAGTTAAGGGTCCGACTTCAGCTCAGGTCATGGTCTCACGGTTCGTGGGTTCAAGCCCCATGTCAGGCTCTGTGCTGACAGTTCAGAGCCTGGAGCCTTCTTCAGATTCTGTGTCTCCCTCTCTCTCTGCCCCTCCTCTTCTCTCTCTCTTTCTCTCTGTCTCTCAAAAATAAATAAACATTAAAAAAATCAGCTAAAACCAAAAATTATAAGTGTTTTCACCCCCCACCCTGACCCAACAATGTAGCCAGTGCATTGCTGAAAGAACCCCTGAAGAATCTCTCCTTTGGATCACTCTGCAATTCCCACACTAAACCTCTCACCATTTCCTACAAAATCTAGGCTCTTTCCTAAATGCTGATATTCATTCTTATATGCCTTTCCCTGTAGGTACAATGCTTTTGTCACAGATCAGATGATAGACTCCCACTCATCTTTCAAGATGAAGCTCAAATGTTACCTTCCAGGTCTCAGACAGTTTCTGAGCTGTTGCTGTTGTAATTTACAAAGAAACCAAGCACATGCTTGTAATTTGACTACTTGCTGGCCTTCCCTGCCTGTGAGTTCTTTCTGGTGCCGATTGTGTTTTATGGTGGGTTGTACCTTCAAGGCAAAGTGCCCTTCACAGCTGAGCTTTAATACGCTGTTGAACTTACTGTTGGCTAGATTAGTGAGAAGCTTGCTATAGAGCCTTGCTTGCTACTTCTTTTCTCCTTGGAGAAACCTAAAGCTATCAATGTTTTGCAGATTCTCCTTTGTCCTTGAACTAAATCTAAATTTGCTCCTGTGGCTGTGGCCCAGGAAGGGAAGGGCTGATCTGCATGCAGTCGTATGGCCAAGGAGAGGACCCCCTCGTTTTTCTCAGGTTTTGCGTCTCTACTCACCTACCTTCTTTCCGCACAGCCCAGGGATGCCATGCATGGGGACAGGAACAGTGCTTTGGTGTAAGATCTAGTTTCTTTATTCTCTATATGTTTCTGGGGACATTGTTGGTACCAAAAATAATCAGCAATAGCTTCCTGCTGTAGGCAGCTCTCAAACCTGTGTGCCCTGAAAAGAAAAATAAACTCTTCCAAGTATATATAACCACTGTTATATTTTTCCTAAGGCTAGCACTGAGTGTCTTTAGTTTTAAACTATCCAGGATGTAGTTGGAATACCTAACAGTACTGGATTGATAGTGAACTGACTTAGTGCTAGCAATCAGTGTCTGTGGGAAATACAATTTCTGGTGGATTTGATTTGTTAAAGAATATACAGACATTTCAAACCATCCGCCCAAGTTTCAGTCTTATTTATTTATTTTTTATAAAAGATTTTTGTTTTTGCTGACCTTTGGTAATTGCTGAATTCCCTGCCTCCTCCTCCCCCCCCCCCCCGCCCCAGAAACATTGATGACCTTTAGGCTCCAGAATCTCTTGTAAGAATCGAATGACATTATGTCAGTGAAGACTCTGAAAACAAAATATTAGTATTGTCCAGATGTATACTGTTCTAGATTCTCTCCCACTTAAGGTATCCTTTTCTTGCTTGCATGTGCTTTAAGAAGCCAGGCTTACCTTTCTTTGTCTAGGTCTAGTGCATGGTTCATTATGTAATCTGGTGGAGATGTGGTGAGTACTAAAAGGAGGACAATGATGTTTCTGTAAATGATGGGGGGACCTCACCCAGACTGGAGTCCTTACTCAGCAGATGGCGAACTGAAACTTATAAAAAGCCAAGCAGTCCTTTGCAGCATAACTAAACTAAAAGTCGAATTGCTTGTTTCTTTTTTTTTATTAAAAAAATTTTTTTTAACATTTATTTATTTTTGAGACAGAGAGCATGAATGGGGGAGGGTCAGAGAGAGGGAGACACAGAATCCAAAACAGGCTCCAGGCTCCGAGCTGTCAGCACAGAACCTGACGCAGGGCTCAAACCCATGAATCGTGAGATCATGACCTGAGCCGAAGTCGGCCGCTTAACCAACTGAGCCACCCAGGCGCCCCTCGAATTGCTTGTTTCCTAAATGCAACTTTTATGAACCCATAAACGTGAAAGAGGGAAATGTAGTTAATACCTTGGAAAATAGGAATGAGGATCTCCATCCCCCACTTTTTTTGGGTGTAAGCTCTCTTGTGTGAGTTATATTAAATAAATGTTGGAAAGTATGAGACCCTGATAATACTCAAATACTTGTTTCTGTTTGGCTTGCTTCATTAGACAAAAGAAACTTTTAAGCACATTGGTAGGTTTTCTACTTATTCTTATGTTTTATTTGGTAAATGTTGTGATCCATCATCTGTATTTCTAAGAAATAGGAAGAGAAAGGCCATAACTTTCTCTCATCTTTGCTCCCAGATGTTCCAGAAGAGTGTGTGTTTGTTGTGTTTTAGAATAGCTCAGTGCTGTGTTCATTTAAAACACCCTGTTTTATACACAGGTTTTTTTTTTTTTAATGCTCTGCTTTGCCAGTCCCTTGATCTCTTCTGCCTACCTCCCTTCTCCTCTCCTTTCTACAGCTTTATTTTTGGTTATTGGTAGTATGACAGTACTTCTGAATTGCAATGGTGGTGTTTTTCCATACCTCCAACCTGTCCTGTCCCCAGTTCATGAGGTGACTTTTAAATCGGCCAGAAGCAGCTATGGGAAAGTATGGATGTTTGCCAGCAGAGGCTCAAATGAATGATACCGGACTTTTCTGGGGAGAATCATTGACGAAACTTAGTTTTGCTTTAAGAGCTCGTAGAAAAGATGTTTTCTTCAGTACTAATCAGATAACTGTACCTTGTAGTTCATAAAGCTCAGCTCTCCAGGGTCCAGAAACCAGGGCAAGAGAAACTCCTAATGCAACGTGATCTGTTTATGACCTTCTTAGAAAAGAACATCTCCGTTCTCCCTAAGGAATGCATTTTCAGATGCATCTGTCCTCATACCCTTAAGAACTAACCTCTTGCCTTGGACCACACAGAACAGAATGAATAGAGATGCAGCTAGTCTATTCAGATGGCTGACCAAATCTTTTCTGAAGTGTGTGTGTGTGTGTGTGTGTGTGTGTGTGTGTGTATAAACGAACGGAAGTGGGCCATATGGGACACAGCTGGTAATATCAACAGAGGTAATGCTGGCATAGTAGAAGGACATAGGCTTGAATTAGGTCATGCCCTGGATGCAGTTCTCAGCTCCTGAAGATGAAACCCTGGCAGTCACTTCCCACCCCCAAGGGGGAACAATCTGGTCTCGCATCTGGACCCAAATGATTGGTTAACTCCTAAAAGAAGGAACCTCAGGCCTGATGGAGACCAGCCTTCCTTCACCAGGACTTGGGGGCTTGTAACCTCAAAGGCAGAGGAAGCAGGTATTTCTTGGCAGTTGAAGAGAACAACAGAGAAAGACAGGAGGTTTTATTCCTTGCCTCCCTCTATCTCCTGGCCCAGAAAGACACTCTCCTATGCCTCATGTGCACACACTCTGAGGACAGCGGCAACAAAGACACATAGGGAAGCATGGCTCAGACTCAAAGGGGAAAGACTCGGTTCTAATTTTAAAAAGTAAATTCTCTGCTCTAATATTTATCAGCTCAATTCATTTCTTGCACTCTTCAAGGTTACTCCTGATGTTCAAATTCTAGGATTCTGTCTGTTAGGATTCTTAACTTTCAATAGCTGACAATCCAAATAAAGAATAGAAAACAAAAAGACTCTAAGTAAGGAAAGGGAAAAGGGTGTATATTTGTATGTGTGTGTGTGTGTGTTTCACTTTAGCCAGGACTAAATCAGGCAAGAATAAAACTATGCTCTCATTTCCCCTTCTTTTCATCTTCTGGACTCATTAGATTTGAACCTTCCATGGTTTCCCCACTTAAAAGCCATGCCATTTAAATATAATCATCATAGAACTTGAAGGAAACAAACTTTTCATTTTATCGGTAAGAAAATGAGTTCTAAATTGGGGAAGTGAAAACTTAGGGTCGCACAGAGATGTTGCAGGCAGAGAGCACCCTGTATATTTAGTGAGAGAGATCTATGTGTGGGTGAAAAAATTGAAGGTTGTCAAGACCTTATTGATGGTTTCCATTGAATGCTGGATTCACATTTAACCGGTTCAACAGTAACTGAGATTCAAAGACTAAGCCAAATGCATGATGAAGGTTCAGAGAGGCCTCTGGCATCATTTAGTGGGGAATGAACTGAGATCTGTGCTTTAAGAAGCTTATGATTATTTAATTCTGTAGAATTTTCATTCATATCATCCCTTTAATGGGCAAATATACAGTTTTATTGCAACTTCTGCAATTTTGCAATAGAAACACTGGTTTCAGCATTCTGTTTGCTAAACATTCACTGCTCTTCCCCATTTCTGCCATTTACTATTGAATTTACCTTCTTGTGATTCATGTTTTGTCCCCAAACTGCACGATACTTTGATGTAAAGAAATATCACTTATGGGCAGTAAAATTCAACTTTCTCCATCATTGGATTGCTAGCAGGATCCAGGCAGAATCCCCCTTTGCTCTCCCGTACTGCAGAGTGGGCTGAAAAGCTGCCTTTCCCTGAGCTGCTGAGTCCCAGCCGGTAGTCCTGTCATTTCAACCGGTTAAATAAATGTCTTTACCTAGCTGACGACAGCATCGGGTTTGGAAGAGTTCCAGGGCCTCCTTTGTGCTCGTAGGAAAACGTGGTGGCATTTCTAGGCGTGCTGTGTGTTCAGGGAGTTTGGTGCAGTGCAGCACGCTTGTGTAATAGCTCTGTGGCCATGCTCGGATCTGCTCATGGCTCCACTCGAGAGAGTGGGAAGCACTCACTCATTTATGTGCGAGGGGATGTGTGTGTATTATATGCATGCATACATTTGTGTGGGTGCCTGTTTACTTTTCTTTAAATCCCATTAACCAAATGTCAAGTACATCTGAGGTTACTTACTTAGCAGGGTTACTATTTCTGGTGTCCCATTTTTATTCAGGTCTTGGAAAATTCACTACATTTTTGCTGATACTTTGGAGTGCTCTTTTTCCAGGGTCTTTTTTTTTTAAATATATACATAGGAAACCCTCCTAGTTTGTATGTGAGTGGCTCTGGCACCAGGTACAAGGTCTGCTCCTGTCCTGCTGTCCAGCACCTTGCCTGAATCTAGACGTTCTCCTGGTGCCAGAATAGAAGTCAGAATGAAGAAGATATTCGATATTTCATAGACCAGTCCTCTTATTTTACAGTTGGAGGTGGATAAGAGAAATGACTTGTTCAAGGTCATTCATTTAAGACCTGGCTCGGCTGACTTTCAGTCCGATTCTTTTTCTGGCATAACTGCATTGGCCTTTTCTAGAAGATTATGAGAAGTTGGTTGAATTCCCCTGATATATCCTGTAAGTTTCTTTGGGGCCCCGGCTGTCACCCAACAGATCACTGAAGCTCCTTTAACTTCTCTTCAAAATTATAAGGTTGAATCAATACACTCAGATAAATTATACCTGTTCAGGTGTTTCTTAATGCTCATCATACTGATTTTCACATAGTAGGTACTCAATAAATGTTTATTGAATCAGTTTTGTAATCAGGATTGAATGACAAGTGGGAAAATGACTGGAGCTTTTTGTTATTGTTGTTAAATACAAATATTCCCAATAGTTGACTTGGCATACATGAAGCCCACCATCTGCCATCGGAGAGGATCTCGAGTGTCCTTCGGGAGAGATCTGGCTTGATTCAAGTGTTTGGAAAGGCTTTAACTAAAACACTCTTCTGAAGATTGTTCAGAAAAGGACATCCTTGAGCAGCCAGCCGTACATTTATGCTGCTGGCCCAGACTTACTGGGCTTCTCTAGCACACACTGGATGGTTAAGAGGCTCTGTTCCGGGGTCAGTTCCAACCTCAGCTGTTTGTTCATTGTAAGATGCCTAGTGGGTTATTGAGCCTTTGTTAAGTTGCGGGTTACTCATCTGCCAAACAGGGTGCTGTTGGGGCAGCCGTGTGCAAATGAATGGGAGCTGCATGGCCTGGTGCCTGAACCCAGCATGCTCCTGATAAATGCTCACTGATATTAGAGAGCTGCTCTGGGGATTAAGTGATGACCATCTGCATGAATTTAGCATATTACTCACATCCTTTGTGTCTCAATTCCCTCATCTGTAAAATGGGGATGATAATGGAATTTGCCTCATTGAAGATTAAACGAATCAATACATGTACAATGCTTAGGACAATGCTTATCACCTACTGACATACATACACACATATTAAAAAATATCAGTGATTATTCTTGCTATATAGAGCATTTTGTACAATAATTAGTGCCTGATATTAACTCAATAAATAGTAGCTCTTCTTATTTTTTTTAATCTGTTCTTTCCTTTTAGAAGAACTGGTCCATAAAACTAAGTGGTATCACTGTATGAACATTTCTGTATCTTGAACAGTATTTGTTTTTAGTGGGACAGGTTATAGGTCTGTATTTGTTACTCCCTCTTTAAGACAAAAAGAGAATGTGTTGGTGTATTAGCTTTCTATTATTGCTGTAACACATTACCACAAGCTTAGTTGTATAAAACAATGTAAGTTTAATATCTTACAAGTCAGTAGGTTGGAAGTCCTACTGACTAAGGTCTCATCTAGCTAAAATCAAGGAGGTGGTGGTCTGCATTCCTTCCCAGAGGTCACTCACGTGTTGGCAGGATTCAGTTCCATGTGGTTGTGGGAGCTGGGTCTTCGCTTGCTTGTTGGCTCTTAGTCATGATGTTGGAGATTCTTATAGATGGTGTTGTCTAAAGGCTCAGTGCATGTGGTGGCTTGTGTGGGTTTTGTTTTTGTTTTTGTTTTTAAATTTTGTGGACTTGGGTTCTTGCAAAGTGAGGGCCTCTCTCCCTCCTTGCGTGGAGCTGGTTATATCTCACATCTAGAGGCAGAGTACCAGATGCCATTTTGTGCCGCCATTTCTCTGACCACAGCCAGGTTACGTTCTCCACCTTATTTATTTATTTATTTATTTATTTTAAATATTTATTTATTACTGAGAGACAGAGAGACGCAGAGCATGAGCAGGGGAGGGGCCAAGAGATGGAGAGACACAGAATCCAAAGCAGGCTCCAGGCTCCGAGCTGTCAGCACAGAGCCCGAAGCGGGCTTGAACTCACAAACCGCGAGATCATGACCTGAGCCGAAGTCAGATGTTAACTGACTGAGCCACCCAGGCGCTCCACATTCTCCACTTTAAAGGACACACGTAATTAGATTGTGCCCACCTGGATCATACAGGCTATTCTCCTTTCCTCAAGGTCCTTAACCTTGATCCCATCTTCAAAGTCTTTTTTTGCAAAGTATGATAACATATGCATAAATTCCAAGGATTAGGATGTAGGCATCTTTGGGGTGGGGAGGCATTATTCTGGATACTACAGTTAAAACACATAAAAAAAAAAGAAGACCTCATTAATTGTGCAGAGTTCAAAGTAAGTATAGCATGAGCTCCAAATTTCATTGTTTAGTAACTTGCCAGAAAACATGCTAATTTCTTTCTTCATTCTTTTGGTCTCATGGGCCCTTAGAGACACATTTATCTGATGCTTACTCTTTTAGAGACATTTCTAGCACATAGTCTAATTTCATAGAAGCTTCAGGTTTGTGGCATACTGTCTACTCTTGCCTTGTCAAAAGTCAACTATCCATCAGGAGCCCTTCTGCTTAAAGGTCAAGATCAAAGGTCATTGTTCCATCATGTCCTTTTTTGCAGTGCTCTGTTCAGCCTGTCTATTCCTTATTTCTCTTGAGCATTTAGGATTCTTCTCTGTCTTAGCTTCCATCATCTGTGTTGCCTCAGTTGTGACATGTTTTCCCTGGCAGTGGTCTATGTACACGTCTGGGTCTCCTGCTGCACTCTGAGCACCTTCATCCCCAGGATGGTTCCTTAAACTCCTTTGTGTCCTTGGTGCCAAATATGGTGGCTGGCAGAAAGTAAGTAGGGAAAATGTGTGGGTCATATTCTGTGAGCTGGTTAGAAGAGTAGGATTTCTCTAATCTGTCACATAACCATTATCTATTGACTAAACACAGGATGTAAAACTTGGGACCAGAGGCAGAGACATTAATAGACACAGTTCTGGCACCCCAGGGGTCTGCAGCCTAATTTCTAAGGAAGCATCAAGTGATACATCTAACAAAATGAGTGGTATATTCCCATGAAGAGATGAATGCTAAGTGCTTTATTTGAGGGCAAGAGAAGCCATTGAAATGATTTAACTCTTACCTATGAAATGCTTTTCCAGAACTTCAAAATGGAAGCCAAATATTGTTTCAGGTCTTCTGTCTTCAATTTCAGAGTTATAACAGGTTTTTTTCCTGTAATGTGTGATGTATCATGGTCAGAGTAAATACTGGCAATATTAGGTGCCTCTATATGTACATCATTTCATCTGTTTATTTGAATATCATTTTTTTTAAATTTTTAAACATTTATTTATTTTTGAGAAACAGAGAGAGCATGAGCAGGAAGGGGCAGAGAGAGGGAGGGAGACACAGAATACAAAGTAGGCTCCAGGCTCTGAGCTGTTAGCACAGAGCCGGATGCGGGGCTTGAACCCATGAGCCATGAGATCATGACCTGAGCCAAAGTTGAACATTCAACTGACTGAGCCACCCAGGCACCCCGCTTACTTGAATATCTTAATATTGTCTGCAGTTGGCAATTTGAGTTCACCTGGTTGAGGTCACTCTTTTTAACATTAGTCCAAGGAGCATCAGTCTTGTAACTCAGGCAACAGAAGGGTTAGTTGAGAATGACTGATATCATATACAGAATGACTTATGTTTAGATTTCTAATTAGTTTCCCAAAACAAATATATTTATATAAAAAGTATAAGTAAGCCATTACAATTAATTAATTACAATGCAATTCTGGTATTAACACCAAATTTTCAGCCTTAGGGTGCATGTTTCTCTCTTGGTCCTGATATTGGTATTTTCTTCATAGTTATGGCCTGGCATTGTCTTTAATCTTCTGTTTCTGTCCTAGACCATCTAAATTCGGTTGATTATTATTATATTTTTAAAAAGAGTCATTGCATTAATATCAGAAAATAATGGTTCTTCATGTTTCTCAGAGTTCAAAGTTCAAAGTCTTTAGAGCTCTATTTTCTATAGTTGAAGATATTTGTGTTATTACGCACATTTATTGAAATTCTGACATTTAAGACTATACTAAAGGTCAGGAAAAGTCAGCTAATAGCTTTTTTTTTGTAAAAAAAAATAACCCATAATCAAAACTCTAAGCTTTGTAAAAAGACATTATATCTGTCTGATATACCACATATATTTGAATGGTGGGTTGAATTTATACACAGTTTTTCTTTGTATACAGCTCATGACTTTCTAGGCTTACTTTTCTTACAAATAGATTTTGCATGCATGTTGTTTCAGTCATAGTTTCTTGTATAACAAATTACCTACAACTCCGCGACTTGAAAGAAGAATGAACATTTGTCATTTCACACAGGTTCTGTGGGTCAAGAGCTCAGGAGTGTCTTGGCTGGGTAGTAGTCGCTCAGGGTCTTTCGAGGGGTTACAGTGGAGATATTGGCTGCAGATGCCGTGATCTGAAAGCTGACTGGGTCTGAAGAATCCTCTTTCAAGATGGCTCATGCATGTGGATGACAAGCTGGTGCTGGCCGTTGATAAGCCCTTCCTACCTTGACTTCTCAGGGCTGCCTTAGTGTCTTCCTGACACGATTGCTGGGTGTCCTCCAGAAAGAATGATCTACGAGTATAAGGCAGACCCTATAATTTCCTTCAGGACCTAGCCCCAGCCACACAGGTCTGCCCTATTAAAAATGGGAAGGAGCTTTAAAAAAATGAATATGCAGAGGCGAGATCACTGGGGTCCTCGTGGAGGCCAGCTCTCACACACTTATTCTTCTTTCTCATTCCCTAAGCCTATCTGGATGTGTAACTGCTGATTCTGCATCCTTAGAAAAAATAGTTTCTGTTTATTTAGGCTTGAATTGAGAACCCAGCTAAGGTAAACATCAAGAGTTAAGAGAACGTAGGTTTAATGGTACTGGAGATAGTAGGACTGGATTCAGAATCAGAGTAGCAGCAGGAATCTGGGTCATGGAGATAAGTCCAGAAAAGAGTAGGTGTTGAACCAAGCACATCTCAGGGCAACTGCCTCCTTTGAGCAAGAGGATTTGTGGGGTTAGGTGAGAAGACAGGTCCTGGGGGGAATGGGTCCTGGAGAGGAGGGCAAGAGGTACCCTTTGCTCTTTATCCCAGCGAAGGTATTTAATCTAATTGTTTTCCCTGGTTTGTGCATGTGATGCTAGAGAATTGGGTTCAGTAGCACCTTGGCAAATAGAGTTTAACAACTTAAATGTTAGCATCAACAAAAAGCAAGTAGCTTTTGGGAGCTAAAGCGAAGCTATGCTAATTCCAGTTACAGTGGTGGCGTCTCTCCATTTAACAAGGCAGTGAAGTTATACTAAATGTCTAAAATCTCTGTTGGAAAACGTGGTGCAATCTACATAGCTATTTGAATCTGGTAAGTTATCATTTAGTGTTTTACCTACTGTGTAGTGTTTGATTTTTTGGTGACACTAAGTGCTGACATTTATTGTGTTTATAGCACACTCAGGTCATTATTGAGATTCATCCCAGCAACACAGCTATGAGACATGTGGAGTCAATTTAGAAACGCAATGGGCTGTGGAGTCAATCAGGCTCAAGAAACAGTCTCGAGTCTACCACGTAGTGGCTCTGGGAGTTTGAGTGAGTTATTTGACCTCTCTAAGCCTCTATTTCCTCATCTGTAAAATTGGAATTGGGGATTTAAAGAATCTGCCTCAAAGACTGTTGTGAGGATTTAGTAAGGCCGTACATGTAAAGCACTCAGTATGCCTGCTAGGAGACACTTACTAAATGTTAGCTCCTATTATTCATATAAATATCCTTCTTAAAATTCAATTCATGCACTTATTCAATAACTATTTATTGACTTTTATCTGCCAGGTATGTTTTTGGATTCTGGGGAACACAAGTGAATTAAATGGCTGAGATCCCTATCCTTACGGTGTGGTGCTTAGAGCTATAAAGTAAGCACAAAAATATAAATATGAAGTATGTAAGATTGTGAAAAACTCTATAATGAAGACCGGAGAAGGATGAAAGCAAGTGCTATGTGTGGGGGGCGGGGGTTGGGGAATTCTATTTTATACAGGATCATCACAGACATCCTCAACGACATTTACCCAGAGAGCTGAAAGAGTGAACAAAAGAGTTTGTGCAGGTATCTGGGAAGACATTCTAAGCAGAGAGAAGCAAGTGCAAAGGTCCTGAGGCAGAAACATGCTTGGCACATTGGTAAACATAGGGGTCCGCTTCAGATGAAGCAGAGTAGGTAAATCAGTGGTGAGGATGATGTCAGAGAGGCAGCTGGTGATCAACTCATTTAGGGTTCTGTAGGTCATAGTGAAGAGTTTGCCTTTAAATCCTAGGGGGAAAGGAAGAAATTGGAGGATTTTAAATAAAGGAGTAACATGATCTGATCTACATTTTATAAGGATCACTCTAGCTGCTGTGTTGGAATAGACTGGGGGCCAGTGTTTAAATGTGATGTGTATTAATAAGATGGCTTAGGTACAAAATAATGGTTGCTTGAATGAGGGAGGTTTTGGTGGAAGGTGTAGAAAAGAGAGCAGATTCTGGAAGTGTATCGAAAGTAGAGTTGACAGGAGTTGGGGAGAACTCAAGTTTTTTGTACTAAGCAACTGGAGGGATGGGGCTATTTACTGGGATGGGGAAGTTTGTGGAAGGATTGCCTGGCGGCTGGGATCACCAGTGTGGTTTCAGACCTGCATAGTTTGAAAAGCTTTTGGGAGACACTTAAGGGGAGGTGGTGAGTAGAATTGCATCTCTGAGTCTGGAATTCAGGGGGCAGTGTTGGCGGGGGGGGGGGGGCTTCTGTTTGGGGGTTGTAAGTAGCTGATTGAATTCACAGCTGGGGAATCTGTGTAGAAGGGGAAGAGGAAGGCAGTGAGGATGAGCCTATGTTTGTAAAACACACATTTGAGGAAGAGCCTCTGATAGGAAGGAGAACTAAGAAAGCTGGATTCCTGAGGCCACATGGAGGAAAAGACAGAGATCAATTATATTGAGGGCTGTTACATCAGGTGAGATGATGACTGAGAATTAACCATTAATATATCTGCAACATGGTGAGCCAGGCACTCCCTTAGATCTTCTGCAGAAAACAATGAAAAGTGCTAGATATCATATTTTCAAAGTTTTTTTTAATTCTCTATGAGCTGGCAAGGAAGTAGAGGGTACTCCAGGAGAAAACTTGCAACGGCAATGCTCTTGAACAGGCACTATGAGAAAGGGTCTGGGATGTCGGTGGCAGCGTTTGTGTCAAAGGTTGGACATTTCAACAAAAGTAGCAGGAAGGAGGACAGGCTGTCTGGGCACATGTGCAGAAGAAAAGAAGTATGAAAGAATCTCCTGGGACTATTGTAAGATTGCACTAGCAACCCACTCGAGGTCAGCAGTCATGGGCTATAACGGGAGTGTGTCGGGGTAAGTGCATGTGTCTCTCCATTATGTGCAGCTCCACGGGCACAGGTGTGGAGTGGGTTTTGGCTCAAAAGTCAAAGCAAGAGTGGGTAAGGTAGGGAAGGGAAACTCTGACAACCCACTATGGAATCGAAGTGGGAAAGGCAAGGTGTCGGGCAGGAGGACGGAAGAGGGAAGCTTAGAAATCAGAGCCTTCCCTGTTTCCATTTGCCATTGACTCTAACCTACCTTCCCTATGAATTTCTATTTATCGCTGCCTCCCCCGTTTCCTTGTGAGCCCCTGTCTCATTCTTTGATGTTTTCAATCTACTCTGTAGCAGTTTTCTTGTCCAAGGTAGGAAATCCATAACTGTCAATTGGACTGTGTTTGCATATTTTTCCTAGTCATTATATATCAGTTACATTATGTGACATTTTATTGAGAATTCTTTTTGAAAAGCCAGCTCCATATAAATATGTATAAGGAACTATTCTGCTCCAAAGTGCTACTTTAGATTATAGATGTGTCAGCATGGCTGAGGTAAATTAAACTTTTGACAACATGGTTATTTTGTCAATTAAGTAGATGGAAGAGACGAAATATTTCAATAAGGTATTTGGCTAGAACTGTTTGATTTGACCTGTGTACATTTAGTCAAAGTGACCTAATGCTTGCCAGTTTTCTATTTTATTTTGAGGAAAGCCTAGAAGATAAAAAAGGAAAGGCAGTCACCTTTTTCTTTTGAAAATAATATATTGACAATGGTTATCAATTTGAAATTTTGTTACAGTTACATTATGTGTTTGTTACAGTTATGTGTTTGTTACAGTTATGTGTTTATGTGTTTGCATGTGTGTGCACGTTGGTAGGGGATTGGTGGAGTCAGGAGGAGAATATAGAATATACAAGCTGTTACGTCAGAGTGATTGGCAAAGGATCTCTTAAAAAATATCCTGTATGTGACTATGGCCAGCATAAAAGACTAAAACTGAACTAAAAGTATTGTCTTGAGGTCTAGTACTATATAACTTTAGTTAACAAATATATAACGTGTATCTTCAGGTATGTGGTGCTGTACTAGGTGCTGGGGCTATGGCAATGGAAAACAGATAAAAAATAAAACTTTTATTTTCATGAGGTTCAAAATCAAATGGGGCTGTGAGCTAGAATTGGTGTGGAGACAGAGTGGGCAGATTTTTGTGGCTGACCACGTGTGGGAGATCAGGGCGGGAGGGTGATGGAAGATCATATGGAAGTTTTGATCCTGAGCAGATGATGCTGACTTCCCTCATTTAGGGAAAACAAGAGGACTACAGAATCTGGGGAAAGATGCTGGTTTAGATGATGCATGCCATGCAGACACCTGTATGGAAGCATCCAGTGGCAATTAGGTGAGAAGGCAGAGAATATACATGCTGCTGCTGTAAGTTTAGGTGCAGGGAAGAAGGATGTGAGGAACCAACAAAGAAGCTTGGGGGGAGAGTTGAGTTTTGAGCCAGGCTGTGAAGCGAAGGCTGCTCTTCGTTGCTGCATTTATAAAACAGCGCGGTCTCCTTTACGTGTATGATTCTGCTTTTGATTAAAAGTTTGTGTTTTCCTCACATGGCAGATTTGAAATTCTATGAGAATGTAGCAGGAGATAGACGTATGTTCTAAAGGTAGAATAGGTAACCTTAACAATATCCGTTAATAAATTTTAATTTCAGGCACTTGAAAGATGGAATACCTAGGCAAACAGCAGTTTGTTTGGGGATCAGATTCGCGAGCTTTTAAAGTTTATTGGATTTTTGTGTTTGGCTTATGGATTCGTTTTCCCTCTGGTGTTCTACAATGTTATTGGGGGGTGCTCACATTGTATGTTACTCTAGCACATGAGTTCTCAAAATCTGACCTCCCTAGGTCTTTGGGAGCTTCTGTTATGTTGCCCAGCTCATCTCATTGGCTTCTTTCCCTTTTGTGTTGTGCTTTGAGTCTCAAGGTTAATTCTTGTGGGAGGCAAAGAAGAGGAAAGAATTGAGGAACCTTGGCCTTCCTGCCGCTCTGCTTCCTGGAGAACCCCCTCCCCCACCCAGCGTCTTTACCACTGAGTTTCTGCTCCCCTGTCCATCCCCTCCTCTAAACTGGGAGAGACAGGAGGTCATGGGTTGAAGTCCAGAAAACCTCAATAGTCCTTTTCCTGTTTGATTTTCCTCTTGATCTCTTGTCTACTTGCCTGCAGGTATTTATGGCAACAGTGCTCATAATGGAAATATAAAAAGTCCAACCGAACCTATGTGCGTGCTGAAAATCCTAACCTTTAAACTTGCACAATTCTTAATCCCAAGAAGCATTGATTTCTGGATGTTCGGCACTGCTTTATATTCCTAAGGGATAGTTCGCATCCATCTCAACTCCTCAATTTCTTTCTCAACTGTATTCTTACAAACGTCCTATTTTTAAAATTACTCCTCTGAAGCATATTCCAGACAGGACCACACTAATTTTTAATATATACTTGGTGAATAGCTGAATTTGAAAATAACCATTTAATTCCATTCTTTGTGTCCTTAGGGCATCTTGCTGTTCTTTTACTTAGAAAATTCTAACCCCTTGGTACTATTCAACTTTGATCAGAATGAGTTTTCTACTGACGTAGGAAGAAACAGCTTTGTCACCATCGTTGAAAAGATGGATTCTGTTGGGAAAGGTAAAGTATGTCTTAGTGATCTTGTTCTCAGCACGATATGAGAAACAGATTCACATCCAGTGTCATCATCTGGTGCAGAATTTATCATCTAGAAGCCAAGAGAGAAGCATGTCACATTTAATCAGTACTCTGCTTGACTCTTACTTACAGTTCTTTGAAAACAGACTCACTTAGAGGAAATGATATTGTTTTCCCAGACACTGAATTTATATAAAAAAAATAAGCTTCTTTTTTCTTGGGGATTTTGTCTTTAGTTTTCCCTTGGCACTTTTACATCACTCCCCTAAGAAGGCGCTTTAACGACTGTGCTTCTTAGAGCAGCACAGCATAATTAGGCAATTGCCCTTGTGTCTGGAGTCCACGGGTGGGAGGGGGGGAAGGTGACAGAATTGTGCAATGGGCTCATTATAAAACAGTGCAAAATAAAAACCTGAACTTACCAGTTAAAGGAAAGCTGAAAATGTGCTGTAAAATATTAAGGCATAAAAGATGAAAGTAAAAATCATCTTCAGTAGAATGGCTTGGATAGTCAGTTGGGATCAGTAGTAATTGGTTAATTGAAAAGATAAGTTAATGAAAAAAGCAATAAAACAGGGCAATTATTAAAAATGATACACATGTGCCTTAAACATTTCACTTTATGTTAATGCTCATTCACCAGTACTTTGACCCCCATGGGGTTTCTTTGATTGTGGTTTGAACTGATTTGAGTTCTTGTAGAAATCACACCCATGATCTCTGATTTCTAATTTTGGTGTCTTTAAGTGGAGCAGAACTTGAAGGATGTAAGCAATCTGAGTGCAGAATCTTTCTTGATTTTCATGACATTTTCTTCCAATCTTTTATGGTACAAGAACACCCATATTCAAAGGAGTATTTTTAGCCATTTGCCTTTATCAAGTTTTTTCAAATCATTCAATCTATTTTTTTTTCACAGAAATAGCAACTCTCTCTTTTGCAATTATGCTTGTGATTTCAAAAATAATTAAATTACATAATTAGAATAACAAGGCCAACTTGCATAAATAAAACGGGGGGCCTGTATGGGGGGGAGCAGATATCCATTGCATGGGCAGTCTGCGAGGGCATCCCGGCTGCACGGGCAGTTTCCCATGGCTCCCATCACATTCCTCTGTAAAGCAGAAGAAATACAAAAATAGTTGCTTACTTGAATTATTCCGATCCACAGATATCAGTTGAATTGAAGGAGAGACTTTTTTATTTTTAAGAAAACTTTTATTTCAGAATAGTTTTAGATTTACAGAAGAGTCACAAAGATAATACAGGGGGTTCCCCATACCCTCGTTTTCCCTATTAGAATCTTATCAGTGTGGTACCTTTGTGACAATTAATTAATATTGATACATTATTATTAATACAAGTCTGTATTTTATTAGGATATTATTAGTTTTTACCTATGGCTCTTTTTCTGTAATTGGATCCCATCCAGGATACCACATCACATTTGCTAATCATGTCCCCTCAGACTTGTCTACACTGGGGCAGTTTGGGAAACTTTCCTCATTTTTGATAGCCTTGACAGTTTTGAGGGACACTGGTCAAATGTTTTGTAGCGTGTTCCTTAATTTGGGTTTATCTGACATTTTCCTCATGTTTAGCCTAGGATTATGGGTTTTGGGGAGGAAGGTTTCAGATGTAAGGTGTCATTTTCATCACATCGTATGCAGGGTACCTATCAATACTTACCAATATGAAGTAATGCTGTCAATGTTGACCTTCATCACCTGGCTCAGGTAGTAGTCAGACTTCTCCCCATTGCCTCTGGTGATTGTTATACTCAGATGGTTTACCATATTGAAATGGGAATATGTGCAGTAGTTAAGTTCTTTCATCCATGTTCTCCTCATGATAGAATTAGACAGTTTGGCCTCTTGATGAGGATTTTGTGACTAGCCAAAGAAATACACTTAATGTCAGCACTCCTGACATCTCAGCACTCCTACTGAATTCCCATTTTGCTGTCTTGTTTTACATTTCTTGAGCTTTAGTATTAGTATCTGACTGAAGGAAACACAGGCTCCAAGGCTGTTTTTGGCAGTGGTTTGGAAGGAAAATGGCGTGCCACGGTCACACACTTGTGCTTCTGCAGTTGTATGCTTCAGGGTTCTAAGCTCGAGACTAAATTTACCATTCCTTTGTTCAGTTTTGTTTCATCCTGCGGTTAGAATTTATGGCAGTTAAACATTTTTCTGCTCTTGACTCCTTTTAGCAAAAATGTACTTGATAATCACCTTGCAGCATATCAGTGGATGACCAGGCCAACTAATCATTGACCTGGCAACTAATCACTGCCCTATTTGCAGACCAAATAATTCCAATATGGTGTAGGGAGATGGAAAGTAATTCCGGTATGGTGTAGGGAAAAGGTTTGTGCCATCAACCTAAGCCACAAACCACAATGGCTCATATCTCATACTTCATAGAAGTCATACAAAACCTGAGAATAAATCTTTTAATAAGGAATCAGACTCTTACACTACGTCAATCTTTTGGAAACATTTTAATATAGAACACAAAGAGATCTCTAAAACCCAGAGACCATCTGTTGCCTTTGTGGGCCTGGAGATATCATGAGGATATTACACAGACTTCCTTTTACTGAAATTTTTGTGATAAGAATGTGAAAACATTTCATTTTAGAAATGACACTCATTTACCTTATTTACGCAATAATCGTTTCCTAACCCTCAGTAAAGAACAAAAAGCATAGTCCCAACAGTTTAAACTTAACACCTACGTTGTCTATAGGCAGATGAGGTCGAGGCCAATTCTTTGTAGGTTTTCTCTTCTATAACCCCAAAGGACTTTCTTTTTCAATCGCATCTTGACTGAATATGGAACTCAATCATCTGTTGCCCCAATATCTACATCGTATAGACAGCCCCAGTGTGAACTTAACCTTAAACTGCTGAATGAGTGAATGGCTTACTGCCCAATCAGGCATTATTTTTCCGTTTCTACGTTGTTTTGGTTCTCTGCCCCTCACTAGGATATTTGCTTCTGCTGACGTGGTAGTGACACATCTGGGGAGAAATAGCATGCACTGTAAAAACATGTTACGAAGGGAAATCCTAAGGCCTGGGTTTTACAGATCCCTGTGGCACATCTAATTCTCTGCCCCTGGGCATGATCCTAACCTTTGACTCCCAGTTTCCTGCGAGAGGAGGAAAAGGCGGTTATAGCTGCTTTGCCCCTACCTTCAGAAAGGTGGTTTCAGGATCCAGTGCATGGTAATTGTGCGAATGGGTTATAAGCCACGCTGGGCTGGACAGTCAAAGGAAAAGAATGAATGAAGTCTGCATAGGGGTGAGGAAAGCCTACAGGAATCCTTCCTACCTATACCATGACTAGTTATCCCAGTGCAGTATGTGGTGAAGATTTATGCTATGAAAACAATGAATCAGAAGGACAGATTGAATTAGTCGATACTCTCAAGGACATCTCCAGGCCCAAAGCTTAGATGACAAATGCACTTTAGTGGCATCAGAGTCCCTGAGTAGTGTAATTAGTTGTTTAACAAAAGCCTGATGACAATAATCATGATGACTAGGAACCTACTATAGTAAACGAAAGTTGGAAAACATGATTTTTAGGATTCTTCCTTGTTTTAAAATTCTACAGATGGCCAACTTAAAATAATCGAACCAATGACCTAAACGAAAGTAATCTGTAGACCCATGGGGGAGAAACAAATAAAAAATGATATATTAAAATACTTTTAATAATATGTATTCACATTAAAAAAATTCCACTTTCAAGATGGGAATAGGAGCACAGAGCTCCCTATGCACGAGATGCAGTCCTAAGAGCCCCCCTAACTCATCAGTCCTCATCGAAGCCTTACGAGGACAAGGGGACTGAGGCACAGAGGGAGGAAGTAACTACACTGAATAAAACAACTGGTTTGGGGAGCCAGCACTTGGACAAAGGTAGTCGATATAATAAATATGAAACAAAAATTAATTTGGGAAGATGTCACTAATTGACGCAAGGAACAGAAGTAGCCGAACAATTAGAAAAACACTGGAAATAAAGAGAGGAACGGCTAACATGGTAACTATCCAAATGTCCAAACACAAATGAGAAAGTACAAGACAAGGGGACACCATGGTGTTCAAGGGATGTCTTTGAAATTAATATTTGGAATGTACTTGTTTTTAAAGTTGCTATTAGATAATTCATAGCCAATATTTAGGCATTTTTTAGATAAGGCAGTTCTAATAGTTACCCAAATTGTATTCGGGAATAGGTAGGGTTTTTTGCTGTTTTTGTTTGTTTTTTAAATCTGCCTCTGAAGAAAGACCAGTTGAAAACAAAAATTAAGCAGTGGAGAAAAGGGCTGCTATTTTAAGAAAATCAGTTATTAAAAATTAATAGGAAATGTATTTGATTATATTAAGTAGATATGCTTTCTCATTGACTTCAGTAATTTTTTTTAAGTTTATTGTGTGTGTGTGTGTGTGTGTGTGTGTGAGAGAGAGAGAGAGAGAGAGAGACAGAGAGAGAGAGAGACAGACAGAGAGAGAGGAGAATGAGCAGTGGAGTGTCAGAGAGGGAAGAAGAGGATCCCAAACAGGGGCTTGAACCCACAAACCGTGAGATCATGACCTGAGCCAAAATCAAGAGTCAGATGCCTAACTGACTGAGCCACCCAGGCGCCCCTGACTTTAGCACTTGAATTGTACCAGATCATTCATAAATGAATTCTACGGTTTTGACTAAAGAAACCACTGGTATTACAATTACGCAAAAATTGCTATGTTCCATTTGTTAACAATGTTTTTCTAGCATTTGTGGATGTTGACTGTTTATTTTTTTCAGATTTCAAGTTTATACTTCTACCTCTGTCTCCTTGAATACTCACGAGAAATTGCTGTACCTATGACAGGTTGCATGATGTTTTTCCCCCCTCTGTGCACTCAATTTGTGTATTATTGTATCATATGACATTTTGAATCAAGTGCTGCTAGTACCAAGCTGCTCTCAGCAGCTGATGCCAAAAATATTCATTATAACCCTTCTCAGCATGCAAGTGAGGGCACTTCAAATCCCAGGGACGGAACTTCCAGCGATTGTGCTTTTCTTTCTTTTGCATATTATACAGCAAAAAGGATGCAAAACAAAATGAGGCTTGTTAGAAAAGAATGCCTTGGTAAAATATTGTAAAGCATGCAGTTCGTGGTTCATGAAAGTCACGTGAAATTCAGCAGCACATTATAGATACCACCTCAGAGGCCTTGTGCCCCTTCTCTTCTCTTGCCTCAAGTGGCATTTTTCTTCAGTGTTTGATTTCGTTCAGGTGCCAGCCATCTACACCCCTGGAAGTAAGCAGCCCCGGAGAATCATGATATGACACGGGAGTAAGATTCCCGGAGAATCATAATATGATACGCGCACGTACATTTGCTTCTGCTCTGGCCCTTTATGGGAAGCCAGTCGGGATGAATTTAGTCCTTGCGGTAGTAACAAGCCGCATGGAAGGCAAGGAAGGTTCCCTTCTCCAAAGGAGGACAATTAAAAAAAACAAATTCAATAAGTAAGTTTTGTCATTTTCTAATATTAAGAGTGCTGAGCCTGCAAACATCAGCAAGTTTCTTATACATTAATTCATTGTACAAAGTGAACGCCGAAGACTCAGTAGCCAGCTGACAGGATGCCAGAAAATGTCACAGCAGAGAAAAGGGAGCCTTCTGAAGTGGTTTTGAACACCTGACCTCCCACCTGCAGCATCTTCTGGAGGAAGAAACATGGAGCCTGTTGACAGGGGTTTGTGGATGGAAAAGTGGGGTTGGCAGGGGACAGCAATGTGTGGATTCTTTTCCTATTGCCTGAAAAACTGCCTCTCTTATTTGCTGACCCCGGAAAGACCATGAGCAAAGGGCTGGCCCTGGGCAAAGGTCATTTTCATCTCAGCCTGATGAGTACATTCCATGTGCCGCTGATGTGTGTGACTCCTGCTCAAAGCACTGTGAGCTCAATCTCCCAGAGAGGGCCAAAGTCACACGTGTCCTCCAAAGAAACCAGATCCGTTGCTGTGGCCTGCTGTGTTCCTAAGAGATGCCAGAACCACACTGGGTTTTCACTGTGGTCTTGCACTCTACCTGCCCTGCCATTCATTGTATTGGTTGACGCTATGCTTTAAAAAATGTGTTCTTATAGAGATGTTTCTTATCCTGCTGAGTCTCAAGCCACTGCTGTAGCTACAGTGATCTCTTCTATCTGGTGTATGTTTTGCTAACTTTTTTTTAATGTTTATTTATTTTTGAGAGGGAGAGACAGAGTGTGAGTTGAGGAGGGACAGAGAAAGAGAAGGAGACCCAGAATGTGAAACAGGATCCAGGCTCCGAGCCGTCAGCACAGAGCCTGATGCAGGGCTCGAGCTCAGGAACAGCAAGATCATGACCTAGGCCGAAGTCTCAACCAGCTGAGCCACCCAGGAGCCCCTGTTTTGCTAACTTTTGTCTTGGAAATCACAAAGTCTTACCCACGCCTTAAAGGAAAAGCTCAGAATTCTTGTCTATTGAGTACTTAGCATGTAGTTGACACTGTAGTGAATACTCTATATATGAAAACCCAGAACAAGCTGACGTGCTAATCCTTTAAAAAAAATAGTAATATGATCTTACCTGTGGAAGTGGTTTAGGATACTGATCTCACATTTTCCTGTTACATTTGAAATTCTGGAAGATAATAGGGTGAAAGATTTACCCTCGAGAAGAATAATATGTTTGAATCTTCTGCTTTGAAAACACATAGAAATTTCCATATTTATTTTGCTCTGGAGCATATAGTAGGAAATGTTTGGCAGGTAAAATTTGACTTCTTTTAAACTCCCTTAGTTGTTGTCAGTTAATTTGAACTCATGGAAAACAGACCTTTTTTTAACAACAGCACAGCCCCACAAAATGTAGAGCCATTAGTGGAATATCATCAAGCCATTTTCAAAACCTATCCATGAATCTCTGGTGTGACAAAAGGCTTAAAAAAACCAGGAAGACTAGTTTAGTATTGAGCACTGATTCATGTGAACTCATGAGACGCAAGCCCAAAGAACAAGTTTTACTCCAGGTATGGCCAGCTGGTCAGTCTGCAGTGGGTGGGATTGGGTGACCCGGGGTCACAAGCCAGGCTGGCTCCAAATCAGATAACCGTAGAGTCAGCATTAATGTGCTGAGTCATTGCAGCGACTCTGAAGCATTTCTCTCCTCTTTCAAGTGCTTCCAGGTTGTGGCCAGAAAAGCCCAAGTGGGCAGCAGGAGGGGTGGCCGATCATGGTGGTCAGAACCAGAGTGAGAGGGCAGACACCTGCTTGGGAACGTGAATCCTTCCAGGCGCATTGTAGCCATCAGCTTCTGAGTGCTGTCTTTTTTTGCAGCCTCATTCTTAGGATCCCACTATATTCACATTAGGTTCTTGAAATTTTGGCCTCAGTTTCTCCAGCGTAGCTTAATGTCATGTGCAGCCCCTTAGCTTGTGGTTGATAATTACCTTGTGTTAGAAAGTTTTATTTATCAATCCATCTATTTTAATTTATATTTATATATTTTGGTGAACAGATAACAGATTCTTGAGACAGGGAAGTAATAAACTCCACTAGGTTTCTCTTAGCAACACCATGCAAACTTCCCCACTTTTCTTCTCCCAGACCTTCTGTATTTAGGGCTCTCAGTGGAACACAGAAGAACTTGCTAGCATATTCAGAAGGTTCAGAAGGTTTCTCTGCTATGAAGAAAAGATCAAGCCCAGTGTATAAAATGCCCTGAAATTTATAAATTTCAAAAGAAGAAAAATGCCTAGTTTACCTTTTAAATGATAGTTCACATAAGAATGTAGGGAATTCATAAGGCTATTTTGAGTTAGTGAGTCGGTAAGTACTTTCCCATAGTTTGTAGCCAAAAAGTTAGAGAATCTGTATCAATCACCTTTTTTAGCAAGAGCATATGTTTTTTCTGCTTTTAGAATCAGACCCAAGAAAACATGCAGCTTACTAAAAAATAATACTGTTCAATTTCAACCCTCTCTTTGTTTTGATTTTTAAAAATGTTTATGTAAGGGGTGCCTGGGTGGCTTGGTCGGTTGAGCGTCTGACTTCAGCTCAGGTCCTAGTCTCGCGGTCCATGAGTTTGAACCCCATGTCGGGCTCTGTGCTGACAGCTCAGAGCCTGGAGCCTGCTTCAGATTCTGTGTCTCCCTCTCTCTCTGCCCCTCCTCTGCTCATGCTCCACATCTCTCTCTCTCTCTCAAAAAAAAAAAAAGTTAAAAATTTTTTTCCTGTGAGCACTTGCTTCTGCAGCACATTTACTAAAATTGTAACAATTTGAGAAGATTAGCATGGCCCAAGGATGACAGGCAAAATTTTTATGTGAAAGCGATACAGAGTAGAAAAGAATGATGTTGTTTTCTAGAATGTTATTGGTTAGATGACTTCTATTTGATTTCTGCAACAGTATACGTTCCACTAAAGGACAATTACCAACTATATAGGTCTGGATTGGCCCACCGAGCAGTACTCACTGGCAGGGTGGCTTTCTGCCACTGCTAGGTTGTCTCTAGGGCTGGTGACAACTGTGTAGGGTAGAGCAATGATGTGATTTAAAGGGAGGATGGGGAGGGACAAGGCAGTGAAACTGCTAGGGAAGGGTAATGTGGCCTTGGACCTAGCTCAAGGTTGTCCCCTATCACTCACTCCAGACGTAAGTTCACGACCACAGCCAAGACTTGCGTATGCAGAGAAACACGGTGCTGTGTTCGGGTTGGATTCAGGGACAGCACTAGAATTTAATGGGAAAGTTGGTAGCTGGCACAAAACCAAAGTTGATTGGGTCCAGAGAGCCAAAGATGAGCTGTTGCTCTGGACCTCAGGGTTGGGGACTCCTGCGTCCAGAGGCTGGGCTGGTAGGGGAGCAGGTGTGGTGGTGTTAGTACCATGCCATGGGGATGACCTTGGCACTTACGGGCACTGCAACGGGAAAAGAGAACTGCCAAATTCAGACCATAGGGAAAAATGTCCAAGGGGACACACTTATAAAAATGAGAAGACACCACCCATTCACATATATGAAATGAAAGAAATATATTTTACTCCATCAGTAAGCAAAAAGTGGTCGCTACAGTGTGAGGAGGTGACTATTTACAAGTTAGATAATACTTTTCTTCTGAGGGTTTTGAAGTACTTTTGATTCTCTAAATGTTATTGTGGGGGGGGGGGCGGGGTGCCTGGGTGGCTCAATCAGTTAACTGCTGACTCTTGATTTCAGCTTAGGTCATGATCTCTTAGTTTGTGAGCTCAAGCCCCGTGTTGGGCTGACAGTGCAGGGCGTGCTTGGGATTCTCTCTCTCCCTCTTTCTGCTCCTCCCTCACTCTGTCTCTCTCTCAAAATAAATAAGTAAACTTTAAAAAATGTTATTATGGTGTAGTAAAAAAAAAGGAAGTAGGGGTGTCTGGGTGGCTCAGTCGGTTAAGCCACCGACTTCGGCTCAGGTCATGATCTCACAGTCTGTGAGTTCGAGCCCCACATCAGGCTCTGTGCTGACATCTCAGAGCCTGGAGCCTGCTTCGGATTCTGTGTCTCCCTCTCTTTCTGCCCCTCCCCTGCTCATGCTCTGTCTCTCTCTCTGTCAAAAATAAATAAAAAAAAAACATTTTAAAAAATCCTATATAAAAAAGGAAGTAAATATCTTCGTCTGCATTTAGAATTAATACAAAACTGAATCGTGTGAATTCAGCTTTGGACTTCGAATCGGTTTTCCTCTTAATTACTGAGAATATGAAGATACGTGAGACTATCACTGTCCTATTTATGGCAGGTTGTTTTCGTGAGTTTGCAACACGCTATATTTTGCAGGCTAACATGAACACAGACTACTTTCTCAGTTTTTCATGATTGTGATTGAAGGAAATTAAAAAGCTAGATAAAACAAAATTATTGTTTCAAAGTGGTATGGAAAAAAAATAAAATGCCGAGGTAATGTACTAGAGCCTTTGAATTTTTAGATTCGTAGACAGATTTAACTTGAAAGAGTACTTTATCCTTTGAGGCAAATGTTTTTTTATCATCCATCCTCAAAAGAAAGATTTTGGTTCATTTGTGTAACTTCAAAAGATTCTCCCTTATTCACTGATCAAACAATTACTGAGTGCTACAGTGTGCCAAGCACTGTGCCTGATGCTTGGCATAGAGGATGATTAAAGACAGTTTCAAGCATGCTTGAGCAGTGGAAAGACAGAGGGGAAAAAAGTGGAACTTCTAGCAACCAAAGAATTATTCTCTCAGAGATAAAATTTTTTGAGGAGGGCGAGTGGTCTAATGGGGGAAGTAAAAAGACTAATATTTTATGCATAGTAACAATAATTTTAGAAGTGTCTCATTTTTAAAATCCTATTTGGTGTATTTTTGTGTCATCTTGTCCGTTTGTATTAAAAAGTAAGAGCATTCTTAAAATTAAGCGTTCAATATTAGACATGTGATCAACTGAGATCTTTTCTCATTATAGAGATATAAATTGTTATGTGACCTGCCCTATAGTTCTGGTCTGAAATTTAAATAAATAAAGTAAAAAAGTATTTGAGGGGGAGAAGAATAAAAAGGACATGGCATCAGTAGAGATGTTTTCACAAAGAATTACCAAAAAAGGTACATGTCTACCTTTTAAACAGTTCCTATGGAACAGATTTGCTCATTGTGATTATATCCCAAATAATGTCATATGATAAGGTGGCTTGGATATCTAGGCTGCAATGACATTTAACTTCACAGTCTCAGTGTAATGCCAGAAAGAATACATGCAAACATGCAGCACACATATGGAACGTTTTCAAAAAGGTCAAAGCAAACTCAGAATATATTGATGCAAAGGGACTTGGTAGCCTTGAGTTACAAGCCTTCTTTCTAATTGCTATCACCATGAAAACTCAAATTTATGAACTGTTGTCAGCCATGTGTCAGAGACAGAGAAGACCAACTAGGACCAAAACATATGCCGTGTGTCCTCCCTGGCGTGAAAGAAGGAAGAAAGTGTTTGCCTTCTTTAGAAATGAATCCCTGGGGTAGTGTTTGTAGCATGGGTTCTGTGCAATTAAACAAAGCAGTTGAGGCACTTCATATTGTTAACTGTTATTCACTTAAAATAACAAATACTAGATTGTAATAATAGTATTTGTTGTTAATTCCACAATTTCTGACTCAACAGCGAAGGAATTAATCAATCAAGATTTATTGGGCACTTTTTGTGGACCACACATGAATGGGTTTATGGAAAAAGCAGGGTGACACATAAATTATGCTTTCCATTGATATGTTCATTTAACAAATGCCCATTAGGCATTTTGTACAAGCTATCCACACTAATGAGCATTATGAGTCAGTCATAGAGGTAAGTAATCCTAAATGGTCTTTGGCCACAGAGATTTGCCAGGCGAGATGCTCATGCAGAAAAACAAAACATTTCAATGAAATACATGACTGTGTGCAATATGCAGATAATAAATATTGTGGCTATTTCCTCCTTTAAAAGGAAAAGAGGGATTTTATGGAAGAAGAGTAACTTGATCAGATTCTGTGTGATGGGGATCCTTTGAGGAGCAGGGAATTTCTTTCAAGGTGGACAGATGAGCAATAGTGGAGAAAATGGAACAGCTCATTCTTAAAATTGAGGGGAGGAAATGCTCATCATGCAGTCAGAAGAGAGGATATAGACATGTTTGGTTAGGAGATACACAGTGATTGTCTAGGATCCTTAGCCCCTTAAAGTAAAACATCCCCAAGTGAGTTTACTAAATACCATCTATAAGGTTGGAGCCTGCCCTAAACAATGAGACCAATTTTGCCCTCAGTCAGAGAATGTTCTAAGAATCTTTAAGCCATGGCTCAGAGACATACAGTCTAGTTTTTTTTTTTTTGTTTGTTTGTTTGTTTTGTTTGTTTGCTGCTGCTTTGCTGTTGAACCCTGAAGCATTCCCTCTCCTTGATCCTTCAACCGACTCCCTACCTTGGATCATGGTTCTGCAACTACCATTGTTTGCTTTGAAGCCTCTACCTTGGCTTCATGCCCTGAGTTACTGGCTGTTGTAACTCTGGGCAAATTACTTATCCTCTCTGTGCTTCCATTTTATCGTTTGTAAATGGGAATAACAATAGTTCCTACCTCACTGGGAGTTGTAAGTGTTAAGAACATATAGAACAGTGCCTGGAACTTACTAAGCACTATGAAAGTACAAAAAATTATCAAAGTATTATTTTGGCTTATGTATGTATGTACGTATGTTTATTTTATTTAGAGAGAGAGAGAGAGAGACAGAGAGAGGGGGCCAGAGAGAGAGGGAGAGAAAGAATCCCAAGCAGCTTCCATGTTGTCAGTACAGAGCCTGCTACGGGGCTGAAACTCATGAACCATGAGATTATGACCTGAGCAGAAACCAAGAGTTGATGCTTAACTGATTGAGCCACCCAGGCGCCCCTTGGCTGGTCTATAAGGTTCTGGCTTATCTATTCCCTGACTAAACACAGGCCTAAAAGAGTGGAGAGTTTATGAAGAAGATCCTTAGAAATGTTGGAATATAGTGTACTCTCAGTCTAATAACAAAATAGAGAAAAATTCCGTGCAAAGATGGTGCGATATTAATTCTTAGTGTAACTTTCCAAGTTATTCAGAAACCAAGCTTATTATTGATCTGATAAAAATATGAACAAGCATTTATCACACCAATCATTAGCTCACCCTGCTTCTGGAAATACACATGTGTAAAGAATTCCAACAAAAGTTACTTTTCTAGATTTTTTATCATCTCTAGAAAAACAGCTACCATGAATGTATTTCATATAACACACACATGCACAATCTGGAAATTCTTCTTAATGAAGTAGTGAAATAGCCCTTGAAGCAACATTCACAACCAAAAGAATGGTTTTATTCTGTGTACCAAGAACATTCATCAAATCACTAAAGAGACTATTACAGGGCTATGAATATTATTCTTTGCTCTATGAAAAATGTTATCTGACATCAGGAGGATACAAGTTTGTAGCTGTCATTTCTTCTTTTTTTAATATTAAAAATTTTTTAGTGTTTATTTATTTTTGAGAGAGAGACACACAGAGTGTGAGCGGGGGGAGGGACAGGAAGAAGCGAGACACATATTCCGAAGCAGGCTCCAGGCTCTGAGCTGACAGCAGAGAGCCTGATGCAGGGCTCGAGCTCACTGACTGTAAGATCATGACCTGAGCTGCAGTCGGACGCTCAACCAGGTGAACCACCCAGGTGCCCCTGTAGCTGTCATTTCTAAATGGATAAACAAGTCCAATTATATGGTCATCCAGGATTTATTCTTTCTTTTTTCTTTCTTTTATGCCTTTGGTGACTCTCCTTTGCCTTGTTAAAATTTATTTATTTTTGAGAGAGACAGAGAGAGAGAGAGAGAGCACACAAACAGGGGAGAAGTAGAGACAGGGAGACAGAGAATCCCAAGCACGCTCTGTGTGGTCAGTACTCATCCCAACAAGTGCCCTGTTTAATGCCCATCACCCATTTAGCCCATCCCCCCACCTACATCCCCTCCAGCAACCCTCAGTTTGTTCTCTGTATTTAAGAGTCTCTTTGGTTTGCCTCCCTCTCTGTTTTTATCTTATTTTTCCTTCCCTTCCCCTATGTTCATCTGTTTTTTTTTATTATGAATATCATTTTAAAAATGGAGCACCTTATGAGGACTTGTGTATGTAGAATGCATTTTGAGAACTGCAATTTTAGGAACCACAACTTTGGGAAGCTCTTAGTGGCTGATCTTAAGATAAATGTTGAGGGTAGTACATTGAGAGTAGAGTGGGTATGAGGAAGTTTTGGTCTACAGAGCCATTCTATTAAACATATTGTTAGGAAGCACCAAATGTAGTGGAGATAAAGATATATTTTTCTAGAAGGAAAGGGAAATCAATTATTGTTACAGTTGCTCAGTTAATTATGATATTATAATTAAGATAGATGAAATAATTTCTAAATAAGACATGGTCCTACAATCCAGAAATTGCACTACTAGGTATTTACTCAAAGAATACAAAAATACTAATTCAAAGGTACGCTTGCACCCCCATGTTTGTAAGAGCATTATCTACAATAGCTGAACTATGGAAACAGCCCAAATGTCCATCAACTGATGAATGGATAAAGAAGATGTGGTATATATACACAATGGAATGTTACTCAGCCATAAAAAAAGAATAAAATCTTGCCATTTGCAAAGACATGGATGGAGCTAGAGTATAGTATGCTAAGCAAAATAAGTCAGTCAGAAAAAGACATATACTATATGATTTCACTCATATGTGAAATTTAAGAAACAAAACAAATGAGAAAAAGGGGGGAGAGGGAAGGAGAGAAACCAAGAAACAGACTCCTAACTATAAAAAAGGAACTGGACTTGGCTAGCCAGCTCCCATAACTGCATAAGTTACCAGAAGGGAGGGGGTGAGGGGAGGGGTTACATGGGTGATAAGGATTACGGAGAGCACTTGTGATGAGTGCCAGGGGGTGTTGCCATGCTGAATCACTATATTGTACACCTGAAACTAATATTACATTGTACGTTAACTAAATGGAATTTAAATGCAAATTTAAAAAACAGAGGTGGCTCAGATGGTTGCTTAAGTGATGACTTATAATGAGATAGGGACAAGTGGGGCAGCAAGATTGGAATCTCTGGCATCTTCTTAATTCACATATGGGTGGAATTTATCCATTATTATATGGCTAGTGGAAGATACTGTTTTTGCCTTGCAAATATCTGATTTTGTTTCCTTGGTATAGCTGTGAGATGCACCTGGTTGGAGGAAGGCTAAATCCTGGCAGGGTGTCTCTTGTTGTCTCCATTGGTCCAGACATGGAGATACTGAGTTATCTGATGAGATACCTAGAGGGACCTGTGCAACATGCTTTTGGGAAGTAGAGATTGGAAGTAGAGGTTAGGATCTGGGAGAGATGAGATATCTGGAGAGGTATTCAGTGACAGGTGAAGCATGGCATGCATATGGAGTAAGCAAACAGAATGCAGGACCGGATCTGGAAACACAAAGCATTTCAGATACTTGTGGAGGAAGAAGAACTACATAATGACGGAGAAGTTAGGATCAGAGTAATAATGGGATGCATAGCGAAAACAAAGTCAAGGATTCCCAGCTGGGGTGACTAGTTTAATGACAGGGCTACTGTTAATATTCTGGGACTAAGGGAACAAGGAAAGGGATGGGGACAAAGGACAGATTGTAAGTGCATAATTAGGAGGTTGTTGGTGAGCATGGTGGAGTAGGTCAGAGGAATGGCGGAGGGGGTGAGGATTTGGTTGCTTTGCTTTGAAGGATGGATAACTGTGAAGAGAGAGATGAGGTGAGGCCAGAAATGCTATACTGTGTGTGTGACACATGCATACTTCGCTGGGCTGTTGAGTCGGGTTTTCAGAGAGGGAGCCACCCTTCAGTGGCCATTTCTAATTCCATACAAGTGTTCAAGAAACAGTGGAGGCACCATCGGCCACACTTACTGCCTTCTGAGCACACTCAGAGCCTGCATCCAGGAAATTCAGTTTTGACACCACTCTGTTCGTAGCTTATAGAAGGAATGCCTTACTTTTCACCAAAACAGTGACTTAAGTTCATTTAGAATGCATATAAAATGATTTTATAATAAGTCATACTCTTGAAAGCTCAAGCATCTGGAAAAAAATACAAGGCTGCAACAGAAATAGATGAAGTCTAAATTCATTTCCCCAAGTCCCTTGGAAAGTGCCTCTTTGTCCTGTTCTTTTTATGCTTGTCAACTGGAGAGTGCTTCTTCTCATTCATGTAGACTTTATGTTAGGTCCCTTTGAAGTTTACAGAAAGTTGACTTAAACTCCCAACTCCCCCGTGTCTCTTATTTCCTAGGGGCTCATGTTCTCATGTTCACCCTAGATGTGTTTTCATATTTCCGCTGAGTTCTCCATCTGATTTTTATCTCAGTCACTGGAGCTTCTTCCTTTTCTGTCACTCGCATGCTCAGAAGTGAAACCAAAACCACCATTCAAACGAGACATTGGTGTGTATGACAGCTTTACTGAAGGTTCGCAGTGATGAAGGCGGTTTATGTTGCAGAACCAAACTCTGACTTAGTGAATAACTCAATGCCCTGACTTCCTTGTCACTTGGAGTTTTGTTTTGTTTTTTTACCCACTTTTTTCTGCATGATCAAACCTTTCTGTCCTGCTGCTGTCCACCGTCCCCTCCACTCTTCCAGATGCCTTGCCCACTCTCCTCCCTAGATGCCTCCTTCACCCCCCCAGATTCTGTTAACGTCTCATGGAGCAGTCTTGGATTTGCTGTCTTCACATAGAGCATTCCCTCAGGTCATTCCTCCCTGCTTAAAGCAGTCTATCCAGGTATTTTCTTAAAGACAGTTCTCTCCCTTAGGGGAGCTCTGGTGCCGGCTGTTAAAAATGACATTTTTTTCAACCTGCTACATAATTTTTTAAAGATAAATATGTTATTTATTCTTCAGAGGCTGACATGCCTGGAGACTGCTGAAATCATTGCCTATTTTTCCTGCAGCATGTGGCCTAAGGAGGGACTATTATTTGAACAGACTGAATGAAGGAAATAACAATTATTTAATACATATACAGCTGCAGCCACAATAGACTCAGATGATGCTTGTAATGGGTATTTACCATGTAGAGAGCTTCCTCCCTGATATATTAGGTCACGCACCCAATACAGTTTTAGGCCTGGTCCCTGAGCATCACGTCCTGAGTCCATCTGTTTCCAGTAAGATGTAAACTCTGTAAACAGTGTAACATTTGGGAGCAGACTCTGAAGGCATACTGTGTATTCACTGGGAGAAGGAGAAGGGGTGCTTGCATATTCTTCGGGGGCGGGGCTAGGGACATTTCAAATGGAGTTCCTGAAGGTTTTATTCTCAAGGAGACAGTACTTGTTATGTTATAAAAGCTTAGACTTTAAACTGTATTGTTTAAAACTGGGTTTTATTTTTTTTTCCCTGTTTCAGGGAACAAGGCAGAAGATGAAAAAAAATATCATTTAGTATACATTAGCCACTGTGCCAGTGGTTTTATCTGTGGTGTTTGATTTCATCTTCACCATAGCACCAAGGGAGAGGTTAACGGCCCTATTTTCAGATTAGAAATGTGGCATGTAGAGAGATAAGCATCTCCTCTATGGTTGTGTCTAGAAAAGGGTCAAGTTAGAATTCATCTCAGCTGCAACTTGCCAGGATAGTCCCAAATAAGGGAATCATAATGCTCCATTATTCACTTCTTGAACTTAAAACTTTATATTATAAACTGAAAACTTCTTGAACTATACTTTATAGTCTTTCTCTCATAAAAATATGAGACATTGTGGATTGTGATTCTGCAAGAGGAGAAGTAAGACAAATGTCAATTGTACTGAGAAAGAAGCTATTTTATTTTTATTTTATTTATTTTATTTTATTTCATTTTATTTATTTTATTTTATTTTATTTTATTTTTATTTTTTATATGAAATTTATTGTCAAATTGGTTTCCATGCAACACCCCATGTTCATCCCAATAGGTGCCCTCCTCAATGCTCATCACCCACTTTCCCCTCCCCACCAACCCCCATGAACCCTCAGTTCTCAGTATTTAAGAGTCTCTTATGGTTTGCCTCCTTCCCTCTGTAACTTTTCCCCCCCCCTTCCCCTCCCTGCTGGTCTTCTGTTGAGTTTCTCAGGATCCACATATAAGTGAAAACACACGGTATCGTCTTTCTCTGCCTGACTTATTTCACTTAGCATAATACTCTCCAGTTCCATCCATGTTGCTGCAAATGGCCAGATTTCATTTTTTCTCATTGCCAAGTAGTATTCCATTGTATATATAAATCACAACTTCTTTATCCATTCATCAGTTGATGGACATTTAGGTTCAGAAAGAAGCTGTTTTAATGAAGCAGGTTGAGTCACTAGGACAATTTCCTTCCTATGCTTTATTTTCTTCAAAAATTAGTTGTTATCCCAACACATGAATATTCCTGTTCTTACATGGTACTTTTAAAAATGGAAAATATATTAAAAGAGCATGCTTAATAAACACGCAATCTTATCCTTTAGAGACATGGTACGGTTTCACAATTCCAAGCAGGGCCTGGGACCCAGACTCGTGGGTTCGAATACCCGATCATCCTGTGTTAACCATGTGACCTTAGGGAAGTTACAGAGGGCTCTCTTTGTGGTTTAGTTTCTTCTTCTCTTTAAAGATGATAAAAGATAATACTAGTTCTGTCTCATAAAGTTATTGCGAAGATTAAAATGTACAAATGTATGAAAAGTGCTTAGAACAGTGTTTGGCATAGAGTAAGAGATCAATAAGTTTATTAGTGTTATAAGTTGATGAGGGACAATAGACAATAGTAATAAAGACAGTCATATAACACAGAACTCTCAGTTGGAATAGGAAAAACGCCTTGGCAGGGTGACTGGGTGGCTCAGCTGGTTCAGCATTCGACTCTTGATTTCAGCTCAGGTCACGCTCTCCTGGTTCATGAGTTTGAACCCCACATCATGCTCTGCGCTGGTAAGGCAGAGCCTGCTTGGGATTCTCTCTCTCTCATTCTTTCTCTGTGCCTCCCCTACTTATGTTCTCTCTCTCTCAAAATGAATAAACTTCAAAAAAAAAAAAAAAAGAACACTCTAGCAAATGAATTGGTTAAATATAACATGTAAATTTTGTTGGAATATTGCTAATGGTAGTGTTCTTTTAATAGCCAAAAAGTGGAAATAAGCCAAACCTCTAACAAGAAAGAAATACATAAGCTTATATATGACAGTAGCTAGTAAAATAAATGTATTGTGTGGAAAAGGATTAAAACATTGTATAAACCATAATAAATCTTATCTATCCATCTATCTGTCTTTATTTATGTGTCTGTCTATACATACACAAATAAAATACTTGGAGGAAATATAGCTGTATGTTAACAATGGTCATTTCTTAAGCGATTCCAGGTAATTTTTTTTCTAATGTTTTTCATAAGTTCTGAATACTTTTAAAGTTATGAAAAACCCCCGAATTAAAAGAGAATAAAAAATAAGCCCAGTTGGTGTATAAGTCATAAAGTCTGTAACATAGATTGTCACTCCATCTTCCTTCCTTGGACACGCTGTGCAGACCACTTGCAGAAGGGGCTTCAGACACACTCAGTTTCCAGGTGGGTTCACGGTGCACTTCATCTTTAAACCCTAGAGCAGATGGATTTGGTGGCATGTGATTCCCTCTTTCTCAATTGCTGTTTGCTTTCAATCATTTATCTTGAAAATTAACAAAGGCACATTATGATAGCAGCAGAGAGGAATTTTGCAGACTAACACATACCCTGGAGTTTAATGAAATATATTCTTTTTGCACACAAAGTACATGCAGAGTGAAGCTTACTTTTGGGGGTTGAAAACTCTACATTTTAGAGCATCTTGGTTTTTATTTTTTGAAGGAACAATGCATTTTAAATCCATTCCCAGCCACTCAGTTAACTACCCAGCAATGCTGATTAAATGCTTTAGCTCATAAAAGAGTAACTTTAGGGATGGCTAGGAGCTGATGTCAGTATATATTGTTGTTTTGTTCTCTCTTATCTTAGAAGTTACCTTTCTAGAATTTTTAACTTGTCCACTGTTTATTCTCTGGTGGGCAAACCCTTGAGCCTCAGGAGACAGTCACCAATTAGCTTTGCAATTCCGCACAAACCAGTTTACCTCCGGGGCCTCTGTTTCTTCTTCTGTGAACAAAGGGACACTTCAGAAATCTTAGCCTGTGACCAGGAAGCCTCTTTTTAATGGGCTGCAGGCATTAGTGGGGTTGCCGACAGGACTTGAGTTGCTCGTGTGCGATTTCATCAGAATTCAGTTATGGAACCTGGTAGCACAGACACTTAAGCTCAGTGATGAGTGGCCCCCACCTGGAAAGCATTTCTCGAAGGGGGTGTTCAAAAACCACTGTCAGCCCGACAGAAGCATTTTACTCTAAGGGTCACATCTGGTTCTGGGCCAATCATTTTGTAAAGTGAACTGAACAGATAGGATCCCGGCCGTGTTATCATTTCCAGTCTAACTCAGATAATAATGACCCGGACAGGGACAGGAAGGATGCAATTTTAAAAATACATGCCTTAAATTAGATCGGTTACATAAGCAAGCTAAGAAGTCACCGAGTGCAGGAGCACCTCCGTGGGCTCACTTTAGCAGATGAGAACTCGCATCAAGGAAGAGTTTGAACAGTTGTAAAATTCACAAAAAAGGGTATTTAGCATTCGACTTTATTCCCTTTTTCCCTCGGTGACATTTGGTAAATGACTGAGGCTATGGAAGGTCCTTTCTCTCCTGGGATCCTCCTAGCATGGGATGCTTTCCAGAGGGATAATAGAGAGCAACAGAGCAGAGCCTGGGGCTGGCCTCCTGATCCTGCCTGGAGCCCTTCCCAGTCCCTCCTCTGGGAAATGGAAGAGTGAGTCTGCAGGGCACAAGCTGACTGGTGAGTTAAGCTGATTAGAAAGCTTCTAAGTGACCCCCATAGGCACGGTATGGGCCCCAGTGCTGTTCCCACGTGTATCTGGAGGGATCAAGTGCATGGCATGCTCCCCAGGGGAGGGAGGGGAGTCTGACACAGAAAGTAGATTGATACAGTCTTTCCTATATGACAGCGAGTGGTGGCTCGTCCAAGTTTTGCATTAACTTTCAGCTTAAACACAACTTTAGAATTAAACAAGGATATATGAATTTAAGGCAAAGTCACATTGCGGTTGTTTAAAATAGGGATATAAAGTCAATAATGATTTCAAAAATAGATTTTCTTGACAGGCATTCCAAAATAAACTTTCATCAAGCACAATCTCTCTGTTGTCTAGCATCTGTTTAAAAATAAGGTTGGTAAAATTGGCCATATTCTACTAATGTGGCAGTTGATAAAATGAATCTGCAAATAAAATAGTTGAAATTAAAACTGAAAAAAAAGTCAGGTGAAGTGTTAACCCTTGTGTCATTTCTGATGTACCTTTAGCAAGCATCCCTGACTTCACAATGTATACATCTTGGCCTCCATTAATTTTATAAGGGTGACTATCAGCACAGATACCACAGACACACTACCAAATTAGTCAAAGTCACATTCTCCTGTTATTAATGGCAACACTAAGACCTTGCAGCCTCTGATTTTTTGCATCATTTACTGTCAAGTTGAAAATGTCATGTTAGTAACTAAACACATCATTCATGTGTTTCTAGTTGCTTATATAAGATACTGCTTAAATAAAAAATTCTCCAGAAATATGAAGGGCCAAACACGTACATCTTTCTTCAGTGTTCCAGAAAGAAGACTGTGTGTGCTATGACAGTTATGTGTTTTTCAGGCAACTTGAATAATGCACCAAAGTCTTCAAAACTCTTAAAAGGATAAAGAATTCTTTGAACTGACAGTGAACAGTCTTTTCAGAGCTGCAGAATTTTTGTTTGATGGCCTGCAGTAAATGTAATCTATAAGAAAGGCTCCATTCTAAATATGTCAGTAGTTTAGAGAAGATTCTGAGATCTTCGCTGCAGTGCTTTTGATTTAGTGATCATGAATTAACAATATGTATAATATTATATATGTTATATATGTGTATATATACTGTTAGAAATATATAGGTATTGTTTAATATAATTTACAAATTCATAATTCTGTGAATTTATAATTTTACAAATTTATAATTTATATATTTTTTCTTTTGCTGATAATTTTATTTTTGTTTTTGAATTTTTTTAATGTTTATTTTTGAGAGGCAGAGAGACAGAACATGAGCAGGGAAGGGGCAAACACACACACACACACACACACACACACACACACACACAAACGCGCGTGCGCAAAATCTGAAGCAGGCTTCAGGCTCTGAGCTGTCAGCACAGAGCCCTACATGGGGCTTGAACTCATGAGCTGTGATATCATGACCTGGTCCGAAGTCAGATGCTTAACCAACCGTGCCACCCAGGTGCCCCATTAATAATTTTATTTAAATAAGACGCTAGCACTTCTATGCTAAAAAAATAAAATAACAAAAGGCACACTTTTCCTTGTGTAAACCTGTATTGCATAGTAATTTGAATACTGTTTGGTACAGTGGCTAGAATTAAACACAATATAATAATGATATGTTTTACATGTATGTATCAATTTCCAAGGTAGGCAGCCAGAAATTCCCAGAAAGCCCTAGTTAGTATAACTCAGTGGTTAAGGGAAAAGCACAGTTAATGAGCCCTCACTGTGCATTGGTGTTCACTTCTATCGTCTGGTGCAAGCCTGAAGACAACCTGGACTCTCCAAGTTAGTAACAAAAACTCAATCTCAGATTGAGTAATTTGTTGCAAACCAGTCTGAGTCTGACTTGGAAGTTCCTAGTTGTTTCATATCCCCTCCATCTGCCCAGTAGCACAATGGTAGCTCAAGAAGTGGGTGCTGCAAGATTTTTGTTTGTTTTTACTGTTTTATTGCTCTTCAATTTGAGAATGTGTTGTTTTTACTCATGACCATTCAGTGGTGTCCTTATGTCATCCTTACTGTGTCCATCCTGGTCATTATCATCTGGGTTGATATTGCAAATGATACACACCTAGGATCATATCTGTTCATTTCACTTTGCAAAGTGAATGTAGAACACCTGAAATGTAATATGCTAAAAATCACTTAAAATATCCCTGCCTTTTTACTAGTTTTGAGAAGATTGTGAGGGAGTTCAACTGAAGGCACACTTTATTGGGCTAAGCAGAGGTGACCATTGGGAAGGGAATTTCCTTTGAGGATTTCTAGTCTTTGGACTCACGTCACAGGGCAGTGAGTACCATTTCTGTTCTAAACCTAGGAGTTCATCAATCACAAAAGTCTGAGACCCAAATTCTGTATCCGTAAACCATTGGGATTATCAACAAGGTGTTTCTCAATGGAGTGACTTCATGTTTGAATCCTTAGCTCATTGCTCTCAAATTCATTTTTACCTTTTTTACTTTTCAAATATTTCAAAAGCTGTTTTTACTTTAAGGATTAGGAGAGAGATTCCTCATATTTTAAATGAAAATGCAAGAATTTTTTCAGAGATTATAAAAAAAAGAATGCTTCTAGTCCAGACATCATGACTTAAATTCATTAGAGAGTATATTTTTGCATATCTTTTAATTTATACAAAAGACCAAGGATGAACCGTTTGTAATTTTTGAGTGCAAACAAGAGATGTCTCAAGAAGCAGATGAATGGTTTCTGCAGGATATTACAGAAAGTATTACCCATGAAGAGAAGTAGTTAATCTTTGTCATTTGATACAAAGATACAAGGACATAACAAAAATCATTCTGGAGGAAATACTCAAATGTATGCTAAGATTCTGTTATAGGTGACATATAATCTTGATGTGCTTATGGAAAATCAATATGCATTTAATTATTGTGGATTTCACAGTTATTTATGAGTTGAAAGCTATTATTACCATTATCAAAATAATTTATTAAATTATGATGAGTAATAACAAAACAAAAAACTCCACATAGGGTACAAAGTGTATAGGCATCATTCTCTGTAGCTGAGAATTAAAGATATAGTGTGTCAAGTCAGATATAACTAGAGTATGGGTTAAATGGGTTAAGTGGTTTTCAATACTTCTTCTACTAAGTGGTCCTTTTAGTGTGTGTGTGTGTGTGTGTGTATGTGTGTGTGTTTGCATCCTTTGTCTGATAGATTTTTAACCTCTAAACAAGTTGCATTCTTAAAATAATGTATTCTATACAGGTGTTAATCAGAGCTTCTGAGCAACATTAGAAAATTGGCATTTTTATTCTTTTTACTTATTGATCACCTACATTTTACTAGAGCATCCTTGCTTCAATGAATATTATAGTTGGTGTGTGTGTGTGTGTGTGTGTGTGTGTGTGTGTGTGTGTGTGTGTCAAATAAATGTTCAACTGATAAAATTCTAGACTTACTAGGAAGGAACCTTGAGATTTTAGTTGGCTTCCGCAAGGTTTCACAAATATATGTAACTTTTTTTTTAGAACTAAAACAAATATTTCTACCTCTCAGAGGAACAGGTACCCCAATATGAGATTCACTGTGTTAAAACCATTATAGATTTGGAGGTGTTATTGTAACAACTACCCAAAAAGAATGTTTAGGTAGACTATATGATAACGAAGATTATAACATGAAGTGGAATGCCCACCATGTAGACAGGTGCGGTCAGTGGCAGCAGGGACAGATACAGTACTGAGCATTCACTGTGTGCCAGATGCTTTTTACAAAGTATGTGCTAGTCTTAACAAAACCCCATGGAGTAAGTATAATTTTCACTATTGTTCATATGAGAAAATGAAGCCTGAGGAATTGGGCAATTTGCTTATGGTTATGTGGTTAGAAGTGGTGATGACTGGATTTGGATCTGATTTACATTGCCCCTTGACTGGATTCAGTTTCATGCAGAGTAGACAGTTATTAGGAATACATGAGAGAACCAAGAGGGAGGAAAATAGGAGAGAAGAAACATTTAGTTGAAGGAGGAATTAACATTGGACCTGTACAAAAAGAAAGGAAAGCTGAAAAATTTTAAGATGAGTGTTCGCCATGAATTGGGAATACAGCTTGGTCATAACAAATGCATTCGAAGTCACTACTTTTTGTGTGTTAAATTTCAGGTGTTCTAAATTAGTACACATAAAATATCTGTTACTAAAATTAGGAGATTGAGGGTTGAGAATGTTGCTATTTTTCACTTCATTCTCTCTTAGACCACAAAACTTACCTTGCAGTGAACACCGTGTTTATTTTTATTATGTGGTATAAATGAATGCCTTTAGTCATTTTGGCGGGAGCCCATTCTAAATCTTAGAAAAGGCACATCTGAACAGGTGGTGAATCTTCAGATTTCCTCTTGGTGAAGGCTATGCACAGAGAAGGAAATTACATGTTGTGGATTAATTGTCTCATGCTGCTATTTCTTTTTCTCGTGAATTCTATTTCCTATAAACACCATTAGTTGACGGATCAGTGGTTTGCTATTATTAACCAGGCTAGGTATATTCTTCAGTGTCCCTGTCCAAAAGTTACTCAGCACGGGTTTGAGCCACACCATATGTCCAGGTTGCTACATTTTTGTCAAGATAATGCAGTGCAGCGGAGTCCCATGCATTCCCTGCAGCTTTCTTTCGGGGAAAGAAAGTCTGCCTTTTTTCTAGGGACAGACATTGGATTTAGCTCTTATGTCACTGGTTTTTATTTCATCTCATGGCAGGTCCTAAGACATGATTTCAGCAGTGATAACCTAATCTGCTTTATTTTTTAAAATGTTCTTCTTTGAACTCATCAGATACATATTAAAAATTTTTTTTAATGTTTTTTTTTTTGGCGGGGGCAGAGAGAGAGACACCCGAGTGTGATTGGGGGAGGGGCAGAGAGAGAGGGAGACACAGAATCCAAAACAGGCTCCAGGCTCTGAGCTGTCAATATAGACCCCGAGGTGGGACTAGAACCTGTGAATTGCTAGATCACGACCCAAGCCAAAGTCAGACGGTCAACCGACTGAGCCACCCAGGCATCCCAACAGATAACATATTTTAATTAAATCAAGATAGATTTAAAACTAGGATATAAAAATCTTTCTAATGAGTTTGCCACTTTTGTTTTTTAAAATGATATGTATATAATAGTGCAGTGGTTGAGAGAGTAGGTTCCCTGTCAGTGTGACATAATTCAAATTCTGGCTATGTCCTTCGGTAATAGCTGTGTGACTTTGGGTTAGTTTCTTAACAGTTCTGTTTTTCAGTTTTCACATCTCTAAAATGGGGTGAGGACAATGACTGCCTTTCCTAGTGCGTAGTTTCGTGGGTGTATGTGTTTGTGTGCGAAATAAATGGGTTAGCATGTATGAAGCATTTAGCATTTAGCATTAGTTACACACAACTTTGTGTGTAACCATTTAATAAGTATTATCTGTTATTACTACTGCCACCACTATTCCTATGTACTCATTGAGGCCTATCTACTATGTACCTAGTTTGTGTCAAGCACTGGGCTTACAGTGATGAAAAACACATAGACAAGGTCTCTGCTCTCCTAGGGCTTATATTCTACTGGTAGGAGACAAGTAATAAGCGAGAATATATAAGCAAAAAAAAAACCAAATAAACAATGAGAAATGCATAAATTAACATAAAGTATTAAGACTGAAAAAATGGGGATACTTTAGTTTCTGAGCCTGTGACATTTAAACTCAAATCTTTATAGGAATAAAAAGCCAACCCAAGAAAATGTCAGAGGGAAGAGCATTACAGGGGGAGGGAATGGCTTGAAGGAGTGGGCAAAAGGTAGAGAGTCAAAAAGTTGGCCAGGATCAGCTTGTTGAGAGACATGGCACCGGGATAAGAAATTGGATTTTACTTAAATGTAGCTGGAAGCCATTGAGGAGAAAAGACTGACCATGTTTCTATTTTAAAATGATTCTTCTGAGTTTTGAGTGGAGAGGACTATTTGGCTGGAGCAAACAAGGAAGCAGAGACTGGTAGGATGCTACCAACGTGTGCTAGGTGAGAAATGATGGCGGCCACGTCTTAGGAGTTCCGAGTAGAGATAGAAAGAAAAAGAAAGATTACAATGATAGTTTTGGATTATTTTTATGCCATGCCCTCTACTCGGCCACCTATCAGACAGGCACCAAAAAGTACTTGCTGAAAGCACTTACAATCCATCACATGTTTATGGAACACCCAGACACTGTAGTCATTATTTGAGATTTAAAGTTTTAGTCTGGTAGGGAAAATAGACACATTAAAATTAATATGATACAATGTGATAATGTTTTTAGTGTGTATGAATAAAAGGCACTAGTACTCACAGTAACTCACTTGTCTGGGGCTATCCACAGGAATTCACTGAAGGGATGATATTTGATTATAGCTCAAATGATAGCTTGGGGTTTGCTATGTTGAGGAATGAAGAAATGCACAGTAGGTAGAGAATGGAGGAAGAGCATGACCCAGAATTGTGAACATTTATGGTGTATTTGGGGAGAAGGACATCAACTGATAGGACTAAAATGTACCAGATGGACAAAAGAGAGAATTATGAAGAGAAGGTTGTCTGTGATAGGGTTTTATTTTGCAGGAAAGAAAGTGTTGAGGAATTGGCAAACAAATATTATATTTATCATTTATATATATGTATATGTAACTATATTCTAAATCTTGTATATATAGTTACACATATATAGTTATATATATAACTGTGACAAAGATTTAGAATTTTATCGAGAAAAAAAGTTCACCAAATACCGAGTCAATAGCTATTATCTTCATTTTAATTCTTACCAGAATTGACCAAATCACTCCTCTATGGAACAGGGTAAAACCAATAGTATCTCTTTGTAGGGCATGCAGAGTTTATGAGTACATAAAATTTGTCCATGATAGTTATGCTGACTACTTGTACAAAAGTTTATTTACTCATTTTTAAAAAAAAATAGATTAAGCATGGAAGTAATACTTTTGTGTATTCATTCAATGATAACAGCAATGATACTGACATTATATGAAATTTATTGAACATGAAAAATATTTGAAAGCTTTTTATACAAAGTATATATGCAAACATTATATATTGCTACAAATATGACTAATATATTTATTGTATCATGAATTCACAACAATACATGATCAAAACCATTAAGACACAAAAAAATGAACAAAGAATTTGAGCAGACAATTTAGAAAGAAGGGAAAATAAAAGGCTAAAACCTATAATGCAATGTAATATATTACATATATGATATATAATATTTACATATAGGTCTATACTTCTATATGCCTATATATCTAACTTTTAGTTGAAAGTGTGTAAAGTAAAATTCAACTTGTATTATTTATCAAATTAACTTCTTAGAAAACAATTTGATGATATGTATAAAGATCCTTAAAAGTTTTTATGTATTTGCTAAGTAATTCTGTTTCTGGGATGTATTCTAAGTTAACAAACCTAGTAAACTGTAAAGAATTGGGAAGAACTTAAACTTCCAACTATAAGAAAACGTTTTGGGAATCAATGGTAAAGTCACTTCATGTATTATGATACAGATTTTCAAATAAGATTTGTGGAAAGAATGTAATAACATGGGAAATGTTTCTGATATAAAATCAGGTACAAATTATGTTTAGGCTTAAAATATATGAAATATGTTAGGCAGAGAGACTAAAATGAAAGATTTATATTGGTTGTTTTAAGGTGAGGAGATATGGATCATTTTTTCCCCTCTGAGTGTTCCATGTTTTCTTTGAATAAGAAATAATTTTATAACATATAGTTTTATCTGGTATTTACATCTCTCTTGTCAGATGATTAATAGGATTTTAAATCCTATTAATATTTAATTAATATTTAAATGATTTATTTAAATCATAATTATCGATAATTACAATAATCCTGTTATTGTAGGAATTTAACACCAGAGGCTTGTTTCTGTACTTGTTCAGGCACAGTACTAGGTGCCGGTGGCCGATGATGGAAAAAAACCTGGTCCTTGTCCTTGAGGAGCTCCCAGGTTCTGGTGTGGCCAGGTACAAAGCCCCTGGTCAGGCGTCTAGCTCATGGACATCATTATAACCTAGGAGCGCTAAACAGATGATATTCATCCATTTTTCAAAGATTGCCAGGATGATCATTTGACTTATCCAAGAAACTCAGCACCTCCCTATTTATATCTGAATAAAATCCTCTACTCCATAGTTCAAACACATTGTTCCTGATACTATCTTCATAAGAGATGATGAAAAGTTGATTACCATTCTTTATATAGTAACCTACCTGCTGTAAAGAGTAGGATTACATTCTCCACATAACCTGCCCATCCCATGCTATCCATATTGAGAGACATTTTTGGAGCTAACAAGAAGGACTTAGTTTTACCTTTGCAGTCAATTGCTGATCCATGCAGTTTGTGATGTATTTATGGAAATTGTCCCATTCTCGACTTCACGTACGTCCAGCTGGACTTCATCTCGTACCATAGGGCTTTTGCTTTTCTTGAATTCTTTTTGATTTTTATGCATATTTGTGCCTGAAAAATCTTTTATTGCCTGTTTCAGTCCACTTTTTCTGTATGAACCAAACATTAGGCTCTGATTATATTCTTTTCAGAATATAGAATGAGTATGAGAATATGTATAGAATATGAGTATGAGTTGGACACTTAGGTTATGTTTCTCCAGATTGTTCTATTAGGTAATATGGTTTAAAATCTAGAGCTTATCTCACCAGCATAAATGACATCTCTATCTTCTCAGGGACCAAAGAACCATCTTCTTGTTATGGAAGTAGATGAAATTGGTTGCCATAGTGGGTTTATCAATAGACTTATCATTAGGCTTTGGATGTAAATATTTTTCTTAATTTGTCTCTATTTAAATAATGCAGTGTGTTTTTCCCCATATGTTTTATGATCTAAGGATTAGTGATAGACATTTCCAGATGACATTGTCATTTTTATTTATTTTTAATCTAAATGATTGAAATTATAAAATTAATATGTTCATTGTAAATAGTTAAAACATAACAGACTAGTCAGAAATGAAACATGAAATTCTGCTTCTCTCCTCCTATTATCCCATCAGCACCTCTGTTGAGATTTTCAGATATATTTTTATATTCTAGACATTTTCCTGTATAAACATTCTATGTATGCATAATGTATTATTACTTATATAACTTTTACATAATATCTATATATCTTGTTTTAATAAAAAGGAGATCATAGTGTAATATTGTTTTGCAGTATTCTCTTTCCACTTACTACAACATCACGCAAAACTTTTCACATCAGTCACTTTTAGACCTTCCTTAGTTCTTTAGAGCGTTTTCACAGCTACACATTATTCTTTTGTATGGTTTATTATGAAATCAGTACATTAGTTGATGATGTTGGTTTCCTGTGATGTGTCTGGATGTATGCTAGGTGCTAGGGATGCAATAATTAATAAGACAGGCAAAATCTCTGTTCCCAGTGTTCACATTTTTGTGCCCTTAAGGATGAGCATTATATTGCTCTCACTTTTTCACTATTACAATGTTTTTTAAAAGAATTGATTTTATTCCATTTACACTTATTGACTTCACAAGTGTATTTGGTCTTTTGATGTCTTAGAATGCTGTATTTCATAATTTATTGCTTCCTTTCTTACGTAGTTTTAGCTAAATTGCCTATATTTTTCTTTGCACTTCTGGGGGCAAAAAAAGTATCAGCTGAACTAACCTATTTCTTTTAGTGGTTTTTAAAATATTCTTAAATAATAAATTTGAATAACTCTTTCTTGATTATTAACTTTATACAATTTCTGCCTGCCTTGAAAAATGAGAGAATTGCTATGTTTACATTTTCCTTTACTTCCTAAGTGTTATACATTATTATTTTTGCATTTCAAGGTTTAAAACATTCACATTCTGTTCTATAACCATAATTACCATATGCATTTAGATCTAGTTTTTAATTTATATTGATCTAGCACTGATCCTTCATATAGTACACATTATTTTGATTTATCACTTGGATGTAATACACACACACACACACACACACACATAGTATTTATATAAATTTAAAGAATCACCAATTGATTACTCATGCCCATGAATGCTTAAAAATTAATTTCTCTTATCTATATATTTGACTCAAAGACATGGCTGAGTATAAAGTTTGGGAGTCATATATTTTTTTCTGTTAGAATTTTGAAGGTATTTCTCCACTGAGTTAGTCATTGATAGTTGAAGTGGAAATATCTAAGACTTGTCTGAAATGCTAATTTTTTTCCTACATTACACTGTGCCAAGGACATATTAGGTGCTGGAGGATAGAAAAATATCTCAGACTGTTTCGTTGCAAAGCTCCTAGAATAGGAGTGGTCAAGTTCCAAATCAATTGTCTGGCTTATGGACATCATTCTAACCATTAGTTTTGAATAGAAATTTCACCTTTTGCTTTGAGGTCAAGAAATTTCACCAGAATATTCAATCTTAGTATTTCTGAATAATTTCTTTGTAAATATAGTATGACTATTTAATTTTAAGTTATCCTTTATTTAAGAAAGATTTTTCGCACTAAATCTCTGAATTTTTCTGTTCCATTATTTTTCTTCAGGAATATCAGTTTTGCACATTTAAACTTGTTTTTTCTTGTCTATTATTTTCTCTACAATGAATTTGTACCTTCACTATTTTATTTTTGTTTTACGTAATTTGCTTTTGAAGATTGCCCTTTGTGTTTCTTAATGGTTTCAATAGTATATATTCTACTCTTTGCTGTTTCAAATATAAATTTCATATGAAAATTGCCTGTGCTGTTTTCCATTTCTTTCCTGAAATTGGTCATTTCCCTTCTTATCTTTGTTTGTTACCTTTTATCTTCTTTTATCTCTTTCATATCTTTCTTAAATTCTTTGCCCAGAATCCACATTCCCTTTAGATTCTTGAAGAGTATCATTTGATTTAAATTTGCTTTTGTTTATTGGGGGCAATTCTTTCCTGAAATGTAGTATTTACTTTGATCTTTGCCTCTGTCTGTCTCTTTCTCCGTCTCTCTTTCTCTCTTTTATGTCCTATATTTTCTCTTTGGGGTGAGCAGATCACCCACTCAAAAGATTAGGCTTGTTGTTATTGAACATATAAATCACATTTTTTAAAAATTTTGTAATTTAGTGTTTATAATTCATCTGATGTGTCTGGGCAATGCCTTCAGAGGGGAAGATCCTCTCCCTTCTGCCCTTCCAATTCCCTTTTGGGACGTTTCTTGGCATTAAGAGTCTTAGTGGGAAAAATCTAAATGGCCAACGTGTACCTTTAGTCCAGCCTCCTGTGCTGTTCAGGGAAGCAGAAGTTGACCCCAGTCTTTCTCACTGTAATTAAAGGATCACTAATTAGATCTCCATTTTGGTCAAGATCTAGAGAAATATAAATTGCCCATGAGTTCTCTCATTTTGTTCCAATTCTATTGTATTTTGCACTAGTCTTCTTAGTCTTTCTAACGGAGTTCTCATAGCTTCCTGATATTGTTGTCATTGCAATTTTATTTTATTTTTAAATTACTTCTGCTAATGTTTGTGAGTGGCAATGCAGGAAGGAAACAAATATTTTGTTCTTATATTTCCCAGAAATCTCCATTTGTATGCTCTAAAACAGGTGAAATGAGAATTTATATTGATTGAAAACTATATATGTTGGGTGCCGGGGTGGCTCAGTTGGTTGAGCATCTGACTTTGGCTCAGGTCATGACCTCACAGTGTGTGGGTTCTAGCCCCACATTGGGCTCTGTGCTGATAGCCTCGATCCTGCTTCAGATTCTGTGTTTCCTTCTCTCTCTGCCTCTCCCCCACTTGCTCTCTCTCTCTCTCTCTCTCTCTCTCTCTCTCAAAAATGAGTCAATATTAAAAAAAATTGCATATGTGTTTTAACTCAAATTATTTTGATTGATTATTTAATAAATCAAAATAATTTGAATTAAAACTATATATATGTTTTAAATCAATATATGTATATGTTTTAAATAAAAATAAAGCAAAATAAAAATAAACGTTTTCATATATATGTATATATGTATGAGAGTTTTCAATTCTTAGAGACAAATATATATATATGTATATGTATATATATATAAAACCTTTTTTGAGGTACCTGGGTGGTGTAGCTCAGTCCATTGAGTGTCATGGGATCGAGCCCTGCATTGAGCTCCATGCTAAGCATGGACCCTGGTTAAAATTCCTCTTTCCTTCTGCCCCTCTCCCCAACTCATGCTCTGTCTCTCTCTAAAAAACAAACAAAAACATGGTAAGCACCCTAAACCCTTTTTTTTAACTGAATTCTGTCTAGCATTTTCCCTTTCACACTTTTCACTGTGATTCTTCTATCTAGTAATTTAGCATTCCTCAGTCTTAAGGGAATAAAAACTCCTACTTACCTCACAGGACTATTTTGTGACAATCAAGGAGAATACAACCCGTGAAAATATTGAATGGTGCTGGTTCCAGTGCAAGTACCAGATATAGTTGATAGTTATATTACCACGAGTTACTTGGGAAGAACGGCCAGGAGTGGCTCACAGAGACGACCTTGCCAGATTTGCTTTTTGCTGTGTTGTCCACAGAAGAGCTCCTATTTTTTTCTAAGCCCGAGATAAACAAAGTACGAGCCAACGTGTCCCTGCTTGCAGTTCCCCTCCCTTTAAGCTCACCTTCCTCTGTGCTTGCTGAAAGAGATAATGAGCCTGCCAGTTCTGTTTCTGCACGTTTGCAAAGCAGAGCTGGGGATGGAGGGAACCGAAGTGGGGTTGGGGAGTTTGTACCAGAAGGAGCCAGTTTTACTTACAGGAAAAAGTAATCCACACATAAAGGGCGGTGAGGGCGGCATTCTGGAGGGAGATTTTGAGGAAGGTGTGAATGGCAGAGGAAGAGAGAAAAGGCATTTTAATTTGTGTTTTTGGTTATGAATTGGATTTCTTTTAATGCTTTCAAAAGCTACAAGTAAATATTAGAACTATTTTTAATTACTTGGGGTGAGAGAACGTGTTTCGTTGTGATACTGAATGAATGACTTAGGATTTACGTGGGATGAATTCCCTTTTCTGCTCAAGTCCACTCTTAACTCTTCTTCACCCCATCCCTAGGAGGCTGGTCCTGACTTCTGTCCTTTGGGGAGCATTACCAAGCAGCTAAGAGGAGGGAGAAGAGTGAGGCCAGGGACCTATGCCTCATACTATCATCCTGAAGCGTCACTGTGGGCCAGCCGTGTCCCTTGATTCAGGTTCCTGTGGGGCAACTGTGACTCCAGGTCTGAACAACCATGCCCTGCCTCACCCCTTTGGCTTAGGTGTGGTTGTAGCCCTTTGACCCCCATCTTTAGTTCCAGGGTACTGTCACTGTCCCTTGTGGTTTCTGTGTACTTTGCCCAGACTCTTGTAAACGGTTCTTTTATAAACCCCCTTGTCTCAAGTTACCCAGTTTAGGTGTATCGTGTTCTGCTGGAACGCTGAATGATACTGGGCCATGTGAGAGGCCCTTGGATTTTAGTTTGTGTAAGTATTTTTATAGTGTCTGGAATTTGCCTACAGCAAACACATATGGCCTGGTGGCCATATAACTCAACCCACGGAAATGGGCAAAGCATTCGTTTCTGGTCGAGTTCCATGCTTTAAATGGGAGTCTATACAATATTACTTCACAGGTTATAGAACAGGAAGTATGCCTCAATGTCAATAGTAGATGCCAATTTTAAGGAAAAAGAGGGAAGGACATAAACCTCTTTTGAGCATCAATTTTATGTTGGTATCAGTGCTCAACATTACATTATTCTATGTAATCCTAGTAAGACCTTTGCAAGGATAGTATTTTTTCCTTCATTTTATAGATGAGTATCATGAAGGTTAGACAGTCTTAAGTTGCCTGTCCCAATGTTTCAGAACTGGTAAATGGCAAAGCTATGACTCGAACTCTTCTGATCTCAGTCTACCAAAAGCTGGTTCCCCAGACCGGCTGTACCTAAGAAGGACGTAGGGAGCTCTAAAAATCCAGATGGCCAGGACCACCTCAGATCTGATGAAAAAAATCTCTGGATGTGTAGCCTGTGGGTATGTTTTTATTAGCCCTCTTCCCCACATGCCAAGCATTTCTGACATGCAGCCAATTTGGAAAACCTGAGCAAAAGCTTCCTATTGGTTCAGCTCTTAAATGACAGTACACTTTTCTTTTCCAGTCTTTTAGCTTAACATTCTGCTATAACTTTAAACAGAGACATATACCAGGGAGTAAATTATTTCACTCTGTGGGAGTGTTAATTGTGATTTTCCCTCTAGGCTACTTTTTTTAAAAACTCGGAGTTTTAGTGATAGTTCATGAATTCAAGGCAATATTATGTTCTGAAGCACTGTACTAGGAATATTTTTATCTCTACTAATATTTGTTGTCTAAAAATAGAAAATCATTTCAGAGTCCATGAAAATACACTGAGTTTAAATTATCAATACTGATAAAGTAAAAAAAAGCTGTTAGTTGTATGTTTGAATAAAAATTGGCATAAAATGAGAATATTGACATTCATTAATCTTATAATCTCTCTCTAATCTTCATGCACAAAAATATTATTGCTATTGTGAGTGCCTCATGATTTTTGAAGAGTGAGGAAGAGAATATGGTATTACAGAAGCACTTGGGACTGAATCTTAGTTATGCACATCAAATCATAATACCATGTAATCCCTCACTGCTCATGCTCCATCTCTCCATCTTTAAAATGAAGATAAGTCTACCCCACCCAATCTCACAGGAGTATCTATCAAATCTCCTGTTAAAAAATAAATCACTGATTCCTAAGATTGTATGGAATGAAAACATCAATACAATATAGGGAAAAATGAGCCATCAAGCGTTTTTAAAAAGTCCCAATACCGATGAAAATGTGTTATTTCTGAGTACCCAGTGCCTAACGTATGGTAGATGCTAATTTTTTAGCTATACTTGGCTATATTGGGTCATTATTACATGCTTTAATAAAAGAGCACATGAAGCTTTCTTAGTGCTACATTTGCATAAAAAAATCCATTGCAAGTAATCACTCCTGTTGGGAGTTTCAGGAAGACTATCTAAAACAATTGCCCATGCAGAAACAATAAGACTGGAAGGTTCTCAGAGATAGGGATCATGGCACCATTTCCTTTTATATAGCTCCTTACAGGGACAGAAGGAACATGGGATACAAAGTAAGACTTTTTTAAATTTTATTTTTATTTTTAATCCCTTGTAGAAAGGGTGACCATTTGTCTTGGTCTGCTTGGGACGGCTCCAGTTTACATCTCGCCCCAGTATCATAGAACTACCTTTTCCTTCCTTCCTTCCTTCCTTCCTTCCTTCCTTCCTTCCTTCCTTCCTTCCTTCCTTCCTGTCCTCCCTCCCTCCCTCCCTCCCTCCCTCCCTCCCTCCCTCCCTCCCTCCCTGCCTCCCTCCCTCCCTCCCTCCCTTCCCTCTCTCTTTCACTTTCTTTCTTTTTAAATTTATTAATTTTTTTACATTTACATCCAAATTAGTTAACATATAGTGTAATAATGATTTCGGGAATAGAATTTAATGATTCACCACTTACATATAACACCCAGAGATCATTCCAACAAGTGCCCTTCTTAATGCCCCTCACCCCTTTAGCCCATCCCCCCACCCAAAACCCCTCCAGCAACCCCCAGTTTGTTCTCTGTATTTAAGAGTCTCTTTTCGTTTGTCTCCCTGTCTGTTTTTATATTATTTTTGCCTCCCTTCCTTTATGTTCATCTGTTTTGTATGTTAAATTCTACATATGAGTGAAGTCATATGATATTTCTCTTTCTCTGACTAGTTTTGCTTAGCATAATACCCTCCAGTTCTATCCATGTTGTTGCAAATGGCAAGATTTCATTGTTTTTGATCGCTGAGTAATACTCCATTATGTGTGTGTGTGTGTGTGTGTGTGTGTGTGTGTGTGTGTGTATATATATATATATATATATATACCACATCTTCTTTATCCATTCATTAGTAGATGGGCATTTGGGCTCTTTCCATACACTTTGGCTATTGTCAGTAGGGCTGCCATAAACATTGGGGTTCATGTATCCCTTTGAAACAGCACACCTGTATCCTTTGGATAAATACCTAGTAGTGCAATTGCTGGGTCATCGGGTAATTCTATTTTTAATTTTTTGAGGAACCTCCATGCTGTTTTCCAGAGTGGCTGCACCAGCTTGCATTCCCACCAGCAGTGCGAAAGAGATCATCTTTCTCTGCATCCTCACCAACATCTGTTGTTGCCTGAGTTGTTAATTTTAGCCATTTTGACACGTGTAAGGTGGTACCTCATCATGGTTTTGATTTGTATTTCCCTGATGATGAATGATGTGTAGCATTTTTTCATGTGTCTGTTAGGCCATCTGGGTGTCTTTGGAACAAAGTAAGATTTTTTTTTTGAGTTTCATCATTTGAGAGAGAGAGAGAGATCCAAGCAATAATAAATAGAAAATAATGATTTTGGATTTTTGTTTCCATTTTAGCTGGTAAATGTATACTTCTGAAAAGTTTTAGCATGTGTAACATAAATATTTCATCCTAAGCATTTACAATTTTCATTTTTTAAATGTAAAAACCTTAAAATGTTTTTTTCCTAAGCATTTAAAATACTAAAAACAGTGCAATATTCCTTGTACTATCCATGATGAGCAGTGTTTCCCAACTATCTGATACTGAAGATCAGCATCTGCTTTATAACATTTTGCTCTGTTTGTCCACTGGAATTTACCAAGGACTCCACCACAGCTGCCACTGAGTGAACTCATGAGCCCACTGCTTCTAGGGATAATCAGGCTGTCAAACACCAGGGAACTGAAGTGGACATCAACTCTCTATGGTTCCTGGTATTGCTTGCTAATGAAGCCATTCATTTTGGATAATCTGAGAATCACTTTGGATAATCACATCAAAGAGGTGACAGGCAGAAAGACTCCTCCGTATCCCCAACTCCTGTTAGTTACCCTCTATTTTTAGGGTAATAACCTCTTCCTTTATTTGAAATTCAACAGGAAAAATCATTTTGTCTCTAAAGCATTATGAAAATCCTTGAAAATCATCGAAGGGTAATTTGAATTCTAGGAATATGCTTTCAGATTTCTTTGCGTGTGATGTATTTATAGAAAATATTGGACATTCAAAGTTGATAGCCTCCCTTGTTAGTAAGAAACCATTTAGTTATTATTTTTGAGGCCTGCTGTCACCTTCCCTTCCCCAATTGGGGAGAAAAGAGGGTAGTGTAACGGGTTATTTTGGAATATGCAAGACATACGCTGATGAGCTATAATTACATAGTGACATCTTGGGAACTGCTATTTGGACGCTGTTCCCAGCTAATTTATTATTCTTTAAAGATGCTACATTCATATCAGTTTTCATTTACTTTCATTTTTTTTCCTATTTCTTTATAACTGGGAGCACTGCTATGAGTTTAAATATCTCAAGGATTTTTCTCTACAACCTGCAGTCAGCTGAATTAAAACTTGTTAAACCAGCAAAGAAGCTAAAGGTAAAGCTCCTTAAATACTTCTCAAAATCTTCTAATTGGCCCCTTGAAGAATGTTTGCTTTGATTTTGGTGCTTAGTTGTGTCCACTTGTAAGATAGTCCTGACTGATATTACTAGGATATCTCTGCCCTTTTCCTGAGAGGGGATGCCATTTACCTAGATACTCATCCAGAATAAAATAGCGTGAATTTTATTGGTCAAACAGTTTAAATGATCTACTTTTCAGATGTTTCTGAAAGTCTCCTGTGAACATAGTCTCTGCTCCCGAGTAGCTGACAATGTATTGGGAGGGAAGCTTGGGAAGGGGCAAGTGCTATAGGCGGCATTATGGAAGCACCCAGCTTGGGGTGGGGGTGGGGGTCTCTAGCTCTCCTGAGGAGTTAGAAGAGCCTTCCTGGGGAAGTAACTTCTCTGTGGAGACATGAGGTCAAATCAGTGTTATTCAGAGAAGGGACATGGGGCAGCGAAGAGCACTGGAGGCAGAGGGATCTGTGCATCGAACCACACGGGGGTTGAGAAAGGACAGGCTGCCTTGGGGACACTCTAAATTCTGACTAAGATTCAGTGCACTCATGGAATGTCTTCAAATCTGGCCAGTTATATTCCTCTCGATGCTGGTGTCCATTCTACTTCTTGGCATCTTGTAGTGCAATGAACCATAGTCAGACTAACATGACAGAGAGAGAAGATGCATTTCGATCTTTACTTGTCCGATTTGTATGTTGTAGTGAATTGGAGAAGAGAAGCAACTGAAGGTTTGCAGAGGGAATGAAAACATAGCAGGATTGGTGATACTCCCCTTGGAACTGCCATTAAAGCTCAGTGCAGAGTAGCCCAGGACAGCCCAGCACACTGGCATATGGCCATCACGGTGTCTGTAGGGTATCGCTTTGCTCTACACTTGCTCAATCTTCATTTGATACTGAAACACTGTTCTTCAGAAAGTATGGTTGGATTACCATGATCAATGGTGACCCAACTTACTTTGTACTTGAGATAACTTGAGATTTGTTTTTGACTTGAGATATAAATAACTGAGGATTTGCCTATAAATTTCCATATAAAAGGTAATTAGGCTTCAACTGGTATCTTAAGAAAATTTGCCTAAAATTATTCTCTCCTCTTCTTTCCTTTCTTCTTTTGTTTCCTCTCCTCTTCCCTTTTTCTTCTCTCCTCCTCCTCCTTCTTCTTCCTCCCTTTCCTCCCTCCCCTTTCCTTCCCCTTCTCCTGCTCCCCCAACTCCTTCTCCTCCTCCTCCTCCTCTGCTTCTTCTTCTTCCTCCTCTGCTGCTTCTTCCTCTGCCTCTTCTTCTTCCTTCCCCCCTCCCCTTCTCCTCCTCCTCCTCCTTCTTCCTTTTTCCTTCCTTTCTTCTTCTTCTTCTTCTTCTTCTTCTTCTTCTTCTTCTTCTTCTTCTCCTGTCTTCTTCCTCTGCTTCTCCTTCCTCTGCTTCCCCTTCCTTTCCTCCTCCTCCTCCTCCTCCTTTTCCCTCTCTTTCTTTCTCCACTGAAGATCAAGGGCTTTTCTACTGATGTGCTCACTCTTAACCAATTTTCAAATTAGAGATCCCATGAAAAGGGGTCAGGCAGGGAGTAAGCCTTGTAGAGAAGGTGAGAAGGTGAGAAAGAGCTGTCAATGTCTGGTGAGGTCTGCAGAGGCAGCAGTTACATTTTATGTTTTTAAAAGATGCAGAAAAAATGCTCCTGATGTTTTCTTCAGAATAAAGGCATAAAGCACCAGGACACCAAAGAGGAATATCACTGGACTCAGAAGTAGGTTCCTTGTTCTGGCTCTGTCTAGCTACATTGCATCTTGGGTGAACTGGTTTATTTGTAAGATACAATATTTGGACTGTATAAAATATTCAGTGCTCTATCTTTAATATCCTATCATTCAATTTTTATTCATTTGTTTGTTTATTTGTTTAATAAAAATTTGTGAAGAACCTAGAAGGTTCCAGGAGCTGTGTTAGGTCTGGGGAATGTGAAAGCACAAAACTTCTACCTTCAAAGAGCTGGGTGGGGATGAGGGCTTCCACAGGAGTGATAAATCCAGAGTTAAGAAAATACATGTTAATAGTGGGATAAGATACGTGCTATGAGAGAGGTATTCACAGGCTGAAAACAAGGAGAGAGTTACCTAATGGACACTGGAGCTTCGAGGCCATAGGAAGGTTTTACAAAGGAAAGGATGCTTGGTGAGCCTACAGGGACCCGTTGAAGTCATGTAGGAGAAGGGGGAAGCTGCTCACAAAGAGGTTGAACTGTGAATATTCAGTCTGTCTGCAAAAGGCAGGCATGTTGGTGAATGGTTGGTGTGAATGTGGAGGGGTGTCTGAGGCCAGATCCCCACACAGGCCAAGTGTGTCATGCTTTGGATTTTATCTGGAGAGTGTAGGGACCTACTGAAATCTTTTCAATAGGGAGTGGGATAATTATATTTTCATTTTGGGACAATCTCTTTGTGCACTGGAGGCAACATTTATAAAATGAGAAGATAGATGAATGAAGAGAATGACTTCCAACTTTTTCAGATCATGTTGTCTTCTGAGAATACTAAAATTTTAAATATTAAAATTATCTCCATAAAAAGTGCATCTACAGGTAAAATTATACCTGAATACAGTTGCGGGGTTCACAGAGAGCCCCTGAAGCCCATCCATTGATCACAGTAGATGAACTCTCAGTGCTAACATTCTATATTTAGTTTCCTTATTAGTTTTACTTCAGCGGGGTTTGTCCTGAACCTACTTAATGGATCCTGAAATTTTCTGTTATCTTTCATATTCTCTATTCAGTTAATGAAACCAAGAGCACATCTCTCACAAGTTCATGTGTAGTCCCTCTGACATTATCCACAGCATAAAATAGGTGGAATAAATAATTCATTGAGACAGCCGTCACTCTAGGGGCTCAGGCTCAGGGCTTGCTGGAGTCATCAATCTACTGCCATATGCTGCCATATTCCTTCCATATGCTCCCACTCCCTAGACTGAAGGAAGGTACAAGGCGGCTGGAGATGTGTCCACTAAAGTAAGGGTTTGGCAAGCAGTAGGCAAGCTTTTAGCATCCTAGGCAAGCAGACCAGTGTTTAGGGTAAGGGTGCCGTCATACAAAGGAGTAATATGGAGTGAGCTGAGAGCATCATTAAAGGAAGCAGCACACTGGGCAAACAGGGGTGGGGTATGAGATGGGGTGGTAGATAGATGGTGGGGTGTGAAAAGCAAGCAGGGTTCATGGCTTCCCTGCTTCCTGGCTCTACCTCTGGGGAGGGTACAGAAGTAATGTATTACTACCCCTGGTGTGTACGTGGGCCGAAGTTGTGTCTGTGCTCTTAGTTATAAGGATAACTGGTTGAGGGATTGGAGCAGGAGTGGGGAGACATCAGTTAACTCCCCTTGAAGAACAGGGAGGAAGAAAAGAAATGGGAAGACTGAAAGGGGTCCGTCTAGAAACACTGCAGACTGGTGGTGTTGGCAAAATCCTGTATTTCTTGCAGCAAGCTCTACCCTTTCCTTGTGGCCTAGAGGAAGCAGTTATGAGAAATGGAAGTACAGATGGAAAGAGTACTCATTCAGCCCAAGATAGGTACTTGGGGACTCTATTGATTCGAAATGCACATGCCTAAGAAAAGGAAAAAAGAAAAAAAAACAGACAATGTTTACTCACTCATCAGTAAGTAAACTATTAAAAGAATCTACTTCTAGTAACTATTGAAAGAATCTACTTGTAGAAAAATGGTTTTATTCTGAAGATTCAGTTTCTGTTGATGGGTATTTTTTTTTTTTTGGTAGTGATTAAACTGCATATATCCACCATCGTTTAGTCTGATGCTATTGTCTTGAAAAATATGTCAATTTTAAGCCAGCCAATGCTTAATTGTACAATAATCTTACTGTCTTTATTATGCCAATTAGTATGCAAGCCAGTCTTTCTTTTTTTATATACCAGAAAACAAGTTCAAAACAAACCATTAAATTTAGATAGAAATGTATTAATTCCATTTAAAAAATGAAGGCAACTAAATGTTATTTCACTGGGAAAAAATACCATTTATCTTTCCAAGAAATTTTCAGTTCATGTTCTATTTTATTTCAGACTACCTAAATTTAATTTAAAACCTTGATACTGCATGAACATAACTTAAAGTCAAACTATATTCTATAACAACTAATATTATTCTATTATCAGTGTCAGCTCTTTATTTTAAATCAAACAGTACCACCTATTTATTAAGCTTCTCTTATGCTCTAGTATGAGCAATTGCTAGTAATTTATATAGTCATTTATACCAGATCATGGGGAGGCCATAAGTTCTGCTTAAGACGTGGGAAATTCCAGGAGATGTGATAACTCTTTAGAGCGTCCAGTGCAGTGGTTCCCAAGAGAAGTTTGGATACCATTCCAATAAAATGTGATGAGTTGCACCTCTGTTTTGGCTTCTACTTCAGTTACTCTTTAAAGACTCCTTGGATGTGTGTGACTAGGTTCGCAGTCTTTTCATTTCTACCTCTCTTCCATCAACTTGTACCATCCTGTGATGTTCTCAAATCAAAATACCACTCAGTAATAACTTGGAGTTTGAGTGAATGCCATGCCCAACCTGAGTTTTCATCTCAGGTGGCAGAACAATTGGTCTTGGATACTTTTCTAATCAATGAATATATTTTCTTTTCATTGTCAAATTCCATTTTTTTTTTCTAAAACCTACCTACTCTGCCAGAATGTGTTGCACAACAAATATGCTTCGTAAAGGCGTCCTGATGTGGGAAAATTTAGAGGAGGTATGCATTGATGGACCAAGAGTTACCATCCCAGATGAACATGCTGAGTCACAAGATAAGCCCTTTAGAGATTGGGTGATGGTGGGTGGTGTTTTTTCTCTCTGCAGTCATCTGGTTTTAACCTAAGTAGACACACGGTGTATCAGGTGGTAGACTTTGGGCTCCCAGTAGAAGTTTTGAGACAGAGAAAAGGCTGTATTTCTTCATCTAATTGCCCTCCAGGAACAGAATTCCTTGATGAGATAATTGCTTACAACTTATCTAGGAAATTACATTACTTTGTAATCTTGCCTCATTTACAGGCAACGGTAAATCAGCTCCCATCAGAGCATCTTTCTCATGATGTCCTTACCTGCGGGTTAGTAAGACAACTGACTGTACACATCAGAGCATCTTTCTGATGATGTCCTTACCTGCGGGTTAGTAAGACAACTGACTGTACATAGTAGTCTGTTTTCCTTTCTGTTTTATAATTCTAATTTACTTCCTTAAAAGGATTGATTCTTTGTTGACTCTGCTTTATTTCTTTTGTCTCTGTTGTGTGTGTGTGTTTCTGTGTGTGTGTGTGTGTGTGTGTGTGTGTGTGTGTGCATGTATGTATTTAATTGCCTGAAAATAGCTCAGTAGAGTTTTCCTATCATTGTATTTATTAATGCAAGATGGCTGAACATTTGTATTTGCTCTTGGTCTTGGTTTTTCATTCAGTCCATTTCAAGTTCAAATTTTGCTCAAACTTAATCAGAATAAATGGCTAAAAGAGTTGCAGATTATAGGACAATCATTTGCTGTTTCAGGAAGGCAACACTGAAAGAGGGAAATTCTGGGTGGCCTACACTGTATTTCTGATTGACAAGAACAAAATGATTCTGTTCTAATTGATGGAAACAGAGCACAGAGAACAATGGCCAGAATAAAAGGGGTTAGAATTTGAACTCTTGTTCCAAAGCTAGAGCTATTTTGGTCAATTTAAATGGAACTATCTCAGATGATCAGTGGTTTAGAGGTGTCACTCAGCCGTTTCCTGAAATGGCCTATTAACAATGAATTACAAAATACAGCAGGTTGGTCAGTGGCATGGACTCTTTACTGTGTTTTCTCTAGGACTTCAGCTACACTGATGGTTCTCAACTGGAGTCATTACGCTCCTTTGGGGACATATGGCAATGTCTGGAGACATTTTTAGTTCTCATAATTGGAGGATGCTGCTACAGGCATCTAGTAGTTAGAGGCCAGAGATGCTGCTAAACATCCTACTGTGCACAGGAGAGCCCCCCACCAGAGAGAATTATCTGGCCCCGGATATCAATAGTGCTGCTCTTGAGAAGCCCTGAGTGGTATCAACAGCTCTGAAAAGATGTTGGGTCTCTCTTGGCTCAGATAGAGATCTTCTGGAGAGTTGTGGCCATCACTGCTTTTTAGGAATCTTAATAAGATAGAAAACTGCTTCTGGGGTTTGGAGTTTGGGGAGTGATTTGTTATTTGGGGTTCCCACATTCCCCTGGAATCTCCTGTAAACCCAGTGCTGAGGAGTTTTAGGATCCTTGTTCAGTCCCTGAGACTACCTGTGACTGATGTTCCAGTTACCTCAGAACTGATTCAGAACCCTGGCAGATCCCCCCCACCCCCAAATGACTTTGCCTTTCTCCTGAATTTGGAGCAATTTCGAGACCCTTTCACACACCTTGGATTCTGGGTTTGTGCCATGGGCACTCACCATCAGATTAACTAACAACAGTATTAATTGAATTAGCTTTATAAAGTCATAATATATTTTTGAAAGTTTTTGGGTTATTTGGGGGCCATTAACATAATAATAATTTTTTCCAAATAATGGAGAAATTCACCATCACCAACATGATCACCCTTGGCCTCTATTGCTGGGGGTAGAAATCTTTCTTGCTCTCAGGTGGTATCAACACTTGCTGTGTTTCATCTACCCTTGCCTGACCTTCATTATGTCAAAACATGAGGTGGGAGAAAAGAATCTGCATCATATTTACCTGTGGGGATAGAGATCTGTCACAATGAATGGAAGCCCTTCTAGTCCAGGTTACTTCTTTTTTCAGAAAAATTTTTAATGATTATTTATTTTTGAGAAAGAGAGAGTGAGCAAGTATGAGTCGGGGAGGGGCAGAGAGAGAGGGAGACACAGAATCGAAGCAGGCTCCAGGCTCTGAGCTCTCAGCACAAGAGCCCGAGTAGAGCTCAAACTCACAAACTGTGAGATCATGACCTGAGCCAAAGTCAGATACTTAACTGACTGAGCCACCTAGTCACCCCTGGTCCAGGTTACTTCTAATTACCAAGGTTCCAGGCTTAAGAGTCTTACTGTATTTATTATACAGTTTACAAAGCTTTCACCTCTGGTATTTCAAGTAATCTTCACCTTAGGAAACAGGTATCACTATCATCCCCAATTTATTGAGGAGGGAACTAAAACTCAGCAAAGTTATACAGTAGTTGAGTGGCAGAATGAGAACCTAATCACTGGTTTCTTTTCCTTCTGAAACCAGAGAATTTCCTACTATAGCAGAGTTAGACCTCACCTCAGTGGATCCTCCATAGAAGTGCATGTCAACCCTTAGGATCTGTCCTGCTTCAGTGCCTCAATGCAACCTGCATTTGGCAAGTGCTTCATCTTTTCTATTTGGTTGCAACTGTGCATAATGCCAGCTCCTTTCTTTTTTAACATGGTCCAGGCAGATTAGATTAGCCTCGTAGATATTCAGGTGTCTGGATCAGTATGAAGTTGTGACTGGGTCAGTCTAGCATTATGTTGACTTAATTTTATCCATTTGTTGGTCATAACCTGCGTAGGCTGGTACAGAAGAACAAGGAAAATGAGTTTTGTGGATGGGTATATTTCAGCTGTAGTTTATCAGCAGTACTTAGATAATGGTGTACTTCTGCCAATAAAGGGGATATTGTTTGAGGATTAAATGAGGTTTGGCAGAAGGAAATTTTGGCAACCTCATTTGGGGGAATTTGGAAGACAAGTCTAAAAACACTCATGTAAAGGGAGTGGCAGCTAATATGGACTGAAACCCCAGCACTTCTGGGTTTTTTTCCCCAATCCACTCTGTGTGCCTGCCTCCAGTCTGTGGACTGCTTCTGGGTGAATTGGACAAAATACCCCTTTGCGAGTGCAGTCCTGTGAGTGCAGGGCTCAATCCGGAAAAAAGAAGTCCCACAAGCTCAGGACTCCGTGGCTGGCCCCCTGGTAGATATTCGTCTCACTCACTTCCTGGCCTCAGTCCTTTACACAGTGCACGAACTGTGTATTGTATGCAGTAGCCTGAGGGCTAAAGAAAGAGTTTCATCATGAGATTCTATATCCCAACATTTTAAAAAGATTGAATCTTGAAGTGAGTAAAAGCAAAAACCAACAAGCCAACAGAAAAGGTTCTTGGATAACCAACAAAGCTTTCACAAAGGCCAGGCTCTTAGAGGGCCATAAATGCCAACAGTCCCATTCAGGACCTACTGACTGCAAGTAACAGCTGACCGATTGATTGCAAGAGAGGAGGCAAAAGAAAATTTATGACAGATACTCAAGTCTTCAAAAGTCAGCAGCCTGAGGGAGCCTTTTACCTTTATTTTACCTCCACAGTCATGGGGCACAGATACTACACCAACAAATAATGACTGTATACAACATTCATATTTATAATGACTACCCCAAGTATATGAAAGCACTGAACTATTTTCAGAGGTTTTATTTTTTAATGGTTGGCATTTAAAAATATTAACACGTATAGGAGTAAGTTCTGGTTATCTTGAACATTCTCTTACTTAGGATGTTTAGTTTCTTGATGAGATTAGATACACAAAGAATTTCAGGGTAAAGTAGTATAATTATCATTTTGTTATAACATTTGTAAGTAAAGGAATAGCATTGTATAGCTCATCCTTCAGAATGAACCATTAAATAATTAAATATTCCAAACTACATTTTGGAGATAGAGATGTAGTAACACACTACATGTCCCAAACAATGTTTCTCAAAATCTGTTCAGTGACATATTAGATTATGAGGACATTAATCAGAGTTCTCTGAAAAAACATATTCCTTGGATAAATGAATTTGGAAGATACTAAGATCAACAAAGTAAACACACTTCTTTGTTGTAGGACTTTTTAGGGCTTGTAATATGTTAACATGCATCGTGGCTCCCTGGGAGAGAATGTAATATGAACATCCGCCACATGTAAAAACTCACGATTAAAACTCATCTCTACTTTGCCTACTCATCCCTTTCCAAATTTAGTGGGGGTGATCTCCTCCTCCTCTGGGTGGAGATCCAGATGGTACTGGATGCCGTGATGTTTGATCACTCTTAGGTGACAAAATTCTGGTTGCATTGAAAACAGACTTATTTCAGAAAGCATATGTGCAACATACTTCAAAACAAGTACAGTAACTCAGTCCCGGACTTCGCTCAGGGCAGGTGTGGTTCAGGTTGGATGCCTCGGTCCCAGGAAAGTGGTGGCTGTCCTTATTGCTCAGCAGCTCCCTTTGGCAGCTGCCACTGAACTTCCTGACAGGGTGAGGTGTAGGTGAGGGGGTAGGTAAGGCAGGTGTGGCCTGGCTCTTTGCTTTGCTCTCTCTCATCTTGGCCTATATTAAAGCTCATCTTCTTCCCTGATGGTACTTTCATAGGCTTCCTCTCCCTCTGTTCCACTGACACGGAACACACTCTTCTTTCTGCCTGGAGGTGATTTCTTCCCAAATTTTGGGCAAACTTCAATCAGGAGGCCTATGTGGATGGGACCAAGGCCTGCTTGCTCTCCTGCCTGGCTCATATCTGGTCTGGAGGTAGCACCCATGCCTCCCTTCCCCAATGAGTCTGGGAGCTTGGGTCACCCTGGGTATGCCTTCATAGGAGATGGTGAGCCATTCTCCCAGCCCACAATGACCATTTCTAGGTCCCATTTCAGGTGTTTCATGGGGAAGAAGAGGGAAATGCTACTACATTCTAACTCTGAAAAGATCCTTTTTGTATCTTTACTCTCACCAAGCAGTTTAAGAGATGTGGACGAGCATTCTAGGATGGTTCTCTTCCTAAATTCTGCTTAGGGATTGGGGGACAGGGAGAGGGCACCCTCTCCCTCTCGCTCACTTGGTTATCTGAGCACTGCCAGGTTGATGACACAGGTGAGGTCCTATTCCAACATCCAGTGTCATGTATCTCCCCACAGAAGATACCTCCTGAAAGACACACGCATGCATGCTGTTCTTAGTACCATACTGGAATTTTCTGAATAGATTGTGATTTCCACACATAGCCTCCATTTCTCTCCATCTATTTTGTCCTCAGTCCTCAACGACTTCTACCATTGTTCTGCAAAACTGCTATTTGCAAGATCACCAGTTTCTTTCTGGTCTGTGTATTTATCTTCAGTACTTACCTCAAAATTTTCCCTTTCAATTGTGACATTGTATACTGTCAAGTTTTCTCTCTACTTTTCTAACCACTTCACTTTGTCTTCTCTTTTTTGTTCTCCAGTAAGGGAATAATACAAGCATAATCTCTCAGTCCTTTGCTAGTCTTTTTGCTTTTCCTGGAAATCTCACCTGTTGTAATAGATGCTCTTAATTCTCACCTCAGGGCTTGAAGGCCCTTCTGGTTTCCACTTACAAGGCCCTAGATAAATATGTCCCATGGACAATACATGTTTCTGAATAGATGCCCTGCTGTTCCTAGAACTCCATATATCCTAGACCAAGTTATTTCCTTCCCAGGACATTCCTTCCAGGGCTACTTAGTCTGTCCGTGGCACTGTTTCTCTCTTGCTCATCTCGGCTTGAGATGTTAGTGTTTGGACTTCTTTTGTTTCTTTGCTTGATATATGATCAATCATGAAGTCTCAACAGTTCTTGGCTTTTTTCTTTCTTTCCATATCTTGTTGAGTCATTTTTTGATATCCCGAGGGACTGGTCTGCACATTTTTCTCTGCTTCCAGTTTTCTTCCTGCACCTAAGATGTTTTGCATTGTTTTACTTGAAATCAACCTAAAACATAACTTTGATTCTGTTCATCCTTGGTTCAAAACATATCTCACAATTTCCTTTCAAATTAAGTCGAAACCTAGCCTGGAAAGCAAAACTCTGTAATCTGGCCCCACCTTCCTCTCCTTTCCAAAGCTCCGCTCACTTATTCTTTAATGCAGACACTGTGCTGGAGTCACACGGGCCTCCACATTTTCATACAGAACACATGAAGTCTGTTTCCCAGCACTCTCCTCTTGAGTATTGAATCTTGAATATCTTAAAGAGTGTACAAGAACTCTAAACTTCTATAACTGTGACTGTCTATAGCATTTCCTCATTTTGTCTGTTTCCTCATTTTATTTTCGTTGGTAAAGAAGTGCACATTAGTAACTTCTAAGAGTCTAGAAGACAGGAAAATGTTTTCTATTTCTCTGTATACATCCCATAATGCTGAATGCAGTTCCCTGCAAATGGAGTATATGCTTATTTAATGTTGATTGATTGAAACGTAATAGAGCTGATCATAATTGGTCTAACAAACCTGGGTGGGAAGTGTCCTCACTTTTCCCCAAGGGTAACTGGGGTTCATGTTTCTCTGTCTCCATTTTTGCTCTGCCTTCTCTACCAGAGCCACCTCCACGTCTTTCAAGTGCTTCTGCACACGTGTGGAGTAACATGAGTGTTTCCCAACTCATTTTGATTTAAAAAGTTGACACATACATTTGTGAAGTACTGTTTGCTTTCCTTTGTCAGTTCAACATTTGAGGACCAATTGATATTTGGAAATCTCAACAACATTATCTTCACTGCAACTTTACAACATGGATAAACATTGGCTTTTTCAGTGCTCATTTTTATTATGATTGTTGTTAACTTTTTTGAGAGGTCATGCAACGAAAGCAGTAGTTTAGAAATTAAGGAGAGATGGATTCTGGGAATAAATCTCCCATCAGCCTGCTGGATATCTTGGCAAGATACCTTGACCTTTCTGTGTCCCACTTCTTTTCTAAGATGAAGTAAAATGATAATGTTCACCTATTACATAATCTGTTTTAAAAAGAAAGGAAGAAAACAAAACATTTGTAATGTTTTATATACTACTACTATATTCAGTTGCAGGTATTTTTCAAGTAGTAAGTAGGAAAAAATGAAGGTATGAAATTTTAATTGATTTTAAGCTGCTAAGTTAATGTTTTCCTTATTACACTTTTGAATTGGGTGCAGTGGATCTCTCCTGCACATGGCTCTGACCTTGAATATTGAACAAAGATGAGATTTGGGGCATCAATGACACCTTAAATCCATATATCAATTCCATTTTTTTTGAGGATAAAAGAAGGCTCTAACACGTGCAGTTTATTAAACACATGTTTATAAAATGAGATAATGCTGTCAGCTGTTGATTTACTCTAGTGGATAATGTGTGTTCAGTAAGTGTTATTATTGTTATCATATTCTGTATTTTTTTTTCATAAGGGCCCTATAGTAATAGAAGCTAGAAGAAATGATACAAAAATGTTAAGAATAGTTGAATTAGACATTATGAGTAATTTTTTTCTATTTGCAAGTTCATGACTTATTTAATCAATTCATTCCTTCAGTTAGGAACCATTCTATGAAATCCTGCTCTATATCAGGCCCTTTGCTAAGCCCTAGTCATCCAAATGTAGATAAGACCAATATGGTCCCTTCCCTAGTGAAAGAGTCTACATTTTGTGAAGACTCACTAGAAATACTTTAAAGAAAAGTTTCAATAATTGTTCTCTGTGCTTTCTAACTAAAGATTGTCTTTTATTATTATTATTATTTTTGTTGTGTTAAGAATACTTAATGTGCCTTAAGTTTGCCAAGACATACCTCTGTTGACTCTTCTGGAGTAATTCCTATAGTAACCTTTGGGAGAGGTGGTTCAAGTCGGATCATGTCTGTTTTTTAGTTATGACTAAATAACTCACCTAAGTTCAGGCAGGCAGGGGAAAGCACTATGATCAATTAAAGAAGGGGAACATGCAAGCTTGATTTGCCTACTGGTTGGGGTTTCTGAAGAAAAGATGAAATAAATATCTCTGTGCCATTCCTTAAGTGGGGAGCAACTGCTTTTCTTTTCTTTCCTTTTGACGTTGATTAGACGTAGTTGGTAGTTTCCACATTTCATGTAATAAGAATAAATTGGTGGTTTTTCTGCCATGTGTTTGAAGGGCTATTACTGTGAAGTTATTTCATTCCCTGATTCAGATGCATTTAACCATTTTTTTCCCTTGTGCACTTACGTGTGTTCATATAGACACATATATGTTTTTTCCTCAGAAAGGGTATTTTTCTGTCCTAGGATATTCACAGGAAGGGACTTGTCCACACAGCTTCTGCCAGGACTGGGCATAGTTTTCTTCACTGCATGGGATCAGGCACATTTCACTGTTATTTTCAATATCTTTTATTTTACAAGAAGATATATTTGCTTCCCAAAGCCATGGGTAGTCAAGTAACCAATGAATGATCAAATGACACCCCTAATTTGTACGTAATTAAAAGAGTCATCTTCTTGTGTGCCATAGTATGAAAAGCCTGAAGGACTCAAGGTAATTCATAGATTCCCCTAATGTATTTACATTCAGCTCTTTCATCTGTTGTTTCTGCAAAAAGCTTCAAAACTTTTTAATTTGATAATATAATTTTAAGATCAGCTTTTTTCTTTTTTACTTTAAAATGCTGAGCTTTTTTTTTAACATCATGTAATTGTGTGTGTGTGAATTGGCCAAAGAGTAAAGTTCTGAGAAACCAGATATGGGAGCTTCCTTGAAGGGGCCATTGCCTCCCGATTCCTGCGCACGGTGGATGAGATTTTTATTTCACACCCAACCTGCATGTTACACTTTTCATATGGAGGAAGAACTCGGGACCAAATACAAAATCCAAAATGCAGCAGAATTCAGACCCAGTGCAGATCTTCAGTGCTCTACAAATTCTGAGAAAATATGGCCCCAGAGTAACAAGTACCAGTTTAGATTTCACAGGACACATGGAAGATGTAAGTGTCCTTTAGCAGAACTCTCACTAAACACCCAGAACATAGGGGAAACTTTGAGGCCATTGCAGATAAAGAATTGGCACTTTCTAAATATAATGGCGAGGGGCTTCTACGGGGAAGAAAACATCCCAGTGCAGATGGTGTGGAGGTATGGATGAGAGTAAGAAAAGCACTCAGTAGCGTCAGTGGAGTCTAGATGACTCAAAAGTAGGAGCCACAGTGGGATTTGAAATGAAGGATTTCTCATCAACATAGTTGTCAAAGGATTGTACTAGTGTTATAGTGAGAAGGACTGTTGTTTGTTTAAAGCTGTTGTATGTGAATGTGTTCATTAAGGTTAATGAACTAACTAGTAGCTTCTAGTAACTCCACCCTTGCTGAATGCCTAGTATCCACTGGTTTCCAGACTAAACACTTATGGCAGCATCCTCTGCTGGGTGGTCTCATCCTTGTGTTACATGCATGACAGCGAAATTAAGTAGCATGCCTAGTATTTGTGAGAGCTTGAATTTAAACCTAGCCTGCCTCCTTACCATTTTACCACACTTTGGGTTAAGGTAAAGAAGAAGCTGCTATGGCAGAAAGACTCCAAACAACAGTCACTTGACCACAGAATTTTACTTCTTCTTCTGTAATAAATAGTCCAACCAATTTCCTGTGATTGTGTAGCTCTGCTTGGGGAGGTTATCCATAGGCCCAGGTTCTTTCCATATTGTTACTCTATCTCTTCTGGGGTTTGTCGTGATATTCATGGTTATAGTTGGGTCATTGTTATATCCCTGTTCTAGTTTGTGGGAAATGGGAAAGAAAGAATGGTGGATTGCATGCCCATGGTCTTATGGCCAAGATGTGGAAGTGGCATGCATTGCCACTCCCTTCCACTGATAGGAAATTAGTCATAATGTGCCCAACAGCAAAGGAGCCTAGGAAATACAATCTAGCCGTGCAGCCATGTGCCCAGGGCAAGAGCAAAGAATTGATTCCGATGCAAAGCTAGCAATCTGCCACACAATGGAAGGAATGTTACTCTAAAAAGATATGGTTGGTGTAACAAATATGTTTCCAAGCAAAGAGAAAGGGAGAAAGGGCAAAGGCTAAATATGCAAAGTGGATATGACCAGAGGAAACACCATCATGTCACTTTGTGGCATGGCCAGGGCTTGGCTCTTCCTGCTTATCAGGTTCTTTTTGTCAATGTCACAGATTTAAGCACCTTTCAATATTAAATGTTAAATATATTTAACATACAAATAAACATTTAAATATGACATTTAAATGTAATATTTCCACTATTGCCTGAAGAGTGAGGAGGAAAAAGAGAAAGAGGAGGTAGTGGATGTGGTGCTGGCTAAGACCTCTGTGAGCTCAAAACTTACTTATTCAGTTTACAGATCTTTTACATGTATTTCATTTTAGTTTAGGCTCTCAAATTAGGTTATTCTGATAATGCTCATTATACAAATGCTTTAGACTTGGAATTAAGGCCAATGAATGGAAGGAGGAAGGGCTTGGTTTCCTGTCATCAAAAGCTACCAATACCACTTTGGGGTCTCAGGGCCTGAAGAGAGCATTTAGTTTATTTTCCATTTTCAGATTGCTAGGAATAAAGATTCTTTAAATCTTAAATACGAAGCAAGCAAAACTTGCACGGCTTGTAGAAAATTATTTCCTACCTAAAAATAAGACTCCCTGGCAGGAGCTATTTGCTGGATCAGAGCTTTAGGGCTTCTCATTGGCAAAGGCTTGTCTCCAGTGGTTTGTCTATCCTCATTGTACTCCAAACAAATACTTTCCTTCTTCATTAAGTGGATTGTTCTGTAGGTAATGGGAGGACAGGTTGGCTGCTACTCATGGAAAGAACTTTTTTAATAATTGAAAAAAATAGACTATCTCCATGTTGAAGTTCTTGAGCTCAAATTAGCAAAGCAGGTGGACAGATATTTTCTCTCTAGCCTAACTCCAGGGAGATTCTGAGCTGTCTTTGTTGCTTGTCCCAGTTCCTTTTGACTGATACTCAACAAAGAAATCTGCATCTTTTAACTTTATTGTTGTTTCTTCTAAAGAGGACTTTTATGATGAGGAAAGAAGAGGGTTGCCATATTTGGCTGCATGGATCATATAGGGTGCAATTCCAGGACAATCCTGGGAAAGTGAAGGTATCAAGCGACCCCTAGAATTCCTTATTTGTAGGGTAAAGGGATATGGAGTTTGGAACTGTGCTCCCTTTATTGCAGGGTGGTTCACACACATGTGTAGGCTGTTCTTTCTATGCAAAGAGTAAAATGGGCATTGTGTTGCCTGAGAGAGACAGTCCTGTAGCCAGGATGTGTGAGAATGCCTCTTTCTCTAGAACCATCCAACATAGGTTATTGTCAATCTGGTGGGAAATACGGCCTTCAATTCTTTTAATTCATATTTTCCACATTTGTGGTAATGAAAATCTTACTTCTTTATACTGGACCTTTTCATTTCTTTTTTTTTTTCTGGGAATTATCTTTTCAGAAATTTTGCCCATTTTTATGTTGCGTTGTTTACCATTCTCTTAATGATTTGTGGAGAAGTGAGTGCTTTTCCTGTTGTAGACCTTAAACATTTGACTTCTATATATTTTGATAACACTTTCCCCAGTAAGAGGGTAAAAATTATTCTAATATATTATTTCTCCTAATTTTATTGATGTTAGGATCTTCAGGCCTTCTGGAATTTACATGTGTTATCCTGTGGTAGGGGTTTACTTGCCTTCCTCATCTTCCTTCCCTGTAGCCATTCACCCAGAAGCACCTAAAGAATGGTCTCTAGCTGGGGAGACCTGGGGCTGCCATCACTGGACTTAAAGGCTGTGCATGTCCTATGATGCTACTTTGTGACAGAAGAGACTGGGACTGGATGTAGTGGGAAACACACAACAGTGGTCTATTGTTTCTAAAAGATGCAAATATCCACTCTCAGATTTGCTGAATATGTTTATTTTAGCTGGGCAATGTTATATAGGACAGGTAGGAAGGGAAGACGTGTTTTTCAGAGTGAAGACAAGCCTCTATTATATAACGTGTGAGCCAAGGAAAGCATGATTTTATGGAGCAGGGAGTAGCAACGATAACAGAATGACTGCATTTGGTTGGCCATATGCTTTATATTCTGTCTTGAGTTAAGATTGCTATACATAGAGATATTTTATCTGTAACCTCTGAGCTCCTGTTCACAATCTTGCTGAAAGTTATGTATGTTATCTGTAAGAAGGATTTTCTCCCCAGGAGGCTGATAAAAACATGATAACGCAGGTACAAGAAAGACACCAGCATTTCTGGTAATATCCTTGAGATGGGCTGGCTGATGCTGTTGAAGTGGTAGATGCATTGTGTTAAAGTTTCCATTGTAAAATAGCACATTTTGGGAGTGTTCTTTTGAAAGAAAGGGTCTTTTTTCTAATCAGAGTAAAATACTAATATATCCTTTGTGTTTTCCCTGTGATTTTTTTTTTTAATTTTCAAAGTTTATTCATTTTTGAGAGAGAGAAAGAGACAGAGAGAGAGCACAAGCAGGGGAGGGGCAGAGAGGGGGCCACAGAATCCAAAGCAGGCTCCAAGCTCTGAGCTGTCAGCACAGAGCCTGACGCAGGGCTGGAATCCACGAACCACGAGATCATGGCCTGGATCATGACATGAGCCAAAGTCGGATGCTCAACCAACTGAGCCACCCAGGCGCCCCTCCCTGTGAAATTATATTCTAGATTATTCAGTCCTAATGATGTGTTTTGGGAAGACTTTCCTGCTTCCACTGACATTTTTTCAAAGGTGTATTTTCTTAAAATTTTTGTTGGAGGAGAGGAGTTTCTTTTTCCCCTTTTGGAAGGTGGCCTAATGGAGTGGGTGAAGAATAAAAAATAATTAAGAAAATGTTGGAGGGATTGCAGTAAGAAAAGTAAATAATGCGTCTTAGACGCCAGTAAAACCGTGTCCAGATTTTCTTGGCCATTTAGCAGCTCCATTTGTTTGGAGTAGTTCTGGAAGCCAAAGGAAGCTCTCTTAGATAAGAGCCTTATTTCATTAACTCCATCTCTTTTTCAGCTTGTAGGTGGTCACTGTGTTGGATGTGCAGCTAATGCTACAAGTGCATACACCCAGTTTAGCAATTAAAGTCAACCTCATTCAAATCCCAAAGCGGAAAATTGGTTGTAGTCTTCCATAGCTTTGCTGCTCTGTGTGGCTCTTGGACCAGCAGCGTCAGCATCACCTGCGAGCTTGCTAGGAAGGCTCCTCCCTAGACCTAGTGGATCAACATTCTAGATCATTTAAACAGGATTAAGGTTTGAGAAACACTGTTCTGCCACACGAGTAGACCAGACATAACTTGAATCTTAATGTCTATTGTCTTTAGCTCATTTGAAAAATAACACATCAAATATGTATCGATGTATTAAAAGAAAAAAAAAGCCCTGCTTCCCAGAATATGATGAATGGGAAGAATCTACAGTAACCAGTTAATAGAAATTTATTCATTGCAATTGCTGACTCAGGGCTTTGCACCCTGGCAAACCTGGGCTGGAATCTTGGTGTTATGACTTACCAGTTTCATTACCAGCAAGTGATTTATCCTTTTCCCCGGCTTCAGCTGAAATGAAGTGTTCTCTCAGCTCCATAGTCTTTTGACCCCACCCTGTCTTCCATGATGCCACGCTGATGAGCAAAATAGTTCATGTGTGTACAAATTATATTCAGTCAGCTATTCTTTTCAATAGCTTACTTATGTTTTATTCTCTGTGTACTCCCTTTCTAAGTACAGACATAAACCAGCCACACAGACATGTATCTGAGCTAAGGGAAAATCCGTGTAAAAGCATTCGTAAGCTCTTTTCATAGTTTAAATTATATTAACAAGTTTCCAAAGAAATATTTTGCCAATTTTCTCTAAAAATGGATCAATGACCCCGGCTGTTGGCTGGATCACCTGTGTCTATTTCTAACCTCACTTCTGGCTATAACAACAATATGGGGAAACTTCTGGTGAAGGTATGAGTATGACACATTCTAAGTATTTACATTATTATAAACTATGTCCATAAATATGTCTTCAAGAAAGGCAAAGGGAATTTTAGCTTTTTTCTGAAATATCAGAAAGATACCTGATTTAGATAGGAGATATGTAAATGAATTTTCACTGGAAAATATCTCTTGCCAGGCATGTCGATGAAATGTGCATCTTTTGTAATTTAGAATAACATCCCAGAAAGAAAATATCTCTGTACCTTACATGGACGGAGAAAGACAGGATACACAAGATAGTACAGATGATGGAAACATTCTTTATATTAAACACATTTTTAATTGTCTCTAGAAAAGTGCCTGCAACCTGTTTTAGCTTGAAGTTTGGTATTTGTTAATCATTGGTTTAACCTTTATTTCATTCTCTTAAAGCTGTCATATTGTCTTTTTTTTTTAACATTTATTTATTTTTGAGAGCACAAGCAGGGAAGGGACAGAGAGAGAGGGAGACACAGAATCTGAAGCAGGCTCCGGGCTCTGAGCTGTCAGCACAGAGCCCGATGTTGGGGTGGAACCCATGAGCCGTGAATCCGACACTTAACTGACTAAACCACTCAGGTGCCCCAAAGCAGTCATATTTTCTTGTTAAATAATCTCTTTAGTATAATTCACAGTATTTTGACCTGGTGCAGTTTTACAATATGAATTTCTTATGTCCCAATTATTTCATTTAGTAAAGCATGTCAATTTAGTTAAGAGACAATTTAATGATGATAAAGAAAGTGTCGCCCATTAATACACAAGCTGGGCACATAAGTGGTGATTAACTAGATCTGGGAGGAGTATAAATAGCTGCATAATTAAAATTTAAGTAGATCTTGGAAACATGATTATTCAGGTAATATGTGTCCCTAATACTAGTTCAGAGTGGATGCCAACACACTGATTTCTCATTATATGTGATCCAAATCACAATCTCTAATTGTAAATCAAATCACTTTGCTCTTGAATTCAACACTTTACTTTTAAGAGATGTTTTATATTTGTAATTGTTGCTTGTGAATTTGTAGAAGATTAGAGTTTTTGGGTGTTAATTCTACACTGTGAAATTTTTACCTTGAAAGACTGAAAGCAATTTAAAAATATATTTCATTTATGGCTTAGATGACTTAAATATTGTTGGTAATATTACCTTTTTAAAAAATTTTCTTGCTTGATTTGAATCAGATTTGGAATTCTTTCCTTCTAAAAGGGAAAAATCCCAGATGGTTTAGAAATAGGTGCAAATACTGGTTCTGTTGAAATACAGTTAGCACAAGAAAGAAAGAAAGAAAGAAAGAAAGAAAGAAAGAAAGAAAGAAAGAAAAAGAAAGGGAGGAAGGAAGGAAGGAAGGAAGGAAGGAAGGAAGGAAGGAAGGAAGAAATACAGTTAGCTCCAGCTGGTTGTCCCTCCCTTTCAAAATAAGTTAGAGTGTGACACTCACCACTTCTCAAAGGGGTGGTAGTGCCCTGCTTGCACTGATGAGGAATGGCCACTATGCCATTGGACTTACTCCCTTGCAGAATCTCTCCAGGACTTTCCCTGGCACTGGAGAAAGGCACTGGGGGCCCAATGCCCTCTGCAGGAAACTCGTGCCCACAAACCCATGGCTTGTATGGAGTAATTTTTTCGTATGTGCTCAGAGAAAGAACATGAGTGTCTAGGGTCCCTAATTATGGGTAAACGTGTGCAGGAAGGTCTCTGAGGAGCTACCAAGTGTGAGAAAAGTCTTCCTCATGGGAGGCTGAGCACCGACAGGCAACAAGAGTGCAGCCTGCAGCACTTCCTCCTCTAGGTCTTATTTGGGAACTGCCAAATGAGGACACACAGGAGAACTGGAGTCATGGGAGCAACACAGGAGACGGAAGATGGGCCACTGCCCCAAGCTTCTGCAGCCCTGCGCACCTGTACTCCTCCATTGCCCCTCCCATGTCCCTCCAGTAGGGAGGCATAGCGAGTGGGGGCCCTCTGAGTTCACAGTGTCCACCAGCCCAGTTTTCTCTGGTGTCTGATGAACTCAGTTGAGCACGAGTGAACTAAGTGTCCCCATTGCCTGCTGCAGACTGGGCAGCACACGGAGAGTTCTGGAACTCTCTCCATGCTGACATGCTACACAGCCATTGATACCAGCAGAAAGAAAATGCTCTTGCCCTCTTTCTTTTTATTCAGTCTGTCCTGGGCACAGGCACACTTCTAACTCTATCTCACAGGATTTTTTTCCTAGAGGGGGATGGTCCTGGGGTAAGCCTGTGATGTGGTCACTGTGGATGCCATGGTCCATGCTGGGGAAGGGGTGGCAAACAGTCCAGAATTGAGGCTCTTCTTCCCACTCCTTAGGAGAGCTCTACTTACTTTAAAGCCCTCAGAGTACTGTCCGGTTTCCCAGGGCAATGCACTTTGACCTATTCCTGCCAGGATTTTTACTCTTTGAATCGATTTGTATGCTTACAACAAGGATAGGAAAAGAAAATGGTCAGTAAGTATTGATGGGTTAATTGCTATATGCAGAATTCTTCCTGAGTCTCTTGAAGCATTTTCTTTCTGGAGAAAACTTTATTTTAGGCCCTTCCTAATTACTTCTCCCTATTCTCATCTCCAACCTGACTATCCCAAAGTTCAAGGACAAGGATCCTACGTCGAAATATCCAGTTGTGCTAAACAGACACACTTTTCTCCAGAAAGTTTGTTTTACTAGCTAAGAAATAAGGGATCAAGATATCAAAAAAATAAACAAATGTCCTTTTTTGATTCATATCCCCTATGGCCATAAATTTGGTAAGAAAACCACTTAAAAAATAAAAATTTCATTATATATCTTTATATATCCCTGGGGTGGTCCTTCTGAAACTTTAGAGTCACACAAATCTCATGGGGACTCTTGCTAAATGAGGTCTGGGGGATCCTGAGATTCTCTACATCTAACAAATATTCCACATCACCTGGGTGTTGCTGACCCCCAGACCAAGCTTTGAGTAACAATGGTGATCAGTGAATAATTTTATTTGGTTAAATTCCTAGCTCATTGGAGATTAGATGTATGAATTATTCATGATTTTTAATTTATTCATTTGTAAAACTTTAATGACATGTTGGAATTTTAATATTATCTTACATGATTAATAAATGTTATTATTTGGCATGATTAAATATTACAAGAAATATAAATAAATCCAAAAATATAATTTCCAAATGAATAAATGCTGCCAAATGTTTTTTTGACTTCTGTTTCAGAAATTTGCTGTGTATATATGCAATAGAATTTGTGAATAAACGAAATTTATGGATCAGATAATTATCAAATTACATGGTTACATGATACATGGTTTTGAGTAGACAGGAGAGATCTCCCTCTTTGGGACTCTCTCAGTATGAATGTGGACAGTATCTTGTATGTTTAAATTGTTGACATAGATACACATGAAAAATGAGAATAAAAAATTTTGATATTTTTTATTTCATTTTGGTCAGAATCACAAAAGATTTTGATTTCTCTCACTCAACAATGTTTTAAATCTTCACTGACTCTCAGGGTATTTTGTATACACTCTTTAGCTACAGAAAATTAAGTGTGATTCCAAATTTAAATATATTATAACTCATGTACTCCACTGGGGAGATACCAAGCCATTGACTTTTGTAATCCCAGATATAATTTATGGGTAATATGCATTTAATATGTCTGACATACATATATATGACACATATATGTGTATGTATAAATATAATATATATAGAACTTGAGAGAATAATTCTGAACTCTTTAATACCTAGCCATTTAAAAAGTGCTGAAAATGACCTTCAATTTTTTTTGTTTACTTTTAATTGTGTTAAAACACACGTAACATAAAATTTACCATCTTAATAATTTTTACATGTACAGTCACATTGTTGTGCAGCCATTACTACCATCTCTCTCCAGAACTCTTTCCAAATCTTGCAGACTGAAAGTCTGTCCCTACTAAACAACAAATGCCTATCCCTCCCCACCCCCCGGCCCCTGAAAACCACCATACTACTTTTTTGTCTTTATGAATTTGACTCTTCTAGGTATCTCATACAAGTGGAAAATTTGTCTACTACTTTTGTAGTCAAGAATGGAAATACATAGTTTATTTAATGGTTGGAGTATAAATGTTGAAAAACTTGACAGGAAACCAATTAAAAAACAGATTAAAAGTCAGCATGATGCAAGACAAAGGTCCAAGAACCCAGTTTATCAAGGACTTTATTCTTTTGCATGTCAACAACGATAAGTGTTGTGTTGAAGTTTCTAGGCTTTCTGTGAAATCATGGAAGCAGAATGACACGGGAGACTCTCACATCTGACTTTGTTTTCAAGTAGGAGGATCAGATATATCATCTACAAAACTAGGGGGTTGAACCAGAGATGATCTTCTAAGTTTATTCATTTGTCCAGCAATTTAATTTGAGCTCTTCATTTGGCCAGGCTTTGTTATAGGTGCCGGCGAGACAGCTGTGAAAAGAACAAATAAAGATCCTTGTCCTCAGGGAACTTTCATTCTAGAGTCTGGAAGCTAGACAAAATTCAGCCAAATTAAAAAAAAAATGATATCATGTATTAGACAGTGAGGAATGCTTCAGTAAACAAAGAAGGAAAGGGAAAGGGGATGGTGTGAGGTGGGATAAGGGAAGGTGAGAGAGGTAAGAATTCACGGAGAGGAGGACAGAGGCTGTGTGGGATGTCTCCCATGGAGGAAAGAGCAGGTTCAAAAACTCTGAGGTGGGGGAGCCTGGCACATGCCCAGACCAGCAAAGACAATGCTGGAGCCATAGTCAAGAGAGAGGGGAGAGGAGAAGGTGGTGAGGTTGGAGAAGTAACAGAAGGCTAGAGCAGGTAGCACCTTGTAGTCAATTTTATGGAACTTTGGCCACTACTTGAAATGAGACAGGAGCCTCTGAAGGGTTCTTAGCAGAGTAGTGACTCCATCTGGCTTAAGTTTCAGAAGAGTCAGTCTGCTGCTGAAGGAGGCAAGAGTGGAGGTCAGGAGACTGCTTCAGAGATTCAGTTGATCTATGTTCAGTGGCTTGGATCAGGCTGGTAGTGATAAAGGGGGTGAACCATAGTTTGAAGGTAAAGACCTACAGAATTTGCCTAAATCTTAGAAAGCTGAGTCTGCAGTTTTGGCCTGAGCCACTGGAAGGGTGGAACTTTCGCATACTAAAATGGGGAAAACTGTGGAAGAACAGGTATGAGAGGGAATATCCAAAGTTTTGTTAAGATTGTGCCCCCAAAATACCTTTATTAGAACTCGATTATTAGACTCTTTCTGTTTTGATTTATACTTATATGTTTACTTGATAGACTGTGAGTTATTTATTTATTTAATTAATTTATTTAAATGTTTATTTATTTTTGAGACAGAGAGAGACAGAGACAGAGTGTGAGTGGGGGAGGGGCAGAGAGAGAGAGACACACACACACAGAATCTGAAGCAGGCTCTAGGCTGTGATCTGTCAGCACAGAGCTTGACATGGGGCTCAAACTCACGAACCATGAGATCATGACCTGAACAAAAGTTGGACACCTAACCTACTGAGCCACCCAGGAACCCCTATTGATTTTTTAAATATTTATTTTTGAGAGATAGAGAGAGAGTGCAAGTTGGGGGAGAGGCAGAGAAAGAGGGAGAGAGAGGGAGAGAGAGAGAATCCCAAGCAGGCTCCACACTGACAGCAGTGAGCCCGGTCTGGGACTCGAACTCATGAACCACGAGATCATGTCCTGAACCAAAGTCTGATGCTCAATAGACTGAGCCACCCAGGTACCCCAAGACTTTGAGTGTTTTAAAGACAAAAGTTATATCTCAATAATCTTGGTTTATTGGTAATTAGTACTGATCACGATCAGTACAATGTCTAGAACAAATAAGTAAATACTCTTTGAATAACTGAGGGCTACTCAGCACTTTTCTCACATGATTGAGCCATTCACAGTATATACAGACATTCACCCAAGTTTACATCTCATCTATCTACTGTCAAAACACACAGTTCATCTGGCCATTTGGGAATTAGGCTCCTATTCTTTATTTGGCCCCGAGTCTCCCATCAGGGCCATTAGGTGTGGGAAGTGCAGAGCTTGTGATGTTAGGGGACCTGAGGTTGCAAAAAGGAAGAGAATACAGAAGAGGAGGTTGAAAAGGTGCGACTGGGAAGAGAGGAAGACAGCTGGGGGAGTGGGGTCTCCAGCACCAAGAGAGCAGCATGTTTTCAGGAAAAGACCCATGGCTTGTCAGTAAATCCTGATTAATCACAACTTCAGAATCTTTTGTACCTATCATTAGTGGAAGGAATACTGGGCAGGGACCACAGAGTACGAGCGTATGTCCTCGATAGACATGTCTTCTGTCAGCCTCACTTCATGTGTGAAACAGAGTTAATAGTCATTCCTAAGCCATTAGCTTGTCATGGGGATGAAAGTAGAGAAGTCCTGTGAAATTTCCTGCATGGGGCCCTCCACATTGTCAGTGTGAAATCAGCACTAGTTACTAATGCTGTTCTTGATTTTGTTTTTGTTTTTTTACCTCCAAAGAGAAGAAGGGTAGAAAATAAAGAGATACGGGGAGGAAGTCAGTGAAGATCAAATTCAATATCAAATTCTTGAGAATAGCATTTTTAAATGAACCCAAAATATTTTTGAGACTGTTCTTAAAAATACACTTAATGATGGAGGAGGAGGTTTTGTATTTTAATATTCAGCATGCACAGGACAGAGGTGTGCTATGTTTAGAAGGCAGTAGAACAGAGCTGTTCAGAGCACATTTTTAGAGTCAGTAAAACCTGAGATAAAAAATCCCTGTGCTCGCACATATTGACTGTGTGATCATGGGAGGTTTCTTAACTTAGCCAAGCCTCAGTTTTCTTATGTGTAAAGTGAGAGTTATGGTAGGTAACTTACTGGGCTACTATAACAATGAAATCAAATAATATTAGCAGAAAACTTAACAGAGGGTCCTGGTGCATAAGAAAGGATTAATCAGTATTGATATTGTTAAGATAATAGAATATGATAGATGGATAGATAGTCCAATAGTTAGATAGACAGAGATTGTTTTCCATCCCAGGAAAATAGACATTAAGTGTTAACTAGGCAATTCTAGTCTTAACCTTTCTTAATCACATACATCTGATTAAATTAACCATTCTGAGTAAATTAACCGTTCGCAGTGTCAGAATAGAAAGGAAGGGACTAGGACTTTGAATGACTTAGAACTCTGTTGGTTTCACCATCTCTGTTGGTTTCGCCACTTTGCCATCTCCTAAGTGGCAGCTCTGCCACGTGGTAATGAATCTTAATTTTTTTAAAGCTCCTGTTGAACAACTAGAAAACATATTTGTGTTGGTAAAGAAGTAAAATCACCTAACTTACCTGAGGATAACTACAGTAGGATACAGTTAGCATTACTTATTTTTGATGAAAACACACCTTTGAAATAGGAAAAACTGCCATGAGGAAGCAACAAAAAAAGTATGTTTCCATTTTTTTTCATTTTACAGTTAGTAAACATGAACGAGAATATTGGTCAACATAAACACTCAGTAAAAGTTGGCTGTTACTCAATTAGCAATGGAGAGTGTCATATGCAAAGTTTCCCTTTGTGAGCATATTTCAAATAAAGAAATCTGCAAGTGTCTAGGAGTCAAAATTGCGGTGCATGCAATATATGATGTAAAACAAGGGCGGGTGGTTTACGTAGCTCAGCAGACAAGACGCCAGATAGTATGTGTGCTTGATTGAATGGCACCCAAGATGAGACAGCACCCACCTGTTACTCTGGGAACACAATGGGCAGAATCCTAGATTTTCACATCCCCTTCATTGGTTACTCTTATTTTTAATACTTAATGTTTCTATATTACCTGTATCATTCTATGTTGCAACAAGTCCTTTTGGGAAGGCAGAAGATAAAGAATACAATTTTATAAATAGACATGGATCAGTAAAACTTTCTGGTTGGAAGCAGATGAATGACTGACATGGATAGATTTGTGTGATATAGACCAGTAATTGTGGTGACATGAATTTGTGATTCTGTTTGCCAAACATGGATACCGACTACCTGTCAGACATTGTGATGATATCCGGGAGGGGAATAGCTGGGGGGGGGGGGAGACAAAAACATACAAGGTATGTATATTTTTGCCCTCAAAGAGATTGCAAGGTAGTGGAAGAAGACACCATATTAAAAATACAAAATCTTGCAAACACCTCAAATCTGTGTCATTAATTTTGCTGGAAACTAGACATTTGACCTGTGCATTGAGAAATGAATAGGCAGGTCTCCCTTCACAGATGGACAGAGCAGAACATGCCAAGCTAACAACAACAACAACAAAAAAAGCAAAATTCCACGAGGCAAGAGAGTGTGTGATAATCTTGAAGGAGTAGCCTAGAGGGGCCCCCATGTGGGTTGCATGGTGGATGCAACAGGGGATAAAAGGTGATAGTGGTGGGCCTCGAAAGGCATTATAATTATGTAGACTTTATTTTGAGGGAAATGGGAATCTGTTCAATGTTATTAAACTGAAGTGTAGAAAATGACCAGGGCTCACTTATAGGAAGACACAGACTGTAAGGCTGGGAAGCAACCCCCAGGAGCTTGAAATGGTAGAATTTGGGAATGTAGAGAGAGCATTGGCTGTGAAGGGCATACTGGGGATGTGAACATCAGTGACAGTATGGAGTCAAATAGGACCCTCTTGTCCCTGGCTTAGACATGTAGGACAAACTCGGTGCCATTAACCAAGACAGGTAATTCAGAAGGAGGGAAGGTTTGAGCAGGGGCTAGAGGATTGAAGGTCAAACATTTGGTTAAAAGTATAAATTTAATTCTGGTAGCCATTTATGAGGAAATGTGCTCCAAGTGTTAGAAATAAAGACTTGGTTTAAGTGGGCTGGCAGACATAGGTTTGAGAATTATCTGAATCCCAGCAGTAATTATAGGCCTGAGAGTAGATGATTTTGCCTAAAGGGATCAGCTCAGGTACAAATAGAAGAAAAAGGCCAAGAACAAAAACTTAAGGAATAAGTACATTTCAGGGATGAAGATAGAGCTTACCAAAGGAGAAAAACCAGGAGGAAGTATTATTGATGAAGTATTGAAGCTGAAATGTCAAAGAACATTTCAAAAATACCACTTTCCAAAATACCACATGTTATAAAACAAATTGAATAGGAAAAATAAGAAATAAGAGAATACTGGATTGGTCATCCCACAGACAATAATAATAATAGTTTTCACAGATAAGCAGGATAATGAATTTAAAAGTAACATAACTATTCATTGAGCCCTTCCTTGGCATCTGGGGTATTGACTTGAATCCTTATAAGGTCCCAAAGAAATAGGATTCCTTATGTACCCATTTTTTTCTCAGTTGAGCCAATTGAAACATGGAGAAGTTGAACAGCTTCATCAAATCATAAAGCTAATAAATGACTAAGTTATAATGAAAACCCATGCTGTCTGGCTGCAGAGCCCAACTTTTACCGACTGACTGTGGCAAGTTAGGATGTGACGCCGTGTGTGATGGTGTGGCAAAGGATGGGCCAATTTGGGGGAAATTGATGTGCACGTGAACTGTTGTGTAATTGACACAAGGCCAATTGGACAGAATCTGTCCACAGGGGTTTCAAGTGGCTGTATGACAACACTCTTCTGGGGCTGCTACCCCAAGCAGAAAGGTGTAAATATGGGGCCCTAGCTCCAACTCAGGGACTGTCCCAGTTGGGACAGTTGGTGTGAGCTGTTGGTCACAATTCTGTAACCCAACAAATGCATGGCAGAATGTTGTTTGCAAGGAAAGCATGATATACTTTATTATCTGAATGTTAATTTCTTTAGTATGCCTCCAAGAAGTAGTCTGGTTTGTTAAAAGAAGAGAAAAACAAAGGAAGGACATATTTTGCTAACCTCAAAGTTAAAAAAAAAGAAGAAATTTTAGACTTTTTTTGAATCAGTCTTTTAATCAGTAATTTACCTCTATCCTTAGTGTGTATTCTAAGAGACTCATATTAATTAGAGGTGATTGAGAAAGTGCCAGATGAAAGGCGATTCTAAATCAGTTAACAGTTGCGTAAGTTGAGTGTGTGAAATAAATCTCCTATTTTGAACTGACAGAGAGGCATGCAGCTTGCATGAATGGAATTTGTCTCCTCTGGAAATTATGAACTAAAGGGCATTGAAATTGTTAGCTGGTCCGGGGTGCTCACACCAGGAGTGTGCAGTGAAAAACGGAGGTGATAGTTACTGTGTCTAGAAATTGAAGAGGTCTCCACATTGTCTCCACATTGAAGAGGTGGATGGTGAAGTGTCTTGTCCGTGGGCTGAGGAAGGCTTCTCGAGGCGAGAGGAAAGTCAACAGATGTTGGGCAGTGCATGCTAGAGGATGCTGCCGCTGTTACCCTCAGAAGGGCTTCTTTCTTCCCAGGGAGGAAAGAACTGACTCTTCTGCTGGGAATTGGGGCCAAATTTGGACTGGGAAGCAGAAAGAGATTGAGAAAATTTCTGTGAATAAAGGGAATCAATTAGACAGTGAAATGTTTTCTGTTCAGCATTAAGGACCAAGTTGTAGATCTAAAACATCAACTTAGATGGGAATGGGTTAAAGAGAATGTTACTTTTCTCTACGGACATTGGGGAGTGGGAAACAATGGAAACTATAAATGTTCACTTATTAGTAACAAAACACATAGAACATAGTATAAAAAGTCGTCACTGGGAGATGGAGAACAGGCCAAAACACTTCCTCTCCAAAGCATCTTTTAAGATAGCCATAATTATTGATCGTCAAAGTATTTACTCAAAGGGATGAAACTGTAGTTAATTTTTGAGTAGTTGTATTATGTCTTATATTTGATGGAAATATATTGCGTAGTACCATTTGGCTCGACTCTGAGGTGTGAGTACATAAAGCCGCTTACCTACTAGCTTCAAGTTTATTTGGTAGACATAACACAAGTTACCATCTAGAAATACTCCCTTCTGCAATTCTTGGTGCTTTTAAAAGTTATCATTTTTGTCTCCATTTCAGTTGGAAAGGACCCTGAATGTTGCTTTCTCTTTGTCCTAGGACAACCTGTGGAAATGATAAATGGAATCTATTAACTCACCATAGCAACAATCGAGTATCCTATAATGGTGCAATACCCCAAGACCCCGTAACACAGTACAATTAAAGGAATTTCTTATTTAGAAAATAAGTTTTCCTATAAAGATACCATTGAAGAAGTGTTTCTGAAATCATATTTCCATAATACGAAAAGGCTTTAATCTGGAATTTCCTTGCAAGCTTGTCTAGAGCCCATTAGTATGACCCAGGAGAGAGCCTCTTTCAATTTGAAGTCTATTTGAATGCACACTAATGCATGAAAACATTTTTGGAGATATATTTTATATCTTTTAGTTTTTTTTTTCTGTTAATAATAATGGGGTGAAGTTCAGGATAAAAAATAATTTTCATAACATTTTGCAAACAAATGTTTTTATTCTTTCAATATAATTTCAATGTGTTTATGTATGAAAAGAGAAGCCAGATGATAAAATTAAAGTGTCCTTTCAAGACTGGACCTCACCTGTCACAATCCTGATTAACCTGCAACTCAGTGCAAGTTCTCATTACCATTATATTATTCTGTCTTTACAACATAATGAAAAATAAAAAAAAATTGTAACATATTCAAAAGTAGAACATTTTATATGTTATGCTGGGAAACCACAAAAGCAAAATGTGGGATAGATGTTGATAGAGACTGAAACAGTATAAATGTTAATTATGACAGTATGTTAAAGAGATAGGGCAAGACCTGGATGATTTAAAAGTATTTTAAAAATAGGGGAAAACTCTTTAGAAAGCCATCACCATTATAGACGAGTGCCACAGTACAGAGGAAGAAAGCAGAGTAAAATGATCATATCCTATTTAGATGAGGGGTCCTAACAAATGCTAGTCCTTCTTAAAAGTATTTAAACCACAAAACTGTCAAGAGAACTTACTATAGTCTGAGGGTCAGCACTGAAAGCAGATTAAATTTGGAAGCTATAAAAACTGTTGATGATTCTGGTTCCTTCTGCATCTCCAGGAACTGTGACAGTTGTCATTCTTGCACTGACAAGCCCCTGTCTCCAGGCACTGCCCTCTGCCCCCAGCCAAATACCCATCTCTGTGGCTAATCACTGATGTTGCTTGCACTCAGTCAGTCACCTTTTAGTAAAGTGGTCTTACATATACCCTAACTCTCACCTGTGCCAAATTTTGGTAAAGGTGTCATGTGTGGCTTTAGCATTTTTCTAGGGTGGTTTTTCTCTAGATAATTTGAAACCTATATTTAGAACTGTAGAAAATGAGATTTTAAACAAAGTGAAAGCTAGCGTATTCCAGGATAGTTTAACTGACCCAGATAGCATCCCAATAGATGATGAAAGACATCTATTGAAAGCCAATTTCCAAATAGCCTCCTCAAATATGGTTTAAACTGATGTCTTCTCTTTCTCTTAAGTGCAGTCTTGGGCTGTGTTAATGAAGGACTTATGTCTGGGTTTTGGTATGTAATCAGTACCTAGAAGAGGACCGTGTCCCTTTCTGATGTTGCATTTCAGGGAGGATATTCGTTCGAGGAGTGTTTGGAGAAATGACTGGGTTGGCCGTTGATCTAGAGACTATATAGCACAAGGACTACTCAAGGAAAATGAGCACTTACTCTGGGGGAAGAAATGTCTTGCTGACCTATATTTCAACAGAACATCCTCTAGAAGTAGTAGAAGAAGCTATTCAGCCTTTCTCTTAACAAAGAGAGCCAGTAGGGCACGCAGTACAAGGAGAACGATTTCAGCTCAGAAGAGAATTCTGCAATGACCAGGGCTGTCTCAGGGGGTTATGGCTGCTGGAGGTGCTTAAATTGGGGCTGGCAAACTATTGGCCCGAGTTTCTTAATTGGGTAGCAGGGGGCAATGCATGTCTTTTAAACAATACTTTCCCCTTTTCAAAACTGTGTAATTTGCTGAACACCTATTTGCTGACCTGGGGATGCCAGACCCTGTACTAGTGCTATAAAATAAAGTGCTGAATAAAAAATGGACCTGGCAAAAGGTTTAGAAATCTAACTGGAGGAAATGACATATATAAGACTAAGTATGAAATGGTAGAAGTGGTGTAATAACAGTATAAACGAAGTCCCAGGGGGACCCAGGGAATGGCAGTTAGTGAAGTCATCAAGTATTTATTACACACCTATCGTGTTAGTGACAGGGATTTTCACTATGTCCTGTGCTCAGAGTGTAATTGAGCCTTTTGGTCCCAGTGACTGTTGGTGTGGGGTGGGAGGGCTTTGGAAATCCACAATCAACTCCATAATTTTCCTGCTTGTGATTGAACGTGCAAAAGCATTATTGCTGAAGAGAAAAGCAAGGCGTTTCTGCCTCCTAATCATCTCTGAACCCGTGATAAAAATTCCTACTGCCTGCACAACCAAGTGATTAGGATAGACAGTCAGCCAACCATTACTTATTAGATGCCAAATATTTTCTAGTTGGTAGTGGGGATACAAAACACAAGGGACAAACATGTACCTTCAAGAAACTTATGGTCTTAGTTGGCAAAGTCAGTAATTATAGGAGATAAATAATCACTGAAAAGCTTAACAATCATTTATTGCACCACAATTGTACATTTGAACTTCCATTCTGACTTCCATCCCACATCTTTACAAATTATGTGTTAATTCAAAGAATGTGTGGTCACATTTTCATTGATGATCCATTTTTCTCCACGCGGTATCTCCACAAGATATCATCCCCATTACCCCAGAACTGAAGTATATAGATTCGGAAAGGCTGAAATGGTCATGCATAAGTTTCTGGGATGTACAGTCTTCTTTTTACTCATTGATGGATTTTGTGCCTCCTGTTTAGATTCTCAGCTTCTTGAGGATGGGGCTCTAGCTTGTTTCTTTGGGATCGTTGCTCAGAGCAGTGGCAGGCAATGGGTTTAGAGTTAGCCTCTCAACAAACTTACTTGTTCTTTTACCAGTAAGAACTATATTTTAAAAAGTTTAACATTCCTCTGTTATTGGTGGGTTGGGTTCATTAGGTGATGGGCAGTTTGGATTTATTTTATAAAATTTCCATCTGGAAAACATCATTTTTACCTCCAAGCCTAGTTCTCTTCTGATAATAATTGCCTCTGTGATGCAATTTTGCTTAAAGTCATATGGATGTGTTTGTAGAAATCCATTCTTTACTTACTTGCACTGCTGGATTATCTAGAGTTAGGTGGTCATGAAAAACTAAGGATGCATAGGAAAACATCTTCCACAGGATCCGCAGCATGTATGCTATCTTTCTAGCATGGTGAATGTTAATGCTACCGTAACCCATTTACAGAGAGTTCTTAAACTGCCTTCACTTTTACTGCTGTTTCTCAATACCCACATGCCTGTGCATTTCCTGATTTTACAGAAGGGGTAGAAATGTCAGAGAGATAAAGTGATTTGTCTGAGATTCTATGGCTAACTAGGGGTTGAGCTGAAAGACCAGCAAGCGGGGTTCAGCTCTGAGCTCCCTCTAATGCCATCCATAAATAGTGATGTTAGTGTGTATACCCTCATGCTGTGGGATGTGCTCATGCCATGAATTTGGTAAGGAAGCACATTAGTAAATGGTAGCTGAGAACATTGTGGGAAGTGCCTCTTGATGCCAAGTTACAGCAACCTACAAAATGTGTTTTTGAAAAATGTATCTAATACCTTGAAAAATTCTGCTGTGTTTTACAACAAGAACATGACCCGATGTTTTACTTTTGTGCGTTAGGCTGGGAAGCCTACGGAGGAGAATATAGCAAGCAATATGTTAACCATCTCTAGCGACTTGAACTGTATTTTGACAAATATCATAAGTAAAAATACATTTAATGTCTTGAAACTTCTAGATATTTACTCTCTTCCTTATATTTCTGCATCTGTGTTTTTAGTAAAGACTACATGAAATATCCAATGTTAGATTTCACGTGTAGATCTAGAGTTTATCCTGCTGATGACTGAAAGTGAGTTTTTTCTTTGAACTCTATCTGGATTCTGAATTGTTTGAATAATACTTTATTTATCTTCTTAAATGACAATGGTAGCCACATATTTTTGTTAGGAGAAGTACTACAATTACCCCTCAGATAAAAGTATCTTTCTCTGTACAGTGCTGGGTCATAGGATATTAGAAATTTAGAATTCAAAAAGGCAAAATACGAAGAAATTTTAGAAAGTTGATTCTCATCCAACTTTTAGATTTTATGGAAGGGAAAAATTAAAACCTATAATGTAAGGTCACTTGCCAGAAGTTATGCATTTGTAGTTTTCATATGATTATTATTTATAGTAATACAACTGTTAAATAAATTAAGCTATATCCAAGCTATAAAGTACAAGTAATGTCCCAGGATTAGGTTCGATGAATAAATATATTTTTAAATTAATTAATTAATTAAATTTTTAAAAATGTTTACTTATTTTTGAGAGAGAGAGAGAACAGAGGAAAGGCAGAGGGAGAGGGAGACACAGAATCAGAAGCAGGCTCCAGGCTCTGAGTTGTCAACACAGAGCCTGATGCGGGGCTCAAACTCATGAACTGTGAGATCGATCGTGACCTGAGCCGAAGTCAGATGCTTAACCGACCGAGCCACCCAGGCACCCCATTTTTTAAAATTTAAATCCAAATTGTTAACATATAGTGTAATAATTGCTTCAGGAATAGAATTGAGTGATTCATCACTTACATATAACGCCCAGTGCTCATCCCAACACGAATAAATATTTCTTGAGAACCTCTGAATATGGCTCAGGTTTAACTAAAAGGAAATCTTCTTTTTTTTAATTGCCATTTTTGACTCTGTTCTGAGCACTGTGCTGGAGGTATTTTATCAAATCCTCCAATTTGTGAATTGGGGCCTGAGATTTATACAGTGAATGCATTTTAATATCAATTGCAACAGCTGAGTAGCACCCACCTAAATGGCAATCCAGACTTCTAGTTCTAGGAAGAAGTTAAAAGGTAAACATTATAAATTCTTACCTGAAGTAAATTACTTTTTCTTTCATGATTAAGGACATCATGCATCCAAGTTCTAAATCAACCTCACAACAAATTCAGAGGGTTCAAGTCAACAACCAATTGTAACAAGACTTGGCACGGAGCAATCTCACTTGATGGTGGCAACCTAGGAGAACATGATTAGCATCTGGACCTAAGAATTCCTCTTTTTTGTCTCTGGGCCATTGGTTGCATGGAGGGAACGATGCCAGGAATCACTATGAAGGAATCTGTCTCCATGTCTCGAGGCAGTGGGCAGACTCTTGAGGTGCTGGGCATGGACTATCTATAAAGCAACACTTAACGACAAGGACAATGGACAATGGCGAGATATATATATATATATATATATATATATATATATATATATATATTTTTTATATGTGTATATATACACGTGTGTATGTATATGTTGTACATGTATATTATATACGTATATATAATTTATTTGCTTATAAACTTTATTTGTTTATTTTGAGAGAGAGAGGGAGCACAAGTAGGTGAGGGGCAGAAAGGAGGAGAGACAGAATCCCAAGCAGGCTTTGCACCATCAGCGCAGAGCCTGATGTGGGGCTTCAGCTCATGAACCACACGATAATATTCGGTTCCTCTGAGGTAAGGTTCAGTACAGTTCCTCTGAAGTAAGAGAGACTTTTGAAAAAAGAAGAGTGACTGGAATATTAGGTGGGAATGAAATAATGAGTTACTCACAAATGTGCTCTTGATTGACAAGATCTATTTATAACCTCAGGTTTGTAAAGAGAAAAAACATTCTACATGTGTGTATTTGTACACACTCATATGCCAGCATATTATTTTATGAGCAAGTGTAAAGGTGTGGATGAGAGCATACAAGATGGTAATGTGGGACGGGAGGAGAGCAGGTACTGGCAGCTACGGGTGCGAGGGGAAAGAAAAGATAAAGAAGGCTGAGTGTCATTAGCTCTCCCCCTTAACCTGATGCCTTTTTAACACAAACTAAACATAAGCTCTGAGTTTTTTCCCCTTAATATATAATATTTTCTTTCTTTTAAATTTTCTTGCACTATCCAGAACATTCTGAGCTCTCTGAAATTCAGCTAGGAATTCTACACATCCCAGTTAGAATTTCCAAACCAAAAATTCCTCTCTAACTTGCAATCCCAATTTCATGTGCCCAAACAGGCTCTACCACATGCTGCACATCAGGTGTGGGTGTGCTGGCCCCCTGTCCCTTGGCCAAGGGCCATTCTGATGCGGTCAGAGCTTAAGCTCTCAGTCATATCTGCTGAGAAAATCAGATGGAATGAAATCCTGCTTTGTGGCCCCTGATTTTCATTCAAGTAGGGCTGTAGCATGAAGGAGAAAAATGGGGATCTGATGAGAGATCTTACTTCAAGCTGCAATTGATTTCCTCCAGAATCGATGCCGCATTTGCAGAGTTGGGTAAAGCTGGGGTTGATAAGGGCCCCAAAGCTGATAGAGCTACTGAAAACTGGAACACATGAATGTTATAACGGGCTCTCATGACAAAGGATCAGAATTTTGTTTCTGAGGAGAATTTGCTAAGCTGTTTTAAGTGCTATTTTTTTAATGTTTATTTATTTTGAGACAGAGAGAGAGGGAGAGAACAAGCAGGGAAGGGGCAGAGAGAGAGGGAGGGAGAGAATCATAAGCAGGCTCCACCCTGTCAGCCTAGAACCTGATGGAGGGCTTGAACTCATGAACCGTGAGACCATGACCCGAGCTGAAATCCGAGTCAGACGCTCAACCGACTGAGCCACCCAGGTGCCTCTAAGTGCTAATTTTTAAACATTATTTTTGACTCTGCAATATTGACTTGCTCTTCCATGATTGGGTTGAGCTGGTTCTGAACCTTATCTTCAGTCCTTCAGGCTTTCGCTCCCTCCTCCAGTGGGTGTGGTTCTCTATCCCTGCCAACCGCAGGCGGCTAATTGTGGCACTTCATCAGGGTTTGTCCAAACTTGTAAGGCTTTGACAGTAGGGCCTTGAATCTGCTGGGGCTGGCTGCAGGTTGCTTTGTCCGTGGAGCTGTGTTGGTGGTGGTGGGGCGGGGTGACTTTTGTTTATGAATTATCTTTATTTTTGTGAGTCAATATTTTCTTTCCCTGAGTTTCATGTTTGCCATTATTCTGGGAACTTAAATTCTAATGTCAACAACAGAGTAGGTGGGGCACCTGGGTGGCTCAGTTGGTTGAGTGTCCTACTTCAACTCAGGTCATGATCTTGCCATTCGTGGGTTTGAACTCGCATCAGGCTTGCTGCTGTCAGTGCAGAACCCACTTCAGATCCTCTGCCCTCTCTCTCTGCCCTTCCCCTGCTTGTGCTCTCTCAAAAATAAATAAAACATTTAAAAAACCCCACACAGAGTAGGCTTTTATTTGATACTCATTGATAGAATGAAATATTATTTCCTGAGGTTTGAAATGTGTACTCATCTCATTTTTAACACATGATTTCTTAAGATACACAAATAATTCTGTGGCTAGTAATAAATTGAAGTATTCTCTGCACAGTGGATATAGCACTGATGTTGGGCTTGGAGATTTCTGTAAAGGACTTCTGTTCTCTTTAAAACAGAAATGTCCTGCTATGATGGTTTTAAGAGTGCCTTGTTTTTCATTCCTGGAAGGAAATAGCAGGAAAACAGTTTTTCTCATATATCTATGTAATAGAAATATTATTTATACATAACTATTATTTACATATATATAATAGTAGTGCTTTAAAGTCTTCAGAAAATGTTTTCTCCTTTGGGACTTAGGGGTTAGCCCATGAAGTTTTAAATTGCCATTGGATTAAGAATGTTTATAATCCAAATTTTTCCTTTGCTGTCACTAATATGTTTTGGTTTAGGTACTTAGAGAACTGTGTGCTGTGATGATAAAATATTTCACAGAACATTTGCTAATGCACCCAATCGCTTACACATGTCACCTCAGCCCTGTTATGTAATCATGATTGTCCCAATTTTAAAGATGAGGAAATGGTGTTTGGGGAGATTTGAGTGGCTTGTTTGACGTTACCCAGCTCGCAGGTGGTGCAGCCATTGGCATCTGTTCTCCCTGGTTCAGTGGTTATCATTTTCTTCAACTTTATTCTGCTTTATCTCCAAGCTATACTGAGAGTGCCTAGAATGGGGCACATTGTAGATCTGGGGTCTGTCTGGAGAGATTGACATGACACCTGAGAATACTGGGTATCTCCAAGCCATGCAAATACCTCTTTTCTCTCCGGCCAACTTGTGTAGGTTTTATGGTTTCTGTTCTTCCCACCCCTTAACTTTATGCACTATCTAGTGTCTTGGCTCTTTTCTGTGAATATTCTACTGCTCAGCCCAGCTTCTCTTGCGCTCTCAGTTCACATGTCTGGATTGATCTGGAACCCACACCACCCTCTCTGACTTTTACTTTTCTTTCCAGTTATACCAAGCGGTTGCATATTACCATATCAACTCAGACCCAGTCCTGAATAAGAACAGTGCTTTACGAGGAGGAGGCATGTGGCTAAAGTAATGTACACAGCATCCCTATTGCCTTTCCACTCAGAAATAAAAATGATCAACCGACTTGTGTTGAGTATTGTATACATAACCCTGTGCTTGCAAAAGGAAGGTTTGAGATGATTCAAAAACTCAGTTTTCTTTTGAAAAGCTCATCACTTCAAGAAGTATACAAAATGTTCTAATCAGAATTATATAAATAGCCTAAACATACATGGCAGCATGGATGATAAAGATGTTGATTGTTGGCTATGAGGGAGGGACTAGGGACTAAGATAAATGTGTGATGGTTTAATCTTGATATTGAGACCAAGTATTGTGTAACTAGAAAGGCTCAATGCAGGCATGGGGACTGGATATGATTTTTATTTGAGAGCACTGGCTGTCTGGGAGAGTTCTTTTTACCTTTTTTGGAGTTCTGAGCCAATTTGCCTGAAACATATGTTGCATTTATATTTTATCTTTAAGAATCACAGGGAAAAAATAAAGGAGTAAAAGCAGCACCAGCTTCTTAAAAGACCATTTTAAAGAGCTGGAATCAAACCGGTGAAGGTTAAGTACGTGTCTTATGTTACCAGTCATTCTAACTCAGCACTCCAGGTGCCACTGATGCACCAAGCACGCTGACCCTCTCAGATGCCCTTTTCCTGCTCTGTGATTCCTCTGTGCAGCTGGACCAGAGGAGTGGGAGCAATTAACCTGTCAGTGCCTCCCGTCTTTCGCACATTATAATTTGCATGTGAACTGAAAAGAAGGAAATTGTGAAATTTTAAACTTAATTTTCCTAGAAGAGTGAATAGTGAAATGCCTCTCCTTCAGAGAATGTGGGTGGTGACATTCAGTTCCCACCAAAGAGTGTATCTTTTTCCCACTCCTTTATTTATAAGTGAGTCATTCTTTCAGGATTTATGGGAACTCTTCAGGCTGATGAGTAAAATAGTCTTTTCACAACAAATATGAACAAGGCAGGCAAGACATAATATCTACAATAGGCTTTCTTAAGCTTGATGCTATTGACATTTTGGGCTGGAGAATTCTTTGTTTGGGAGCCATCTTGTTCACTGTAGGATATTGAGTGGCATTGCTGGCTTCTACTCACTAGATGCCAGGAGCAGTCCCCAAGTTGTGACCATCCAAAGTGTCTTCAGCAGTAGCCAAACGTTCCCTGGGGTAAAAGGAACAAAGACACACCCAGTTGAGAATTCCTGATCTGGAAATAATACATTATAAATAACGAACTTAGTAACAACTTAGTGGGGGGAGGCCATTCCAGATGGTTACCTGACTTCCCCAGGGAGTGATGAGGACTCAGACTAAAGGATAGTAAGAGAGTATGACGGATGAACTCAATGAACAGAATGGGTGTTTTTTCATGGTTACTGTGTAATGACCAACTTGTTCTCCTAATTTCATGGAAGATTGTGGACCCTTCTTGGGGCTACCCAATGACTTAACTATAGGAAAAGAAAGCTAACTTTTTAAAACTTCTGAATCATTTTTTTTCAATGTTTATTTTGAGAGAGAGAAAGAGAGCATGAGCAGGGGAGGGGCAGAGAGAGAGGAAGACACAGAATCCGAAGCAGGTTCCAGGCTCTGAGTTGTCAGCACAGAGGCCGACACAGAGCCCGACACAGGGCTTGAACTCAAGAACCATGAGATCGTGACCTGAGCTGAAGTTGGATGCTTAACCCGCTGAGCCACCCAGGCGCCCCAAGCTTCTGAATCTTGAATGGTAGATCAGATCCTCAAATTAAGAATAAAAAGAGACAATGAAATGACTCTTAATCATGACTTCAGAATAAACCCAACCTTTTCTAATGAAAATACTTCTTCATTAGATTATAACTAATTAATGGCAAAAGAAGGGAACTAATGAGCAAGTGTAGAAAGTGGAAGGGTCTGTCCAAGGAGACAACAATAGGGCAACATTGGTAATCTTGCCAAGTGCAACTAAATAAAAATGTAGAAGTTACCCAATGCAATTCAAGACAGTGAAGGCAAAGGCTAGGTCAAGTCTAAAGACCATTCTGCCATTATGGACTCCATGCTTATTTCCCAGTTTGTCAGTCATTTCAGGAAAGGGGCATCTTATCTACAGGACCTGACTCTGAGTAATAAATTCTTACCTGCAGGCTTTCTTAGGTGAAAGACTTCCCTCCTTTCTGAGGCTGGGACATTCTAAACAAAGCCTATTGATTGGTTCCATAGACTGAAATGCTTTCTAATTCAAGGAGATGGGAAGACTATTGGCTGTTCTTCATTAGTACAGTCTAAAGAAGCTCAACTACCTGCGAATTTATTTAGAGACAGCAGCGTTCTCGGAGCTGGCTTGGTTGTCTGACAGGCAGAAGCAGATGCTGCTGAGGTTGCTTATTTGGGAAGGTGAATAGAATGATTCCATTTAAATTGTTGAGTGTATTCTCACTCATTAATGCTGTCCTTTATGCTTTTTTCATTAACATTGATGACAATAATGATTATTAGATATGAACAGTATTTCAGGGTTTCCAAAGGCCTTTCTCCTTTGGTCCCTGATTTATTGGTGGTTACTCCAGCAGATTCTTAACTTTAAAGTCACTGAATGAATCTATTCACAGACACCTAAAAATCAACTTGACATGTATGCTCCATGACATTTCTTTCCCCTAGCATGTAAATGCTACTTTGATCCTATTCCCAGCCCTACCAGTAGCTGGGGAACGCAAAGTGCTTTAAGATCCACAAGTGAAAGGAACGTTCTAGAAGGAATGATGTTATTTTCTAAGCACAAGTTTCTAAACATTTCCGTGCATATTTTCCCCGGTGTGATTTCTGTATTAACATGCAGTACTCTTGAATGGAAATGAAGTAAAGCTCTGTTAATATTTATGCTGTTTGTGAAAAACGGTAATGGCTGAATTCCCCAGGCACTTCACTCCATTTAATGTATACTGATCCTTAAATTGCAAAGCAGGCTGGGTGAACGCTGGCTCTCAGGCCTGTACCTCCTGCTTAGCGGACTGCTTCAGAGATCTTTTCCAAGAAATCTCCCATCTTTGTCTCTATTTCCTTCAAGGTGTTAAATAATTTTGGAAGTGGCAGTTGCAATAATATGTAAAAAAAAAAAAAAAAAAGCTGACGGCTGGCAGTATTCAGCTTGCTTTTTTGTCCCTTTCATGGAAAGCTAAGAGTGGTTTGCACTGTGGGGGGAAGTGGAGGTTCAGACTTTATTTGGATTTAGTTGTGGCGTACTACCTGCTTAGAACAAAGACTTCTACCTGGGCAGAGCTTTTTGGAAGCCTTGCCCCGCAGTACTGGCGAAAGTCCGTCTGGCTTCAACTACACTAACACGTATTGCAATTCCTAAACTTTTCAGAGTACCTGTTCATTCTGAAGAGGAAGACAGGGTTTCTTTCTCTCCGAATGGTCAGTCCTGTAATTCATTCTTGTTCATCTGATAATAATGTCAGAATCATAATTTGCTGTTTTCTTCATTCAATGTATATTTCAAAGCTGTGTGCAGAGTATTTCATGTGTAGCTACAAAGTAGTCAAGAGAAGGACGGAAGATATAGTGTCACTTCAAGAAGGTTAAAGGTCTGGTGATAGAGAAAGTCTTATGCTGATGTAAGCCCAATGTCAGGTGGAGAGCACCACTGAGGGAGGGCAGCACCATCCAGCTCTGAGCGGGGGATCCAGGCTGAGGGATGCTTTGAGCTCCTTTTGGCAAATTTCAGAGCTATTGCATTTTAGACTTGACAGTGTGCAAGAAATATGTGTCATCCAGAGACTCTCTTTCCGTTTGCCTCTGGCTTGGGAAACAGATTGAACTCCACTAGCGGTGTCAGGAAAGCACGTGATAATAAATAAACAACCACAGTTTTGGAGGTGGCCTGGAAGTGCAGAGAAGAAAGTCATTGGGAACTGGTGTGGAATAAAATTCACAAAGGCTGATCTTTGGGAAGGCGCATTACAGAACCAGTTAGGGAATTAGAGTTGTGCCATCTGTTCACCCCTGATGTCCTCTAATAAGAGAAAACCTGTAAATCAAGGGGCCCTAAATGCTCACTCAGAAAACATCCAAGCAATGGTGAAAAGGAAATCTAAGCAAAATCAGAGTGTTTGACTTAACAGAACAGGAATTTAGGACTGAAATAGGAAAATAGGACAAAACTGCATGCACACCAAATTGAACTAAGAAGCATTCATAACAAAAGTAAGTCTCAAAATCAAAGGCCTGTTTATGAAAGCTAGTCTGAAACACACCCTCAGCTGGTGACCACCTGAGATGCTTCTCTTCCAGCTTGGCTTCATCTGGTAAATTGTTCTGGGTTAAGAACAGAGTCCTGTAACATCAATAATCTTGAACTCTTTGGGCATTAAAGTTTAAAAGAGGAAACAAATTTCATTGAAAAATTATTAAACAAAATTAAATTTTAGAGTAGATTTGCAAGCCATGCTTCCTCTGGGCTAGCAGGTGCCTGGCACATGGGAAATCAGGATGGGCTTGCTGCATCCAAGTAGCAAAAGAGGTACTAACCCAGGCAAATCTGCCGACATTGTGGGTTTTCCCCTAATTCTAATTTCAAAAAATTTTAGAAGTCATTGCATTACAAATCTGATCAGTTTCAAGCTAAAATGGCAGGCACCAAAATAATCTTAGAAAATAAAGGAGTGACATCAACATATAAATTCTGATCAGAATGAGAGGAACACACAGATATGCAATAAGGCAAGACATTTTTAAATGTTTTGTTAGATAAGGCTGGGGGTAAATCACATACATATTGTTTATATGGAATTAGTGCTTTGAGGAATCGGTATGTGTGAGGATCTAAGAGACGTATCAAGGTCGGTGGTTAATATATCCTTTCTTCCCGTAAAATTATGTTGGCCAATCTGTCTCTCGCATTGGCAAAATAATGAGTGATTTTTATTTGCTCATTTTACATTATAATCATAACCTTTTCTTTTTTTAAAGAGATCAGGGTCTTGAGAGAGCACAAGAGAAGGAAGAGGAAGAGGAGGAGGAAATAGGATAATTAGAAAGAAAAGGAGAAAATTAAGGGAAGAAGGACAACAAGAGAAGTAAATAAACAAGGTAGCTGTGATAGGAGGTTGCATTTACCCACGGCAAAGTCACTCGGGGGTTCCACCCTTTTCCCCCCGAGAGGTCCTTCAGCTTCTAAAGCAAGACTTGCCTGATTACAATAAAAAACACCGAATTGGGCTTCCAACATGGTTGGGAAGCTGAGGATGATTCTTTTCACTCAGTACAGTGCACCATTTGGCTTTCTTGTTTTAGACCAGTGGGATTTTTGTCTACCTTCAAAGCCTTTAGTTTTCAGTGACCATCTCTCCTCCATTGTTTCTGATGTGATCAATTTTCACTCCTTTACTGTTCTGAGTAGGATTCTTAAAATGCTTCCTCGACATTTAGTGAAACATGTTTCTGTTTGGTAGTTCTGAGGTGCTACCTAAGTAGGATTTCCAGGTCTGTGGGGACATAATTACGAGCGGCCAAAAGTGGGGAGAGACTCTTTAAATTCTTTTGCTTCCATACCACTCACCCCAAAAGTTTTGAAAATCTGTCCATTCCTTGCCCATTTTACAATGAGGCCTAAATTCTATAACATAGTTGTAAAGTATATGATTTTTGGCATATTTTAAATATTTTCATTTTAAGATAAAAGTATAACCACACTCCTTTTAGAGTAACAATCATACCTGGAAACTACAGCAATTTGTTAATCACCAGTTTCCATTTAAAAAATATCTGCTTTGACATATAGAGACTTTCCATAGCTTTTTTTTCCCTCCATGAACTCCTATTTCTATTTAACTTTTTGCACAGAACTTCAAGCCACATATCCATGCTTGAAACTCTTCTATTCTTTAGCCTTTCATAACTTTCTGTAATGACAATCTTTATATCACTTAAAAATATTTTTTTCTAAATTGGGTTCTCATTAGAATTATTGATCAAAACAACATAATTTATGTATTCAATGATTAATGAACATGAAAACTAAAGTTATATTAAAATGCATGTCTTAATGAAATGGATGGGGCTTTAAAAAATCTCAGTCAGAGGCACCTGGGTGGCTCAGTCTGTTGAGCATCTGACTTCTGATTTTGGCTCAGGTCATGATCTCCCAATTCATGAGTTGGAGCCCCATGTCGGGCTCTGTGCTCATAGCACGGAGCCTTCTGGGGGATTCTCTCTTCCTGTCTCTCTGCTCCTCCCCAGCTTGTGCACACTCTCTCTTTCTCTCTCCTTCTCTCTCAAAATAAATAAACACAATTAAAAAATCTCAATCATTTCATGTGTCTGGGGTGAATATTACTTATTGCTACAACAAGAAAAGTTTCAGTGTCAGTTCTAATTTTTATAGTTTTAGGTGCTGAGGAACACTTGTTAATAAATAAAAGTTTATTTATCCTCCCTTTCTGCCTTGTATTTAGTTAAAAAATTGTTATTGTTTCCTGTTTAGTAGACTCGTGTGCATTGGCTAGGCATCCTTAAAAAGCATCGTAGGTCTTCCAAGTTTGAATCAAGATTGCCATAAGTTTGAATTCTGATGTGGTGGTTCTTATTACAATGAAAAACCCCCTTTGTAGGTGATACTGTCCTGTTCTTTGTAGATCACTCCTTCATGTCAGAAGGACCATTCTCAGCTGCTGGCAACATGGGCCACTGATGGCTCGTGGCCGTACCCTTTGGTGGGAATTGTCCTCAGCTACTGGGACCTGGCTGGCCCCAGGTTAAGCATGCAGAGCTGCAGCCAATATCTGGCTGGTGCAGAGGTACAAAGTCTTGCTTCACTTGGGGACAGATCTGCAGGGTCATCCCAGCTCCAGAGCTCCCTGTGGAAGTGACCTGAGGCATTCGGAGTTACTGTACGGAGGGCTTACTTTCTGTTCTGCTGGATCCTGCCTCCCTCACTTTGCAGGTGCATTCCTGGGAACAACTCTCCTACTCCACTTGTCTCTCTCCATCTCCAAATCCATCCCCAGGAAACCCACCCTACAACATGCGTTCGTTAACTTGCACTTCAGGAGTGTGATTCTGCAGAAGGAAGTAAAAAAAAAAATCACTCTATTTTGGGTGGAAATAATACAGTGGGCTTCTTTCACTTATTGTGGTTATTTCTGGTAGCATCTTTTTTTGTGGTATTGGTGGTATGAAATATCTATATTTAACAGGAGGAAAACTGTTGAAAAAATGACCCATCCTTAACAAATACGCTCCTTGATATTTTCCTAATGACCGAAAATATTTTGGTTATGTTTCGGATTATCTGTTTTCATTCTGATGTGAGAGGTAGGTTGAACTGGAGTGTGTTGTATACTCAAAATTAATAATTTAATAAACCTCAAATGTTAATTGCTCCAATAAAAGCTTTGTTGTTGTTGAAGACTTGGTTCCTAACAGGGAACATATATACAAGTACACGTATTCCTCAGTAGCATGGAGTCTAGAGAAAAGCTAACTATAGTTCATGAATAATGCAGAATTTTGCTGTTTATGCCATTTCCATCTGTTGTGTGCATGATATTTATGATATTCACAAGATAAACTGATAGGAGTGTGTGATCTGCTAATATGTATATTTTTAAGAGCTTTAATGACTGTTTCTATGGAAGAATGATGTCATGTACTGACTCCAGGGATGGGGAAGATTAGAAAAGAAAATAGCAACACAAAAAATAAAGACACTTGTGCGCATCCAGGCATTTTATTTTTAAGTGAGCGATAACTTGATTCGTGCCTTACCAGTTCCAGGATCTCAGACTGCTTGCCAGCATTGGTTTCTGATGGCAAACAACGAGAATGGATTGGAGTACTGTGATTCTTTCTCCTGCTCACTGCTGACCAGCACTGCTTCTCAGTGACTATGTGTTGACTCAGCTGAATGAGGAGGGATTGCTTTTCACTTTTTTAATGTTTATTTATCTTTGAGAGAGAGAGAGAGCATGAGCAGGGGAGGGGCAGAGAGAGAGGGAGACACAGAATCCAAAGCAGGTTGCAGGCTGTAAGCTGTCAGCACAGAGCCCGATGCGGGGCTCGAACTCACGAACTGTGAGATCATGATCTGAGCCAAAGTAGGACACTTCACCGACTGAGCCACCTAGGTGCCCCAGGAGGGATTGCTTTTATGTTGTTCAAATGATGTACTAACCTTGGAACTTACCTTAGAAATTAAAGTCTTAGTGAAGTGAGTGTCCTTCGTGGAAACAACATGCAAACACATTTTTCTTTTCCATAAAGTAAAGGCAGTATCCTACCAAAGAGAATTGTGTTCTAGATGAACATTATTTAATTAAAAAAAAAACTAGACTCTCTTTTCTTTCTTTTTAAAGTTTATTTATTTATTTTGAGAGAGAAAGAGGGGGAGAGAGAGAGAGAGAGAGAGAGAGAGAGAGAGAGAGAGAGAGAATCCCAAGCAGGCTCTGCACTGTTAGCACAGAGCCCAATGTGGGGCTTGAACTCACAAACCGTGAGATCCTGACCTGAGCCAAAACCAAGAGTCAGATGCTTAACCGACTGAGCCACCCAGGTGCCCCTCTTTTCTTTCTTAAGGAAGAATATTGTCCAAATTGTTGTCCCTGTTATTTTTTTCCAGCCCAGATGTTTTTTGGTTATTTTGGTTCTCTGTTTCTTTTGGAGAAGGTTACTAAAATAATTTGAAGCCTGCCTTCCCTCATCTTTTGGATAATCACAGCAGTCTGGAAAGAGGTCAGTTTGCTTGTTTTCTTTGATGATTGTCTTCTGACAATTTTCCTGGGTTTAGAGGTTTAAGAGGTATAAGAGGGCTTCTTAGGAGTCTGAATTTGGAAAACGTGAATCCAAAATTGTGGTGAAGGTTTGTTTCTGAACATTTTGTCGAGTACAGCTTTAATAAATTATTGGCATTTAGGTAGCTGGTGGGGCAATTTAGGATGACACAATGCCCCACATAATTCTTCTATACTGCCTTGAAATGACAGAAAATACTAATTCTTTTGGTCTAGCAACTTCCTCTTGGAAAAAGTAAACACCCGAACGTGTGTGTGTGTGTGTGTGTGTGTGTGTGTGTGTGTGTGTGTGTGTATCTTGAATTTTTACTGGTGTGAGTCAGTTAAACGCCTTATAATTGTATGTGTGTGTGTGTTATTTTGAATTTTTACTACTGTGAATTAAACAACTTGTTTTCATCTTAACAACTAAGTGGGTTTGTGCTGTAACCTTTGTAGCAGCCACAGCAAAGTCTAAGGGCGCTGTTCATGGATCTCCAGCAAGTTAGCCCCGTGGGGTGGGGTGGGGGGGGGGTGGTAATCCTCACTGCCTCCAACAGGAGTGTGGCAGTCTCAGCTTGCCAGATACTCACTTTCCACTTTAAACATTTTTATAGACTCACTGGATCACGGAAGAACTTTAGGTGGATTTTTTCTGAAGGCTTCTTGGGGAAGAGATGGCAATATGCTGTCCTGTTTCTCTTTCTTTCTGAAGATCATTTTCTAATCCAGTATCACCCATGTGGGGAGGACACTTTCTATATGGAAAATTTAGTTCAGATCATCAGTTTCTTCCTAGGTCTTATAAATTCCTCCCTTTTTGAAGGCAAATTGAGGTCACAGACCGTGTATTATACTTTGTCTCTCTCACAAATAATATAGTATACAAATATAATGTCTAATGTCTTTGTATAATATCTCTAGGCACTTTTTATTAACTATGATAATAGTAACAGGTACTATTGAGAATTTTTATTTTTTGTACCTTGTTTTCTGCCAGGCATTTCACATGCATCATCTCATGTAGTCATTCCATCAGTTCTGTAAGGTCGCTAATAGAAATTATCCCCATTTGGCCTGGGTGGCTCAGTCAGTTAAGCATCTGACTCTTGATCTTGGCTCAGGTCATGATCTCCTGGTTTGTGAGTTTGAGCACCATGTCAGGCTCTGTGCTGACAGCGTGGAGTCTGCTTGAGATTCTCTGTCTCCCTCTCTCTCTCTGCCCTTCCCCTCCTCTCTCACACTCACTAAAAAATAAATAAATAAACATTAAAAAAAAGAAATAACCCCCACTTTATAGATGGAGGTTAAATAACTCCAGTTAGCACACATGCACTTGTGCACACACACGTACACATAGACCAATACTGCAAGCCAAAGACCTTCTCTCGGTTTCTGCCGGCTCCATAAGCAGAAGGCAAGAAAGCTATTCTGTTACTGTCTTCACAATGGAGCTGGAGTGAGTGTATGCAGAGAAGGTGAATACTTCCAATCTGATTTGTATCAGTTTATCCTGAAGTGCAAAATCAACCTATCTTGCACTTAGACATTTGATTTTTTTTCTGTAGGACATGCTTATATTACCTAATTTATTGCCTCATGTTAATGTGACTTTAACTTTACACCTTGTGATACAACCAGTGGCTTTGTTGTGCTAAAAACAAATTTGTTCCTTCCTGCCCTCAGTTTTATTAGAAAGACACCTGTCCCCCAGATGAATAAAAACAATACTTGAGTCTACACCAACCAAATGGATGGTGTCATGCCCAACTTGTTCTCTTCCTGTTCTATATCCCTATGCTTTCCTGGCCACTAAAATGAGGCATGGCCCAGGGAGGTGGTAGTTTTGCTGGGTGGAAAGTAAGGATGTTCCGTTCATCCAGGCCAAATCTTAACTGAGATATCTGAGATGGAAGGGTTGGGGGGGGGGAGCTGTGTGTTTCCCCAGAAAATAGAACTATGTTGGCCAAGAAAAAGCTCTTTGGGGACGATCATAGTGTGACAAGATTGGCTCAAGTGAGTCAGGGGGCAGAGTGCTAAGAACAGAAAGTACCTACCTCCCCACTTTATGTTGGTCCTATGGCACCTGAATTTGAAAGCTGAGTCCAATCACATTTGTGGTTCTTGTTGCCATTGATTCAATTTGCCTTGTTCTAATTGAAAAGTTTTAATTGGAGCACACAATCGAAACCCTGCAAGACTCACTCATCTGTAGTACCTGACTATATGGCCTTTCCCACTGAGCACAGTTAAGCTGGTTGTTCTGACAGAAGCCACCTATCTAATTAAGTGAAAAGTGCACTGGAGGTAACAATTAAGCTTTAAATTAGCAGTTATTTCCAATTGCACAAAATTTAATGGGGGAGGGGCAAAAGGTCGCATTGAGTTAACTTGTATTTGCAAATTGGTGTCAAAACTGTGTTAATGGGGAGGAAAAAAATAAGAAATTGTAACCCAATTCCACAAGGAAAAAAAAATTAGCCTCCATGAAATGTACTTAAAAGCAAAGTGGAAGAATATTTAAAATCCATTATTTCAATAGAATTGTATGTCTTAATATAAGCATCTCAGATTTGAGAAATATAATAAATATGATTTAACTCCACTAATGTTCTCTCATTGGGCTCATTCTTCATGCAAATAAGTGAATTATGTCATATCTTTTCAGAGGTAATAGATGCATGCCACTAAATTAAAACTTGAGTATGTGAGAAGAAAGAGTCACCCAGTGCCTTTTTCCAGAGGTGAGGACTCCATAGTTGCTTTGATACCTTCCCAAAGTTATTTTTATTTTTTCTTATGAAAATTATACCAAAAATTTGCATATACATCATTCAATTTTGGATTTATAGATATGTACGCAAAAAGCAGATATTTTTTGGTCACCATACAGACCTTTTGGGGGCTGCCTCGTTTCATTCGTAGTTGACACATTCTTGGGCAACGCAAACCAATTTTTTACAGTGCTCACTTACACAAAACAGAATCGAGAAGGCAAATATACTGCTATTAAAGGAAAGGAAAACGTGAATTATTTCACAGTGTCAAACCAAAGTAGAATTTGCTCTGTGCTTTGGATTATTTTAGCTGCAGCTCTTCAGAAGCATGCTGGACTGGGGCCTCCTATCTTACCTGCTCTGTCTCAGCCTGGATACACATAGGGAAATCCTTGTCTGGTTATGAGATAGCTATACTGAGATTGAAGGGATTTCAGGGAGGCTTGAGGCAATGTCTGGGTGAGTACTACCTCCGATGCTCTGACAAAGAGGCCCACTGGCTCTTTTCCTCATTCTCCACCTCTCAGATAATTTTGGACAGAGCAAGGAAAAAAAAATATCAGCATTGCAGTATTTTGGCTCAAGAGTCCTTTTGTTGCCAGTGGTCAGAGTAATGCCATGAATTTGGAAATGGAGATTCTGCCAAATTGTCTATTGCTTAAGGATAGCATTGGCATTATAAGCAAAAAACAAGAACTCTAAAACCACTGGGATCAGACCTTTTCCAAGATGAGTTTGCCCTTACCAGGAAGGTTGTGAAGTCAGCAACAGTCATACCGCTGGGATGATAGAGTTTCATTCTGGGAAAACAGCTAATAAAGATTTTTTTCCCTAATACAGCAAAATATAATGTGTCATAAAAAAGATTATTTTTATGTAATTATAACAACAGGTTAGTGATGATTCTAGAAGTCTTGTGATTCCTCCTGTCACCTGGCCATCACCCTCACACACCACATTCCCAGAACCTCTATGGAATATCATAACCTTGCTTCTTGCTAATGAGACTCCTTTCCCCGTAGGTGAGTGAGAACAAGTCTTATCACCATCCGCAGGCCCCTGCTAGTCAATATCGGCAGACTTGTAGGCTCCTTGGCCCGGCTGAGTACAACAGGGACTGTGATAGCTTTTTCTGGTGCACTGGCTTAGAGGAGGCACAGCTGTTACTATGTCACCAGTGACCAAAATAGAGAGGTGCTACTTTTGAGTGTACAGTCCTTACCTCTTTCTGGGTACTTGTCCCCCATGTCTTCAGCTTCAGGATCACAGCCATGTCAGTTTAATGTTTTTAAAAATACTTTCCCCCACTATCTTCTCTACTTTTTCTTACTTTTTCTTATGAATATACTCAATCACTCATCATTCAACCTCTGGACCATCCATGCAGAGTCCTCTAAACTCTTGCAAAACAATTAGATACATGTGTTCAAAAGAGATTTCATGGTCTGACCTGGAAGGGATGTTCGATGATACAACAGAAGATTTGAGATCGTGGAATTAACACCTCAGAGACCCTTCTGGAAGGATATGAAAAAGACGGTAGCTGTTTTTCTTTTTTTGTACAATTAGACCATTTCCTCTGCTTTTCCCGTGAGCTGTATGTTTGCCAACATAATTTACTAACCCATTAGGTCTGGCTATTATTCTCTTTCCAACCCTCTCCATATTCTCTCTGTTTGTCAGTTTGGAAGACTTAAAATAGACACAGGTTCAAAGGTTCCTAAGTAATATTTATTAGCATGGAGAGATTGTCTGCTAGATCTGAAATTTCAGTGTTCACACTTTAAACACTTTTGAGGAGACTCAATGAAGAAGACATTAGTCTTTTTTTTTTTTTGATGTTTGGTCTTCTCAATGCCGTTGTTTATATCTGCCCACATCTTCAAGTTGTCAGGATTGTTTTGAATTGCAGTGACACTCTCCAAATGTGGTTGACAGTCCACCCACTTGGTGCTATCCACAAACAGTGAGTACACACTCTGAATGTCATTAGTAAACATGAAGTCCGATTCATCAAGGAAAAAGCTGACAGAAGAGCCTGGTTGAAAAAAAAATCTCAAGTGAGAATTCAAAGATTTATGTTTGCCACCGACTAGTTGGCTGGTCGCTCATGTGTTTGTCTAGCCTTGCAATATTTCTAATGTATAATACAGGAATAGTGATTTCTCCCTAGAGTCTTAGAAAAATTCCTATTCAAGCCTTTCTTCTGAGTATTCTTTATTACATAGAGCATTATGCTAGAAACTGAGAAGGATATCAACAAAAAAGTTTGCTACCCTCTAGGACTCTAAGATTGATCTATCTCTTTCTACCTCTATATACCAGTTAAAACACAGTAATGCTTCTTTACTTCTTTAGAGGATTTCATAGCTTTCAAAGCTATTATTTGTATGTGCACAAAAGCATATGTACATATATTCATGTATATGTCATTTATATATATATATGCTGACACACATATACATGTGTGTATTTATAATTTCATTTAATCCTCATAGCAACCTTGTGACACAGAGAGTAATGACTCCACATCAGAAATGCAAACCCTGAGGCTACAAGGATATTAAATAAAATCACAAAAACTAGGATTTCAGCACAGGTCTCTGCATTCCAAGCCCCATGCTCTTTCTGTTGAAGCAGAAATTATTGTCCTAAGCCAGTGTAAAGATGAGTCCCCAAAGTGCCATATAACTACTAAGTTATGTGGAAAGCTTCTTGGAGGAAGTGTGGCTTGAGGATTTGGCCAGTGTAGAAGGAAGGGGATCTCAGGCAAGGAGAAGAGCATGCAATAGGGTTTGAATGTGATTTACGGAAAGAAGAAAGACACTTACTCAATGTTTTTACATGGAACTAGTAAGATCTAGTGTTTTGGTACTTGGGGTGTGAATGCGAAGAGTGTGTGAGTTTGGATCTTTTCTAAAGGATTGGGTTACATGAGCTAGTGTAATATGGTGCAGGATGAAATTGGCACTTTAGGAGGATTGGGGGAGATTGTGGAATAGGTTACAGCATGGAGCCTGAGAGATGAGTTCTAGGACTTCTGCATCCTCCAGGCATGAAATGCCAATGGGCAAAGGTGGATAAATACATTACCTCCCTTTTGAAGGACTTGGTAATCCATCAGCTAGTCTGGTGTTAAGGATTGGGATTCTAGGGACGCCTGGGTGGCTCAGTCAGTTGAATGTCTGACTTCGGCTCAGGTCATGATCTCCTGTTTTGTGAGTTCAAGCCCCACATCAGGCTCTGTGCTCACAGCTCAGAGCCTGGAGCCTGCTTTGGATTCTGTGTCTCCCTCTCTCTCTGCCCCTCCCCCACTCAAAGTTTTTTTCTCTCTCTTTCAAAAATAAATAAACATTAAAAAAATATTGGGATTCTACCTCTACCTAACTAGTATTGTGACCTGGACAACTTGTTTTATCTTCACCAAGTCATAATAGTTCTTGCTTTATCAGGCTCTTTTGAAGATAAATGAAATAATACACACAAAGCTAATCTTAACTCAGACCTAGCATTTAGAAAACCCTCATTAACTGTTAGATATGTATTTGTAACTATTATTAAAGGTAAAATTGCAGAGGTGAGATTTAAAAAAATGACACATGATTATGAGTGTTTTAATTTTTTGAAGGAACAATGCTCTTAATAACGATGGTGCTAGACTGTTCTAATAAGCAACCAATACCTGCCATCTCTGTGGATAATGTTTATTTCAATTTGAATGGGTGCCAAGGTAATAAAGTAAACAACTGCCTACACATGTTTACAAATCTTAAGAGATAGGTAATAGTGGAATAATAGTGTTTGTGTTCTTGAGCCGGTTCCTTGTATATCACAAGACCTTTGTCACTCTTGCGACATTTAGACAGAAGAGGGTAATTTGGGGCTTCAATGAGGTAACTTTAGATTTAGAGTTTGGCAAAGAGTGAAGAGTAAGTGCTCTCCATTTGCACTGTGAGTTCAAACATGTGATCCCCATGGACAGGCTGAGGATGTCTGTTAGCTCTGTCAAAGACTGCAGGAGGAAGGCCTCAAGTAAGGGTAGGGAGGCTCCTCTCATCTCACAGGATCAGTGTTTTAGTGATTCTTTAAAGCGTTTCAATAAACACATCACTCTGGCAGATTTTCCTCTCAATATATAAATAACAGTCTGTTCCAGGAGCAATATTTAAAAAGTCCAAAAGGAGATGGAATTTACCAGGTGGAATGGAAATAGTCTCTGGTCTTTGGAAGGAGGAACTGAACTTACCCCCCTGCCCTCTGGCCCCACTCAGAAGAAGTTCAATTTCAGCATGAATAGCCTGGCTGCCTACTGCAGTTCAGTCTCCTATGGCTTCCTAAAGGCAATCGGAGGAATAGGCTGCTGCCAACAGAATATAATGTTAGTGGAAGCAGAGAAGCCCACGCGCCCTAAATATCCACTCCTCGAATTATTAACAGTGGCTGGGTAATATTCTCTAGAAGGCTCCAACTAAAATTTATGTGTGTTCTATTTTGGCGTCGGTGTGGACTGAGTTTTTCTGGAATTATATAGTTGGAAGAGAACTTACCTACCATAGTAGTGTCACTTCCTCCTCCAGCTGGGATAACAGACCCTCAGGCTCAGAAGATTGTTAATTCCTTTGATTCTCGTCTAGCATGTGCCTTGGCTCCTGTTGGTGTCTCATGGAAGCATGGTGGTTTGCTGCGGCGGTGGCTGCCGCCATAGTCGACTGCAAAGGGTGAGGGAGAGGAAGGGAGTGTGACTGAGAAACAGAAGATGGCAATTCCCAGTCAGGGCATGTGGGTGGTGAGGAAAGCCGGGGAAGCAGGAAGGAGCTGGTGCCCAATAAAGAGAGGGCTAAAGTGGATAAGTGGGAAAAAACGTGGTCTATCTCACCGCCATGTTTGAGACCATTCCTACTGGGACAGCATGTTTCAAACATTGGTTCCTGCTCAGCTAGAGGTTTCCCATGGCTAACTACCAGCTTGAGGCAGGAGCGGGCTACTGTGTGCTGTGAGGCTTTTCCGTCTTATGATTTCTGAGCAACGGAAAATAATTTTGTACTGACCTAAAACTATTTTGTATGGGCTAGAGACTGAAAACACCCTTATGATAATATATTTTGTGTATATGGTATATGTGTGTGTGTTCTGCTCTGTAATATAATTACATATAAATTGGTATTATTTTATTGTATGTAAACTTAACTATTACATCATATATTTATAAGTAAGTATACACATCTATAAATACATATTTATATTTTATTTATTTATTTAAAAGGAATTGAAGAATTTATTTCATATGGAATGGGCATCTAAAGCTGCAGAATTTTGAAGGTATAAGTTCACCTTCCTCCTTTTACAGATAAAGAAACTGAGGGCCAGCAGAGTCTTAGGAGAAGGCACGACCCTATCGAAACCTCACATTGCTCTTTCCAGGCCAGGACGCCCCCCACTCTACCCCTGAGTCTGGCACAGTAGAGGGGTGAGGCTGTGGTGGATCTTGATAGCACACCCTAAGGGTGATTCCGAAATGTTCCACCTCTAACTCTGACCTGATACTCGCTGTAGAAGGCCCAAGAGAGAAATGTTAAGAATTTCTCTAATTGCCTTTAGAGAGTGCCATAGAACTTCAACTGGAGGCCTACGTGACAGTAACTTGCTATCAAATGCAAATGAATACCAGGTCTAACAATCACATACCTGTAACCGTGATCCTATGGAACTGTCCTACCAGATCCCACTCACAGTAATGGGTCTTTCCCTTCTATTTTCTCTCCTATTCATGGAGATCACTGCCATCCACTTTGCTTTAAGGTTAAGTTGTAAGGGCAGGAGAAACAGAGGCTGTGCCCAGCTATGGACTCTTTTCAAAGAGAAACACCTACCCTTCTCTTTACCGGAGGCTGTTTATGGGATGTCCTCCACCACCAGACAATCTGAAAACCCTGCTGTTTGGATAACACTGCTGTGCAGGAAGAATTTTTCTTCTTCCCTGAGTCTTTTTTCTTCAATCCAGATATCTTTACAATTGACTCATTTCTTTCTCCTGTCTCTGCCCAGTCCTGTTAGCAGTTCTGGGAAAAACAGCAAATGAGTTTAACATTTGCAACCAGTGGCTGGAGGCCACAAGATCAGGACACTTAATACGATATGGTTAGCTTTGTTTCAAATTAAAATTGGAACCAGTAACGTCTTAATTTTCTTGTCTAGACAATTGTCATGGCTGTAAATTACCATCATAATAGCCATTGAATGGTTTATAATGACCTTACCAAAACATTATTTGCCAATCCTATAAACTTTCTGAACACGCTGTTTAGTTTATCTTAATTAATCTATTAAGAGAGGATGTATACATCCTGCTTCCTCTCTCCAAAGTGATATTTGTGGATTCAATTCCTTTCTCATTGTTAATGCTACCCTCTAAACTCACCACTGATCTAATTCTGTCTTCTGTCTGTCTACAACAAATTTAATCAGAAAAATCATTATCCAAATGTGATGTTCTTTCTGTGTTTGAGACAGTGACTATTGTCTCTGTAGACTTTTGGTGCTATTCTTTTTATGTGGTTAATAGCTGTTTACATACATTTTGTTCAGGGTAGGGATGGTAGTTTATTGCACAGGCTACTAATAATTGTGTGAAAAAATGAGTTTCAATTAACTCTTCAAACAAGAACTTGAAAGAGTTCCAAATGTTCAGGAGATAGGCCTCTGTACCTAAAGGCTTGTCTACAAAGTATGTGAGCACAGCCTTTAAACCAAGCTAAGAAACCAATTCACCTTATAATGCGTGTGTCAGCTAACTATATAGTTATAGGCTCAGCTAATATCTAAACTGCCTATGCCATGCTCCTGTGTGTGTGTGTGTGTGTGTGTGTGTGTGTGTGTGGTGTAGGGGGAGTGCAGTGGGTTAAGGCAGTAGGGAGGGAGAACAGATGCCAAAATTCATCAAGAAAATGTCTGAAATCCTTGTTGTAGGACTTTAGCTTCTCCGGTTTCTGCCAGGAATGTTCTTGACCTTTCTGCCTGAGAAGCTTGGGCTCATCCTTTGTGTTGTCCCCATTTATTTTTTTCTCCATTACAAATTTCTTTTCATTTGTCTATTATTATTTGTCTACTTGTCTCTTTCTACCAGTAAAATGTGATCTCAAGAGTAGGGACATCATCATTGCTAGTGGCTAATGATCTGGGATTGAATTTCATTTTCGCTACATTTTTCCCTAGCTGGATGACTTTAGCAGGCTTCCTTGCTAGATTTTCTTAATTTAAAAAATGGGAGTAGGGGCGCCTGGGTGGCTCAGTTGTTTAAGCGTCCGACTTCAGCTCAGGTCACGATCTCACGGTCCGTGAGTTCGAGCCCCGCGTCGGGCTCTGGGCTGATGGCTCAGAGCCTGGAGCCTGCTTCCGGTTCTGTGTCTCCCTCTCTCTCTGCCCCTCCCTCATTCGTGCTCTGTCTCTCTCTGTCTCAAAATAAAAATAAACATAGAAAAAAAATTGGGAGTAAAAAAATATCTGCTGCATAAAATTTTTGTATAGGTTAATTAATCTTAGCTATCATCACCATCATCATCATCATCATCATATTCATGTCCTTTTTGCCATTATAAAACACACAGTTTGTTTTTCAATAAATTACTTCAATGTTTTCTTTTATCAACCAACCTTTCAGTTCCCCCCATATATTTTTTAATTGAGATATAATTTTCATACCATAAAATTCACCCTTTCAAAAGTCTGTAATTCAGAAGCATTTACTATTTTCATGAAGCCATGTGAACATCCTAATTCCAGAAAGTGTTCATCTTTGCAAAAAGAAATGTTTTCCACATCAGCAGTCACTATTCTCCTACTCATTTTCCCAGTCCTGGCAAATCACAAATCTACTTTCTGTCTGGATTTGCCTGCAGTAGCCATTGAATATAAATGAAAGCATGCAGTATGTGGTCTTTTTCTGTCTGACTTCTTCCATTTAGCATAACGTTTTTAAGGTTCACCCATGTTGTAGCACGTATATATTTCATTCCTTTTTATGGTTGAGTAGTTGTCCACATATGGATGTACTACATGTATGGCCTAATACTACATTATGGTCATATACTGCATATGTGAGCTAATATGTGACCTATACTGGGGAATATTCTATGTGCACTTAAGAAAATTTTGTACTTTGATGTTTTTAAAAGGACTGCTCTATGTATGTCTGTTGGATCTAGCTGTTTTATGGTGTTATTCAAGTCTTTTATTTCCTTGTTGCTCTTTTGCCAAATTGTTCTATTATGTAAGTGTGCAACTATTATTACTGAATTGTCTATTCCTCCCTTCAATTCTGTAAGGTTTTGCTTCATTTTTTTTTTCAGGCTCTATTATTAGGTGCATATGTACCTATTATTTTTATGTCTTCTTGATGGATTGAAAGTTTTATTCTTATAAAATGTTCTTTGTCTCTAATAGCAATTTTTGCCTTAAAGTATATTTTTTCTGATAGTAATATAGTCAACTTAGCTGTCTTTTTGTTATAGTTTACATGATATATCTTTTTAAGTCTTTTTATTTTTAAACGATGTGTGACTTAAATATAAAATGTATCTCTACTACAGTATATAATTGGGTGATATTTGTTTTTTCTGTCAATCTCTGCCTTTGATTGGAGTGTTTATTCTATTTACATTTAATAAAATTAATAAGGTAGATTTTATATCTGCCATTTTTCTACTTGTATTCTATATGTTTTATCTTTCACTTTATTTCTCCATTACTGTCTTCTTTTGTGTTAATGTTTCCTAGCATATCATTTTAACTCCTCTATTGTTTTTTAATTATATTTTAGAGTTATTTTCTTAATGTTTACTCTGAGGATTACAACTAACATCTTGACTTAAAGATCTACTTTGGGTCAGTAATATAAAAACTTTGCTGCTACACAGCTCCATTCCTCCCCCTTCTTTGTCCTCTGGTGCATTTTAAGTACAAATATTTATTTAAGTCCAGCAACACAGTTTTATAATTGTTTGTTTATGCAGTTATCTTTCAGTTAGAAAAGAGTTGCAAACCAAAAGTACATTTATATTATCTTTTATATTTACCTATATTGTTGCCTTTACTGGTACTTTTAATATTTCTACATGTGGATTCTATTTGTTGTATAGCATCCTTTTATCTTCGTCTGGAGGACTTCTTAGTATTTCTTACAGGACACATACATCTTTTGAGCTTCTTGGATGTAAGTTTTTGGCCATTATTTCTTCAAATATTTTTTCTGTCCCTTTCTTTCATAGCTCTATGAACAATGAATTATCTGTTTATCTGGCAATAATATATCCTTCATTTTCAATGAATAGTTTTGCTAGATATAGAATTCTTTTTTTTCCTCCAAGATTTTATTTAAATTCCAGTTAGTTAACATACCATGTATTAGTTTCAAGTTTAGAATTTAGCGATTCATCCCTTAACGACCTTGTGTTCATTACAAGTGTCCTCCTTAATACTCATCACTCATTTAATCCATTACCCCACCCGCCTCCTCTCCAACAACCCTCAGTTTTTTATCTGTAGTTAAGAGTCTGTTTCCTGGTTTGCCCTCCCCACCCCATGTTCATCTGTTTTGTTTCTTAAATTCCTCATATAAGTGAAATTGCAAGTAGATATAGAATTATTGATGGACAGTATTTTTTCATTCAGTATTTTGATTATGTTATCTGCTTGTCTTTTGTCCTCCATTATTTCTGATGAGAAATCAGCTATTAATCTGATCAAAAATCTCCTTTATATGATGAGCCACTTCTGTATTGCTGCTTTCAAGATTGTCTCTTTACCATTGACTTTTGACAATTTGATTATGATGTGTCTAGATGTGGATCTTTTTTAAGTTTATCCAACATACATCTTTTGAGCTTCTTGGATGTAAGTTTTTGGCCATTATTTCTTCAAATATTTTTTCTGTCCCTTTCTTTCACCTCTCCTCTAGGACTCTCATGATGTGTGTGCTGTTATGCTTGATGATGTCACAGAGACCTCTTAGGTTCTGTTTGTTATTCTTCATTCTTTCTATTCCTTAGGCTAGACAGTCTCAATTACTTACCTTCAAGCTCACTAATTCTTTATTTTTTGAAGTCAAATCTATTGTTAAACCCCTCTAATGGATTTTTGTTTTAGTTATTATACTGTTTAACTATAGAATCTCTATTTTTTAAAATAGATATGCTTTTATTGATACTGTTTGCTGAGACATCATGCTCATATTTTCTTTAGATCTTTATTCATGGCTTCCTTTTGTTCTTTGCACATAATTATATTAGCTGATTTAAAATCTTCCATCTAAGCATTCCAATGTGTGCTTTCTCAGGGAATTTCTATTGGCTATTCCTCCTCTTACTATTTTGGGGCCATACTTTCCTATTTCTTTGCATGTCCCATGATCTTTGTTGAAAACTGGATATGTTAAATAAAATAATGTGGCAACCCTGGAAATCAGATTGCCCTACACCCACAGTTCGATTTGTCTATGTTTGCTGTTCTTATTTGTTGCTGTTGCTGTTTGTTTTGTGACTTTCCTGTAGTAAAGGCATAATGATTTCTATGTGTTGTAATGTGTGGCAGCTTAGCTTATAGTCAGCTAATGGTTGGCAAGATATTTCCTTTGATATTTGAGTGTTTCCTGAGTGTTTCTGGTTGGAGAATGCCTTCAATTCCTTCAATAGCTTTCACTTCCTGCTTGCTCAGAGCTTCCAGTTCAGAAAGAATTGAGAGACTAGGGTCTTCTCAGATCCTCTGGTCGTTCTGCTTCCTACACATGTGTGGCCTTCTAGATTCCCAGAAATATGTTGGAACTTTTCAAAGACCTCTCTATGCTATTTTTCAATGGCGGTTATACACAGACTAAGACAGACCCAGTGGATGACTCATTCACCAAATTTTCTTTTTAGTTTTTTTGGTCAGCTTCTTGTTTGCTCCACTTTCTGAGGCAGCTCTGATGTTAAACAGTTACCCTTGATTGTTTTTGAAAAAGCCCTGGAGAAAGATTGTTTACAGTGAGTGATATGTGAGTCGGGTCAACTGAAAGCAAGCCCTGCTAATGGATGTTTTCAGGAAACTGCCACAGGTCAAATTATAACAATACCTGGTAGTGATGCTTTTGGGAGCTTCAAACCTGTTCTGCCCTCTCCAGTAGCTGGTAGGCTGCTCATTTTCATGGTTATCATATTTGCAAAGCTATTGTTTTCAATGGCAGCTGTGGATCTGGGGAGAGAGAATGGGAATAGGGCAAGTTAAAAAACCACAAAACTCACAATTCCAGTTGAGATTCAATTTATTCTCTTAAATAAACATTACTTGGGTTCCTCTTGTGGCATATTTCCAAAGTTCTTAAAAAGTTGATTTTGCCAACATTGCTTGTTGTCTCATTATCATTGCCTTTACAAAGGTGCATAGTTTTGGAAGTCTTTATTTAATATTCTTGCAGTGCTCTCCCATCCAATTAATTTTTGATTAGTATATGAATTTAATGGACTTAATGGTTGTCTTTCTAACATTGACTTTACCCTTCTCTATGAATGTGAAGTTGGATTTGAAGTCAATCCCATGATCAGATCCGGAGGTAATCCCTGATTCCCCTAATCTGGCATTCCAACCTTGACACTATTGATATTTTGGGTCCAATAATTGTATTGTGGGGTTGTCCTGTGCTTTGTAGGATCTTTAACATCATTCTTGTACTCTTCCCAGTAGATACCAGTAACACCTTCCCAGTTAGTATTTGTTTGACAACAGACATTGTCTAATGTCCATTGCAGGGCAAACTTGCCCCTGGTTGAAAACCACCATTATCACCACAATAACATAGTCTCATTCTTTTAGACAAAACAGTTGATTCAGGCAAACAGGACTTATCTCAAAGAACATGGTGATCCCATGATCACAGTTAGTGGTTCAGGAATGGAGATATAACCAATTCAAGCCAAGGAGGTATGAGGGAAGATTGCTGGAAACAACCAGAGGAAAAGTTTCCTTTTTTCCTTCTATGTTGGATTGTGTGAGCATGTGAAATCCATTGGGTATCCAGCCTTAGCATGAAGCTAAAATGGTACCTAATGTGTGTTCCTGGCACACAGTTGACATACAGCCGATATTTAGAGTTTTTATTACAACATCAATTGGGTCAATGCTATGACCTTTGGTTTTCATTTAAGAACTGTTTAGGTTAAACTTTCTTAACTTAAAGACATCACTAAAAGCTGGAAGAGATTCTACCTTCATAATGGCTCTCCCACATCCAATCTCTCCTTTTCATCACTTCAAATCTTTAGTTACTTGTAAGTTTTAATTGGTTAATTGAAATACTTTTTATGAAATGTTCTCTCTCTTTTTCTCTCTTTCTCACCTCTCTCCACTTCAGCTCACTTACCAGCTTCTTCCCAAAGCACCCCTCTTATTATATTACTACTCTGCTGAAGAAGTTTCAAAGTCTCTGTACTATCTACACATTAAATCCAACTTCTCAGCCTTTTTTTCAGTGTGACCAGAATTAACTTTTCAAATCTATCAGCCTCTGCTTTTCTTCTAAGTTCTAAACTTTAACCAAAGGAGAATGTTCATCATTTCCACAGCAGGTTCTACATTTTCTGGCTCTGTGAAGTTTGTTATGCTATTTTTGACACCAGAATATTTAAAATAATAATTATAATGCAAAAAGGTAGCCTTAATTGAGCACTAATCCTGTGCCAGATATTGTACTTAATCTCATTTAATTCTTCAAAACAAAAACAAAATGAAATGTCAACAAAATGAATTTGTTAAGTCCTTCTGTTTCACCTTCTGGCACATAAAGGACATTATGACTTGAAGAGGTTAAATAATTTCTCCAGCTTATACAGATAGTAATTGAAAACACTGGAACATGAACTTGGATCTTTGCAGTTGACCATATTCTTGTTCTTAACCACAATACTACATTGTTTTCTCTTTGCTCCCCTTTATTTTCCCTCTTCATTTCTCTCTGCTGCAGTTCTGATGTTTTCTAGTTTAAAGTTATATGCCAGTTCATCTATAACAAGTGTCCCAGTCCTTCAGTTGAGAAATGATCTCTCCCCTCTTTAATCTCTTGCTGAATCCAACACAATGCCTAGTACATCATGATAAATGATCAATATATGTTTTAAATAAAGGAGATGGATGAATAAAACTTGGAGCCTAGGTATCTTGTTCTTTTATTTCATCATTGATATAAAGAGAAAACTCAAAGCTGCATAGTATTTTTCAGATAACAGGCACCTAACAATTTGTTAAATTGAATGAATTGCTGAAAATTCAGTAGATCAGCTTGTTGGGTGTCTATTTCTCTTTGTGCTTCTCTTATGAGACCATAGCTATGTGAGTAAGGGCAGGCTATGTAAGCATCTACTTATGAGGAATGTCCATTACTTTTTGTGTTAACTTAATGCAGCTGAGCAGGCCTGGAAGTCTATTGTTTTGTGGTTAACAGAGAAAAGGCCTCAGTCTTAAATATTTACAGAAGAATTTGGAATCTCTAGGTATGCAACTGACTGTAACAGTGGCTTTTCTTCCACAGAGGAGTTATTTTATGGGCTGTCAGTAAGAAAACAAATCTGTTTCAATGGTGTGTCTGTTTTGCTTGTCCCAAATGAGTGTTATTTACAAAGAGCAAGGATAGGACACTAAGGTGGCAAAGAGAGAAACTAAGAAAGAAGATAGTTGGCAAGGATGGAGACTAGACTCAATTAGCTCCCAACCCAGGGATGCTGTTGCTGATGTCGTTGGTCTGAGTTAGCAACAAAAATCAATGTCAGATCTGGCAGATTTTGGCACCTCGGCAATTCTATTCAAGTCAGTAATTCTGTGATTCTATTTAATAAAAAACTTTTCAAAATATTTAGATTTAAGTTATGATATAGATACTAGAGTTCCTCAAACAGGAATGTATAAACGTTTTCCCAGTGCTTGCGTGTTTCTCAAGAAAATGACTAATTTTATACTTTCATGTGGATTATAGTCTAAAAAAAATAGTATGAACATGTGTCAGATTACTCCTAATGGAGTTTAGTCATGCAATTTTATTACCCATATTTTCAGTTGGGTTGATCATATGACTATAGCTTGAGGAGTGCTACTTATTTATCCTAGGTTAATGGGGAAAGACTGGAGTTGTCCTCCACGTGTAGCTCAGTCATGTGTCTGCACATGCTTCTTATGTATACTGCATGTTTGATTCAAGTATGTGCCTCTATGTGCTTCCCATGCACCTCACATGAGCAACCCAGGTGTGTGCCCATCTGGACACTGCATGTGTAACTCAGGCATGTACTGTCCCAGTGGAGATGTCATAGAAGTTTGAACAGAGAAAAATGTTAGGAACATTGCATACAGAGACATGTCAGACTTTAAATGTGTGTGTGAATGTGTGTGTGTGTGTGTGTGTGTGTGTGTGTGTATTATTATACTCACATTGAGAATGGTTGTTTAGTTTTAGCAAACAATATAGTATTTCACATTAATGCTATTGCTTTTCATACTGTTTTTTGTAGTTTTGTTTGCTTTCCATTTATCAATTTTTAGTTTTATAGTTGTAAACAAGTCATATGGATAGGGCAGACAGATTATACCAAGTTTTATATATTAATATTGTTATGAACATGATTTGTCAACATTTGCAGTTAGTGAGAAGATCTTTTCCTTTAAAGATCTTTTCATTACTTAAGTATGAAAAACACTGTACCATTCTATTGCATAACTTTTCAATCAAAATAAGTATGGAAAATGGAAATGAAAAATGCCACATTACATAGCATATATTTTGAAGAGAGGTTTAGAAAATTTGCTCTCTTAGGAGCAGCTCCCTCTTTAAGAATTTATGTGGCCACCTGTTCACTTCTCTTCTTACTGTCTCATGGCCTTTCTGAAGCCAATAAATAAAATTCTTTTCCCGATAGTCATTTTCTTATTTTCCAATGGACACAAGACCTCAGAACTATGAAAGAAAACAGACAAGAACAGTTTCCTTTGATCTTTTTTCTTATTATGGTAATTATTTTAGCTTTATGTCCTTCCTGAACTTAAGGATAACGACATGTGCTTTTAGAAAATTTGAAAAACAGTATGAGGAATCAGGAAATGTGTGTTTATAATTCTAGCAATATTAATTTCTTGGTGTATTTTTCTCAATACATTTTAGCTTATGTGAGAACATATGCTTTCTTTACTTGACATTTTTAATGTTATTAAATTTCCCTGTGTTATTGAAAAGCCTTTATTTTTAATAGCTACAGAGTATCCCAGCATATGGATATGCTCTGGCTTTTTAAAGCATCCTGTTAGTATTGAACACTTTGGGGGATTTCCAATTTTCTCGGTTGTATGGCACTTCTGTACAGAACTTTTGGTGAGCATTTTGGTGTATCTTCTTATAACTATGTTATGATTGTTTCTAAGAAGAATTAATAAGTCAAAGGTATGAACATTCCAAATTATTTTGGTAAATATCACCAAATTACTTTTCAAACTCTTAACATCAATTTACATTTCCTCCAGCAATGTCTCAATGCCTCTGTTTCACTCTGCCCTCATCTGCTTTTTAATTCTTGGTTCATTTGATAGGTGAACATTGCATCATACTGACTGAATTTGCATTATTAAAAACATATGGATCATTTGTTTTGCTCACATTTACTAGCCATTTATCTTATTTTGAAAACTGTCTAAATTGCCTTCTTACCTCTCCATCATCATTTATCACTTCTCTAGTTCCAAAGAATAGAATCTTCTCAATCACAGAGCTTCAGAGGCAGAGTGAGTGTGGTCGCCCACTCCCCAAACATGTGACTGTTGCCCATTCACTATACACGTGAGTGCAGATGGATGGAGGTATCGTACCGTGTGCTCTACATAATTAGAGATGTGTACCTGCCTGCCTCCTGTGTCCCTGTGTGGCCCTTTCACCCTGTTGCTTTTCTCTCCCTTCCTTCCATGCATCTTTCACTATTTTGGTTTCTTCTCAATTTAAAGTTGTTGACATGCTTGTATTGTACTGGGATTGGTAGGCTTATGTGTGTCTCTGGAGATAATGGTCAACACATTGCCTTTGTTCTGAGTTGTCTAATGTGCCATTCTGCCCTTTCTTGGCACATTTTCACTGTCCCAGGATGTTTCTGTCATGTCTATGTGGGAGGTGCCTATGCATATATCAGGGGCTCCTTTACTGAGTCGCCTTTGAGACAGAAACCTAGTTAGTAAACAAGAGTCCTACGGAACTATTCAAAGAAGTCTAAGTGTTCTTTACATTTACTTTATCTCTTTCAAAATCATTCATGGTGGCTAAATTTTACTGATGACCTTCTATGGTAGCCAGCTGGGTGAACTTCTGTGTTTTCATAGCTCACCATGAAAGACATGCTATTCTCTTTCTTTTATGTGTGAGTTCTGAAAACTGCTGCCTACCCGTTAGACTATTTTCCCACTGTCACCTTGCCAATAGAGAGAGTGGATTTGAACTGAAGTCTGACTCTGAAGAACATGTATGGCCTCTCTGTTGGATTTATTGAGCTCTCTGGCCATGGGTGGAGATATTTCTGCTTGTGTCTGTTGTCTGCTAATGTGGCACACAGACTGATGCATGTGAGGAGGGGTCAGGTGTGGTGGGGTGTGAGGGAAGCAAATGTTAAACACATCCTCTGTTCTGACAGCAGAAGACGGAGTTCACTGAGGAGCAGGGGCAAGTCTGGCTTTCCTGTTCCCAGCACATGGTAGACACTAAACAGCTATTTGTTATTACTGAATAAAAGATGCTTTTCATTAAGCTACCGTCTTCTCTCAAACAAGAACAGGGTTAACTGGTCTGTGGGGCAGAGACAATCTGGCAATGCTAATCACTTTTCTTAATGAATGACCCAGTCTGTCTTCAGCAATCCATTTACACCTTCTTAAATTCCAGTTCTTCCAAATGAGGCTACCAAACTCCAAATGGTGTGATTAAGATGAATAAGTTTTGAACTCTTTGAACAGATGATTAATAAGTGAGAACAGTGTTGTATTTAACTTACTTATTATCTCATTTGGAATTTCTGAGTTCTGAAGAATCCTTAGGGGAATGAACTCTGAACATATTATAGGTAGATCTCATTTTTCAAGTTGGAAAGTTTTTATTATTTCCTCAGTCTTGCACACTCTTATCAAATACTTGGCTTTTATATAGAGCTAGCCTACGCCCAGTGCTACAAAGCCACCTGTGGGTAGAAATGGCATCTTCTCCATCTGTCTGGCATGAGTGGGCTTGCACGGGTCTCTGGAAATAGAAGTCCGTCCTCATCTTCATTGCATGTTGTCTAGAACCTTCTTCTGACTCTTGACTCACATGTTTGCCATTCCAAGGGCACCGTGGTGGCACATCACAAACAGCCCCAGTGGCTTTAAAAAATGAATAAATATAGTTATAGTAAGAGTGAATACATTTGTTTTGATTTTTCCGGAAGCTATAATTATACAGCTCTTTACAATAAATCTGCTTCTCAAATCTGAACTTCAGGAAACTATTCAGCAAGAAATATTGAGAAATGAAAAATTTATGTTTTTTAAGTATTTTCCTTTTAACTAACCTGAAATTTGCTAACAATCAAAAATGGGGGGTCATCAAACTTTGTGTGTAAAGAGCCAGCTGGAGAACATTTTAGGCTTTGTGGGCCAAGATGGAAAATTGAGGCCATTAAATAGGTACTTACATAACAAGAGAGAAGACAGATTTCCACAAAACGTGATGAAATTCAAATAATAACGATAATAATGATCACTGAGTACACTGTTTTGTAATATAGGCCATTGTATTAGTTTTCTGTCACCAAACATAAAAACTATCACACACTTGGTGGCTTCAACAATGCAAATGTATTATCTTACTGTTCTGGAGAGCAGAAGTCCAACATGGATCTCTTTAGGGCTAAGACTGAGGTGCTGGCAGGGCCACGTTCCTCCTGGAGACCCTGGTATAGAGTGTGCCTCCTTGCCTTTCCCAGTTGGGAAGCCTCCTGTGTTCCTCGCTCATGGCCACCTTCTTCCATCTCCAAGGCCAGCAATGTGTCGTCTCTCTAATTCTGCTTTCACCATCACATTTCTCCTTCTTACCATGGCCTGGAAAGGTTCTCCACCTTTAAGGGGTCCATGTGATTATGTTGGGCCCACTTAGATGATCCAGGACAATCTTCCCATCTGAAGCCCAGTGACTTAGTTTCCTAGGGCTGACCTAACAAAGTGCCACAAGGTGGGTGGCTTTAAACAACAAAAATTTACTCTTTCAGCTCTTGAAACTGTAAATGCAAAATGAAGATGTTAGCAGGCCATGCTCCCTCTAAGACTTTAGGTAGAATCCTCCCTGGCCTCTTACTAGCTTCTGGTGGGGGCTGTCAATCCATGGAGTTTCTTGGCTTGCAGGTGCATCACTACACTCTCTACTTCTGTCATCACATGGCCTTCTCCCCTCATGTGTCTCTGTCTCTTCGGGCTTCGTATAAGGATATTAGTCATCTTGGATTAAAAGCCCATCTTAAAGGCCTCATCTTAACTTGATTACACCTGCAAAGACTCTATGTCCAAGTAATGTCACATTGACAGATAATGGGGATGAGGACTTCAATGTCTCTTTTTGGAGACATGATTCAACCCCATAACAGTCCGTAACCTTAATCACATCAAGTGGTTGCTAGGACCGTTATGGGGACCAGAAACATTCTGGATGGTGGAGGAGGCAGACATTGGGCCATCCTCTGCAGTTACACGGACGGCACTGATTATTGGGTTAAACTGGCTATTTCTCCATGGCATCTCCATTTCTTCACCACATGCTGTAGGACACTCAAGAGAGAGAGGACGTCATGTTATAGACACACTTTTATCCTATTTGATATGTGGTTACACTATTGCCATAGGCTGCCCTACTGAATTCCATCCTGCAGGTAACCCTTGGGTTTCTTTCAGCTTTAATTCCTCCTCTTTTTTCTTTTTTCTGTCCTTCCATAATTAAAGTTAAATAACAAATGCATGAGTATTCATAGTTATATTGGAGAACTGGGGAATTTGAGTAAAATTGGTGACTTAAATCAACAGCTGATTTTTAGCAGCTGTCGGGTCCTTGTTTTACACAATGGGAGGATTATGATTCAGTTTGCAGAGTTTTCATTTTCCAACCTTATCGGCCATAATGGTGTTTCTTCAACCCCCAATGGCAATTTCTTAGCTTTCCACAGTCCTTACTTTATCTTTTGTCAAGCTACTGAAGCAGAGCAGGGGCACTGGACTTTAGGCATTCTGGAAGTCAAGACTCTGGACAAGGAAAGGGGATAGGTCAGTCAAGGTGCTGGGGAAGATGGTCAAGGAGGCTTTGGCCCTATATTTGTGCTGGGGATGAGGGTGTGATGTTTGGAGATTGCTGGTTTAGGATGCTCATGTGAGGTGCTATGTTTCACCTCAGGGGAGGCATGGGGCATGAGCTGAGAGACACAGGTGCTATGTGTTGGAAGTGATGAGCCAATACCATGGCTTGTGTTATTGTCATTTATGCTAATTGGGGATATGATTTAAAATTTGTCTGTTTTCTTTAATAATAGATTTAAAGGAGTGTGGTGGTATCAGGCATTATGAAATTATGAAATGAAGGGCACTTTTGTTCTAAGATGGGAGTTCATTTTCTTTATACATTCTTCAGTGTCACACTTGCCTTTGAATAGCTCTTAGTAATAGACTCCCCTTTGCATGAATATAGGATTTCAATGAGCCATAGGTTCCTGAGAAATCACTCAAATACCCTTTGAGAGTTTTGCAATTTTTTTTTCTGGAAATAACTTGCTGACAAAACAGTTTAGGATAGATTCAGTACACAGACATCAGCAGATGCAAAATCGGGAAGAAGAGGCAATGCAGAAAAGGATGGTATTTCTGAAAAGTAATAGTCACCGTGTCCCATATTGACTAAAAAAGCTAATGATTTTCCTTGAAAAAAGGAAAGGAGCACTGACCATTATTCTTTCAGTAAAACAAGGAGCCTGCACTCTGGAGAATGTCAGACACATCATGAACCAGTAGAAAGGACACTAGGATCGTAACCATTGGGCATCATTTGAATTTAGCTTGATTCCAATCAGATTTCTTGAGGGATCCAGCTGTAGACTCAAGGTCTGGCTATCTTCTGTACCCTATAAATGAATAAAAAAAGAATATCAATTTTCTAGAAAGTTTTAATCTTTCAAACCAGTTTGTTTTTACTGTTGAACTCTAAGCTCCAGAAGGACAGAGTTCCCACTGGACCAGTCCCTTGCTAAGAATCAATGGTGTGCTTTGGATTTGAGCTAAGTAGCTCCAAGTACTTGTGCATGCTTTGCCACATAGTCATTCATCCATCAATTCAGTGCTGTTCTGATGCAGCAGTGAACACTTTGCTCACAGATGACTTTTCCTTTTTTAAAACTGACACAGCAACAGCACATGGTGAGCATGCAAAATGTGGGGACAACGAATACATTTAGATTTGTGGAAGTATTTTAAAAAATATTCACGTCCACAATGCCTCAAATATGATACATTTTTTTTATTCCAGTTTATGCTTGTTTTTAAGCTATAGGATGCTTTGGAATAGGGAAATCCAAGTAGAGAAAGTATTGTCCAATGTTGGTCTGTAGCTGATATGCCCCAGTTTGGCCACTCACAGCAGCAAAAACTGACTGGTTTCTGTGTCTATGTGCTGGTGAGCGTATTGAGTGTCCCTTGTGCTTGGTAACTGACATAACAAAGGCCAAGGGTACTTTAAACCATTTTTTTAATGTTGGTTGATATATTTATTTTTGAGACAGAGAGAGAGAGAGAGAGAAAGAGAGAGAGAGAGAGAGAGAGAGAGAGAGAGAGAGAGAGAGAGAGAGAGAGAAAACAAGTGAGGGAAAGGCAGAGAGAGAGGGAGACACAGAATCCAAAGCAGGCTCCAGGCTCTGAGCTGTCAGCACAGAGCCCTATGCAGGGCTCCAACTCATGGATCATGAGATCATGACCTGAGCCAAAGTTGGACACTTAACCGACTGAGCCACACAAGTGCCCCACCAGTGATACTTGATGATGCTTGCTGAATCGTACTCCCAGATTACCTGCTAGGTACCCGGGCGTGCACCTGGGTTTCAGAGCCTCTCTAACTTTGCCTCCTGTTAGCAAGATGATCTTCAGGCAAAAATTACAAGTGGTATTGATGGAGAAAATGTCTATCTTATGTGAACAAACAAGGGCCTTTCAGACTCACACTCTTTAATTGTAGGCTGAACAATTTGCAGAGAACTGTGACAAGTGGGCAGGGCAGCAGCTACAGGCCATCCCGAAAGGATGAGTTCATTCAGGGGGACAAGTGTCCAAAAGACTAAGCAAAGTCATATTAGGAGACTTTGGAACATTTTTCCAGAATGACTGACCAAATTTCTCTAGCTGATTCCAATTCAGGTACCAGGGCAGTCTAAAAATACAGTAGTAAAGGAAGATCATTCCAAACTAGTGTAGGGGAGAGGCTGGGTTATTTGAGTAGAAATGCTTATTTTAAATAACTGGTAGGAATTGATTTAAAATTAACATGTTCTTCTTCCTAAAGTTAAATAGAAATATTTTATGATAATGACTTAGAAACACATACATTTAACTTTAAAAGGTAAATGCACTTATACATTTTTTCAAAATTTATTTTTAAATCTCTTAAAATATACAGTGTAGCAACAAAACAGAAAACTGAAAGATTTTTAAAATTTTATTTACTGAAGAATAATTTGAGGGTGGGCATGTCCAGTCATCAATACATGGGGGCTATCTTGATGTGCTTCTTAAGAGAATAGTAAATCTTATTTAAAAAGTGGTATTAAAAATGTTTTATTGATGGGCAATGTAAGCCTTTTCCAATATGGATTTCTTTAAATTCAGTAACACATATAATTATTTTTTGAATTAAAGAAAAGAAACTTTCTTTTGAAGAACTATTTGCCACTTGCAATGATTTTATTCATTCTTTTTTATACAAATTAAATATTTTAAGCAAGATTAAAATGAGAAATAAGAGACATTAAGACTTGCAATTTTTATTTTGTTTATTCATATACTTAAAAAGGATAGACTCTTTGTCTCTTCCTGAAAAGATTTTCCAATCAAGGAAACATTAAGTCAAAGGAAGAAACTTCCTTCTGCACTCTGATGAAGAGTCTGATGTTAAAAGCAATGTTACCACTTGTCATTTCTGAATAATTTTAGTGCTTTAAGCTCAACAGTCCATACCCTTTGCCATGACAAAGGTTTACCTTTGTTTGGTTTGTATAGTCTGAGAGAATATAATGCTGGGTAGCAGAATTTCACTGAAGCCTTCTTGCTTTGTTTTGTTTTAAAAACAAACAATTGCCAAGGAACATTCTGACTTACCCATATCGTTTTATGATAACAAAATCTGCTTTGTTAGTCTTGGTCGTCAGAGGTCTTTCACCGAAATGCAACAATGAACCGGTTGTAGAATAGATGCTATTGTGGCAGAAGATGTGTTCAGAGATACCATATCTTGCATCTTCTGCCGAATTTGTGTCTATAAACGGCTCTCTCCGTAAGTTAGGCCAGGACAGCCATCTGCTTGGGCTGAGGACAGTAGTATCTTTGCTCTAAAAGTGGGAGGAGCAGGAAAGGAGCATGGGGAAGGAGAGGGAAGGGAGGAGAAAGAGATGGAGGAGGGGAGAGTGGTAGATACGTGGGAGTCAATAGTATTGTGTGCATATTTAAAAATTGCTGGGAGTAATCTTAAAAGTTTCCTCAAAAGAAAAAAAAAAAAACCCTGTAACTTCATATGGTAATGGATGGTAACTAGACTTGCTATAATGATCACTTCACAGTGTGTACAAATATCGAATCACTATGTTGTACACTTGAAACTAATGTGTTGGGGCGCCTGGGTGGCTCAGTCAGTTAAGCATCCGACTTCGGCTCAGGCTGTGATCTCGTGGTCCCTGAGTTCGAGCCCCGCGTCGGGTTCTGTGCTGACAGCTCAGAGCCTGGAGCCTGTTTCAGATCCTGTGTCTCCCTCTCTCTGACCCTTCCCCGTTCATGCTCTGTCTCTCTCTGTCTCAAAGATAAATAAACGTTAAAAAAAAAGAAACTAATGTGTTAAATGTTAATTAGGCCTCAATAAAAAAAATAAGAGAGATTAAAAGAAGAGCTGATATCCTATAATAGGAGTTTTGTGTTCTTGTCAAGATAACAGACATGATAGACAAAAAAGAAAAGTATAATCTAGGGGCGCCTGGGTGACTCAGTCAGTTAAGCATCCAACTTCGGCTCAGGTCATGATCTCATGGTTCGTGGGTTCGAGCCCCATGTCGGGGTCTGTGCTGACACCTCAGAGCCTGGAGCCTGCTTCGGATTCTGTGTGTCGCTCTCTCTCTGCCCCTCCCCCACCACACTCTGTCTCTCTCTCTCAAACATAAATAAACATTAAAAAAAAAAGTATGATCTCAATTACTTTACCTCTTCCTGTAACCATACCTCCTGTGTGATATAGACAACTCTATCATACAGTTTTACCCAATTCTCAGTGAGACAGGATATGCTAAAGGAGGGATGGAAGGCCCTAGCTGCCTGCTCTGGTCCAGCCCACTGTTCTAGGACAAGGCTCCATGACATTGTGTCAGCCACACACCCATAGCACCGCATTTATGTTCTACAGCCATGTTGGTCATTTGGCAGCCGGTAGCCACACATGGCTATATTAATTAATTCATTGATTTTTGTTTTCCTGAACAAATGCTCCATTATTGTGGTGTCAGATCAACAGGATAGTGAAGGGGTCTCTCAAAGCACCTAACTTTTCACAGAACCCCTTGACTAAATCAAACCTGTGGGTTTTTCTTCATTGTTTTAATATCGTCTATATCCTGATGACTCTAAAATGTGTATCCCTGTCCCATGTGGCTCTAAAAATTTAAATTAATTTTAGGAATTCAGTCTCACTAGCCACTTCTCAAGTGATCAGTAGCCATGTGTGGCTGGTGGTTTCTCTGTTGGACGCTGCAGATCTATCATCACATTTCCTTCATCACAGAAGGTCTATTGGACTCTGCTGGTCTCAAGCTTTCATGGGGAAGCTGAGTTCCTGAAAGGTCATCCAATTAGATTACTTTCGGTTGAGGCTTTTAAGCAGGGTTAGATCCATAATAAGAAACAGGAAAACTATTTTTTTAATTTGCACATCTTTAAGCAGCAGTGTGAATTTGCAAATATGGTCATATAAACTGAGAGAACTGGGTGATTTCTTTTCCCTGCAGAGAGGCCTTTGTCATTAGTTTTGCTTTCTGGGATATCTTATGGGGATGATGCTTAATAATGATTGCCTCTCCTTTTAATAACTTCCCATTTGGGGCTTAATTCCTTTGCACTCGGTTCAGTTAAGAAACACGCAAAACTTGGTCTGATGATTGGATCTGCATCCCGTCCTCAGGGGCCTCAGTGACACTGGCATCGGCGCTAAGGACAAGTGTCTCAGGGAGGCTGGGAGGGACGACAGGTGTTGGGTGGGAGATTGGAGGCAGCAGGAAGCGAGAGCTCTTGGACTGAGGATGTCAGGAAAATGTGGTGAAGCAAAACTGAGGGCAAAATAGCTCCATCAGCGAGTCTGTGAAAGAGCCGAGGCTGTGAGCGAGAGCAGACTTGCTGGCTTAAAGGCAGAGACCCCTTGGCATAATCTTGTTGTCTAAAGATTGCACATTACAGACTAAACCCAAAGGGAGGAACCAGGATGAATGACAGAGCAGTATCTCTGTCTCAGAGAAGGGAAGGAGTAGGCTGTGGGCGTGTATTTTTCTTCACTCTCTGCATTGTTCCAGATGCAGTTGAGCATCTGCCTCTAATTCTGTTATTTTCTTCACTATAATGTGGTATCTTAAGCTAAAAATCAGCAGCTTATACTTAGCACAGGCCTGATCTTGAAGTGTGTGTTTGTTGACTGAAGCAGTTCAGAAAGGGAGTAGACATCGGTCCAGGGGTTATTCTCTCCTAGGAATCACCACAATTCCCACCGCCCCCCCACCCCCCACCCCTGAGAATCTCTGCAGCATATTCACTGGGTTTGGTCAGCCTCCCTCTGCTCATCCAGAAGCCCTGATACCCTGGCTCAGCTGTGGGTAGCAAGGGCCTGCCTTCAGCAAATGTGCGTCTTGTTGATGCCATCAGCCACAGTGAGAAGTCAAGAGAGCATATCCTGAAAGCTTCAGGTCCCTGGGAAAAAGAGCTCAAGATCCTCTGTAAGAAATCCAAAACGATTACCACGCTCTGCACACTGGATTCGCACAAAGCTTTCTTAAAGTGTTTTCCAGTTCGTACAGACTGTTTCACCACATTAACCAAAGGGGAGCTCTGCTTCGTAGTCTGTACTGATGCAGCCCCACGGAAAGAATTAATGGTATTGATGCCATGTTACCCACCCCCCCCCCCCCACTTCACAGGACTTATCACAACTGTGCTCATTACTTCTAAAAATAATAAAATGAAAGCAGCGTCTGGCTCCCTTTCCACAATTTTTGTTTCTCTTTTCTTTCTTTTTTTTTAGCATGATAAAGAAGGCAGCTGCTTTTTCTCATGAAACAAAATATATCTCATTTTCCTTTGTTTCTGTCACTCATCTGGCCTATCTTAGTTCAGCAGTGGGGCAATAACTGTTTATTATTCAGGTTGATTTTCGGTTATGAATGTTTCCGCTGCCACATTAAACACACAGATTTTCAGAGTCCTTTTTGCACAAGTTCCTCTGGGTGCACAGTCCTTCGTTGGCAGCGCTATTCACGAAGGAGAGAACAATATTGATTAGCAGAGCTGAAGCCTCTAATTCAACATTTAAAGGCACAGTTCCACAAAAGGAAAAATAGTAGGCTGTGGAAATTTGGGTCACATTAAAAAGAGAGAGAGAGAGCAAGAGAAAAGCCTTATCTCTCCTCCCAGCATATCCAAACTGTGTCAGAATGAGCAAAAATGTCAAAGGTAAGGACATACGAACGGCAATTCCTTGAGAATTTCAATGGAGGAAGAAAAGGACGAGCATAATCCTCATTGTGCGTGCTAATAGCTGAGTAAGAGGTCAATGCTATTTATATCTCAAATTATCTGGTCCCGTGCACTTGGAAATGTGGCATGTGTCGTTAAATTCACAAGACCATTTCTAGAATAAGTGACAGATAATTTTCCTTTTAAGATGATGTGTAGAGGGGTGTCTGGGTTGCTCTGGCAGTTGAGCATCCAACTCTGGATTTTGGCTCAGGTCATGATCCCAGAGTTGTGGGATTAGCCCCACATCAGGCTCTTTGTTGAGTGTGGAGCCTGCTTAAAATTCTCTCTCTCTTTCTTTGCCCCCCTCCTGCTAGCACTGTTTCTCTCTCTCAAAAAAAAAATACGATGTATAGAAGACTGTTGGCATTTGAGGAATTAAATGTGTGGCTGCTGTGCATTTTGAGTGTGACCTCATGATCTATGTTGACTTTTCTCTGTTGAGACCCAAACGCCAACCTTGAGTACTTCCAGCCTGACAGAGGAACAAGCCTCTTAGCTCTAAGTGACTACAATGCATCATTTTCCCAATTTTGCTTGACTCTTTTGCCACATTAGTTAGCTTCATGCTCCCGAGTAATTAAAAACCATATTTTCTTTTCAGGGGAAAAGAGGGAAGGGGCACCTGGGTGGCTCAGTCGGTTAAGCATCCTACTCTTGCTTTCAGGTCAAGTCATTATCTCATGGTTCATGGGTTCGAGCCCTTCGTTGGGCTCCATGCTGACAGTGTGGAGCCTGCTTGGGATTCACTCCTCTCTCTCTGCCCCTCCCTTGCTCACTATCTCTCTTTCAAAATAAATAAATAAACATTAAAAAAAAGCAAGCTTCAACTAAAAAGTCTATTCTTGGGTGTGAGGGATGGAAGCCAAGCTCAGAAAGTTAGGGCAGTTTTGAATATGCGTGTTCATCAGAGTTCCAGGAAACAACTATTATACATAAGAATGTCTGCACCATTTACTGAGATCTGAGCACTTAGCTCCGAGTTGGGCAGAAGAGGTCACACAAAGCAAGCATACATTTCAACCCTGCTTTTTTGTAAGGCTGATCGTATGAGGCATGGTCTTTCCTTTTGTGTTATTTTGTTTCCCATATGAGAGCCTACGGGAGGAGCAGAGATTACATAAAGAGTACAGAGATTCACTGATTCATGGACTCATTCATTCACTGAACAAAATTTCCTTGAGCAAGCACCTACTGTGTGCATATATTCAGCTCAATGCTGAGAACGCAGTGGTGAGCAAAACAGCTCTCCTGGGAGTCTACTGGGGACAGAATCACTAATTACACAGGTGCAAACTGTAAAATTTCAAGTAGTCATGAGAATCTTGAAGGGTGATCCCAGGGAGCTATGAATGACATTGTGATGGGCCAGTTGACAAGGTGTTGGGACTCACACAGATATTGAAGAATGATTGGAGTTTGATGAGACACTGGGGATTTGTAACCTCTGTCCCTCTGTACCCCATGCTTTTTTTTCTTCATTCTCCAGGAATTGTTTACACTGTAGAAGCATATATTTCTATTGATATGCAAATTAGCAACACTATGCAAACATAAACTTTCATCTTTAATGAAAAGCAGTGGGGATGTTTAAGGGTAGGCAGTGATTTGCTTCATATTTTTACTCACGGTCTGCAAAGAAACTTAAATTTTGGTTCAGGGTTTTTGAAACTATAATTTTATTGAAAGGGATTCAGTGGCCATATACACTAACAAGCTATGGAATAAAGGCAAGAAAATTGAATTACAGATTATTTTTGGTGCAGAATAACCCAGCTCTTAACATTTATTTAATTTTATTGATTTCATCACCTGAAGGATTACAATTTATGGCCTTTGTTTCTCTTACAAATTGATTCCTCCTTAAATATGTTCAGCATTTTCCAAACCATATTTTGAAAAAAAAAGATCTGGTATTTCAGATATTTTCTAATATTTTAATGAGGATTCTCTTATAGATTTTTCAAAGCTTTTTGGAACTAAAGTCCCACATGTATATTCTTGTTAGCTCAGTGGGTTCAATGTTTCATTTACTTTTCGAACTTTTTATTTGCTAACTACTCAGATAGAGAAATAGTGTAAAAATTAAGACAGGTTGAATGATTCACACAGAGACTTAGAAAAGTCCCCAATCCAATTTTTATTTAAGTTTAAAAGGTGAACTATTAAAAGTATTGTTTGCATTGTCAGTAGTAGTAAATTTAAAGAATAGTCTGAGTATGCATACCAAAAAAGTCGGTCATGAGTGGCTTCTTTCCAGTGAGTGTGAGAATATCTTACACTTTACTTGAAAGAAAATTCTGGTCTGGACATGGTGCCATGTTGCTTCAATGGGTACAACCTGAGGTGTCCATTCATTTGCTCTTTGTCAGCCTCCTAGTGCCCAGCTTCTGTCACAACCCCTTCCACACAGTTCCCAGTATTCACAGTGTCTACAGAGTCACTGTGAACATGGAATTCATGAACATGGAACCATTGTTTCTAGGGGAAATACAAGCGTAGGTTCCTGTGAGCCTCTGGTCTCAACATTTTCATCAACCGATCAATATATAACCTGGTGTTACTTGTATTTCTGTTCAAAGATGCCTCATTTCCAATATGTAGGTTAATTAACATTGAACTCATGACCAACAGCCTGGCTGGAGCTTATCCAACACATGTATTTTCTTTATAAGGGACATCACAGCCTTCTTGTGCTTAGGGACCCCCGACAGCACTGCAGCACCATACTTGGGAGCCATTTTGAACAGTGAAATCACCATCAAAAAGCACAAAAATGCAGAAAATATGCCACTAAATAGGCCACAAAAAGGACACTTGTTTACAGTATGAGCTGAAACGAGAAGGCAGAACTTCACTTTGTTCAACCTCAGCTGGAAATGTGCACAGCCACCGAGCGATTTAATTTTTCTCCACTCTGCACCAGTTGGTGTATGCTTGCCATGCAAGTATAGCAAGTATTGATTTGCTGGTTACAAATAAATTTCAGTCAAGTATTGATTTGGTGGTTACACATAAATTTCAGTCACTGGGTAAATCTGCAAACACAAGATCTTCAAATAATGAGAATCGACTCTATTCCTTTTTTTTTTTTTTCCTATTCTTACCATCACCATTCTGATTTAGATCCCTGTCACTCAGTTCCAGTTTCACTGCAAAAAAAAGTCTCATTCTTCTCCCTCAACAGCCTTGTCTCTTGTTTATTCCCCCTTCTCACTATCACTAATCTTTTCAATTACTTTTATTTATGTATTTTTTCTGTTTTTTTTCTTTTTCTTTTATTTATTTATTTATTTATTTATTTATTTATTTATTTATTTATTTTTAATATGAAATTTATTGTCAAATTGGTTTCCATACAACACCCAGTGCTCATCCCAACAGGTGCCCTCCTCAATGCCCATCACCCACTTTCCCCTCCCTGCCACCCCCCATCAACCCTCAGTTTATTCTCAGTTTTTAAGAGTCTCTTATGGTTTGGCTCCCTCCCTCTCTAACTGGTTTTTTTCCTTCCTTCCCCTTCCCCATGGTCTTCTGTTAAGTTTTTCAGGATCCACACAAGAGTGAAAACATATGGTATCTGTCTTTCTCTGTATGACTTATTTCAAGATCCTGAATAGCCAAAGTAATATTGAAGAAGAAGACCAAAGCAGGAGGCATCACAATCCCAGACTTTAGCCTCTACTACAAAGCTGTAATCCTCAAGACAGCATGGTATTGGCACAAAACCAGACACATAGACCAATGGAATAGGCTAGAGACTTCAGAATTGGACCCACAAAAGTATGGCCAACTAATCTTTGACAAAGCAGGAAAGAATATCCAATAGCTCTATTCTCCTACAGACCAGTGCTGTCCACTAGAACTTTTTGTGATGACGGAAATGTTCTGTATCTGCCTGCACTAGCTACCTCAGACTGTTGAGCACTTGAACCATGCTAGTGTGACTGAGGAATCACTAAGTTGGACTCTGGCACCAGCCAACATATTGTTTGCCACAGACATTAACTGCTTACTAAGAATGGACTGTCCGTTCTATCCGAAAGGTGACTCACACATTTCTTCTTTCTTGCCTTTACCTCTATAACTTCATTGTCTCTCTGTTCCCCATCTTGGTCTTTATTGCCTACCATTTTTATTTCTCCCTGTTCACATTCCACCATGAGGGAAACCACCCATGGCCCACCCCATCCAGATGGAAGGGATTTGTATGCTTTCGGATTCCCACAGATACTGGTTTATTTAATGTCGTCTCTTCCTAACATGACTGCAAAGTCTCTAAAGGTGAAAAATGGTCAGCAGTAAAAATGTTGTCTAATACCAAGTAGATATCCAACAGATATTTACTGAATGATTGTCAGCAATGCTTTGCAGCACAAGAAAATAAAAATAAAATGTATGCTATTTGGGGTTTGTGGAAGTCAGGGTAGGCTAGGAACATAAACACCCCCAGATCTCAGCAGTGTGCAAAGATTCATTTCTTGCTAATGCCCTACCCTCATTATGACCTGGCTATAACTCTATCCAGTGTCTTTGCTGATTGATCAGCCTCATAAAAGCTGTGCCTGTAAGTGACATTCCACTGCTGGGTTAACAGAGAGGGAATGTATGACCCTCCTGCATGGAGAACATTAGAAGAGTTGGTGAAAAATAACATAATCTACAACAAAAATCAGATTTTTAAATTAAGCTTTCACTATTTCCCCTTTAATTCTGGAATAGCTTCATTAATCCATCTCTCTTAATCTCTCCCTGCTCCAGACTCTTCTTTAAGTAGCCTCCAGAATGTTTTGCAGGGATGCAAATCTGATCATTTCATCACCCTGCATAAAAGCCTTGGAAGGTTCCCCATTTCCTCTATGAAAACTCTAAACTCCTAAGCATAGTACTTGTGAATCTTCATAATCCAGCTTCCCCTTGGTCATGTTTGCACCTGTATACCCCATGGTTTTATGTCCCTGGATCGCCTGACTTTGGAATGGGCCAGATCACCTACTAGAATACCAATGCCCAATAACCATCCTGCAGAGACCTATCCCAAAATGACTTCTTGGGAATTACTGCCAGCATCCCTGCAGAGAGAATTGAACCCTCACTGCTGTTTCTGTAAGACACAGTATCTACCTCTTGTTACAGCATTTCTGAAACGATAGCATTTCTTCATGTGTTTACATAGCTGTTCTTCCAATTGCTCTAAAGCCCCTTAACCACATAGCCTTGATACTAATTTACTCATATTGTAAGCTTAGCGCCTAGTATGGTGTGTGTCACAGCAGATGCTTCATATATACTTCCTCTCTGGAAGATGGATGGCAAAAATTTCTTATCTGGTAAAACATGACATATTATGCAAGATTATGCACCTGGTGTATAACATCTCTTTGCAAGAGGATAATTTATAAAATTAAAGCAAAATTGGTATGATACCCATAAACTATCCAGCATGCCTTTATTTGTCACCACAGATATAACTTAGCTGTGAAAGGTCATTAATAGAACTGGGGGGAAAGTTTTTCAAAGTATTTACATTTACTGGAAGTCCAGGCTATGCACTTTGGCAACATGATGAGCTTTTTTGAAAAGGGAAATCAAATGTTTCACATATTCCAGGAAATTTTTATGAATCCCTCCATAAGAAATATGTGGATGTATGTTTACAGCATAGTTATTTACTTAGAGACATTTTCAAAGCAAGTGTGTTTCTCTAAGAACTGGAAATGTCACGGGGCACCTGGGTGGCTCAGTCGGTTGAGCGTCTGACTTCAGATCAGGTCATGGTCTCGCAGTTTGTGAATTTGAGCCCCTCATCAAGCTCTGTGCTGACAAACAGCTCAGAGCCTGGAGCCTGCTTCAGATTCTGATCTGTCTCTGTCTCCCCCTCCCCTGCTCATGCTCTGCCTCTCTCTGTCTCTCAAAAATAAAAAAGTGTTAAAAAAATTAAGAATTGTAAATGCCACTCACATTATCCTTTATTGTCTTTACCACCAACCTACATACAAATGAGAGAGACACCACTAGCCACTGTGACTGACCAGAGATAGAGTTACAGACTTAAAACATCTCCCCAGAAAAGTCTTTACTGAACTTACAATAGAAAGAAGCTGGACACCTTCTCACGCACAAAGCTGGAGCACAAACATAGTTCATATGGGGGCACATTTTTGACAGCCTTCTCTCTCTCATAAGAGAGACCCAGGGAACCATATCTGGCTCCCCGGATAATTTACTGTCTCTATTATTTCCATCTTTAAATCAAAGTTCACTCTCAATTAACACATAATAGAGTCTCATGTTACATTGGGAAATGCCAGAAACTTTACTGGTTATTTTTGAAAATTAGGGCATCTGTCCAGTAATGCTTGCAGTATTACTAATATTATAAACTTGATTGGCTCCTTTGGTTCAAATCTTTGTGATACTTTTAATGATGCAAAGTGCTCATTTGTAAGTCTAGATTATAGGCTCTATATCCTTGGATTTCATATAAAAGCATTGATTTCTTAAAATGTAATGTTCACTTATATTAATTACTTTGGAAATTTGCTCTATGGGCTTCATAATGCCAAAGACCAGAATAGCTCATGGCTGCTTTTGCCAAAAATCTGTTTTTCTAAAAGCTTTCTCTTCAATTGCTTTCCAGTAAATTTATTCATGTGATCCATTCTTATAATTTATCACAAAATGCCTAAAATAGAAGCCTTGTTCCTCCTCTCACCCAGAGATTCTGTGTTCGCTGAAACTTTAGTTGCCATTTAAAACAGCATTGTTTGAAAGCTACTAACTAGCTTTCACTTAGTTCCACGTGAAGAAACCTGCAACTCATTCTAATTCCTTCTCTTAGTATCTCTTAAAAAAACAAGAAATAAGCATACTTAAAAATGCTTATAATGAAGATGTCTTCCTTGTGTTGGGTTTTTGTTGTTCCATTTAGTTTTTACATTTAGATTACGTTGTAGAGGCATAGAAAGCAGAAATGCTCATAGAGGCATGCTTTGAACCACCAAAATTTACCTTCAGGATGAAGGAAAATGCAAAATTATGATTTGTCTAATAAGAAGATTAAAGTCAATGTCTAGAGTGAGCAATATCATTCATCAATTCATTAACTCTCCAAACATATATTTTTTAGTATCTCCTAGGTGCACCATGCTAGTAGTATAGGGGTTAATTAAACAGTCCCTGCTATCACGGAGCTTACAGCTTTGCTGAGGAATTCTTAAACAATTTTCTATTATCCGTATTCTTTTCCTTGGGATGATATGACTAACAGAAAGTTGGTTGCATACATATTGATATTTACAGCTAAAATATTATTAAATATAAAGGACTTCCTGAAAAGCTTCCCCCTGATGGTTTTCCTTCATTCGTGAAGACACGACGATATTGACTGTGTCACTGTAGCATTTCTCCCCGGAAGGGTGTATTTGCTGCTCTCCCATCTGTTTAGCTAGATGGACACCAGGGATACAGTGGTGACAAGACAGTCAGTTACACGAGTGGAAACAGGCTCAATTTTCCCCTGAGAATGGTAGTACTTCCTCGTTTAGAGTGAGGAGAATCTTCCGTGGAAAACTAGATGTGGAATTCTGGCAATGGCTCTTCTTATCCTCCCTTCTTTCATCCTTTCTATGTTTATTTTTATTTTACTCATGCATTTATTTCTTCAAAACATTTACCTAATGCCTAGTAAGTTGTAGAAGACATTCTTGTATTAATTATGCACTTGAATTTTGAGGAACAGTTTCTCCTTTACATTCTGCTTTCCTCTCTCTCTCTCTCTCTCTCTCTCTCTCTCTCTCTCTCGGGAATACCCTCTGTTTATCTTCCTCTCTTAATTTTTCAATGATAATTGTAATTATCAGTATTACTTTTAATGTCCTTTGAGCAGAATGCATACATGATCCAATGTGGTTTTGAAGATCGTCCAGCTGAAGCACTGAAGCTTAGTTTTAAGTTCCTCTGTTGAGTCATAATTTAACAACGCACTTTGAGCTACAGCTGGATGTAAAGGTTGGAAGAGGCTCTTCACCAGCTGTTTTACCACCTTATAACCACTTTTTTTGACACCAAAAATAGATACGCACTGTGGCGTTCGTGTGCTCTAAATCACATCCTCGCCATGCCTGACAGTGAGCCTTAGGATTCTTCTCCAATCCCTGTGCTCTCTAGAATTCTCCTTTCTTCTATTCTAGTGACTTTGGGGTTGTTGATCTTGAGGGGATTGTTTGTGTTTCTAAAGAAAGGGAAGTAACTCCCATCCTTGGAGGGGCATGTTTTCATCTTCCCAAAGCTAGGTAAGAGGGGTTCCAAGAGAAGCCCTTGTGAAGTATAGGACATCTGCCAGAAAGGAGAGATATCTCTTTCCCTAGTTGGACATCAGCTCAAGCAGAGACCAGTTCATGTAGCCCTATATCTCCCTGAAGTAGGGAGTGGTGGGAAGAAAGCTTGATGGGAGGAGCACAGGCATAGGCTGTATGGTGAAGCCAGCTCTCTCCTGCTACATGTGGCATGGCAAGGATGCTGAGTCTCCTGGGCGTGAGCTGGATGGTGTGGACTGTAGCTGGGCTAGAACAATCTCACTATGAGACTATCTAGAGAACTCTCCCTGGGAGGAGAGACTTTAATATCAAGAAACAGTGGGTGGACCCTACATGGTGGAGGCTTCAGAGTGGGGATACACCACACCTCCCACATCCAGGAACTGTACAGGGGGGCCTCTCAGAAGAGCTTGCACATGCATTGCCTTCCCTTGCCTGCAAGGACCAACAAAAAAAGGACCCAATGTGTGCCATTCTTCCTTCCCTTTTTGGAGTCTCAGCAGTGAAGCCTAGAAAACTGAAGAGGAAGTAGGTATGCCAAGAGCACAGTGGTCCTGCTCAAGGGGAGGGAAAACTTTGAATCAAGGACACTGAAGTTTTAAACTTACCTGGATGAAGTTTTAATAACTGAATACTCTGCCCAGCACAGAAGGAGGGTTGACACTGCATTTCTAGTAATATTAATTAGGAAAATACAAAACTCAAGGGTATGCCTCATTGAGATGAGGCACTTCAGTAAACTGGTGGCAGATGCTAATTTTCTTGGTATCTGACAGAGAAAGCTTTTAATTGTAAGATGTTTTACAGTAAAAATTCAAAAGAGAAAGTAAAGCCTGAAGAGAAATTCAGCCAATATTGACTGTAGATTGCAATTGGCACTTAATTAATCAAATGTATGTTAAATTCCACTGTGGGCCAGGTACCATGCAGGGTGCTTGGCATACAAATATAAATAGGACAGGATCTCATAAAGCAGTAAGCACATAATTATGCTCCAGTTTGATGGGTGCTATAACAAGTGAACAATGAGATGTATCCCTGATTTTATTGCTGATAGAAGATCTAAGATTCCATTGTAGACATGATTTCCTGCAAACCCACTGAAGAATAATGGAGAATAGCTGTTATCTTCTTTGGGGAACAATTTAAGCTATAATTAATAAGGAATTATGCCATCCATCTCTTAGTTCTGTACTCTGAACTGATGTTAATTTCTTGCTACTGTACCCTTTCCCCATTTGGAGAAGACCTATTTCTCCTTTGAGGGCCTCAAAATGCCACTACTATGAATTTTTTCTTGACAGTGTCAGATTCAATTAATGCCTTCTCTTTGCCTTTATAATATTTTGTTCATATCACTAATTATTAAATTTGCCACATTCTATTGTGGCTAGTGTTTTACATGTCATATGGAAACAAATGTGAGTTTGAATTTTGTTAATAATGGGAAAAATACAATTTTGATTGGTATTAAATAATTTATTGTAGTTTCCATTTGTATTCACTCTGACTCAGAATATAAAGTTATAAATCAATTTGTAGATCCTCACATCCATATTGGAATCCTTAAAATAGAGTCACTGTTTGATTTCAAAGGTTTAACTATGTTTACATTCTCAAAGGTGTCATTCTTCATGGACATCTACTTTTAGTAGGATCTAAAAGCAGGGGCAGGGATGCTGAGGTCGACAGATCCTGTGTTTGTTACCTCTTTAAACATCAGTTTAGTTTCCTCAGAGCTAGAAAAGAAGAGCAATGCCTACCTCAAAAGATTTTTGTGAGGATTAGATAAGACAATGTTTATAAATTGCTTAATACAGTGCTTGGACATAGTAAGAAGTTATTAAGTATCAGTTGTTATAATCTCTTTTAAGAGTATATATAATTCCTTCTTTTCTCTCATTCTTTGAGATTTTATGGATTTCCAACTAGAGGAAGAAGAAGTAAGTTCATTGATGTGCTTGGTGTGCAACCTTGTGTTAATGCCCTTCCCCCTCTGCCACACTCCCAGTACCCGCAGTTGAAAAGAAAAATGGAAGCCATTGCAAGATTGAAAACCCTAATCTCTGTAGTGGTAAATTTGTTCCTTAAAAGAGCACCAAATATTCCTACCATTCTATTTTGAAAACACAAGCTTCATTTAAACTCTACCCTACATTTGGGGTTGAGCTTATGCTTAAAATCTTACGGTTTATGTTTAGCTACTTAAGACAGAATTTGTCTTCAAGAAAATGAGAAAAAGCTGTAGAAAATGAATTTACTCTTTCCAGAAATACATTGCTAACTAACATTCTTAAAGTGGTGATAGTTTGCATTAGCATTTCACATACTGTACCTCATTTGATCCATATGAAACCAATAAAATAGGCAGTACTGAGACTATTACCCACTCAATTGTATATGAAAAAGCAAACCTCAAAGAGGGATAGTAATTTGCCCAAGGGCATGAAAGAAACAAATGGCAGATTTGGGGATATAATTCAGACTTTATGATCCACAAATTAAGTTCCTTCTATTTCTACAATTACTGTTATTCTATGCTGTTATTCTACAGTTATTCTATAGATCAATTACCATCTTTAGTTCATAGAAACATTCATGTGTATATCAGGAGATATATACATATAAAATTCTAGTTCTTTTTCATTCTCCATCACCAGAGCAGCCCTAACCTCAGCTGTACCCTTTTCTGTGATGTTCTTTCTCTCTCCTCCAGCCTCTCAAAATTTGGGAAAATGTCAGGTGTGTTTAGAAAAGCTTTGTTTTATTTGAGATAATTCTGAATTATGTAGGAGAACCTCAGTTAATGTACCTAGAAGAAAGGAGAGCAGGAACCTCTCTGCTTCCAGCAGCTCCCACTGAAGCTATGCACTGCCTGACTTTAGCAAGGACCCAGGGCTGCCACGGTGTAGATAGATGTAGTAGGGAGAGAGAAGTCACATAGAAAGTCAAAAGTGGTTTCCCACCAGCCAAAAACAGACCTCTTGAACAACCCCTCACATCTTTTAAAATTAAATGTTCAGCAGAACTTGAAACATTAGTAGATTAACATGTCAATACATTTTCTACATCACTGCACAAAGCTAAGCTCTAAGAATAAAATGCACTGTTTAGGTATTTTTTAACAGATTAAAAAAATTATAGGTGAAAGCAGAACATGGCATAATTCTAAAAAGATCTTTCTATTTTGGAATTGAGGTTTTAGCTATTCATGCATGGGACCCAGATCTGAGCTCTAAAAAATCTTCTGACACCAGTGTTACAGGAAGATTTGTGTCCCTGGCACATTCATATGTTGAAGTCCTAACCCCCAGTGACTCAGAGTGTGACTGTATTGGAGAGAGAATTTTTAAAAAGATAATTGAGTTAAAATGAGGTCATTGGCTTCAACCCTAATCCAATATGATTGGTGTCCTTCTAAGAAGAGAAGAAGACACAGGCACACACAGAGGGAAGATGATGTAAAGACATAGGAAGAATACGGCCATTTACAAGCCAAGGAGGGAGGTCTTAGGAGAAACCAAATCTGCCAACACTTTGATCTTGGACTTCCAGACTCGGGAACTGTGAGAAATAAATTTCTGTTCTTTAAGGCCCCTAGTTGTGATACTTTGTTATGGGAGTCCCAGCAAACTAAGGCAGCTAATGACCAGAAGCCTTGGTCATGGTGTTTAGGAGTTTTTCTAGGTCTTAAATTTCAGTGACGTGAGATGAAAGCTTGTTAGCAGTAGCACTCACCTAGCTTTGGTGAAGAAAACCACCATTTTCATTTTCAAGGGTAGAAAATCAGAATTCTACCCATTTTCCAGGGTAGAAAACCAATTTGTGTCCCTGAGTGTGGAGTTTGATAGAATATCATATGTATCAGCCCGTCTGTGCTTTATGTTGGGCAGTGTGAAAAAGTAGCCACTTCCTTGGGAATCAGGATTTGCTTAAAGACCCAGTGAGCTGTGTGAGCTTGAACTTCCTAGATGTTTTCTCCTTAGGAATATGGGCTAATAATGTATTGTAAGGCTGTTGTGAGAAATAAGTGAGCTAATGGCTATGAAAACTGCACCATGTAAATGATAAAGTTATATAAATGTAAATGTTATATAAGTGTTATATAATAATGTGAGTCATTATTTCACGTGGACCCTTTGCTTTACAGTGAAAGTAGAACTGGAGGCATCTGAAACTCAGCTTATCTTCAGCATATGATTTAACGTTAGTATGGATGTTACATTCTCTCATCTTTTTTTTTTCAACTTTTTAAGAAAGGCTTAAGATGGTGGGAAGGTCCCAGCAAATGTGAGAGAACATGGGGTTCACAACCTCGCTCCAGATGTGCTGGGCTTCCCCCCTCCACATCACATAATCAACATGGCCTGCAGCTACCACTTCCATTTGGATTTAGAGGTTATTCCATGGATTATAGCTCATTACAGTGGAAAAGAATGAAAGAGTTTGAAAATCAGTGTCTGGTGATCTGTCTCCTGGTGCTCAAACATAAAAATCACAAAAGGCATGAAACTTTTGAACAGTATTTCTTTCTCTGCTCCACCATATAGGAGGGGAAAAAATTAAAATGAGCTCATGAAAAAACTTTTTAAAGTGTAAAAGAGCTAAGTAGGATAAAAAAGGTATCCTCCTCACAAGTCTGCTACCTACTGCTAGTGTTTCCGTTTCCTTTACATCCTCAACACAGTCTTTGCTTTGCTGAACTCACTTCAACTAGGCAGAATTTCTCAGCTTTGGCTTTGCTGCTTTTGGGGCTGGACAGTTCCTTTTTTGTTTTTGTTTTTTAAAGTTTATTTATTTATTCTTTGAGAGAGAGAGAGAGAGAGAGAGCGCGAGAGAGAGCATGTGAGGGGGAGGGGCAGAGAGAGAGGGAGAGAGGAGAGAAAAACGGGAAGAGAGAGAATCCTAAGCAGGCTCTGTGCTGTCAGCACAGAGCCCAACATGGGGCTCAAACTCATGACCTGTGAGATCATGACCTGAGCTGAAACCAAGGGTTGGATGCTTAACTTACTGAGCCACCCAGGTGCCCAGGTGTGGGGGTGGTTCTGTGTTTTGCAGGGTTTTTAGCAGCATCCCTTGTCTCCACCCACAAGGTACTAGAACACCCGCCCCCCCCCCCCCCCATGCTGTGACAACCAAAAATGTCTGCAGACATTGCCGAATGTCCCCTGGAGGGAAAAAAATCACCCACAATTGAGAAACATTGGGCTCGATCAAGGAAATGATGCTTTGAGGAATCCTAGAGAAGAACAGGCTAATTCCAAGATGAGAAACACTCTGTATTTGCCCCTTTAGTTGTCCTCTCCATCCAGTGCTGTCTCTCTTCCCTAATTCCTTATTCCTCAACTTGTCATGTTTAAAGGAGGCAAGAGGAATGGGGACAGATGGGGTAGGTGTGACCCCAGGGCATGGAGGGAGAGTTGTGACTTGGAAGTCTGTAAGTGGCTTGTGGCAGGTACATGGAAAAGCCAAAGCAAAAGTTGACTGCCTTAAAGAAATAATGGAGCAAATTACATGATGGTTTTCATCTTCTACATTAAATAGCACTTGTAGCACTTCTTCCAGGTAGGTATTATCTTTCTCATTTCATATCATAACACTGCTGCTATTTAAAAAATAAACAAAACAAGCTCTAGGAAGCATAGATTATTTGGACACCATCAAACTGTAGACCATCCAGCCACAATCTCTGCCTTTTTTGGTGAGGCCTGTGAGGTTCAGTGATGAAGGGACTTGCTGGGGGGTCACCCAGATGATTGAACCAGGACCACAGCAAATTTCTCCATTCCTGGTCGATGCTCTTTCTGCCGTCTTATACTGTTTAAACTAAGTTAGCCTTTCCCTTCAATTCCCATTCTAAGGTAATGGCAGCACCTGCAATTCAACAACACTGGTTCTTCTGTAAGTGTATAAATCAATGGTGATTTTTGTCTCTGAGTTGGTTTATAAACTTTCGATTAAAAGTCCTGTGCTTTTTATCACAACTGAATAGAGACCGCTGAACAGGGTCCTGTAATTTTCTGTTGTCTCCAGTAAAGGAAAGGAGATGGTTTGAAGGAGTGTATAAGAATAGGATTTCTTTATTACTTCACTCCTTAATTTGATTTATAAGGTCTTGCTGGATCTGACCTGGTCTGCTTTTGCTGTCTTACCTCCATTTATCTGCCTTGTCCTGCCCGCCATTGTGCCTTTGTCCTTGTCATTCCCCTTTCCTTCCATCAATCAGACTGAACGTCTCCTTTCAAACAGATTGCATATTTAATCTCCTTCCTGAACATGCCCTGCCCACTGGACACTGACACGATATTACATTTTGAGTTTGTGTATTAATGTTTCCCAAAAGTGTGCTCTGTGGCACTAGGTTGGAGATATGCTCTGGGATGGAGTGTGTACCTTGGCGTGAGTGTGCACATCAGAGTGTGCAGTCCCTCTCCCCCATAGAATTCCATATGCAGTTGTATAATAAAGGCTTTAAGAAGTGCTATGGTACAGAGCAGTCTCTGACTTGCTTTACCTTATTTTTTTGTCAAACTTATTTGCCATCTGTATTAGCCAGAGTTCTTCAGAGGAATGGAACCATTAGGATATCTCTCTATATCTATAGATATAGATATGAAGATATACAATATATATACTATATATATGTATATATATAATAGGTATATCTGTAAATATATAGATATATAGGGGACCAGACTTTTTATGGGAATTGGCCCATGTGATTATGGACGCTGAGAGATTTTACCATATGCTATCTACAAGCTGAAGAACCAGGAAAGCTGGTGGTGTAATTTAATCTGAGTCAGAAGACTTGAGAACCAGGGGTGTGGATGGTGTGGCATGGGGAGGGAGGTGACCCCTGGTTTAAGTCCTGGAGTCCAAAGATCTGGGAACTAGGAAATCTGATGTCCAAAAACGTGAGAAGAAGCAAGGCCCAACCCAAGAAAGAGAGAGAGAGAGAATTCATCCTTCTGTTTATTTCTTCTATTTGGGCCCTCAATGGATTTTGGATAATGCTTGCTCACATTGGTGAGGGTGGATCTTCTTTATTCAATCTACTGATTTGAATGCTAATCTCTTCCAGAAACACCCTCACAGACACCCCCAGAAATAATGTTTTACCAGCTATGTGGGCTTCTCTTAGCCCAGTCAAGTTGACACATAAAATTAACCATCACAACATTTTTTTTAAGTCACATTTAGTAGTAGTCAAAGAAACTAGTGTTTCACAGGATCTAGCCGAGGAGACATCACTTTATGTCAATAAATGTTTCAAACATCCATTTGGAAATAAATTATTTTTATTAGTGACATGTGGCCTTAGAACTTTTATTTTGACCAAATTACATTCTTATAAGGAATGAGGTAATCCAGGACAAGAACTTAGCACCCAACCTGACATGGAGTTGGTACTTGAAGAATGTGAAATATTACTTATAATACTGCAGCTTTCTCTATTTCCATGATCAATTTATCACATCCTAATGTGTGTGTGTGTGTGTGTATGTGCATGCGTGCGCACGCTCACTTTGCTTGTGATTGTGCAATACCAACCACATATTCAAGGTATATGCTGGTTAGTGCCACAAAGAACATCGCCATCTAGATTTCGATTTAGAATCTAGTCCAGATAACCAGTATATATTTATTTGTTCAAAATATTATCATGAAAATGGAATGGAGGGCATACAAAGCAAATTGTGTCTTGTGACACTTTTCTTAAAAACTCTATTCCTAACACATACTTGAGTCCCCACTCTACATGTCATTATAATTTTTTCATTATTTTTTATAAAGAGCAATATTGGCCCAAATTATAATCAAATTAAAAACACATAAAGTATAATTGAAAAAATCAGATTCAAAAATTCTTGTGTGCAAGTCAATAAGAGAACTAATGTGATTATATATATGTGTGTGTATGTGTGTATATATATATATGTATATATATGTATGTATTTTTTTTTAAATAATTATGATCATTCAACCAAATTCTCATTTGGAAGTTCTGAAATGACTTGCTCTTCTCCAGAAATTATGTTGAATCTTAACATAAGATTTTAGAAAGTAACTGAATGGAAGATAAATGAACATTTTTATGTACGGTGAAACTTACATTTTCGATGCAGGGACCATTTACATATTATCCATCATAGCCTTGGAGGTGCTACGTTTGGCAAAACATTTTATTTCCAATTTATTAGATAAAGATTTTGCTAACAATCACACACCTTCCAGTCTGTGAGAATTGTTATGTTTTGGGCATTTGCCAAATTTTGAAGAGTGATTATTACTTACATTGTGTGTGAGCACAGCAATTCTTGAAAAGCATGGTGTGGCATACAAAATAGACTAAAACCCACATGTTTTTTCCCTCTAAAATTAAACAAGAGAGCCAGTTTTGACATGTACAGCTTTTCCACAGGGAAAGTGTGAGATCAGACAGAAAGGTGAATTAAGTGACCTTTGACTCCCTTATTCCTTTCTGCCTTTTCCTGACTCCTGCCTTTCCAGGGAGCCAGGCAGACCAGCTACCCTCAGCCCCAAAGACTCTGGGCTCTATGCAGGACTATTTACATTTTATTTTATTTTGTATTGTTTTTATTTTATTTTATTTTATTTTATTTTATTTTATTTTATTTTATTTTTACTGTTTAGTTATTTTTGAGAGAGAGAGAGAGAATCCGTGACAAAGGGAGGGGCAGAGGAAGAGGGGGACAAAGGATCTGAAGCAGGCTCTGTGCTGACAGCAGAGAGCCCAAAGCGGGGCTCGAACTCATGAGAATTGTAAGATCCTGACCTGAGTGAAGTTAGAGGCTTAACTGACTAAGCCACCCAGATGCCCCAGGACTATTTGCATTTTAAAGGCCTCAATGTGTATGCCAATGATTAGTACAAAAGAGTGATATTTTTGATGATAATATTTCTGACATGTGCAGGACAGGTGGCTTTTAAAAGTTGTCCTTTCGATAATCTTTTAGCTCCACTGTTGTAATGTTTATCACATGATAATGAAGTGCCTGTTTATATGTCTCTTTTCCTTTCTGTCACATAAGCTCCTTGAAAGTAGACTGGGCTTTATTCCTCCTTATATCACACGCCCTGAGGAGTGAATGTCTGGCACATGGAAATGCAGGATAAATGGTTTGCGCTGTAAATGTACATCCCTGCATATTTTGATAAGGCCTGGCCTGCCTTTGCAATAAGCCCATGAATCTTACCTGTTCAAACACAGGACAGAAGGAAATGTGAACTTGGAATTCAGAAAACCCAAACTGGAATTCTATAGTCTACTTCTTGGCTCACTTTGGGTCAGTTGCTTCACTCTGATTCTCATTTTCTCCATCTGCTAATAAAGAGTCTTGACTAGACGTGAGGAAGATGCTTTACAATAAATATTTGTCTAAATGTGATCTAAAATAATTCAACAAAATACTTTATAGCTTAGGTAATTCGTTCTTGGGGGTCGTGATGGATGCTATTTATTCATCACTCGGCTTTGGTCAATGAGCATCATTGGTAACTCTTGTGGTGTCAGAGATTAAGCCACAACCCACTGGCAGAAGTGAAAATGGAAGTAAGGAGTGAGAATTAAGTTTCCATCAGCACTTTGGATATTGCTCTTTTCCCTTCCGGCCACTGTTATTTTATGCGATGGTCTTCTCTGTGCCTTCTACAATTCATTTTCATTAACATTCTTAATGAATGAGTCAGGTCATTAGGACCAGTTTGAAAAAAAATATTTTATTCTTTTTCTTCGAAGCTCATGTTTTTCTTCATTGTAGTTGAGCATAGACCACCATTTGAAGGATTTTTATTATTGATTAAGCAGCATGGTGTGGTTGAAAGAACAGTGGCCTGGGAGGTAAGAGATCTAGAATCCAGTCCTGATGCTGCCACTAAATAGCTGTATTGATGTTACTGATGTAAATTACTTCACCTCATTGGGCCTCCATTTTCCCACTTATAATGGACTTGGAAAAGAGTATTTTCTAACTATCATATTTTTTCCCTCTATAGTCCTGTCATAGAGGCAATTTCAAAATATTCATTGAATGAATTAGGGAATTAATGAAACATTTCTGTATTTGGGTTCTCTAGCACATGTCAAACAGAGACAAAGGGTCACCTTTTAAAATGTGCTAGTGGGAAAATAGTGCTCTCATGCCCTATTCATGCTTCTGTTAGAACTAATATGACTTTGGTGGCCATCCCACAAAATGCCTTGTTAACCACCAAAATCCCCTTCATTAGCTAGTTAATGCTTCAAGGCCCCATCAAGAGCTACTAGAATCAATCTAAACTACCATGTGCTGCATATAAATTACATGTTGCACTATAAAGGATAAAATAGAACAGAACCCACTTTCCCCCATTGACATTGATAGTCAACATGAAGTGACTTTGGATATGCAACCAGGAAGACTTTTATGACTCACAAGAACAAGGCTTGCAGAATATAAAAGCTCTGGTGTAATTGAATTCAGTAATTTGCTTTGCTTCTGGAAGTGTTAGGTTGGACTTGGTCTTTTATGACATACTTGCTGTTTTTCCCTGATGCACAATCTTTGGAGCCTAAGTAGAACATTTCTGAAAAATAAATAGGAATGATTTTGCAAGGATGTTTTCTGGTGTGTTTCTTTTGCAATAAATGGATTTCATATCTCTTGTACTCAAATAAAATAATGTTTATATACTTCTCTAAATACTCTTTCTCCCTTTTGGCAGGATTTTCTGTTCCAAAAATGTATTAGGGTAAAAGCATAATGGTTAATTTTATTAATGTGGCAGTAATTCCTGAGGTGATTTTGGGGCCTATGTAGCTCTGGGGAGAAGTTTATCACATCTGCTATTCATGAGTACCATACACACTACAGTAACTTAGGAGCAAAGACTGTTAGTAGCCATTTTAACTGTCCATTGAAGGGAGTACATATGTACAATAGATATGGGTCATATGACTTAATGTATTTTCAAAATGAAAAATTAGAAAACCCAATTAAAATTTGCTTAAATATAAATAAGAAGTCAGGAGGTAGGGAAGTTCTGGAATTAGTTAATTCAGCAGCAAAATGACATTCACTAGGATCTATTTTTTCCATCTTGCTACTCGGTTACATGGGTGGGTTGGCTTCTCCCCTCATGACTGCAGGATGGATGCAGCATCTCCTGATGTCATCACCTAACACCCTCCATCCCCAGTAGAGCTTCTCACATAGCTCATTCATCAGAAGTGGGTCCTAAGCCAATTCCTAAATCAGTCATTGCCTTAACTTAGTCATAATTCACATAATAGCACTAAAAAGGGGTTCAGTCTCCTCTGAGTGGCACAATTCATATCCTTATTCACAATATCTGGAACAAAATTGAGGTTCTGTTAGAACTGAAAAAAGGTCACAGTAGCTCTTGGCAATCAAGATCATCTGTCTCACTGGTCAAATAGCATAACAAAATCCAGAAATGTTTATTTTGGAATTTTTGTATAAGATATTACTGGAAAATTACTTTGTAGTCATGTATTCATTTGAATAGACAGGTAGATGATAGATATTCATTGCTCAAATGATTTAACTTTTTCTGATTTAGGTCATAATTTTAGAATCCTTTTTCCTTCTTTGTTTGCATGATGCTCATTCAGATGAAAAGTGTTTAAAGCACCTGTATCTTTGGTATTGGTGACTTAAGCTTTGAGTTGCATAAGATCGAGAGTAGAGGACAAAGTACCGTGGATTGGGTAAGGCACTTAAGTTAGAAAGTGTTATTGGGACTTACTGATGAATACTGTACTTATGAATACATGTGGTTCACCTAGGGGGCCTGTGTGGACAGAGAATAATGGAAATAGAAATTGGTATCATTCCATGTTGACCATCCGATGGCCATGAAAGGCCACACTTATCATCTCACTGAGGGGTTTTCAAATTGTACTTCAAAAAATAATACAATTCTGAAGAAATGCTTCAGAGATTCTGCTAACACTGTATTTGAACTTATTTTGAAGCACATCTTAAAATGTATTTAAAACCATAATAAATGCCACACAGTAATGTATAATATATCAAATGGTAACATGCTGGAGACCATCAGCTCATGCTGCTGGTTAAATTATTTTGGTGAGCAAACCTATTAATACATGACTTCAGACATAACTGCATATAATTGATTTTCTTGTACTGGTATTAATTGCAAAAGTTGTGAGTTTACACTGGTCTCACTTTTCTTCATTTGGGCTTCCCCTTGTCATGTGTGTAAAATGGTACAGTTTGCTAGTACAATTTATGCATACCTTGCTTAATCGGATGCCAGGCAAGCCTTAGGCACTCTGTGTCATAGCCCATGCACATACCCATGCATACATCATGGAACTGTTGTAATTTTGGTGGCTATGTGCTTATTTAAGGTGTTGAGTACTAGTAGTCTTTTGTGTTAATGGTGATGTAGTAGTCTCCTGGGGCTTCTATGACAAAATACCATAGACTGAGTGGCTTCAACACCAGAAACTTATTTTCTCACACTTTTGGAGGCTGGAAGTCTGATGTCAGGGAACCAGTGTGGTTGGGTTCTGGTGAGGGCTCTTTTCCTGCTTGTACATGGCCGACTTCTTGCTGTGTGCTCACATGGTGAGGAGAGAGAAAGAGGAAGAGAGGGAGAAAGAGAGAGTGAGCATGGGAGCAAGAGCTTCTGGTGCCTCTTCTTATAAGGTCACTAATCCCATCATGAGAGCCTCACCCTCATGACTTCACCTAATCCTAATTGCTTCCCCAAAGCCTTGAAATACCATTGTGTCAGAGGTTAGGGCTTCAACATAAGTTTTGTGGTGACACAAACATTCACGCCATAGCAGATGATACAGAATTACACTAGATGATAGACACTGTAATGATTCAATTTTTAGACAGAACATTTCTCAATATTCTTCTGAGAGGCCCCTGGATCAGTATAATTGAAGAATTTTCCAATTATAAGGCAAACTGCTAAAAAAAAAAAACTATTGCCATTTACAAGCACTTACTTGAATAATTCAGGGTTTTTTTCTGACTCTCTACGACTAAGGTACAATCCAGAAATAAACTAGAGGAATAGACATAAGGAAAACTGTAGGTATTTAAAATTTTCTTGTAAATATGGATCCTGTTTTAATTTACTTATTCTGTAAAGAGCCATCATAAGTATATATACACAAAATTAATTTATATTAATCAAACACCACTTTAATAATTTTATTTCCTGGAACTCTACTTATGTTTTCCTTTGAATAAACACTATATATATGTGTGTGTGTGTGTATGTGTGTGTGTATACACACACATATATACATATGTATACATACATATACATATATATATACATATATATATACACACACATATATAGTGATTTTATATATATAGTGATTGTATATTTATATTTATATTTATACTTATACTTACACTTATATTTATATATAGTGATTTAACCAAGTGTGTTTTAGTAACAAAATCATGGGTAATGATGGATACAATAGACCCTATCAGAAACTAAATTGTAACATATGATTATTTTGTTCCTTAATCATAAAATGCATGATGCATAATGTCTTGGTTTTAAGACTTGAGGGCATTTTCCTGATAATCTGACCCACTACTACTTTGTAGGAAACTATTTAATAATAATTATAGTTATCTTGTAAGACCTAGGTAATCCTATGGGATACATAAACTTAGATACTCCAGGTTTGACAATAAAGACAGGAAGTAAAAACATCCTTCAGGCTAGATACTTAAGGGTCTAGAGGAAACCATGCTGCCCCACTGCCTTTGTACGTGTATATATATACATATATATACACACACCTACTTATATATAACTTACTAATATATGCTAACATATATGTCATGTGTATATAACACATTATTATTAACATTATTGTGTGTGTGTGTGTGTGTGTGTGTGTGTGTGTGTGTGTATATATATATATATATATATATATATAATGTGTCTTCTAGTGTGTATGTATACGTGTGTGTGTGTGTGTGTGTGTGTGTGTGTATTTAGTTTGTGTCCTCCTATAGGAAAGGAAGCAGGGTTTGAGCAGAGGAAAACATTTGAAGAAGGTATTGGATTTGTTGCTTGTGGAATGGGACCTTTAAAAAATAATTAAAAGTGTGTTTTTTAAAAAGGACATTGGGAGAGACTAAGCTGAGCAATTTCATGAAAATCAATAAGTCATTGTTTATAATGTTTAAAATTTTGTGTTTTAGAGAAATTTCAATCAAGCGAAGGTAACCTGTATTTTGATACATTCTTGATGCTATCTGAAAATTAGTGATTTGAAATGTATCAGGTGGAAATTCAAGATGTAAAAGGCATAGAAACTGCCCACCCATCACTTTTATCCAAAACACTGGAGCATTTTCACTTTTGTCACTAAGGTCAAATCATTGTGCCATTCACCTCACCACCCTCTCTCCACCTAAAGGCATCTCAGCAAACTTTCCTTTGCTTTTATTTCCAGTAGAATCACTGGTTCTAGAAAGATTTTCTTCAAAATACCTGAAAACAAATCAAGAGAGACATCATATCTAACCATAGTGATTAGTACTTGTCAAACATCTAGGGTGACAAGATTAGGGAGTGTTTGCTTTTTTTCTGGTGAGGCTGGGTTTTGTTTTTTGTTTGTTTTTTTTCCTCCTTTTTTTTAAAGAAGTAAAACAGCTGTTGAAGATGGAGGTATTCTACAAGCATGACTCAAGCACATTATTGTGTGAAGACAGCAGGCAAATCATACCCTATTTTTACCACCGTATCATGTTTGCTAAGAAGACATGCAATGTATACCTGATATTTATAAGGTTTAGAATCAGTTTTGTGAACTGTATTGTGCTTGATGATTTTAGGAGAGAATTACCCCAAAGGTTCAAAGTGTGATTTAGACAAATATGAGTACTTTTGTCAACTTGTGGCATTTTGCCATATTGCTGTAGCAGTAATTTTATATCTTAGTCTATTTTTTGATAGCCATTTCAATTCAATAATTTTATGGATGTCTATATTTTTGTGAGCCATTGATATTTCTTACTCTCCTCACATATAAATACTTTTTTTTTTGAGAGAGAGAGAAAACAGAACTAAATGGTCTATGTTTAAATGTGAGTATGTTTTGAAAATTCTTCTCAGATTTAAAGAAAACATGCAATATCTTTATATCTTACTCAGTCACTGTTCCAAATTTGGAATTTTGTCATTTTCAAAACCTTTTTTTCCCCAGAAAGCAGCCTTATTTGTGCCCTCTAGTGGTGGATACACAAATTTATGCAAGAAGTTAGAGAAAGCTTTTTTTTCTTCCTTTCGGTGCATAATGATTCAGCATCCAAACAGCTAAATAATAATGTTAACCCATACACATACTTAGAGAAAAATCTTATGTGACTGAGCTTGATATGTTTTTAAAATGTATCAAAAGTACATATTTAAAAAATAAACCCACCACTCATCTGGCCAGAGGAAGTTCTTAGATCACAAAAGTCTATTTCCTTATGATTTTTTATGATCCATTTGTCCAGCAAAATGCTGTGATTCTTTGAAAAAAAAGCAAGCACATTTTTCACAAATGCATTTTCTTGTTTTAAAATCCACTTTATGAAAACTCTTTAAATTGATGCATTAGGCCATAAATTGTTTCTTATTTTTGTATTGATGAGTACCCTTAAAGAACTAGATGAAAAAAGAAACGGTCTTGTTTAACATAGCAAGAATTGACTCTGATAGAAAATACCCAGAGTACCCTTAAAGAACTAGATGAAAAAAGAAATGGTCTTGTTTAACATAGCAAGAATTGACTCTGATAGAAAATACCCAGATAGCAGTAGATCCTGGCCTCATGGCTCTCGTAGACGTCTACTGGATTAATGCCCAGTTCTTTTTTCTCTTCCTGAAATTCCACTGCCTTCATTGGAGATGTCCATTTTCTTACATGGCCAAAGTTGACTGGTGCATAAATGGGCTTTTTATCTAAACCAAGCCAAACCAACTGGAATCCTCCCCTGGAGTTTCTGAAAGTAGAACTGATTAAGGGAGCAAGAGACTTGGATTTATTGCTAGAAATTAGCTGCCTTTGAAGTGTGCCTGCCACTGTATTCAGGAACTAATGTCTGGCATCCTTCTCCTGTGTCCTGCCACTGGAGGGCTGCCTCAGTTAATGAGCTGCTGGAGGCATTGATGTACCCAGAATTGGTGACCATTCCCACCGTTGCTGCTCTAGCCGTGCGTGGCAGGCATCCACCTTAACATGGTTTTCCACGTAAATATCTAGGCTCTTTTCCTGAATTCCCACATTGAAACCAACAATGAGAAATTATGGAAGAGTCTCTTGATAATAGGGACAGAAGGATCACCAAAGGAATAATGCACAGCTTTTGTCTTGCCATGCCTCCATTCTCAACTTGGGACTTTTCCACATGGTAGTCCACTTTCTACCATAAGAGGTTCCCAGTACTTTGGTGTCCAGCCAGGCTGAAGTCTCAATTCTAGGTCTGGTACTTTTCTCCCTTGTCACCCTAGCCTAAGGCCCACCTCCTGTGCCACCCCATCTTATCCCAGGACTCACACCTTTCATTGATGGACAATGAGACCGTCCATTCCTTTCAGACAGTCTCACTCCATCTGATGGATGGGACCTGACCTCTGGCTTTACTAAGACAAAAAACAATAGTACAACATCTGTACAATTGTCAAAGTTTGGTTATCAGATCTGTAGGGTACTGATGTATGATGACTACACAATTTATCCCCCAAATCAAGACGTTTAAGAGTGAAATGAGGGATATTACTAGCTATGCCAGGACAGCAAACAAAAACTGGAATGTATGCATCAGCCTACAGATTTGGGGTGCCAGTCCAGAAAACTGGGTTACACCAAGCCTAAAGCAGTTCCTTCCAAAAAACTCCTCATCCAGTGTTAAAAAATACTGGAGTCCAGTCTTATCCAGGACACATCAAACATATGAACAAATATTTTGGCTGCATATTATTTTATTATGATGGAATAATCCAAAGTCTAATTGCAGCCTCCAGATTCTCTTGCTCAAATAATTTTAGTTATGCAGACTATATTTTCAGAGGATAAAGTTTAGTTAATTTGTGAGGATAGTAAGCATTACTTGGTTGTAAAATTTGGCTTTTAACCTTTGTCAATTATTTTGATTTGGTTGTTAAGAGAAATAGATGTCTGAGATGAGTTGCCTTCAACACAAATACATGGCAACCACTGGAAAAACAATTAAAAATTAAGTTTATTAAAAAGTGGCAGACAGAGAGCAGATACTGAAGGAATGATTGTATGGCTGTATAAACCACACAGTGAAGCAAGGGCACCATATTAGCATCCAAAACCTAGCAGAGTTTAGAAGTGACCTCATTGCTGTTTCTAAAATATAATGGGGAGAGTGGCCTAGTTTCAGATTCTTCTCATTGTCACAAATTTTATAAATATTGTCTACATAGGTATAGTACTTCCTCTTATCTGTGGTTTCACTTTTCATGGTCTGGAATCAGATGATCCTCCTTCTGACCTATCAGAAAGTCAATAGTAAGCTAACGCTATGTCACAATGTCTACATTATTCACTTTACTTCATCTCCTCACATAGGCATTTGATCATCTCACCTCATCACAAGAAGATGGAGAGTACAGTGCAGTAAGGTATTTCGAGAGTGGGAGATCACATTCACATAACTTTTATTATGGTATATTGTTATAATTGCCCTATTTTATTATTAGTTATTAATCTCTTTAAAAGAAACTTTAGCAGCCGTGTGTGTGTACAGGAACAAAGAGCATATGTAGGGTGCGGTACTGGTTGCAGTTTTGGGCATCCCCTGGGGGTCTTGGAACATATCCCCATTGGTGAGGGAGTGGGGGGGCACCACTGGAATCTAATGTCCATGCATTTATCCTTGCCTTGATAAAGACTCCACAGCCGCCGGTCTATTTGCCAAGTATGGGAGATAAGAAGAGAATGTCATTGGATCATTACTTTATTTTTATCTAGAATAAATCAAATATATATGAGCTAGTTAAGATAACAATCATGGAGAAAACTAAGTTACTTTTTGGGTATTTTTTATGTATGGGGGAGTCGCTCACTGGACACAGTAAATTTTCATATTAATATCAGTCATCCTTGGGATTATTTCATGTGTTCAAGCCTGTGAACTCACTTTATGAATCTCAACTTATTTTCTTAGAATTTATTTATTTAATCTGTGGGCTGCCTTAGAGTTAGACTTGCTGACTATATTGATCCTGGGAGAACTAATTCTTCCTGCGGGACCACTCTGGTTGCTATAGTGCTTTTAGCAATTAAAGCTTTTTGAATAAGGGATCTGTTTTCCAAGCAATGCTGTGGGTGTATTGGAACTGATTATTTTTGTGAATTTTTGTCATTGTGATTAATATGTAACAGTCACGAGCTCAAACTTGTAATGAGACTACCTGAATTCAGCCTTCAGTCCTGCCACATAATGACCGCGGACATGTTACTTGAACTTTCTGTTTCTCAGTTTCCTCATCTAAAAAATAGACATCATGATAGTGATGGTAATACCTACTTCATAGGATTGCTGTGAGGATTGCATGTTTTGAAAGACATATAATGGTTAATGCAATGTTTCAAGTCTAATCAATACATGATAAATATCAGTTACCAGTGTTTGCATTCCAGATGAGTAATATTTGTTGTTAAGATGTAAAATGATATGGGATGGAGTGTTGAATTAAAAAAAAAAAGACTATCATTGACTAAAGAGTTCTTGGTTAAGATCTATTTCACTTTTGGAGATCCTATTTTTTGGGAGGAACACAGCTCTGCAATGCAAATGCATTGAGACATGTGAAATAAGAGAAAAGAATTATAGCTAGTCTTATTTAAAACTCCACTGAAATTGAGCTTCAAATCCCACATGTAGAAAAGTACTGTTTACAGGCAGTTTTCCAAATATCCTAGACTCCATTATAGAGCTGCCATCCAAAGTCCTAGTATCTTACTCATTTTTATTTCTCTTTATGCTACTTGTAATAAAAACAGCCAGTTAAAGGGGTTTTTTAAGAGAATTCAGAATATAGCTCAGATAAAGTGTTCTTGTAATCACTTCCCTTCAAATGTGATCTGTGTCCATGTGACATGTAGAAACTAAATGTTGTTGAGCTTTTTCGTGGTGCAAGTGGACTTAGTTTTAAATGAGTGACTTAATACCAGATCTCACTTGGGTCAGATGGGAACGAGGAATCTAAGAGGAGACAACTATCGTTTTGTTGTTGTTGTTGTTGTTGTTGTTGTTTTTAGCATATGTTCAGTTTCTAGGAATTTTCTTCTGTGATTTGTTAGTTCAGAGAAACTGGCCTAAGGATACATTGAAGAGGTTTGAGTTTAAGGATTTAGATCTGTCCAGGAAACATTTGTACCAACAGAGACATTTGTTTTACTTATGTTAAAAATACTTTTTTAAAAAGTTTATTCTGAGAGAAAGAGAGAGACATGGGAAGGGCAGAGAGAGAGAGAGGGAGAGAGAGAGAGAGAGAGAGAGAGAGAGAATTCCAAGCAGGCTCCGCTCTGTTAGGGCTCGATCAATGCAGGGCTCAATCTCACAAACCATGAGATCATGACTGGAACCGAAATCAAGAGTCGGACACTTAACTGACTGGGCCACTCAGGTGCCTCTAATGTTAAAAATTCTTAATTGAAGCAACTTCGTAAAGGCTAACCACAAATTGTTGATTTTGAGTTACTCCATTTCAGATGCCATTTCAATCATTATTAAGGAACATTCATGACTTTATATTGTTGAGTTTCAGCATGGTGCTCCAAACAGCCACCACCAATTAGCCTACTTGTCCCTGGAGGAGAGACCTCTTTGCCAGCTTATACTGTTAGTGGGTTCTCACAATTTCTACTCTAAAGTGATTATTAACTATGCTCTGTGCAAAGGCATAAGTCCTAAACAGGCTAAATAATATCTGATGCCCATAATTACTTTAATCACTGAGTACTATGGAGCATAGATGTGTGCCTTATGGAGATGCCAGTCATAAGTACTGTTTTCCACCCATTAGACTTGATTTTCTTGAAGTGGCAGATGTATGCCTGTGCCATTGAGCACATTCAGGAAACGCTTACAGATCTGGTCAGATGATGCTGGTTGGGGATCTTCTTTCCTAAGCACTGGAAAGACTAAGGAGGCATGCAAGACAAGACTGAAACAATCCAGAGCTTGACTTAACGCCCTTCCTGTATACAGCCTCCTCTCTGCATGGCACTCTCTGGAATGCATCAGATTTGCATTTTTCTGATGAGATTTTAATCTTCCCCAGGCAGGGCTGTATCTTATTTGTGTTTGATACACAATGTCTAGCCCAGTGCCTTGTTCAAGAGCACAGACAATGGAGTGTTTTAATGTAATCAACACTGCATTGGGAGAAAAAAGTTGACAAAAGAAACTGAAATTTATTGTTCGTGGCTTTTGTTTTTTGAAGCTTCAGACATTTGCTCAATTTGTGCTTTTTTTCAGAAAGAAATCAAGGAAAGTGAAGTGTGTCCGATTTCTCATACTAGTTAAGAAACATGTACACAGCTTATTCCCCATGCACATGATGTGGATATAACCCCCACATGCAGAAATCAGGGAGTTCCAAACAAGGCAGCCCCTGGCCAACACTGCTGTGTGACAAACAGAACTAAAAATGTACTTTCAGTGAAACCAAGTCAAACTTTTAACTAGTTAACCCTGCCTCCTGTTTACATCAGTTGTCAGTTAACTCCTCAAAAAATGTCAGGACTGTTGTCATGAGATTTTCAAATCAGTGAATCATGATTGGTAGATTAGAATGAATTTTCCTTGGGAAATGCTGCCTTCTCAATTTCCATTTCTTGTGTTTCTTTTAATTTATATATTATTCTATAGAGAAGTCTTCTAACATATACATAGTCTTCTATAGTAAATGTAGGCATATAGATATATAGTGCTATATATATATATATTTTAGGAGTATAATATATAATATATATAAATAGTATATATATTAATGTAATCAACACTGCATTGGGAGAAAAAATATATATAATACATATAAATATTATAGAGAACTGAGATAGATAGATAGATAGATATAGATATATAGATATATATATCTATATAGATATATATATCAGAGAACTGATTTGGCCTGGCCTAAATTATAGTCCATTTTGATAAGACTTTTGTAAGTCCGTGATTCTTTTTTATTAAAGTATAAGCAGACCTTCCTATGCTCCTTTTCTCTGCACACTTGTTTAATTAAGAGAAGCAATTCCATACTGGTCATGTTACTCTAAATTTTGCATAATAACTATGAACAAGGAGCTATTTGTAACAGTTTGTTGGATTAAAAGCAGTGCAGACATAGAATTGCAGTTAAAAATAATTATTTTAAAATAACACTTCCATTAAAATATTATAGCGTTATACTTGCGGGAGACTATTGATGAAACTTAAATGTGTTGAGGGTAGGAAATAATGGTCAGGAATTCATTTCAATGTAATTGTAGGAGATAGAAGAGAAAGGCCTTCTGTTCTGATGGTTTTGATAGCAGATGCTTCAAAGCTCCCTGCTGGCTATGTTTTCAGAAGTTAATGCAGCTGCTCAAATGGAAATATATTTAGGTCAACAAAACACCTGAAAGCCTTTTTTTAACAGTTCTACAAAATGTTTCATTGGTCACTTTTAGATTTATATGAAGGGTAAATAATGGTACCTTTGGCCAAAAATAAACCCTCTAAAAGACAGAAAACCGCTTGTAACTTTTAAATAAAGGATTTCTGGAGTCTGTGTATCTGCACCTGTCTGTGTCTCATCTGCTTTTTTAGTTCTGACCTCAGATTTAGTTAATCATGCCCGAGCTTGATAGCTGTATATTAAAAATTGTCTTTGCAAGGTCACTCATCTATCTTATTTATCTGATCCAGCACCATCTATCTGCTTACTTATTATTTTCTCCTGATGCACACATTCATTGTCTTTAAATATACCAATATGTAATGTTTTGGTGTGTATATGTTTTTTTTCTGATTTTTAAAAAACTATTTATTTAAATTTAAGTTAGTTAACATACAGTGTAGTATTGGTTTCAAGAGTAGAACCCAGTGATCCATCACTTACATACAACACCCAGTGCTCATCACAAGTGCCCTCCTTAATGCCACTCACCCATCTAACCCATCCCCCCACCTACCTCCCCTCCAGCAACCCTCGGTTAGTTCTCTGTATTTAAGAGTCTCTTATGGTTTGCCTCCCTCTCTGTTTTTATCTTATGTTTCCTTCCCTTCATCTACGTTCGTTTTGTTTCTTCAATTCTACATATGAGTGAAATCATATGATATTTGTCTTTCTCTAACTTATTTTGCCTAGCATAAGTGTGTATGTTTTAAATTTAAAGGAGTAATGTTATTATAGCAGGATTCTCGCACAGGAGACAGGACACTGAAGCTCTTCTATCCAGGAAGCAGCTCTATTCATGCTCACACGGGCTCAGCAGGCTATGATCCCAAAAGGCTGAGCCCCGAGTGCAGCGGGGTGTAGCCCTTTATGCAATTTCTACTTCTTTGTCTCCCACATATGTGACACATATAGTCTGATTGGACACGGTCCAAGTTACAGAGTTGTGTCACAGTTACTATACATACGTGTATAGGAGTTGATTGGGCCACGTTGCTCGTTGCCTTCCTTTGTTCTGAGAAGGCCTCCACCATATTCATTAGGGAGGGGCTCTACCACATTATGCTGTAAGGTTTTGCCACCCCCTCTGCCACAACGTTATGTGTTTACTATCTTGCCATATTGCTTCTCTATGCTACATACTATTATAAAGTATGTTTTCAGTACAGCCTACTGTTCAGCCCCCTCACGATGGACCTCAGGGCCACCTGCAGCTCCCCATTCCCACTTTAAAGTCCATGGCAAATATTTTCATCTGTGTCCCTGATGACATTTGTGGGATCTCTGGAATACACACCCAGGAGTAAGATTGATGTACCTTAAAGCAAACAAATTCTTAATTTCATACATCCTGCCAATTTGGTTGCCCAAATGGCTGTGCAACTTTATATCCACACAGGCATAAGCGTTCTAGACTCTTCATATCTATAGTTGATACTATCAACTTTTCTAACTTCTATTATTTTGATGAATCTAATGTGTCATTATTTTTCACTGTTGTAATTTGTGGTTCTGTGACTAGTAATGAGTTAGAGCATTTAGTTCTGTCTTAAGTACTGGGAGAAATATAAAACAAGATGTGGGATGTAATGTAATTAAACCTAGGACATGCTTGAAGATCAGCGAAAATACATAGAAACAAATTAGGAATCTCGATGTCTTTAACTACTTTGGGTTTCAGAATATGAGATTAATCTGTGTTGTATTATTTGATTAAAGTAATTGGAGTCTGGATGTTGCAATGGTTTTGAGAAAAGGAACCAATTACAGGCCAGATAACATGAGCGAGGTCAAGGAGGTGAGGATGAGGTGAGTGTGTGTGGAAGGGTGAGCGGACAGACCAGGGAGAGAAAAGGACTAGGGTAGAAGGCAGCAGGAGAGAACCTGAAGCAGGAAGGAAGAAGCCATGTGATTGAGGGAACTGAAAGCTTTGTTTTCAACTACGTTTGTTAAATGGTGGAAGCTATCGTGGTTTCTTCACGTGAGGGCATTGATTTAATAAAAATTAGCTTTTCCTCCACGGTTTGCAAAGACAAAGGGGGATGTTTTACAAGTGGCAAGGACACCAGAAACATCTACCAATTTGTCAACTGCTCACTTGCAGAGAGGACTTAGCCTTCTAGGCAGAAACATAAGAGGGCAAAGGAAGGAATGCATGTCTAAATGAGGCCATCAGAAACACATCAGTTAGAGATTTTTGCTTTTAATTTAAATTATTTCTAAATTGCTCTCTTTGAATGTGTTGACTCTCCACAATGCAAGAATGCACCTACTATTGTTATGCATGTATTCATTTTGTGTAAATTCTATCTAAGCAAGCAGGAAGCAGGGCAAACATGTTTCATTGTTCTGGGACAACATTGACCTTTTCCACAACCTTTCCGAGTAAAGTCCCTAAGCATTTGCTCTGTAATTATAGTTTGCAGGTATAGTGGATTTCATCCTTGAGGCTAACCAGAGCCTGACCTTCCCTTAAGAAGTTTAGGAGCATATCATGCACTCAGCTTTTTGTGTGCTTTAACAGTTTAGATCAAGACAGGTGGATGGGATGTTTGCAAGTGTCATTTAAGGGCATTTGATTTTCCCCTGTATTCACTTCCAATTTCCTTTATATTGGTAGTACATAGAGTAATGTTTCCAAATATGTCCTCATCCTAATTCCCCCAAACCTATAACTATGTAATACTACCTGGCAAAAGGGGGATTAAATATGCAGATAGAATTAACCTGCTGACGTTAAAATAGGGAAATTATTCTGGGTTATCTAGGTGGGCCTGAAGTAATCACAAGTGTCCTGAAAGTGGGAGACAGAGGCAGAGGAGGAGGTCAGAGTGATGTGATGTATACACAATTCAGCTCATCATTTCTGATTAAGATAGAGGAGGGGCTAAAAGCCAAAGAATTCAGGCAGCTTCTAGAAGCTTGAAAAGCCAAGGACACCCATTCTTTTCTAGAGCACCAAAATGAACACAGCTCTACTGATACCTTGACAATATTCAATGAGACCTATTTTGTATTTCTTCCCTCCAGAACTATAAGGTAATAAATTTGTGTGGTTTCAAGCTGCTGTGTTTGTGGTAATTTGGTACAGGAGGAACAGAAAACTAATATAATACTTTATTGCTTTTGGGAAGGTCAAAGAAATCATGTGTTATAACCCAATAGAATAGATCTGAAATGGGAAACTTCAGTTTGCCAGTTTGTCCTTTAATCCTTTGTTAGTAAGAACTCATAGTAAGAGTAATGTGTTACTATACTCATTGTGCTGTTGTCTTCCCAAAAAGAACGGTTAGCATGTATATATTATAAGGAATTGGGGAATGGAAATATTCATGTAATATTACAATTCTTGATTGGTAACAAATAGAAACCTATTCTACTTGTGATGGGATTCCTCCATGTTTTGGTAAAATTAGACGAATTTACACCTGGTCAATAGTTTCCCAACTCTGTGGAGTTCTTCTAAGTAGTTACAAAACTATATCACAATGACATTATTAATGAACCTCAGTATTCAGAAATTGGTTCAATACAGATTGAACAGATTCCTTAAAGGAGAGTTGTAATTTTCAAATTGTAAGAGAACTCAGCATTAATAAAAGCCTGCCTATGGCCGGGGAGAATGCCATTAATATCTCCCACCCTAAGCCACTTCTCTGTAGAAATAAGCACCTACTGACCACACATTGACCAGTGATCCTGAGAATGAGATTCAAATTTTCTGTTTTTGCCTTCAGCTCTGTGACATGGAGGTGTTAACAAATGTTTATGGGAGGGTGAGAATGGGCTTTTACCAAATCAACAGTCACATTAGAGTGAGCCATCTGGCCCATCTTTGTTAATACATCTAGTAAGTTTGATTTACTAGAAATAATTCAAACTTCCTTTCTGTGGAACTTATGTTCAGAGTCAAATGGGGATTATAGAATTCCTGCTTAGTTTTCTGTTAACAGCAAGCTCTGGGGACTAAGGGGCCTTCTGCCTCCTACTTGGCCAACCTTCTTGTCAGACGTGGTCATATTTGGCCAGCTTCTCACAGAAGCCAGAGTTCAGGAAAGACTGATTTTTCTCTGTAAGGTAGTAAGGGATAATAGTAATAGTAATAATAATAATAATAATAATAATAGTAATAATAGCTTACAACTATTGAGCTCCTAGTATAGGCTACTCTTTCAAGGATCTCCCTCTTTATTTTTAATGTTTGTTTGTTTATTTATTTATTTATTTATTTATTTAATTTATGCGATATAGAGAGAGAAAGAGCACGAGCAAGGGAGGGACAGAGAGAGACAGAGACAGAGACAGAGACAGAGACAGAGAATCCCAAGCTGGTTCTCTGCTGTCAGCACAGAGCCCAATGCTGGGCCCAAACTCATGAACTGTGAGATCATGACCTGAGCTAAAGTCAGACACTAAACAGAGTGGGCCACCGAGGCATCCCCCCAAAGATCTCCCTCTTAACAACTAGATGAGCTAACCAATCCTATAATTATCCTTTTTACAGATGAGAAAACCAAGGCACAGAGAAGTCAAGCAACTTGTCTAGTTTCACTTGTTAGTAAGCAATGGAGCCAGGATTTGATATTGGGCGGTGTGAAGTAACAACCACATTATTGATCACTACATGGCCTCTCTAGGACAGCTAAGATGGGCAGTGTTCCCAAAACGGTCCTTCTGTCTTGGTGAGGGAAGCAAGTTCATTGCAAAAGGGGGGATAGAAGAATAAAGCACTAGAACAGCTAACAGCTTAGCCATGCTTGTTTGTTCTGTCACTTACAGTGAGAGACACATGACAGCTGAAAACAGAGACCATTTAATATAACAGGACAGGAAAATAGTTATTACTATTTACCTGTAGCTCTCTTAACAATCTTATTGTAAACCTCATTCGTTTCTTTCTTTAGTCTGTCCTTCATGCAAGTCATTGGCACTGCTCAGTGATGTGGAAATTTCTCCCATTTTGCCTTGCCCAGAAGGAATCCAGGATCAACCAACATTCCACGAATTTGACAATTGTAACAAAAAGAGTAGAACTTTAAGAAATCAAGTGATTTTTAATAATAAAGCCATAAGCATTGGTGGTTCTCATTCATGGTTTCTTGTTCTGAATGTAAAGATTTATACTCATGATGCTTGACCTGATTTTCTTTATGATGGAGAGGTATTACAGAATAAGAGTTAACATAATGGACTTCGAATTTAAGCAAACCAGGGGTCAAAGTCTTGCTTTACAGTTTAGTAGCTGTGTGACCTTGGGCAAGTTCTTTGACTTTTCTGAGACTTAGTTTACACGTTACCTGAAAAGTAAGAATTGATGATACATCGCTCATAGGTTTGTTGTGAAGTTAAAATGAGATAATAGGTGTGAAAAACTTGGTCTAATGCTTAGTACAAAGACATTGCTCAATAAATAGGTATTTGTTATTTTATTAAATTTGGTCCTTATTTTCTCCTGATGAGATACACAGAGCTTCATTTAAAAGAGAATATAAATTTATAGATATAAAAGGATGATAATGTTATACATTTGAGGAGTTTGGGGCAGGCAGCCAGGTGCAATGAAAAGCACTGGACAGGTCATCGATCGGTGAGTCATAGTGTAGACCCTGCAGTACTCAGCTTGTGACCTTGAGCAGGTTGTTCTAGTCACTGGGGCTCTGAGTCTACCCACACGATATCAATGGTCAGATCTTCTTTAGGGGTTTCATAGAGAAGGAGATTTCATTCCATCTTCAGCACCATGTAAACAAATGGCTTCATTTGTTAACCCTGTTCCCTCTTTGGTAAAATGGGCTTAATCCTAATAACTATGGTAAAATGGGGTTATTCCTAATAACTATAATACAGAGTTGTTGAAAAAATTAGATGCAATGGTGGCATAGAGGAGGTGCTCTATAAAAGTTTGGCATTTTTAGTAACATGATTTGTGTTGCTACTACTATTATTAAATTTGTTATCACATAAAATTGGAATATGGTTGTGAATATGCTTGATAACAGTTTGACAGTTCCTCAAGAAATTAAGTATAGAATTACCATATGATCTGCAATTCCACTCTGAGGTGTATACCCAAAGACTTGAGCAGATACTGGTATGCCAGAGTTCACTGCAGAATTGTTCACAACAGCCAAAAGATGGAAACAAGTGTCCACCAGCAGATGAGTGGACAAAGAAAATATGTTATGTATGTACAATGGAATTTTATCCAAGTTGTAAAAAAGTGAGGTAAAGTAAAAATATATGAAGTAAAAATACACAGGCTACAATATGCATAAACCTTAGCCAGACACAAAAGGGCGAATATTTTATGATTCCATACATAGATGAGGTCACTAGCATAGGAGAGTCATAGAGACCTCAAGCAGATGAGAGGTTAGTTACCAGGGCCAGACAGGAGAGAGGGATTGGGAGTTTAATGGGTACAGAGTTTATATTTGAGATGATGAAAACATTTTGAAAATAGATAGTGGTGATAATTGCATAATATTTAGATGTAATTAATACCACTGAATTGTACACTTAAAAATGGTTTAAGTGGCAACTTTTATATTCTATGTATCTTACTACAATAAAATAAGAGTGATAATATATTAAAAATGGATTATATTAAGATATATGAATATTCTAAGACATTTATCTTTGATTTAAATGAAATCATGACAATATATCATGAAATATACAATATGTGAAATATAAAGGTATATAACACAAGTTATTCCTATACCACTACCTAGCATGTACTAGAACTTTCAATACCTATTTTATTTAAATTGATACAAATATAAAATATATTAATCCAGCTGCTTGTTTATTCTATTTTAATCTCTGAAAAATATTAGTGCATGAAGGGCACAGAAACTACACTTAACATGATAGGACAGAGACTTCAACTGTATGTTTGACCTAACAGGCTCAGTGTTGGTGGTTTTATTTTCAATCTCATCAACGGAAAGGAAGAATTGTTACCATTTCATTTTTCGGTTTAAAAAAAAACCTATTTATTTTATTTATTGAAAACTTCAAATATACAGAAAACTATAGAAAGTAGAATAATAAACACCAACCATCTAACACTCAGAAGCAACAGATTCTTGGGGGTATAGCCCAGGGGTAGAGCATTTGACTGAAGAAATGGCAGATTTTCATCCCATGGATGCACATGACTGGGGTGGGGGTGGGGGTGGGGGTGGGGGTGCTGTGGACAATATAGTTTGTGTCTAAATAATAATCCAGACCAGAAGTGGGGGCTCTACTTCACTGTCTGATTTGCCAGCTGGTCCTATGAGGTAGGTATTAGTTTCCTCCATTTTACAGAAAGTGCAATTTGGAGAGGTTGAGTAATGAGCCATTAATCACTCAGCATGGTGATGGAAGAGCTGTGTTTTTGACCACAAAACCCATCTCTTTTGCATCCCCCTGAAATGACTGCTGGTTGATACGAATCAGGATATGGGATTGTGATCCTGATTAATAATGAAAATGGTATTGGATTGAAATGCAATAATTTTAATTAACTTATTTATACGTATTAAGCTCTTACTATTAGCACAACATCGTGCTGGGTGAAAAGACACAGGGAGGTAACATTTCTCTCTGTGTTTCCAGGGAGCTCCTTCTGGGAGGAGATGGTCAGGTAAATAGCAGTAGGGACAGAGTCAGGGGACTATGAGGGCACAGGTCTCCAGGTTACAGTGGTGGTGGTGGTGGTGGGGAATCAGAGCAGCCTTCCCAGAGGAATGATGTCTAAATACAGAGCTTGAGGTTGATACTGAATTAGCAAAGCAAAGCAAAGCAGGACACACACGGAGAGAGGGGGGCCATGAAGAAAGGCGAAGTGCTTAAGGCAGAGGCAACATCATGAACAAAAGCCTGCATTCCAAGGACCCAAGCTTGTTTAGTAGGGCTGGAGCATGACAGGCAAGGCTAGAGGGTAGAAGGAGAAAAACGTGGGGGGTGAACAGAGGTCACATATTAAAAGGCCCAGGGTGTCTTGCTAAGGAGTTGGGAATTTATCTTGAACAGAGCAAAGAATGAGGAATCAGTGACAAGCATTAAGCCACAGTGACATGATCAGAGTGGGTGCAGATCATAAAATCTGTTTCTGGATACTTCTTTGGAGAAAGAACAGAGTGAGACAGAGAGGCAGCAGTGAGGACTTTTGGGTGAGAGATGATTGTCACTCAAACACAGTGCCCAGACATTGTAAGAGAGAAGTGGATATGATCTAAAGATGTGAAGCAAGTGCATGAGACAGATGTCAGAATGAGGGAGAAGAAAATGTCAAGACCTCTCTGGCTTGGGTCACCATCTGAATGGTGGTGCTAACAATCCAGGTGGGAATTGAGGGAGAAGAGCAAGTTTGGGTGAGAAACCAACAGCCTAATCCCCACACAAGCTTTCCCCAGAGAGCTGAGAACAGTAATGAAATCTCATAACTTCTAAGCTCTTGATAATAAGGTAAAACTTTTATATTAACCCATTTCATAGCCACATCAACAGTTGCCCAAAGGAAAGTTAGACAATAAATAGCTGTTGAAATACTTTTGGGTGTATTATACCATGTTATATTATGCAAAATCTATTCTAAAAAGAAATAATTCCAATCCATTGCGATCTATAATAAAAACTAAGAGCAAACAAGCAAATAGTTTTTCTTTTTTTTTTAAATTTTTCTTAAATGTTTATCTATTTTCGAGAGAAGGAGAGAGAGACACACACAGGCAGGAGAGGGGTAGAGAGAGAGGGAGACACAGAATCCGAAGCAGACTCTAGACTCTGAGCTGTCAACACAGGCCCTGACACAGGGCTCGAACCCATGAACCATGAGATCATGACCTGCGCTGAAGTCGGACACTTAACCGACTGAGCCACCCAGGCGCCCCACAAATAGTTTTTCAAGTGTTTATTGCTTTATTGGTCAAAACAGCCAACTGCAAAATGGCTTTCTCATCTTGCCATCTTCCTGAGGGAAGATCTCCCAAGCCAGAGTGGCTAGTATCCAATGGCTGGTCAAGATACACTTGCATCAACAGTTATCATGAACCAACATCTTCCTAATTCATGGACTGGTCTTCGTATATCAGCAAGTGTTTTGTTTATTAGTCTTTGTGAAGTAACGCTATGATTCTACGTGATGCCCAGCAGAATGTCAACACTGACTATCTATAGGTTAAGGCACTATAAGTGACTTTTTAATACTTTTATATCTATGAGTATGTTTTGTTTTATAACATAAACACATACATAATAAGAAAAGTTGATAAAACTTTCCAATTTGGCAACAACAAAGAATTCTAATTGACTAGTGAATTAGAGAACTAGCTTGACAAACTTAGGAAAAAAAAAGTTATCGATGAGATGCAATAATATGGGGCAAATTTGATCAAGTTTACATGTTAAACAGTAATATCTGAAGGTTTTATTTAGTAAAAGAAGTAGGCAGTGTTTTATAATTCCAATAAAGAGATAAACTAAAAACAATAACAACATCTATGGAACTATGTGGTTATTACATTTTACATTGAATTATTGGAATTTCATATGGTTTGCTGACCTTCAGAAACAATGTGGAGAAATTGAGACATGTTCTCGACATTAAAGTAGTAAAGTACTATTTCTAAGTGTAAAGGGTAAAGGAATTATTATTTTTAAATATAGAGAAAAGGAAGCTAAAGATAACATTATTATTTACCAGCATAAGCTTTTCATTCCTAAAAAGGACTTTTTGATGAACAGACATAAACATAGAAAATGGAGCAAAAGGAAGTAGACTCAACAGAAAGCTAGTCGTGGTAGAAAAAACAAAAAGAAATACTGGAACATCAGATTAGTATAAGTAAGGAAGGTACCAGCCCTCCTGCTCTTGGGTGAGAAGAAGCAAAATCTGCCCAGCATATTAGCGGTTTGAGCAGATGAGCAGTACAGAGTATCTCTAGATCTGATTCCATGTGTAAGTGTAAGAGGAGCCTGATTTCCCTTTTGCTTTAAATCTCTTTAATTTCATTAAATATCAAATAAATCTGTTGGTAAAGAAAATGGGCCTTTCTCCCCTAATTTAACTGCTGAATATTCCATTGTCTTCTACTTTTGCTGTGACAGAACCCCAACATGGCTATACCTCAGCATTTCTCTCTTTTTGAGAGCATAAATATCTCCATCATGGTGGTCAAACTGAATGTTCTTTTTAAAAAATCCCATCTAACTTTCCACTCTATAAATTGCATTTTCCTATACTCTCTGTTGTCCCAGATCCACACTTCACAGCCCACAGTAATTTTTCCAGGTTTCTTTTAGTAACCCAGTTAATACTTTCAAATGGGGCAGCTTTTTAATTTTTAGTCGCTGTTAATTAATACTACTTTCTATTCTTCTCTCCTTTTATAGCACAGACCTTGTTCCCCAGAATTTACCTGGCCATGAACAGTTTTCATTCTTGCTTTTTACCTTCAAATCCTTTTTTGGTCACCATTCTTTCTTATCCCTGCCCTACTGTTACTCCCTGGGTTTTAGAGAATAGGCTGGAGAGTATCCTTTATCCTTATGTAAAGCTGTGTCTCATTGGTACTATCTGTGTCTAAAATGTACTTTGCATTCTAGAGAAATGATGAATGATCTGAAGCATGGCAGTGTTTCCATGAACTAAGGTCACTTATTTCTAGGTCCAAACACTTCCACTTTAAAATATTAAATTCATACAAAGGACTGTTGCCCTTCTTGTTTCTTGCCTATTTGGTGCAGAGCCTTGCAGTAGGTCTTTGAAAATGAATCCAAACCGAGTCTCAGCATGTAAAGAGCTTAAAATCTGGTTGGGGGTGGGGGTAGGAGAATGAGATTCAACAAAGATCATTCACCTTTAAAACAGTTAGTGACATCAGCCACATGATGCAAAAGCTGCTTTAAAGATGTAGAGTAATATGAAAGAAAAGTAATGGGGACCATGTGAAAATGGAAGGACCTTGCGTAGGGACTTTGAAACCTGCCCATTGTTTGAATTTGGAAAATTGAGCAAAACTTTGATCATCTGGTTTTAAAAAAATTATTACCATTTCTTTGTTGTGTACCCCCTCGATGTTCTGTCTGTGAAGAAAAATCTATTTTTACTTAATCCTCCTCTCTGAGCTAAATTCCTATAGCAGCAACATTATATGCATTTTAATTAATTGCCCTAATGCTTTTCTCAAGCATCTTATTTTTAAGCAAAAGTTCATTTTCTAACTTAATCAAATTATTAACTTTTCATTTTTCCTTCTACCATCTTTGTAATTTTACTTAGCAACGTGCTTAAAAGAAAATGTTGGTTCTTCTCAATCTAGGTAGCAGGCATGGTCGGCTGCATATGACCTAGAAAACTCTGTTGCAGACTTAATTTTATGACCTTGAACAAATTCTTTATTCTTTCTGTGCTTTGGTTTTGCTCTACTTACTGGAAGCTACCTGACATGGAGGTGCTTCTTTATTAGCTCATTGTTACCAAGCTTGCTTCCTTCCTTCCTTCCTTCCTTCCTTCCTTCCTTCCTTCCTTCCTCCCTTCTCTCTTTTTCCTCCTCTCCTCCTCCTCCTCCTTTCTCTTCATCATCGTCTTTATGTCAGTTTTTTAGATGCTATACCTTATAACCAAATCCCAATTAATGTGCTTTCTTGGGCATGAGGCATCTGGTCAAGGGAATTTTATTGGTTACAACATCATTTGGTGGGTGGGAGAGCAGGTTCTGGAGTCAGGCAGTTTGAGTTCATATACATGCCACTTCTATGGCCTTGAGCAATTTAATTAAGATTTCTCTTTAGCTCCTGTGAAATGGAGAAAATATGAGGACCTATCTCATAGAGTTATTCTGGGATCAAATGCATTATTAAATATGAAGCATTTAAAATAGGCCTTGAGGGGCACCTGGGTGGCTCAATTGGTTAAGTGTCTGACTCTTGATTTCTGCTCAGGTCATAATCTCACCATCGTGAGATCGAGCCCTGCATCAGGTTCTGTGCCGACAACATGGAGCCTGCTTGGGATTCTCTCTCTCCCTGCCCCTCCCCTACTCTCTCTTTCTCTCCAAATAAATACATAAATATTTTTAAAAAATGTGCCTTGGGACATTTAAGTCCTTAATATTTGTTATTATTATTATTATTATTATTATTATTATTATTATTATTTTGTTGAAAATATTTATTGCAAAATTATTTTCAATAATCTTTCAAAAACCAAATTGTTCACTTTCCTGCCAGAATAGATACAATCTAGGGGAAATAACTAAACCTTTCCATAATGATCAGAATGCTTATAAGAAGTTGCATTTTTATTTTTAGCAGTATGAGATGCTACCAAATAATCAGGGTTCATAAAGACTGAGAAATATCCACTGGATTTCACACTAAGGTAAAGACTGCAAACCTTGGAGGGGTGGTCTCTTAAGAGGTTAAAAGGGGTTTTCCCAGGAAACCTAGGAAAAGAATCACCGTTTATAGTGAGGGGCTTGTGCTATCATTGTATCTGTAGATGAGGAAGTGGTAGATGTGGACAAATGAATTCTGGGGGCTTAATATCAGGAAGTCATGAGGTAGAAGGTGAAGGTGCCTGTTGAGAGTCTGAAGGTCCGGGTGGTGAGGGGAGGAAAGGTGGAAGAGGCATAAAGGATAATAAGAGTGATGCCAGCAAAGATCAGAAATCCTAGGGTCACGTGGCTGGCTCAGTCGGTTAAGCATCTGACTCTTGATTTTGGCTCAGGTCATAATCTCACCCTTTGTGAGTTCGAACTCCACATCAGGCTCTGCACTGACAGCCCAGAACCTGCTTGGGATCTCTGTCTCCCTCTCTCTCTGTCCCTCCCCTACTTGTGCTCTCTCACTCTCTGTCTCTCTCTCTCTCTCAAAAATAAATAAATAAACATAAAAAAAAAAAAAAGAAATCCTACTACACATGTCAGTGTGAGCTGATACAGAAATAGCAGGCTGATAGAATACTGGAAAACTAAAAAAATTCCAGAATATTTAGACATCCTCACCGTGTTGGATGACATTTTGCTCTGGTAAGCTTGTGAATAAAATAAGTTGCTTTTTAATCTGTTGTTTTTAAATGCAAAAAAAACAGCCCAGCAGAACAAAACCGGTGACTCTAATACAGCCTGCGGATTTGTTGTGACTACGAACAATATTTCAGTCATTAGTGACTTCTCATTCTGTCCTGGTCAATTTACATTTCACTTCTCCCAATTGAAACATAACTCTAAAATGCCAAAATAAGTTTCCCTTGGCAGAGAACAATTTTCTTTGCCCCCCCACATCCCCCTCCCCCCCCGCCCCCGCCAAGCAAGCTGTACTGATAGTTTTGCTTACATTAGATGTCTCCAATTTGATATTTAGTTGTCTTTAAGCCAGACAAGACAGACCTTTGATTAGGACCTCAATGATACTGACACCCCATTAGCTATGTTCTCAATACGCTTTATAAAGCAAAAGTGGTCCCATTACATTCCCACTGTCAAATCAAAGGCATTTCTGAATCTAACAAATTCTGAGGAGTATTTGGGTATGCACAATTTATACACTTAATTAAGAATATTTTCAGGGTAAAATACAAGGGTGTATAGATTAATGTAAGCAAACATTCCCACCCAAATACTTAACAGCCTATAGCATACAGTTCTGAGCAACAAAATATGATTACGAATGACAACTGAATTTAAACATTTTCTTGGGAAATAAGGTTCCACAGATTAAATCATCTGTACTGAGTTCCCATTACAATTATTAATAATAAATAATGACTCAAAATTGGGTCTTTTTTTTAATTTTAAAAATTGGTAATTACTAAATAGAAAACCTGAAAGTTTTAGGTATGCGGATCTTCCTACGATGGAGGGTGTGGACATGGTGAAAGAAACTTGGAGGATACCACTATGTTGAATTGCACCTTGACCAGAGTTTTACCTCTAGGTGATGTGCCACAGAAGGCTCCTGGTCAGGGAAAGATGTGCTTCTCCTCTGTGCAGTGGGGGAAGCCCATTCGTGGGAGGGGGCAGTGGGCAAGCAGTTGAAGAATAGTGTGAGACCTCCAAGGCAGGTGCTGTCTCAGGCAGAGAATTTTAGAAAAGCGTTCCTGTGGTGGCTAAGGATTTAGAATCTGATTTCCTTACACCATCCATACCCGGAGTAACTTAAGAAGTGTTTGTGTATGCCCCGGGGTACACATCCCATAATTTAAAGATCACTTCTCTATGGTACATAAGCCATAAGGCAACACCATGTTGCACTGTCCAATCTTTTATGGGTTTTGAGCTATTAACCAATTATTTGAGAAGCCTCATTTCACCAGGGTTCTGGACGAAGCCTTTGTGGGATGTGGTTGAGGCAGAAGATTATCTGGAAACACACACCATGCATCTGTGCTACTTCCAAAATTATTTTTTCTTCTGGTGAAAGCACTGTTATTGGACTAAGTATATCCACTTTTTCTCTCCGTTCCCCTGAATTCCAGCTCCTGAATTCCTCTGATAGATCTCCTCCCCATAAAACTACTCATGATACGGACATGTTTAAATCCTAATCATCTAGGCCCGTTTAGTTGTCAGGTTAGAAAACTTTATTTTTAAATAAATAGTTGATACTTTAATACTACAAGTTTTTTTCTTAACTTTCTCTCTTTTTAATATTTATAATCTTAGTTCCTAATAACAAGATACTTACATAATTATTCCATATATAAATATATATACATTCTTTATATAAGTATAAATACTGTAATTTCAAAATTGCAATTTCAGTGTTACTACTAACAATAAAAACGTTAAAATTTCACACTAGGTTTTCTTTTGTCTTGAATATATGTTCAGACTTCTGTGTTAAAAAGTCACTTGAAATAATTATTTTCTCTTGTGATTAGTTACCAATTGGGTTATTGTCATTTATTACAATTTATATCTTGAAGATGTATAATACCTCTACATGACTTAAAGTCAAAATTCTCCATTTTTACAAAACATGGCGTATACTGTTCTTCACATTGCTTTTAGAACTATATCTGCGAAGTAGATTTCTACCCTTAGTATCAGTATGTTTAAAAGCTCCCCAAGGATTCTATTGCAAAGCTGGATTGAACATTCCTGGTATCAAATTTAGGCGCTTGGAACCATGAGGTGTTGCCTGGGGGCTGAGGTGATGATTCCAAGGGAAATGGTCCAAGCCATTGTTTGGGGTAAGGCAGGGCTCTGTAGACCTGGGAGATGAAGTAGATGATAAAATGCATAATACATTGTGATTTTACACATTTTGGTTTATGCAGAGGTAAGGTTTTGGTAAGGACACACTGACTGATGCAATTAGTGGTTGACCATTCCTTCTTGATATGGGGGTTCATTGGAATCCACCCTCCCCTTTTTACTAAGGATGTTTTCATTTAATTTCTCCCCAATCCATGTTGCTCACCCTTTTTGCTTTTTCCACAGAAATCTGTGCTGACTAAATTCATCTCACTCTGATCGCTCATTCTTTCTTCTCAAAACATGAAGTCCAAAGCATTTTGAGCCTGTTGATATATTTCTTCATACTGGTTTCAATTTAATTTATGGTTACTTTTATGTTCCCAACTGACTGACGATAAGCTTCTGGAGATTTGGGTCTTTTTCTGTTTGTTTGGTTTTGTTTTAATTGTTTTTTTGTTGAGCCTATGAAATCCATTCTCTATTATACAGTCTTGGTGTATAGTTAAGTATTCAATAATTGCTATTATTATTGTTAATATTCACCACAAGTAAAATATATATTTCCCACTTAACTCTGCCCAAAGCACTGTGCTAAGATTTGAGGATGTGAAGTGGCATACGATGCAATTTCTGCTCTGAGAAACTTAAACATGGTGGACGAGAGAACAGAATAGACATGTATGTGCTGAGCTGATATGGTGTCTTAGCATGGTTCAGCCAATCTGATCCCAGATTTGGCTTTTTGAACACAATTCTCTTCTTAGCAAATATTTCCTATCTGGCAAATATTTCTAATCTTTTGCTCTTTTGGCCAGGATCTACTACTACAAAGGTCTGTGTCTTCCAGATACAGTATTAAGAATACAAATATGTGTGAGACACAGTTTTCTGGGGCAAACTACTCAGAAGCAAACAGATGACAACTTAATAGTAGACAAACCACATCTCCTGTTGTATGAAAGTAGGAACATTTGGGTGGTTCATAAAGAAGGAAATTACATGCGTAACACAAAGTTTAGGGTATGGAAAGAAAATAGGGAAAAGCATATTGGCTTTCCCCCAAATTGATGCGATAGGTAAAATTAAAAAGAAAATCAATTTAGAGCACAAAAACCATTTTGATCATTTTCAGAGATCATCACATAATTCATATTTAATGAATTCATTTTGAATAATGCATTGCTATTAATGTAATTCAACTTTTTATCATTATTTAGTCTAAATAACTTATAAATGTCCCAAAGAAATGCTATAAAAATATATTCACTTAATCTATTAAAGTCATTGGGAATATTTTATATATACTGAATTCCCAAATGAGATATCTTTTTGTTTAGTACACACCATAACTCTATGGTGGTAAGGAAGGCAAAAATTCTCTCTTTGCCCCATATGCCAAACACACAGTCAAACCAGAAGACTATTTCCTAAGTATGTTCTGTAATTTTTGCTGTGTATATGCCTTTACTCATGTACTTTTAGTCTCCTGGAATGCCATCCTTTTCTCTACTTCTGAAATCACACCTCATCTTTAAAGTAAGTCTAAATATTAGCTACTTCGTAAGACATCAGTGTTCCTTTCCTCTTGCACCAACTATATACAAACATTCGTCAACAGTTACTTCTCTCTTTTTTAAAGTTTGTTTATTTATTTTGGGGGGATGGAGAAAGAGAGGGAGAGAGAGAACAAGGAAGGAAGGAGCAGAGAGAGAGGGAGGGAGAGCGAGAATCCCAAGCAGGTTCTGCACTGTCAGCACAGATCCTGACTTGGTGCTTGATCCCACAAACCGTGAGATCATGATGTGAGCCATGATCAGGAGTCAGACACTTAACTCCCTGAGCCACCCAGGCACTCATTACATCTCTCTTTATACATTAAATCAGAACAAGTGCTTGGAAGTGTCTAAGGCATAGTAAGTGTTCAATAAATATAGCATTTTCCTTAGCTTCATTCTCTTATTCTCTTTCTTAGAGATCATTGTGCTTTCCTCATCTTTGAATACCCCACAGTGCTTAAAATGTGTATTGAATTGAATTTGCTCACTATTAAAAATGTTCCTGTCAAGATGCAATTGCGTAAATCAAACCAAAAGAGAGTTGGCAAATTTCCAGCTATTTTTCCATAGAATTCAAGCCTACTTTTTCATCATGATTTTATCAGTTTTGGCCTGAAACTTAAATATTGTGCCATTTACGTAAATTTTACGACAACTTTTCAACAATACCAGGGAACCAGATTTCAAAAGGGTCAGCACCTAGGACTTTACAAAGTTCTATATCCAACTTTGTTTCAGACCAATTTTTATGAATGTTGTCCCTAAATTGTGTCTCTTATGCAAAATACAACTAGTAGTTATCAAAATGAAGTTCAAGAGAGGGTAAAATCTGCCAAAGTTTCAAATTATTTGTTACAAGGCCTAATCAAGAGAGAAAGGAACAGAATATTGTGTCTTCCTTATATTCTTTTGTTGTTGTTGTCTTGCTTATATTCTGGAACAGTCCACACCATGGATGCATTTTTAAAAAATGGTTCTACAAGCTATTCAGATCATCTTCAGTATAGGCATGGACCACCTGAATTATTTTTCTGACTCACAACTAATATGTACTTTAATGGTATATGATTTTTGTATAAATAAAGATAAACTGAACATGCAAGTAACTATTTTATTTATTAACCAAAAGCATAATGTATTTCTCCTATGTTTTTAGAAAGCATGTAAGCATATTTTCTCTTAAGCCAGCCCTGTTGGAAATATGTAAGGCTTCTATTTATAAACACAAATAGAAATGTTTGCACACAGCTATTTACCTTGTGATCATTTTCTTTAGGGGTAAAGCTTTTTCAGTTATTAAGAGTGACTTAACATTAGATCTTTTTTTTTAATTCTTAGCTGTTTGTGTATCTTGGCATCAATCACTCTGTACTACATGGGTTCACTGAATAAAAATATTCAGGTTAAGTGTTTTTATGTAAAGGAGGTTTTTATTTCTCTAGAAAAGTTTTTTGAAGTGGAACCATTTTTTAAAGTGCTTCTCAGCAGTAGTTCTGTGATCCAATGCAAAAAGCCACTGATCTGTTTGAATGTAACATGATATCGGCATAGGCCCTGTAATGAATGTATTTACTACAATCTGGGATTCATCACCATCTTCAGGGAATGTTCATTGAATATGCAAAATATTAATTATCATATATGGCAATATATGTTGGCACTTGAGCATTCTTAATAAATGATGACATTGATCATTTCAAATTAAACACATTCTGTGTTTAATCCAATAGCCCATGATATTCTGACCACCTAACACATCTGGTTGAGTGCACTGAAATGCTCTGAAAATTGAGTTTGCAAAATGATGAGCACTTCCCATTTAATTTTTTCCACTTAAAAAACTACTGGTTCTGGATCGCCGTGTGTGCTGTAAGAACAATGTGTCAGCCAAGCCCTGTTGGAAAAACAAAATAAGTGTCCCAGTTAGCTATATTTAACATTGTAATATTTCATGCTTTTAGAAACCTACTCTAATAATACAGAAAACTCTCCATCGAAGCTAGTGATTATCAATGATAAAAATGCCTAGAGATGTATTAGAATTTCTAGCAATTAAAGATTAATAAACATTTAGAAACAAATCAGACTTTTTCACCATCTTGTCAAATATTGGGATACATGAAAATGGGATAAAATAGGTCAGTGGTTCCTCATGAAAGAAATTTAATTGGCTCCAATAGAGGTCAACCATGGTCAATTAAATGATCAGGGGAAATACCTAATTATTCCTCTAGACCTACTTAAAACTGGCAGCAATTTTCTTCTTTTCTCTTGGAAAAAGAATAAAGACTGCCTGAAACAATGGAAAAATACTCCTTTCTCAGTCAAAATGTAGAATTCTCACTTCTAGCAGCAGGTCATCATACACGGACTGCCTTCAGGACATAATCATTAGTTTACTGACAATGAGAAATGAGCCACTTGCCTTGTTTTTTCTGAGCTCCTTAGCAAATGTCCTCTCAAGCAAAGCCACGTGGCAATGGTGTTGTGGTAGAGCAGTACCTCCTTAGATTGGAAAATTGATATTTTCCCTGCATACGTTCTCTCTTGCCATACACCCTGGAGGTGGGTTTTGGACACAATCCTTGCTGGGAAATGGGTTTTATTCTTGATTTATTCCCTTTGTGTTTGTACTTCAGGCCCTGTTGTAGGGCTTGTGACCTCAGTGGTAAAAGAAGGCCCTCATGCTGGTAGCTGCTGGAGTCTCAACATTTCTGTTAAGGTTTTTAATGTTCAAATGCAAATGCCTTTGGGAGAGAGCACCTAAATTACCAGTCACTTCCAGCTAGGGATAAATGAATAAATGTCACTGATTGTGTGACCTAGTGCAAGTGACTTTAGTTTTTTACCTTCAGTTTTCCCACCTATAAAATATAATGAGATAATTAACTGTTATTGTGAGCACTCATTAATGGAGATATCATGAGGATTAAGTCAGGAAGGAGCTTAACTCAGTGAGTGCCAGGAGGAACACTGTGTTTACTAGATGATGGTTGCTCTTACTTTCATTCTTACTGGAACTTCTTCACAGCTTGATAGAATCTTGTTGGTGAGCAGGATCGTGACAATGGCGCTGATGACTGGTTTAGGGAAAGAATGGTACCAGAAGGATCCTTAGCCCTTGAGTATATTGAAAATAAATGTACTGTTTTACAGTTTGGGCTATGAAACAGTAGTGGGGGGATGGGTATTACAGAAAGGGCAAACAATGAAGTGATAAATGGGAAGATCCCTGAATTAGGGAGCTAGAGAACTAAGAGTGAACTTCCGCCTCTATCACTAACTTTCTGTACGGTCAGGGTAAATGTCCCTGGACCCTGAAAATGCAGAAGGACTTTTGCATAGCTAGTAATCCTTGATTCCTAGATGGGTGGTGACTTCTGCATTATTCCATGACTGACAATGGGGAAGTCTCCATCAAGGCAGGTGAGGACCTGCCTACCCAGGTAAAGGATCTCTGAAACAGTGTGTTTCCAATGTAAGGTGCATCCAGACCACCTGAAGATGTTTAACATGCAAATTCTCATTGAGCAGGTCTGGGTGGGGGCATTTCTAGCCAGTTCCTAGGTGATGCTGATGAGGACCACACTCTGAGTGGCAGCCACCCCTAAAACACTGATGATTTGTTAACAGAAGCCAATCAAATCTGGGAGGGTACAGAAACATGTTTTTACTCGTAAATGGAGGCTCTTGAGTCAAAAAGAGTATGGATTCAGTTCGTAACAAATAAAACCTTACAAATGTCCTCACAGAGCATTAGAGTGCCAGCATGTTGGTCTCATGTAAATAGTCAAAATACTTATGAGTCTGTCATCGGGTAAGCTTTTCCCTTCTACCCTGTGAGGCTTGTGATCTAAGACGATGCGGTTATTTGCATTACGCCGTGAGAAAGTTGACGTTTCTTTGCTTCAAGAACTTTCATTTTCTTTCAGAGAAGAGATATTTTTAGCAGTTCTTGAACTGTGAGCCCATGATTCACCATCGCTGTTCAGTCTCTCGCATGGATCCTTTACAGAGAGTGGAATCGGGGACTCTTTAACTGCCACCGCCTCACTGTTCCTTCCCCCCCTCAGCAAAGTGCACCTGATTTTTAAAGATGGCAAATAGACCTTCAGTATCATCTCTGAAAAATGGACTTTTTGCAGAAATGACAGTTTGCCTGGCAAGACTTCAAAGCGAGTCCCCTGTGATTTAGCTCTTTTCCTGCATCTCTTTCCTCCTGCCAGTGCACTAGAATGAGGACTTGCAAGGTTGCAAGCTGGCCTCTGTCCCCAACCTCTGAGAAAAAAGCTCCCCCTAACCGTGCTTCTTCACGCAAATAAGCACAACGTTTCCCTACCTTGAGGACCAAGCTGATCTGGCTCCTGACAAAGAGCACCTCCATTACCAGTGCTTATCAGATACCGTGGGTAGTTTGTCAGGCGTCAGCCCGGCAGCCATCCAGAAGGTAAGGAGGACACTTCTAACTCCATTAAATGTCTTGAAGGCTTTGGGCAAGAAGACACTTTCATGCCATTTCTTCTTACTTGTTCTGCTACTATTGGTCTAGAGTTCCCTTAAAATGGTTTAACTGGGAGCACTTAGGAAATAGCTGAAACATATGTTATCGTTTGTGCAAAATCAATCACTCCCGCCCAGTTTATGAGCTCAGTTTTCAGTAGAGTTTGTCTTTTGTCCTTTGAAAGGATGCTCTCTGTACAATAAGTATTTGACAACTTAATTCTGTTGGCGGTTGTCTTTCACAAAGGAAACTGGAAGAATGTCATAGTTACTGTTCCTAATGAATGTGTTTTGTACACCTGATTCTTATTCATCTACAATTTTCATACTGTCTGGAAGTGCACTTTTCTTTAAAAATTTTTTAATGTTTATTTATCTTGGAGAGAGACAGAGACAGAATGTGAGTGGGTTAGAGACAGAGGGAGGGAGACACAGAATCCGAAGCAGGCTGTAGGCTCTGAGCTGTCAGCACAGAGCCGGACGTGGAGCTTGAACTCACAAACCGTGAGATCATGACCTGAGCCGAAGTCAGACGCTCAACCAACTGAGCCACCCGGGTGCCCCTGGAAGTGCACTTTTCTTTGGAAAAAACACAAAGCTTGTCTGAGATTAAGAGTGAGCATGCCCTATTGTCTTTCTAAAACTCTACCGTAATCCTGTTTTTGAAAAATTTTTTTGAGTGCCTGGGTGGCTCAGTCATTAAAACATCCAACTTCAGCTCAGGTCATGATCTCAGGGTTCATGTGTCCCAGTCCCATGTTGGGCTCTGTGCTGACAGCTCAGAGCCTGGAGCCTGCTTCGAATTCTGTGTCTCCCTCGCTTTCTGTCCCTCCCCAACTCGTGCTGTCTCTCTGTCTCTCAAAGATGATTTTTAAAAAAATGTTTAAAAACCTTAAAAAAATTATTAAAAAAATTTTTAAGTTTACTTATTTATTTTGAGAGAAACAGAGACAGGGTGAGTAGGGGAGGGGCATAGAGAGAGAGGGAGAGACTCGGGGTTTGAACCCACAAAACTGTGAGATCATGACCTGAGCCAAAAGCAAGAGTCAGGCACTTAACCAACTGAGCCATCCAGGCGCCCGAAAACTATGCCACCATTCTCATATTTGGCAGTTAAAAAGGATGTAAATAGTGAGTTTGTGCTCCATTCCCTTTTGTCAGTGTATCCATGATGTGTCTGTTTGCTCATCTTGACCTTTGGTTTTCTATTTACCATATTATATTATATTGGTTTCAAATATAATTATAGGGAAAGGACATGATCCCAAATAATCGTTTTCTGTATAAAAGGTTATTGCTAGAAGGTCAGGGTCTAAGTGGAAGGGTCATGGGAGGTCATATGATACAACAATAAGAGGACAAGCTGTGTGAATTTAGGCAAGTCAATTTATCTTCTTCAGCTGCAGCTTACTCAAGATATGGATGATCTGATGTCATTAAAATATTGTTGCATAATTTAATGAGCTAATGTACGTACATAATCCAGTGTAGCACCTCCTGTGAGGTATAGAGGAAGACTCTCTAAACTGGAAGCTAAATTGTTGGGGCTCCAAGACCCAATTTGTCTCTTGTTGAGTCCAAAATATTGGACTTCCTGAGTAGTGAGCTCCTTGTGCTCAGACACTTAGGGCTCGTCTTGGGTCTCTGATATCATTGCAACCACTGATAAGCTGTCTCTCTCCACTTGACAATGTTAGCTGGATGGTAAGTTTGGAAGCATCACCTTCAGCTCTACAAAGCCAGAGATCTGCTGTGGCCTAGAGCAATCAAGCATCTTTTCTACAACATGGTGGGCAAAGGGGGTGGCTTGGCAGTGTGTTGAAGGTTGGGAAAGAAATGGCTCTACCCTTGTATTACCCTGTTGAAGGGAGGGTCCCACAGCAGCATTGCTTGTGACCCAATATGCAGATTTTAGAAAGACAGGCTTTTAGTTTGCACATAGAATCCTTTGTCTCCTGGGATACACAACTTGCCTTCATGACTTGGTCATGGGTGGTGCATGGCATCTGCCATTTTCTACCTGACTCACCACTTCCTTTGATTCTTAGGCTCTGGTGTTGCATCTGACTTATCACACCACGCTTTTCTCTTAGGATGAATTATTTTCCCCAGGATATGTAAAACCTTGCTCATCTCAATACATCAAGCATGTCTATGTACACCTAAGCTTCAATTAAAGATATGAGTTACAGTTTTTCTTTCTTCAAAAGGCTCCTCAGCTTCCATATAAATCTGTGGATATGAATAAATATTCTAGGCAGAGGAATTTACCTGCACATATCTGAATATCAAATCTCACACCAGTAGGATCCTATGACAAATAATTACATGTATTGTCATCATCGTCATTATCATCATCATCATCATTATTTTGTTGGTACTTTTATAAACAAATATTATTTATTAAACAACTTATCAGCAAATGAAATACTAATAAACACATGCATTTATTAACAAATAATTTTTTAAATCTTTTTTTAAACTTTTTATTTTAATTCCAGTTAATATACAGTGTTATATTAGTTTCAGGTGTACAATGTAGTGATTCAACACATCCACACAACACCTGGTGCTGATCATGGCAAGTGCCCTCCTGAGTCCCCATCACCTATTTCGCCCATTCCCGCCACCCTCCCCCCCCACCCTGCCCACCCTTCCCTCTGGTAACCATCAGTTTGTTCTCTGTAGTTGAGTCTGTTTCTTGATTTGACTCCCTCTCTCTTTTCCCCTTTACTGGTTTGTTCTGTTTCTTAAATTCCACACATGAGTGAAATCATAAGTGTATGATTCATCCACATCATTGCAAATGGCAAGATTTCATTCTTTTTGATGGCTGAGTAATATCCCACTGTATTTAACAAATGATTTAATAGCAAATAGGACATTTTATTAACAAATAAGAGATTGGATCATGGAAGTATGTATGACAGATGGGAAAGAACTTTGGCTTTGGAGCTAGAGAAAGGTGAGTTTGAATCCCTTACTCCTTGGCTAAACTCTGAGGTGGCTGCTTCTCTGCTCTGAGGAGTCTTGCCCCTTAGGGTAGTGTTCTTATCTTTTTCTAGAGGTCCCCTTTCTACCAGGTTTATAGTCGGTAGCTTATACTTCCCACCCCAATTCAATCAAAACTGAGGGAGAAGATGGGGCACCCGGGTGGCTCAGTGAGTTAAGCAACAGATTCTTTGCTTTGGCTCAGGTCATGATCTCACGGGTTTCTGAGATCAAGCCCCACATCAGGCTCTGTGCTGATGGTGGTGTGGAGCCTGCTTAGGATTCTCTCTCTCCCTCTGTCTCTGTTCCTCTGTCTCAAAAAAAAAATTCATAAACTTTAAAAAATATTAAAAAGAACTGAAGGAAACGATTTTTGTTTTTTGCCCTTTACATCTTAATGTGGAGTCAAGTCAGTATGTTTCTTCTTCTCAGGTTATTTATATTTTGAAGTCGAGTTTAATTTGGTATAAAAGGCCTTGCCCTTGGTGAAATAATTTTAGGCACATCTGGTCCATTGGAGGTCACCTGGGCATCAAGGTAGTCTTTTCTGTCCTAAAAGCATGCTAATTGATGTCCAATGATAGGTCAGCTCGAATGCAGGGGCGAAGGGCCTGCCTTGAGCACTCAGACCACAGCATTCAGCTCATATGCTGCTTCTGACCTCTACCAGTTTGAATCATTTTTAATAACAGCAACATTTTTAACATCTCCTGCTTTCTGAATACATTCTTGCTTGTTTCACAGTTCAATATCTAAACCTAATCAAAATAATTATGCACAATGTATTTGTATAAATATTGCAATAAATGTAGCAAGGGTAAATTATTAATTACTATAAATAGAACATATTTCTAAACTGTCACATACCTCCTCAGCATAAGAACATGAAAGTTATATGTAAATTGCTGAAAAAGTCCACACATAATTCTGCAATTTGCTCAGAGAAAAACCCAGTATCTCCTTTGTGAGAAACAAATCTTAGAAGATTATCCAGGTTTTACCTAGATATCAACCATATTTTCATGCTAAGTATGAATGTCCAAGGACATGCCTTTTTGGAAATAGGATATTAAATAAAAAAAAGCAAACTGGTGACAGACTGCCTGCTTGTTTTCTGCATACTCAAGGTGTGTGAGGCAGAAAGAAGGAAGTTCTTACTTGTTCCTGATGATGGTACACCGAGCTAGCTAGTTAGGTTTCAAGGCACTTTCATTAAATGTGCAGAGTCAGGGGGGCACCTGGGTGGCTCAGTTGGCTAAGCGTCGCACTTCGGTTCAGGTCACGATCTCATGGTTCATGAGCGTGAGCCCCACATCAGGCTCTGCGCTGACAGCTCCGAGCCTAGAGCCCACTTCAGATTCTGTGTCTCCCTCTCTCTCTCTGTCTCTCCCCTGCTTGTGTTCTCTCTTTCTCAAAAATAAAAGTAATAAGCATTTTTTAAAAATGTGCAGAAAAGCCCAGGTCATGCTGGGGATGGGACTCAGTCCTCACCTGAAAAGGGAGAGAGCAACACATGACTCTAAAGATGCAGCTTGGGCTGCGTTGGGAACCGTAAAACTTTCCAGTAAGCGGCTGGTGTCCCAGACTTGGGCTTTCTTTCGGTTGGTTGCTCATGGTGACGAGTGGAGGCAGGGCTCTTAGCTCACGGTTTGGACACTGACTTCAGTCAGTAGTGAGCTTTACACACCAGCAGTCCATCTTTTCCACTGGCTTCTGCTCATCTCACACCGAGTGGCTTCAAACATTCCGTGGGGAAATGTTTGACAGATGTGCTCTGGGACAGAAAAGTTCTCCTGTGAAGGAAAGGGGAAGGTGGCCAGCTCTTTCAATCATTTTATATCCCAGGGAGTTTTTGATGTCAACAGTTTGGCCCTAGGCTCCAAAGTTGCTTCTGTGCATCTGAGTGCTATTGGTTTGGTCTAAGATATTGGGCTTGGAGTAACTTGTATCATAAAGAATATGGCCCAGTGTCAGCCACGTCTGTTTTGCTGCTTCCTAAAAGGAGACATGGTAAATATATCTGATTTGTCACTTTGATCAAGTTGACAAAAGCATTCATTAAATTCACCATAAATTTGTCCAGAAGCTTATTGGAAAACTATTTCTCCTAAACAGATTCACCAAATGATAGTAGGTTTCCAACACTTGTCTGTTACTATATGGAGATTTGGGAAAATGCTTGATTCTGAATCTTTCTGCTCGAAAAGCATTGTCCATTTTAGAACAGGCAATGCATGACTGTATTTTGAAAGGAACATGCCGACCACCTATGAGTTTGACAGAGTCAAAACTGCAAAGCAATGGAAGTTTGTCATAGGCATTTTGCTGCAACTTTCTGGGATTTTGGAGTTCTACCTGGGAAGAACATTCAAGAACATAGCTTTTTTTGTTTTTTATGACCCAATCCCATGAAGGTGAAAACATTATGCTCTCTGGTTGTTTGCCTGAGGCAGACAGAAGCCGTTTTACTACAAGTATGTACTCTAGGTACTCCTGTACTCATATGCAGTTGCCTGTAGTGGAGTCCCCCTCCCTGGTTCCCCTTTCTGGGGTTCAGTTGCCTGCCCTCAGCAGGGGTCAGAAGCAGATGATCCTCCTGGCCAATCTTGGAATGTGAATTGTAGCCGGAAGGTGGGTCACAGTGCTGACATCATTCCCCCACTTCAGCTCCTCGCATAGGCATTTTATCATCTCACATCATCACAGGGAGAAGGGTGAGTATCCTACAATTAGATATTTTGAGAGAGAGAAAGAGACCGCATTCCCAGAACTTTTATTACAGTATGTTGTTATAATTATTCTATTTTATTGTTATTGTTAATCTCCTACTGTACCTAATTTATAAATTAAGTGTTATCATAGGTATGTATGTATAGGAAAATGTCTGTATAGGGTTTGGTACTATCTGGGGTTTCAGGCATTCACTGGGTCTTGGAATGTATCTTCCACGGATGAGGGGGAGCTATGAATATAAATAGGGGATTACGGGTGCTGGCAGTGGCATAAAGTAGCCTGGCTTAAAATGTATCTCATGGATGATTTCCTAATTTTTTTTTTTTAATTTGTCATTATTCAAACAAGGTCTTGGTTTTTCTCTTTATGTTCTCAAATCATAACTACCTTTCTGGTGTCCTATGGTAAGCCCTGCAAGACAACTAGATTAATAAGCACATTCACTCTTGAGGTTCAGTTTCTTGCCTTTCTGCCCACCTAAAAGTCTGCATTTCTTAGTCAGTTGTCTTTGGCACCCACCCTTTGTGCAGAAAGAATAATCCAGGCACATCAAGTGGCAGCTTGGAGTCCAATGGCTGTGGGTTGGAACCCTGCCTCTCATAGTTGGAAACTACTCCTTGGAAAAGTCGGCTACCCTCTCTGAGTCTCTCGGGGTCCTGAGATGTAAAACAGGGTAAAACACCCCTCCTGGCTTGGTTGTGCCAATGAGTAAATAAGATCACAGGTGAAAACCTGAAAGTATAGTCCCTGGCTCATCTTAGGTTTTCAGTGAATGTTACTTGTTTGTGTTAAACTTAAGTTTTCAAGCAAGGGAGACCATCTTTCAGGGTTTTTTTGGTTTTGTATTGTTTTGTTTTAGAAAAAAAATAATAGATATCAGGAGGACAGGCATAAATCAGCATTGTCCTTGGCATACCAGAAGATTAGTCACCATTCTTCATGGAGTCTAAACTCCAATTCTAGTGTCTAAGTGAGATTAGCGCTTCACCATTAACTATCTCTTGCTGATCATCTGGGCAGCAGTTTGACTCGAACCTCAGCATTCACAATTTTGTTTCTTTTCATTTCACTACCATTCATCTATAACTTGTCATTTATTCCTGATTTTACAAATATTTCATGATCTGGGCTTTGCTAAAACCCATCTTTATTTCTATTCTGCCCTAATAACTCCTCTTTCATGTATTTAATATACTGGATATACAAAGTGTTATATCCCAACTCTGACAATTTTGAATAAGATACAAAAACTGAAATCCTGTGTATGCCAGAGAAGTAAAGGTATGTGTGCAATTTGTATTCGACATGTATATATCTGTGTCCGTATTAGATTTCCAGAGTTAAACTACACACATATATTGATATACACACGCATGTATGTGTTCTCACTCAACTCGACCTTCATTTTTAGGGCCCCCTAACCCAACTGTATGCTTCCATGTTGCCTCCTATGCATAACACTTTGGCTGTGTAATCATAGTTTTTGCCATGGTTGTAAAGTATTATTATTTGTCTTTTTCCTTTCCCTTCTCAAACCATCAGTACCGTTCTGGTGTCCTGTGACCTGCCCTCCAGGACAGCTACATTGATCCACATATTCACTCTCAGGATCGGATGTAGTTGTGCCGAAGTATTTGCATATTATACTATTATTATGCATTAACACAAATATTCATTCATATTACCAATACTACATTCATAATAATATTAGCGCGATATTATTAATATTGTATTTTGGTAGTAGTTTCATTTCTCTCCTATTGAAATTAACACGTGAGAAATGATTTTTAAATTGTTTATAGATAGCTAATGATTTATTTTAGTATGTTATCCCTCCTAGAAAAACAACTTCATTTTAAGTCACACTTTCAGACTCTTGTCACATGGAAAGAAACATAAGAGGGCATCTGTCCTTGTGGAGGGACTTTGGGGTGAGTTGCCCCGCAAGTCAGTTCATAAAGGGGATTTTCTCACCTGCCTCTTATTGCCATTTGGATTCTCAGCAGATGTGGTCTTACTCCTAGGGGTGTTTCCAGAGGTTGTGGGGACCACGATGGTTGCTCACGGCTGGGAGTACTCCGGCGCTCAGTGTCCCGGAGTCAGAATCGTTACAGATGCAGAGCAGTTCATGACTGTCCCGCACAATAAATTTGCCCGTATCTCACATGACTGTGTTTTACATATAAATACAAAGCATTTTTTCACTGTTTTAATAAATGTGCTCAATTTCCCCGGAATGAAAGTTCACTGTGATCGGGGAGATTGGTTCAGTACATTGTCAAGAGCCCTTTGTCACCTTTGAAAGAGGCAGTGTCAATGCCAGTGCTGCCAGTGGCTTATCAATCGCCAGCGTGTCACCCCCGTATCAGTCCACGTGGGTTGCACTTGGTACTTACGATCATTTTATGTGTACGTATAAACATACTTGTTGGTGTTTATTTCAAATGTTCAAGTAGAAAGAAATAATCTTGACAGTCTTCAGTAGATGTGGCAGTCACGGTCTGGCCAGGAGAGAGAAATGACACCAGTTATTTGAACAGATGAAATGTAATACAAAGAATTCTTAATTGCTAAAAAGCTGTCAGCTGGTAATTTAAAAGGTAAAAAAGAAACTCGAAGGTATCATGCAAGTAGCAGTTTCAGGAAGCAGCTACCACTACTAAAGTTGAGGGGGAAAGGGAAAAACTTAGAAACTTGGAAGCATGACCTCCTGAATCTTAAACACAGACCCCTCGGGGGTAGGGCTGCTGGGCTGGTGCTGGTGTGTCTGAGCTCAAAGGAGGGGCCTCAGAGCTGGGATCCAGATGGCTGAGCAAAGGCGCCCTGGTGTCTGAAGGAGGCGGGGCCGATGAAGCTGCTTCTCCAAGTGTCGCACAAAACCCGGAACTGTGCTCAGGAGCTGCCACGAGAAGGATCCGCTGCTTCTGGGGTGATGAAGCATCCTGGGGTGATGCTCACAGGAGCCGCGAGAGGCCAAGAGGCTCCGGAGGTAGATGGGAAGGAGCCGGCTGCTTCGTCCTCCGGCAGCGCCTCTAGTGGCAGATCCTGGCAGGGAAACACTGGGCAAAGGCAGAAATGTGGTTTGCAGGGTTCCAGGCTGTGCCTCGGGAAGCAGAGGACGGGAGAGGAACATCCGAGCTGAGAGACGAGTGAACAATTGGCACGTATGGCTATTGGCATACATTTCCTAAATCCAGACTTACTCATAACCCCATCACCTAGTATCATTGTAGCTAGGCATTTGCATATTACATATATACTAAACTTTCATGTGTTAGTTTCTTTTTTTTTAAATGTTTATTTATTCTTGAGAGAGAGAGACAGAGAGACAGAGAGAGAGCAGGGGAGGGTCAGAGAGAGAGGGAGACACAGAATCTGAAGTAGGTTCCAGTCTCTGAGCTGTCAGCACAGAGCCCGATGTGGGGCTCAAACCGTCAGATCATGACCCGAGCCGAAGCCGAATGCTTAACTGACCGAGCCATCTAGGCGCCCCAGTTTCTTATTCTTTTATATTACAATAAGCCCATTAACTTGATTTAAATTTATGTTTAGAGTGAGTTAATAATTTCATTTCAGGTAACAAAGGAGACATTATAACTATTTGTTGGAAAAAATGGCTATTGACTCTGGCAGTATTGACACCCCCTCATCTTGGTTCAGATGGTATAATACACATTTAGAGTTTAGACTGTTGGCTCCTCACCAACTCAGAGTGATGGTGCCATCTGATCTCAGCTACAAGGCTTGGATATGAGAAGGACTTCACATGCTTTTAGATTCTCATCACACTGAACACACTAGCTCCCAGTTCCCATACACTGATCTTTTTCTTTTTCTTTTTCTTTTGTTTTTTGGAGTGGGCATGTGTTAACGGGAATGGGAATCCTAGCCATCATCCTGGTTGTCCTTAGCTTTTCAGTGCTACTTTTCAATGCTATGAGGGCACGTAGGGGAAGTGACATTCTCCACTGCTCCCACCTCTGCTATTTCAGTGACAGTATTCTGAGTGCTCATTGAAGTCAGGGCCTGGGCTTCTTAGGAAAACTGTATCTAATAACAATAGCTAACAATTGTTGAGCTTCGACAGCGGTTAATACTATGGTAGGGGTCACACACACAGCATGTTTACCCACAACAATTTCTAAGAAAGAAATATCATGTCCATCTTATAGATGTGGTAATTGACTGCAGAGGCCTTGGGGCTTGCCTAAGACTGCACAGCTAGTAAGTGAGAGAACCCAGCTCCACTCTGATTGTTTCCTAGAACTTATAACCCCTTTCCACTCTGCCTCCCGAGTCTAACACAAGACACAAACTAGCTATATGCGAGGGGTTATTTTTGCAAACAGTATAATTACTTGACAGATTAGTTGACACTATTCAACTGAAAGATGCAGTAAACCCATAATATAAATGCCTGGTACATATAAGAATCTCAGTAGATATACAGTAAAACCTTAGTTTGCGAGCATAATTCATTCTGGAAACACACTTATAATCCAAAGCACTTATATATCAAAGTGAATTTCCCCATAAGAAATAATGGAAACTCCGATAATTCATTCCACAACCCCAAAAAATTCATATAAAAATGATTACAATACTGTCATATAATATAAAGTAATAAAGAAAATACAAAATATAAAGAAAAATAAACAAATTAACCTGCACTTACCTTTGAAATCCTTCGTGGCTGTCGTGAGGGAGACAGGAGAGAAGAGGGTTATTGTATAGGACAACTTTCACTATCACTAATGGAATCACTGCTGTCTCTTGGCTCAGTGGAATCTTCCCTGCATGAGGGCCATTGTTTACACTGAAGTGGATGTTGTCTACAGTATTAATAAACTCTAGTCATAGACTGTATTGAATGTAACTGACAATAAGGCAGAAGAAAGGGTCTGTATCTGCAGGCAGCCTGACCTAGAATGAAGCAAAGCATTCCTAAGCCCACTCTTGTACTGAAAAGCAAAGGACTGTCCATAGGTGCTTTGAAGGGACAAAAAATACACTATGTGGGCCAGTTGTGGGCACCTTCCAACGTTCTGAAAAATCACTGCTTTCTGCCAAACACTGCAGCCTGAGACCAAGCATCCGAGCATGGGAGGTGATCACCCACAATCCCTCAGAGAAAAAGAGAGAGAGAGAGAGGGAGAAGAACCATTGGCTCAGTTGTGATCATGTGACATTTGGCATCACATACTACTGACATTGCAAGACCTCACTCGTTTATCAAGTGTTCTGCTTGTCTTGCAGAACACTCACAGAACAAGTTACTTGCAATCCAAGGTTTTATTTTATGTTGAATATATATTAATATATATTTTATGTTGAATATATATTAATATATTGATAAATTATGTTGAATATATATTAATATATATTAATATATTGATAAAAATGTTTGTCATGATGATAGTTTTCAAGTTGATCCATTTTGACCTTCAGTGAATTAGCTCTCTAACTTTTCTAAAAGGCCAGACATACCTAGTAAAGCTAACCACCCAACACTAGAAGACACTTCTAATATGGTCTCCCCTCATATGAACCTCACATATGGCAAGTGGAATTTTGCAGTGCAAGAGAAAAAGAGACAAGGCCCTAAAAATGACAGTTATTCCCAGAGAGTTTCTAAGTATAAACCTTGGACATAAAATAATGAGTTCTTTCATCTCTATACAGCACAGAAAAGAATTACTTAGAAGACAAAGGCATTAATTAAAATGAACTGAGGCAATTATGTGATTGATAAATCACTTGTCTCAGCCACTCAGGAAATCAGACCTATGAAAACTACCATTGTTTTCTGTTTCTGTGTCTTCTAAGCTTTGATGAAGCAGAATCATTTCTGAAGCCTTGATATCATGATGAACATTTTATTATAGCTACCTTACATAATACTGTGTTGTTATGAATAGAAAGGACTTTTGTAACTGAATGCTAAATGTAAACTTCCTGGAAAGTAAAGCTTGGGGAAAATGTGGAACCCTTAGGCACTAACACTGGCTAGAATCACACTGTTTTGCTGGCTGTTAAAATTAACTTGCCGCTAAAAATACTAGCGTCGGTTTTCAAAACATCATTTTACCCAGATGTATTAATGTTCCTTACAGTCGCATTGCAGGGCATAAAAGTATGCACATCTTGCTGAAATAGGCACTTACTTTATTTGAGCTTTGCTTTCCTCTCTCTGAAATATCAGATATTGGGTTGAATGTCTGCCAGTGCCCTCTTCTGGATAGAATATAATACATTTACAGAAATTACCTGCTGTTTTTACATATGGACTAAACAATTTCTTCTTCACCTCTGAAAGTGGAAATACTTGATAAGAGAATATAATTTGGTTTTGTTGTGAGCATACAAGGTACACTCTACCCATTATGCTCAAACAAATGTGAACAAATGTTTCAAATATACATAGCCAGCGTTGAATCAAAAGAGGTTTGACCATTGGCTTTTTATGGAAGCACAACCTTTCACATCATACTGACTTGGATCCAAATTCTGGTTTAGGATCTTAGTTTCTTAGGCTGGAAATATAAATAAAAAACCTTATCTACTTTAAATGGTAATTATGAGGATTAAATGAATATATGCATGAAGTGTTTATCTTTGTACTTGACCTATGGTAAGCATTTTTCTACCATGTCTGCTATAAGAGTTTTATGACATAAACAAATTTGTCTTTTAATATTAAGGGTTCAAATATGAAAACAATCATTTTAATTAAGATATGTGTGTTTCTAAATGTTAGGCTTCAGGATTTCAAATCTTTAGATGTGTCCGATTAAGCCATATTTATATTTTCCAATTTGTATATATAAACTATCTTATGGGCTGACTGATTTCTCAAGAAGGAGATATTACAGTAGAGCATCTTTATCATAAAGCTTGACAATATACAACACTTACAAGTGTCGCTTTGTACTTTGAGGAATAAAAGAACACTCCATTGGTGACTTAATTTCATTAAACTTCTTAGTATTGTACGTTGTACATTTTACCACCAACTTTTTTTTAATTCATGGTACATATATATGCTACACTTGACATCCATTTTTATTAATACTAAATAAAGGAATCTCTCTGATTATTAAATTTACCATGTGTGTTTAATGTTTACCATTAAATCTCCCCACTCAGAGGTGATTGTTCTTAAAGGAGCTTTTATTAAAATATAGCATTTCTAAAACTTGACAAAATATGAGGAGAAACTTGGTGTCTGGCTCATTTCAGGTTGACAGTTTGATACCTGTGTTAGCTGAATGTTACGGAGAAATGAACCCAAACAAGAATGGAAAACTAACCCACTCACTAAAGTGTGACTTTGGGCATGTGACCCAGCCTCTGCACACCTTAGTTTCTCCTATGTAAAATGGAAATAATAGTTTCAAAGTTATCAGTTAGAGGTGTTAGAGAGATCTAAGGCAAAGTAAGTGCATAGTGTAAGTTAATTCTCAATACTATTTGTACACACATATGGAGAAGTAGTAAAGCCATGGGGTTTTGAATCAGGCAAACATCTGTATAAATATTGTCTTCTATACTTGTTTCTGAAATTTACATTTCCATCTGTAAGATGGTTGTTGTCGTAAATGAGTTGTGTGCAAAATGCTTAGTGTTGTGTCTGGAGCAGAGAAGGTGCAAAAACCCGACACCTTCTAATGTGGTTTTCACAACCTGCCTGCTTTGTGCCAGGCCCTGTGCTCAGAGTTACAACCTTTACAATCTTTAATTCTCACTACATTTGGGCAAGGTCAACATGTGGAGACTCGCCCCAGTTCACGCTGCTGGGAAGCCCTCCTTGTTTGAGTTCTTTTCTTCCTTTGGAGTGTCACCTTCTCAGCACTGCATCTACTTTGGGTTGCATCTATCCTTTTTTTTAAAATTAGTTTTGAGAGAGAGAGAAGGAGAGAGAGAGAGTGGGGAAGGGGCAGAGAGAGAGGGAAACACACAGAATTTTAAGCAGGCTCCAGGTTCTGAGCTGTCAGCACAGAGCCCAATGCAGAGCTCAAACTTGTGAACCGGGGATCATGACATGAGCCGAAGTCGGAGGCTTAACTGACTGAGCCACCCAGGTGCCCCTGGGTTGCACCCATCTTTACACTTCAGGACCCACCCAGTAAATCATTGCTAGAAATGCACCCTGACCTTCTGTAATTCCAATCCTGTTAACTTTTGCTGGTCCTGTGTCCTATTTCCTGATCCAGCTACTCCCATGAACTAAATTATGGCAGGGCTATTTATGAATGCATGTGCTCCTGACAAATGACACATCTGTTTCCTAAAGACTGGTTCCTTCTGCCTTAGATGTTATAAGTCTGGCTTGTAGAGGAGTTTCCAGGTAATGCAGAAGGTCAGCAGCAGTAACCTCTGGGGTTGCTCTGGCTGACAACTCACCCCACATCATTAGACTACCTCCTGTCTAGGCCTTTGTTCAGCCTACATAACTCTGGAAAGTCTTAAAAACTTAATGCACAGAGGGCTGCTTGGGTGGTTCAGTTGGTTGAGTGTCTGACTTCGACTGAGGTCATGATCTTATGGTTCACGAGTTTGAGCCCTGCATCAGGCTCTGTGCTGATAGCTCAGAGTCTGGAACCTTTTTCAAATTCTGTGTCTCCCTCTCTCTCTTCTCTTCCCCTGCTCATGTTCTCTCTCTCTCTCTCTCTCTCTCTCTCTCTCTCTCTCTCAAAAATAAAAACTAAAAAACAATAAAAAATTAAAAAAAAAACATAATGCACAGAATTATGTATGTCAACCCATCTTCGAAGATGGTTACAGTTGTACTTGTTGAATTTCAACCAAATTGGGTAGATTATTTGACCTGGAACCAGAAAAGGAAGAAATAAAGGAACCAATTCTTTATCTAATATCCAAAAATCCTAGCATTTGTGATCTTCCAAGTCTGATTTTGAAAAATACATATTTGCTTATTTTTTGTTGTTGTTTTGTAATTTTCTTTAAAAAATTATTTACATCCTCATTGTAAAATAAAGAGATTTGATAAAATAAGGCCTGAGGTACCTCTCAACTCCTAAGACATTATATTTAATTTGAGTTGAAATTAACTAGCAAATTGCATTTAAAGTTAAGATCAACCACAGCCCATGAAAATTAAGTTTAAGAAAAGCATTTTCTTTAACTTTTAATCAAGACTTATCATTCAGCACAGCTCAGTAGTCAGAGCCCTTCTGACTATTGATTAATCTCTATGTGGGGTTTCCAAACAGTAGCCTGTCCTAACTGCTCGAGGGACCTTGGATAGTAAACGCATATGAAACTACCATTTGTTTTTAGCTTTGAGTTAACAGAGCTGTGAAAATATCAGAGGCTCAATTATGGAGACAGGTCCTAAAATAGAATTCCGGGACTAGAAATTAAAAGTGCTTTCTTATCTCTGTTTTTACCGTGTCTTTGGCTTCTCCCCTCTATATGAGGTAGAGTGATTTTTCATTCAAAAATTTCAACCTACAACTATCTTAAGGTTCAGTTGAAAAAAGTCTATTGTAGCACCTCTGGTCTTCCAATGGCCAAAGAAGATAGGTTGTTGGTTTCATTACACACTGGATGCCCAAGCTGTTCTACCCACCTGATGACATTTACTCTCACCTTAATAAATATAAGTTAGCTCCCTAGGAATATACATTGTCAAGGAAACTAGTGAACTCACTTTTATTGTCCTGGAGATCAATTATTCTGCCTATGTTTTCCATCCCTACATATTGTCATAGTCACTGTTTATTCCCTCAGAGTTCTCTTCTTAATAATTAACAAGCAAATAGACTCGTATCACCCCTTTTGTTTTAAACAAAACAGTAAGGTGGTTTAGAAAAATCACATAAAATTGTAAATTGGAAAACAGACCAAACAACTTCTCCAGCACTTATCAGTTGAAGGATTATGGCCAAAGGAACCTCTGTTTTAGGATTATTTTCAGATGAAGTAAACGTGGATTAAGTATGATTCCTATACATACAAAGAGGTTGACAAATGGTAGCTCAGGTCTACCTTGCTAGATCACATACACTAAACACACAAACACACACACACACACACACACACACACACACACACAGACTCACACACACAAGCATACACAAACACGTGTGTGGGGTGGGGAGGATGGGGGGGGAAGAGAGAGAGAAACTTAGCTTTAATTCAAATAGAATGCATTTACCTGATTAAAAAATGTATAGAGAGTGCATGACGAAGTGTGCTGAGGAAAAGGCAGGGGAGGTTAAACAAGGCCAATCACACTTCTTCTTATGTTTAACTTTGTTTTTGTCTCATATTCGGTCAGTGGTATTTCCTGTAAGAATTTCAAATGCAGTTAAAGGATAAATGTTGGGAGATTTGTGGGAACTTCCCACTTAAAGAATTAAGGCCAGAAATTGTTATAGTAGGAGGCATCGGGAATCAATGTGAATGAATGTTTTGGGAAGCCATTTCTGAAAGCCCAGCTCTTTGTATGTAGTAAGGACTGTCATAATCATTTCACTTAAAAAGCAATCCAACTAACATGCTAATGAGAGAATTCACACCTGGGCAAGGAGGCTCTCCTTCAGAATGCATTTCTCTTGTGCTGATTTTGATTGTAGGCTATCTGGGGAATACATCTTCAAAGCCCTTCCTGTGCCATTTTTCTTTCTGTGATTGCCTCAAAAACTTCCTGCTTCTTTTGACTATATATAACTCACACCATTATTATGATGATATTTTCCACTCCGTGTTTGAGCCAGCCTTAATTTCATGCCCTCTCTTGAAATAATCAGCAGGTAACACAAGTCATTTTAATTACTAGTCTATAATTTTTTTCTTCCTGAATGCCTATTAGAACATGAAAGTATGAAACTAAAAATGCTTGTTAGTAGGAAAGTTAAATGGAAAAAAGAAAGAAAAACGATATTCCTTCACTTACTAATTTTTTTTGTCAGCAAACACTTCCTGACAAATAATTCTTGGTGCTAAAGATATATCTGTGAACCCAAGTAGACCAAAAAATCCTATCAACATGGAGTTTATAGTCTAATGGGGCAAGAACACTCACAATAAATAAGAAAAGTATAGAATATATTTGAAGATGATGAGTGGAAAGGGAAAAGAATGGAATAGAGCAAGCAGTTGGGGAATGTGTGGGAAAGTTACGGTTTTCAATATGGTAAGCCTCACTGGGAAGATGATATTTGAGTGAACGTTTGAAAGTCATGAAGGAGTTCACCTTGTGGGTAAGTGGAAGGAACAGTCTTGAATGAGAGAATGTTCTGAGCAATGGCTTCAAGATGTGATATGAGTTATATAAACAATGAGTACCGTTACTGGAGAAAAGAGAGGTAGAAAAGTAGGATTTGAACTATGAGAGTAGGACACACTGATCTTAAGAAGCCTTTAAGGCCATTATAGGAACTGGCTTTTACACTGAGTGAAATAGAAAACTATTTTGTCCATTTCATGGTTTCCAACAAAAGACTCGCAATCTTCTCAGCTGTTGAAAGGCTGCAGGGTGGAAAAAAGACTAAAGGAGAATAAGGTGAAAATAGGAACCTTCTTTAGCAATCCAGATCAAAGACGGTGGAAGGTAGGACCAGAGGGGTAGCCACGAGGGTGATGATTAAGTAGTTCTGATATATTCGAGGGTAGAGTAGACAAAATTGTTGATGCATTAGGTGTAAGCGTTGAGAGATAAGAAGTCATCAAGGTTGAATCCAGGTTTCTTGGCTTCCATCATGGAAGGTTATTGAAACCGGATAAAGGAACTGATGCATCCAGTGAATTTATAGGAAAATGCGTTCACTTAAATTATTACCTAAATTGCTGGGGAGTATTCCAAGAAATTAACTAATAATTTGAGTTTAGAATATTTTACTTATCAAGACACAAGAATTTACACATAAGTTTTTGTGTTTAATGTTTCCCCATCTCTCAGTTTTGGATTGAACAGGGTTCGGAGCCCATCATTTAAGTAGCTGTTTATTGAGTTTTGATTCTGTTGTTGATATTCTGGTTGTGATTCCGTTCCTCAAATGAACGGGAACTGTTCTTTGGGAAGATGGATAACAGTCATTTGGCAAATTCCAGTTCTATTTTGTCTCTTATCACAGCTTTCTCTTCTGCAATGAACACAAGCCAACAAGAGAAGATGTGGGTTCTGGGTTTTGTGTGTGTGGTTTTTGTTTTGTTTTGTTGTTTTTAATAACACTAAGGGTTAGCTTTGTATCAGGACTTGCTGAATCCCAACTGAACTGAAGTATACTTTATTAGTGTTTTTTTTTAAGTCCCTGCTATCAGACAATAGCATTTCACAATAATTTTTCACATTTATCTATCATGATCTCTTTAGAATGCTGTTGACAAGATGTGATGGTCTTAATTTTGTTTCTTCCTTTTTCCATTTTAGATTCATACCATAATTTTAATTGTGGTCCCTGTATAGTAATAACAGAATGAGTAAATTCAAACCTTTTCAATGGAATATCTGGTTTCCTTGTTTGTTTTGTTTGCCTGAACAATTATAGCTAATTTAAAAAGCAATTGTTATTTTAGAGATTTCAGTTGAAACACAACATTGCTATAGGATTACATTTATAGATACTAAGTCCAAAACATTATAATTTTACACTTGGAGACTCATTCTAGTTTTTGCTTTTGCAATTTTTACCATTCCTGTTTGCAATTAATATGTAGATCTATATAACACTACCTCAGTTTTGACACATATTAGCAATCAGATATTGTCCCTACATATAAAAAATTGGTGGCTTCACAAGGAAGTCAAGGACTCTATTCATAGTAATTTAAGTAAGAAAAAATTTGTATGATACTTAAATGATAACTGTGTGACGCTGCTATAATCTTAAATGTTGGAACATGAGCATCTATTCAAATTAATAATTAGGTTGTAATGGACAAGGATTAAAAGAATGCAAGGTTGCATTTGATCAAAGGTTGTGAAAGGTGGTAGGAAATATCAATGGGAATATTTCAGCAAATGTTAGTGGGGTCACTGGGATGAGCAGTTGCACAGAGCTGAATAATGTTGTTGATCTGAGTAAAACATTGCAATCTGAGTGAAAGCAAAGTAAAATGTAAAATGTCTTGGACATTCCTTGGGACCCCCTAGAAATCTCCCATATTGGTTGATGACTAAATTCTGTAATCAGAGTTTCATTGCTTTCTCTGAAGCCTTTGATACATATTTAAAGCATATAAGGCCTCTACTAAGAGCTTCAAGGAATCTGTAGACCTCTAAAGGTACCAAAAATCAATTCTCTTTTTTGCCTAGTTGAAGGGTTATGTTTGGCTGAATGATGGGAGAGAAAGACCACCTGAATTTTGGCTAAATAGCATGAGGGATCTTTCTCATCCTCATGTACATTAATTCAGGGTTTTGTTTCAATGGTTTGTTTTTTACCATTTTCCCTCCTGCTACTTTAGTCTGCTCTTTAAAATGTTTTTAATGGTCCTGGAGAGAAGAAGGTTTCAGGCAGAACAAATTCATCAGAGCATCCTCATCCAAAGGAATGGGTCATTGCCTCTGAGATGGAAGGACAACCAGGTCCTCTCTGACTTTGATTGCTTAGTGCGTTCCCTCAGGTGGTCTTCTGATGCTTTCTGCTTTCCTAGATTTTTGCTGGGAGGCAAGTTTGATTTGATCTGGTCTTTGATTTGATGGCACAATATGATGTATCTAATAAATGAACTTTTAAAAAAATGTGGGTAAATTAGATCCTTACCTTTAGAACATGATAAACTCCTCTGGAGCCAAGCTATTCCCTATTCTGTTGTCTCTACAGTGAGAATTAGTTCTGGAGGGAGGAAACATTTCAGATGTTTGTTCAGATGACGTTTCAGATGAAGCATCAACTTTTATCCTTTTAGGTCTTATTCAATTATAATACTTTAAAAAAAAATTTTTTTTCAACGTTTATTTATTTTTTTGGGACAGAGAGAGACAGAGCACGAACGGGGGAGGGGCAGAGAGAGAGGGAGACACAGAATCGGAAACAGGCTCCAGGGTCTGAGCCATCAGCCCAGAGCCTGACGCGGGGCTCGAACTCACGGACCGCGAGATCGTGACCTGGCTGAAGTCGGACGCTTAACCGACTGTGCCACCCAGGCGCCCCGTCAATTATAATACTTTTAAAGATAGCTTAGCCTTCCCAAACATTGTATGCATTTGGAATGGTAGACATTGATTTTTGGAAGAAGATGGGATAGATAATTGAGAGAATGGTGTTCAAATTTGCTAGTCTTAAAAGAGGGGGAAAAATGGTGAGTAGGGGACCAGCAGTCACAGGATGAGAAAGCAGGTTTGGAGGACATGAGGAAGGCCCTAGCATACTTGTATAAAGACTTATGTGAGATGACTACAGCACCAAGCTTTGGTATCATCCCTGACTCCCCTCTCTTATATCCCACCTTGGCTTTTTCAGCAACATCCGTGAACACTTCAGAACATATTCAGATTGTGACAATTTCTGACTGCCACCATCATGAGAACTCTTGCTCAAGCCACCATCTTCCCCTGGATTATTGCAAAAGCTTCGCAGCTGGTCTTTCTGCCTCCACCCTTGTCTTTCCATAATCTATTCTCTGTCCAGAAAGCAGATGGAGCCTGTTAAAACCCAATTCAGATGGCATCACGTCTCTGTTCAAAACATTCCAATGGCTTCCCAAGTCCATAAGAACAAGAGCCAAAGTCCTTATGATCAACTCTCTCTCCACAACCCTATCCACCACCTTGCTAAATTCATCTCCTGGCCTTGTCCCTCTTGCTCACTCAGCTCCAGCTGTAATGATCCTCTGGTCATTTTTCACACATGCCAGGCAGGCTACCTTTTATTGATCCTGCTTCTAGACTATTTTTCTCCCAGATATCTGTGTGTTTCTGCTGTCACTCCCTTCAGGTCTCTGTTCAAAGGTCACCTTCACAGTCAGGTTTTCTCTGGCTCTCTATAGCAACACCTCCTGTCTTATCACCACCTGGCACATTATATATTGGCATATTACATATACACAATTATACATGTATACATATTACATATGCACACATATTTATATTGTCTGTTTCTCCTCTAGAGAATGGAAGCTCCATGGGAGCAAATTCTTTCTGTTTTGTTCACTGCTGTGCTCCAGCACTGAGAACAGAGCCTGGCATACGATAGACTCTTAATAATTATTTATTGAATGGATCAATAAATAACTTACTTTCATCTTTAATATGATTCTCTCTGGGAATGAAAACATGTTAATTCCCTCTTTCTATTGATCCTTGAAAGTTTCAGACTGAATTGTATTTTATTCTGCCAAAAAAACATAAATGATAAACAGTGACTTTTGAGAGACCATAAGTGCTGATGAAGGGAAATTTTAACAGAAAAGGGAGCATGACAGACAAGAGCCAGTGGTGGAGTCCCTGTCTGTCTTTGGGGAAAGAACACTGAGATGAGCTACCCAAGAGCACTCCCGGCAACTGTCAGCAAATGCCTCAGATCAGGAGAAGGGCAGGGACAGCTCTGACCACCACTCAGATCCAGTGATGTCATGAGAAGCTCTGAGTCTGTCAGGTTTACTTCTCTGTGGCCTTTCTCATTTTTTTTTTTTGTCCTCCCTGTTACTTCTCATTGTCCATGAGATCTCTTGTCTAGGTTCTCACCACCAGATTTCCAAAATTTCAAATTTGCTTCACTTCCTTGTTACCAGGGCTGAAGAACTCTTCCTAAAATGTGAATGTGATGAGATCATGTCCTTGGTTACAACTCAGAGCTCCCCCTGTAACCTGAGAATAAAGTTCAAGTTCTTAATACATTTTGCAGGGGTTTCTAATTTCATGGCTCACTGTCCTTCGAGCCTTTCACATTCTTCAGGTGAGCCATATTCTCTCAGAACATTGATCTGAAGTTATCAGACACCTTCCATAATACAAATTCAGCTGAGGTGGATGTCTTTATGAGTCCATTAGCATCATACATTACAATGCAGAGGGCACAGATCACCCGGTATTATAATTGCATGTTTACATTTTGGTGTTTCCTCTGTACTCTGTTTCTTGAAGGTGTGGACTCAATTTGCCTTATTTACAGTTGTTTCCAGTGCTTAATACAATGCTTGCCACATATTAAGTGTTCAAGACTTGAATGAATGATTTTGTTTCCCCACGTGTCAATATCTGCAATTCACAGTCTAGGAGAATATCACCAGGTAGGGAGATGGGTAGAAAAAATAAGACTTCCCCCTGTTGGAAACAAATTTGTAGACTTGGGGCCAATAAAGAATGACTCTTCTCTGGGGAAATTTTGTCCTGAATCTTGTTGGGGGAACAGAAAGGAGGATAAATGAAACAGGGATACAAATATTCATCCTTCCTTGGAGACAGTTCTCCCCAGGGTCTTTCCTTGACTCTGGAAGACCTTCCATCCCCTTCAGATCAAGGCTTCAACCAGGATGGTGTATCGCTCATGCCCCGAACAGGGAACAGAAGCCCACTCAGCTGGGACTTCAAAGTTCACTGATGAAGATCCTGTCTGCAGAGGTGTGGAGGTGCTGAGGGAACTTCCATGCAGGGGATGACCAACACCCTGGAATCAGCAAAGTAAAGAGCCTCTGTCTCTGAGTTCAGCCCCATGACCAGGGGCTGGTGAGAGCCTGAGCTGTGCAGAGGGCCCATTTGTAGAACCAAAGGCCTTGGAGGAAAGCATCCTCTACCAAGACCATGGCCAGGAGAAAGCAGAGCAGGAAATAGCCTAGTCTTCCCTCCTGTTGTACTCTGGTCTTCTTCAACTGCCTGCCAATGGCCAAGCCAAGCTAGAAGTCAGAGGCCAAGGAAGCCCAGGTGCTGCAATCCACAGGGATCTCTGCATATATTATGTGGGCAGAGGGAAGAGCAGGAAGAACAGAGATGGACAGTGGATGAGGTTGAGGGTGGGCAAGTGGAGAGTCACTTGGCTTTTTATTCAAAACTCTTAGCTCCCTGCTCTGCAGCCCACAGGGAAAATTCACAGGCTTGAATGGACACCAAGAGAACAACTTGATTATCATTTTCTGAGTTTCCCATTCCCAACGTCTTTGCCTCTCCTTGCTAACTGCCCTGAATATTGCCCCATTCCTGTTCAGAGCCACAGCATCGTCCCAATTTCTTCAGTGTGTCAGCATCTAGCTCTACTGGCAAGGTACGGCTGATTCATGTGCAAAGGGGTTGGTCCTGTGCCCCACTGACCAATGGCAGTGTTCAGAGAGGCTGGGTCCTCTGCCTATCCTCTGGGCCATTTATATTTTTACAGGGGCTGGAGGTGAGCAAGGAGTTGGTATAGTCCTGGATCCACTACCCACGGCGGCTTCCTGCAATACCAAGCACTCCATCTACATTCTACCTGGTAGAATTCAGACGTGGGCTTCTTCCTGCAGATCTGAGGACCAGTGATTCTTCTCACCAGCAAGAGAAGTCTTGGTGATGCCTCTACAGTCTTGATGATGCCACTTGATAGGGTTACCAGGACACCATTTGAGATATACTGACACTGAGAATGATTCATTGTTTATCTGTTATCCAAATCTTCCCCGGCATCCTGTATTTTATCTAGCCATCTTACTGGGGTAGACACAACTTACAATGTGAGTGCATACAGGCACTGGCCTGGAGCAGTCAAGAGAGACCCAAAAGATGAAGTCACACCAGTCCCTTGGGTGACGCTGTGTAAGGCTTCAAAGTTCCTGACTCACATGTAGGCCACACACCCACAAGAATGAGGGGTGCACAAGAAGGACCTCGTGTCTTCCTTCTGCTGCACTGCTGATACTTCACCAAAACTCCCTAATACGCAACTTCCAGTAAGAAGGTTGTAGTTGTCAGAGTTGTGACTGACTTGTCAAAATTACATAAAATCAGCTGCCTAAATTTTGAAATATGTTGCAATTTTGATATTCTCTAATAAGGTAAAACATTGTAATTTGGGGTGCCTGGGTGGCTCAGTCCTTTAAGCATCTGACTCTTGATATCAGTTCAGGTCATGATCTCCTGATTCGTGAGTTCAAGCCCTGCATTGGGCTCTGCTCTGACATTGGGGGGCCCACTTGGGGTTCTCTCTCCCTCTCTCTGCCCTTGACCACCCCCCCCTTTCTTTCTCTTACTCTCTTTCTATCAAAAAAAGAAATAAATTTCAAGAGAGATTTAAAAAAATGGTAATTTTTTCAAGGAGGAAAATAAATCCATTGAAACACTCTTAAGTGCTAAGTGCTACCATGTCTAATAAATTGGTGCCCACTCCCAAAAGCAGTCTTAGTCATGCTACATTTGTGTGCCACATTGTTGAACCCTAGCAGGCAGACCTTTTGTTTCCAGAAAGCCAAGTATCAAGGAGAAGGGAAATTGGTTGTGCCTGGGAAGATCTCTAACCTTATCATTTGGCAGTCTCTAAACTGCCACTGGCAAAGGCTGTTGGTTAAAGTGCTTCCATGTGACACACACACAGCACATTAACATGCATGTGTGTGTGCGCGCACACACACACACACAAAGTCTGAGACCACCTGCACACATACAAAGTCTGAGACCTGCAGCTGGCTTGGGCACCAGAGCCAACCCCATGTAGCTTCCCCAGAGTGACCCTGTACCCCATTCAGAACATCACATTGTGGTGGGTAAGGCTTTGGGTTCCCTCATATCATAGATGACACCTTCTTGCGGAGGGTATGATTCATACCTTTTCCTCTGCAAAGGTCCCCAGTGGCTGATGCAAAGGAAAGAAATGTTTGTTCATTTTTTCAGGATCAGGATAGAGGGTCCAAGTGGTACCTGAAAACTTATATTCTATTCTAATAACATGCATGGATTTTGAATTATACTTTATAATATATCCATTTTGGTATGACTCTAAAATACCCTAAAATTATTTATATCTGAGTAAAATTCTCACTCTGGGAAGTAGACCCAAAGTTTCTCCTGTGGCTTCCCATATGCCCACCACTGTTTACTTTCTAAGCCCTGATCTGGGCCAGCACATCTGGACGAAGAGCAGGGCAAGGGCCTAAGGCATTGCTTCCCCGTGTCCTGAAGGTTCACCAAGGCAAAGCCAGCAAATCTGCATTTGGAAAAGATGTTCTCACCTCTCTGCAGTATTTCATGTATTTTACGATAGTTTATCTAATGGAAGAAAAGACTAGGAGGAGAGCTATGTGATTCATCTATTTCCAGATCCTCTGGAACTGTTTTCCTGGTCATTTTTATGAGCCCTGGGATTCTGTTAGTAAGCATCTTCCATGGCTAAGCACAAATTTTAAAATTTAAAACTACTAAAACTTAAAGTTCCTGTAATCCATTATTTTTTAACAATCAGCTCATTCCAAATATGTTTTTCTCATGGTGTTAATATTACTGTCAGGACAATTTTGATTGAAATAAATATTAAAAATGCACAGAGCTAGGGGCACCTGGGTGGCTCAGTTGGTTGGGTGACTGACTTCGGCTGAGGTCATGATCTTACAGTTTGTGAGTTCAAGCTCCACGTCGGGCTCTGTGCTGACAGCTCAGAGCCTGGAGCCTGCTTCAGATTCTGTGTCTCCCCCTCTCTCTACCCCTCCCCTGCTCACATTCTGTGTCTCTCTGTCTCTCAATAATAAATAAACGTTTAAAAAATTTTTTTAAAAAATGCACAGAGCTAGATTCATGCATGTTGTTGCACGTTCCAGTGGTGTGCTCTCTCACCTTTATCATTGAGTGGTATTCGATTATATGAGTGGATCATAATAACAAAGGTTTGATGCTTTTAAATTTGGACTAATTCTGTCATAGTTGAGTTTGCTTTTAGTGATGTTTAATTTAGAGACACAGAATAATGAACTTTATAACCTGGAACTTGGTGTTAAATTCTACCCAGCATTCAGACACTATTTATAAAGTGAATGAATGAATGAATGAATGAATGAATGAAAGATCTACCCTACACACACACACACACACAAAGCCTACAATTATAGAAGTTGGGGATGCTCATCATAGAATATTTAAGGATATAAAAAAAACAATAAAAACTTCCTAGCAAATCATTCCCTAGAGATAACCATGATGGAAATTTTGGTGTATTTGCTTATGTAATTAAAAACATGCACCTTTTTTCTTAACATTTTATTATGAAGATTTTCCCATGATCATTAGTCAATTATTTTGAAAACATTTGGATGCCTATATACTGTTTTAAAATATCAAAATGAAAAGCTGCAATAAACATTCTTTCATAGAGAGAGAGATAGAGATAGCAATAGAGGTACAGATCTGACTGTATCCTTAGTATGAGTTCCCTGATATAGAATTACTCGTCCAAAGCTATAAAGAGAATCTGAGACTCTTCACACCAGGTTGCTTTCATAAAATAACAATTTACTCTGTATCAGTAGAATAGACACTGATCAAACTCCCTGTGTACTTACCAGAATAAAATATTAAGATTTTAAAATTCTTTTGCCAATATTCTAGGCAAAACAATGTTTAAAAGGGCATTGTATTGATGTTTAATTTGAATCTTGAGCTGGTGCCTATCTGAATTTGTTTTTATGTCTTTTGTATGCTTTCCTATTGTGATATGTATCTTAAGGATCTTTAAAGACTTTTATCTAACAATGATAGCAAAATTTGTCACATCTGATGTTGATATTTCACTCTCTGTCTTTTTCCTTTGGTTTACACTTAGAATGTGTAATGTGGTCACATACATATATTTACCAATTCACCTTTTCTTACATACATTAATTTATTTTAACACTTAACTTTTTCACAATTAAGAATTTATTTTCACAAAAGGCTTGAGGCAATGCCTCACCATTTCTTTTCCACTGGTGGTGTTTCAGAAAATAATTTTGAGGGGTGTCTAGGTGGCTCAGTTGAAGCACCGACTCTTGATTTTGGCTCAGGTCATGATCTCACGTTTTGTGGGTTTTGGCCCCGCATCGGGCTCTGTGCTGGAAATCTGGAGCCTGATTGGGATTCTCTCTTCCCCTCTCTTTGCCCCTACCCTGCTCATTCTCTTTCATTCTCAAAAATAAATAATTGTTAAAAAAAAAAAAAAGAATTTTGAACAGTCACACGTTGACTGTTAATTAAGATTAACTTAAAAATGTTAATTTGTCTTATACATAAAACACATATGTGGGAAATTTTGAACACAGAAATACTAATATAGAAAATAACCCATAATCTTATAAAATAGATAGTTTGCTATATTTTCTTAGTCTTTCTTTTTCCATTAATTTTTACATAGCTCGAGTTTAATTGTTAATATAGGTTTTTAAACATGATTAATGCAGGTACAGTCAGGCCTTTGGTATAAGATATTATACAACCAGAGAGATCTTCTGCTTGGTCATTACTGCTTGTCCCAATTAGCATAAAAGAATTAACCAATCAATATCAGCTTTAAGGAACCAATGAATCACCGATTTTAAATGTATTGCAAAAATTTTCTGCAGTTATTGGCAATAGTGTCTCTCTATGCAGCTTTAAAAGGGGGCAATATGTTTTGTCAGGTATCTTTAAATTTCCTGACCGAGTGTCCCAATCATGTATAAATGGTGGGCTTTATTAGCTAGTACTGGAATAGAGCAAAACCTGTGATTATTTTAACCATCATCAAAGGTGGTACTAAAGTCTTCTTCAACTGCACACCAGATGGTGAGTGAGGGGTGGATGGTGAACTGGGGCAAACAGGAAATGCTTCAGGGCCAAAGGTTGCTGGTGACCTTAAACATCCTCCAGATGATCCAGGCTGACCGCTGCATTCAGTAATGGGACCCACAGAGGGAAAACTCCATTGTGTCTTCATACCAGAGATCAAACAATGATGCCCTTCTGACTAGAAAAACGCAGTGGGTGTATTTTCAGCATTAGCATTTCATGACTTTAGGTGGGGCATGAGATTTCCAGTGTGCCCAAATATCACTACTTCTTCGGCTTTGCAACAGCCAATTTGCACATTTATATTACTGGCCCTCTTCCAGTAAGACATTTGCTTTTGAAACCTCAATTTACAACTTTATTTCCCTATTCCATAAGTGTCTTGTTTCTATATTTCTATCATCAGAGTGAGGTTTCAGGTAATCTTTTCCAGAAGTGTAAATGAGTGATATTCTGTCCAGTTCTTGCTTATCTAAAAATGTCTTTCTGTTTTCCTCACACAGTAAAGCAACTCAACTGTGTGTAAGATTACCAAGTTGTAAAAGCTTTGCCTCGAAGCTCCATTGTTCCATATTAGTTGGTTGACAATGCTGGAAGGATTTGGGGAGGGGAGTGTTATTAATTCTGTTCAGAACTCATAGAATCCTGTATACAAAGGACTTCTATCAGTTAGGAAACACTTCTTTCATTAGGCTTTCACTTATTGCTTCTGTTCTTGATGATACTGAGTAATCCTAAAATCCTGAAGGTGAGATTCTGCTCTCCATCCTTTATTTTTTCAACCCCTTCTGCTGTATTGTTCACAAATCAATTTCTCTTTTCTGTAACTTCTAGGAATAGTTCTGTGGGTTGTCCTCTATATCAGTGATTCAATTTGCCCCAAGGGTTAATGCTACTCTTTTCCGAGGATGGCAATTCTGTGTCATGAAATTCAACCCTCTCTTCACCACTGATCTCTGCTTCTTATTATAATGCCTTTATTGTACACCTTTGCCTGCTTTATGGATTTCTGTTCTTCTTTCCAAAAGACTATATTTACTTGCATCCTTATGAGAGGGCTGTATCACAGCAGTGGGCTCTGTCTCTCAGTTTTCAGGATTTTCTCCTAGCTTGCATGGTGACCATTGTATTTATATTTTCTATTTCCATTGTGTATGTAGAGGGGAGTAGATTTAGCCCCATTATGTTTTTCCAATAGTAAGTCTGTTACAAGCATGCCATTCCCACACCTCCTTCATTTATTGTTATTTTTCAGGACTAACTTGGACTTCTTTCTCTCCCTATTGTTCCTATCTCTTGAATTCCAGTTGTTCTTCAATGATAAAAAATGGAAACTATCGCCACTGTATTATACTAGTAGGCACTGTCTAAGGAGGGATAAAGAATAGGGGTGGATAGGGTGGATCTGTAACTAGTGACCTACCATTGGTATGCAAAGATGGGATGCAGAGAGGGGGAAAATAAATTGATCCTTTTTTATTACATCTGAGAAAACTGTGCATACAGATGGACACAAGGAAGACAATGATGAATCTCAGTTTACTGTTGCTTTTGAGAGAGTGCTTTGCAGTTGACTCTTGACATGATGCTTCTACAAAATATTACAAAGACAGAGGAAAAGTGGGATGCATAGTAAGCGGAGGGAGACCAGGAGAAAGTAGAAAGGAGGCAAGTCATATATCAGATAAATTACTGCCATTAATTTAAAACTGAGTATCTCCTGAAGATAACTGGAGCACCAGATCATCAACCCCAAACTTCCCTGAAACACATTTTACTATGATTTATGTGAGTCATGGAAGAATTGCTTTGGTAGTTTTTCTTCACTTATCTACAAAGACACTATATTTAAACCTACCCCTACCATTTTGATCCTATTCTCTCTCTTATTTTATTTTGTTTTGTTTTGTTTCCTTGCTGTTGTTTTGCTGTTATTTTGCCACTTAGTGTCTACACACAAAAGCTTCCAAGGGCAGGAAATAACTCCTGCCTTTTGATTTCTTTTTCTCCTCCTGTGATTGTTTCCCTATGACTTAGATAGGAATGAGGCTGACTGTTTTTGTTGTTAGTGTGATCTCTTACTAATTTTGGCATTACAGTTGGAAGTTATTTGATCCATGTGCTTTTCTCCTCAGATTTGCTGAAAGAATTTTCCATTGATCTCCAACCACCCCCCGCCCGCCCCAAGGCTAACAAGTTTGCAGTTCTTAGAGAATCAGTTACCAACTGTAGTTAACATTTGTATGAGGTTTTGACTTTATAGCATTATTCATGAAGACAGGGTATGAAAATAGGTCTTTGTATCATGCACCACAGAGCAAAAATTAAATCCTGTTTAAAAAACATGTTGTGTTTAAATTTATACCTTATAGTTGTCTTATATTCCATGAAAACTCACTGGTATAATACAATTCCTCTGTCAAAATATTGTTCCTACAGTGTAAGTGGAAACATTTTCTGTGTAATAGCTCAAATATAGTGATTGAGAGTTGAGATAAGAATGTCTTAACAACTTTCCTATGGGCAGTGAAAGCATGTCATTACGTCTTAACCATCACCATTAGCAATGTTTCTAAATCTTTCGCATGATATGTAATAACCAAAAAAGGTAGTTATCTGGAAGGCAGAATTCTGAGTCTGATTTATCAATATCTGGCTGGGTGTCCATATACAAGTTACTTCATATCTTACACTGCAGTTCAGTCTTCATATTTATAAAATGAGAGAATTGAACCAGACAATTTCATATGGGCTTTTCAAGGTGGAAATGTGATGATCCTATGACTTGGAATAAAACCAAACTTCACATACATATTGAGCAAATTTCTGTTAGAGGCCCGAAGAAGCCTGTGGCTTCAGAAGAAGCCAAGATAGGTTCTGGAGGCATGGCTCCAAAGATTGAAGAGGGAGTCAGTAGGAGATATGGTCAGAAGGCAAGTATGTGTCAAACCACGGACAGCGTTGAGTGTACATATTCTCCCTGAAAGCCATGGGGATCCATGCAGAGTTTGAGCAGGTGTATTTCATGATCCAGGCATGAACCAAGGGATGGTGTGGTTGAGGAGGAACAAGACAGGAGCAGGGGTCTGGAGGTTCCTGCAATAGCCTAGGTACAAAGTAATAGGAGCTTGGACCAAGTGCTTTCTGCAAGGTTTTCTGCAGATTCAAGAGAGATTTTAATGGCAGCACAGTTAGGATTCAATAATAATTAGACTATAATTAGAGAAAGACACTGAGACTTAGGACTCATAGAATATGGAGAAAAATGTGTGTGAAGAGAAATATTTCCCTCTGGAAACTCTGGAAACACAGTTTGAATGTTTCTTCTTCTTGAAATTCAGAAGCATATTGGAGGGAATAAGCATTTTTTGTTTGTTTGTTTGTTTGGGTTTTGTTTTTTTGGCTCCATAAGCTTTTTGGTGGGAGATTTGTAAACACAAACTTATAAGAGTAAAGTGTATTTGATGGTGGAAAACTCATGCCTATTGGTGTCTACTGCTTACTGTCTTTGGTAAAATAGCATCATTGCTGATAATTTCACTGGTTCTTCTGTTTTTGAGTGCCTAATTGGTTTCCAGTTGAATATTAAGAACCTGATGCAAATTAGATGTCAGAATAAGCAGTAGCTTCTTAAGATGTTCTCAAATCATGTGCTACAGTAACAATGATAATGAACATTAAGTACATGGTGAGGTACTTATTAGACATTGAACTAAGCTTAATTTTTAAAAAAATAAAAATTACTATTATGAATTGGCCTCCTATTTAAAATTCTAGGCATTCTACCATGATAATTAGTATGGATTCATAATACATTAATAATCCCCTGCTTAAAATTAGAGTATATTTTAAGCCAAATGTTATTATTAATGTATTATTTAAGTGGATTCTTGTGCACTGGCTTTCCTAACTAGCTACATCTAATATATAGTTAGATAGAGCCAAGAGCTACATTCCTCTACTCAAAATCTTCATCAGGAAAATGATTTTTAATGTGTTGAACACAGAACCACCTGAGTACTCTTTTATTAGATTAGATATCCATACATAAGTATTTAAGATGATTGATAGTTTGTTATTAAGTTACTTGATGATTTGGTAAATTCCTGGTCAAATCAGAGTGGCCCTTTTATTATGTATATTTATTTTTATCCAGGAATGTGTTATTTATTGCTCTTTCATGTGTTTTAAAATAAGCTATGTTATCTTTGTAATGAATTTTTATAATTGTAGAGAAGCTAATGTAGAAGAAATCTTTTGGAGGAGTGTTTTAAGCTATGCTGCTACATATTCAGAACTCCCTGTTGATTGAAATAAGTTATGGGGGCACCTGGATGGCTCAGTCTGTTAAGTGACTGGCTCTTGATTCCAGCTCAGGTCATGATCTCAGGATTCTTGGGGCCAAGCCCCCTCATCAGGTTCTGCCTAGACAATATGGAGCCTGCTTGGGATTCTCTCCCTCCCTCTCTCTCTCTGTTCCTTCCCCGCTTGCTCTCTCTCTCTCTCTCAAAATAAATAAACATTTATAAAAAAAAAAAAGAAATAGGTTACGATAGGAGGAGCCAAGGGTACTGGGCTGCATTTGACTTCAGTTTCTAGTGACAGAACATTATCTGTTAAATACCAATGATTTCCCTTGACCTGTGGGTTGGACACTGTAAACCTTCACAGTGACAGATAGATAGATAGATAGATAGATAGATAGATAGATAGATAGAAGAAAGGGTATTTCTATGCCAGAAACATCTAGAAATCCAATCTTCTTTCTCCTTCACATGAAATCTGTCCAGGCCTAATAGGTGATGATGAATCTGTAGACTGAGCTGAAACTGATTAATTGTTTCAATAATAATGATATTTGTTTCTTGAAATTTGCATAATAGAGGTAATAGATTTTTTTCTTTTGACCTGCTTAAAAACTGTCTGGAAGAGGGTCCTCAATATGTATTAAATGTGATACAAGCAAAGGCAATATAAGATGAATATTTTCTGATATCAGAATCCAAGTGTTCATGTATAATCGTCTTGAAATCAGCCTAAGCAATAAATCTCCTTTGAGATTTCAAGGGATATTTAAGCCCCTTCTCAGTCTTTGCATGGAGCACATGGTCTTCAGACCTCTGAAAGAAAAGGTGAGGCTTAGGATGTCTTCAGGTCACTCTCAGCAGGAGCTTACTTTGCACTGTGTTTCAAGAGCATAAGGAGTAATTTTTCAGTGATGTTGGTGATTGGCTTAATATACTCTAAGTAGCAACTCATCTGAACCCAATCATCTCTGCTTTTAGATACCGCAAATTAAAGATGCTTTATCTTCATGCCTCACTTCAGTTTTTACTTTGGCCTCTGATGAGGTGTAGCATTTTTTTTTCATGAGCAAATCATGTCCCACTTTTATACCTGGTGCTACCTTAGTCATTTTTTCAGATCTGTCATTTCTTCTCTAAAGCCATCTTTCATTCAGATAATATAGTGATTTCCCAACATCCTTTTGCTAGCCTGGGTGTCTAGGTAAACTAAATGTCCTTTGCTGAAATAGTTAACTTTAGAAAAGAAGAATGGCTTCTAGAAGAAAAATTATTTCAATTTTGGACATACATTATTTTTATATCCACATTAACTAAGTGAAGATGTTTGAAAAGTAGTTAAGTATATTTGGATGTAGATCATCAGTAGATAGGGGTAGTTGAAGTTATGGATTTGAAAAAGGCCACCTAATACATACAGTGAGATAAATAGAACATCAAGAAAAGATCCATAGATGACACTACACGTAAGGGGTTACTGGATATAATAAAGGGCCAAATTAAAATATTTATTTTAATAAAAATTAAGAAATGGATTATACTAGTAGTGTATTCTTTAGAAAATATGAAAAATACAGAAAAGTATAAATAATAAAATTAAAATCACCTATAACTTCATGAACTTGGCATCACTATTTTATTTTCCTTGATTTTTTAATTTGTCTTTGAAAAAGAAACAAAAGAAACTTGTAATTAAGCAACTATAGTTTCCTAATCTTTTTTTCCCACTTAAATGAGAATGTCAAAAACATTATTTCTAGTGGCTGCATAGTAGCCTGTCACATGGATATGCCAACTTCATCATTGGCACGATATCGTTACCCTATTTTTCAGTTGATTTTCTTGCTTTGGGGGAAGTATATAGATGTATCACCTGCAAATTCTGTTCAGTTTATCCCTCTTTTCTAATAATCTACTAATCTTACATTACCTTGATCTCTAGATCAAAATAAAATGTTAGTGATAATAGACATCCTTATTTTGTTTATGATTTTAATGGTATTGTGTGTAATGTTTTAGCACTAAGAGTGATGTTGCCAGTTTATAAGAGAAGTATCTATTTCTGGTATAATTTTTAGATGTTATGAATAGGGATGTATCAACAATAAATTTTTTTTAATTTATTTATTTATTTTGAGAGAGAGCAAGTAGGGGAGGGTCAGAGAGAGAGAGGAAGAGAGAGAATCCCAAGCAGGCTCCACACCGTCAGTGCAGAGCCCAAGGCGGGGCTCGAACCCAGGAACCACGAGATCATGACCTGAGCCGAAGTTGGTCACTTAACTGATTGAGCCACCCAGGCGGCCCTTAATGTTAACTTCTTGAATTTGACATATTTTGTATCTAAGTTCAAAGTATATAAATCAAAGTAAAATTGGTTTATAGTAGTATTTTCTAAACTGTGCCCTACGGTCCTTCATTCCACTGTTTTATAACACATTGATGATATTCTGCGAGCAAAGCATTTTATAGTAAGTTTTGGAAGACACAGGTTTCTATACATTCATAATGTACATTATTTTAGTATAGACTCAGAAGCTCTTCAGTTCGATAACAAAAGCCCAAATTATTTCTTCTTGAGTTTAATACATATTTTAGTAGTAGTAGTAGTAGTAGTAGTAGTAGTAGTAGTAGTATTTTAAGTAAATTCTACCCTCAACATGGGGCTTGAATTCATGACTGAGATCAAGATTTGCATGCTCTACTGACTGAGCCAGCCAAATGCCCTTATATTATTATTTTTATCTTTTTGTAATTTAGGGGAGGCAGGTTAACAGCATCTGGTAAGTGGATTTCCTGTTTTAACTCAGTCTGAGTATCTTTTCTGATTGATAAGAATATTTATACTATTTGCATTTATTGCAAAAACTGTATTTAGTTGGGTCTTGGCTTATAGTTTTTATGCTTTCTGTACTTTAGATTCTCTGTTGCTTCTTATCCATTTTATTTTATACACAGACTCTTTGTTAGCTGTTATACAATTATTTATTGCCACATAACAAACCACTACAAACAGAGTGGAATGAAACAAACCAGTTGCTGATTATCGTTATGCCTCATGATCCTAGGGGCTGACTCTCTCAGCCAGGTGGCTATTGTTCTGGGTATTCAGGAGGCTGCAGTCAGATAGTGGCTGAGGCTAGAGAGTTCTCAAGTGTTTCTTCTCTCATTCTCTGGCAGTTGATACTGGATGTTAGCTGGGCCACATCAGGGCTTTCAGCCCAGACACCTGCCTGACCTCTCTTTGTGCCCTGGGCTTTTTCACAGAACGGTGCCTGGGTCCAAGAACAAGTGCAGGACGAACGAGGGAGTGTTGCCTTTTGTGACCTAGCATTGGAAGTCACTTAGGGTCACTTTCATCTTATTCTTTTAGCTGAGGCAATCAAAAAGGCCCACCAGGTTCTAGAAGCGCATGTGGGATAGGAAATATATTGTTGTGACCATTTTTGGAAAATGTTATCTGCCACGATAGGCATTAGATAATAACTAATGGTTAAAGAAAAGTTCTTAAACATATATTACCCATCTATAAAAGTGACTAAAACCCACTAAATTTTTTGTCTCCTGTTTGGAAGATTAGGGGTTTTCCCTGATTTTTTTGCTCATTTCTCATTTTGCATTAATTTAATATAGAGTGATAGAAACTTTTTTAAAAATAATGATCTCTGTCAAAACATTGTGAAACATTAATTTTGTAACACCATTTAGGACATTTGTTAGGATTTGTTTCTGTACACTAAACTGTTTCATGCTCCCTATGACTCCTCAATAGCTTTATTTCTTCTTTCTTCCTTTACTGACTTGACTTTATTTCTTATTATTCTGGCATGGATCATCACTTGGATTATTTAGGAAGCATTCCTAGGTGGTGCATTTTCTAAGTGTTGCATGAGTGTTTATTGTTGCTCTCTGCATTGCTCTACAATAACTGAGTTTTGGGGTAGCTTTTGAGCCATGGTATTTTCCTTTCAGAGATTCATGCCTTGTCCTCTGCCTGATGTGGGCAGTCACAGCAGAAGTGAGTCCTCTGTTCTCCAGTGGGACGAGTGTACTCTACAGGCTACTGGTCTACAGAGACAAAAGAGATGCCAAACAGGGAGCCCTACTATACTGAGGACTGTTCCTGTGTCTAGCTCCAAAGGGTTATGGGGCCACAGTATCTTATGTTTACCTCCTAGACATACTAGACTTTTGCCAGGCATGCCTTCTTTTGATCCCATTCAATCCACATTATGTCTAGAAGACCTTCTTTATTGGTTCTTGCATGGAACGTAGCATTCATCATTAAGTTTTCAGAACAGATAGAGCCCTCATCTCCATTTTGGGAAATCCTGTTGATTGTTTCATCAGGAATTTGATGGGATGGAGTTATCTGCTTGTGGTCAAATAGTTATCTATCTTAATAATCCCCTACTTTCTTCTGAGTTAAGAGAGGAAAAATTTCTGGTCTCCTTAGCAATTCAATAGCATAAGAAATGTGACTATTGTAGATTTAAAAGCACTTAACAGACATGACAACTAGAAAGGAAGCGTGTTCCTGCATTGGATCCTGATTCAAACAAATGAGCACTAGCAGAAATTTAGGAGTAAATTGAAAGTTTAAAAAAGGCTCAGTATTAGATGATGTGAGAATTTATGAAAAGGAGATATCAACTTCCTTAATTGAAAAAAAATTACAAAATCTATGTACTGTATTATCTTATTTTGAAAAAAAAAAGCAAACTACATACACCCTTGTGTGTTAATGGGGAATCGTACCCTGAGGCGTGATAGTGGCAATCTCCAAATGGAGAGAAGGTATTAATTTCAGTTTGTACGTTTTCCATATCTGTCCATCTTCTATATTGCACATATACTACTTTTTAAATAATAAGCTATTGATGTTATTTTTTAAAAGAAAGAATTTATTTTCTTAGCTTTGTGGGATTATGTGAAACCTCTTGATGCAAAGTTAAGTAGCTAATTTTCCTCTAAGAAGGATGAAGGATGTGTAAACCTTTGGTCTATTATCTGATAGAAAAGGAGTCAGAGTTACTGAGAAAATCAGTACCAATGAACTCTAAGTGTGTCTAGATTTTATTTTCATGTTATACAATTTCCAGATGCATGGCAAGGAAGTTCTTAGAAAGCCAAGAAATTGTTCATAGAATAGTCCTTATTTTTCTGCACTCAACTAAACTCTCTGCTTGTGAGAGTAGCAACCAAAGTCAGGCAGGGGGTTGGTGTGGCTGCGTCTGTCAGGGAGCCACAGCCTCTCTGTAGCAATGTTTGATTACAGCGGCTCGTGTCCTTTATAACAAGTGTGAATAAAAATAATAGAAGCTTCACAGATTTCACGTCCATCTGCTTTGAACATGTTCTTGGCAAATGACATGTTCTGAGCTGGTGGCTGAGACACAACAATAATAAAGTTATATGATTATCAGTGGAGGAGTTTCATGGGCTTGCACAAGTGAAGTTAAAAACATGTTTGGTGATTGGAGAGAATGATTCCGAGATTCAGCACATGGAGAAACTATGGTGCTGAAAGAATTAAGTCTAAATGCTCCTTTAAGTCTAAAATGCTCCTTTAATTGAATTGGGAATATACTCCTTCAAATTCATGAATCCATTCAATAATTAGTCCATTTATTTACTCCTTTATTCATTCAAGACATATTTCTGAGTCATCACTGCATTATGCTGAGTTGTTGTCAGTGACAGAAGTTGGTGTCGATCAAGAGAAATTCATGGACGCAGATAATTATGTTTTCATGCTATAAATAGGTATTTACTCAACAAATATTTATTACATGCTTTGTATATTTCAAATACTGCATTGGTTACTGTGAATACAGTTTGGCAAGACAGATAAGATCCCTGTTCTCATACCTGTTGTGTTCTATCTGGAGGAGGCAGACTTTAAGTTAACAAATTAATAAGGAACTATCAGATTGCCATGGGTGCTGCGAGGAAAATAAGACAGACATATGATATGGAGTCTAGGGAACTCCCTTTTGTTCCAGAAAACTGAGGCTGACTCTTAACCTGGAGTCTGAATATCAAACAAGGCCAGCCTCCTGAATATCTACCCCTCCAGTAGAGGGGACAGTGGTGCAAATGCTCCAAGGTGGAAACTGCTAAGAGTGTGACAGGAACCTAGGAAGAAGGGTGAAAGGTGATCGGGGGCCACACTGAGCCCCAGAGGCAGGCCAGTCCCATCTAACTATGGGGTTCAGGACAGGAGCATAAATGGAGACCCACATGCTGTAGGTCTGAAGAGCCAATGTTACAGGTCAGACTCACAAACTGTTGACTGAACTGTTCTCCTCTTCTACCTTGGCATATATGCCTTCACAAAGACAAATTTTAAAATATTCCTAAAACTATAAGATTCATAAGACTAAGTATTAGCAAAAGATTCAAGATGATGAAATTTCATTACTATTAATTATTTTTGGATGTTCTGTAAATGAGTCAGTGATCTTGTTTTCATAAGATAATAAAAACATTCCTAATTTCTAACCAATTATATTGTTGTTCCTTAGATTTTATCTTTCTTGCTTTCATTTTAGCAGAATCACTAATTAAGCAAGCTTAGACAAAAAACAGTCACATAACATATTTTATTGGCAGCAATCATCTGAAGAATTAAAAATAAAATATAATTGTATTCAAACTGTACAAAATTTAAATATGTCACCAAAAATACAAGTCGAGGCAAATTTAAAAAGTTGAAAAATGTTTATATATATTTTCAAAAATGTTTTTCTAAAATATTCAGAATTACCTATTATAAGAAAAGGGAAAATACTAATTATAATGATACATGTGTAGCAAAATTATTTATTTAAAATGTAATTATATTTTATACAAATATAAATCATGTTCATTTTAGTTTTATAATATGTTTATAATTTTTTATAATTATAATACAATGCTGGTATGCACTGTTGAAAGGCTGTGAGAGTAAGAATCAGGATCATGTTTCATGCATGTTACATCTGAGCCAACTTATATATAAATTTAAGACAAAAATGAATGCTTCAATATTACAAAATGTTTCTTGGCTGCCATGTATGACTGCTGCATATGATGTGCCAAATCGTGAGTGTCTCTGGAATCACAAATGAGAACATGAAGAGAAGTTAGGTAAATGGACACTTAGCACTCTGGGGAAATAATATAATAGTATCTATTGTATCTGTATTCTCTTAGAGGAAGGATCTGATAGGATAATGAATGAGGCTTCTCTCCAAAGCACTCAAATCCTCTCTGGTCCCCAAAGAAGTGTTCATCGTTGATGATGGTGGTCGCATAGCCTACAGCTCTTTGCACCACTTGGACAAAAAGTAGCCTTCGTTTGAGGGCAAAGGTAAACAGAAGCTGAGAAGTGTTTCTGTGGGCCTGCAGGTTGGTAGTCACAGGGTTACAGACCGCACCAGGTGGTGACAAATTTTTCTGTAAAGTGCCAAATATTTTTGGCTTTTTGAGCCATACAATTTGTACCAGTTAGTTACTGCTGTGGTTGTAGTACAAAAGCAGCTTTGACAATATGTAAATGAATGGATTGGCTGCTATGCCATCACTGACTCCAGATCCAAGTGACAGAGGCACCCATGTGTCCCTTGATAAATGAACCACGGGCATGTTTTTGATGTGCTGAATGGTGGAGCCAGGGCAGAGGCCCCACTGCCTAGTTCTAAGGGAGGCTCTCCAGTAGGGCAAGGAAAGGAGTTTAGATTTGATTCTAGGTAGGCTAAAGAGCCATTGCAGAGTGTCAACAGGAATGTGTTATAATCTTAGTTATGTTTCAGAGTGGTCCCACTGACTGCTGTTCAGGGAATAAATGAAGTCCTGTGAAAGCACAGAACGAAAAAAAAAAAAGAATAGAGATTAGCTCTTCCAGGGGAAATCAATAAGCTTTTCAGAGTAGATGACACGTGATCTGGGTCACAAAGGATATGTTGGATTTTGCCAGACATTGACGCAGGGAGAGGTGTTGCAGGCACAGGGAAAAGTATGTGCAAAGGCCTAGCAAATATTAGAGATGATTAAAAAAATTCAAAATGGCTAGAAAAACCTTCCATGTGTGCAAGGGAGGAGATCAGATGAGAAAACCCTCTGGTCTATGCTACGTCTGGGGCACTGGACTGTGAGAAGCAAATCGGGACTGGCAGTGCCTTTCAGTGGTTAAGGCCAGGTCTCATTTTTCAGTTTATTATTTGGCTGGTTTCATGCTGGGCATGTGTTAAAAGGAGGCATGGCTCCGATAACTATGTAGGGAATGTAGAAGGAGCGACACCTTGTTCCGTGGTGGGAAGTGGAGAGAAATATGGCAGCTAATGGTTTGGATACCGGACGTGGCATCTGGTGATAGTGGTGGCTGTCTTGCAGGTGCAGTGTCCTGAAGGATACTGAAGATAAGGATGTAGAAATCTGGGGGAATCATCAGAAGTGATAGCAGCTAATGTCGTCAAAGAGGCTGAGAAAATCCAGGCAAAGATAGAAGACGAAGAAGAGGACAAAGAACAGATATCTGGTTAAAACCAACCAATGAGGGATGATCTGAGGGGAGGAGATTAAGCAACTGAACACTTTCTAATCCTGGGAGTAATTTTGCAGCTCACTTTGTCTCATCCTTTATGTGACAGGGGAGTCAGTCAAGCACAGATACATCAGCCTCTCCCGCACATTACAAAATGGTTGGTGTTTAGTTAAGTGTAGTTTAAATGTATAGTCTACAAACGATGCCCATTATAAACGGGATGCTAAAATCCCAGGAAGGGAAAATCTCTAAGTATACCAATCTTTAAAACTTTATTTTTGTAAGAATAAGCATTATTCTTACTAGTATGATGGCTCATACCATGAACGTGTGGTCAAGGTTGGCAGACCTCTAATACAGTTAACTGTTATTTCTCAAAATCTTACACTTCAAGTTAACATTTTAAAAAAGTAACTCAGTATTCTCTTGCATAAGTGACAACAGATTGGCTTTTTCTGCTTTAAATTTAGTTCATTTTGTCTTGCCTTGTTCCCAAGGATGCTGCAAAAAGCATGAGTAAATGTCCATAGCTGTGGATACATAGGCATCAGCCACTAAGTTCATGTTGTCCACATGTCTGTGGTCCTGAGCTCTGAAACCTCCTTCATTCCTTCATTCATTTAAAACTTGCTGAATGAGTACTGTGTGCCAGGCACTGTGTTCAGTGTTGGGGAGCCTCTGTTCTCATGTGATTTGCAATCTAGTAAAAACAAAGGAAATAGAATGCACCAAAAAACAGAACTGAAATTCTATTCACTTATGTAGGTAAAGATACAACTATTGAGTAAAGTCACAGTAGGGGAGATGTTGTAAAGTGGGGTAAATTTAAGATCTGAGTTTCAAAGTATAATTATGTAAAGTGGACCTTTTCCATCTTTTTCCCTGTAATACACTTTGACTGTTATCTATGGAGGAAATTGGCAGAGAGAGTATAAACTTCTCAGCCAGATGTATCAATCCATTTCCAAATCCCAACTCTACAGATAACAAGTTGTAGGCCATTTGCATGCGATGTTTAATTTCTCTGAAATTTATCCTCTGGGAAATGAATATAATTTATACCTATGATTAAAATGATATAACATTTATAAAGCACTGATCAAGTATCTGGCACTTAGAAAATGTTAGAATAAATATTGCTTCACGGGGAGAGAGGCAGGGTGGGGGAAGCTTGTGCTGAGCACTATAGGACCTTTATGGGTCTTGGTTAAACTTAGGTCAGCCTAATACATTTATTGTGTTTTGAATTGATAACCTTATTTTCTACATTTATTTGTCTAAGGGTGACAGATAGGTTCTTCTTATGTGCAAAGTGAGATTGCCTAGTTTAGGAGTATTTTCTGGCAATTCTCTCTCAGAGGGAAGAATGATGGCTGCCAGGGACAAGGAACAGAAAAACAGATTTTACATCTCTGGTTTGGTAGTTAGTCGAGGACAATCTATGACATTTGTTATAGCATAGCTTTTCTTTTAGTGGTTTTATGTCTTATTACCTCAATTACATTGTAAACTGTTAATAAATTAAGACTGTCTTATTTGAAGAATCTAGTACAAAATAGATACCCAATAAGAATTGATTATTTTATTGGGGGGAGGAGGACAGTGTTAAAAGAATATGAAATTCATAGTCTCTTATGCAAAAACCTTGGGGCAGAAAGATATGTTTTAAAATTAAGATTAAAAAAAATGATGTACCTGTCATGTCATATCTAAATATTGCCATATACTACAGATAGTGTACCATAGACTGTATATAACTAGTGGGATCTGGTCAGCGCCCCAAAACCCAACACTTTAATATATGTGCAGGAAAACTATAATTGCTCGTGCTAAGTGGAATAAGTAAGATCTGTAAAGAGCAACACATCTGTTCAGGTCAGATTTTGCCACCAGACAGAGAGGGAGGCAAACCATAAGAGGATCTTAAATACAGAGAACAAACTGAGGGTTGTTGGAGGTGGGGGTATGTGGGGAATGGGCAAAATGGGTGACGGGCATTAAGGAGGGCACTTTTCTGGATGAGCACTGGATGTCATATGTAAGAGATGAATCACTGAGTTCTATTCCTGAGGCCAAGACTACACTGTATGTTAACTAACTGGAATATAAGTTTAAAAAAATAAAAAACTTTTGGTTTTCAGATATTTTAGGATTTTGATTGTAGATATAGGATTGTGAAACTTTTAGAAAGATGTAGGGTGATCCTGACAAGTACTATCCTGGCAGTTACATATTTATGTACCACAAATAACCCTTCCAAACAAATGAATTTTGAAAGCTGTTTTTTGTTTGTTTAGTCTTATGTTGTACAAAAGCAAATGGAGGTTAAAATTTCTAATATGAGACTGGAGTCCTACCATTCATAGTTTAATAGAAAGTAAAAAAGGAAGCATCAAGGTGCTAAGTTTCCTTGAAAGCATTGTCAATCAAAATAAGGGCTGCAGGGCGCCTGGGTAGCTCAGTCGATCAAGCTTCTGACTCTTGATTTTGGCTCAGGTTCTGATCTTACAGTTGGTAGGATCGAGCCCTGCATCAGGCTCTGTGCTGACAGCACTGAACCTGCTTGGGAGTCTCTCTCTCCCTCTCTCTGTCCCTCACCTGCTCATGTGCTCTCTCTCTCTCTCTCCAAATAAACTTAAAAAAAAAATAAGGGTTGATTGGAAAATAGTTAATGTCACAGGTTGTGGGATGATCTGTCATCTAAACTATCACAACATATGGCTTCATCTTTGAGTATACTTGATTTTTAAATAATCATTCACTAAATTTCATTTTTAAATAATTATTCACTTTTAAGAGAACCAGATACCTATTGATAAAATATTTGAACCAAGTTTTGACTAGAAAATTTTTAAAATACTCTATAATTAACCTTTAAAAGAAGCATTTCATATGATACCTTTTTGAAAAAATATGATATGTTGCTTACAGATTAATTCATTTTCATTTAATTTCATGATCTGTATAATATATTGCCTCTTAAGATACAGACTAAGTGGATTTATCAACCAGTTTTATTTTCCAATCCCCATTATCAGTAAAAATATCAATCTATTTCTAAAATAGATATAGGTACACTAATGGATATCAGTTTGTTGAGTGTCTATAGTGTGCTAGGTGTGGGTGCATTTTTACAAGGTTTACAGTGATCTGTAAAAGTCAGTGGTTATATGATTGCAGTATAATCAAGTGAAGTATGGTTCTCAAATTACATTGTTTTGTTTCTTTGCTATGAGAGCTTCCCTCAACTTGCAAGATGGTTTGATGCATATGATCCAGAAAGTGTTTAGTATATGAGTTTATTAATCTATTGACTTATACTGGCTCCTGATACAGAGGAAGAATAAATACATCCCAGGAATTTCCCATTGATTTTCCTCTTAACACGTTTGTCTCATCTACGTAGACCTGAAAGGAAATAAACTACATTGGACTTTGTCTTGGTTTTCCATGTATATCCTAAGTTTTTTAAACTGGAAAACAGAACACCAAGTCCCAACAGCCTGTGACCAAGACAACTTTTCATGTATTAGTTTACAAGGAGGGCTGTCATATACAAAGTACCATAGATTGGGGTTTTAAACAACAGAAACCTGTTGTCTCATAGTGCTGGAGGCTGGAAGTCCAAGACCAATGCATCAGAGGGGTTGTCTCTGTCTGAGGCTGTGAAGGAGAATATGTTTTATGCTTTTCCCCAAGCTTCTGGTGGATTTCTGTCAATTTTCCATGTCCTTTGACTTACAGATGCCTCTCCAAGATCTCTGAATGCATGTTCACATGGTATTCCTTCTTTCTACCTGTGTATGTGCATCCAAATTTCTCCCTTCTACAAGGACACCAGTCATGCCGGATGAGGGGTCTACCAGCCTCCAATATCCATGTGCAGCACTCCAGTTTCCAATTAAGGTCACATTCTGGAGTTGCAGATTAGGACTTCCATACATGCATGAATCTTGGTGGGGACACAATTCCAACCCCAACACGCAGGCAGTCAGTTGTTTATGAGGATTGGACTATTTAAAAACTGATTTATGTCTCTAAATAGCCTTTTGTTTGGAACTGAACAAATTGTTAGAAGACTCAAAATTATGAAGCCCATCCAAAGAAATAAGAAGGGCTCACAGTGACAGCAAAGTTCCATGACAATGTGTCTAGTCTGGGTGCTCTGTCCTGGAACAGTGATTTTAGAGTAAAAAGGAATTGGATTTTGTGATTTATTTAGATGGAGAAAGAACACATTTATTGATTCATTAAACTCAAGAATGTGGAGGTAAAGGAAAGAGCATTGGATTGTGCAAGTCAATGTTTGTGCCTTTTGTTATAAATTATTTATGGCCTATAACGATTTTCTGGCAATTTCAAGATTAATATTTTCTCAGATTTGTATGGATTGCGTTTGTCTCCTAAAATATTCTTGTGTGATTGACTGGAGTTGCTCTTCATGTTGTTTCCTCAGGAGACACAGGTTTATTTTTTAAATTTTGTATCATAATTTTTTTTTTGCCTTTCCTTCGAATCCAAGTTTTTTCTCTCATTATCAGCAGAGAGACAAAAATGCCAAACACTGCTGTTTTAGGGCAGCAAGTTATTCAGATTTAAATGATTAGTGTGACAGCATCTGAGGAATAAAAGTTGGAATCCAGAGTAATGAACCTGCTTTTCCTCCATAGCTAGTAAAGCAAAGACCACTTAATATTATAAATGTGCCTAGCAAGGACAACCTAGGTCTGTAGTTGGACTTCAGCTCTGGCTACTGTGGGTTCCCAATGGCCAATGCCTCATTGGTGTCTTTCCATGAAATTAGTTGCCAAATAACATGGGCCAGCTTCTTTGTCACACAGAGGCACATCATTGTCCCTGGCTAACACATACCTGGTATAAGGCATAGTCCATGCGGGATGAGTCAGGGAAAATAGATTCTGGATTTAGAATCCAAAGACTTGCAGAGGAATTTTATGAGACAATAGGAAAGTCACTGAACCTCTAAGTTCTGAGTTTTAAAATGGAGATTATAATCAATCTCCTAGTGATGCTGTGAGCATAAAACATGGGAAACCATACTGGGATAAAACAGCGGTAGTTACTGTTAGGGTCAGGCGTAAGGCAGGGTAAAGATAGGAGTCAGAGGCTAAAAAACTTTAGCAGTCAAAGGCTTTATTTGGGAACTAAGGTCTCCGGCGAGGTTCGTGACTCCGGGAGAGAGAGAGAGAGGAGTCAGGGAAGTCCCCCAGGTGTGGTGGGGTGGGGTTTTTAAGCTGCAGCTGTTCCAGGTTTAGGTCCGGGTGGGCCTTTTTTGCGTCAGGTCGTGCTGTCGCTCGGTGATTGGTTGACCTCCAATTCGTTCTGGCAGCTACTAGGGGCTTTTCATTGGGTTGAGCTGGCAAGAGGGCCGTCCCCTCTACTGTGGTTCCAAGGACGTCCTAACAGTTACCATATAGTAATCTACAATATATCAGGCATTCTGATACTTATTTTACACATACTCATTATCCCATAAGATTTCACAGTGACCATGCAGTGTAGATATTTATTATTACCCCATTTTTCAGAAGAGAAAAATGAGACTGAATAGTTTTCCTAAGGTCACAACAGCTTATAAGTGGCATGCCCAGAGTTTGTTATTAAAGCCTTGTTTTTTTTCCCCACTATTACATATCATTAAACAGCGTGTTCTAGGACATTCTGGGGAAAAAAAAATCTGTTTATATGAGCCTAGAGTAAGTCATTTCATAGACTAGAAGCTTTCCTAATCTCTTTAAGGTAAACTTTGGTTAAAAAGAAAAACTTTAGGGGAGTCTGGGTGGCTTAGTTGGTTAAGTGTCCAACTCGAAGTTTTGGCCCAGGTCATGATCTCATAGTTCATACGTTCTTGCCCCAGATCTGACTCTGTGCAGACAGCATGAAGCCTGCTTGGGATTCTCTCTCTCCCTCTCTCTGCCCCTTCCCCACTCACTGTCTCTCTGTCTCTCTCAAAATAAACAAATAAACATTTAAAAAACACTTAAAGAAGAAAAACTATTTCTTAAATTCCACATAGGAATGCAATCATATGACATTTGCCTTTCTCTCACTGACTTATTTCGCTTAGCCTCCTATAGTCTAGTTCCGTCCATGTTGTTGCAAATGGCAAGATTTCCTTTTTGTTGATCGCCATCTTTTTTTATCCATCAGTCAAAATGTGGAATTCAAGAAACAAAACAGATGAACATAGGGGAAGGGAAGGAAAAAATAGAATAAAAACAGAGAGGGAGGCAAACCATAAGAGATTCTTAAATACAGAGAATAAACTGAGGACTGCTGGAGGGGAGGTGGGTGTGGGGTGTGTACTTATTGGGAGGAGCACTGGGTGTTGTGTGTAAGTGATGAAGCACTAGGCTCTACTCCTGGAACCAATACTCCACAGTATGTTAACTGACTTGAATTTAGATAGATAGATTGATAGATAGATAGATAGATAGATAGATAGATAGATAGATAAAATTAAAAAAAAGAAAAACTTTATATCAGTTACCACTTCTTTTAACTGACAAAATAATAAACCGGCCTTAAGAAAATCTCATCTCAAAGGAATGTCATCATACAAACTACAGACATCCATTCTCTTTTCTTTTTTTCTTCTTAATTTTTTAAATGTTTATTTATTCTTTGGAGAGAAAGACAGAGTGTGAGCAGGGGAGGGGCAGGGAGAGAGGGAGACATAGAATCGGAATCAGGCTCCAGGTTCTGAGCTGTTCCCACAGAGCCCCACACGGGGCTCAAAGCCACGAACCATGAGACCACGACCTGAGTTGAAGTCAGATGCTCAACCAACTGAGCCACGCAGGTGCCCCCATTCTCTTTTCTTATGAAAATATTTTTTCACTTCTAAATAGAAGGCATAAAGAGAATAGGTTTATCTTTCTTTATAATGTTAACAAAAACATACTTGTAAAGATGCAGATGTTTAAAACATTCCAATCCTTATTCTTCTTGCCCTCAAGAAGGCAGTGATAAAAAGTGGGTATCTTGACAAATCTCTCAAGAGAAGAAATGATTACAATGAAAAGCTTTCAGGCTTGCACTGTCACCTAAAATATTCCTAAAATAAACCACAAGTTAAAAACTGGCAAGACACGTGTGTGTGTGTGTGTGTGTGTGTGTGTGTGTGTGTGTGTGTGTCAGAGAGAGAGAGAGAGAGAGGAGTGGAGGGGCGTGAACTGGCTAATTTTGTTTAATAAAAGCGAAAATAGCCTTTGGATGGTCTTTCGTGCTATCCGGATGCATTTCACTTTTAAATTTCTCCTTTAAATGTCTTAGCATTAACTTCTTATGGAGACTACAAACAAAAGAATAACATATGTAATATTTATCTATTTTGATATGCAAATTTTGCATTCTGAATACAGTTCTCTAATTCATCTCTACAGTTGCATGGGTTTGGTTCTTTGGATGCTATAAAGTAACATACTCTTAATAGTTTAATGCTAAAATGTAACACTAACCTGATACCTACCCAAAAAGATCCATCTGATAAGATGGTTTGGTGGCCCAATTGATTTTTTTTTCCAAATTAAATATGGCAGGCAGTGGTGGTCATGGAGAGAACTGAATTAGTGGGATAGCAACATTTATTCTGAACTAATTTATCAATGTGAAAATCATGCTTCCATTCAAGCAAATCCGTGCATTTATGTTTATTTTTTTTATTTCTTGCTTTCTGATGGTAGAAAATAAATTAAGTCTTTCAATCTAACAACGCTGTCTTGTGCTTTGCAACTCTCTTTGGTTATCAAAGAGAGTACTCACAATTTCTTCACTGTGCCATTTGAGTGAAATGGTAGTTGGACACAACAATGAGTTAAACTGTCAAATAAAGCTTGATGACTAAGTCCCTAAATTTAGGCCTGAGCATCTATGCTTACTTTTCATATCTGCTGTATTATCATACTACTACCCTTGTAGTTCTTCATATTTAATTCATTTTCCTATATAATACTAATAACTGTGAAAGCTGTTATATTGGTGTTCTTTGTATTAATGAAACTCAAATATATTTCCTGGATATATGCATTAACTTTTCCTAGTCATTGTGGACAAATTTTAACATTAATAAAGTTTGTTTGTGGATACAGCTAAACACAATCCATTTGTGTTTGTAATTATATTATATGGATGTATCTTTTTTATGATAATTTTATTCTGAATATCATTCTAGCAATCAGCTAGAGACCATAGACAGGCTTTGGAAGAAGGGGTCAGGGGGTGGATGGCTGGACAATCAGGGTGTCTTGATCGGTTCAAGGGTAGAAGGCACCTTTTTCATTCTTGTAGGTTGAGTGGAGGTTACAGAGGTGATGTAGACATATCAACAGAGTCCCTCAGTGGGAAGGGAGAAGACAGTAATTACTTAGTGATCATTAAGCGATCACACTTGTGAGTTACCCTTATTCCACGTGATTGTCAGACTCTGGACCCCTCTGCCTGAATGACTGTCTTCATGCTCCAGTAGCCTCCATGTGGCTACCAGCGAGGTTATCTAGAGTTCAAGGAGCAAGATTTTTCAGACTGCATTAAGATACTTGAATCATGCGATTTATTTGTCCAATTTAAAACATACAACCAGATTCAAGGGGAAAAAGATGTACATACACATTGTACTTCTCTGAATTATATCAGGGATCAGTGTGCTTGCTAATCAGATACATGAAATGTGTGGTTCTTCCTTTTAGGAGTTCCCTATGAACAATATACAGTATTGTGTGCTAAGCCCCATTATCCTGCACCTGCATGCTCCTTTCTATTATTTTCCAACTTGTTAAGAAATTTGCGTGATGGGTAACATGATAGATACTACAGTGCTGCATAGTAATCAGGAAAATGAGTTATGCTAAAGGTCTCTTTTTATCTTAATGGAGTCCTCCTATCTCAGCCTTGTACCACTTTGCATATTTCCATCACTGTGAAGTTCTAAAAACTTGATGTTTGTGGAAGAGATCAAACATTCCTGTTACAGGAGTTCTGCGAGATTAAAACTTCTGTGTGTATTGACATGTATTCTGGTCTGGGTTACAGCTTTCCTTTATCTGCACAGGAATTTCCCTGTAAATCATTCCTGAAGGATGCATATTTAGCTGATGTTGTGATGTTCTTAGTCTACCTATGTCCTCACCTGGGTGCTTTGAAGCATCTGAGACAGTTCTTGGAGCTTCACCACCACCCCCCCCCCCCGCCCCCCGGAGGACATTTCAACTACTCAAATGGAACAGAACAATGATCAGATGAGCAAAAGCCATTGATAACCTCAGACTCTGAAGACAGCTTCTTCACTGACACGGATGTGGAATGTCAGTGAGGTACCGCCACATGTTTTCGTCACCATTGCTATTCTGTTCTTGTGAAGCATGATGATAAGAAAATATCCCGATTTGCAGGCCACTGTGGGGAGTCAGAGTGCATCAGTTGTGTGTCTCCAATAAATCTGGAACGTTTTGCTTGGCACATTTTATCCATATTTTCATTAAACTAAAAGTGATCTGCATGTATCTGGTCAGATAGTGTGTTTGCGATTTGATGTGGGAGAGTTGTAGAGGACTAACAATATATTTGTCTGCTCCTGAACAGTGGAGAGTAGTCTGAGGTGACTTGTGCAACAGTGAAACAGCTTTGAGGGAGCGTGAGTTTAGAAATAATGAACATTGTAGTCACTTCAAGACAGCACTTCTCCTTTTGTTTCTATTTATTTACTTATATTGAAGTATAATTGACATACAATATCCTATTAGTTTCAGGTGTACATCATACTGATTTGATATTTTTATACCCTATAAAATGATCCCCATGGTAAGTCCTGTTACCATCACCATACAAGGTTATTACAATGTTATTGGCTATAGTCCCCATGCTATACATTACATCTCCATGATTTATTTATTTCATAACTGGCAATGTTTACTTCCTAATACCCATAAAATATTTTGCCTGCCCCCCTCACAATCCCTCCCACTCTGGTAACCAACAGTTTGTTTTCTTTATCTAGGAGTCAGTTTCTATTTTGTTTGTCCATTTGCTTTATTTTTTAGTTTCCAAAAAACTGTATAATCATATGGTATTTCTCTTTCTCTGTCTCACTTATTTCACTTACCGTAATACCCTCAAGGTCCATCCATGTTGTCATAAATGGCAAGATCTAATAATTTTTCATGGCTATGTGTCCACATAGTATATATATATAGGATATACAATGTGACATTTACATATATTACAATGTATGTATATAGTATATATAATGAAATAGTATATATACTATAGTATATATACCATAGTATATATGGTATATATATATATATATATATATATATATATATATATATATATACATACATACCTTATATCCCAAGTGTCCATGGACACTTGAATTGCTCCCATATCTTGGCAGCATTCTTTACAATAGCCAAGGCAGCACTTTCAAAACTGGATTAAATCAAAGTTTCAGAGTATAGCTATATCACCTAGAAGTAACACATAGTGATGCATATGCCTTTTTTGGGTGGGGAGGGAAGAGGTGTCTTTGTTTTATCCATTTCTCAACAGGATCAATGATCTAAAAAATAATTTCCATTCTGCAATAAATACATAGAGTATGTTTTTATGGACATATTAGTTTATTTACATATTTCCTTCTTCCCCAAAATAGAACATTCATGTAATTAATAAAAGCAGCTTTCAGTGTTTCAATCTCTTTTTGCGGTTGGGATGGGGAGGCAGCAAAAAGAAGGAAATCTTCTCTTGGATGATTGGCAATTAAGGCAGAGCCTGCCAGGAAGAGGAGAGTGGCTGTGTAAGTGGAGAATCCAATTAGAAAATACTCCCTGTAGAGTCACAAGGACATCAGTTGGCCATCCTGATCTTGACCCCAGGTGAGACTCAGTCAGGGAAGCACAATTGTTCTGGAGGTGTAGCCTGTGCAAATAGGTTTCAAGATCAATTAGCACAGCTGGCTGGAGCCACTCAGTGTTGAATGTCGGCTTTCACATTACAGTGTCATTTCTGTGCAACCCATTTCTAACATCCCCGAGTCAAAACTAAACAGAACTTGAAACTGTGAGCTTGGAGTTCCTTCCAGTTGCCTCACTGGACAAGGACAATGCAGCAGCAGTGACAACAGCCCAGCAGCCAGGTAGCATGTGGAAATTGCACTGAAATGACAATCCCATGTCAGTTGAACTGCCTGAGAGGTAAGGGTCTAGATAATCTGGAATGACACCTGAAAAGGACAAATGACTTGCTTAAGATCAACAACTTAGACAGTGAAGCAGCTGGAGGAGAAGCCAGGTTTCTGGGTCCCTCATCAAGCCCCCCATCTCTTACATGGGTCATTCTTGGTCAGGTACTTGTTTCTATCCTGCTTTGCACTCTCTGGCCAGATTTGAGAAGTAGCTCAGTTTTCATGTGCCAGACTACATTTCTTCTCTTTTTTATTTCTCCTCCAAACCTGATTTTAGAGTTGTAAGACCTTCCTCTTTTGGGTCACAATTTTTTTAAGCATAGTTGACATAACAATGTTACGGTAGTTTCAGGCATACAATATAGTGATTCCATAAGTCTGTGTGTAGATGCCATGCTTCACCACAGGTGTAGCTATGGTCTGCCACCTTGCAACAATACTACGATAACATTGACTATATTCCCTATGCTGTGTCCTTGCGGGGAAAATGCCCCCATTTTCAACACAACATCAAAGATTTGCCATTCTAACAGGAACCTAGTGCTCAGAGTTTTAGCTGCAGCATGTAGCAAAGTGTCTGGCATAGAGTCAACATGTGGGATAGAAGCAGTCTATTGGTTGAAGTTATTAAACAATTGTGATTTAACGCAGACAGACACAGCCTGGAAGAATAAGTAATCTGAGTGGTCAGTGTGGCTCAAAATGCAATAAATATTGAAGGAAAATTTTGAAAAGGACAAAGACCACTAAAATCTAAGACTGACCTTGGGTGCCTCATTTGACTTATCTGGACTGTGTTTTCATTTTATAAAGAAAGAAAGATCCACCCTGTTTTCTTACCAGGTTGTTTGTAAGAATCACATGAACATGAATGGAGTTCACATACTATAAAAGCAATATAAGTACAAGGCATTTATTATTTCTTTGTATTATCAACCCAAAGCTATTTGGAAGAAGGCAAAGATACATACAGTGCAGGCCTTGTCATCCAGAAGCTCATGATTTTTCTCCTCTTCCTTTTCTCTGTGAGGTAAACTCATACTCTTTAAAGCAGTGTTTCTTCTCTGGTTTCCGGATATTTTGGGGGACCCACTACTGGCGTCTGCTGGGTAGAGGCAAGAGATGACACAAAACATTCTTTAGTCCACAAAATAGCCTCCTGCAACAAAGATTATCCAGCCCCAAATATAAATCATGCTGAGCATAAGATAGCCTGCTTTAGTATAGATAAATTTTTGTTAGTTGTCTCTTGACCCATAGGAAGTATCAGTTCTCTGTTCTTGATATTATCCTAGGAATATACACAATACATATCAGCATGTACATCACTAGTATTAGCATCTATCTCCCCAGGTGACAGGTGGTTCCATGAGGGCAGAGACTTTTTGTTGTGTTTTTGTACTTTATCGCAGTACCTCACACATGCTAGTCACAATATCCACTTCTTCATTCATCATTCATCCAAAACAATTTTTTGAGCATCTATCATATGTCAGATTCCTTCTAGATTCTGGAACATAATGAAATGACCAAAAACTTTGTCCTATTGGAATTTATTCCAGTGGATGGAGTGTTTTTACTATGCCTCTTGGAGTGAATACCAAGGGGTGAGAATAGACAAGGTCACAAACAATAATTTTGATGTTCTCAATTCACTGAGCTAGATAGACCACAGTGACTAACGAGTAAGAGAAAAATAGTACATTGCACTAATTCATTGGTAGTGAGATTAATTACCACACATTTAGTAGTTTTGCATCACACATGGATGCACCTGTCTTACTGATATCATATTTTTATTTGCATACCATAAAACAGCTGTCATGCAAATGTGAACAAACTCACTGTCATCCTTTATTTTACATATGGGTCCTACCATGTGCTAGATAGTGTGTGAGCCAGCTCTCATATGTGAAAATTGATTCCGTGGTTTGGAAAATTATTTTATGCAAAAGGAAATGACTCAAGAAGAGAAGTTTTCTCTTCTTAAGTATGTCCAATTTTTGGTCATAAATTTTCTTGTGTTGGATATCAAGATAAGTTTCCTTGTTGAGCTTTGGTTGGCCTGTGAGGGTGTTAGGATATGTATCCTCAAGTAATAGGACTTTGGAAGAAATGGGAAGGAAATAAGTCATTTGCACTTGGATAGGGATGAAAAGCTGGGAAATCATGCAGAGAGCAAGTGTCAGAAGGAACTTGGCCAGTGATTCTCTATGGGGGCACTACCGTCCCAGGGGAGGGCTGGACACTTGAGAGGAAGCATGAGAAGGACTTCTGACAATGTTAAGAGCTTCCCCACCAAACTGTCTTTAAAGTGGAGGACAATCCTACACACTGAAGAATTAATTGCTCTGCATATTCTGACTGTCAAGTTTCCTATTGTACTTCAAATGGGGGAAAACACTTGTTAATAGTAATAAACCCAACTCTTTTTAAAAATATACTTTATTTTTTAATTTTTTTTTTACATTTTTTTAAATGTTTATTCATTTTTGAGAGACAAAGAGAGAACATGAGCGGGGAAGGGGCAGAGAGAGGGAGACACAGAATCTGAAGCAGGCTCCAGGCTCCAGGCTCCAAGCTGTCAGCACAGAGCCCGACGCGGGGCTCAAACTCACGAACTGTGAGATCGTGACCTGAGCTGAAGTCGGACGCTCAACCAACTGAGCCACCCAGGTGCCCCTATACTCTGCTTTTTTAGAGCAGTTTTAGGTTCACAGGAAAAATAAGAGGGAGGTCCAGAGATTTCCCAAATATCCCCTGTCCCCATGCATGGCTAGCCTCCACCACTATGAGCATCACCACCAAAGTAGTATATTTGTCACAATGTATGAACCTCCATTGACATGTCATAACCTTCAAAAATCCATAGTTTAAATTGGGGTTCACTCTTGGTGTTGTACATTCTATGAATTTAAACAAATGTATTCACCATTGTGGTCTCATGCAGAGTAGCTTCACTGCCCTCAACACCCTTTGCGCTCATCCTGTTCACCCTTTTCTCCTCCCTCACCTCTGGAAACCACTGCTCTTTCTACTGTCTCTATAGCTTTACCTTTTCCAGATATGCAGTTAGGGTTCCTCCCTGTCTTTTCATGTCTTGATAACTTGTTTCTTTTTATTGATGAATGATACTCCATTGTCTGGATGTACCACAGTTATTGATCCATTCACCTACTAAAGAATATCTTAGTTGCTTCCAAGTTTTGGCAATTATGAAGAAAGCTTTTATAAACATCTTTGGGCAGGTTTTTGTATACATGTAAATTTTTAACCCCTTTGGGTAAATACCAAGGAACAAGATTGCTGGATCATGGTAAGATGATTTTGGTTTTATAAGAACTTGCCTGTCTTCCAAAGTGCATGTACTATTTGGCATTCCCACCTGCAGTGAAAGAGGGTTGCTGTTGCCCCATATCCTCACCAGCACTTGGTGTTGTTGGTGTTCTGGATTTTTGTCATTCTAGTAAGTGGTTGGTGGTATCTTATTGTTGTTTTAGTTGGCATTACCCCGATGGCATATGAGATAGAGCATCTTTTCATGTGCTGATTTGCCATCCACACATCTCCTTGGGTGAGGTATTTGTTAAGGTCTTCAGCCCACTTTTAAAATCGGGTTGTCTGTGCCTAACTCTTTTTTTTTAAACAAACTATAAACACTAAATAATTTTTTGATGGTTTTAACAGTAGCTGAAATTTTCAGGAACACCCTGCCATGTACATCAGAAGATCATACCTATTTTATTTTATTTTATTTTATTTTATTTTATTTTATTTTATTTTATTTTATTTTATTTTATTAAGACAGAGATCGTAAGCAGGGGAGAGGGAGAGGGGGAGGGAGAGAGAATCCCAAGCAGGCTCCATGCCCAGTGCAGAGCCCAATGCGGAGCTCAATCTCATGACCTTGAGATCATGACCTGAGCTGAAATCAGGAATCAGACACTTAACTGACTGAGCCACCCAGGCACCCCAAAGATCATTATCTTTTTGTTGAGAACTTTATGAAGAGTTGTTCACCATTTTGGAAAATCATACTATGAATGGCAGCACTCATTAAAGATAAGTGTAGCAGCTTGAATTCATGACTGTCACCATCACAGGGATTCTCCACATAGATCTGAGGCCTCCAATGTGACTCCCTCCCCCGCAAGTTTCTAAATTCAATTCTGTGACTTCAGAACGTGTAGTTTAAGACGTATCAGATTCTTTATTATTTCTTCTAGAATAGTCATACTTAATCATTTATATACTGAGATACATCTGGCTTCATTTAAAGTAATTATCCTTCTCTTGCTCCTTTATATTCTATTTATAGCATTATATTGCATTAGAAAAATTGTGTGTGAGGGAAAGTTCTATGAATTTTACTTCAGGTCAGCAAATAGATACAATATAAAATATTTGGTTTTTCATTAAAATTTTTTTTAATCTTTACTTTTATTTTTGAGAGAGAGAGACAGAGCGCAAGCAGGGGAGGAGCAGAGAGAGAGAGAGGGAGACACAGAATCCGAAGCAGGCTCCAGGCTCTGAGCTGTCAGCACAGAGCCCGATGCTCCTTTCGAATTCAGGAACCATGAGATCATGACCTGAGTTGAAGTCGGAGGCTTAACCGACCGAGCCACCCAGGTGCCCCAAATTTTTTTTAAACATTTATTTATTTTTGAGACAGAGAGAGACAGAGCATGAGCAGGGGAGGGGCAGAGAGAGAGGGAGACACAGAATCCGAAGCAGGCTCCAGGCTCCGAGCTGTCAGCACAGAGCCCGACGCGGGGGCTCGAACTCACCGACCGCGAGATCATGACCTGAGCCGAAGTCGGCTGCTCAACCGACTGAGCCACCCAGGTGCCCCAATATTTGTTTTTTAAAACAAGGTACTGGGGCTGCTAGAGAGGAACCACAGATTCAGTTCCGTCCATCACTTACTGAGTGTCTGCTGGGTGCAGTAGTATGGCTAAATAAACACTACCTCTGCCCTCAGCAAGCAACCTGGTCTGGCATGGGAAGTTATATTACCTCCTAATAGGAGATAAAGGGTGGTGGCTGGCCTTAAATCTCAATGGGTAGCCAGCCACCTCACAGACTTTATGAAATGAATCAGATAGTAAACCTAACCTCTGGTGCCTATGAAAGTGACTTTATCTGGATATCAGGGATAATAAAATGAAAAGCCATTTAATCCTACAGAAACAATGGGCAAGAATTATGATTTTTTTTTCTAAGTCCAACTGGCCTGATTGCCTAGAAAGAAGATAAAGTAGTCACAATGCATTCTGTACCTTTTCATTGATATGCCTCTGTCAAGACTCAAGAATTTTCAGAGCTTGGGGTGCCTGGATGGCTCAGTCAGTTAGGTGTCTGACTTTGGCTCAGGTCATGATCTCACGGTTGGTGGGTTCGACCCCTGCGTCAGGCTCTGTGCTGGCAGCTGAGAGCATGGAGCCTGCTTCGGGTTCTGTGTCTCCCTCTCTCTGTCCCTCCCCCACTCATCATTCTCTGTTTCTTTCCCTCTCTCAAATATAAATAAACATTAAAAAATTTTTTTAAAGAATTTTCAGGGCTTTAATAAACTGTAACAGAATCAGGAACCAACACATTGACAGCTAACGAATATTTGTTCAATACCTACCACGTGCAATGTATTCTAGGAGGAAATTTTACTGGTATTTCACTTGATATTTGTCACCTCAGTATGGAGTAGATTTTGTTATCTATATTTTAAGGATTTGAAAGTCAGGGTTCAAAGCCATACTGTGACATTAGATTCTTCATTATTGTCTCAATAGCAACTATCTTTGTGGAAATGGAAAATTTTCTGAAATTCTTGACAGTATATCTGTCAACTTGTCCAACAGTTAATCAGCACCCACTACGGGAAAGGTATTGTGCGTTAGGAATTGTAAAAGATACAAAGACAGATGTGAATGCTCATCTCTGTTATGAGTTTAAGAAAAACATGCTGATAAGGAAGAAAGACTTGATCACAGAAATTGTAGGGCAGAACAGAAAAAGCTCAACCTCCCAGAGAAAACAATACACCAGGAAGTGGAGAGGCAAGAGAGAAAATTTTAGGATAAGAAAAGATCACAATTTTAAAAGAGCTGTAAACATGCACAGGATTTTGACAAGACTGAGGAAACAAATCACACATGAAACTTTCAGAGAGGGCAGTAGTTTGGTTTGACTTTGGAAATCCTAGAATAAGAGATTTTCCAGAAACGGAAAAGATCACGGATGAAGGCTTTGAACGGCAGAGTGACGTCTAGAATTCTAGAGTCTATGCAAAGGATGCTTTTCTGTGGCTGGTGAAGCCACCAAAAGTAGTAAAACCGAATAGAACTTCATTCTCTTTCCAGGGAGTAAGAAAATGTTATGGGTTGAATTTTGTCCCTTCAAAAGATGTGTTGACATCCTAACCTTTGGTGCCTATGAAAGTGACCTTAGGATATCAGGTCTTTGCAGATGTCGTCAGGCTAAGATGAAGTTGTACTGGTGGGCCCTAAAGCAATATGACCAGTGTCCTTAAAAGAAGAGGGGAAATTGTACACAGACACTGAGCACACCATGGGGGCAGAGGCAGAGACTGGAGTGAGGTTCCACACACTGAGGAAGTACCTGAAGCCAGGAGAGAGGGATGGGGCTGATCTTCCCTCAGAGCCTCTAGAAGGAACCAGCCTGGCTGAGGCCCTGATTTCAAGCTTCCAACTGCCAGAACCATGGGCTAAGTTTCGTTTGTTCTAAGCCACGCAGTCCGTGACACTTCCTTACAGCAGTCCTAGGAGACCAAAATGGTACTCATGGGCATCTTCTCTTCCCAGGTTAAACTACTGGGTTTGGTCCCAAACTTCCATGAGTTTGGTCTTTTTTTCTGCCTTGTGAAAGGAAAAGCACATTTCTTTGAAACAGGAGAACTGGAGGAAGAATCAGAGTGACTCAGAAAGCTTTGCTTCCTTAATGAGAGCACCCAAAACAGTGAAAGTATCATAGTGTGAGGGTCAGAGGATGGACTTTGAAATCGGATGGACTTGAATTCAAGTTCCAGCTTTGCTACCGTACCATGTAAGAGACACATCTGTGTTCTTTACCCTGTCTCGGGTCCCTTCCCTGTTGAATAGTAAAGATAATTGGCCCTGTCTCAGTTGCCGCTGTGCGCACAAAAGCAGGTGGTCCACGTAAATAGAAGCACAGCACCTGATGTGGGGTACACAACAGTTGTGACCCAGCAGTGCTTATGGTAGCATTTCTTGAGCAGAAGCACTACTTATAAGACAAGAAAGGATCTCCTAGAAGCCCCCGTGAAAGGTACAGGGCCTTGAAAGACTAGCTAGGAGACAGACATACAAATTCTGGCAGGTTTGATTTAAAGTCTGGGGGCGCCTGGGTGGCCCAGGCAGCTAAACAGTAGACTTCGGCTCAGGTCATGATCTCACAGGTCAAGAGTTCGAACCCCAGGTAGGGCTCTGGGCTGACAGCTCAGAGCCTGGAGCCGGCTTCAGATTCTGTCTCCCTGTCTCTGCCCCTCCCCTGCTTGTTCTGTCTCTGTCAAAAATAGATAAACATTAAAATATATATATGAAGTCTGAACACCAGGGTGAGGCATCGCCTCTTACTAGGAACTGCTCTAGTTCTCTGTCTCCTTATGTTTCCTTTTCTACCTGGTCACAGTCCATTGTGGTTCTGGCAGTGGCAAGGGCAGGTGATGAGTTTCCGTTGTTGACGGAATTCTGTCTTTCACCCCCTTATGAGGGTTCCCATCTGTTGCCAGTCACTCCTCCTGGTCCACACCCACCATTGGTAATGCATAAATAAAAGTATGCTATTAGAGGAGATACACTCTTTATAGTGAGCAGGATTTGTGCACGGTTAGGTCCTGGGTTAGGCCTCCCCTTCTCCACTGTACCTGGAACTCAGGAGCCCAAATCTGAGCTCAGCCTCCTCAGTCCTGTGGCTTTGTGTGTGAAATGATTCCTAATTGGATGTGTTTCTTCAAGTGTAGATGGGCAGTTTGGGGATGAGTAAGTAATTCTTTATAGATGGGGCAGTTTGGAGACGAGAAATTCTTTATATGGAAGTGTTCATCAGAGGCTCCAAACAGTTTTGGTAAACCTGTTCTTTGGGGAAAAATAACTACTTTTGGTTCTGTCCCTCTGCCCGTAGTATGATCCTCCTCAATCATGCTGGCTGTGCTTGAGTTTGTCCTGGTGTGCACACACTTTTTGATTTTTTGAGTTGCATGGGTCACTTCTGTGAAACTTACTTCACATCTAGCTACATTCTGGGAGTTTGAGCCACATTGTAAGGAAGTTTTCTCTGCCTTTAATCATTTCCATCTACAGAAAGGCGTAGAAAAGCGTAGTGACTTCAGATTCTCTATGGTTTCTGCCTTTAGGCTAAAAAACCCTGCAGGCACATACAGCCAAACAGGGTACCAGGTCCAAGCTGCAGGAGAAGCTTCTAAAGCAACTTCTAAGACCACAGTGATAAGACAGTAATAGTAATGTCATGATGGTTTGGGATCCCGCAGTGAGAAGAAGAGGGGGAAGGATCTAGAAGAGGGGACCTGTCACTTACTACACACACAGAACCTACTTGACCCAGAGCTCCCTGCCTAATCCGGAAGGAACTCTGGAGGTTGGCCCCACACTCTGTGTCTGCACAAAACCACCTGGTGACTCTGATGTTACCATAGGTTCACGGATCACTGACACACACACTATCAGATAAAGATAAGTTAAGGGTACCTGGGTGGCTCAGTTGGCTGAGTGTCCGACTTCGGCTCAGGCATGATCTTGCAGTTTGTGGGTTCAAGCCCCACATTGGGGTCACTGCTGTCAGCCTGTGAGTGCAGAGCTCGCTTTGGATCTTCTGTCCGCCTCTCTGTCCCCCTCTCTGCCCCTTCCCTGCTTGCACTCTCCCAAAAATAAATAAATATTAAAAAAAGATAAGTTAGTCCCAAAAGTATGAATAAAATAATGAAGCGCTAGGAGTTGGCCTTAGTGACTGATCACTGATTTAATAGAGATGCCTCAAGGACTGGAAGTTTACATTCTCACATCTCCCAGGAGATCTTGCTTCTGGTCTGGTGATCACTCTTTGAGAAAGATAACTATTTAGTCTATCCTTGCTGGTTTGTTTGTTTTAATGCTGTAAATACCAGGGGGAAAGGGTTTACATGAACATGAATTAGTTCATTTGAATGTTCTGTGTAAGATACATTATACTGACAGAAAGAGAAATGACTTTAAAATTTAAAGCAATGTTTATAAAGACATTATAATCAGGCTTCTGCTAATGTAATAATTTTTTTTAAGGCTTATTTATTTATTTTGAGAGACAGAGAGAGAGAGAGGGTGGGAAGGGGCAGAGAGTGAGGGAAACACAGAGAATCCCAAGCAGGATCCACACTGAGCACAGAGCCCAACATGGGACTCGAACTCACCAACTGTGAGATCATGACCTGAACTGAAATCAAGAGTTGGATGCTTAACCAACTGAGCCACCCAGGCTCCCCTAAGGTAATATTTTTAAAAAGCACTTCGTTTCCTAAGAAAAAGTATTAATAGATAAAATTGTAATAAAGTGTACATCTCTCTTAATCATTTTGAGATATAATATTGGAAATTTCATACTGTGTTAACAGATAGTGCCTTTATTCTCTGTATAACACAGGAAGGCCTGTGGATCTGCCTGTCTTTCAGTCACTCCTATGCAGGGGTAAAAAACTAGTGCACATATCAAACATAATCAGCTAAAGATTAGTAGGATAAAGAATAAAGCAAAAATAAGAAGAAATCACTTGCATTCCTGGGAACACAAGTCCCAACTCAATAAATTTGTTGAACACATGTTATCTGTGATGAATGAAATGGAAATTTATGGTTCCCATTGTAATAATTGGGAACTTAAAGCATTAAGAAAACTAAAGAGCTAATATAACTGTTCATGTTTCAACTGCTCGTGAAAAATGCCCTTTATGTTGATTTTTCCAGGTTTTCATGAGCTAGGAATGGAGCTTCCATCAAGATGCTCTAGTTTTGATTGCATGATTCTAGTGTAGAGCAATGTAATGATTTCTTGAAATGGCTGTGCTTACTAATCCCATGTATTCTGAAACAAACTTTACAACATCGAGTAGTATTATTCCTTTTCCATTTTGGAATCAAAGAAGTTGGGATACTTTCAATGGTGACCAACCCAAAACCATTGGTATTTGGCTTTCATATGAATTTGTGAGCATGCAGTTCAATAGGGGCATTCCTGAACTTGAATATTGCAACATTTCATGCAAAATGATGACAGTGTGCTGTGGGTCCCCAGCCTAGAAAGCTTCAGGTGGCTTCTCAGTCATCTCTGATTCTGGATTATGTCCCTCTACCCCTCACTTGTCTTTGACTGGTGCAGGAAATCAGGTTTACTCATGTTTCTGCCTCATTTGCATTATCTCTCCTTTGTTGCTTACTTGTTCATATTGGAGGTAAAACATGGAGGAACAGTAAGTGTTTGATATAAGAGATCCTTCTCTTAGTCATGGAGTTACTCACTCTGTGGGGATGACCATGAATGCAAATCAAGCACTGATTCAAGGACATGAATTCATTGGGAAGCACAATTCATTGGATGCTGGTTTACAACATGCCACTGATCTTTAGTAGGTTTTTATGTAACCAGTTTAGAACATGTCTTTTTTCTAAATCACTGACTGAATCAAAACACTGACTTTTGACTCACAGACAATCTAGCATACACTAACTACTTATTCAGCGTTGGTAGTTGTAGTTAATTATGATCATTTCCCCATTCTCTTATTTTCTCCTACCGCTTGATGAATGTTCTGTCTTCAATCTTCCAATATTTTATTTCAGGGTAGAATTATTTAGGAACTCATAATTTTAAGCATTGGAGATAGGGTTTTAAAACATTATACTCATTAGAAATAGTAGTTAACTAAATATGTCATCTATTACAAATAAAAGCAGGCCTATGTGGTCAGCTGAATAATGTGCTTCTTCCTCCCTGCCCCATCTGCAAAGATATCCATGTCCTAATACCTGGGACCCAATAACCTCTGAATATGATACTTCTCAAGGCAAAGAGGATCTTACAGATGTAATTAAGTTGAGAACTTTGATATAAAGAGATTATCCTGGATTATTCAGGTGGCTCAGTCTAATCATATGGGTCCTTACAAGTGGATGACCTTTCCCAAGAAGGGTCAGAGAGGGAGGTGTGACTTTGGAAGAAAGGCACAGAAAGATGCAATGTATCTGTCTTTGAAGATAGAGGAAGCAGACATGAGTCAAAGAATGTGGGTGGACGTAAGAAGCTGAAAAGCACAAGGAAACAGAATCTCCTGTTAAGCTTCCAGAAAGTAGCATAGACCTTCCCACATCTTGATTTAAGCTCAGTGAGACCTCCATCAGGATTTGGACATACAGAACTATGAGCTAAAAAAATTCATGTTGTTTCAAGACACTAAGTTTGTGGTAATTTCTTACAGCAACAACAGGAAATGAATGCAATAGAGTAAGGCTGCAGAACATAGTTTAATAATGAAAACTAGTAGAAAGTTATAGTTTTTGTTTTGATCCATAATAATAATAAATTACTAATAAACTCTCACGGACTCAAGAGATGGTTTTTCCAAAATGCCTACCTGATCAACATAGTTACTCATTAGAATGAAGAGTGTATAGAATTCAGACCAGAAGCTCTTCTGGAAAATTGCTTCTCTGTGTATTTTCATGTGGCCGCTCTCAGATTTTCTGATTAGTAAGAGGGAAGGGTGTCTCCTTTCTTTCTCAATCTCATCTTCCCAAGATTATTAAAAAATAAGAGCAAACATTGGCATTCTTTTTCCTTTTTTTCAAATTAACATTCTTCATTGCTTTCAAACGTGTTTGCGACATGGCATTTTGTGTTTCTCAGAAGCTGAATGTAGAAGTTCATAACTTTGATTCAAGGCATGATATGCTTTTATACTTGTTCAGTAGGGAATCAGGAGAACATAGTTTACTTCTCATTTTCTTTCTTTTATTTAATCCAAACTTTTAATTTGTTATTGTTTCTTCATCTCTTCAGGAATTTAAGATAAATTCATAAGTTACAACAAATACATCAGTCGGTGCCAGTGGTAGCACTGGACGATGTTGTTTTCAAAATTGCTTTTCCTCATCACAGCCAACCTAGACTGAGCCTGAGCTGCTTTCCTTCCTCTGGCTTTTAGAGATGCCTCTAGGCAGTGAGAGGTCAACTTTATCCTTTCTATTGGTTACAGAGTCACCATCTTGGGACAGATCAGTAGTTGCTCATCTAACCTCAAGATGGTGGGAGGAGTATCATGCTTACCACATTCCTAGAGATATCTGTGAAATGGGTATGCAGACCAGCTGTCACATCCCCATTTGCCAAGAACTCTAACCATACTCTTACCTTTTCATAGAGCCCCATGACTTCCCTGATAACCACTTTGATATTGGCACATATACTTTTATGGAAATGTCTTCTAAGAAGGCATGGGCTCTATGCTTTAGCCCAGTGTTTTTCAAACTTCAGCAGGCATGATACTCATCTGAAGGGCTTGTTAAAACATGTTCCTTGTGTCTGTAATATCTAAAATAGTCTCTCTCCTTCATCTACCTAACTGCCACCACCCCCACCCCAGCCCAGGTTACAGGGCAGCTGGCTATTCTTCTCCTGTTAAAAATTAATCCTTCTTCCCTTAATTTATGACATAGGGAGTGATTTCTCCCTCCCCCCCCCCAGGTTGTTATTTCTGATTCATTTCCCCTTTATGTGCTCCAGTTTTTGCTTCTGCTGTCTTTGTCCTCTGTATATCTTCCTAGATATATAGATACAGAACTTCAGAGCTAGAAAGACCATTGGTGACTCTCAGGTCAGACGTCACAAATTTCCACGTGTAGAGCAACTGTCTTTTCACCTAGGACACAGATGGGGTGAGGAATATTCATTCTCTGACTCAACAGAAAGATAGTGGACTGAAAGAATTTAAATGATTATAAAGTGCTAAAAAATGTTAAAATGTTATCGCAAAAAACCTAGCTTCTTTCTCCGTGAGACTAGGAGAGGCTAAGAATAGTTCTGGCAGTGAGAAATGAAAGCTAGCAATGCCATGCATATGAAAATGTTAGGCACAGATCCAGGGTCAGCTTTCTGATTTACTGACTGCCCTGAGTCAGCTGCAGGACCTAGCACAGTGGCCCTCAGAACACTGGCAATAAGACTGGCCACCTCTTGGGTAGCAGTGCTCACAGATGTTACACAGCCACGGGGGCCTCTTTACCCACATGTAGTCTAAAACCCAAAGCTAGCCCAGTGGAGAACTAGATCAGAAATTGCTGAATGTATTAGAAAGCATTTCAGGACAGGACAGATGGGGCAAGGGATGAGAGCGCCTTCCTGGAAGATTCACATTTACATAAATTCTACCTTCTTTCTTTGTACCAATCTTCATCCAGACACATTGTTGCAAAAGAAAAAAATATAAGTAAACAAACATGAAAAAGGAGCCCCATGTTCTTTTCTACCTTCTTTACCTGTACCCAAATCAGATTTCACCCTTAAGTCTCCTTGGAGTCTTATTTCTGACCAGGATTTTGCTGACAGGCTCATTTAATGGCACACGGACTCTTTTGGAGGGAGGTGGAGAGCACTCAATTGTTTAACTATCAGCTCATGTATCAGAGAACTCCCACCTGGCCTCTCTGGAATATTTCAAGGATTTAGAATGCATCAAATAAGTTTCAATACAAGTTTCATTATTGGTGGATAATGCATGATGGGTGGAAAGAGCACAGGAGATGGAGTTTGACACCCAGGGTGAAGCGCTCGCTCAGATACTTGACTTATGAGAACCTTATTATCACCACCTGTCAAATGGAAAAATAAAGGTGACTTCAAAAGTTTACAAGGATGAAATGGGATACTTTTTTATAAAGAGCCTAGTAGTCTCCTGCACAGACCTTAATAAGTGCTCAAGGGTAATAGTAATCTTTCCTACAGAACTTTCTGGCATACCCTTCGTTTAATACTCCCAACATCCCTCCGAAGAACACAACCAGGTCGATGGTGGGCCAGGTGAGCTGAAGGGTACACAAACAGAGTTGTAGCCTGTTTTTTTTTTAATGTTTATTTATTTTTGAGAGAGAGATAGACAGAGTTAAGCAGGGGAGGGACAGAGGGAGACACAGAATCTGAAACAGGCTCTAGGCTCTGAGCTGTCAGCACAGAGCCTGGTGCGGGGCTCAAACCCACAAACCATGAGATCATGACCTGAGCTGAAGTCAGACACAACCAACTGAGCCACCCAGGTGCTCCTATTCCTCCTTCTCTCCTCCTTGCCCTCCTCTCCCTCCTCCCCCTCCTCCCCCTCCTCCCCCCTCTCCTTCTCCTCCTCCTTCTCTTCCTCCTCCTCCTCCTCCTCCTTCTTCTTTGGTTGTAGCCTGTTTTTAATTAAAGTTGTCATATTTTGTTCATCATGGATATTTCTGCATTAATTTACATTTAAAACATTGTACTGGAATATTACCTTGATCCTGAGTGTTCTGGTTACCCTTAAATGTTGTGCCCAAGCCTAATACCTCACTTGCCTCAGCCTCATCCTGCCCTGGTCAGAGGGATAGACAAGAGAAAGGGTGTTTTCCTTATTTCAGACGGAAAGTTCCGATGCAGTGACTAATGCTGCTGCCGTCGCCCTTTGATTGCCTCAACAGCCAGCATTATGAAGGAGTTGTCTGTACAAATCACCGGCCTCATAGCTACACTTCTAACTCTGAAGAGCTTTCTCATTCACTGTCCTCTCCCTAGCAACCAGAAAATACTGTCACTCCATTAGGGGCTCCAGCTGACTTGTAATGCAATGACTTGTCATGCTTGATTGAGCCAGCTCTATCTCATTCTGTCGGATGCTGGAGTCCTGGGCTCCTGGAAGGTACAGTCTCTAGGGGAGTTGAGTTGTAGCCTTGCATTAACATTCTCTTTTTTTGTATCAGCTGCCATGTTACACGATCGTCTCCTTTCCTGCTGTTAGATAAAAGAGTGCATCGATCCCAGAATGAAGGGAGGAGCAGCTGTTGAAATCAAGGCAAAAACAAAGCTTGCATTTTCCTCTGATGTGGGGCCTCATTGTCATAGACTCACTCTCCAGAGATGCAACATCTTGCTTTCCAGGCAGACAGCGTACTGATAGTCTGCAATATATGGGCCCCACATCTCCATAAGGTACATCTCCACATGGGTGAACAGTCAATAGGATGTGTTGGTTTCAAGTGCATTGAATTGCAATTGTGAGATTGTTTCAGTCTGTGTTTTTGCTGAAACCAAATGATTATTTGCATATAAACCTTAACACTGGTATAAATGCCTTAAAACCAGTGAAGATTCTTGTTGAATAGACACTGCATCTTAATACAGCCCACGTACCTCCTCCCCTTTCTTGAGCATGTATTTCAGCATGGGTAGCTCAGATCTTGTTTTGAAAGGGGCTTTGCTAAGAGGGAGTAATGGCAATGTGACAAGCCTAAGTGCATAAGCCTTTTCAGTCCCCTTTGAATGGTATGGTGGCTTTGTGCATGTGTGTGTGTGTGTGTGTGTGTGTGTGTGTGTGTGTAGATAGGCTGAAACATTGATTTGGATGAGTCTGTTAAACTGAGTATTCTGTTAAAATATATAAAGCAACCTTTTCTCCCAGGATTTGGTCCAACCTAAACCTTTTCTTGTTAAGTGCTCCACCAACCAGTCACTTCTTCTTGATGATCCTATTATAGAACTATTTTATTTCACTTGTGTTCTGTTATGTGACCTTGCTACTCTTGCTTCTGTTATGTGACCTTGCACACCTTATGGTTTTATATGGTTAGCTATCATCACACATGATTCAAATGTACCATAAATCAGAGAATGTTTGACATGCAATGAAAATGTAACATTGATCATGAACATGCCATGAGACTAATAGTGTGTGTTTTCATGGAAAGAGAGTCTAAATTTTAAAGTCTGTGAGTAGAGTAATCAAGGATTTTTTTTATTGCAAGGCATTTTTAATGGTAGGAGGAAATTCCAGAAAGTAAATCCATAGTTTGGGTCAAGTGAGGTCTTGAATGTTGTCCCTAGGTTTATTCTTCTGAAGAGTCTTGGACCAAAGTTGCCGGCTAAGCAATTAGTCACTGTTCCTTCTCAGGGAGATTTCATAAAGGACACTCTCAGGAAATTAACCCTGTCTGGTGGGAGTGGAATGTGCAGGAGGGGCATGAATAGGGCACATCCGGAGTGCTGATGCCTTCCCTTGGGACTTTCCTAGTCGATGATGGCTCACTATGATGTCGTCATGATATGGCTGTGACAAAGCAACTCTGAGGGGCAGTGCCGCTCCTGGAGAGAAGCAGAACATCATACAGTGTCTGTCCCCACTCCTGGTTCCCCACAGCTCAACCTGCACAACACATGTACCAGCGACTCATGTAGTGCAGCTTTAGGGGGGTATAAGCATTAAAGAATACAGCAGATGCAAACAAAACATATTCCAAAATGACTCAAGATCTATACTGGAATCTCTCAAATACTATAAAGGGAATGAATGCATAGTTTCTCAAAATATCTTAAGGTCTATTCCCTTTTCTCTCCCATCAACTGCCTTCATGCACTGTGGCTGCTCTCTTTTTTTTTTCCCAGGTTTTTTTTTCTTTTTCTGTAAAATTCCACCAGCCGCATCCTTTTACCCATCCTGTTCTCCATTTTCTTTCTGTTTCTTTGTGATTCAGTCACAGAGCACAGCAACCAGGCACACGAGCCAGGACCCTTCTTGAAAGGGAAGAGAAGGAAGAAACTGAATAGAGCTACACAGAAATCTTATCTAGTGGGCAGGGGACAGGAAAGGCTGATGGCATTTTTATTCCATTTTAATATGAGCTCCCGGTGGGCAGGAAAATTGTGTTGCGAGCTACTTGGCGTGAAGGGAATGTGGAGGGAGCTGTGGAGTCCCGTGCTCATTGTCTTTGTATAGATTATCAAAAGTAGCAGATATATAATACGTTTATACTGATGTTATGAATTCAAGCTCCCATCCCGCATCATTTTCATGATTCTGTTCTTAGGAAGCTAATTAACAGATTTGTAATTTTAGAAACATACAGCAAACTATGTTAATTTTATTGTTACCCTTAAAAAACCTTGATGAATAAATGGAAACCTCACCATCATGATTCTTTAAATTAATGTTTCATTTCATTATAAAATGTTTTATTAAATATTTATGTGAATAGATTTTAGCCATAGATATTTGTTATGGGCTCTACACACTCTTTTAGGCTTAAGGAATTCTTAAGGTCTTTTGGTACTCATTTATGGACTCAAAGCCGTTCAAAGGTCCCAAATGGAGAATGTTGATATTGTTGTACTTTTCTTTGGCTGTTTTATGCTTTCTTGTGTCTCTATTGGAATTTTAGCCATAATCCAATAAAATAAGACAATACAGATTTTTTTTTCCAGTCTTTCATCTGGAGGAGTATTTACATTTCTAATTTCATAACAAGAGATGAACACGCCAAACTTGGAAAACTATTAATAAATTAGGAATAAGAACTAACTTTTAGTGAAGAGGTTTCATGGTGACTCAGATCTGAGTTCTAATCCCAGAACTAGTTATACAAATGTGGGCTAATTATTTAGCATTTCTGAGCCTCAAGTATCATCAGTGAATAATACCTATCTCATTGTGAGCAGTAAAGGGTGTGCAATGCATTGTTAACTGTAAGTCAAAATCTACCTCATTCCAACAAAGCACAGCTTAAATTTCATTTTTCACTACAGAAAATATTCTATGCTTGGTTCTTTATCACAATCCGGTCCCAGTTATAAAAGATGCAAAGGAGTATATAGAAGGGGAGAAAATTAACCAGTTTATATATTCTTTGTGGGTGGTTACGTAACAAGACAATGCACAAAGGCTTGGTAAGCCATAAATGTAAAGCATGAACATTTTTGCTACTTATGATTTTTATGTAACTATATGGGAGGCATGGAAACCAATTTTATTTTGACTTCTGTTATAAAGCTGTTGCCAAACACCCTGAGCTTAAGTCATGCTTCACATGGAGATAGTAATGTCTAGTGCATTTCTGTGCAATGAGGATCTTAATTTTCCCCTGTAAGAACAGAATTGTGATGTGATCCCATTGAAATTCACACTGGGTATTCATTTAAAACATATTTTCAACTGAGAATCACTTCAGGAGCCTGGATTGTTATGGGAGCAGGGGCAAGACCGTTACTGGGACAGGAGGGAAATGGGTAGGGGAGCTGTGGGGACTTTTGTATCTGCTTCCACCTGGTCACTTTTCCTCCAGGCTGCTCCAGAGTCCTGACGCAGTACTCAGGCTGACCTGTGACATTGGCAAGACAGAGAATGAGCTCTTCTTGAAATGGATTCTTACAGTTCAAAATTTTACATAGAAAAGGGTCAGAAACTACCCCAAAGACGCTTTCTGGTCTGGAACCACAACGTTTATATTAACCTTTCCCCTGAATACCTTTACTTCAGCCCTCTCTCGCTGCCTGGTGACCTTCCCTAGCTAACCTCTCTCCCTGGGTCTTGGCAGCCCTTTCTGTTGAAGATTGGTTGCTTGGTTACAGCTGTTTCTCAACAATGTTGTGTCTGCACAAACCATCCCCTGTTCTCCTTGCTTCATCTTTGAAGAGATGCGGTGGTATGTCCTGCTTGGAACATTGATCTTTGGAAACTGGGCGGATCAATTAAATTAGCACATTAACTTTTACCATCGAGTAGACTTTACAAAGTCAGGGTATACCTTTTGTTTTCACTTCTAATAAGTTTGTCTGAAAACAAATTACCTGTAGACAAAGATATATTCCTTTTATTAAAGTGTATTATTTATTCTTATTCTTCTTTGGGGCCTTGATAATTAATGGTAATATGAATGGAAATCTCTAACATAGTTGATATAGTGTTTTAAACAATTATACTGTGGGGATGCCTGGGTGGCTCAGTGGTTAAGTGTCCGACTTTGGCTCAGGCCATGATCTCATGGTTCATGGGTTTGAGCCCCGCATTGCGCTCTGTGCTGACAGCTCAGAGCCTGGAGCTTGCTTCAGATTCTGTGTCTCCTTCTGTCTCTGCCCCTCCTCCCCTGTGTTCTGTCTCACTCTGTCTCTCAAAAATAAATAAATGTAAAAAATATTTAAACAATTGTACTGTGTACTTAGCACATAATAACCTCTTTATGCCTTCTAACAGGAAGAGAGTTCATGATGAATATATATGTTAGTTACCTTGTTTATTGACTCTCCCACACAAGATCTTATATAAGCTCTATGGGAACCAAAAAAACCATCATTTTTCTTTTGTTTACTCCTATATTCCTAGAATATATCATCGAGCCTAGGACATAGTGGAGGCTTAATATATGGTAAATAATCTAATGAACTAAACAATCTAGAGCCTTTTCCCATCATTACTATTAAATAGTTGTGCTATTTCCATTTTGGCCATTGTTCTATGTGGATAATTGATGAGAGTGGAAAGAGAAATAGAGTGACTGACTCATCACACTATTTGAAAGATTTATATAGATGCAGCCTTGTTATTAGTTTACAAGAAAAGTCACTACTCATATACCAGATGTTGTTTGGAAAAGGAGTGCACTTGTGATGAACATTGGGTGTTGTATGGAAGCGTTGAGTCACTAAATTGTACACCTAAAATTAATATTACATTGTAGGTTAACTGGAGTTTAAATAAAAACTTTAAAAAATAAAAAAAAATTAAAAAAAGATTTATAATTCTTTTCCTCTTATAAAATCTCAAAGTCAAATGTTTCTGTAGGTTTCTACTCTGGACTAGGTTTTTTATATCATAGAATGAAGTGCTTCAACGGGCATTAGAGATGACTAATGTTGCTGAGCTCAGAGTTATTTGTAATGACACAATTTGTGTCAGTCTATATACATGATGTTATAATGACTCTGGTTGCTTCATTTATCAAATGTAATTATTTTGAAATAGTTTGTTCATTTGATTAGATCAAACTACACACACACACACACGCACACACACAATGTTCTTGTTAGAGGCAAGAAAGAGATATTGTGTCAAGTACACTAGATTTTATCTAGTGTAAAATAAAATATTTATGACATAACTATTTGATCAATAGATGAGGTCTTCTTTCTGTGTTGCTTCTTTACTCAGTTTTTCAAGATAAATTTTAAAATAGACAATATTTCTTTTTCATTTCCAGAAATTTATAATGATCATAAGATTGGATGAAGTTAATGTTTTAAACTGATTACCTTCCTCCTATGCCCCAGAGCTTTTCAGAATACATAGCAACCAAACTCTATATCTGCTGGATCCAAATGTTTCAAAAATCAATTGGGCTCTACAAGACCTCATAATGAATGTTTGTGTCATTTTACAGATTTATTCTGCAACATATTGACCATGGACAGAGGGAACTAGATAGAGGATCTAGTTAATGAGGATGAGATTAAGGGAATTTTGTATCCTAAATTATACTATTATAAAAAGAAGTATATCTGATGTGCATAATAGCACTGAATTAAGCAAATATACCTTTTTATACATAAGAACATCTGTTCTGATTAGATCTAGCTACTTGACTTTGAAGAAAGACACTAATGGCAGACAACAAAAGAATCGTACTCTGCCCCTCTCTTTGAAGTGCTTGTTAGTTGATTTTTGGATAATTTCCCAAGCCAGTGAAGTCACCATGTGTGCTGTGACAATCATGTCACCATTGTTTGTATATAAATCAGACATGTTTGATTTCTGCACTGATGAGCTGTGGATTTCTAGCATGTTCAGGGAGTGCATTCTGCTGAGGCTTGTCTCCAGCTGAGTGCTCCTTCTTCTGTGGGAAGAGAAAGCTCCTTCTTGTCTCATAGAACCTAGATCCAACAAAGCAAGAGACTCACAAAGCCTGGGAGACCTGGATGCTGTGCACAGGATTAACAGTCTGAGAGGGTTTTAGGTAAAATGGTTCATTAAATGAGATTTGTTTACATCTTCATATTTCTCCTCATTCAATCTGCAATTATTCTAAAATAAGGACTTCTGTTTTATTTAAAGCTTAAAAAAGAGAAAACCCTACTGTCAAGACTCAATGGTCAGGGAAATGGCTATTTTTCTCATGCTTTCCTCAATGCACGGAGCATTTACTTTTACATAGTAAGCATCTGATAAATACTTGAGGGAGAAAAGAAGGAAGGAAGGAAGGAAGGAAGGAAGGAAGGGAGAAAAAGCATTGACATAGCTGTTTTGAAAGATACACTTCACTTTCCTTCCTCCCTTATCCTTCCTCTTCTGGGAATGACCAACTAGTAACAGTTGACAGAATTGTCTTGTAAGTAGTGTATTGTAGTGAGTTGTGAGTTGTGAATAAGTAGGAGAGAAATGTAGGTATGCCTAGGATCAAGTGATACTAAATAAAAACCCAGAACTTTTTTTCCAAATGAAGAGTGATAAATAATCAGAAAACATAACTGCTTCTATTGGTTTCTCTACCTAAGATTGTCACCTTCTTTGGTGACACAAAATATGATAACCATCGAAAGATATTACTATAGAAATATCTATAGCTTGGCCTATGATAAATAAATGTGAGTTTTGAAGGAGTGACCCAATACCCTAACTCAAACACATGTGCACACACACACCTGAATTCTATGTGTATCTAAACTCTTCTCTAAAAAGCTGTAACTGGTAAATCAGGTTATACTAAGTCAAGCAAGCATGGATAATTTATTTTTATTTATTTTTATTTGTTTAATGTTTATTTTTGAGGGGGGGGTGGGGAGCAGGGGAGGGGCAGAGAGAGAGGGAGACACAGAATCTGAAGCAGGCTCCAGGCTCTGAGCTGTCAGCACAGGTGCTCAGGCCCATGGACCATGAGATCATGACCTGAGCCAAAGTTGGATGCTTAATCGACTGAGTCACCCAGGTGCCCCAAGGATGGATAGTTCAAAACATGAGATAGCTGTATGCTAAAGAGTATCTAAGCTTCTAATATAGATTTGACATTTCTCATAGATTTAGGACATTTCACCTGCCATTTTTACTTTTCATGTATAGAATAGGAAAATTGGGGACATTCAAGATCCTTGTAGCCTTTGGAAGATGGTGAATGTGCAAAGTATCATTAGAATGATCTTTCCTGCTAGCTACTTAGGATATTAGCAAAGACATAGATTAGAGGAAATTTGCTTACATATCTCCTTTTCTCCTCATTTACTCTCCATTTATTCTAAAAGAAAAAGAGTGTTTGTGGTTTAAGCTTAAAAAGGAAAACATATTCCCCTGCTGGACTCTAATAGCTATATGTATGTCATAATTTATCCTATTTTATAAGCATGTATGTGTATGTATGTAATATACGTATGTCGTAAGTGTATCTGTGTGAGTATTCATTTTATTTCTTATATTAATAAGAATGAATTAACATGAATTACAGAGTTGATTTACTGGGTTACTCTTATTTGAAAGTGTGACTTTAGACCCAATCTTGATTTTGGAATTGACAAGAGAAGCAGACCAAAGATACAACCTTCTTTGAATACCATGCATATTAGTTTATTGGCAAATTCATAGAGAAAGGAGGTGGATGAGTGCCTCTCAGGGACTAAGGAAAGCATGGTGTAGGGAGTGACTGCTAATGAGTATGAGGTTTCTTTTTGTAGTGATGCAAATTATGTAAAATCAGAGAGTGGTCATGGTTTCACAGCTCTGAATATACTCAAGGTCACTGAATTGTACTTTAAAAAGGCAATTTTTAAAAATGTGAGTTATATATCAAAAAACTATTATAAAAATTATAATATTTTATTAAGAACCCTATATCCTAATACTAATATATATATTAGTAATGAAAAGCAAGTCCTTTTCATTGTACAAAGTTAGGTTGGAAACACAGTACAGTGAAAAGAAGATCAAATTTGACTTTAAGTTCAAATATTGGTTTGCTTCTTACCAAGTATACAACCTGGAGAATTAATTTACTTATTCAATCAAATGAGTTTTGGAAGGCTAATATTTAGAGTAAATTAGAATTCATCTATATATCAACCTGCCTGTCTATTATCTATCTATCTATCTATCTATCTATCTATCTATCTATTATCTATTATCTATTTTAGTTCTTGGTACATAGTGGCTACTAAATAAAAAAGGTAATTGGTTAATTTGTATAATTATTTCAAATCTTTCTCTGAGACCTTTTCACACCAATTTGCTCTATCCCATCTCTGAAATATCACTATTGCTTTCTTTACTAGCCATCCGGCAATCAGTTAAGCACTACCTGGCAACCTGTTACTTGATTTTGCATGGGCATGTGTATGTGTGCATGTTTGAAAACATTTTACTACATATGCACAGTTTTCTTACTGGAGTGTAAATTACTTTAGATCAGAAGCCCTACCTTGTGCTCTTTCCTATTCTCTAGGGGGACCAGCACAGGGTTTCACATAAGATGGTTGCTCTGATTTGTCAACAGATGAGAAATTTGCTTAAAATCCTGTGATGGAAACAAGGACATTTTGAATGTACATTGTAAAAAGTGATATTTAAAGCACTTATATAGAATCCAGAGTTAATATCCAAATTTTTATCCAAAGATTTTTTTCTATTTTAAAATGGAGTTTAGAATATATTTTATTTTAATACTATTTTACTATGATATACTTTTCAAAAAATGTTTTATTTTTATTTTTGAGAGAAAAGGAGAGCACAAGTGGGGAGGGGCAGAGAGAGGAGGACAGAGGATCCGAAGCAAGCTTTGCGCTATCAGCACTGAGCCTGATGCAGGGCTCAAACTCACAAACTGCGAGATCATGACCTGAGTGAAGTCAGATGCTCAACCAAATGAGCCACGCAGGCACCCCTACTATGTTATACTTCTTAGCATTCTGTGGCATTTCAGACATATTAAATGAAAGACTTCTTTGCCTTCCCTTTGGGGGTTACATTGAGTAAAGGCAAAATTATTGGCTATCCTAGACCATGTTGTTCACCTATTTATCTCCCCTGAATTCCCTCCCATTTATTTTTAATTATTTAGCATCTCCATGCCAATCCAAGAGGAAGATATGGTTCCTCTGAGCAGATGGAGTCAGGGGGGAAAAACAGCAACAAAAAGATATTGATATTATTAACAACCTATTTGAGAGAGTTTAGCTCCTCTTCTTGGTTTGGGGGGCCTACTTGCTCTTATGATCTGAAAAGACCACCTATTTTTGTGGGATTTTTAAGGCCTACTGGGAAATCTCCCAACTGCTTGACTTTTCTCCCTTCTCCTCTTCTTTTTATTTGAGGAGATTATTTCTGACACTAGAAATGTGTGTTGCACGTTTGTCAATTTTTAGAGTGCCATGAGCAGTAGCCTGCTTTGTCCTCTAAATAATAGAGGGGTTTCCCTAGCCCATAACACAAAGGCAGGCTCTACTGGACTGTGCAGAAAGACCACTAAGTGAGGACGGCCCCAGCCAATGGGACTCTGAATGTTTGTGGGAAGGGAACTGTGGACGGGGGTAGAAGTCAGCCAGGGTAGTTGCCAAAGTGGAAGTCAAGTACATGTGGCTGGTCAATCTTGGGATTCCCAGTGAATCATGAATGGTGTCATTGGTTCTGAGAACTCGAAAGGTAATTAGTGATTATCTAGTCAATTATCACTCATTTTGTAGGTGGGGAGCCAGGGGTTCAGGAAATCTAAGTGCTCAAGATCTATTAGTAGAAGAACCAATGATGGGAGTCACAGCTCCTGGTCCCTCCCTCTGTAGAATCTAAGAAAACACACTGCCTTGTATATCAGATGATTGCATTGGACTCTGAGGACGGTAGACTCAGGGAAACACTTCAGCATTTTGGGAAGTGGATATGAATTGTCCCATCTGCAGATTCTTTGCCAGGGTAATTTTTTGGTAAATATCTGTTGAATTTGATTGATCAACAGTTTCCCCTGCTTGGTCTAGAGCACACCAGTTTTCTACCTTTTCTATGGATTGTCCCTCCCTTGGCTTCAATTATGCCAGGGTGTCTGGTGTCTGTGTTCTGTGACTCAGGGTTGCTGTTGAGTGAAACACAGTGTAGAGCTATTCACAAAAGGACTGAATCACAGAAGGATGAGATTTAGAAAAGCTGAGTTCCTCTGCAGATCTCTCAAGGGCTCTTTCTCTCCCCATCACATTCTTTCCAAATCAGGAGGTGAATTGATATCCACTTTGAACGTCCTGTCACGAGACCATTACCACTTCATTCTCTTTTAAAACCCTCTTCTCCTTCAAGATCGTTGCAGTATAAACATGTCATTGTTCTCCTCCTCTTTCCCCAGACCTACAGACTATCCATTTTCTGCTTTTCAATTACCCAATACTTTGGCATCAGACTCATGGTCTTCTTAATTCAAAGTTCTTCTTCATCTTTAATGGTAAATAATATATAATACTCTTGGCCTTCAGTTCTTCAAATCCCTCATTCCTAGTATCTTTTTCATTCCACTTAAACTACACACACCCAGTGGTCATAACCAAGCATTATGATCATTAAGACTACCCACTTCCAAAACCACTACTTCAAATATCATGGGTTCTGACCACAATACTCTCCCTCCAGTTTTTGTTTATATTCTCCCCTGAGACCATTCTTCCACCTTATTAGAATTTCCATGTTCATTGACACCTCATCTTCTTATACTTCTCCTATATACCATTTCAATGATTCTGGTGCAATGCCCTAAACACACTTGCTACTGAATACTTGTTGTCCTTCTCAGGCAACACTCGCAACAGTGGAACACCCCAATGGTCCATTTTCAGTGTTGCTGCATTCCAGGAACTAAATGCCAAATGCTAGTAGAGAAAGTCATGAACACTGGAAAATATAAATTCATTATGACCAACCTTGACTGCACCTCATCAATACCCAAAATCCTGCTTCATTTATCTAGTTATTATAATTTTCTACTATTTAAATGTCTGACATTTCCACTATTCTCTGTTAAACTCTCCTGGTTCCTAGAGAAAACTCAAAAAATAAGTGCTCTCAACTTTTTACCACTGAATATATTCCTTCCAACAAGGCCATTCCCTCTATACATCCTCCAAATTCCATCCTTTTCTCAAAAAACTTACACTACTGTGTATTTTATATTGTTCATCATCACTAGCATTATGATCATCAGAGACACTTTCTATAAATTAATAAGATTAAAATATATGTCTTCTCTAAATATTTTTTACATAGTATAGTCTTTCATGCTTTTATTTGTTTTGCTGTAAGCAAGTACCTGGCAAAAATAAAATTATTCTTCCTTTTTAAGCTAAATATCATCTTTAACTGAAGATATCTGCAATATCAAGACCTGTGCTAAAATGAGATGACCCTTATTCTGGGGAAGAATACAAATCCAGGTCTTATCATCTTATAACAGAAGGACAATTCTGCCTCTCCCAGCTCTGGCATTTAAAGTGTGCAGTTCTTACATAAACAAACAAAAAAGCATACCTGAAATAGAAGCACAACACAGAGAAAATTTAATTATAAATGTCCTAAGATTCACCACCTGTCAAAGGCTTTATTAAAACATCTCATTTTTGAGATAAATATCTAATCAGAATGGTATAAAAGTTAAAAGAGTACGACCTTGAGAATCAGAGACCTGAGTTTGCATACCTGCTCTATAATTTATTCCTTACAAGACTTTAAGCATGTTAGAACTTCTCCAGTGGAGAGGCAGGACCATCAGGGAAAGATGGAAAGCTTATCTCTCATGGGAATCAGGGAGACGGGCACAAGGCTGGCATGAAGGACTCTATGAAAAGGAACCCAGGATCCTGAAAGACTTGAACATCAGAAGAAGGCAGATGGTTAGGCACATGGAATGCAGTGGTCATGCCTGGAAGTAGTATGGGCAGGACCATATTTTTCAAGATTATGGAGCAACAGAAATGATTCATAAACCCTACTGGGTGATAGGGCAAGAATTACTGATGTTCTCTCCTGAGGAAAGTTGGGTTGCCTCTAATTCGCTTGAAGCTCAAGATGAAGACCTGGGAGGGGTTAGAATATGAGGAGAGAGCTTGACCCCACTAATTATATTCTTGAAGTCATGGCTGTGTCAGGTTGGCTCACCCCAGAGCTAAGCATATTGTTACAATGCCCTGCAAAATGTCTTCATTGAGCCAGAACCTAGTGCTATTCTCTTAGCATCTTGCATTTATAGAGGATTGGTACATAAGGAAGCACTGGAATGTGGCAATTATAATGATACATGTTCTCTGCTTTGAAGATAAAGGTCATTTTGGATATTTGTAAAATGTACATGCTTAAGTCCCATACTTGGCAGTTCTGATTCAGTACATCTAGAATAGTAACTTGGGAGTCTGTAATTCTGTGTATTCTACAACTGATTCAGATGTACCACCTTTACAAAGAGCTGCCATATTTGCCATATTTTATCTGGTTCTAGAACCTGTGCACTACAGATCATGCTGTTATTTAGGCCTATGTATTTGTACAGATGTTGAGAACAATGAAACTCCTAGGAAAACCAGCTGTGGCAATAACTAATCTCAGTTCTCTGACATGGTTCTCTGTTTTTTGGTGGCCTTGTTCAATTTATCAGTTTTAAAGTGTTTATTCTGCATTATGTTCAAAATTTCAAAGCCTTTTCAAATTATCCTAAGAGTAGGTTAGTTAAAATTTCTGAGTAGGTGTTGTCATACATATTACAATGTGGGAGGAAAAAATACAGAGTTTTTCTTATCCTCCCTATACCTCACTTTTGTCACCTGTAAACTGGGAACCATGGAGATTAAAACTGAACTACTTCATAGTGTCATTTTTATGATTAAATGAGCTCACCCATTTAAATACTTAAAATGCTGCCTTGACTATCTAGGCCACTCAAATGCTAGTTGTTATTCATGACAGTAATGGATTTCATTTTTTTTATTGAGAAAAGATATTATTTATGCCAAAATCCTTAAACCTGTCTTCCAGAGGGAGCTTTGGAATGATGGACTATATGCTAACAGCTCAGTGTTGAGCACTAATGAAGTATCAAATTTGAAAGAATATTTCTATTTGTTTTGGTGGATTTTTTGAAAATATAGTACATTTCTTGCTGAGATTTCTATTGAAGCTGAAAAAAATGAACTAAGACTATTTTCAGAGTCTTTGTGGGGAGAAATGCAAATTCTGTTTCTTAGCCAAATTTGTTTTCATTCGGATAACAGCATGCAGTGAGCTTTAATTTTATTAAGAATGCTGTTTCACATTCTTTGGAAAATAGCACAGAAGTAGGTGGTGGTATTCCTATCACATCATCCTCCATGCCCTGACCTCACAGGATGTTTACAGTCTGGACGTAGATTGCTTCCATGTTTGATGTGCATGAAGAAATTTGTGATAACCAGCCTATATGCCATATCCAGGGACAAAACACTTAGAAACAGCCTATCACAAATCCCCTTCAAAATAATGTATTTTGAAGACTTTCTATGCATGAGAACCATGACAAAGAAGACCTATTCATATATAATTGATAGAACATATTTTTATTGCTAGGCTTGAAGATAATTTTTTAAACTTATTTCTATTCCACTGTGAGTCTTCTAGAATCCAAGTGTTTGTAATTATGGGGCCTGTGATGATTGATGTAAATTTATGCGTTACAAAAATTCTTATAATAATACCAAGGAAGAAATCCTTACTGTTTAGCACAATGTAGGGAATGAATAAATATTTGATGAATAAAAGTGGTTTGAAATGTAAACAAAGACCAAATTTTGCTGGTGTTCCTCACTGTGAAGTTTAGTATGAAAAAAGTAGTTATTATTATTTTTTTTAGTGGATCTACACTTCAGCCATATTTTACACATGATGACTTTTCTTAATTCTGACTTGTTTCCATATTTTGCTACAAAGAATCATGGCAATTGCAATAAAAACCCCAAGATTGTGATATTTTATTTATTGTGTTCTTTGCCTGTTCTTTATTATGATATAATCATAACCTTGTAAAATGAATTATCATACAAGAGAAAATGAAGGCTTACATTTTTGAATCATCAATAGGCATTGTATGTATTTTTTAAATTCAAATTACTAATTTATGGACTGAGCAAAGAGATGAAGAATGTAGCTTTTGGTTTAACTATATACAAATTACTGTATGACCAGCCCCTCTGAATTGTTCATTATTTTTGTTTGGTTTTGATGACCAGCCCCTCTGAATTGTTCATTATTTTTGTTTGGTTTAGTTGACCTGGGATTCAGGTCAATGCATTTGCCATGATATCTATCTGTCAAGCTCTCTCTCTCTCTCTCTCTCTCTCTCTCTCTCTGTAAGTGTGTGTAGATAGATAGATATAGATATAGATATAGATATAGATATAGATATAGATACAGATATATAGATATAGATATAGATATAGATATAGATATAGATATAGATATAGATATAGATATAGATATAGATATATAGACACATTCTTCATGACTTTTTGGTTACTTTTTATACTTAGCCACTTAGATATAATGCTCCTTCAGAATGTTCATTGCTAATGAAGGGACGTGGTTTTTTGAGGGACCATGATGTTAAAGTTTGGGAAAATCTGTACACCTTATCAGTTTCTCTTATCTTGCCACCCCACTCCTTTTCTCTTCTCCTCCTCCTCTCATTCCTTCTTTCTCTTCTCACTCCATTCTGACTAACAATGCATATTCACATACTAAAGAGTTTGAAAACTCTTGTAATTTATAGAGGTTGACCTATTTTTGTTTAAAGCATTATCTGATCACATTTTCAGTGATTAAGTGTTACATATTTTTTGTATAAATTATACATTTTTCTGTTCATACATTTTCTCCTTAATCCATTATTTATTTAGAGTTTAGTACCTGGAATAGACAATGTAACCATATTTACAACGTCTAATCTGAATTTCTGGTCTAACAGAACAACTTTGATGGAGAGAATAGTTATATTTTGAGCTCCTCTGTTAGGGCTGGTGAGAATACTGAAGATATTTTAGGAGAACACCTTAATGTATATAGCAACGCTTCATATTTTTGTTGTATACAACAGTTTTTGAAGTGCATTTGAGTGTATGTTCTCATTTTGTTCTCTGAACAGTCTTATGAAATTATTATTCCCACTTTGTAGACTGTAACATGCATGCTTAGAGAAGAACATAGGGTTTATAAAGGCATCCAGCTTACAGGCCCTTGTACTGGAACACAGCACTTTCCAGCTCACAAGACATATTTACGAAGAGCATGTCTTGCCACTGAATTGGACAACTCCTCTCCTCTTGATTCCTTGCAGTGCTAGAAAGGACTCTTTCCTAGGAGTTTCAAATTTTTTACATGCATTATTTGGATTATCAATGTATACCTAAGTAAGATTACAGTACAGTTTATAAAGTTGTTAAACTCGTGAAAATAAATGTTTCATTTGAAAAATTAAAAGTTGCCTTTTGCATTCTACTTATGTCAGTCAACAACACCCCCCACCCCCCAAAAAAAGTTAGAGAAGAAAAGATAACGAGAAAGCTTTGAAATCAGCACAGTTTATTTAAATGTTTGCTATTGACTTGTGGTTTTTTTTTCTCCATTCATGTGTTCGGACAACATGTGTAGTATGTGTGGTGATTCTGGAGTCACACTGCCACAGTTCAAATCCAGTCTCCACCATCTAGCTCTTTGACCTTAGATACATTCTTAACTACTCTGTGCCACATTTATTCACATTTACAATGGAACTTTAAAAACTTTTTTTAATGTTTATTTATTATTAAGAGACAGAGAGACACAGAGCATGAGCAGGGGAGGGGCCGAGAGATGGAGAGACACTGAATCTGAAGCAGGCTCCAGGCTCTGAGCTGTCAGCACAGAGCCCAATGTGGGGCTCAAATCCACAAACCGCGAGATCATGACCTGAGCTGAAGTCGGACACTCAACCGACGGAGCCACCCAGGCGCCCCTACAATGGAACTTTTATAGAGCTTAATAAAATTGTTGTGAAGATTAAAATTATTATTACATTAAAAGTACTTGACATATAGAAGACACTCAATAAATATTAGCTATTGATCTTCCTTTTTGTTCTTTTTGTTGGGAGACATTTTCTGTAAACCTGATTAAGCTATTAGACTCTAAGCAAGTCTTGTCACATTTTGACCAGATACAATTGTTTTAAGGACAAAATAAAATGGAATATACAATAGTGCTTGGTATGTAGTAGGGAATAAAAGGTGAAGAAATGTATGAAACAAAAAAATGTCAAAAATAAATCCTTCCAAGCAAATTTGCATTTCTCCTGTAGGATTAAGAGGGAAGATGGCTAAATCTAAGCTCATTGCATTTAAGTTGTCAAACTATGTAGTTGGTGGAATCTGTAATTCAAGAATTGCACAATTCCTTTGGGTTTAAGAATCTGTTTATTTATAAATTCATGTTTCAATGGAAAATTTCAAACAGCTCCATAGCAGAATAGCAGAGAATTTGTGAGCAAGTCAAAATTTATGATAGAAACTTAAAGTACCATTTGAGAACATTTCTTTCCAAGAAGATGATCCTTAGAAAAACATCAATAGGTCCAATTAGCAATCGTTATTGAAGTATCTGTATTTTTGAATTTTTTCCAATAGTTTTCTCAGAAAAGCTTATGATTAGCCAATCTGTAAAGATTAAAGTTTAGCACAGCTAAGTTGGAAATTCTAGGAATGTAGGGCTAATAAAACTTTCAATATTTTCTTCTTCTTGCTCTTCTTTCCTTGTCCTCCTCCTCCTTCTTCTCCATGCTTATGATTCTGTTTTTATTTTTAAGTTTTTATTAAGATTTTTTCTTTTTTTGGAGCAGTTTTAGGTTCACAGCAAAATTGAGCAGAACGTGCAAAGATTTCTCATACATCCTCTGCCCCCATATATGTATCGCTTCCTTCATTATCAGCATCACTCACTGTAATAGTACATTTGTTACAATTGATGAGCCCACATTGACACATATAATCATCCAAAGTCCATAATTTGCATTAGGGTTCACTCTTGGTGTTGCATATCCTGTGAATTTGAATGAATGTTTAATGACATGTATTCATCATTATGGTATTGTACGGAGTATTTTCACTACCCTAAAAATCCTCTGCTCCATCGATTCTTCTTCCCTCCCTGGGAATCCCTGGAAACCACTGATCTTTTTACTATATCCATAATTTTGTCTTTCATATTTTCGTATAGTTGGAATTGTATAGTATGTAGGCTTTTATAATTGGCTTCTTTCACTTAGTAATCTGCATTTAAGGTTCCTTCCACAATAGCTCATTTAATCTTAACATTGAATAATATCCCATTGTCTGAATGTACCATAGTTTATCCATTTGCCTACTGAAGGACATCTTAGTTGCTTCCAGGTTATGGCAGTTGTGAATAAAGTTGCTACAGATCCACATGCAGGTTTTGGGGTGGATGTGTTTTCAAGTGATTTTGTTTTAATATCTGTATTCTTCCTCTGAAGGGGATGATAAGATACTTTGAAAGAGTGATTCATCACACCATTGGCACGTCAACTTCTATGACATCAGTAGTTAATCACTTGGCATCACCCTGAGAGAATAAGCAGAGAGGGGTTACTGCGTGGGATGGGGCACCCAGAAGAGGCAGGTTTCATGCAGGAGACAGAACAGGGGCCCTGGATGGAGAGGCTGGAAATTGAAAGGGAGATGGTGGCACAGATAAGCTTCTCTTCGTCTTCACAAACCCCTTCCTCTTTTTTCTCTTACCATCTTAACTTTGTTCAGTTCTGCAAGCCCAGGCTATTATGTTACCACATGACTTTGTTTTTAATCTATTTAACTTGTTTTATTTTCTTTGCTCTTAAGACAATTTTATTTCACTGCGAATACCGATATACTGTGAAACAATGTGATATTATGTCTTGTCTGTCTTTAATCAACTATTTCCTATTTGTCTTATTATATCCTGATGACCACAGCTGCTTCTCTGGATCACTAGCTTTGGCAGAAGGGTGTGTATGAACCTTCCATGTGCAGATAAAATAATCTAGAAAAAAGTTTCCCAGCATCCCAGAAATAGTAATGCCCTACAAAGAGATCTAAATTATTATGAGGGTAGCTACTTGTCTCATTAACATCAAAGACCTCAGTTTCTCTTTCCACACTCAAATACAAAGAGTGAGAAATAATATGATTATAGTAACATTTTAATTTTGATAATATTCATGGCACTGTGTAGCTGAGGCCATGGTCTTTTCTTTATCTTTCCATCCCTGTCTTTTATCTAGTTCCATAGGGCATTGTCAGATCACTAGATAGGCAAACTGATGAGTTTGATTTACATTAAATGGTTAGAAATTGTTCAAGGCTTAATGTAATATTTCTTATAGTGGCAGTGTTGTGGAGGAGAATTTTTTGTTTTCCCTTTAAGGTTCTTGTGACTCATTGAAGAATTAAACTGACATGAGATAGATTAACAACAGAAAATCACATTTAATTACATATGTGTAAGGAGTCCAGATAAAGAAGAGAGATTCCAAAGACAGGCATAATGAGGTATATATGCCCTTCTGGACTAAGGAGAAGGGGGTAGGGGTCTGGGGCTACAATGGGAAGGACGGCAATTTATAGGAAGAATGGGAAAAGTAAATGTTTGGTAAACGAATGTTTTCTGGGCCATCCAAAACCAACAGGACATAGACGGGAATTTTAACACAGAGACTTTGCTAAATTCCTCCCTGTCTACCACACCTCATTCATGTTATGCTATAGTTATCTATGGTTATAACTCCCTTCCTGAAACAGGTCTAAATCTAAATTCTTTTAGGCAGTTGTGGGGGAGTCAAAAAGAAAAAGTTTTGATTAAAAATAATTAGCTTAAAATAATCCACATGCCAAAAAGACGTGTTATGGGGTGACAAATTTTGCTCCCCTATAGCAGCATAAGCTATCATTACTATTTTACCTCTGTTCCTGATTTCATCTCCAAGTTAAACCCAGAAAAATCTCAACAAACAATATTTATTTTTGGTGGCAAAAAAGAAGTAAATACATTGCCATGAATTACCATTCATTGGAACAAAGTTGTGAGTGACAGCTGAAGATAGATGATTTGCTCCATCCATTTTTTAGGGAGCCTGTTCTCCATTTAACCCAGGTGCAGGAAATATATACTTCCTTAGCAGATGGTGGACTGGAGGTGATTACTTATAGGATCAGTGTGCCCCACCATATCACCTCAGAAAATGCTCTGTAAGCTGGGAAATTGAAGACTTTGCACTCCTATGGTCTTTCCAGAAACATTGTTTTATGATTCCCACTATCTGGAGAGCGAAACATCTTTTAAGCATTCTGCAGAATTCTTGCCCGTGTTTGGGCTGTTCCTTAAGTTCTGTGTCTAAGCTAATATAGTATAGCCATATAGTATTTAGAGAATATAATGAACAATTAAGCAATTAATAAAATATTTTTATAATAATGCCATTCTAAGTGATTTCCAAAAGAATGCACTGTAATTAAGATGATGTCTTCAAGTTTTTAAACTGTGTTCCCATGGAGATGGGACTTTCAGCTTCTTGTAAAGGGCACATCACCAAAATAATACACGAAAATGAAGAATGACATTATTAAAATAGAAAACCTAGTCTAAGTATATTCATTTCTTAAATTTAGCATATTCTGATTTATATATGCAATGTTAAGAGAACAAAAACCCACTTTGATTTTCTTAAGTGTGCTTTTCTCCACATTTTCTTATCCTTCCTCCCTGCCCACAGATGATGGAAATTCAGCAAATGGTTGTCACTCTGATACACCATCTCATTATTTCCTTTCACTATTGTACCCTGTGTTGGATGCATTATTTTTAATACAGTGACTCTGCAAGGAAAGCAATGTTATTATCATCTTTATTTTGCAAAAGAGAAAGCTGAAATTGAGAGAAGTTAACATATGCAAGCACTGGTTGGTAAGTGGTAGAACCAAGTTTGGGACTTAAGTCTCTTAATTTTAAAACCCAGCTTCTTCCACATACTGAGATGTGTTGCTTCCTCAGGATCTCCTTCTTCACTGCAAACATTAAAAAGTGTTTAGTAAATGCTTATTGCATACATAAATAAATGAATTAACCCCCTTTTTTTTTTGTAAAAGATAAGCACAAGCTTCTTTTCTTCTCTGAATTTACACCTGAGAAGAAGTAAATTCTGGACAGAACACTTGTTGATTAGACCCAGCTGTGTTCTCTCTGCGGCAATAGGTACATCTGTGTGTGCTGAAATGTAGACCTTACCAGGCTGAAGTTGTCTTTGAAACTCCTTCTCTCTTTGGAGAAATGGCCCCTGCCTTCATGCCTGGTGCCATCTGCTGCCATTTTCACTGTTTGGTTTAATGGCTTCACATCAATTTTATTTTGTTTCAAACCTGTTATATAATATAAACCCACTGTGAGAGAATGTTCTGTTTCTAAACTGAAGTGAGGAGTTATGCTATTTCAACAATGTATTTAGTAAAGAGAGATGGTTCGTTTAAAGTGTGAAAGTAACTAAATAGGGCCCTGAGGTAGCAGCCACACCGTTTTCTTTTTCTCTACTCTAATGCCGCTTAATTTTAGAATGACTTGACTCTTTCCTCCGCTTCAATCCAGGTATATTTTTTAATCACTCAAAATTTGAGAGCTTTTAGATTATGAAATTTTGTGCTCAACTTTGGCAGCATTTCTATACAGAATTGGAAAGGACCGTGTTCTTTGTATCTTCTCTGTCTAGCTTTGGAAAACTTAACTCATAAGCTTTATCTTACTGTAGTGTATGTATTCAGGGAAGGAGGGGAAAAGAGAAGACAAGGTACTTATTTGTTTAGATCACTCCCCTTAGGAATCTGATTATCAGTCTACAGTACACTTAATTATAAATAAGTTGAATCTTTTATTAAAATTATTAATGTATCAGAATGTTAAAGCAAGATATAACTCATTTTTAAAGCTCTTATCCTAATAATATATGTGTAAAATTGGTGGAAAATTTTGAAGGTCTCTATAAAAATATTTAAAAGAACATCTATTTTGACCAAAGTATATTTCTAAATCATATCCTAAAGAAATAACTTGAAACATGTATACAGTTATAAGTACAAATGTTTACTGCAATGCCCAATGAAACCACAAACTCATGAACATTAAACTCAAAGAATAAACTTCAATTGACAAAAGGAAATTGGTTAGAAAATTAACCAATAGAATAGTATGCTATTTAGCCAACAAAAAATGATGTTGTATCTATCTATCTATCTATCTATCTATTTATCTATCTATCTATCTATCTATCTATCATCTATCTATCTATTTAGCTAGCTAACTAGCTAGCTAGCTGAGTCTTTTACATGGAAAGATACTTACAATATATTATTAAAGGGGAGTTAGCATATAATATTCAATATGATCTTATTTATACAAACGCAACTATATGTGGTAAGGGTATGAAAGAATATATCAGGTGTTAAAAATGTAATATATGTGGAACTATGGTTTCTTTCTCATTAAACTTTCCTTTCCATTTTTTTTCCTTTCCATTTTTATTTCAAAGAACACATATGGCATTTGTATTAAGGGAGGGTTTTTTTTTTATTAAGGGAGGACTTTTTTTTGTAGTTTTACCCTCCGAACCAATAAATATTCAAATTTGTCTAAATTTTCAATTACTTTTCTGTAAATCAGGGTGGATATATCTGATACTCATTGATGATATAATATAGATCTAGAATTTATAAAATTAAGTCCTAGACCAGAGATAACTGACAAATGACTCTCAATCTTTTCCACCTAATTCCATAAATGAATTAGGTTGTGATGTTGCATATCAGTTTCACTGGTCTCAAATCTCCCTACTGAACACGTGTTTAAATTATATTATATAGGTGAGTTCCCATAACAAGTTCAAGAGAACATTTGTCCACATTCTACCAAACACTAACATTTACATCCAGATACATACTTACTATGTATGTAGGCAGTCTGTTGTCCTAGTACGTGACCTAAAGGCAATAGGACATTTACATGATTAAGCGTCAGCATTGTTGTATTTTCCCAGTGCAATATGGCAGGTCTTTCTATTACCCCTTTCCTAAAATATGTATTGATTAATGGTAAGACTTCTTTAATGGCAAAATAAAATTAAAAAATACCTTAGGAAGTGCATAAATAGCACCATTAAGCACTGAAGTCTGTTCATTAAATGGACATTCACAGAAATGATTTTAATAATGATAGAATGATTTAGAGAGCCCTACCCTAACTTGAGAAATAAGAAGTTCAGAAACTGTGGGCAGTGAAGAATGGATCAACATGTTTTCAAGAGAAATAGATCAGAAGACCATTCCATAGCTTTACCTGACTTTCACTAGAGTCCCCAGGAGCTGGTATATACCCAGCACGAACCAATTACTACTACCAATTAGATGATAATTGGTAATACAATTTTCTTGTAATTTTCTATTGGTGATCATGAAAATATTGTCTCATAAGACAGAATTAGAGGATGTCTAAACTTCTATACAATTGATTTCTTTATTTTTGTGGTAATTTTCACATAAATTACAAGCACAGATGCAGTGAGATAGGATGACTCACTTGTGGTCTATAGTCTGGTCTCCTCTCTAACTTGACCCTCAGTGGGGTCCAAGGCTCATCATCACTTTATATCCTGCTTCTCTCACTTCTTTCTTCTTCTGCCCCAGTTTATTCTAACAGATAACAAGATGTCTTAGAAGTACAATAGGATCTCATTATAGCTCTCTCAGTATTACATTAACTTAGGTACATCACCAGGAGGATCACGTCCTTGGAATATAACAATACAGAGTAAAAGATCAATAACCACCTGTTGTTATTATGAAAAGAATCACAAAATCATAGGCATTTTCCAACGTCCTATCTCTGTAGGGTGTGCCCCCCACACCCTCACAGAGGTGAACTCTTTGGCATTTCACTGCTGCACAGCTTGATTGATGGGAAGAGTTTGATCAACCCTGTTTGACAGATAAAGAAATAGATTCACTGAGTCATTGAATGTCCCTATCTGTTGGATAGCATTAGAGTAGTGATGGGACTCACCTCTCCCCATCCAGCTGTGATAGGTGCCTTATTGTTCACTCACTACCAGTTCAGAAACATGCTCACAGTTTTGCAGTTGGCCCGCCCTTATCTTTATCCCATTTCTTACATCTATACTGTGTTATAAACACATTCATGACTCTTGGATCAGTGGGCACATTTGCCTCAGAGGTACTTGAACACATACACTGGACCCTGTGCATTTTAACCAGTTTTCGCCATTTTGGGATTCAGAGAGAGTGAAACCTGAGTTCATCATTATTCATGAGAGCCCTTCTTCCTTTTCTGTTTTTTATTTCCTCTAAAACAAATTCACACAGTTTTGCTAGCTGAAATAACTGCACTGGGGATATCAGTTAAAAACTCTGTAAGTGTCATATCCTAAGTTTTTTAGGAATTTAATTTCTATTTAACCTAATGGTATTTGTCCACCTCTCAGAAGTACGATTTTGTGACTCATATTTCAGACCTTGGTATTTTCCAAGGTTTTTGGTTGTTTATTTGGCCTGATATCAGATATCAAAAGGCCTATAAATTGCAAAATTCAACTTGGTTACTTTTGGTTGGTTTGTTTCTGCACTTAGGTAGGATAAGGGGGAACCACCTTTTATAAAAGGTGGAGAATTTCCTATCAGATTTTTATAACAACTTGTGGTATTTATAAAATCGTTTTTCTATCAGAGTTTCACGGCGTAATTATAATGGATTAAAAATAGATGCCCTCACGTGGTGAAGTTTTGAAACTTTTCTGTAAACCTGAACTTATTGTTAAATAAAAAGTTATCATTAAAATCTAGCAATAAAATAATCTAATCTAACAATACAAATCACTCACTGCTGATGTTCTTGATTAATCAGTGAAATACAGCCACCTTCTATTTACTTCCTCATCGGTCTTTATATCCTAACTCGTTATAACTGCATGTAATAATTTTCTTTTCGAAAGTTCACATTAGGCCACTTTGCTTTTATGAAAGACCTACACTGGTACTGGTCTTGGTTAACCAGAAGAAATCCAAAGAGGATTTTTGCTTTTCCAAAATGGTAATTGCTTCTTCGCTTCACACGACTTTGGCTTACAAAAGGTTTCATAGGAATGCTCTACTTTCAGGGAGTGGTAAAATCAGTATTTTATTTGACCAATTAGGTTTTTTTAAAGTTTATTTACTTATTTTGAAAGAGAGGGAAAGCAGGGGAGAGGTAGAGAGAGAGAGAAAGAGAGAGAGAGAGAGAGAAAGAGAGAGAGAGAGACTCCCAAGCAGGCTCCACACTCTCAGTGTGAAGCCTGATGTGGGACTCGAACCCATGAAACGTGAGATCATGACCTGAGCCAAAACCAAAGATCAGACGCTCAACCAACTGAGCCACCCAGGTGCCCCTCCCCAGTAAGATGTTTTTTAATAAACTTCTTATTTAAGAATAAGTTCAGTTTTACCCAAAAGTTGCAGAGACAGTGCAGAGAGCTCATGTGTGCCTGTTCTTTAGCATTTCTCATTGCATTGTCCCCAGTTCTGTCGATAGAATATGCCTCATTCATTTCTCAAACCCCTCTTAGCACTAAGTACTTGTACCTTTTACTTACTCATTGGATTTCAGTAATGGAGGGTAGATGGACAATCGGAGAAGCACATTTTAGCTGATTCGTATTTTATAAATAAACAAGAGTGGTTGTTGTAATTATTACAAATACAACACAGCACCTACTTAATAGAATGGCAAGTCCAGGAACACGCTATCGTTTATTTTCTAGGTGATTATAATGGTGGCTTTAGTATGCAAAGGTTTTACCTAAAACTTTGAGAGAGCTAGAAGTTGGTTCATTTCTCCAAATTGATTACATACAAGTTATAGCAGGAATAATCTGTCAGGAAAGATTGACATTTATCTCGTATGTGATATCTGCATAACACATTTTACAAGTTAGTTTTTAAGATTAATTCACATCATAAAATTTTTTCAAGTTTGGTTAGTAATGAGAAGCCATTGAATGTGTGCCACCTAATGTCTTTTTTCAGCAGGCTTTAGAACTCTTATTTAGGAATCATCTTTGTAAATATTGTCATTAGCCACGTCACCAGGATAGAGCATATGCTGATGTGCACTGCCCTTCAAAAACCAATCAGAAAAAACACACATAGCATATTGGAAGGATCAGCAGGCTGATATTGTTCCTGTTGTGTGTAAAGAAAAGATGAAAAGAAAGAAATCTTGAAGCCGAGGCCACATTAAGGTATTTTGTATGGTGTCAGCATTGATCAGAGAAAGCTCTGTGTGAGTTTAAATGCTACTATTTGCATAGAGAACGCTGTAATTCAAAAGCAAAATCATCATTTCTTAGGCTTATTTGCATTTGATTATGTATCTATGTGGAGATTTTTATAACAGAGTCCCTAAATGGATATAAGAACTAAAAAGAAGTCCTCTCCGTGGAAAATAGATTGTAAAGCAAAACGAGCACCATTTGCATTTAATTTTGGATTGCTTCCTTAGAATAAATCCCAGGAATAAATGAAATCAAATGTCCAAAATACCAAAACATCATTCATTGCCTGACGTTCTAATGCAGTATCTTCTCTGGAAAGGAATTGATGCTTCTACATAAATGCTTGTTTCTCCAAAGGCAGATCAATGCCTGGAAGGGCCATGAACACAGATAGATACTTTGTCAAGGAGGGAGAACACTGCTGTAGTTGACAGGCCTTCAGATAGAGATTAGGGTGTGCTTTGACCAAAGGCTCACTGCTTCCAAAAGGAGGTTCCAGGTCAAACATCTGTTTATGCCCGGACTTAGTCTATACATTAGCAAACTTGATGTATTCACATCTCACCTGATGAAGCAACTTTTTTTTACTCCTGTGTTGAATCACATAAACATAACATTCTAAAGTGACTCATCTCTTTTCTTTCCCCAAACATAACCAGACTCATAGGAAATGTCTGGGATAGATGTAGTTCCTTTTCAAGTATAAGCCTATACGGAATTCCTTTTCCCCTTGCTGAAGGCACTGGATGCCTTACCCCCCAACCTAATGAGCAAATATGTTACATATACACCTTTGCTTGAATAATGCCAGTCAATGCAGAAGTAGGGGCTCCAAATCCCCTGATGAGATCTGAGACTCACGCTGCTTGATTCAACTTGGTGGTTTTCTGTCAGTGGGGTAACACACAGTTTACCTCTCTAGGGAGAGGACAGTGAAGCAGAGGGGACAACAAAAACACCAGACAGTGAATTGAAGGACTGAGCTCTGTACTCCACTATGATCATTAACAGGATGGTGACTTCAGTTTCTTTGTTGAGTTTAACGTCTATTTTGCCCCTACAGGTGGGCATTAGAAACGTTTGACAAATCCATTGGTCTCAGCTAGAGGTTACCATTTTTGAAATCAGAAGAAAGAGAGCTGGCACAGGAAAGGTCATGCATTTCTCCTTCAGGTGTTTCTTAGTGCTAGAGTGTTTTCCAGGTTCTAATAGTAACCATGCTTCCAATTGTTCCTATGCCCACATTAACAACAACAACAACAAGCCAACTTTTTTTGCACCGAAAAGCAGCCACTTGGTTATGACATCTTTGATGTCATTGTGGTCCATGATCTCAAAATATGAATGTTTTTAGCTTAGCATTGTATTTCCATAGTCTCCTATTACCCTTAATACTCTCCTTTACAATGAAATGTTTGTCAGTAGAATCTCCAAGCCTAATGCTTGCTGGTTTTCCTGTCATAAGGCTTCCTTGATGAGCACCCATGACAGACAGAATTTCTTTCCTGGATTTTATCCCTTTTCTGGTTTCTGGAATCAGGTATTATGTTTAGGGTAATGTTCCTCATTTCTAATCATAAAAGACAACATAAAGAATTTTTTCAGTGTTTTATTTTCTTTGGAGTTTTTTTTTTCTATGTTCTTAAATGATCAAAACAATGTTTGGGCCATCATTCCTTTTAAATGTTTTCAAATTAATTTTTAATTGTCCCTATTCTGCCACTATATGTAAATAAACAGTTTTCAGTACTGTTCATCTTTCTTCTTGGTTTCCATAAGAACACTTTTTACTGTTTTTCTCTTTGTTTCCTGATTTAATTCTTCATCTCAACCCCAATGGTGTCTCTCTCCCTAAAGTCCAGCCTTGAATATCTGTTCTAGTCTCTTAGCCTTCTAAGGAATTCCTTGGCTTTTCTCTCTTGACTTCTTCTTCTCTGCATATAGGTGACCTTCCAGTCTTCATCTTCAGCCCTAGCTTCTCACTCATAGTTTCACTTTATTCCGGGACATTTCCATTGAAATGTCCTAGCATAGTCAGATTATAAGAATACATAATGGAGCGCTGTGCTCCTCTGAGATTACAAGTGTAGTATATAGCTAAACTGAAGGTTGGTATAAGCATTTGTATTCAGAAATATGGAAAGCAGTTATAAGAGGTCTCAGGGATGAAAATCTGGGGAGAGATCAGGGTCATGGAAAAAGGGAGAAAGCCAATAACAAAGGATCAATAAAGCCTCAGAATATTTACTTGAAGATGTATTTACTTGCCATCCAGTTGTTATTTCCTCCCTTATAGTTACAAAAATAATACATACTTTTGAAAAACATATGGAAATCATAGCAAACTACAAATTTACCTGCAATATGAACATCTAGAATTAATGGTTGTTAGTATTTTGTGTGTAACCTATCATACTTCCTCTCTTATGTTTACAAATATTTGAATCATAACATAACTAACTGCCTTTTGTAACGTTCTTAAACAATATATCATAAATGTCTTCACATGCTGTGAAATAGTGTAGAATATAATTTTTTGTGTGTAAACTGGTTCAGCATATAGGTTTACATGATTTAGTTAGCACATTTCTTATTGTTGGAAGTCTAGGTCATTTAAGAGAGACTTTCATGAAATCCAAGGACCCATTTGAGTGACCCACGGAGAGAGCCCTTTTGAGTTGGTCTTTAATGGCTAAGGTAGAGAGGGAGTGTGAGCCACTGAAAAGAACCAGATACGGGCTTCCAAGCCTGGCACTTTACTCATCATCTATATGACTTTGGATAAGGGACTGTACATCTCTGGACTGGTTTTCTTTATTTATAAAATTAGAATCTTGGGTTAGTTTACCTGTTAGATGCTTTCAGTTCTGGCCTTTTAAAATTCTATGTGACTGAGGATAATGCATAAAGAATATTTGGAATTCTTATGGAAGCCCAGAGATATGAAACTTGAGGCGAAGGTCCTGGAATGAGGATAAAAATTACAAAACCCCACCCATTAATGAATTCTGTGTCCTCCCAACCCCCATCTTTGGCAGGCAGGTGTTTCTACCAAAAGAATCCACTTTGAACATTAGTTTGGTGATTTTAGAGAATGGCAAGATGATAATGGAATAGAGAAGATATAAAAATCAGAACCAGCTTATGTTACATGATACTGTAGGTGACCTGCTTATCACACTGTGGCTCCTTGGCCTCTAAATGACTCTGTACACATTTGTAGATTCTCTTCATCTTTTATGAAACATATCCAGAAACTCAATTGTTGCATACCTGAAACTAATATAATATTGTATGCTAATTATACTTCAATAAAAAATGGGTTTTGATTTTTAAAAACTTATATTCTCCATTAATAAAATCTCAAATTAGAAAATAAATACTGCAGATGATTAGATAACAAAGTTGAGGTTTTCTCATTTGCTACTTTCTAAATTATGCCTCTCTCTACCTCACCCCGTCCTATCCCTTGTGCTCAGATATCCTCAGATGCACAGTTGAAATGTCACCCTGGAGTTAAGAAATTATATGCATCTCTTAGGATAGTAAGATTAAATTTTGCCTTATGTACATCTTGGGGAAAAAAAAGAAATGAATGTTTGCTAAGCATGATGTATAAACAGCCACGAATCTAGGTGATTCATGCTTGTTGACATAAGTAATTCTGTGGGGTAGGTATCATTGTCCATCACTTAAACCCTGGTGGAGAGAGGTTCAAGGCCATACGGCAGAGCTGGGATGTAAACTATGTTTTACTTTACTCCAAAGTTCTTTCTGTTGCACCATGATCATATGCATATGGCAATGGGATGGTCCAACTTTTATGCATGTCTGAAGATTTGCAGTGTGTGAGGGTGGAGGAGAAGAGTTTCTGAAAGTCTTACACAGCAGTTGTAAACGAATTTCAAAAATCCTTCAGAATGATAAAACAAAAACCAACCAGTAAACAACAAATGAATTTTTATGATCCAATTTTCCTCTAGTATAATTTCCTTTTGTATTTAGGATGATTGTATCCCCTGCCATAGTCCTGTTTGATAGCTATGAACCCAGTGAAATTAATAGCTCACTATTTTCTCCAAAGTGCCCTGGTTTCTGTGATAAATAATGTGATTTTTCTATTTATACTGGTCATCAATTATGAAAATCTGTATGGTCCTAGGTCAGAAATCAACAAGGGCCCAAGAGATGACATTAAATCCCAAGGCATAATTGCATCAGGACTTCTGACAGTCTTTGATGTTGTCCTTCTTGTCTTGATAGTAACTAGAAGTCATATGGGGCATTCTCCGTCTAACAATGACTTTCATTAGTTTCTGCTACACCCTCAGTGCTTTTTAATGTGAATTTAGTTCTTTTGAGCAGTGTAATACAATTGAATGAAATGGAGTGTAACATTTTAATCCAGTTAGGAAAACCAAAAGGCTTTCGAGGTATTTTTAAAGTAGGTTAGAAAGCTGCAAGCCTTGCAAACAGGGGAGCAGTGATCTCTTCCCCTTTGTGACCCACTCTTCCATTCCCAAAATACTGAAACATCTCAACACCCAGACTTTGCTTCTGCTGAAATTATGTTACAGTTGGTAATGGCAGTGGTTGTTAAAGAGTGGTCCCCCAGCCAGCAACATCAACATCCCTTGGGAGCTTGTTGGACCCATCCCAGACCCACTTAATCACAATCTCTAGGACTGGGACCATGAAGCACGCTCAGGTCTGAAAGCCACTGCTGTAATGCCAAGAAACTGTCAAATTGGCAGTCTCTGGGAGAAAAATAGTATTATGCATGCAACATAATTGTATTTAAATTGAGTAAATAAAAAAGAACATAGCTGCCTTATGATATGTGCAGGTGACTGAGACTTGCACAAGTGGTAATTAATCATCTTGAGGACTCTTGATACTAGGAGGTCTGATAGCTCCAAGACCATAATAAAAGCAACATTTCTTCAATTAATTTGTATTTGGGACCTACTGCATAGCGGGCCCCATTCTAGAAGATGATACAGTTGTGGGCCAAACCAAAGGCCCTACACTCATAGAGCAGGGGTGTTTTTTTCTTCTTATTTTTTTTTCCTATTGGGGGAAAACAGGCAACAAACGCAGATCAAATACATCCATGTTTAGTAGCATATAGTGTCAAGACCAGTGCTGTGAGGTCCTATCAGGCTCTGTGAAGCTGGGTCAGAGGATGCAGAGTGGCTGGGGTGGGGGATGACTGCTGATTCAGCTGGCTTACAGATGCCCCATGTCAACCCTTCAGTCCTGCTGGTGTCCCTGGCAGAGGGCACTGCAGATACAAAGGCCTGGAAGCATCAGGCTCTTCCTGCATTGTTTTGCAATTAGATGCTGGTGGGTTCTGTAGGTAGGTCTGTGTTTGCAAGGTGGAAAAGATAGACCCATGCAACAGTTATTTTGTAAAAACAGCTTTTTTTTAGGGGGGGGGGACACTCATAATTTTGGAAATAAGAACAAAAGAAACCCAGGAGGAGACAGTGTAGAGCATCAGGAGTGCCTTTTATTTACTAGCGGCTGATCCCTAAGGTATTTGCAAACTGGATTTGGGGGGTGGCTGCTGGCTGTAGCATGAATTCATAAAGCCCAGTTCTCTATTCTCAGATCTCTGTGTTCCATTTCAGGGCAAGAGTTCCATCACACCAAAACCCTGAGTTATCTTTGATCTTGTTTCTTTCTCTTTTCCCCTCCAGTCTGACACCCAAGTTCATCAGCTGTATCCCCTGGATGTTTCTGTGACTATGTCCTCTCTTTTTTCTCTCATCATTTTCACCTGTGTTGTTCTAATAGCCCCCTAACTCATGTCCCTGCCTCCAGTCTCTGTCCACTCCAGCTCATCACCCACTACAGTTGGAGTCCAAAAACATAGGTGTTAGTCACAATCCTCTTCAGAAAGTTTCTCCATTGACACAATGCTGAGGTCCAATCTTTTCACCCCCAAAGTCAAGACCTTCTATAATTGGCCTCAAACTAATTTTCACTCTCATTTCCCATCTGTTCTACAACTTATACCAGTTCAAAACCCAAATAGGCCATCCTTTTCTCACCCAGTTTTCAAAATTCCTTTTTAAATTCAGGGTATGTTTCAAATGCCAGCTCCTCCATGCAGGATTCCCCGATTTCCCAACTAAAAGAGGGTATTCTCTGTTCTACTGAGGCAAGTTGGTTTTTCTTCTATTTAGTATTTAGTTTTGTAGTACAGTTCGGTGTTGATTTATATGTTATCCTAATTACATTATGACTTATTTTAGAGTGAACAACTAGTTTTAGTCATTTTTCTATCACTCCAAATCTTAGCACAGTGTTACACATGTAAGTACTTGTTAACTTGAATTTAATTAAGTATTAGAAGTTGGTGTGCTATATGTTATAAAATAAAAACATGATTTACCTCTTCCTGTAGCAGAATATTTGATGTACTGCCACACTTTTATTCCACTGAGGCTGGAAAACAATTTTCTTTTTCCTGAACATTACGTTCATATTTCTGAAGTTCTATTTACCAAGAACTTTTTTCTTTCTCTTAAAATATGATTCTTCTTGGTTTAGGGTCATGCTGCTTAGAGAAATTCCTCACATATCCATTTTATATTGAATAGCATATACACAAAACATGCATGCAATGAATTTCTTTCAAAAATGATGGAAAAGCAAAAAACTAAATGAAGCTTTCAATGCATTTTTTAGAAAATTACCGCCCTTCAGATTTTTTGACCACTTATACATGACAGTTGATAACAGATATTATGTTCCTTTAACTAGCAGATGTTCTCTTCAAATTGCTATGATTATTTTTCATCTTGTGGTTAAGATACTAGTACAAAGAATTTAAAGGAGAAAGATAGTTGTTTATAATGGTCTTGTAGTTGTATTAGCCATATATTAATGTGTCATGCCTAATTACATAACAATTCATAATGGTGCTGTTACTGGTCTTTTAATCATGGTGAGAATGTACTATAGAATTGCAAAGCATCTTTCAAATAACTAGGCAATTGACTCAGGAGGCACTAAGTTTTTCCATGAGGAGTAGCATGATATAATTGTAAATTTAGCAAAATATGTTTATTAGCTCATTTTTAATTTCACATGCTACTAATTTTATTTCCTGCAGTTCCTATAAACCTCAGATTACTTCTCATTATACAATTATATTATATTACTTAGGAAGTAAAATAAAAATTGCACAACTTGTGATTTATGGGCTTAAGTGACCTGTAGCTAATGATTTGATAATCTCTTGTGGCCCAAACCAATTTCTCTGGAAATTAAGAGTAAAAATGAGCCACAGCATCACACACAAAAGATCTTGTTATTTGTAAATTTAAAGAACAGAATTCATCAAGCTCACTAACAATAAATTCTCTCTGCCTTAGATTCTTCAAGGATATCATAAAAGTTAAAATGTAGATTTTTATCAAGATCTTTGCTGTACAGCCAACCCTAGAACAAAAACAAGAGGTATATATTGGTATTATTTCCTTCATTCATTTTTTAATTTATTAAATGATTTTTAGTCATTTTGAATACAAAGGAAAGTTGAAGGAACTACTACCTAACCATTACCTATATTCAATAATTATCAGAATTTTCTCTTTTTCTTTATCTCTTTCTTTGTGTATAAACACACACACACACTTGTGAGTCATTTGAGAGTGAGTTTCAGACATCATGATGGCATTTCATTTCTAAATACATCACTGTGCATCTTCTCAGAATAAGACCTCATTCCCATGTAACCACAATACCATATCACATGTAAGAAATGGCATAAAACAATACCCAGCCCATACTCATATTTCCCCAACTGTTCCAAACATTTCTTTCAGAGATTTTCTTTTCTTTATATTTTTTCTTCTTTGACTCTTACTGCCTTCTCAGGTTTTAACTGAGCATTGTATATGATCCCAGCTTCTCTCTTCTCTTTGATTATCAATTAGACTTTTGTTTTACAAATGTTTGTGGTTGCCCACAGTTTGTAATATACATTTATACTTAATGCATTTTTTTTTAATTTTTTGATGTTTATTTATTTATTTTGAGAGAGAGAGAGAGAGAGTGCACAAGGAAGACAGGGGCAGAGAGAAGGAGAGACAGAATCTCAAGCAGGCTCCATGCCATCATCACAGAGCCCAATATGGGGCTTGGACTCACAAATCGTTAGACAATGACCTGAGCTGAGATCAAGAATCAGGTGCTTAACTGACTGAGCCACCCAGATGCCCTGCATATTAATCAGATATTTTAAATTTCTCTTCTGGTCATTCTATTTTATGTATTTATTTATTTTGAGAGAGAAAGAGAGAGCATGAGTGGGGATAGGGGCAGAGGGAGAGAGAGAGTCTTCAGCAGGTTCCATGGTGAGTCTGCAGCTTAATACAGGGCTCAATCCTACCACCCTGGGACTGTGACCTCAGCCAAAATCAAGGGTCAGGGGGCGCCTGGGTGGCTCAGTCAGTTAAGCGGCCAACTTCGGCTCAGGTCATGATCTCGCAGTCCGTGAGTTCGAGCCCCTTGTCGGGCTCTGTGCTGACACCTCAGAGCCTGGAGCCTGTTTCAGATTCTGTGTCTCCCTCTCTCTGACCCTCCCCCATTCATGCTATGTCTCTCTCTGTCTCAAAAATAAATAAACGTTAAAAAAATTAAAAAAAATCAAAATCAAGGGTCAGATGCTCAACCAACTGAGCCACCCAGGTGTGCCATCTGGTCATTTAAAATTCTCTGCCACATCTGAGTCTTATTCTGATGCTTTGTCTCTTCAGACTGACTTTTAGCATGCTTTGTAATTTTTTGTTGAAACTAGACATGATGCATCACGTGGAAGGAACTTAATTAGAGGGCCCTTTGGTGTGGGTTTTTCTATTTATCTGCCTAGGATTTAGGCTGTGTGTCCTTTTTGCTATAGCTATGGTGTCAGGGATTAACTTTTCTTCTTTTCTTCTACTGTCCTCTCTCCCCTGATGTCATTGCACTTCCCTAGAGACTTCTTCTTATGTAGGTTGTGGTTCTTTCAGCTTTAATCCCTTCTTTCTATGTAGGAGCCCTATTAATGTGGTGGTAAGGTATAGAGGGAGGAGAAGCATTCTATACAGTCTTATGGTTAGAACTTGTGTTTAGTGAACCTGTTCCCCTGGCTTATCATCTTTATAAGTACTTTTCAACTTCCCTTCCCACATAGGTGACACGGGAAGGGTTGAAGGGACAGGAGTTGGGTATTTCCCTTTCTCCACTTGGGTTATTTGGTAAAACCAAAATTGGTTAGCCTCTGGTAAAATAATTTACTTTGAGGGCAGACATTGTAAAGGAGCACAGAGAGTTCTGGATATATTTCAGAATTGTTACTTCCCCTGTAACTCCTTAAAGTCCAAGTGAATTTTTTTTCTCTGAGAACCAGGTGCAACTTCTGGAGGTAAAACTCAGGAAATTATGTCCCCTACTTCCTAGAGTGTTTAAGTCTTACACTAGTCCACACAGAGCCTCCAACAATTCACCAACTACAGTTTAAGTGTTCCTATCCATACTGGCCCCATCTATGGACTTCTGGTCCTGGGCTTCTGCTTCTCAAAATATATGATTCTCTGTACACACCTGTTTTTTCCAGTTCTCAGGGAAGCAGTTTGCCTTGTGATCTCAATTCTTGGATGAATCTGTGAAGGGTTGTTGATTATCAGTTTCTTCAACTTTTTCTTATTGTGAGGGTGGGAATGACATTTTTTTTAAGTATATTGTATGTCAGATTAGAAACTTTTCTATGTGTGACCCAGGAACCAATCAGTGTTATTATGCCCATGTAGCCACCTTAATCTAGAAACTATTCAATTGAACTCAAAGTTCTTTAAAAATGTCATCGCCAATTGCATTGTACAAGTTTTACATTATGATTTTCTCAGATTGTTTCCTCATGGTAAGGACATCCTTTAGTGATATTGCAAAGGAAATTCAAGAATATATTGCATTTTGGGTAGCGATGGTTATACAAGTCTGTGACTTGCTAATAGCCATTGATTTGTACACTTTGGGTGAATTTTATGGTGAGTAGATTGTGTCTCAATAAAGTTCTTTCATAAAGTATGTATTGGAGGGCTGCCTGGGTGGCTCAGTTGGTTGAGTGTCCGATATAAGCTCAGGTCATGATCTCACAGTTTGTGAGTTTGAGCCCTGCATCGGGCTCTGTGCTGAGAGCTCAGAGCCTGGAGCCTGCCTCAGATTCTGTGTTCTCCTGTTCTGTCTGGCCCTCGCCCACTCATACTCTGTCTCTCTCTCTCTCTCTGAAAAATAAACATAAATAATTTTTAGAAAGGTATGTATTGATGGTATGTGATTAATCTTGATAAATTAACCTTCTATGAAAGATACAAAACAAAGTATTGTGATTGCATAAAGAAGTGCATTAGCATTAATATACGTGCATTACTATCACTTCTTTTCCCTCAAATTTAGATTCACTTGTGCTAGGATCTCTGCTGATTTTACTTAAGCTATCTTTCTTGATTATTATAACTACTTTGTGAAGTGTTTTATTATCTTAATGCTACAATGGAAAAACTGAGATGCTAAAAATAGTATAATTAAGATCGTGTGTCTCCTGATAAGCTGGGATTGATTTTAACCATTTTCTCAGATTATAATGTTATTTGTTGTTAATTTATGGTGCTGTCTCTCTCCCACTGCTGCAATCCTACTTGTCTAAGTCAGCATCCCCTGAGACCTATGCACAGCCAGTCCAGTAGAGGCACCCACAGCCCCACACTAAGGCAGTGCCAAGGACTGGCGCCTTTTGGACTCATAATCATGTCATATCTGAACTACAATCACTCCTAAGTACAAAATGGCTTTGAGGTGGGCAATAAACTGAGACATAAGTACAGAATTTGGCGTAAATCTGAACAGACATTTAATTAGAACAAAATCTAGAGTACACATATAAAAGAGTTTTGATACCCACCTATCCTAAATTATTGTTGAAAAGCATGTCTTCTCTTAACCACATAGGGTAATATCACTAAGCTCTGAATCAAGGTGCTAGCTCAGGGAGAGCGAGAGGGAGTCACCTCGTGTGCAAATCCATCCAATCAATCTCTAACAGCTGCCGGTGGTTCTGTGTGAAGAAGGAATGTGAGGCCAGAAGAGGTTTACCGTTCATGGACCATGTCTGCTGATTAGGAAGAGGCAGCACTCAAACCCTATATGTGCCAGCCCTAACTCTGAGCGAGGCCACCAATTGTGAAATGTAGACATAGATTCAACTGGAGTGTTTCTTGTTTGTGTTCTGAGCTTGGGCTCATAATATTTTATGGGCACTACAGCTCATGTGATTTTGAAAAGTTACTCTCAAATAAAAAAATCGACAAAAAATACTTGGGAGAAACTGTGAGACAGAGCTTTCTTAGAGCTAATTTATTAATCTTCTGATAAATCTGGCTTATGTTTAGAATGAGTAATAGAGAGAAGTTGGCAAGAGATTATAGTTAGAATTTCTTAGTGAAAGAACTTCTGGATGATGTCCAAAAGGATGAAAAACAATAGGTGCAGTGAGATATCTGATTACCTTTTACAGGAAGCTCCATGCTAGAAAACCCATTTAAAACTCATAAATGGTTGTAGGGGGAAATTTTTATGCTTGTTTACCAAACAGTTTAAAACTAAAACATATCTATTAATTAAAAAATATCACTGAACCTATGAAAAATGATCCAAAGTGACGTGTCTGTAAGTCAAACCAATAATTATATATTTACATACACAAAAATACATATGCAAGCATATATTGCATGGTCTATGCAAGCTTCATTTATTGAAGGATTAGCTGTAGAAGATCACCAATCAGTTAATTATTCCTGCCTAGTGGCTTTAGAAAATAGCCATTATGAAATTGACTAAGAATCATCCAGTATTGATGAAGTAGAAGGAAACATGTTGTGATGTAGGAAGCCAAAAGTACAACACCCTTCTTTATAATCTGTAGGGAATTTCCTATAGTCTTTCAGAAAAGCAAAAACTCATGGGTAATTGTTTTGTAGGTAGGAGGTGAAGATGAAAGGCACAAAAATCCACCTGACAGATTTTATTTGTGAGTTGGAGCTTTTAATAATTATAAACTAAAATTTTCAACTTCGCATACATTTAACACAGTGAAATTTACAAACAACCAGAGATAATACTAAATTTCCTGATTACTGTAAAGCCTGTTAACTCTGTAAACATATATAGCTGTTTTGGAAAAAGTACATTTGAAGTGAAGTAAGCGATTATCAAAAGATTCTTTTTAAATCAGTGTAGCATCAGAAGACTTGTAGGACTGAGGAAGACTGGTAAGTGTGATCTACAAGGCATTTCTCAAGCAATCAGTGAAATTCAGGCTTTTCCTGACATTGGGGAGTCAGACTCAATGTGACACACTCAGATGCTTTGAAAGCAATGAAACTTTATCTCAGGGGATAGTCTTCAGGTACACGCTGTCTCTCTGCTGATAAAAAGCATTTATTTGTGTGGGATTGAACATATTGGATAAGTTCGGTTTGTTTAGCACTATCCATGACATTAGTTAGTTACCCTGTCTTCATTTCTTCTTTCTGGGCTATTTTTACTGCCCAGCCTCTAGCTTGTGTTCCCACTGGCCAGCTTCTACACAAGTCTCCTGGGCTGTGGTCACCATCTCTGCAGTTAAACTGTCCTCTTGTTTTGTTATTCAACACCAGGTTAACTTTTGCTGATCTGATCACCATTTGTTTCCATTTCTGCTACAACCGTCTAAGACCCTGATTCATCCTCTTTCTTTGCTAATGACTCAGGATTTGTCTCATCTTCCCAAATCTGAATTATTGTCGTTTCCCATTTAAATGGAAGCATCTCTGAGAGATTTACTTATGGCTTTTTTTGCAAAAAAATATTGTTTTGTAAGCATTTCATTGATGACTCTAGGATAAGAATGAAAATAAATCACAGCTATTCACTCAACATTTAACAAAGTGCCACAATCAGTTGTAGTCACTGGTGATATATCAACAAGCAGGATAAAATCTATTCCCGTCCTTGTGGATCTTGTACTCTAATGGAGAGAGATGATCATTTAATCAGTGACTCAGGTAATGTTTACTGTGACTTTGCCTTTAAAAATCCTGATGAAACAGATTTAAAAGACTCCCTAGATACTTCTTTACAAAAATATGTTAAATATTGCATTCACAGTGGGTAATTCAGCATCCACATGCTAAGTGTTGTTCTACGTACTGAGGATAACTGAAAAAGAAAAAGGAGATGAAATCATGCATTCATGGATCTAACGTTTTTATAGAGGAAAAATGAAAATAATAACTAATAAAAAGATAAATCTGTAAAATTAAGGGCTAAATGTTGCCGTGAATGAAAATTAAAGCAGGGAAGGAGGAAGAGAGTGAAGAGATAAAGACTTTTAAAATATATGGCTCTTGATTTTGGCTCAGGTCATGATCTCGCGGTTTGTGAAATCGAATCCCGTGACAGGCTCTGCGCTGACAGTGCGGAGCCTGCTTGGGATTCTCTCTCTGTCTCTGTCTCTCTCTTTCTCTGCCTCTCCCTCACGTGTGCACACACTCTCTAAATACATACATACATACATACATACATACATACATACGTACATACACTTTAAAAATAAGAAGAAATAAAATATATAGTGGTCAGCCATACTGTCTCTGACAAGGTGACGTTTGAGTCGGATCCTCCGGGGAGTTGAAGGAAAAGAGGTGACAAGCTGTAACTAGAAGGCAGGTAGGAGACAGGGTCAAAATGGTACTCAGGGCAAGAATGTAGGATTTTACCCTGAGTGGAATGGGTGAATATGAAAGGATCTTTCATAGAGGAGTGTGCCATCTGAATTATGTTCTTAAAGATAGTATGTGGAGATCAGGTTGCAGCCTGTAGGTGACAAGAGTGGAATTAGGGTCACCAGTTAGGGGTCTTTCAGAATCATCCAAACCAGACGTGGTAAGGTCTTGGAGTACGGTGGTAGCAGTTGAAGTAATGGGAAATTCTTAAATCCTAGATATATTACGAAGGTAGAGCTCACAGAATTTCCTGACAGATTGGAGTCAGGGAAGGGAGGGGGATGCAAAATTAATTTCTTAACCTTGAAATTGGATTTTCTCTGCTTCATCAGTCTTCTGTGTGCATAAGAATCATGGATGTAACCCCAGGCTTGGGTGGAAGTTGAAGGTCTTCTGAAACCTTGCAGATGTGGCAGGAATGTTGAACATTACAGATCTTAAGAAGTAGCTATTTGGACAAAATTTGGGAGGAAATGGGAACTTGGCATACCATTTTATTCTAATTTAAAATATTTAAGCTGCATCAAAGTCTCTGTGCTTATTCAGCTTATACTCTGAGTAATTTTTATTGTGAACTGAATAGTAATAACTTCAAAAATCTATGCATAGCATTTTACAGAATGCCATTTGGAGCTACAAAAAGAGCCAGAGATAAAGATGAAAAACACATATTTTCAGGTTCCTTCATTTGAACCATAGATTTTTTTTTTCAAAAAGAAAAAGCTATTTCCATGGAAGATGTTCTCACACCATGAAGGACAGCACTAATGCATTAGGAATGTGTCATCTATGATTAATGCTGATGATTCAGGAAACAGCAAGATACTGAAATAATGGGATTTTTCTGCATTTTAGAAATGCAATCATCTTAACACATGGTCCATGGGATATTTTTATGGGTGTGTTAATTTTTTTTATTTCTAGAAGTTATTTAACATGAGAATGAATTCTATTAAAATAATAAAACACAAAGAAATTTAACTCCTCTTTTTCTAAACAGAAACCACACACACATATGGGAATTCAACCATTTTACTTAAGCTAACTTAAAAATTGCTAGTATATTGGGAACTCCCTCCATAGGCTAGGCATCCATTCATGGGTAAGTCCTTTTAGAGGTGATGGTCTGCTTATATAGAAACTAGAAAAACTGTTTACTAAAACATATTTCTGAGATAATTTTGTTGTGCTGAAAATCTTGAATTCATGATTAGTTCTTAGACACACAGAACTATTGAAAAGGCTGATTGATATAGTTATATTTTATAACATTTATTTTTATAAACATTTTAAATGTTTATCTTTCCTAATAGTAAAGTGACAGAGTCTGATCCAGCGCTCAAATGATTTTTATAAAACTTCATATTTTTAAAAATATGTTTATGCTTTTCTTATTATAGATTTTCCAGAGTCTATGATGCTGTCTGCATATGTTTAATTATAATATTTAATTTAATTTAATTTAATTTAATTATAATATTTAATTATAACAACTCAGGCCTGTTTCCCCAAAATGCTATTTTTCTTAGATTTTTATGAACACATGTTTTTAATGTAATGTAGTTGTCATGAGCTGTTTTTCAATTTCTGTGTGTCTTTGGGGAATAGAGATTCTGATTGTCCCTAAAGCGAGGCTCCCGCCTATGACAGTACTACATTTTAGAGGAGTTGGTGATTTTTGATAGCCTAAAAATATAACTTTGGTTAGCATTAGTTGAATAACGTAGATTTGAATGAATCTCTTTTTCAAGTATTCTTAAAACTTACAGTTGAAAATGACTTCAACTGTATCCATTTTATTCATTTACATTTGAATATATACATTTGAGTATATATGTTTATATGTATTTCAAAGAATATAATTCCATGAGCTTGCCCCTAACTGATTGAGGATACTATATAAAGCAGGTACTAGATAGATAAAGAGAAGGAGTTTTTTAACTTGATTTATCTATAGTTTTTCAAGTTCATGGTGACAGATGATAGATTGTATTCAGCTCGGTTCTTAGAAAATGTATGACTGCAAAAATGGCTTTTAGATGCAATATTTTCCCCCACCCTTTGGGTGTGAAATGCTTACGGGAAAAATACAAAACTGAAAAGCATCACAATGCCAATCTTGGGATTTATTTACTGGGACTTTTGTGAAATCAGTATAAAAGACAGTCATATTTTTGAGGGCCTGTTACTTTACATGCATTATCTTGTTTGATTCCCACACAATGCCTTCAGGAAGAAGATATTATCTCCATTATTTGGATGGATAAACAGGCTAAAAGAGAAGCTAAGTAATTTATGTGAGTTCGCAAGAATAAGACGTAATAATAATAAATGAATTCAGATGTCACTGACTCCAAAGTATAGACGGACAGTCATGAACAAGCAGTGGACCCAGATCATGGGGAAACACCATCACCTGTATGGCCACTTGCTGTCAAACTATCCTCTTATGGACAACTCAGCCTGTGAGTTGCTTCACAAGAGTGTGTGACAGGTGGACAATGGAGGGCCCAATTCTTATCCAAGTCCGTAATTGATGTCTACCCAGAAATGGCTTAGTACCCCTCTGGGTTCAAGTTTTTTGAAATATTTCTTCTGTCAATGCTTCCTCATGGCCACTTGGGGAAAATATGGGGGTTAACTCCTGGGGTCACAGAAATAATGTGTTCTAACCAATGAGGAATCTAAGGCCAGGAAAACTATAAATTGCCCACAGAAAATGCAGTTAATGGGGTCCGAATTTCTACCTTATTGAGTGGATCCAGGGCTAATAGTCAAAGACATGAAAATATTTTTCTTTTTTTTTTGGTTTGAATTTATTACTGATTATTTTATCCTATTCCTAATAAGGATACCATATTTACTTTTTATTGATATTAGCTTTCAACTAGTTTTTGAAAACTAGCCCGAGTCTTGAATTACAATGACACAGCATGGAAATATTTTAATGGTAAAAGAATGTAATGAATCCCACAGATAGTTCAATATTTAGTGGAATCTTTTATAATTCTGGTATAGAGATATAGAAGTAGGAAATGTAGAAGGAATTACAGAAAAGGAATTATCCTATATATGTTAATTCCTTTGTCGAGAATACTGGAATAATAGTGCTGGTTTTGGGGGAAATGGGACTATGAATGATTCTGTGTAATAAGTAGCTGTACAAAGTTTATTTGCATCCTAACAAGTTAGATCTGAAAGGCTTTTTATCAATTCATTTATTTATAACTCTGAAGAGACACTGTAATACAAACAATAACTATCACTAGTTGATGGTAATCAATTGGTATGCTTTTGCGTGGGCATCTGGCTTGATTATGCCCATAACTTTTAGGTAGAACGTTCATAGAGGGGCTACTCCACAGTATTACTGCATCTGAACAGCTCAGGTATCTCATGTCTCTTAAGTAACATGGGTTTAAACAGGAAAATATTCTTTCCAGCTTTTCCATCTGCGTACCGGGGATTGGCTTGGGTAAAATAACTTAAGAGAAATGTCTGCAGACTTACAAAGATAGGAAATTAGATCAGACAATAAATAGGTTTCATTTTGTCATTTTTCTTTCTGTTTTCCAGGACAGGGAAGGTCACCTATATTCACAGAGTATCTCAAATAACATGAATAATAGGGTGTTTTGTCTCTATAACATATTCCTTACGTTTCTGTGAGATTCAGCATGTCTAGCTCCCATATTTAAAATGAAAATTTGCACTTTAGATAATATATGAATTGTTGTGATCTACTTTTTTAGAGAGTATTCTACAAGGTAGACATCCATATAAAAGATATTGTCTCTTAACCCATCACTTTGCAATAGCAGTATGTGTACACAATTATTCCAGAGTATTCCAGTATTCAAAGCCTCGTTGGAGATATCTTTTGTGATTGTGTCTTAGGTTATAGCACATTTTTAAAGAGATCATGGTGCCAAACCTTGATATTTTTAGGATGAATTTAATTTTGAGAACAAATACTTTTACATCAAAACCTGCTGTGTAAAAGGGAAAGACATAATTGAAAACTACTTGTCAATTAGAAATATGTATTTATGTGTTCTGTAACTACAATGGAGCAAACTGGATCAAATAAGCTTTGGAATTAGAAGTGAGTCCAATTTGTTTAATACCCCTGATTCCCACCATAAGTGTATCAGCAACACTTCTCAAAAGGGTTCTCTCTGAATGTCAAGTTTGACGATCATCCTACTAACTGGTAAAATTAGAGGAATTCACTGGTTGCCACCCATATGTTATCCAATGACTACATCGGGCAATGAGGAAGCTTGTCCATTTCTGAAGCCCCTCTGCCTCTTTCCTGACCATTTTTCTTCCCTGAGATCCCACAAATGGGACTTAACCATGGTCACTAAGTCTGTGGAACTCAAGATGGGCTCCTGCAAAGGTTGACCTTGCTAACTTGGCCTGATGCATTTCACCAGCATCCCTCTCCCTACTATGGCAGGTGGAGGGGCTGATTTGTTCAATGTCTTATCCATTTGGCTGAGGGTCTGAGGAGTCTGTGTTTCTTTTTGAGGAGTCTTCCTAATCTTCAGTGGACCCCTGAAGACCTTAACTTGAATTAAACTTGAGAATCAGTGGTTTATGTTTCCTCTCCCCACCCTAACAGAATTTTGAGTTTATCTTTTTCATTACTTTTTTTCCTGTGGCTTTTATCCTCTCATCTTTTATAAACTAAAGTCCTTGCAGTGTTTGCTTTACTAGGCTGTTGGTTAGACTTCACCTGCATTTTCTGTATCTGTCCCATGTCCTGAATAAATTTGTTCCCAAAGCATCTTTGTCTTGATTCCCATTCATTCTGAGTCCTGCCTGGTGCTGTGGAACTTAGGTGTGACATTAGGGCTTACACATGAGTGTGGTAATGCTCCCTGGTGGTATGGTGGCATTTGATAGGGGAGGGATGTTTTTTGTAGATACTGATGTGATCCACTGCCACAAATGTATTTGAATATTTTAGAGTCTGGAAGAGAGATATATTTGAGAAGATAGCCTTTTCTTCTAAGACCCTGAAATTTTTTAAACAAATCAAATATAGATCCACACTTGGAAGTTATTCCCTTACCAACGCTTTCTAATGGCAAAGTTTATCAAAAATCATTAGGATGCTCTAGTTTCAATATTATCATTTCCCACTTTTGGTAGACTTTACATTCTCATATATGCAGAGACTTTCAAATCATTCCCATAGTAGAAAACCTTAAAATATCTTGCTTCTCTTTGTCATTTTTGTTCTAACGAGTAATATTATAAAACTAACTCCTAAACCCCCATAAGTCAGAATGAATATCCTACCTTTTATTTTATCTATACTTTTTGTTTAGGTAACTGAAATTATTGGAAATAGCTATCTGTCCTTTTGCAATTTTCCTTAATTAAATCAGACTTTATTGCACATTTATCTGTTTATGAAACATCAAGGTGTTTTTTCCCCTTACAGGATGCCAGAAGTAATAAGCTGGCATTACTTGTAGATAATTAATCCTTTTATTCTTTATAAATAGTAGCAATAACACCTTGAGTCTTGGCACTTCTCTGTAGTGTGAAGTCCTTTAAAATGGCATTGACTTACTATTGATGGTGGTCAGCTGCTTTCTCTTCAGTCAACAATTCAATGTTGACTGACAGTTAGATGAGAATCTGAAGGTCTCTGTACTTCTGATGTTTCACTGGTTCTACTTTGCCTTTTGCTTGTAGCACATGGTTCTGCACTGTCTTTAACGTGAATTCCCATATTGTTCTTGCCTCGATTTCTTTTTGGCATCTTCTTTTCATCATTAAGCCATTCTACAAAAAGGTGTTTTCTTCGTTCTTCCATGGGGCATGCTAGTGTGGATCGTGGCAATAGAATCGACAGACCATCCTCTTTTGTCTTCAGCCTATTTAGTATTTGTCTTAATCTGCTTCACTTTGTTTATCCTTTTTTTGTATTTCAGTTTCAGGCCTTCCCCATGCTACCCTAGCTTCCAGAATTAAGGTTCTGCAGTGGAAAACAACACGTCAGGTTTTAGAGCCATGGAGTCTTGGATGGAAATCATACTGTGCTGGAGAGAGTTGCTTAAACTCTCTATTCCTCATTTTTCTCTTCTGTAAAATAAGAATACTAATACCTATTTTGAAATGTGTTAAGAGGAATTTAATCAGACAGAGGAAGTAAAATATGTTTTACTGAATAAATTCAACACATATTCATTCTTTCCCCTTTGTGGGGGCAATTAAAAGGGTAAAGCTGCCATAAAAAGCCACAGAAGGGGCGCCGGGGTGGCTCAGTCGGTTGAGCGGCCGACTTCGGCTCAGGTCATGATCTCGCGGTCCGTGAGTTCCAGCCCCGCGTCCGGCTCTGTGCTGACACCTCAGAGCCTGGAGCCTATTTCAGATTCTGTGTCTCCCTCTCTCTGACCCTCCCCCGTTCATGCTCTGTCTCAAAAATAAATAAACGTTAAAAAGAGCCACAGAAATGTTAGTCCTACTTCCCAATTTATGTATTTACCAAACACATATATAAAACTTAATTGTGTTAGAAGTACTTTCTAAATATTAGCTTATTCAATTCTTATAGCTCCTTTAAGAAATAGGTTCTGTCAATTTTCCTATTTTTATGCTTGAGAAAACTGAACCACACAGCAGTTAAACATCATGTTGAAGCTAGTGATGACCCCAAGTGGGATTTGGGGTAGAAGATCCTGGCCTCCAAGGTCATAGTCCCAATCACATCATGACCCCCTCCTTGAGGCTCATGCCTTTTCTTTATTCCCTGCTCAAGAGAACTGGGTTTAAGGTGACATGTTTTCTTGTATGTATTTCTTCCCATGGCCACTTACTTGACCAGTAGTCCTGTCCTGCATCATTTGGCTCTGTTTCTTCCGTTTAGAATTCTATCACATATTGACCATTTCTCCCAGGAAGTCTTTGCATAATTTTGTGGCAGGTGTGCTGTGAAGTCTAGCAACAGCTGGCCTTTGGAGAGTGAAAGGAAATGAATTGTCCTCCTCAAGGGAGGGCTCGTCCATTAGAGGTATCGTTTTGGTTAGGATCATAGTATTTCTTAGTGGCCTGACAGAAGTTATCTATTCAACAGAGATATTCTTAAAGTAGATCTGGCATTTACTAGAATTATCATTGTTGTCACAAATACCTAATGAATTCAGATGATGTTACCAGCCCCATAATTTAAGAGATGCATCCTAGCCTGTTTTGACAGGTACCTATTTTAATGCTTAGCAAGCCTATATGGTATTTAATTTAAGAGCCATTATTCTTTTGCCACATATGCAAATGGCATATTTTTTTTTAGAAAATTATAGTTTGCTTTGACCTTGTAAAGCACTGGGAAAATGTCCTTGATAACAGTGGTTTCTGAATGTTATTGGTGACAGTTCTGGCTCCATGGAGTTATGATTAAAATCAGAAACTAGGATGAGGTGTCATTTCTACTATGCAGACGAGGCAGACACAATTAAAGAGTGTGATTGCAATAGGATAGGAATGTCAAGAAAATGCCACATCAAATATCCCCATTCTATACAGATTATAGGTAAATGGAAAACTTCATTAGCAAGATAAATACAGCGAGGGGTTTTTGCTCTGAAAATGTAACTCTGGTAAAAGAGGAGATTTGTTTATTGCAGCCAGAAGGTTGTCCTAAACAGAATAATTAAACCCATCAAAAAGTACCCTAATTTTTGTGGACCATTTTAAATCTCCCTCCTTTGCAAGAGGGATGAGGGTTAATCACTGAGCCCTAGAAAGATAAAGTAATTATAGCAAAAACCTCCTAAGCTGATTTTTGTCTCAAATGAGAATTTTAGTTCACTAACATTTTTTTTCCTGTTGAAAAAAATTATATTCTAAGTTGTCTACATTGGGAACTGGGTTGTTTTAACATTAATGAAATTTCCAATTAGCTGATATCTAGCTGATGTTATGATTTGTTAAGCATGTAAGTTAAAGAAAACGCAAACTCAAATGGACTTATACAACATGAGAATCTATTGGCTCACATACATGTAAAGTCCAGTTGTGATCCACTGACTCTAAAATCATACCAGGGAAGGTGTTTTGTTTTTGTGGGTTTGTTTGTTTGTTTCTCCAATCTGCCTTCTGTGATTTTGACTCTGTTTAAAGGCAAGCTTGGTTTCCAATCGTAAGATTTCTGTTAAAATTTCCTGAGGTCACCTACTTTCTTGTTCAGCTTAACAGAGAAAGTGTCATATTAAAGAAAAAAAAGAAAGAAAAGGAAAGGAAGGAAGAAGAAGGGAGGGAAATTCTGGGACCTTTCTTTGATTGGGTCATCTTAGACCACTTGCTCACCTTGGTCAGCCACCCAGTGAGATTAGGTCATTGGTTTTGGTTTAGATAAAAAGTCTATTCCTGAGCCATTAGACTAATTTGGGATTAATCTTCATAGCTGCTTTGCCATGGGGAAAGGGTGGGGAAAACTATTGAGAAGTAACCGTATTCTTGGCTGAGATTCAAAAATGGCTATATTTCAAAAAAGTACTTTGTATTCATAAATAGGCAAATCTCAGTTACATTGTTACAAGTCAGGATAGTGATAACCTTTAGGGAGAAGGGGCAGGATATGGGCATGAGGGACTCTCATGGAGTGTTGTTAATCCTATCCCTTCCTCTGAGCAGAGGTTACATGGATATACTCATTTTTGAAAGTTCATTTAGGTGTATGTTTATGATTTTTATACCTTGCTGTATTAACTAGGTTTTTGTAAATAGATTAAATAGAAACATTAACTTGGAATAGAACATATTGTAAAGTTACTTATATAAAATAACTTACATAAAATACAATGACTATACCAAAGTTCTAAATGCACTGAGACACCCCAGTATGCCACAGCAAATCCATAGTGATGCCATGGACTATTTTATTTTGTTTTGTTTGTTTGTTTGTTTGTTTGTTGCCTTGGGAAATTTTAAAATTTTGAATGATACCCAGAAAATGCCACATCTACTGAACACTGTAAACTATCAACTTGGAGTAGTCTAGAACTTTTGCAGTAGAACATGCTATCTTCATTGTGATGATATGCTGTCTTTGAAAGTCTGGTTTGTTGAAAGTTGCTTTGATAAAAAGCAAACACTGCATGAAAAATCAATGAGATATAGGAAATGGAGGGGACATGGTGTACAGTCTGATTCCAAGGTTTATGAAGTCGTGCAGTGCCTAATAGGAGACATATATCCTGTTAGTAGTTATGACTATCAAAGAATAAAATAAAAATATGATTGTATTATTATTTTTTTACTTTGATATGAAATTATTAGGACGTCAATGCTAATTAAGATGTTTGGACCTAATTATGTGCTGTTAATAAACGTGACTGTTAGGTTTTTCTTTAGGCCTAGAGGATAGTGAAAAGGCTACCGAGATACCTACCTAAGACATTTGGGAGTTTGGGAATCACTGGATTATGCTATTTTTGGATTGGGAGGCTGGCTTCCACTGTTTGACTGCTGTCCAATCCGGTCAAGAAATTAATGAACTAAGATCTGTGATATAAAATTCCCAGCCTTGTAAAGTAGAGCATATTTAACAGATGAAATATTTTTTATACTAACCCAAGTTCATCATTCTAATACCAAACCTTACTTCTGACTTTAGCACAAGTTGCAGATGCTTCACCATGGAACCAGGCTAGACATTGTAGCTCTAAGGACCCCAAAATGGCTTTGGGGGGCTGTTGACATGTATATATTTTAGGCTGATATTAAGCTTTTGTTTCCCTTTGTCAGAAAAACAGGATAAAGGAATGGGAGGGTCATGGGCTTTTGATAGGCTTATACTAGGATTCCAGTTCTAGCACTCACCTTTTGGTTTTACTAAGTTACCTCTCTGAAACTCAGCATCTTTATGGTAGAAGGAGGCCAAGAAGGCCCATGTTTCAATGTGACTTTGCAAGAAGCCTGGCATGGGACAGACACTTAAGACACTGTCAGTGCAAGTATTTATAATATAGCTACCCTGTGTCTGATCTATGCTCAATCCTCTGGAAGCTAAAACCATGACTCAAATGGTTTGAATCTGTCTTTAAGATGCTAAAAAGATGCAATAAAGGGAGCTGGGGCCTCGTTAAATAATTAAGGCTGTAAGTGGAGGGTGGTTGTATGCAGATTTTAAGTGTGATGAGAACAGAGAGAAAAAGGATGACTGACCCCAACAGAGAACCCTCCTTGGGATAGATGGTGCCCATGGTGGGGTTTGAGGTGGGAGTGGACCTCACCAGGCAAAGGTGGAGTTGAAGCCTCTTGAGGGGAAGGGAAGAGACTTAGCAAGGGCTCACAGCTGAGGAAGGGCAGATATGACAGGCAAGCCAGGCCCACATGGAGGAAGCAGCCCAGGTGTGCATCGTTGATGCTGGAAGGTGGTGGGAAGGCGGAACAGAGTAACTTGACCTGAGGCTGTTAATACGACCAGAGCCAGATGGGGTAGATGTTAATTATTATTTTCTGGAGGTTGGGTTTAATTTTGTAGTTGAGGATTTTCAACAGAGCTGGGGAGGTTTCAGTCTTGTGGAGGGAATACCCAGAAAAGGCATACAGGAAACCGGGGACATATTAAAGAACTCGTCACTTTGTCCTCTCTCAAACTTTATGCTTTTCATTATGCCCATTTCCTTTCCTGCCTGCTCTTGCTCTCGCTTTTTCTGCACCTGGGCTTGTGTCCCTGACACCTTCTCTTACATTTCACTGCTTTTACTGCAAGAAATTTGGCCTATTTATCCATCACCTTCAGTGAGAAATCTCTTATTTCTGGTCAGAGCCTGGACATACACATTCATTCAACAGGAATTTATTGAACATCTGTAAAATACATTGTTTGGGTCTTTGACTTAAGAATTATCAAAAATAAATGATTTTTGTGGTACTATTTGTTATTCTCTTTTTTCCCCTGATGCTCATGGGACTATTTTTTAACCAGTTAGTCAGGAAGACTTTATCATCAGGATGGTCATGGGGGTTATGCAGGGTCTAGAGTCCATGACTCCAAGAGGGGTCATTCCTATGGAATATGATGTAAATGATGCCCCAGAATTGTGCAGTGTGGCGGCTCTATTTCAGATACCTGAGCTATATTGTTTTAGGGTAATTGATACTTACAAATATTGTATGCAGCATTTCATTTTCTTCTTCTCTCTCTCTTTTTTTTTAATGTTTATGTATTTGTTTTGAGAGAGACAGAGTGTGAGCAGGAGAGGGGTAGAGAGAGAGAGGGAGAGAGAAAATCCCAAGCAGGTTCTGCATTGTCAGGGCAGAGCCTGATGCGGACTCAAACTCACAAACCATGAGATCATGACCTGAGCTGAAATCAATAGTCAGTCACTTAACTGACTGAGCCACCCAGGCACCCCAGCATTGTATTTTCTTATGTGAATTCCCCAGTCACTGAAGCTAGTTTATACTAATACACTTTAAATGCTTGGTGTATTTGATTGCAATCTACTATGAGAAACATGCTGCATAGTAAACCTTGGAGTCAGTCCTGGGTAGTTCTGCTCTGCCACTTGCTAGCTGTGTGACCTTGAACAAGTTACTTAACCTTTCTGAGCCCCAACATCCTCTTCTGAAAAATGGAGAAAGTAATACATAATTCTGAAAGTTCTTATGAAGATTAGAAACCATATCTGAGTCCTGAGAGTATTCCTATAGAGTCCTGGGATAGCCACATTCTCTCCCAACTAGACCATGGATGCTATAACATATCAAAATGGGCAAATAAGACACATATCATTTATAAACTATACTTCAGGGTCATCTAGAGTACAGCATTCAGTGGTTATAATGAATGATATTGAATGCGATTTTTTATTCTGATAATAAAAATTCAGACCTTGAAAGGAATATCTAAGGAAGCAACTAGAAGAGTAATTAGCCAAACTGAACAACGACCACCACCAAAATGAGACTCCTTTACCAAGTTTACAATGGAAGGCAAAATAGTTACTGTGACAAAGAATATCTTCAAGCCAACCTGCATTATTTCAAAAAGTATTTATCTTTGTAAATGATGTTAAAGTTTTCCTTTCAAAGAATGGCTGTATTTTATTTAAAGGTATTACAAGGTTTCTATGACAATGACCTCCAGAGGACGGGTATACCTTTTTTTAAACATGCATGTGTATCATTCAGTTCACACTAGGTACCAAACCAGCTGGTTAAATGCTTTCTCAAGAACTTTCAAAACAGAAATAAAGTAAAATGAAGTGTGCTTTCTGAAGTGTTCTGTCAGCCAGGAAAAGTGTGTATGAGGAAGGTGGAGAAAGTTTTCCCTTTTTACAGGGAGAAAAACTGCAATGCTAAAGGGTTATTTGTCCCACCCACCGAGCACATCACCGGTATTTCTGAATATAAATCCCAGATTTCCTCTTTGTTATTTTCTTGGCCAAAGCTTATCCGACACATCTACTCTTTCTCATCACAACTGAACCTCTCCTCCGGCAAAGGAATTCTTACGCCATTATTCTTGGGCTTGGCTTACCCCTCCCTCCAAAAAACAACCCCAAAATACCTTGAAAGAAAGACTCTGTCAAGAAGATTGCAATGAGTGATAAGGGTGAAAGAACAATCTCTCTTTTTTTTTTTTCTTTTGGGATTGTGAAAAGAGAAAGCTGGATTTTGTGACCTCTCAGGGCATTTTCACTCTGAAACATCCTGAAATTAAAATTTTGAAGGGAGTCAATCCTAGAGGTGAGGCAGTTACATCCTGGCTTCCAAGTTCTGCCTTCTTTATGTCAAAATATTTCAGCCCCAGGCAAAAACAACGGCGTGAAATTGGTTGCCAATCCTCACATAACTAGATAACGAGACCTTTGAGTTTGCTTTAATGTTTCCAGTTGGTGGCTTTGAAACAGCCTGAGTCAGGTAGGTGTTCATGGGGCCCCATGCGTAGCTGCTACTGTGCCATCAACTTGCCTTGATGTTTGGAGTGTGAGTGAGACCAGATGGAGGAAATCTATGCACTGCACCCATGAAAGAACAGAGCACTACTGAAACACACTTGCTTATATTTGAAGTGAGTAATCATACTCACCTGTTATGTATTGAGTCTGATTGATTCATCAGGGAATTTGCCGATTAACGTTGCTGGGAGAATAGCACTCGCTTCCCAACCCCTTAGGTTCCTCAGCTCAAACTCCCATATAGGATCCCCATCTCCACGGAAAATGCAAAGGTAAGAAATGTGGCCCTTGCCCCTGCTGTATAGAATACACATGTTTATCTATTTGCTTGCACTATAAAATTTCAAAGGCTATGTATTTGCTGCAATATATTATCACTTACATGCTTTCACTAGAGAAGCCACTATAATTGAACTACGATTTTGTGTTAGAATTACTTGATAAAACATTTCCTCCCAGCCTAAAAGTGCTATGCAGTTAAAAAAAACACTTAACTGAACTAAACTTTAATTTTGCATAGACAATTTCTGTGTGCCCCATTGAATAAGTGGAGACATTGCCACAGAAAGCTATAAAATCAATGTTTTGCAATTCTCTCATCCAGGATTCCAGTATCTGCATATTTGATTACTCTGAAGTCCTTAAATGTCACTCAGATCCTCTAAGCAGGCAAATTACAAGAGAATATAAAAGTGTTTTTGTACAAGGGGCCATATGCAAAGAGTAAAGTATATGGTGTGTAGGGAGATGTACTTTCAAACACATACTGAGAATAAATTGAGTTCAAGAAATGTTTCCTGGCTGTACTGAACATAGAAACAAGAAAGAAAGGATGTGATTTCAAGGTCTAGGTCTCCCATATATTGTCTTCATAAGCATTGACAAATAAGTATCTTCTGTGAACCTCAGTGCCCTCATCTTCAACATATGAGACCCAAATGTGGTCCCCCATAACTGACAGCCAATGCAACCAATTAGAAAGCTCTATGGTATTCATTTTGAGTAGAATAAAAGAGAGTCAAGAGCGAGTAAGAGATTGTTATGAAGCAAACTAATGATAAAACCAGACAAAAAGCATCCAAATGTCCTGACCCATAAACAATAAATGTTTGTTGCATGCATGAATAATGGGAAAAAAAGAACACTCCATTGTGGCCCTTTGAGGTGAGGCTTTGTTGGGATGTAGTATGTTTTGTGCACTAGAACAAAGAACAAACTCTGCCCAACTCCTACTCATTGCCAGTCACCACACCCAGTGCCCTATCAAGTAAGGAATCCTTTTTTTTTTTCCTGTGTGCCAAATTGGATACTGCTTTTCTACTTTAGGCAGCAAATCTTTCATATAAAAATTAACATAAGCCAAAATTTTAAATAGGTGGAAATATGCCAGTTTTGAGTTTAATCTGGAGTGAAAAATCATAATAAAACAGTCATGTGGGCTTTGTGCAGATAGTGATGTAAGGAATAAAGGGGGCTAACCGAAGCCTGTTGCATTCCACACATAATTGATTTGAACTCTCATCCTTTGGCTGCCTTGAAACAGAATGTGTACAAGGAACCAGGGAACTTCAATGGCAGGAGATTTACCTAGGACTGTCCCAATGAGGGCAGCCAGAAGCAGTAGGCTATTCTATGTCTTCCCCTTCAGCCAGAGTCATGAGACCAGAAGAATTTTTGTATGTCATCCAGCTTAATTTAGCAACTTACCAACATAGTATAAGTGTCAGCTATACACTAGGTATTTGGAAAGGTAGCTAAGAAGACCTGGGAAGTCTATCCCTTTGCAAAGGAAGCTCCATGAATGTCTCCAAACATGTAGCCCATGAGCCAAATGTTGCCCACCCTTTCTTCCCTGAGCAGTTTTTGTATCTGTCAACTGATAAGTTCTTTGATAGCTTCACTCCAGGCATGTCCTTCTCTTCTTAGGGGCTCCTAAGTTGAAATTTTGGATGGAAAGCAACACCTAGTTATAGAAATCCATTTCACTGAAAGTACCCCTTGACTTTCAAACTCCCAGCTCTGTTCAACTCAAGAAATGCCCAGATTAAAAAAAAAAAAGTCTGTTGATGGAATGAATGAATGGTTCAAGAATGAATGAAGAGAGAAGCAAAGGAGCAGTAAGGAAAACTTAGGTTAACAGCTATGTGCTCTGACTCTTCTGCCAATGGGGTATTCTGAAATAGTAAATATTAGAAATCTTGAGAAGTGGGGTCTTCCAATCTTGCTAAATGTTTTCTTTATTTTTTTAATCTTAAAAATAAAATGTGTCCAATAGCTGTTATAAGAAAACAGGATTTTCTACAGCCAACAGTCGGAATGATATGTTACCTTTTGGTAATATTTTTCAGACTTCTTGTTGGATTTATGACAATTCTCTTAATAAATGAGACATCACCATTACATCACAATTTCACCTTCATTCATTTCTATTCACTTATCTTCATTTCTGAGATAATATTTATCTACTTATTGCTGCACTTTCACTTGATTGAGTAACAGAGGTTGGCTGTGGTATGTCATCAGTTATAGTTTCCCTTTTAAGTCATCAATCTGAGCTAATAAAATGCAGAAGATTGTTGTACAAATCATCTGGAAATGTTGGCAGAGAGCTAAAAATTCACAATATAACCATTGACCCAGTGACTCACCTTCGCTACAGTCATAGGTGAGCTTTAAATTCGGAAAACAATAGTGTCATCTTCTGTCACCAGTGTGTCTGAGCCATCACCCCACTTTTCCCCAATAGTATTAGTTTATCAGATTTCCTCCTGCCAGTTAGGCAGCAGGTATTTATTGGGCTCTTAATGTGTGTGTCTAAGGCATGTGATAGATTTTGTGAAGGATTCAAAAGTGACGTGAAGGCATCACAAGCCAAGACATGGTCCCCACTCATGAAGACAGTATCCTAGAGAAGGGAAAACACAGGTGCATGTGCAGAGTCTTTGAAGAAGAAAAGCTACGATTTAGAAGAAGCTATGAAAGAAGAATGTATTTAAAGAATGTATTTGCTTGCTTATAATTTCTAGTGTTTCCATTGTTTTTCTTGCAGTTTGAGTTATTTGTGAGAAAGAATAGGAGGTTCCTCCCACACAACATAAAATTTCCCATCTTATGACCTTGAAATGATCATGCTTTGCCTGTTCTTCAGAAACTGATACTGGCACACAATTAAGCTTTAGTGTTGTAAGAAGGGAAACATAGAAACAGTCAAGAAAAATATAGAAAAGTGGTTCTCAAACTTAACTTGCACAATGATTACCTAAGAGTAATTAAACATATCTTCAGACGTTCTGATTCAATAGAATACCCCACCCCATAAAGTTTTATTCAATAGAAGAGGACACCCCACTCTCAGGTTTTCTTTATGATTCAGTAGGTCTTGGAATCACTTTGGAAATATGAATGTTAAGCTTCATTCCATGTGACTTTGATGCAGGAAGCCAACTGGCCACAGGCAGAGATGTTCTGCTATAGAAAAACCTAATGAATGTCATGGAAATGCTAGCTTGGTGCTATTTTTTGAATAACTAAACATTATAGTATTTTGTTGATGCTTGGTTCTTATTATGACTGGGTTAATTAACTATTGATGTGAGTTTAAACTGATTGGGCAAACTTACATTTCTAGAATAATTTTCTTTTTTTAATTTTTTTTTAACATTTATTTATTTTTGAGACAGAGAGAGACAGAGCATGAATGGGGGAGGGTCAGAGAGTGAGGGAGACACAGAATCTGAAACAGGCTCCAGGCTCTGAGCTGTCAGCACAGAGCCCAACGCAGGGCTCGAACTCATGGACTGTGAGATCATGACCTGAGCCAAAGTCGGACGCTTAACCGACCAAGCCACCGAGGCGCCCCTAGAATAATTTTCTTAAGCATCCCTTCGAGCCTCTTTTCCTTTTTAAAATTTTATTGTATTCTTTTTTCTGGCTTCATTATTGGCATATGACATATGTAAGCTTAAGGTGTACAATATGATGATTGGGTACATGTATGTGTTGCTAAGTGATTACCACAGTAAGGTTAGTTAACACCTCCAGCCCTTCATATAATTACCATTGTGGGGAGAGGTGGTGATATAATCTCTTGAATAATCAATTCCACTTCTGGGTGTACATCCAAAGAAAATGAAACCATTGTCTCAAAGAGATTATCTGTATTCTTACGTTCATTGAAGTATTATTCACAATAGCCAACATATAGTAACAGCCTAAGTGCCCACTGATAAATGTGATATATATAATGGAATAGTATTCAGCCTTTTAAAAAGAAAGAAATCCTGCCATTTGCAATAGCACAGATGGATCTGGAGGGCACTATGCTAAGTGAAATAAGCCAGACACAGAAATACAAATACTGCGTGATATCACTTGTATAGAGAATCTAAAAAAAAAAAAAATCAAACTCATAGAAACAGAGTAAACAAGTGACTGTCAGGGTTTAGAAGGTGGGGGGGGGGGAATATAAAGAGGTTGGTAAAAGGGTATAAATTTTCAATTATATGAAAAATAAGGTCTGAGGATCTAATGTAAAACATGGTGATTATAGTTGATAAAAACTGTATTGTGTAATTGAAATTTGCTAAGAGAATAAAGCTTAAATGTTCTCACCAAAAACACACATAAAAAGGTAAATATGTGAGGTGATGAATGTCTAATTAACTCCATGGAGAGAATCCTTTCACAATGTATATGTGCATCCGTGTTGTACACATTGCATATCTTACAACTTTGTCAATCATACCTCAGTAAAGCTGGAGGAAAGAAGAGATCTAGTCTCTACACAACCTCAGTATAAAATACAATATTATTTATTATAGTCACCAAGATATGCATTAGATCCGCAGAACTTATTCACCTTATAGCTAGAAGTTTGTACCCAGTATCTCCCCATTTCTCCTACCCCTGAGCCCCTGGCAACCACCATTCTTCTCTGTATTTCTTTGAGTTCTTAAGTCCCTTATCTGACCAGGATTCCTGATGCAATTTGCAAATAATAACCAACTGTCTCATAATCTTTGTGTATGCATTTTCTAGGGCTTCCCTAACAAAGTATCACAGATTGGTGGTTTAAACAACAAAAACTTATTCTCTCACAGTTCAAGAGGCCAGAAATCCCAAATCAAGGCATTTGTAGGTCTATTCTCCCTCCTGAATGGAAGAACCCCTTCCTCTTCGGGAGGTAGTTTCTTAAGGTAACAGTTGATCACTGGAAACCTTTGGCATCCCTTGTCTTGTAAATCACCACCCAATCTCTGCCTTCATCTACATATAATGTTCTGCTTGAGTGCACATCTGTCTCTGTGCTCCAATTTCCCTTTCTTATAAGGATAGCAGCTGAGAATCTTACATGAATTCATATCTATCTTTCAGAATTCTCAACTTTAACTCAGATATCTAAAACTTCAATTACAAATCCAGTTCAGCAAATACTTATTATGATTGTATTATACACCAGGTGGAGAGATGGGAAATCCCTAGGGAAAAGAGAGATGGATAAGGCATGATTGGAATTCTCCAGGAGCTTCCAAACCTAGTGAAGGAGAAAAAAAGTAGATAAATAACTAAAGTGCAAGATAGAGTAAATGTCAAAAATGAAATATGCACGAAACACTGAGGAGAAAGTGATAGGTTTTGACTGGAAACGTAGAGAAACTTGCTTGTAGAGTTTAACCTGAGCTTTGACAACTAAACAAGGTTTTGATAGTTAGGAGTTAGGGAAAGGAAACTCCAAGTTGAAATAAGAGCTCAGCACAAAGAGAGATGCAAAAATATAGCGCATGTTGAGGGAAACACAAGTAGTCTAATAAGATGGATGTGAGACCGAAGAGCACTGTAAAACTAAGCCAGGGAATCATTCATCATCGATGTCCTTCAGCCAAAGATGCCCAGAAACACACCTATAGATGAAAAAGTTGTATTATTGCATGTGGCATTGAGGAAGGACATACTCCATGCGGGACTATGGGAGCACCTCCATAGGAAGGAAACCATTATAGGATTTGGGCTTTGGTTGGGTGACGTGAGGCAAAGTGTAAGCCATTGAGGATGTGATGTGGGTTGGATGCTGTCAGGAAGTGGGGGCAGGTCTATGGCTGGCTGCTCACTAAGTCTTATCAATTAGGGAGGGGAATCTTGAATGGAGATGGGAATGCAACTGGGAAAGCAGCAGCAGGTGCTCATTTTGACCACAACAGGTGCTGTTTGGTATTTTTTTGGGCAGAACAGTGGCCTTGTTTTTGTCAGTTCTTAGACAAAACTATGAAGTACACTTGCTTTGTCTCACTGTATTATGGTCCCAGAGTAACCTTTATCTGAGGTGGTTTTTCTGTAAGATTCCTTATGCACAAGGGACTGCCATGGCCTTGCTCTAAGTGCCAGGCTAGCTTCTCAGTGTTGGTGATCCTCTTTTTTCCTTTGTCCATACTTAAAACAACATTCTGCAGGTAGAGAGGATGATGGAAAACTTGAGAGCTAAGGATTAGTACCTCCTGACTGCATTTTGCCTTGGAGAGCTCCCAGTGAGGTATGGAGAGAATGTAGCAATAGTCCACCTAGGAAATAAGGCCAAGTCAGACCGAATGTACAAGCCCATTGGAGTCTAGGAAGATCCACAGGGCCTTGGACTCTGAAGCAGGACAGGAAGAAGGAGAGGCAAAGAGTGTGATGGAATAATTCACAATTGGGCCAGTGACTTACAGCACTCCTACACACTTGGCATCCTAAAATCCCCACAAACACTAGGAGCTGCTGATCCTGACTCACTTTTGGTTAACCCCTCTCTTCGAAGTTCATTCTGAACATTGATTCTGAAGCGATAGAAACACCTTATTTAAAAGACTGCCAAGCTTCACAGATGAAGAACTTGTTTTAGAGAAGTTTTAATTTCCCTAAAACTGGTAGGAAGAAGGCAACGCTCCCAATTAATACGTAGTCAGGTGAGAGTTGTTTGCGGATGTTAACAGGTTTGCCACAGGCATGGTTTTACTTATTATGTTTTAACTCATTGGGCCATTGGATTTTGGAGAAGTTGGAACTTCCAGTCTATGTCCAGTCTATGTTCTTGACAATTTTTTTTTTCTTGTCATGGTCAGATGGGTGGAGGAAATGACCCTCTGTGAACATAAAAGTACTCATAGATGATATGGATCAAGGAGTGAAAATAATTTCCTTAAGCCATGCCACACATCCTACTTTAGAATGGAGCCTCATATGCACTTGCATATAAACAATCATAGGCCTGTGTAAATGCATAAAGATTGTCTATGGGGAATGATTATCTGGTTATGAAACAATGGGAAAGAGGGAAAGGTTGGGTTCTAAATCATAACAGGCAAAAAAGATGCTCTGATCTAGAGCTTCTCGAATGTGAACCTGCATATGAGTCCTCTGGAGATCTCAAAATGTGAATTCTGATTAGATACATTTTATAAGGTGAGCTGCTGTGTTTCTAACTTGTTAGTGATGGGACACTGCCAGTCTGGAGACCACACTAAGAGTGGCAAGGCTCAGTTTGTCTTTGCACTTACTTAATTTGTTGACTGTCAAATACCTTATTAGCTCTCATTCAGTTTTTCCTAAGGTTCTATATTTTGTTTTTTGTTTCCCCTGCTTGTGTAACACATGTGGTCTCTCTTTTCTCCCTTCTTCCACTCTCACCTCTGCTTTCTTTGCTCACAAAGGATAACCTTAGTGAACCCAGTGACTTTTGTATTTCATCTAAAAAGCAGACCTAAGTTTTAAAATTAGACAAGACAAATACAGCCTTCAAGGTATATCGATTCATATCTCTTTTCTTTATATTTTGTTTTGTATTCCAATTCTCACATCTAAATGCAAATTTGAATACCTGGAAAGAAACACTGGGCATATAGGTGCTTCTTGGGGTTCATATCTTCTTTGTAGCTTGGAACCCATCTGCATTCATGAAGCAGATTGTTTATTATATTCCTACATATTATCTTGCTTCTCTTGAATATTGATTACATTTAGCTATGGTCTCATTAGTCTCACAATCAAGTATGCCATTGTAGCAAGACTTTAATTTTTCTATGTCTAAAATGAAATAATGAAATCTATAACACAGAGAGAGAAAGAATAAGAACAGAGGAAGAATATTTTATCTCTTTTTCTTCTTTTGTGAGAGCCTCTCAGCTGCCTATTTCTTTATAGTCTTGAAGATTGGCGTTAAAAATACTTGGCCTTTCCTTTCTCTCTCTCTCTCTCTCTCTCTCTCTCTCTCTCTCTCTCTCTCTCTCTTCATTCTTACAAACTGAATAATTAGTGAAGTGTATCAGGGATCTTTTCATTTAAAGACCACCCACTGTCGCTCCATTTGCAAATCAAATAATAGTCACAATTGTTACTCTACAGGAGTAGAGATTTCACTACAGGAGATTTCACTATTTCAGTAGCATGTGGTTGTTATGTTTTTTATCTCATCAACTCTAGGAGATATATAGGTTGGACCTCATTGTTGTTTATGTTTTATAGAGAACTGAAGCTCAAAACTAAGGTAAATTCCTTGAGATAATCTAGCTGGTGAGTGGGGAAACCAGCAATAAACTGCTAGTCTCCCAATAAATCTCAAGCCTCATACATTCTGCCACATGGCGTGATTGCTTGCTAATAAAACTATTGGACAAATTCAAATTTCCTCTATTTGCTTTAAAAAGTATTCACTACTCTAAAACAACATTACTACTATAATATAATTTTATAATCTAAACTTGGAGAGGAGCTACATAATATTTTTTAAATGTTTATTCATTTATTGAGAGAGACAGAGATAGCATGAGCAGGGAAGGGGAAGAAAGAGAGGGAGAGAGACAATCCCAAGCAGGCTCCATGCTGTCAATGCAAAGCCAGATGTAGGGCTCGATTTCATGATGGTGAGATCATGATCTCAGCTGAAATCAAGAGTTGGATGCTTAACCAGCTGAACCCCCAGGTGCCCCAGGAGTTACACAATATTATGAAATGCCATAGAAATGTGTGTGTGTGTGTGTGTGTGTGTGTGTGTGTGTGTGTGTGTATAAAGAGAGATGTTAAGAGATAATAAGATCTGTATCTATCGGAGATTCAATATCCATGTTAACAATATAATATATCATGTGAATTTGTGAACCAATGGACCACTTGCTTTACCTGGGTAGAGACTTTTCATGCCATAGTTCTTTTTTGTGTGGGAGACTAGTAAAATTGACTTGTTTTCTTAGGGAGTTGCAGGGGTTACAAAGGACAGATGAGGTGGTTTGAGGTGATGAAGTTATAATATTATTACAGGCTATACTTAATTTCTTCCATATATTTTCCCTGTATCTTCACCAATGAATCTATTTGCCAGGTATCTGAATGAAAAATAAAAATAAAAATATGAGAGTTGCTTCTTTACTTTATGCTTTGTATGAGTCGTGCTAGGCAGTAGCTAGCTTTGGTTTAAATGTGTTAATGTGAGGTTTAATTTTGTGTAAAAATTCAGTTTTTGGATAGAAGTTAACTTTGATGGCAAATAGCTCTATCAAATATCCATACAAGTGTTTATAAATCAAATGTGGCTTCCTATTATTTTGGAGCAAAAAAAAATCTTGATTTTGAAGAAATCATATCAGAAATGCCTATGCCATTGTAAGAATTTTTACTATAGAAAATACCATAAAATGGGTTGTCCACATAATTTCTGCTCAATATTGGCCACTATGTCTCATCCTTCTTTTCAAGGGTCTTGAATTTGAGGGTGGTGTGTAATGCACTTTCAACACTGTCCATCATTAAAGCCCATACAACTTTGACATCTAAATACATATGCATTTTATGCTATTTTAAGTCCTTTCCCATTTTATTGACCTGAAGCAGTAGAATGAATCCTTTTGAAAGCTAATTCCTATGTCTGAATGGATTTGTTTCCTTGCCTCGAGATTTGTATCCCTTTGTAGTTTCACAAAGAGCCAGCTATCTATGGCTGAGACAGCAAGCCATCGAGCCTAGCCACAGCCTTGAAGGCTGTGGACCCAGTGGCTATGAGGATCACTGAAGCCATGTTAGGTTCTCCTTTTAGAAGCCAAACCATCTGCAGTGTAGACTAATTTCTTGGCGGTTTCTTACTGGCTCAAGAATTTCCCCAAAAAAGTGAGTTCCATGAGGAGAACAACTTTAGAGTGTTGCTGCAATTTCAGATATCTAAAACAAGAGTGATAGGACGCCATCATATCTGAGATTGCTAATTCTGGCTTCCCACTGGGGTTGCCTCAACCAACACTATTCAAGAACTCAGTTTTGTTCAAAGGAAGGAAATGAGGAATGTTAGCCAACAGTTGGTAAAAGCCACAGCAAGATTGTCTGTAATATGTTTATTTTGGAAACAGTCCTCATTTCACATTTAATTTGGGGAGTTGGGTGATTAGTCAATAGAGACCAAAGTATCTAACTCTGTTCCTCCTACCTAAAACACTCTCCTCCAAAGCTAAATCTATTCAAATCCTGAATGAATTTCCAGACTCAGGCCAAATGTTATGAAGCTGAGAAGCCTGATAGTCACTTTCTTTTCTTTTATTTTTTTTTAATGTTACATTTATTTTTGAGAGAGAGAGAGACGGACAGACAGACAGAGAGTACGAGTGGGGAAAGGACAGAGAGAAAGAGGGAAACACAGAATCTGAAGTAGACTCCAGGCTCTGAGCTGTCAGCACAGAGCCCTATGCAGGGCTTGAATTCATGAGCCATGAGATCCTAACCTGAGGCAAAGTCCAATGCTTAACCAATTGAGTCACCTGGGTGTCCCTAGTTGCTTTCAATACAATAATTTTTCTTTATCCTCTGAGCTTCTACAGCCATTAGCATTTGTACCACTGTTTTGTTACATGTAATATGTGCTTATCTTATGGACTATGCATGTACAAATATACCCGTGCATATGTACATGCACACTTGCAGTGAATTCTAAACTGTTCTGCTTAGTCCCCTAGAGGGGCCATGGGAACATAGCTCAGTTTATCTCTGTTTATATATTGGGAGCTCCCCTAACCTTTTATTGAAGAAAGTGGTCTATAGATAAGTATTGATACCATTAACGTGTTTCATATCCTCATTTACAATTTCTTGAAAGCATAAATTATAACTTGAAATTGTTCCTACTTCCAATAAATATTTATAGAGCAACTAATTTTACTGAGCTGAACAACTCAAGGTCAAGCCAGGTCAGGTTTTCCTTGATATGAGTAGATTGTATCTGACACTATCTGCTTTTCTAATGATTAGATGACACATTCAGTTCTATAGGAAGGCTCTCCACTCTAAATACTTAGCAGTAAAACCTAATCCAGTATTGCTTTTACCTGCTTATTCAAGAAGTTAGAGGATGTCTGTCAAAACTATCAGAGAAATCTTTAGTTATTCACCCAAATTCAATTAGTCTTTTCTGGTTGAGACACAGATGGAGGATGATGGATGTCGTGAACTGAAATGCATAGTAATATATAGATGAAATCTATCAAGATAGCAGTTGGCCAAGCAACATCTCATGGCATCTAGAGTAGTGAGTGGAGCCTTTAGACAAGGGGGGATCCAGAAGTGAATGTGACATTACCTAGTTGAAATTCAAGAGTGGGGTCACTGTCACTTTGCTATCAAGTTCATTCATCTCTGCTGGATCATGACAACCCTGGAGACACTCAGGACGCTGAGTTCACCATCCTGCTTGAATAGAGAGATGTGTAAGTAGTGGAACGAATCAAAAAGTAAAAAGTCAAGAGAATATAAAACTGTGCACATATGAATCTGAAGAATGATAATTTTCCATCTACAGAAACATAACAGATAAAGATAAGAAAAGGAAGTCTGAGATGATGACAAACTTCTCAAAATGATATAGAAAGCTATTGACACTGTCCAAGTCATACCAGAAGATTACAAATGGATTATCTGCACAAGTTTCCAAGATATTTTTTAAAATTTTATTTTGCCCCATTCATCAGAAATCGGTTCATGAATAGTCTAGGTACAGTTTATTTCAGTGCCAGGTTTCCTTGGTGGTAGTCATTTGCCATCATTTAATAAGATTGGATTATGGAGAGGTGCTTATTCCCTTTGATGACAGTGATGCAGGGGGCCATTCCCTGGTGAACACTAATCTCTGGGTGAGCCGGGAAGGCTTACTGTTTAGTCACACTACTCCAGGCTTGGCGGCTGAGAGGGAATATACACACTCCATACACAGTCATGGGTGATGTATATAGAACTATGCTTTTTTCTTTTTAAAAAGGATAGATTTTTAAATATGGACATGTTATAGGGTCAATGTTATAGAATATACAAATAATGAGGTAAATAAAAATGGTGGCTGTTTTGTTGAATTCTAAACCATGATCAAATACCTTTACAATGACTTTCCTTTACATGACTTTCCTGCATGTGTTAATTAAGTTATTCTACCTACTCCTTATATTATACGAAGTACAGGGACTAAAAATCTAGGGGAGGCTGTGTACTTCCGACTGCTCCCAGGAACTGGAGTGTTCTATCACATGTCAGAAAATAAAAGACAGCCAGAGCTACGTGGAGGCAGGTTCTCAGTATAATGCCCTTAACTATCTGTAGAAAGAACCATGGGAATTATTTTTGGCAATTATGTCACTTCATCCTTCAAATTTATTGTTCTCATACCATAGATTAAATGAATCTAGAATGTAGTTTATTTTTTGCTTGGCACTTTTTCTTTTCAGACAATGGAGGCAGAGAAGAATTGAAAATGATAAAGGAGAAGTTATGAGGACAGGGGGAAAAATGCATTAGAGATGGATGTAGAGAAGCCCTGTCATTCAAAGCTGGCTTCATGGGGTAACACAAAGGGAAACATTTGATGACCATGTAGTATGGCAAATAAACTAACATTGAATTTGCAGTGAAATGACTAGGAAGCCAGCTCTTGATTATTATAAGATTATGGATAAGTTATTGTAATTTTCTTATCTATGAAGTAGAGTAATAATACAGAGTTTGTATGCTTATTTTAAGGAAAAGAAAAAATATACACAAAATATCATCCATTGTTTAACATTGTAGGCATCTCATAAATGTTGGCTGGATTTAAATAAATAAGTTGTACCTACTTTATGAAACACAAGTTATATCAAACAAAGTTAGAGCAGTTTTATTGATATAATCGGAAAACTCATAGTAGATCTGATATATTGGCCATTGTCAAATATTAAATAGATGATTTAAAAAATTTAATACAATATATTATTCTCCTTCAAATATTAAAGACTTTAAGAATAATTGAAAGCATTAAAATAGTCTGGGTTATTAATGTTATTAGTAACAACAATAATGATAAATGAATAATGATGATGACTCACCAAACTGCTGTGAGAACAAGGTCACATAGTTATCAGCTAAATTCCAAATCAGAAAGTTCTTATTAAAATCCTGATTTTTTTGAGGATGATGTCAAATTGTATATTGGTGAAATCTGAAGGCTCAGAATTGGCTAGTTTGAAAACCACCAAGTGTGAGCATTCTTAAGAGGATCTTTAAATGTTGAAATTCATCTCTTTTAAAGAAACAGGATATTCATTTTCTTGGGAAATATATGTTGGGTCTAATTCTGCTATTCGATTCCTTAATGTTTCCAAGCTCTGAGACTCCATTTAACACACAAACAATGATTTGTTTATTAAAATGATTTCTGAAATTGTTCAATTTATAGATTACAATTAGGTACTGAGAAAACTGAGCAAAGGAGCTTAAATTTTCTCTCTTTCTATATCCACTGCTATGGTCTATGCTTGGACTTTCATTGTCTCTCCTCAAACTGGTAAAGCCTCTTAACTTGCGCTCCATATGGGTAACAATACCTCTTTACTAGTGTTAACTATGTTCTACAACATGCATCTAAAAATGAATTGGGTCCCATAGCTGCTCACTTCTCCAAAGAAAGAAGTGGGCTGGCCATAGCTGGCTTAGAGCCACTCTGTTTCATTCTTTGGGGCTGAGCATATTGTACAGTGAATAAAATCAGGATTCTTTTAACAAAAATGGGTGGGATACTCTTGGGTGAAAACTTTGTGTCTCCCACACCAAGCAATTCAAAACCTTTTGAAATTAACATCTTTCTGGGGGAAAATTGAGGCGTTTGGGGAAGTGCATGAATTAAATCCCCATGGTACAATAACAAAAGGGCATGCATTTCTAAGCACCAATGTGACTTTATTGGATTTGTTTTCTGTTTACTTTTCAGCACTTACCAAATTAATAGTATCTGTAAATGGCATTCATTTGCTAAATAGTACCCCAGGGGCCCCATAGAGCTATGAGCAAGGTCCCTCAGGTTTCTGCTGGCCTACAGTTGAGCACTGGGGAAGAATATTAAAGAAACTGTAGATACGTAAGATTGCCAACTCATCAGACCATAACATCATGGACATACACACTGTGCAGTGATTGCATTCAGGATTAGGACAGAAGTTTCCTGGCAGAGAGAAATGTTGGCCTATGTTCTCAATTGATGGCCAAAATTCAATCTCCTCCACAGAAAGCCCATGGATCATTTCAAAGAAGAGAAACTGAGGCACTGAAATCTTAATTTAAATGTAAGCTAATAAAATCACTGATGAGGTAGGAACAGTGTTCTTATTTTCTATTCCATCACATAATTCTTGTAACTTCCCCCCCACTACCCTCCCCCACACACAATGAAAAGAGAAAGGAAATCAATTTTAATCTTTTTTACATGTCTTCAAATTCTTGCAAATGAGATCATCATAGTCACTTGAATTGGATTTAATGCATGGAACACTGAGTCAAAAAACAAAAAACGTGTTGCAAAGTTGAAGAAAGATGATGGATGTTTGTATCTTAAAATTTCAGGGAAAATTAGAGCTGGTATGTGTCCTATTCTATGAGTGTTTCGTGATTGTATTAATTATAAAAACTTATGCAAATGTGAAATGTGTGTCAAACTCCTTTAATTTCTTCTTTTTTTAAAAAAGAAAATCTCTGTAACTCTTGCTTCTTTGTCATTAACAAGGCTTGTTTGTTGGGGACTTAGTTAATATCATTGCTAAAGAAGTCATTTTAATATCAGATTTGTAATTAAGCTGACATCATTAGAAGAATCTAGAAGTCTGCCCCTTTGACAGTGCAGCTTTCTCTCTCTCCTTTTTTTCTCTCTCAATCATCCCTATATACTTGTTTGACAACACTAATTCTCAATGTGCATTTGTTATGCTATACCTTGGGCAATGTAGTCATTTTGATGACTAATAAATTAACTACTCCAACACTGTTTCATAATATGCCTTCTCCATATATGACCATATGTCTTTGCTTCATCTTGACTTTTACTATAAGTCATTGCTCAATTTTAGCAAAGTTGGAAGGAACTCTTGAATACAACTCTCAGAGTTGACAAAACTCAAAATTGTATTGGAAATGCATGCAAATGGCCTACTTAGACATAAATGCTTCTCAACAAATTTTCCTTTCCTTAAAAGTGAAGATTGATGATTGATTGATTGATTGATTGATAGCACATAAGAGGAGAGGGGCAGAAAGAGAGGGAGAGAGAGAATTCCAAGCAGACTCCACACTGTCAGTGCAGAGCCTGACACAGGGCTTGAACCCACAAACTGTGAGATCATGACCTGAGCCAAAATCAAGAGTCAGATGCTTAACCAATTGAGCCCCCCAGACACTCCAAAAGTTTTAAAGTTTTATTTGAATTAATACTCTTTAATTGCCCTGAAAGAACTGTCCTATTTTAAACTGTCTTTTTTTCCCACCATTAAATTGTTGGATTATTGCTTTTTTTTTTTTTTTTTTTAATTTAGAAAGAGAGAGAGAGAAGGGGCAAGAGGCAGAGGGAGGAAGAGAATTCCAAGCAGGCTCCATGCTCAGTGTAAAGCCCAATGTGGGACTTGATCCCACAACCCTGGGATTATGACCTGAGTTGAAATCAAGAGTTGGACACTCAACTGACTGAGCCACCCAGGCGCCCTTGGATTATTCCTAGGTTCAACATAAAAAAATATTTGTCAGGCACCGGGGTGGCTTAGTCAGTTAAGCATTGGACTTTGGCTCAGGTCATGATCTGAGTTCAACCCCCGCATTGGGCTCTCTGCTGTCAGCACAGAATTTGCTTCAGATCCTCTGTCCCTCCCTCTCTCTCATCCCTTCCCCATGTTCTCTCTCTTTCAAAAATAATAAATAAATGTTAAAAACTTGTAAAAGTTAACTCTCTGGGGGCACCTGGGTGGCTCATTCGGTTAAGCTTCTGACTTTGGCTCAGGGCATGATCTCACGGTTCATGAGTTTGAGCCATGCGTCGGGCTCTGGGCTGACAGCTCAGAGCCTGGAGCCTGCTTCGGATTCTGTGTCTCCCTCTCTCTCTGCCCCTCCCCTGCTTGTGCTTTCTCTCTCTCTCTCAAAAATAGAAACATTAAAAAAAAATTTTTAAAAAGTTAACTCTCTGGAAAATATAATAGTATTTTAACAGCCATAAATAACAAACAATATGTTATAGTTTGAAGTGATGCACAACATAGATTTTTATCAGGTGCATTTCATGGGTGTGCAGCTATGTTGACATGATATGGTATTAAATCCTAATATTATGCAGCAGTTTGCGTTTCAGGGCAAAGAATGGAATTCAAAGTAGAACAAACACTTGAGTAATACTTATTACTTGTATTGAGAAAATATAATTTTAAAACACAAACATTTATTTTTTAAATTTTTTTTAATGTTCATTTATTCTTGAGAGAAAGAGAGACACAGAGCGTGAGTGGGGGAGGGTCAGAGAGAGAGAGGGAAACACAGAATATGAAGTAGGCTCCAGGCTCTGGGTTGTCAGCACAGAGGCAGATGTGGGGCTCGAACTCACGAACCATGAGATAATGGCCTGAGCCAAAATCGGATGCTTAACCGACTGAGCCACCCAGGCGCCCCTAAAACACAAACATTTAAATGTAAGGTAATTATCAAACATATATCATCCAACCATCTCTGAAAGATTCATTCTAAGTGACCACTCTGATTTTTAAGGACCTTAAGGATGATGAAGCCCATTAGCAGTGCCCCTGGTCTTTTTCGTGCACTTTCTGTTTGGCATGTTCAGCAGGCTTGGACAATCATTCAAACCCCAAAGTAAGGGGAGCCTGGGTGGCTCAGTCGGGTAAGCGTCCGACTTCTGATCAGTCATGGCTTGTGAGTTTGAGCCCTGCAATGGACTCTGTGCTGACAGCATGGAGCCTGCCTGGGATTGTCTCTCTCCATCTCTCTGCCCTTCCCCAACTTGCATGCACTCGCTTTCTCTCTCTCTCTCTCTCTCTCTCTCTGTCAGAATAAATAAACTTAAAAAATACCAAAGTAATAAAAAGGTAAAAACAAAACACCAGCCTCTCCAAGAATCAGCTATCTTATGGTAAAAATTATGAATCCACTCGTTTATTCAATAAACATTGCCTGCACAAAAACTTTGTGCAAGGCGAGGTTCTTGAGGAGTAAGGAAAATCTTTTTTAGAGGGAATGATACACTCGAGATGGAGTTAAGTCGCACTGACGCAGAGAGAAGTGGCTAGGGTGGGCTCATGGGCGTTACAGATGGTGTCCCAAGGAGCTGTGGCTCCAGCTTTGCCAATGGCTGGACCCGAGTGAAGTTCTTAAAGCAGAATTTGCATTTTAGAAAACTTACTCTGATAGTCTTAGAGGTGGAGAACTGGGGGCAGGAGGGATAGGTGAGCAATACGGGAGGCAGAGGATCAGCTAGAAGTCTGGTTCATCAAATACCATTTAGACCAGGGGTCAGCAAAGTTTTGTGTAAAAGTGCTCATAGTAAATATGTTAGACTTCACGGTCCATGCAGTCTCTGTCATAACTATTCCATGTTGTGCTGTAAGGGGGAAAGCTACCTTAGATGATATGTAAACAAATGGGCTTGATTGTGTTCCAATAAAACTTTATTTATAAAAACAATTATCAGGCCAGATTTCATTTAAGGGTCATGGTTTGACAACCCCAGATTTAGACTGTTAACTATGCATTAAAGATTAAAAATTGATTGCCATATCAAAACTTGCTGTTTGTACCTACGGGTATAGCAGCGGTACTCACAATAACCAAAGAGTGGAAACAACTCAAGTGTCCATCAGTGGATGCACAAAAGTAGTGTATACATACGATGGAATATTATTCAGTCTTAAAAAGGAAGGAGACTGTGACATCCTACACCATGAATGAACCTTGACAACATTATGCTAAGTGAGAAAAGCCAGTCACGAAAGGATAATACTGTATAATTCCACTTAAACGAGGTGCCTAGGGTGGTCAGATTCACAGAGACCGAAAGCAGACAGGTGGTTGCCAGGGGCTGGGGGAGGAGGAATATGGAGGTAATGCTTAATAGGCACAGAGTTTCAGTCTTGCTAGTAGAAAAAATTCTAGAGATGGATTGTAGTGATGTTTGGACTGTGTGAATGTACTGAATGCCCTTGAACTGTACACTTAAAAATGGTTAAGTGGTAAATTTTATCTTATGTATATTTTACCATAATTTTTAAAATATTGAATAAAAGGGTAAAAGGCCCCTCACTACTGCTCTATTTGTTTTATTATGACTCTATTCCAATTCTGTTTTATTATGACTGTTAGGCTAGTTGGGCGTACACATTTGTCGCAGGAAATGGAGGGAAACCTATTCCCCAAGAGTAATGCAGGTGACTTGGACAGAGGTGAGGTCCTAGGCTCCCCCTGTACCAGTTTGGATGTTTTCGACTTCGGCTAACAAAAACTCTAAATCAAATTGGCTTCAACGACAAGGACATTTATTCTTAAACATTGCAGCAAGTCCAAAGGGAACCCAGTTTATGTGGCTGGCACGTACTTCGACTCTACTCTCAAAGTGCATTGGGCAGATCTGCCCATTTCCCTTTCCTGCCATCGGTGGGCTTGGTTTCCTCCTCAGCCTGGTAGCAGAGTGACTACAGCAGTTCTTGGCACCGTAAAGAGAAGTAACATCTAGGGGGAAAGTGAGGTTGTCTCTTTCCGGGCCTACTTCCTAGGAATGAAAACCACTTTCTCTAGTCCCCTGAGTTCATTGGCCAGAACTAGGTCACATGACTGATACTGATTCTGTCACTTAAGAACTGCACTGGATTGATATTGCATCAGTTCAATGGAGGTTGATTTCTGAATTTTAGGGGTGGTTTTTTTTTTTTTCCTGAGGCACTTGGTTGCCTGAGCTAAGGTCGATACCTAAACAAAACTGGATTGGGTTTGGGAAGGAAGGCCTGCGGTCTGTGGAGAGTAGAGTTAAACTATGAAGGCTCTTTGCATCAGCTCATTTAATGCTGAGAAAACTGTCAGGAGAAATCCACCTTTTTTTTTTTTTTTTTTTAGCAGATGAAGGAAACTGGCTTGGAAGGTTTGAGAACTCATGCCTCTTTGACCCCAAAACCTCTGCTCTTCAGACTCTGTGGCACTATCTTTGAAAAAATCATATAAATAACTTCATAGTTAAGAAGCACTCAGTCCAGGGCACCTGAGTGGCTCAGTTGGGTAAGCGTCCAGACTCTTGATTTTGGCTCAGGTCATGATCTCACAGTTTGTGAGACTGAGCCCCTCATCGGGGGCTCTGTGCTAACAGTGCGGGGCCTGCTTAGGATTCTCTCTCTCTCTCCCTCTCCCTCTGCCCCTTACCCACGCTCTCTCTCAAAATAAGTAAACATTTAAAAAAAAGCGATCAGTCCTTCCCACAACAATAGTTGTCAGACAGATAATATAGATATAGATTTATTTTATTGTTTATTTTATTTTGTTTTGTTTTATATCCATTTTTAAGGGAAGAGACTGAGAGGTTCAGGGATCAAGTTCATAAAGAGCACAAGTTCACTCAACTGGTAAGTGACAGAGCCAGGATTCAAACCCAGCTTCTCTTACAAAGCAGTGTTTCCCAAGCTCAGTATCCTTGACAATTTGACTGGGCAATTCTTGTTGCGGGGGCTGTCCTGAACATTATACAATGTGTAGCAGCATCCCTAACTCCTACCCACTGGATGCCAGTAACACTTCTCCCTGCATTGCAACAACCAAAAATGGCTCCAGATATCACCAATGTCCCTTGAGGGGAGGGTGATGTCACACAGAGTTGAGAACCCCTGGTCTGTGTCTTTCCACCGTGCTGCTCTCTTTCCTATCCTCAAGCGATTCCCAATATAGCACGCGGCAGAAGACGTATGTATTGTGCCAAGAGTCAGTATGGAACTTAAAAAGAGCACAACGCAGTGGTTTTAGAAGCATAGGTTTTACAACTAGATTGTCTAGATTCAAAATTCAGAACCAGCACTTATTAGCTATTCTCCATGGACTAGATATTAATTTTCTGTGCCTCAGTTTCCTCACCTATAAAATGGGCATACTAATAATACCTGTTTGGCACAAGGTAAATTCGCTGATCATGGCAAATTATACTCTTCTGCCGTGCAAGGTAGAAAGTGGCTTCTATTTTGAGCCCATTGCTTGATTTTCATTAGCTCTGCAGTTTGATTTTCATTATACTTGCCCTGAGGGCTGGAGTTTATGTTTCTAGGCTCACTGCAGAAGGAATAGCTGCTCTATAAGAATATTGTGGGGGGGGGGGGATGGGAATTAAATACATAACACCTTACCCAATTGCACAATTGTAGCAAAAGCTTTTTGCTCCAGTCTGTCCTGAGACTCACAGAAACATAGACGTTGGGGTAGGAGTTTTTGGTGATTTCCTAGTTTAGGCACTTCCTTTATAGACAGGAGATGACCGGGATCAGAGAGCCTGACGATCTGTTTAGGGTTTCAAAACTAGTTTGCGGGAGCCCAGAACTGAAGCTTTGGCTGGAGCCAGTTAAGTGTGTTTCTTCCCTATCGTCAACATTTTCTTGGATGGAAATCTTTTCTAGATGCATGAGGCATACTTGGGAATGATAATTACTGGGTTATCGGCAGCTAATAGATATATCCTATAAATTAAAAGACAAAATCAAATGAGAACTTTATTTTTAAATGTAAATATTTATTTCTTAATAGTCTTCAGGTGTCCAAGAACAACACTGACATCTTTTTCTCAAATTTATTTTATTATTTTTTCAGAATAGTCACCGATGTTACAGACTCTGATCTATTTAAAGAAATAGAGTAGGCACTTTCTGAGATTTTAGCAGGGTTTTCCCTAGTCACTCTGTGGTGATAACTAGAGTAACACTGCCCACTACTGGCAAATCAGATAATTGCACCACACTTTGTACACTGCACTTTGTACAGTTCCTATATGTAAGGAATATTTTACCTTTACCAGGATGCAATTTCACATAAGAGCTTCAAGGCATATATTCTGAAAGGATACCTCTGTGGTGTTTTTTTTGGTTAGCATTATATTAGTTCAATAATCAATTAATGACTTGACTCTATAAATCTAAGAATACGACAGAGTAACCATTATTTTAAGATAATTGAAGTTTAATGTACTAAGAAAGTAGAAAATATAATTTTATCCAAGAAAGATTACACATAGTGTTGTTCAATAAGCAGAGTCAACTAAAATTTTATGGTGGATTTTTTTTGATCATTTCAAACAATAATTCACCAAAAATGTACCTGGATTTATCCTTTTTAGTACATTCATCATAGATTTGGAAGAGGAGGAGGAGAAGACTACTGAAATGAGATTTTTTCCCATTAATTTGTTCAAAATATTAAAGGACAATTTAGCTTGTTAAATCTCTGAAGCACATTTTGTAATCTAAGAATATAATCTATTTAACTGGGCAGTTGGATAAAAGCCTAACTAGAGATGGCTTCTCTTCCAAGATTTCTAGTTTTAGAGAGGCTTCATGGGTTTCAATGCCAAAAACAGGCAGCAGAGGGCCCAGCAAATTTTACCTATCAGGAGACTTGCTGAAACTGAGGACAGACATTTGCTCTTCTTTTAAATTTCTTCTTAAAATGTGTACTTGTATATAGTGAAAGCTAGAGGTGGGTTTTTGTTTTTGTTTTGTTTTTGTTTTTGCTTTTATTTTGCTGTAGGAAGAAAAAGCATTGGGATGCACGGATAAACAGTCTTATGCTGGTATAGTTTATGGAAATCAACAAATAGCCGTTTATTCTAGTGAAAGAAATCTCATTTAGCTAGTTAACAGCTACTGTAGAATTTCAGTATTTATCAGCTTTAAGATTGGGTAGCTACAGCTATAAAAGGGACCATAAAGCCTTAGGTGAAGACGATGCACATTGATGAAGATTGTTAAATTACATGGAAATGTTGCAACTCAATCCCTGTTCCTCTGTTCAAAAGCTGTGGTACCAAAACTGTGTACCAAAAACTGTGGTAAATCTCAGTTTTTGAGATTTGAAGCTGTTGGCCTGTAGGCACCAGAACTGAGCAGGCTAATAATATCAATCTCTGCACGATTTTGCTGCTTTCAATTCATGAGGCTCTTCTTTCTTGACTCTTCAGGTGTCACTTGACCAGCAAAATCAAACTTCATCCCCTTTCTACATCCTACAGGCATCACCCACTGGGAGTATTATCTCCCTAGGAACTTTATCTATTCTTACCATATTCTGTTTCCCTTTTCTATCTTCCAGATCTTCCCACAAGCACATTTTATTTGCAGCATCTCTGAAGCATTTATTCATTCAACAAATATTTATTGAAATTTTCTCTGTGCCAGGGCCTGGGAACAGAGCAACGAACAAGACCTACAAGGCCTCTGTTCTCATGGAGGGAGAAAAATCACGAGTGCATAAAGACAAAAATTTGAGACAAGCTATCACTCTGAGAAAAGATCTCTGCAGACAAGGAAAGTAAGATGACATCTAAAGAGGGCAGACAGTTACTTAGATTGGCTGGGCAGGGAAGATCTCTGTGAGGAGGCAATACCGGAGTGGAAGCCTAAATGACAGGAAAAGATGGGTTCTACCAAGTATTTCAGAAAGAAAAGAGAAATTTGTGCCAAAGCCTCAAGCTTTGTGTGTTGAAAGAATAGAAAGTAGGCCACTCTATCTTCCTGTACTGTTTTCCTTTTCACCTTGAAGGGACAGGTGAGTGCAGGGAGCACTGTTCTCATTTATCTCCCAGTGGAGAATCATGGCTTCCCTAAATGCCTGTGCCTCCCTTCCTCTCTCCTTAAACATGGCTTCCCTCCTTACTGCCAGAGGGACAGGTGACCTCGTCTCGCCTCCCAACCATGCTTTTCAACTAGTCTTCTGCACTCCATCCTAGATGTGTAAGGCTGAAGGTAGCAAGTATAGTCAAAGAATAAGTTTAACTTTGAGATTCCAAGGACACACATTTAGAAGGGAAACAAGTTATGTAATTCGTATTGACTGATAACAGAGAAAACTATGCTAGTTTTATTTTGGTGAGGTTTTCTTTTCTGCCTGGGTTAAATCAGGAGAAACATGCCATGGTGTCATTTTTAGTAGCAATTTTTATTAGGGACTAAATAAATGTTCTTCCTCTGTTTATATCTAGTATCAACCCAAGAGATAAGAGCAGAAGGAATCATGGTAAACATTAATTTCATAAAGACATTCTTCATCAGATGTTCATCATAATTAGCTGTCGCAGTGCTTGATTAAGAAAAATCATTTCTGGTAAATACACTGTATGCCAATGAAATTCATTATTGCGCATTCAGCAAATAGCTGAAAGTGGTCTCTGGATGCATGGGGGTGGTGCTTTATAGCCACAAACAGATTTATATTCCAAGACCGAACTGTGACGTCACAAATTAAAACTTGATGAGTTAGTTGCATGTTCTTGCAGCCATGGATATTGGCACAGCAGTGCATTGCTAGGCCCCGTGCGGGGCCCAGCCTCAGGGGCACCTTGGAGGAGAGCCTGTAAAAAGCAATCACGGATCTAAGCAGTGAAGGCTGGCCTTCCTGACTTCAGAGTTTTCCTTTGCCAAGAGTGAGTTTGTTTTCACATAGTATATTAGTTTGCTAGGGCTTCCTTAACACAGCACCACAGACTGGGTGGCTGCAATCACAGAAAGTAGTTTTCTTACAGTTCTGGATGTGGGGAGTCCAATGCCAAGATGTCTGCCAGGTTGATTTCTTTGGAGCTTTCTCCCCTCGGCTTGCAGATGGCCACCTTCTCCCTGTGTCCTCAAGTGGCCTTACTTCCGTGTGTGCATTTGGTGTCTCTCTTTGTGTCTAAATATCCAGTCAAATTGGATTAAAGTCCACACTAAGGGCCTTATTTTAACTTAATCACCTCTTTAAAAGTCCTAGCTCCAAATATAGCCTCATTTGGGAGTAGTGGGGGTGAGGACTTCAACATATAAATTCCAGCTGTAACAAACAGCTTGCATGTTAATGTCGTATAAATGGGAAGTTATTCTAATATATTCATAATCTCTAATTAGTTCCATTAACCCATACAAGGAGATAGATGCAGAGAGAGAATCTTATCCACAGTGACAGCAGATTTAAAATATTCTCAAACCACATTATTCAGGGCTGAGGCAGGCTTGGAGCTGCTGTGTTTATGTGTGTTTCACAGAGATATGAGTTGTATAAAAACAGCCTTCATTCTGCTGGTTCCAGTAACCCTTATCCAACCCCTTTTATCTAACTTTGCTGAGCTGATTTACCCCTGTATACTCACTAATTGTCATGTCTAGAGAAAGAACATGCATTTGCAAACATCTCATGGAGCGTAGATTAAGGCTTTGGAGCAACTGATTAGATCAGGGTTATGGGTGTGTTCTCTCATTCATTCAATCTTTCATTTATTCTTCCAACAAATACTATGGACACTCTGTATGTACTGGGCATTGGGGAGACAGTGGCAGACAACATGACTCATTCTGCTCTGAAAAACAGGAGAAATGGAACTATAGGAAGAGAGCAGCTAAGCTCCTGAGGATAGATTTCTGATGCTGATTTCTGGGCATATGGCCCTAGATTCTAGATCTTTTGTGTCAGACACTAAAATAATCTACCCCATGGTTTCCACAAACAGTTAACATGCCCCTGAGATGCCAATGTTTGGCTATCCACAGTGATCTGCCCCTCATATTTAGAAGGATGAGGTGGGTGATTTGTGTCCCTGACCTGGGTGACAGCTGTGTCTGGGAACAGATATGGCCTCAAACATGACTTTAGGAACCCCTGGGGGCAAGTGGCAGATTAGTGCATCCCTCAAAACTCAGTTCTTCTCAATAATCCCTACTAGAAGTATCCTTCCAAGCAAATATACTGTGAAGTTCTTTTTATTCCTTTGCCACATAAATGCCCATAACCTTCATGGTTTGGGCATTACAAAGCAGTTTTGATCTGGCCTCAAGAAAGTACAGATGCTGTGACCTTGCAGTATCCTTTCTTCCCCATTTAGGGAGTGGAAGGGAGGATCATTCCTTTTAAGGTTGTCTCAAGGATTAAAAGAGATGATATACGTTAAGGGTCCGCTCCTGTTGGTGCCTGGCACTCAATAAATATTAGTTTGTGCAGGATACTTGGGATCATGGCAGGACTCTTTCAATCCTCACCCTCCAGCCTTCAAAATCTTTTCCTTCATTGACTACCAATATGTTACTCTTTTGAGATTTTATGCACCATTTAAAGATCTTTTTTAAAAAATTAAAACACGTTACCTGAGCAGGAAAAGGGAATGCATTTTATACATTCTCAGATGAACCAACCACAATAACTAGATGATAACTAAGAAGCCCTTTGGGGAAACGGAACAATTTGCTGGATCAACATCGGTGTTCATTTTGGGTTTTGTGTAAATGTGTGCATGCTGGGGTTGTGATTGGAGGCAGTTCGGGCATGAAGACCAGAAAGCACCTGGCCAGTCCCTTAGTGGGATGTGAGGGGTCAACTTTGCCTGGACAGTAGGCACTCAAAAGTGGATGTCGGGAGACCAAGGAGCTGCTGGAGGCAGCCCTGAAGGGGTTGGAAGGAGCATAATTGTCTTATATCAACTCAGTCACAATTTGCCTAAACCCACTTATAGAAAGTGATGAGCTTCCTGCTTTCAACTTCAGCAGGAAATGTTTTATTAAAATGTATTCTTGGGAATAATTGCCTTTTCTTTCCTTCTCTTTGATTTCAATGTCCTGGATCTACAGTTCTATAATGTGCTTTTGTAGCTTCATGAGTCTAATACAAAAGCTAGATTTGGGCTTCCTCTGTAACTGTTTGGACTATGGAATTACCCAACCACCTGGGGTCTGTCTGTGGCAGGGGGGCATTGCACCTTCCCCGCCCCCCATCTCTGCCCACAGTCAGAGGATCTTGAATGGAGATAATGGTGTAGAATGAGGCAATGTGGACTTTCAGACAGACTCCATGTGCTGTAATTGTGCTCAGAGCTACCAGTTCCTTTGAGTGGTTGCTTTTGCTGCTTTTTTTAAATTTTCTTCTAATAAGACTTTATAGAAGTATTACATACACAAATAAAAATGCTAATATTTTAGGTATACAGCTGAATGAATTTTGGCAAATGTATGCATCCCTATAACCATTACCCAAATTAAGAGAGAGTATTTCTAGTGGCCCAGAAAGCCCCCTACCCCTTTCCAGCCAATCCCTACCTCAAAGACTCTTAAATTTTTTTTAATGTTTTATTTATTTTTGAGAGAGACAGAGACAGAATGCAAGTGGGTTAGGGGCAGAGAGAGAGGCAGACACAGAATATGAAGCAGGTTCCAGGCTCTGAGCTATCAGCACAGAGCCCGACGTGGGGCTCGAACCCACGAGCTGTGTGATCATGACCTGAGCTGAAGTGGGATGCTCAACCGACTGAGCCCCCTAGGGGCCCCCCTACCTCAGAGACTCTTAATGTCTACAGATAGCAGGTGCACTTTTTCAATGGAGTCACAATTTTACTTGTTTCTGTCTACCTTCTTTAACCTCTCAAAATAATGTGGTGTTTTTTTTTTTTGGAGACTTATTCTGTTATTGTGTACTGCAGTGATTTGGTATTTTTTTAAATGTACTATATTCTATGAATATATCACAGTTTCTTTTCCATTTTCCTATTGATGGACATTTGTGTTGTTTCCTTCTGTTGTGTTTTGAAGAACCAATTAGGAGAGAGAGAGATGGATGGACTGAAAAATTAAGGTTAAAAAAAACATTGTTTTAAGAAAGGAAAAATAAACACATGACAGAAAACAGTACTTCAGGTTGTCACTTATAGCTGGTTAGCTGGTCCTGTTTCACCCTTGGATTTTAACATCCACTTCACCAAATTTGACCACAAAAATCATCTGTTTGGAGTCTTATCTTCCCTCTAAATTTGTCCCTTGTGTTAAAAACTGAGACAAAAATGTCTAGGCCTAGAATTTTAGAACCTGCTTCTTGCCCTTAGAAATTTTCCTAAGTGCTTTATTTTTTTTAATTTAACTTCCTGTAAATAAAAAAAAAATGGAGAGACTTAGCAAAAGTTGGTGAGGACAACTGACTGACAAAAACTTTATTATTTAAAAAAAAAAGCTTTATTCTAGGAAGTTTGCCCATAGCTTGAATTAATTCAACTCAGCCACTCATTACATGAGACCCAAGAATCAAAGTTTCCCCAGAACTATTCTGATGAAATTATGTTTGATATTTTTTATTTTACATTATGATCTCCTATATAAAAAATGATGAAAAGAACAGCGTGCACATTTCCAGTGGGTTCAAAATAAGTGTCAGACTGTCTTCCATTAAAGAACTTTGTTTTCCATATGCTAAGAGAAAAAATTACAGAGCAAGGTTACAGGTCAGCACATGAAAGAAATATGTTTTCACAAAACCTTCAAAAAAAATGTGCCCTTAATTTGAATGAAATGTTCTGATCATTTACATAATATCATAGAATTTAATATTGATCTCAGAGAGCTTTTAGAGAAGGTTTTTATGCTTGGGGACCACCCATCCCCAGAGGTTAGTTTGATGAGTTTCTTATGTTGTTCTCACAAACAGCAGCTGTAAGCTCTATTGGACTAAAATAATAAATGTGTAACAGGAAGTGATATGAAAAAGACTATGGATGCATTGGGAAGGTTCAGGGTGGATCAACCATTTCCTTCAGCCACTGGACACAGTGATGGGTGCATACCCGCTGCAGTCTTTACCCCACTTGTCTCTGACCTGAGGGTTTACTGTGGCCATCAGCACCCTGTCCAGCTCACCCAGAGGAAATAAATGTTCCAAAATTATGCAACAACCGGTCACTGAGTCATTGTGAGCCAAGCATGATGCCAGGCTCTGGCGGCACATTGTATGAGCAGTGAACAAAACAGACAAGACTGAGGGAAGCTAAGAATCTCCCTCATCTTTCAAACATAATGGAGGAGGAGAGAGGTGAACAGCCAGTTCAGTGTTTTTAAGAAAATTAAGATGTATGCAGCTTCATTTTGAGGTCTCAGTGTTTGCAACTAAAGAGAAAATCCAAATGTATATTCTGAAGTGCCAAGGAAAGTGACTGTATACTACTAACTAAAATGTCCCTGAAAGGCCTAGAGAAAAAAATGCGTGTTAAGTCTTGAAACTGAGACAATGTGGGGGGAGGTATAAGGACTTAGGAAGCCAAACACAAGGAAGAAGAGAAGGCAAGAGTGAAAGGGTTTGTTTGAACTCTAGAGACCAGCAGAAAAACATCTGTAGGTTTGTGTGACCTTGGCGATAGCTCTCATGGGTGGGTCAGTGTTATTTCAATGTATGCACTAAAACCAGAGGGACAGAAATACAGACGGTTTGTGTTGTGATAAAATGCTTAAAGACGGTCATGTAGAAGAAGGAATCGTATTTCATTCCAATGGGCAATACAAAATCGGGCTTTGGGCTCAATCCTGAGAGGAGCTTTCTAAAATTCAAGTCATGTGAAAAAGGAGAGGATTCTTGAACTGTTGGATCCTAAGTCATTGGAGAGTTCAAATGGAAATCAGATGACCTCTTAAAAGGATTGTGAGAACAAAATAGGACTAGATGATTATAAGGTTTCTTCCTAGGAAATTCTGAGCAGAAGAGTAAATATGAATTTAACAATCCAGTCTCTGGAACTCTATGTGAAGAAGTTATTTTTATTTTTCTTGACAGACCCAGAATGTTTAACAATATTTATTTACGTGTGTGTGTGTGTGTGTGTGTGTGTGTGTGCGCGCACGCGCACGCACGTGAATCTAAACTGAATGTGCAAGGACTGTCACAGTATAGAATATTTTACTTCTGTAAAGAAAATAAAATTGAACTGTTGATACCAACTAACCAGGAAAGTTGGCAGAGAAAAGTTTGCAAGTGACTACATCCCTCTTACGTAAAATAAAAAGAACCTGTGTGATTGTATAACCACACAGAAGGCATCATGAGAACCGAGTGTCCCAGTGACAGAGATTATATTTGTGTTTATCAGTATATGTTAACACTGGAATACGGGGACATGAGTGTGCTATAAATAAAATCAGGTCTGTTTATCAAGGAGCCAAGGTGTGGCCCTAAAGAGAGCAATACTTTATTACAGGAAATTAAATTTGCTGTTTATGACACCAGACCTTGTAAATACTCTCAACCCATAAATAATGTTACTCAGATTCTAAAAAGCCATATTGAAGGCTGTCTTACAGATTCCAATCTTGATTTTTCAAGGAAAAATATGTTATTGTTTTTCTTGGTTTTTTATTTGTTTCAAAAAATCTTATGGGAACAATAATATTTTACATCTTTGAAAGCAGGAAAGGAAAGGGAAGAATGTTGACGTTTAAGAATTCTAAATGCAAGGCTTTAGATACCACAAAAATAGAAGATGCTTTCACGTTGAAAGGATTTATAAGTTTGTATGAAATTTAGAAGAATAATCTAATCATATGATGGCTGTCCACAGCTAGTTCCTCAGCTCAATGTAAAGGTTTTCTTCTTTATGTATGTGTTGTCCTCCTATTTATTCTAAACAAACATCTCTGTTAAAAATGTTAACCTTTTATGATTATGAAAGTAGCACAGGCTCCTTGTGAAAAGCTGGGGAGGAAGTACAAAGAATAAAAATCAATAAATAGTGCTAACCCACCACACATTGATAAACATTTCAGTCTATTTTTATGTGTGTTTATATATGTGTTGAGCGACACATATCACACATATATCCCATGTTGTGCACATTTTAACTCCAACGACCCTGCCGCTCAGATTAACAGGAAAGTATGGGGAAAGCACAGGGTGAATATAGCAAGATGACATGAAAATACACAGGTAAATTCATGGGTCATGTTACAAATCCATATGGAAGAGCATTTCTCTGTGACTCAGTCTATAGTATTTATTTGTTCAGCTGGTTCTACAGCTGGTGGAAATTTCTCCAAATGACGGATGACTCCCAATTTGGCCACCAGCTGAGGTTCTTTGTACCCCTCTCCCAACACAGACTAGATGGTTAGGGTGCACAGAGCTTTTCCACCTGCCTTCACACATTAAGGTGTCTTAACTTGACATTTCCTTCATTTGACATCTTTCTGGAATCCCTATGTGCCCTTCATCCATCTGGTGAATAACTCCCATATTTTAATGTTTGTTTACTTTTGAGATTGAGAGAGACAGAGACAGACAGAGAAAGACAGAGAGATATGGAGACACAGAATCTGAAGTAGGCTCCAGGCTCTGAGCTGTCAGCACAGATCCCAACATAGGGCTTGAACTCATCACCTGCGAGATCATGACCTGAGCTGAAGCCACTCAACCCACTGAACCACCCAGGAGCCCCTCCCATATTTTAAAACTCAGCTTGAAGTGTTACTGTTTTCAGGAGACCCTTCCTGGCCCACACAGGTAGAATTGACTTTTCTCTCCACTCTTCTTGCAAAGACCTTACACACAGCGTCTATAACACTTGGTCTCACACACATATGCAGCCATCTTCCCCTATATTCTGAGCTGCTTGAGTGTAGATGCACTTTTTACTAATATCTAGAATACAGGGTCAAGCATAGTGGTGGAAAATTAGTACTCAATAGATTTGTTAATTGAGTGAATTAATGAATGGATGCACAAATGTAGATTGATCGTGTAAACAAATATATATTTTTACAAAAATTATCTCTTTTAAGAATATATTGACCTACAGGAGCTTATGTGCAAATGTCAAATAACAGTGCATTGACCCTTGAACGACATGAGTTCGAAGTACATGGGTCCACCTATAAGTAGATTTTTTTTGATACATACAATGCAGAACTGTAAATGTATTTCTTCTTTACGATGTTACTAATAACATTTTCTTTCCTCCAGCTTATGCTATTATAAGAATACAGTATATAATACATATGACATACAAAGTGTGTGTTAATTGACTGTGTTATCGGTAAGGCTTCCCATCAATAATAGGCTATTAGTAAGGTTTGGGGAGAGTCAAAAGTTAAACACAGATTTTTGTCTGTGTGCGGAGTTAACAGCCATAACCCCCATGCTGTGCAAGGATCAACTGTAATTCATAGACAACTCAGGTTATTTAAGAATCACATGAGGATCTAGACAGAAAAAAATAATGGCCTGTTTCTTAGCAAGAAGGGAGGGAAGGTGGTTGTGTTCCAGAAATGCAAGGGAGACAGTGTGGTGGGTACTTTTCTCCAGTGAAGCCAAGCTCTTGGAAGAAGTAGCAGGGTGCAAAGAAAGGCCCTTGCACAAGACATCAGGAGCTATGGCGTCCAGGCCAGTTAGCTTCCTAATTAACTCTTATTTAACTTACTACATTAATTAATTTCCTTTGGCCTGAGTTTATTGATTAGTAAAATGGGGTTATTAAATTCAATCATCTCTAGTGTTACTCCTTATTCTAACTTTTAAAGATGGAAAAGAGGGATATAACATAACAAATTAAGATTTTAGTTCAAATCCATAAATAATTAGCACTGAGAAACAGGATGTAATTCTGATGCACATATAGTGATTTTCCATGTCTGTTGAGATTAGCAAAAATTCAGAGATCTGAGGACGTCTCCATGCCTCATTCTTCTTTTCGTGCTCCAAGAGTAAGAGTAGCTTCCTTTAGAGAAGATATTGTTTTTAGAAAGTTTCCATGTCACCTGCCATGAGATGGTGGGAGTGGGGAAATGAGAGCAAAAGCCTAGAACCCAAGGCTATTCCTTTCTTATTCTCTTCCTCCCTTTGACTAACACTGATCCAGTACCTATGTTGTGTGGGCATGTTCGAGGCTCTGAAGTCAGGAACTCTGCATTGGGATGGCTGGGAGTGCTAAGGATCCAAGAGATCATCCCTGGAGGTTGAGAAGCTTGGAGTCGGTGGGCAGAAACTTTTGTTTTTCCTATTGAAGTATATTTGACACACAGTGTTATGGTAGTTTCAAGTGCAGAGCACAGTAATTTGACAAGTTTAAATGCTATGCTGTGCCCACAAGTGTAGCCACCATCTGTCTCCAGACAACGCTATCACAGTACCCTTCACTAGATTCTCTACCTTTTATCCCCATGACCAGGGGGCATGAATTCACTGAGGGAAGGTCAAATGCCCCTTTCAAAGGGGCATGTCAAGGGACACTTTACAGTCATGAAACAGAAGCTACAACAAATGTCAGAGAATGAGGATACCTGGTTTATTTCTGCCAAAGCATACCTAAAAAGCAGAAAGCAGCATTTGAATATCTGTCTGACTCTTTCAGTAAGGCACCAAGGGCTAAAATGGAAATTTTGTAGTATAAACATTGTTAAATTGCTGTCTCCTGTCTATAGTCCAAGATGTCTGGCACGAACTAAGCTGTGACTTTTTCTGCTAGAACAAAATCTCTTGAGAGGATCTCTAAGCCTATTTTATGGAGGGATGAGCACTGGCCTGTGAGTGTGGCCTGAGCTGTCTTCTCCTTAGCCCAGCTGACTGCATCCAGGGAAAAAATAATTGTTTGAACGGTTCATCCCTGCCCATCGGGGAGAGATCAATTTGCTGATATGTCTTGGTGTTGCCAATTAGGCATAAAAATATGAAACCTGCAAAGCAGTGTATCTACTGGTTTTGACTCACAGCCAAAAACTTCTTGCAACCATTGCGCACCTCATCTCTGGAAACCAGTTTCAAAGCTCAGAGAGACTCACAGAAAGGGCAACAGGGATGAAGGAGCAGGCAGAGAGAAATTTAGAGACCAGGGCCCAAAACTTTGCTTATGCAAAATTCTCCATTGTGTTCTGCCTGAGTTCTTTTTCTGAGATTCCTTTTTCCCTGTCCACATCAAGCTCAGGGAAATATTTGATTCCTTTAAAAATCTTTGACTTGAAGGATACCTTTCATTTGTAGTTAGTGTCAAATCTACAGTTAAAGCAAATTCTTACCTAAGGAGCCAGTCTAAATTTCTACAAGGAAACAGCAATTATCTATTACCCCTACAGCCACATAAAAATGAAAATGGAATAGGGAAAAAAAAAGGCTTTCAGAATCTATTTCCTTCATTTGGTGATAGCCTTAGGCTCCAAACCTCATCCTGAAGAGCATCACATGTCTGGCCTTAGTTTTATTCAGCTCAATTCCATGGCCCTAAATCTCATGAAAGGCATGATTTAAACTCAAGAAATTAAATTTTTCATGGATTTATGTGGGACTCAGAAAATGCATCCTCATAACCCATGGGGGAGCACAGTGGCTCTGTTTCAACAACATTTTTTTTTTCCCTGAGAGATGCAATAATTAAAGTCATAAGAAATTCAGGTAAGCAGGTGGTATCAGAGAGGCGTGGCCAATGACAAGACATCATCCTGAGCAGGGAATAAAGCAACTGAGATACAGAAGCAGACGGTAGTCAGAGATTCAATCAAGCAAACAGTTGATATTAAGTGTATATATATACATATATATTCATATATATATGAAATATATATGAATATATATGAAATATATATATGAATATATATGAAATATATATGTGTATATATATATATATGAAATATATATATGTATATATATATATATATGTCTTTACAGGACTGTAATTTAAAATCTGTCATTCTGGAGCAGTTATCCTGTCTGTGGTACTGGGGCTGGGTGGGTGATTGTCAAGTGGTAGGCAGGGCTCTATTTCCATGTGCTTTAGATACAGGGTAGGTTTGGTAGACTGAATAATAGCCCCCAAATGTGTCTAAGTCCTAATTTATGTAACTGGTGGTTATGCTAATTTATATAGTAAAAGGGACTTTGCAATGTTGTTAAACTAAAGATTTTGAGACAGATTATCCCAAATCACCTGGGTGGGCCCAATGTCATCTTCGTGAGAGGGAGGCAGGGGGATCAGAATCAATAGTAGGAGATGTGACAGCAGAAACAAGGAAGGACTGTGAACAGTGGAATGAAGTTGACCTCTAGAAAACAAAACCAAAAAAAAGCCAGCAGTCAGACTCTTTTCTCAGAGCTTCCATAAGGAACCAGTTCTGTAGACATCTTAAACCCAATGAGACTGATTAAAGACTTCCTAACTCTAGACCTGGGAGAGAATAAATGTGTGTTGTTTTGAGTAACTGACTTTATGGTAATCTGTTACGGAAACAATAGGAAATGTATAGGTTATTGAGGAAGATTCAAGGGAATAATTTAAGGATCTAAATTTTTAGTTCTTACATACTAAATAGGACGAGGCTCAAGAATATGGCATCGATTTATAACATTTTGTAGGTGCATTGTACTTTGGAAATTATTTTCACATGTGTCATCTTAGGAGGTAGATTATAAGATCAGAAGAGGATTCATGTAAACTTTTCCAGAAACCTAAGGTTTAAGATATTTAGCTAGACTTTCTAAAATTCTGAACACTAAGATGAGAACTGGTCCCAGAGTTCAGAACATGTACAGCAAAACTTAGAAGAAAGTGATTTCTGAGTTGTAAGAGGTTTTTGCCGGTGTTTAGAGTATGGTAGTTTCTGATGGACTTCCAGGTCATATGATTAAAGTGTATGCTTTGAGGGGCGCCTGGGTGGCTCAGTCGATTAAGTGGCCGACTTCAGCTCAGGTCATGATCTCATAGTTCATGTTTGCGCCCCTTCAGGCTCTGTGCTGAAAGCTCAGAGCCTGGAGCCTTATTTGAATTCTGTGTCTTCCTCTCTCTCTGCCCCTCCCCTGCTTGTGCTCTGTCTCTCTCTCTCTCAAAAATAAAATAAAAACATTTTTTTAAAAAGTTAAAATGTATGCTTTGATACACTGGCTTTTACTCAATTATGTCTTCTCAGTCACTAAACTGTGCCAAAAATAGGGTAGCAAATTTTCATGTAATGATTTAAAAAAAAAAAACAAACAGAAAAAAATACACTTAAAAGTTTTCATGTTGGGATCAGAGTTGGTTTTTATTTATCATTTGTTTTTATGTTGCAATTATTTCTCAATGAGCATGTATAACTTTTATAGTCAGAAAACCTATTAATGGTTATTATGTGCCAATTCTGTTATATTATTATTACTATTATTATTGCCTCCTTCTACACTTGTGGTTCTTATTCTTGCTTTAGATGAGGTCTCCTTAAGAACTGGATGAACACTGGGGCTCCTGGGTGGCTCAGTCGGTTAAGTGTCCAACTACAGCTCAGGTCATGATCTCGCCATTCGTGGATTCGAGCCCTGCATCAGGTTCTGTGCTGACAGCTCAGAGCCTGGAGCCTGCTTCAGATTCTGTGTCTCCCTCTATCTCTGCCCCTACCCGCCCCCCTCTCTTTCTCTCAAAAATAAATAAACATTAAAAATATTTTTAAAAAAGAATTGGATGAACACTGTGAGCCAGTGGGCATAAAGTCCACTTGCATACCATCATTTTCCTTTTAGTATAAATTCAGGGGAATCACAGATAATACAAAATCCATGCATGAAACTGCTGAAAGTCCTCAGATCCCATATGAGTCCCCATTACTAGACTTGGTGCTGTGACAGAGACCTACGCTGTCAACAGCTGAGTGCTGGGTGGACATAGTGTGGTAGGAAAAGCAGGAGCTTAAGATCTGACTCCTCCACTTCCTACCAGTGTAAACACAGGACTCATTTAACACGTCAGGGCTTACCTTCCTCTTCTACTAAATGGAGATCAGGATACCTACTTCAATACATGGTAAAGCTCTTCACAGACTATACTGCAAATATTATTTTGGTGTTTTAAGAATTGAGAGAGATGTAGTCTTAATTTACATTTAAAGGATTATGACTAAAATCTATAAATATATCCTTAATTTCCACTCAACCATTATCGAAAATAATTCAAAAGTAAATTTAGAGAGATATTGCCCACTCTTAACATGGTAATGAAACTAGTTTTCTAAGAGTCTTGAAGTTGATTCTTAGAGTTTGCAAGTCATTTTCCTTTGGAAAATAATTGCTTCATAATTCTTTTTGCCAGAGTGAGGAATCGAGTTATGTGTTTTTGAACACATGCTTGTGTGCATGTGTGTGTACATGTATACATGTGTGTGCAGACACACATGCTTATGTATGTGTTTAGCCTGTATATACTAAATACAAAGAACAAAATCAGTCTAGAGCAATTAATTGCTGTCAAAGTGGCCATTCTAAGAATCATTGCACAGATATTGTTTACCATGTCAACTATAGGTAAGATTATATATATGTGCACACAGAATCTTTGCACTGAGATTATAAATTCATGTTTATTTCTCAATTTTTTGGACATAGTTTTTTCTTTTAAGATATTTGTCTTTTAAAAAAACTAATTGGGGCCCCTGGGTGGTGCAGTCGGTTAAGCGTCCGACTTCAGCCAGGTCACGATCTCGCGGTCCGTGAGTTCGAGCCCCGTGTCGGGCTCTGGGCTGATGGCTCAGAGCCTGGAGCCTGTTTCTGATTCTGTGTCTCCCTCTCTCTCTGCCCCTCCCCCGTTCATGCTCTGTCTCTCTCTGTCCCAAAAATAAAAAATAAAAAAAAAACTAATTAACCGATATATTACTAAAATTAGTGTTATTATCATCTCCCACTACTTATTTAGAGTAAGGAAAGATATGTCCATATTCACAACTCTGAAATGAATGCTATGCACATTTTGGGTTTAATTTAATATAGAAGGCTGGAAACCACTGAGAACATTTTTCCAATGTATTAGTCAGATTTAAAAAAATACGCTAGATTTGTAAAGTTAAACCATCTGCTAGTATCAATCTGGTATTGCTTCTATAGGAAAGAATGTTCACAAGTTTTTGGTACCAATAGTTTTCACTTTTTCTTTATTGAATCAAAATATTAAGTGACAATAAAATTCCTTCCAGGTTTTTTTAGAAGATGAAAATCTGTTGCTTACTAGAAATAAATGTATCCAGCAAAATGCATCAGTAAGATTGTTCTAACATTAATGCAATCAGTTATTTCTTGAAAATTAATTTAAGATACTTTAATAACCACTTAGATTATTCTTTGAATCTAAAATAAAAGTCAATAATACTGTCACAGAAAAAAATATGATTTTGAATTTGAACTTTAATTAGTGGGTAGGTATTCAATCTTAATTAACTAGCTGGAAATGTGTCCCAAGTGCATCTTAACATTACTTTTTGATGTTCTGACAAATGAGTAAAAAAGGAAGAGGGACATTAGTATTGACTATATTATCAGAATTATCTTATACATTTTCAAATAGAACCCATTTATCCAGAAAAAAAGGATAAAAACATAGATGCCAATATATCCTTTTTAACTCCACTTTAGCTCATCTCAAATTATTTTGCAATAATTTATTTGTGAAAAAATGTTGGGTCCTCATATTTTAATCCTTAATTTAGGAGATATTTAAAATGTCCACAAGTGATTGACTCACAAGGGAAACCATATGACAAAATGGAATGTGTCACTCACTGTATACAGATGATCAAATAAGTAAACAGGAAATATTTGGAGAATATTTTTCCACCTTATCTATCCCTCCAATTCAGACACACTGAGAAAAAAAGAAATTACAAGAAGAACAACAACAATAAAACCAAAGATGTTTTAGACTACAGGTGCTCTGAAGCACAGTCTGTTTTAAACAGAAGATGTGTGATGTCTAAGCAAAATATGGAATACAACAGGGTTATAAGAGTACAATTCTCATTTATAGAGTTATATGGTGCCATTATACCATACGTCATTGATTATAAAATGCAAATATACTATATGTATAAACATCTCTGAAACTGGTATACATCTTATCATGTATGGCATGGTATATTTCAATAAAGCTTTGTCTTTTACTGTCATATTTAAAATAATAATGCATCCTAAAATCAATGGTTTTGCAGATTTGATGGATTTGGTTAAGTTGGAACAGTGGCTGTAGCAATGGCAGAAACAAAAGTAAAACAAAAATTTTACTTCGCGAAAAATAGCATCTAATATAGATATCAAGGTCACAAAATATATTCTTTGGCCTTTTCTGTTTATTTAAAGTTGAAACAAACTCAAAAATTATGTACCGTTTTTTAAGTAAACCATTGGAACATAAGCAGCCTATGCAACAAAGTCACCTAGAGTTTAGCAAAAACTCGGAAGTCAGGAGGAAAAAGCACGATTGCTAATGAAATTAATATTAATAAGACTAATTTTCTTGTTTATTTTCTTGTTTATATACTTTCCTCCATTAAAATTCATTTACTTTTATATTTACAGATACTTCTGATAAATACATCCATAAATGTTTCTAATTTACAATGGATTACATGTATCAAGTTTGAAAAGGTGCATATTGTCAACTGGCAATGTGAAAGTGAGGAAGAAAATTGGGTATGGGAGGATGAGTCACAAAGATCAGTAGCACATTCTTATTTATGGCTGAGTAATATTCCATTGTGTATATATACCACATCTTCTTTATGTATTCCTCTCTGGATGGGCACTTGGGTTGCTTCCATATATTAGCTATTGTAAATAATGCTGAAATAAAAACAGGAGTGCATGTAGTTTTTCAAATTAGTGTGTTTGTCATTTGGGGTAACATAGCTGGATCTAGAGGGTAATATGCCAACTGAAATAAGTCAGTCAGAGAAAGACAAATGCCATATGATTTCACTCATATGTGGAATTTAAGAAAAAAAACAAAGAAAAAAGAAAGACACACAAAAAAACAGACTCTTAAACATAGGGAACAAAATGGTGGCTGCCAGAAAGGAGGTGGGTGGAAGGATAAGTGAAATCGATGAAGGGGATGAAGAGTATACTTACTGTGATTTACAGAATTGTTAAATCACTATATTGTACGCCTGAAAGATAACACTCTATGTTAATAATACTGGATTAAAAAAAAAGATCACTAGAACAGTTCTCTCCAGTTCAAGTAGAATCAGTCTCATATCTTTCAGTAAAGCACAAGGGTATCCCTGTTAGAATTCAGAATTCAAACTACATGTCATCATAGATTGAGTCTAAGTCATCAAGCAAAAGCTAAAGTACTCACTGTGTATCCTTTTTATGGTGTTGAGATTATGTGTAATCCAGATAGAATTTTAGATACTTTGGTGCTTAAAGAGATCAAGTACCGCAGAGTAATTCATCCCTGACAGCCTAGGATAAGCATGATTCCTATTCCTCTTATTTGGTAATACCTATCTATGTATCCAACTCCTTAATTCTTTCAATAAACAAATATTTACTGAGTGCCTACTCTGGTACCATCTTAAGCGCTAGATAATGTGACAGTAGACAAAAGAAACAAAATATGTTCCCTCATATATTTCAAAGTAGCAAGACAGTCCAAATTAACAAGGAAATATATAGAATTTTAAAAAGGTATAAATGCTGTGTAGGCCATAACACGGAGAAAGGAAGAGATGGACTGTGTTATTTTACATAGATTTGTAAGAGAAGAGTTCATGTGAAAAGATACTATGTGAGCAAAGAATTGAGGGAGTTGAAAAAGTCAGATGGAAGAAAAAGTATAAAAGTCCTGCTATAGGATAGGAGCATGCCAGGTGGTGTGAGGAACAGGAACTGGTGAATGAAGAAAGTGAAGAAGAAATTATGTCAGAGAACAAGTGAAGGCAGATGTGGAAACAAATCATATGGGATATTGTAGGCACCATGAGGTCTTTGGTTTCTGTTGAGGTGTAAGATTTTGAACAACGATGTGATAAAATCTTACTTATATTTTCAACACTTTGGCCACAGTGTTGAGGGCATATCAAAGAAGAGCAAAAGTGGATCCTAGGAGACCAGTTAGGTTGCTTTTATAATAATCCAAAAGATGATGGTGGTAGGTAGTAGTGGAGACAGTGGTAGGAAAGGAGGTGACGATATTTTGAATGTATTTTGAAAATAGACTGAGTAGATTTTTCTGAGCAATTACATATGGCATATGAAAGAAAGAAATTATATTGGTATGATGCCAACATTTTGACTTGTGGAACAAGAAGAATGGAGTTGTCATTCCACAGATAGGGAAGATTGGAGAAGAACACGTTTGAGAAGGAAGACTAAGAGTTTAATCTTGGCCTCATTAAGCATGAGATGCCTGTGAGACCTCTTATGAAAGATGGAAAAAGTGAAGAAGGGAGTGATGAAGAGTTATTACCAATAGCTACTATATGTTGACTTTCCTGTGTGACAGGCACACTCTAAGTGTCTTACATAATGTTGCCATTGAATTCTCATAATAACCTTATTGTGTTATTATGACAGAAGAGGGAAGTGACACTTAGAGAGGCTTAAATGAGTTGCTCAAGGACACACAGTCAAGCCTATGATTGCCTTATTCCAACTGTGATTTTACCAACTGTTTCATATTATATTCTAGGTAGAGGGAACAATGTATGCAATGTAGAGAGGTCAAAGGGAGCATGAGATCTTCAGGAGACCTCCAATCACAGGGAAGATATTTGAATAATTACCTTCTCATGAATGACTGCTTCATAATTCTTTACAGCTTTGGAATTGTGTTCTCATAGCCACACATTAATCTCTATGAGGACGGGAAATGATTTTATTATCAGTATTCATTGGGTGGGGAAATGGCTTTATAGGGCCAAGCTCACAAATTTAGTCAATTACACACTAAGATTTGAACTCACACTTCTCTCTCCAAAACTTATATATATATATATATATATATATATATATATATATATATACATACATACACTGAATACTTTAAATCTTATTATGAACCCATTTAGGACATGAAGAAATACAATCGAAAATACATATAATTTTATATTGAAAAAAGCATGGAAATTGGAAAATAATTTACAAGATAGGAATGAGTAATCTGGAAAATAATAATGATAAAAAGAGCTATCATTTTTGAGCACCTTAACAGTGTCAGACACTGTACTAGGATCTTTACATTCATTTACTAACTTTGATCTCACAAGAGTTTAAAAGGAGATTCTATTATCATTTCAATTTTCGAGATGAAGAAACTGAGGCTGAGACAGACTAAGGCAACATACTAGAGGTCATTATACAGCCGGGAAGTAGCAGAGTTAGGAAATGAACCAAGACTGTGAAATCAGACTTTAGACTACTGACAGCCTGGTCAGAAGCCACTCTACCTAGAAGGTACTTTTGTTTGTTTTTACAAAGTCAAAGGTGAAATTAATAACTCGGGGGGGGGGAGGGTGGTTCTCATGAATGAGAAATCATTTCCTGAATTAGAGCAAGATATGAATTTGTATTCACCCTCCCAGAAAGGGTTTTCACCCTAGCTTTGCACACACTTTTATCACAGCTTAAAACAGCAGATGGCTCTCTTGCGTTTTCTTTCCCTTACCTCCTTGATCTGTAAACAACTAAACAGCGTTTTGGGGAGGTAAAAGAAAAACACAGGGATTAAGCTAAGGGACCTTGATTATCCCAATGTTGCCTCCACCCCAAGCTCCCTTAAAACAGGAAACCACACACACACACACACACACACACACACACACACACACACAGGCTTGTGAAATTCACAGTCTGCATAGACGCCCTGAGTCTGAGAACCCTGCGGTCCCCCACGCTGTGCCCGGGCGGAAAGCATCAGGAAAGAAAGAGTATTTCTCGTTATCAAAGAGCTGAAAGGCTTGATGCTACGAGGAGTGTTATTAATGTTAGTGGAAGCTGTGAGGATTAATTTCCTTTCCACCTTGAAAAAAAAAAAAAAAGGTGGAAAGCTGCTTTTAAGAGAGGAGAGTATCAGAGACTCTCCTAGCCAGCCAGCGCTCCTCACTCAGGGGAACCTGCTTTTGCTAAGAGAGCTACCCCAAGGCCGGGTCAGGATCTCTGTCCGCGGTGCTGAATCGCAGCCTTATCCGGAGGGTACTGAACAGTGAAAGGAGGGGTCTGAAGGAGCCAAAAAACCGACCTCCCAATTAATTACCCAATCCAAAGAGCTGGGGAAAAGACTGCATTATAAGAAAATGCCTGGAAAGGAAATCATTAACACAGATATAATAAGAAGAAGCTTAATCTTAATCTGTCCAAATTAATATAGCAGACACATATGTCATAGGGTAAAAAAACCTTTCAAGGCAAACTAGATTATGTTGTACTAGATGTAAGAGGTCATTGTACTTAACGTTTTGCTTCTTTGAAAAACTCACCACTTGCTTTAGATAAATATGTTTATTTTAATTGTAAAGTCATTTGGAAATTCCAATCTATAAAGTCTGAAATGTCCAAATGACCTTTCTTCAATAATGTAAGGCAGGAGTACCTACTCTTTATGTTGATTGGTATTTATTTCAGTGAATTTTTAAAAAGACACACTTAAATAGCCATTCTTTGCAGAATGACCCTTCCTTTTTTAGCAGGAACGTGGCAAAACAACATAAATACACACTTAGTGAAAATATAAGAACGCAGACACTAAAACAGAAAACAAAGTGGTAGAGACAGAGCAAAATAGTTAAAACACCTCTTTACTTTTACTATCTCATGGGTTATTACGGTTTACAAATTTCTGGCAAAATTACTTCTGCTTATTCCTTTTAATAATTGTGGTTGTTTTGTAGATATAACACAGCAAGGTTTTGAAAATGAGCTTACAGAGTATGTTCTTAAATGTTAAATATAATATACATCATCCTAAAGCCAATGATAATTGCATTGGACCCAAATCTACACACTTCCTTTAAATTTTCTTCCACCAAAGAAACTTACTAGTTAATGTGGAGTAAATGCAATGAGTAACAGATGAGAACTAATTGCTTACATGGAGAGGCTGTGGATAAGTTCTATAGAGCAGAAGGTGTCTAGTCTGTAATCAACCCTCGGATGAGCTTCTCCCACTTGCCTGGTTGCAAGTCTTTGTGGGACTTAACTGCCTATTCCTGAGACAAAGAGAACGTGTGTGTTGGTCAAGAACTGTTCCTAGGACTGCTTCCAGAGTGTGCCTCTCCTCTCTCCAGCTCTAAACAGTCACCACCGAAGTGATTGTTAAAAATCTCTTGATTACCAGATGAATCTTCTTTCTTCCATCCTTCCTAACACTGGATTGTGAGAAGTCTAGTTTTTGCATTTCTTTTCTTTACCTTCCTGTAATGACAAAGCCAAACAGCTTAAAGGGAAGAGGAAAAGGTACTAAACCACAGGAGCAAATTCTACACTTGGCTCTGTCACTCCGAGTGTATCCTAGAAACCACAGATCTGTACTCATCCAAGCATGAAGTGTTTCTCTCTCAACCTTCCTTCCTAGGGTGCCCTCCACTTGCTCCCTTCCTCTTGGACCTTTATATTTTCAGTTATCCAAGACAGAACACTGCCAGGACACAGACAGGAAGTCAAGGGGAGGAGGCAGCAGCTGTTGTATTTGAATTTCAGACACAGTTCATATGGCTTCGCTCCCTGACAGAGCTTCTCTACCCGGGGACGCCAAAGACAACAGCTCAAATTGGAGTGTTCCTCAGTCTGGCTGCTTTTTGTTGTCCCTGGAATACTGTGACACCGTCCCCCACCCTTAATATTTCTGCGGTGACTTCTTCAGTGTGCTATCGGGCAATTATCCTCTCCAGCTGCTGCTTTGTAGCAGCTACAGCGGCTGGCATCTCTGAGTGCTAGAGAGCAAATTTGGGAAAGGGGTCTTTCCATACGTACAACCTTAGCATAGCTTCTCACCTTCCCCACCCCCCTCCTTTTTGCTCGGTGTTATGGTCTCAAAATGACAGCAAGAGGGAGAGTCCAGCAAGTTTGGGTAGACTGGATAAGGAGTGGAGGCGCCTCCCTCCTCGGGACACACTCTCCTCCCTGCTTCCTCCTCCTCCTTCCTGGGGTGGAGGGGTTTCGGCGCTGAAGGGATTAGCAGGGAGGGCGGAAACCACCTCGCCCTCCAACCGCAGCCCAGAGTTTCTGGGGACCAGGAGACACGTTAAGATTCAGAAGCCCTGGCCAAGCCGCGGAAGCCTCGGAAACCTGCGAGTTTCATCTAAGAAAAAGCGCACCGATATTCCTTCAACCCCACCTGCTCTGGCTCAGCCTCTTAGCACCCCACCCCCCTGGAATCCATTTTAGCTTTCTATTATTATTATTATTATTATTATTATTATTTTAAATCATTACTATATATATATATATATATATATATATATATATATATATATTCTTTCTGAAGAAAGACATAGGAGGGGAACGGGAGGGAGGTGTAGTGGGGTGGGAACGAAGCGCTTTGATTAGAGATCTCCGGGGAGAAGATTGCTCTCCCCAGATGCTGATTTCCAAAGCACTTGACAATCACCGGCAGAACCCGAGAGCGGGCGGCGGCGGCGGCACCGGCGGCACCGGCCGGGGGGCAGCGCAAGCCCGGCGCTGAGTCCTGCCTAGCCTGCCCTAGACGGACGCACGCGCCGAGACCCGGCCGGGACCTGCCCTCCATCCAGTGCCCTGGAAGAAGGCAGCGGGCTCTACCTCCAGCCCGGGAGGGGGGCGAGGCAAGAAGGCAGTGCGAGTGGCAGTGGCGGCCCCCGAGAGGGCTCCGGCGGCGCGCGGTGAGAGGCGGTGCCCGCAGCCCCGGCCCCACTCCCGGCTCCGACGCGGCCGGGAGGCGGCCGACACGACCTCGTCTCCCGGGGCTCGCCCCGCCGCGTCCCGGGAGCACCTGCGCGCCCGGCCCGGCACTCCGCGGAGAGGGCGATGGGTCCGAGTCGGGACTGAGCGCCCCTACCCCTCTCCCCAGCCCCTCGGGCCTCTTCCCCCCGCCTCGTCCAGGGCGAGCCGCCGTCTGCGCCGCCCTTTCCCTCTCCCGTGTCCCCAGCTCCCCTACCCTCGGTCCCCTCCCTCCCCGGACCCATTCCCGGGGCCACCATGGCCGCGGCCATCGCCAGCGGCTTGATCCGCCAGAAGCGGCAGGCGCGGGAGCAGCACTGGGACCGGCCGTCTGCCAGCAGGAGGCGGAGCAGCCCCAGCAAGAACCGCGGGCTCTGCAACGGCAACCTGGTGGATATCTTCTCCAAAGTGCGCATCTTCGGCCTCAAGAAGCGCAGGTTGCGGCGCCAAGGTCTGTGTGGGTCACTGTTGGGAGGTGCGCCCCCGGATCTCTCCCATCTCCCCACCTGCCTGGTGCCTCTTCGGGCTCCCCCTTACCTCCCTCCGTCTCTCAGTGCCCCACACCCCCTAAGTCCCCTTCCGAGCGCTCCGAGCGCCTTCCGCCTGCCCGTGGGAGCTGGGAACCTGCTCTCAGGCAACCTGTAGCCACTGAAAACCCCGCCAGGAGCCGGCAAGTTGGCCCGCTCTTCGCCGGCTGCCTCTTGCTCCCCGAGTCTCATGTGGGCTGGCTTCCAGGGAAAATCTTTCTACTCTGGGGGGTCTTGGCTTCCCCCGGGGATATAGCGTCTGAGTCTAGAATGCTAGGGAAAGATCCCCGCAGCACCTCGGGGTCTCGCTGGCTGCTTCCAGTCTGATCCGAGGGGTCATGAATTTGTGTGTCTGGCCTCACTTGGCCTCCCAGCTCTCCTGGAAACATCCTAGGGTCCCAGACCTTGGCGAAATGTGGCGATCTCCACCGCGCCCTCCGCAGGGGCCGGTGTCTGAGAAGTGAGTAGAGGGTGTGTGTGAACTAAGGGCTGGTTCAATTGAGATTTACCCAAACGCTGCTAAGCCGGCAGCACTGAGCGCGCTGAAGCCTGAGGTCACATCTTGGGATGCGGAGAGGGGCGCAGCGTGAGGAAGCATGAGCCCGAATTGGGGAGGGGGGTTGGCGAGGTACATACATCCCTAACATGTTTCAGTTTAAATTCAAGGACTCACGAATTACATGAGGCAAAACAAGCAGTTACTACATACAGATGACTAGAATAGTTGCCTTACTATACATCTTTTTTTTTTTTTTTTTTTTTTCGAGAAACAACTAGTGCCCAGCATGACCTGCTTTTGCTGCTGTAAAATGTCAGGGTCTGAGAAGGCAACTTAGGAGCCGGAGCCCCGCGGCTTTTGTTCATCTCTGCTTGCTTCCACATCCAGTTGCTAAGGGCGATTGTTTTGAGACTATGTGGGGTGTTCTGTGGGAGAAATGGGGCTTGCTTGCTTTTCATAATTAAGGAGGCTTGGCAGGAAACATCGAAGAATATATTTACATTAATAGGAGTATATGTTTGCCCAGCACGTTATATTCTTGGTGCCCAGCTGTATTTGTTTTAAATACCCTGTTGTTCCAAACACAGGGGACAGAAGCATATGTTTTACATGTGTATCCATGTGAGTGTGTGTGTTCTACACATTTGCAAATTTATGACCAAAAGTTTTAATGCTTGTTTGTTTTTCTTTTTTTTTTTTAAGGCCATAGCTATATGGTTTTAAAGGACAAGAGCTTATCATGACATTGGAAATTGGAGATTATTTGCTCTTAGAATCAAACTTAAAAGGCAAACATTGGAGGAAAATTAGAATGGCAGTTCTAAGGGAGATAAAATTATACAGATATAATACCTAATTGCATAAATATAATATGACTTAATGAAGTATTTGGGGACAATATTTTCAAATGAGTGTAAAAGCTATTAAGAAAAATGGGTTTTAATTTTCCACTTTAGCCTAGAGCCTTATCCAGCAAACCTTTGTATTATAAGAGCAACTCAGTTGTTCTAAACATTGTTGATCCATGAAGGGTCACATTATCATGACTTAGAGTGTTTGCTTTGCCCCCCTTTTTAAATCAGATTATGTTTTAGAACACAGTTTTCACCAGGTAGAGCTCCAAATATGCCATCTACTTGAAGTAAATAAACCTATTCTCTTCTAAATAAGATTACTCTGATATAAACAATGATTAAAACTTACTGTGTCTTCTTTAAATATACAACCAGCAGATAATTTTATAAATATGGACAATACATGTTTTGTCATAGTATGAAGGAGGGTGTGCTTTACGCTTCTGTATTATAAGATGGGGATATACTTTTTTTCCAGGTATGGGAAGATATCTGAGTTTCCTAATGGTCTGTTATACCATTTCAACCCTGACTGCTCTCTTGGTATTCATGAGTTCAAAATGATATGCGTGCATCAATGATCTGTAAGAAAAACATATTTGAGGTCACTTTTGCTCTCTTATTTTCCATGGGAAAATGGAACAGAAGATAGGCTAAAAAGAAATGTGATCAAGACCTTTCCTTTTATTGTCTTTATATTTCTCATATATAAAGAAATATATTCTCTTGTGAAGAAAAATATAGATATATCCCTGGAACATCAAACATTAATTTGTTATTACTAATTGAAGCAAAATCAATATTAAAACTTTATATTATATAAATTATATATTGATATATAATTATATGATTTTATATTACATATAACCATAACTATATATGTGTATGTGTGTGTATATATATATATATATATATATACATATATATATTTGTTTCAGTATTTAATTAAATGATCTTTAAGAAAATATTTTTAAGCAAAGTTACCTTTACCTCCAAACTCACTCTTTGAGTAAGAATTGCCCTCAGGAAATTTTAAAAATCTGATTTGTTCATTTAAAGATACCACTTTTAGGTACAACAATTTCATATATCTTCATACTGAAATGTCATTGATCTGACAAAGAGTTATTGAATCTTCTTAATATGTCAGGTTCTGTTCTAGGTGTTCTGTATAGAGCAATGAGTAAAACAAATGAAGTCCCTTCCGTCATGGAGGTTACAAATATGGGGTAGAAAGTCATTGCATATGGAAAGGAACAAATTAATAAGAAATTAGGAAACTGAATGTCCTATAAAGAACAAAGAGGGCTGAGGTGGAGGCTTCAGGGGCAAGGGAGGTGGAGAGAAACTTGATTAGATCAAGCATGCAGGGTGGGCCACACTGAGAACTCCAGGTTGAGAGCTGACATCTGAGAAGAACAATGGAAGCCACTGAGTTGGGGCTTCGAGAGAAGCAGAGGAGGTATAGACACTAAGTACACTGTCATCCTGTATTGTAGGCCATTTTGGCTGAAGTTTACATTTCAACAGGTAAATTCAAATACATTTGACATGTTGGCAAACAAAAAATTGCTCCACATTTTGTGTTTTGAGAAGAGTAATAGACATATATATCTTAAATGTAGGGCCTTTTTTTCCCTTTTCATGCTTTTTAAATTAGGAATTTATTTAATATAATGATATGGCTTATATTTACTTATGTGTTTTTATTTTAGCTCTATCCCCCACTCTGATCATCTCCCCCCCCCCGCCGGCCCCCCCACCATGGAAGGGTCATTTTTGTACCAATTGAGTACCTGTTGTACCATTTTGTCCTCTTGTAAATGACAGGAATTTACAAGATGGCTTTGGTGATTGTGTGGGAACCCTGAGTACCCCACCTTTCCAAATTTATCTCTCTACCTTCCTTACCTCCACAGACTCCAAACACCTTTCAAAGTTCCCAAAATTAGCCACATGCTTTCAAATCCCTGTTCTTTTGTTTGTGCTTTACTCTGTGTATAGAATCGTCTGTCTTCTATTTTCACCTGTTGAAATTGTCTCCATTTCTTAAAGCTTAGAGAAAATGCCATCACCTCTAAGAAGTCTTCCCTCATTGTGGTGAAGTAAGAATACTCCTCTTGTGGCATTTTATACCTCACTGCCATTGTTTATGCCTGAAAATAATTAATTGTGCCACATCCCAAGATGTGATTGATTGTCTTTCAGAGCAAAGTCTGTGTTTTCTGCACTTTCATAGACTCTCAAATCTTGATCGAGTGTCTGCCATGTCCTAGGTACTTGGCATTGCCCTTGAATTGAAGTGAAATAAGGAAGGTACCAGATCCAAAGATAAAAGAATGTCACTGAACCACAGTGCTCTAAATAGACCATTTTAAAAGTATATATTTTCAAGTATATATTTCACTTTCTCTCTCCCTCTCTTCTCTCTCTCTCTCTCTCTCTCTCTCTCTATATATATATATATATACATATACACATGTATATATGTATATACACGTATACACACACACACACACACACACAGAACTTATCTCCTTTTTTAAGGGACTAGGGTGATTACATATTTGTGAGTTATTCTCAAAAATCCAAGAATATGACCAACCTCACTTTAAGGCTTAACTAATTTATGAAAATAGATATTTATGATATCTATTAATTTAGCTAAAGAAAGAAGAGGACACAAGGAAACCAATAATTTGTAAATAGCTTTTTTTAGAATCTTAACTTTTTTTTATTGAAAGTGAAAATTCAAATAGAAACTACAAGCAATGATATATAATGAACACTTTATCCTAAAAGTTCTATATTTTTGTTTTTAATTTTTAAACCAAAACAAGAAACTTTATTCTTGTAAGGCAATACCCTCTCAAATTTTTTAGTGTGGCTAATACAATTGTTTCTTGAAATCTACTTTTTTTTTGGCTACCGTCATAGGAGCCATGGTATCATGTGTCATGTATGTTTTAATCAGTAGTTGTGTGGGTTTCTTACTAACACATTTTACCTAAAATAAATTACAGGATGTCTTAAGAAACAAGAAGTGAAAAGGAGCTACTTAAAATTTGTTTTCAAGTTATTCTGTAATGTAAAAAGCAGAGATATTTGTACACCTACATCAACAAACCTGCTTTGCTCTAGTGGGATAGTGAAACCCATCAGTTATAAAAGTGGTCTTCTTGCCAAATGTTATGTAAGGGAAGGTGTGACCACCTTCTCAGGAAATAATCAATAGCAAAGAGTAATCAATCAAAAGACCATTGTTCTTTGTGCTACTGCTTCAGAGCCATTACCCCGTGAAAGTACAGACTACCTGCTTACGTGGGCTGTTTAGGTCAAAATAAAACAAGAGAATATTTTCCCCCCTACGTATCATCCTTCTTTTCTTTGGGAAGTGTATTTTTTTAGTTTTCTAAGGTCATGTACATGGGAGTCTTCCTACTTGTCTTTTGATAATACCTGTTGCTAACTTGTTGACAATCAGAATTTTATTATTTGTTAGCTGCATTAAGGTAAGACAAAATCATAGATTTTTTTCTAAATTGAGACGTCTAATTTTTTAACAAGGATATTTTGTCAAATGTAGAGTTTTCTCTACATTTCCTAAATGAGAGACCTTATGGGAATGTTGCTGAATTGATAAACAAAACAATGTTTGAGATTTTTTAAAAAGTTGACCTTGCTTGCTTATGCATTTCTTCTTAATTATTGTAATTTCAACCTTGCACATTTTCACTAGGTGTCTGAAAATGGTCAATACCATAGTGGTGCAATAAATTAAGAAATGATGCAGTGAATGAAGTGTAAGATAGCATAGTAGCTTAAGTAAGATGTGAGTAAGTTTAGGTAAGATGATTTGCTTTGGGTTGAGTTAGATTCATAGATTGAGTTTACGTGTATTGAGAAAATAATACTGTTTAGTAGTGAAGAAATCCTTTGACATTTTGTCATAAAAGATTTCAGGAGCGCCAGTCCCCCTAAATTCCCCACCAGGTTACCATTATTAATTACCGGTTTCACTTTACATTTCAAATTACTAGAATTATTAGTGTAGTTCTACGTTTAGCCCACAAATTTAATTATTTTCATAATGATTTTAATCTATATAATGTTACCATAAGAAAATTGTTTTCAGGTAGACATGAACCTCTCCTCCCCTCTCTTCAGTGTAAAATGATGTCTTTTAGATTTTATTTGCTTAGCTTCAAAATAATGGCAGGAATTCAAAGGAAAAGGTAGATGACATTTTTCAGTCTGATTAATCTACTTAGTTTTGTGAATCTAGGTTTGTTTCTAGGTATATTTTGTATTAATTTCTCCCCCAATAGTGAGAAGCTTTAGCCAAAACAGACTATGATATTTCAATAAGAAAAATTTGTATATGATGTTTTAAATGTTGTCACTAGCATTCAAGTGGAAAAACACAAAAACAAAAGCATAATGGTAAACTCAAACATATAAAAGACAATTTTAGCAAGATTGATGCAATTTAAAGTCAATCACAGTGTGTTAGCATGACTAGAAACAACTAATTTAGAAATTTTACCTATAAAGATTCCAATGTTCATTTTAAGAAACTCAGATTATGTGGCTATGTTACTATTTAGTGTTTACTGGAAGGATAGCAGTAGGGAGTGGTAGTAGGAATCTAGACACCTTATAAAAACATTTTATGATAGTTATTACTTTGTCATTCAGACAAAAGACTCTTTTCATAAAGCTGTATTGTGTGAAATATTTTTGTGTGTGTTTCAACCTTCACTCTCATGGTTCCTGGCTATCAAGTTTAATGGGGACCCTGATGGTATGACAGGATCATATGTATGATGGGGTATAGCCACTTAAAAGTCAGTGTCTTACCAGTGCCTGGCATATAAATAACATTGCACAAGAATTCATTGAATGAATGAAAAATTGTATTATTTCTCAAGATATACATGTAACATAGAGTGACTGTTGAAATCACTGCCACATAGCAATGGTTATCATTGACTGGACATTTATTAATATATTTATCACCTGCCTGTATGGCACTCTGTGTCAGGCACTCTCACACTGAGTACTATCTCATCCTTACAACAAATCTATATGGTAGGTACATTACATTATCTATCCATTGATACCCTAAATTACCTATTAATGGATGATACACTAATACTATCTACCCATCCATTTTATAAATGAGGAATCTGAAACAAACAAAAAATGTTTGAGTAAATTGCCCAAGTTCATATATCTTCAAAGAGTGGAGCTGAGATTGAAACCCAGGTTGCCAGGCCGACACCAGAGTCCCTGCTCCTAACAAATCCCAGTTCTCAATTGTCACATACTTTATTTCTTATCTCAATTAGGTGAGATACTTCACCATTTTGCAGCACAAAGGAAACTGAGGCTCAAGGAATTTGCATTTTGCCAAAAGACTTAACACCGAGCAAATAACACAAACAGATTTCAAAAACAAATCTGCCTGTCCCTAAATCCTCTATTCTCCCCCTACTTTACCCTTCCCATTCTTCATAATGTTGTGAACTCATAATTAATGAAAGACACCTAACTTTAAGGCATGTAGTAGACATTCAATGTATATATCTGTTGATTGGATTCAAGGAATAGTGTATTATTAACTTTTTAAAATTGAGGATGTAAGAAAGCTTGCCTGGAAGTGGAGACATTTGTGGGTTTTGGCAATTTTGCCATGATGTTTTTCACATAGAGATGTAGCTTTGATTTCCCAACAAGTGTTTGGATGAGACATGAATTTCATGTTAAGTCTTTCATTAATTTTTTATTAATTTTCCTAGATTATATATTTTAGACATTTCTCATTTCTAATGAGATGTTTATTGGTTACATTCCTTATTGCCTCATTGTACATGATAAACTAAAGCAAACCACTAAGATTACAGAGTCATAAATTAATCATGAAAATTTCAGACTGTTAGAAACCTAGAGACCGTGTGTTGTATGCTGCTTTTGAATTAACACAGTGGTTCATATGTATTTTCTAATGAGTTCTCAGATCTTGTTCTTAATACTGATGCCAGAAGAACATAAGGTAGTCAAGTCTAATTTGGGTGTAAATTGTATTATTCGCTTTATAAAAATTGCACATGGGTGAATATTTATCTCTGAAACAAACTTACAAATCTAGTCATATGTTATTTGGATATTTTATTGACTTATATGGCTTTTATTTTCTTGTTTACCTTACTTAATAGTGAAATGAATTGGTTAATCCAACTGTCAACCTACTTTGTGTCTGCACATACACAGATGGTTTCAGCTGAAGAGAAAACATGCATACACATGGGTTGTTCCTACTTTAAGTTCGTAGTCAATTACATCAAGTGGGCCCTTGGTACATTTAACAAAAAATCACTTTCTACTTAACCAGATGATTTTCATACCTTCTCTCTTCCCTGTCTCTTGTACTTCCTCCCCCATACCCCTCTCAACTATGCTCTTACTTCTATATTTCTCTGAGAAAATAGAAATAATGAAAAATAATGAAAAATAAATTTTCACACACTTCACTACTGCCTATCTGCGTATCTAACCATTTACTCCTTTTTCTTCCTGAACTTAGAGATGAATTCTTAATACTCCTATTTAAAATTAAGACCTCGTCAAATTGAGGGATAGATCCTTTCTCCTTCTCAGGGACACCAGTGCAATAGTGCCCCTCTCTCTTCTGCATCATATAATCTTCATATCTTACAGTATAATTCTCATCAAAATATAAATATGCTGTGACCTATCCCATCTTAAAAAGTAATCTCCTCATGATTATGCATTCTTCTCTAGCTATTAAACCAATTGTCTTTTGTCAGCAAAACTCCTTGAAAAATAGATCTCCAATTTCTCTTCTCCTGTAATCTCTTGAACCCTTTCTAAATCAGGTTTTTGCTCCCACCGATAAGCTGTTCTTCTTAAGGTCTCCAACAACCTACAAGTGGTCAGACCCAAAGGTTTAATCTTTTAGCCCTTAATCCTATTTGTACAGCACTTGAAATTCAACTTTTCATAATAAACTTGTAGTTTTTACTACAATTAGGTAAAGTCAGCATCAAAATACTTTTAACATATCTTTACCCCATGAAAACCATTCGTGCTGATCATCTCTTCCCAGTTATGATAGGTCTGTATTTACAATTATGATAACATGTTAACTATTGCGATCATACAACATGACACCCTGCCAAACCCTATTAGTACTCAGTTGGCACTCAGGTACATTCATTAGAAGGCAATGCTTAATGTTTCCTTACTTGGGAAGAACATTATTTTCATCACATATATTTGTATTGGGTCCGAGCGACCTGTCTTCATAAAACAGAGAATTTGAATCGTCTAAGAGTTAGTCTTTCCTTTTTTGTCTTTGCATTCAAATATAATAGATTTGTGATTAAGTAACCACTGTTTTACAAAATCTTGAATTACTAGCATAGCCAGTAGTGATTGGAAAATTAAAATATTTGGTTAATTTGCTTAATGATAAACATCACTCATATTCAAGCATTATACAGAAAGAAATAGTTATAAATGTAAGAAGGGCCATTTAACAGTTCATTTTCTGTATATGAAATGCTTTCACTGATATATTCAGTTTTAAGTAATGTTAATGGGTTCTCTTACGTATCTACCTATTGTATGTAGATACACAGTTATGTGATCTGGTGACAAAGTTAAGGTTACTTTGTTACATTTGCATTTTTGATTAAAAAAAACCCCTGTTGGAATGACAAACAGCTTTTGAGATAGGAGAAGAGCAAAGTGCTGGCAATTAGAACCAGGGAGTAAATTCATAGAGTTCTATTATTTCCTCTTGTTGGATTATCCAAGGCAAGATGTACCACCGAGTTCAGTAACTACGATGTGAATATAGTGTCTTTTCTCAGGAAACTCTTGAATGTCTGATGGGCAATTGTTCATTTTCTTCAGAATCCAGTGATTTTCTCCTTTTTGAAAACATCTTTAAAATAGTCAGAATTTCATCGCTTGATGTCTTTTTATTCCTTCACATGCCTCATTTTATCTCTTTAAATTTATGTAAATAATTTCTGCCTAGCCCTAGCTACATTATGCCCTTTAAATATTTGTTCATGGCTTTTTATCCTCCTTAGCATTTGGCCAACTTACAATTGTTTAACTCTATTAATCTCTCTGCATAAGTAAATGCCACGAGCACCTTAATCATTTCTGTGGCTTACATTGTTCAATAATTACCTCATCCTTATGCCAGCAAATGACATGGAAGCTGTTTTCATGAAGAGAATTTCATGCTGAGGCCAGCCTTGGTGAGGAGAAGATGGCATCTTCCGTTTCCCTTCTCTCTGGGGCCGGGTTCTGCCTTGAATGGAGGGATGAGGAAATTGGACAAGTCTACACAAGACAGAAGTATTTGTCTTGGCTTCATGCCTGACCAATTAAAGAAAAAAGCAGGGAAAGTAATCAAACATCTTTCCTGCATCTGCTAGGATTAGAAGCATTATATCCCACATCTCTTACTTCTCCCAGTGATAGGAAATAGGTGGTATTATTTTCATGTTCATGGATGAGAGGAAATGAAGTAATTTTTCCAGAGACTTGTATTTGGCAGAAGTAGTATTTGAATGCAGTTCAGGTCTAACTGATATAGGGTGTATATTTTTAGAATTGACCCAGCGGATCTTAGATGATAATAGTTTTCAGCATTATATCCCAGTGTCTTCCTAGATTTATCCCCCGGATGGGCTAGAATGTCAACCACAAGGTTTTCCTCTGTTCGTTCTTACAGGTTCCAGATGGGGGAACATGGGTGCTCCAGTGGCTGCGAGGGCCAGTGTTGTCACACCCATGATAACCACCTCCCACAGAAGTGTGTCTTTGGCTCTGCCTCTACTTTTCATTTCCATATGATGCTTGGGACACCAGGTCAACACATTGTAGAGAACAGCAGAGCTCAGACACATTCATTCCGTAGTCTGTAGTCTCTTAGATTTTCTTTTTGGAGTGAGCCACCACAGACTGCGTGGCAATGCTGAAGTTTTCCTATAAGGTTTGGAATATTTTATGTTTGTCAATTTTGATATTCTTCATCCCCAGGCCTTTGCATTTTGGAAAATTGTGAAAGTAATAAAAGCTGCTGAAGTTTCAAGAATATGGAATTAATAAGCAAAGTTTTCCTCTTCCTCTGCTACTGCTGCTGAGCTAACACAATTTTTAATCATTAGAAATGTCCCTGGTATCCAAATGCTCCCATGACTGTTTTCATTTTACTTTCTGGATGCTTTATTGTTGTGTGGTCAAGTGAAACAGACTCAAGGTACAATATTAAGCACTTTTTTGCAAGGTCTATGCCACTAAATCAGCCTAAAGGTAAAATTTTCATATCTGTGTGGGTTTTTCTTTTGCCCCATGACAGTAGCAAGAGATTACTTTAGCACCATCTCCCTACATTCATTAGTTTAGAGCATAAATATTCCTATTTGTTCACTTTTTGAAAAAGGAAACACAGCACTTTGTGACATCACAGCTGTTTAACATGAACTGAAATGTTATCGTTCTTGTCTGGCTTCATCCTGTTTGTTCTTCCTCGTTTTCTCCCCCTACACGATGCCTGTCATTGTCTTCTGAGGTAGGCTCGTTGATTTTTTTCTTAAAAAGTGAATGCAACGAAATATACCCCAATCTCACCTGCACTGCCTCTAGCCACTATCATTTCCCACGATCCCTGTACAGCCCAGCCCTCCCTACACACAGTGGCTCTGTGATGCCCTGGTCTTAATGGGAAGAGGGTGGACTCTGGCACCAGACAGAAGGCCTCCCTCTGCCTTCTACTGGCTGAGCAACTCAGAGGAGTCTGTGAATGTACAGGGACTTCTATGCAACCAGCAGGTCAGACAAGATGATTTGGGAGATATCATTTAGCTTTAAATTCTTTTTCTCACTTGTTTAGAAGCCCACATGGGCTGAGCCTTAAAAAATCAAGGCAGAGACAGGTTCCTTTGCACGGGTTTGTGCTTACATTAAAAGGCATCTATGGAACAGAACCAATCTTCTCAATGGTCTGTTCTCAGTGTCTGCTGCCCTATTCCCCTGCCCCAGAATCCCATCTCCTCAGTTCTTCTTCAGCCCTGTGCCTTCTGATTTACTTTGGTTCCATGCTTCCTCTTGGCTGTTTACTAATTACAGCCTGAAAACAGTTGGCTAATTATTTCTGTATACTATATTTATTCTGCCTCTTAAGATTTACAATCCAACAATCTTGTCTGTTGTTAAGTTTGAAACAATTGCATTTAAGAATCCTCTCTCACTGTGTGTGTGTGTTTGCGAGTGAAAAAGTATGTTGTACATGTGTGTAAATAAGAAAATTAGCGTGAAAAATGCTGTGTGATACAGATACAACCTGAAGCATAAAAACAAAGAACTAAGTATGTTTAATTCCAAATATATATATTTTTAAAAATTGGTGGCTCAGCTTCCCATCCCCCACCCCTGTAATTATTCCACTCTGTCCTTTGGCAGATAAAAGCTACTATTCTCCTAGATGCACTGGTGTGAATACTAAGACAGGAAATAAAAAAAAAAAGAAGACTGCTCAGGTCTCTAGTAAATGTCAGTTTAATGCCTCCCAGTACATCTAGAACTCAGTTCTTTCAGATAACTTGATCTGTTTTATCTTAACAAACCTCATTAACTTTTCTGGAGTTGGCATCTGCACAGAATTTTTTTTTTTTACAGCTTTAACACATAAGACCCAGTCGTACTAACAAGTAATCTAAAACCCATTTGAAAGGAATTAAAGCTTCAATGAGGAAATATAGAAACAGTGACAAGTCTAGAAAGAAAGGCATAACAAAATGAACACACACACACACACACACACACACACACACAAATATATATATACTTGCCACAATCATCATCTCCACAAGCATGATCTGCGACACGAACAAATGTTAAGGTGTGCATAGGAATTTCAATCTTCCATTTTAAGTTCTGTTAAGTAATATTGAACATATTCTTAAAGAACAGCATCTCATGCCCCTAAATAGCAATCAGCATGTATTTAAAGAGAGCAATAAAGGAAAGGAAATCAAACAAAAAAATAGGAAGTAATCTAGGTGGCAGCATTGGATGGACAAGAAAAATAAAACTGTTGGATATTAACCAATTAGAATTGACAGCAACAGCAAGTTCGCTTTGGAAGAGAAAGAAAAGCACTAAAGAAATGAGGTTCTCAATTTTAAGAGGTTGAATTTATCAAACATAGGAATAAAGCAATCGGATGTGTATCAAAAGTGCTGGTTTTGAAAGTAGGCCAGGCTGAGGTGCTTCTTCTAATTAGTGACGAGCTAATGAAACTTCAGAGCCTCAAAAACTATGACAAAGTTTGGAACAGGAAAAACATTCGTTTGTTAAAATCTCAGCAAATAGTAATTTTCCTAGTGAAGGAAATAATTATAAGCCAAGAGGATTCCTTTATGCTTCAGGGAGTTGGTTATTCTGTGGTTATTGGTACTGTATCCAAGGTGATTCCATTTAAAGAGTGCATTACACACAAGTGATTTGATTAAACATCCTGGTTTCATGGCTGTGGTATCAATATTGGCGGCAAGCATCTTGTTTCATGAGGGAAAATGTGGATGAACCATATACTGCGTATCCTGATGTGGGATTTCAAACTGCATTTAAGAAACTATATAACACAAAAAGGAATTTTTGATACTTGTATGTTGGGTTTATTCTTTTTTTTTTAAATGTTTTATTTCTGAGAGAGTGAGTGAGAGAGAAAGAGACAGAGCGAGACAGAGCGCAAGTAGGGGATGGGGCAGAGGGAGAGGGAGACACAGACTCTGAAGCAGGCTCCAGGCTCTGAGCTGTCAGCACAGAGCCCGATGTGGAGCTTGAACCCATGAACCATGAGATCATGACCTGAGCCAAAGCCGGACACTTAACTGACTGAGCCATGCAGGTGCCCAACAAGCAGAAGTCTTAATGCTGAGATTTTGTAGGTATTCCCCTGGCAAAGTGGTTGTATGTATCTGCTTCTGTTTAAGTATCTGTTACCTTGAATAATCTAAAGGGGTTGCTAAACTGATAAACCTGAGATATTCCTATTGTTGCGAGTAAATATAAGGCAACACATTTCTTAGCTCATCAAACTTGACCGTCGTCATCCACATTGAGCTTCACAAAAACTCTTTAACATAGGCAACATTATGCCTATTTTATAAATAAAAGAATGGAAACTTACAGATATTAGTAATTTTTCCTGGGTCTTATAGTCTGTATAATCAGGGTATGTAATAAGATTACAACCCTATATTTTTGGATATCTAGCATGAGGGCTGTTCCTTTATGATACAACTACCATCTTCCTTGAAGTCTTCTTGATAATGAATAAGAAAAATGTGTAGAGAACACTCTTTCCAGGTAGGGAACAAGCTGCAAGTTTTGAGAACATTCTTTCCAATCAGGGTTGGAAGTCACCCTGGGAAGTGGGAGGGAGATGCTAAGAATTACAGTTTTAGTTTATCTGGTCCCACGTCCTCTTTCCTATACATGCTTCAATTTAATTACAAACAATTTCACTCCATTTTTTTAAAAGGACTTTGTTCATGTTTATTGTTCATAAAATTTGCAAGACTATAAAATCCAGGAGACAATCTAACAGATTAAGTGTTCTTCCCCAGCTTTTGGGAGACGTTATCATTCTTCTTTTTGTCCGTCCCTAGCTTTCCTTTTTTAAGACACTGTTTTTCTGTTGATCAGAAAATCATCTAGTGTTTCTCATGCAAGACTACAGCTGAAGGAGTAAAACATTCCTGGCACGAACACTCAGCAGGTTTATCAGTGACCCATATCTTGAAGATGACGTGTGTCTATTTCATAAACTTTATATTAGTTTTATTAAGTTCACAACACAATCTCTATTTTAAAATAGGTACTTCATTGAACTATAACACACACATTGAAAAGTGCACACATTACATACAACTTAATGAATTTTCACAAGCAGAATACACTGACATAGAGACTACCTGGAACAGGAGCAGAACAGTGCCCCGGAAATCCCACTCCCAGGGCTTTCCAAACAATGAACCTTACAGGTGGCTGCTGTTTTGACTACTAACACAATATATTAGTTTTGTTCGTTTCAGAACTTCGTATATGATACCATTTAGCATGTGCTTTTTGAGTCCGGCTTCTTTAACTTAACAGTGTTTGGAGATTCGTGACTGTTATCTCTGGGAATTTTTCATCACATCTATAGTGATATCCTCCCTTTTTCCTGATATTGATAATTTTTTCCTTTTTCCTTTTTTTTCTCGAACAGTTTCGTTAACATGTATTAAATTTTATTCACCTTTCTTTAAGAAGCCGCTTTTGGCTCAGTTTTTTTTTCTATTTTCTGTTTTTGTGTTTTATTAATTCAATTCCTTTTTTTTTTTTAATTTAAATTCAAGTTAGTTAACATACAGTATAGTCTTGGCTTCAGGAGTAGAACCCAGTGATTCATCACTTACATAAAACACCCAGTGCTCATCCTGAAAATGCCATCCTTGATGGCCATCCCCTTTTAACCCCCTGTCCCCGCCGCCTAGAAAACCTCAGTTTGTTCTCTGTATTTAAGAGTCTCTTATGGTTTGCCTCCCTCTCTGTTTTTATCTTATTTTTCCTTCCCTTCCCTATGTTATCTGTTGAGTTTCTCAAATTCCACATGAGTGAAATCATATGAAATCTGTCTTTCTCTGACTTATTTCACTTAGCATAATACCCTCTAGTTCCATTCACATTGTTGTAAATGGCAAGATTTCATTCTTTTTCATCACTGAGTATTTCACATCTTCTCTATCCAAGAAGCCACTAAAAAGGAGAATTACAGGCCAGTATCCCTGAATTTGCATGCAAGAATTCTCAACAAGATGCTAGAAAATCGAATTCAACAGTACATTAAAAGAATTATTCACCATGTTCAAGTGGAGTTCATTCCTGGGCTCCAGAACTGGTTCAATATTCACAAATCAATCAATGTGATACACCACATTATTAATTCTGTTCTTAACTATTATTTCATTCTATTTAATTTAGATTAAATTTACTGATTTGTTTTAACTTCTTGAGTGTACAAATTGCAAGCTTATTAATTGTAGACCATTAAGCATACATTTGATTTTATGCTGTAAATTTATCTGTAATCATGACACCCCAAGCATTTCCCTTTAGCTGTATTGCATGAGTTGTGTTGTGTTATGTTTTAATTTGTATTTGATAAATATTTTCTAATCCCCATTGTGACTTATTCTTTTACTCATGATTACTTAGAAGCTCTCACTTAATTTTCAAATATTTAGGAATTGTCTAGTTATCTTTTTTCATAAAAATAAATTACTAGATCTGTAGGCTAAACCCACCATAATCTGAAAACAAGTGACATATGAAGATTGAAAATAAATTTTTTTCAGTAGCCAGATGAAACAATTTATGCACACCCAACTATATTAAATTTGTTAACAGTGTAGTTCAAATTTTCTTTTAAAAATTGATTTTCATGTATGTCTCCACTTTTGTCAGTTACTGAGACAGCTATGTTAAAAATCTCCCATTATGAATATGAATTTTTCTGTATCTACTTTAGATATGTCAGTTTTTGCCTTCTTTATAGGCTAATAGGAAATGATTATATCTCACTGGTGGACATTCCCTTTTATCATAACATCTTGCTTTTTGCTCTAATATTTACTTCGTTTGCTATTAGTATAACTACATCAGCTTTATCTAGTTTAGTGTTTGTGTAGGGGCTATTTTTCATACCTTTAACTTGTCTATATCCTTATAATTAAGGTGAGCACCTTGTAAGCATGACTTTATTTTTATTTTGATTTAATTTTTGCTTTAGTTACACTCTGACAATCTCTGCCTTTTAATTAGAATATCCAGTCTATTTACATTTAATAAAATTAATGGTATACCAGTTTTACCATTTGTTTTCTATTTGATCTATTCTATTTTTAATTTTTTTATTTTTATTTTTTTATTTTAATTTTTTTAATATGAAATTTATTGTCAAATTGGTTTCCATACAACACCCAGTGCTCTTCCCAACAGGTGCCCTCCTCAATGCCCATCACCCACTTTCCCCTCCCTCCCACCACCCATCAACCCTCAGTTTGTTCTCAGTTTTTAAGAATCTCTTGTGGTTTGCCTCCCTCCCTCTCTAACATTTTCTTTTCCTTCCCCTCCCCCATGGTCTTCTGTTAAGTTTCTCAGGATCCACATAAGAGTGAAAACATATGGTATCTGGTATCTGTCTTTCTCTGTATGACTTATTTCACTTAGCATCACACTTTCCAGTTCCATCCACGTTGCTACAAAAGGCCATATTTCATTCTTTCTCATTGCCACATAGTATTCCATTGTGTATATAAACCACAATTTCTTTATCCATTCATCAGTCGATGGACATTTAGGCTCTTTCCACAATTTGGCTATTGTTGAAAGTGCTGCTGTAAACATTGGGGTACAAGTGCCCCTATGCATCCGCACTCCTCTATCCCTTGGGTAAATTCCTAGCAGTGCTATGCTGGGTCATAGGGTAGGTCTATTTTTAACTTTTTGAGGAACCTCCACACTGTTTTCCAGAGCAGCTGCACCAGTTTGCATTCACACCAACAGTGCAAGAAGGTTCCCGTTTCTCCACATCTTCTCTAGCATCCAGTCTATTCTATTTACCTGTTTCTTCATTTTCTTACATTCTTTTAATATGTCAGGAATATTATTTATTGTTGAATTTTCCACCATTATTAGTCTGAGGCTTATAAATCCATTACAATATATTTTAGTGATTACCTTGGATATTACCACATTTAATGTTGACTTAATAGAGTATGATACACATTTGAATACCTACCACATTTAATATAATGGTTTATCACTTAGTCTCTCTAGTTTTTGTTGTTTATTTATTTCTTATTGTCATGCTTTTATTTCCATGTGTATATAAAACATAATAAAATTATTTCTATTATGTAATAGACTCAGTATGTATTATAGTATTGGTCCTTGCTCTTTATTCTTTTCTACATTTTTAGGGTTCTACCTGGGAAACACTTTTCTTTGCAACCTAAACATCTCTTTTATTATTATAATGGTTATTATTTTAGTGCAGTCCACTATTTATGAATCTGTCAGTTTTGTTTGAGTGAACATTTCGTAGTTCGTCTTTGAGTGGCATACTTACTGGGTGTGGAATTCTAGATTGGAGGGTTTCCCCCCCCCCCCCATCATTCTATTGTCTCTTGGCTTCCATTATTTCCTATTGAAAATTCCATGGTAATCTTATCATTTCTCATTTGAAAGGCATATGTACTCATTTCCCTCTGGCTGCTTCTAAGATTTTTCTCTTGTTTTTTAGGTCAGTAATTTTATCATGATTTGCCAAGGTGTTGCTTTGTTTGTATTTATCTTTCAAGAGGTTTGCAGCATGTTCTGAGTCTGGGATGTGGGATTTTATGGCAGCTTCAGAATCTTTTTATTATATTAACATATTTCAAATATTTCCTCACCATTATCATTTGTCTTTCTGGGACTTCAATTACATTTATGTCAGTAATTTTCATTATGTCTCCCATATTCTTACTCTATTTTCTAGATTTTATGTATTTGTGCTTTAGTCTAGATATTTTCAAATGATATATTTTCCAGTTATTTAGTCCTCTCTCCTTTTGCTGTTAACTCATCTGCTGATTTTTTTCCTTTTTATTATATATTTTTTTAATCTTGAAAGTTACATTTGATTATTTTAGTTCCCTGTTTAGATCTCCATCATGTCTTCTATTTTCTTAAACATATTAATGCTTTTTAATGTCTATCTGGATGACTTAAGCATCTGTTTCTATTTTCTGTTTTTCTCTTGGATCTTTTTGTATTTCTTTTTGTAATTTTGGCATGTAAAAAAATTTTGACAACTTTTGAGTATTGAACATTTTAGGTAGAAATCCATAGAGATTGTCTATGATTGATTATCTTCCTTGGAGAGGAGATGTGTGTGTGTGTGTGTGTGTGTGTGTGTGTGTGTAGGTAATTACAGTAGAGACAGAAAATCCCAATTTATCCTAGCATGAAATATATTTGAAGTTGTTTTTCCTGTGTGTGTGTGTGTGTGTGTGTGTGTGTGTGTGTGTGTTAGCGTGTCTATTTCTAGCTTGCTTTTTGGCTAAGGGATAGCTTTCTAGGGGTTCCAATTGAAATCCTGGATGTTTACCAAGGGCACTACTCATTGGCACACTAGAGTTCCAATTTAATCTCCAATTTTGTCTCCAATTTTTATCTTCAGCATTGTGGACTGCCAAAAGCTTTGCTCTGATTTTCAGCCTTTTGCCTTTCTCTACTTCTGAAACAGCAAATTCTTAAGAGGATGAATGATATATAATAATGTGCTCACCTCCATGTGTTTTCCTTTTCTTTGAGATGTTGACCCCTCAAGTCCTAATTGTGTAGGAACCTTTATAGTACTTTTAATCAAATTCATTTCTTTTCTTTTTTAAAGTACCTAGCTTTCATATTTGGTAAGAGAGTTGATTTTATACTGGTTAGTTGGTCATAACTAGCAGTGAAATTGCTTTCCAAATTTTAAATCCTAGTTCTCAGAGAAACTGGCAATTAGAAAATATTATATTCTTTTTAAATCAACATATCCTGAATATAGAGAAAGAAATCAGTATCTTGACCAAATTTGAGAGAACTTTTATGATTTATAAGTATGATCAAATCATCAGTTCCAACCATTTTTTCCCAACTTTTTTGTCTTTTGGAAGAAATTATTTGAAAAAAATTCTTTTTTTTTAATTTTTAAATTTTATGTACTTATTATGAGAGAGAAGACAACAGGAGCAGTGGAGGGGCAGAGAGAGAAGGAGAGAGAGAATCCCAAGCAGGCTCTGCATTGTCAACACATGGAGCCCGATGCCGGGCTTGATTTCATGAACCCTGAGATCATGACCTGGGACCAAATCAAGAGCCAGATGCTTAACTCAGGTGCCCCTGGAACCACCCTGGTACCCCTGTTAAGAGAAAATTCTTGACCAGTTTTGATTTGATTTGATCTGATTTGATTTTTTGAAACATTACTGACTAAAACTCATTTTAAGTTCCAATTTCTAATAAAATCTGGGACAAAGATGGATATTTTTGTCAATAGTTGTTTCTAGATATACATCTTTGTATATTATATGTGCCATGGTATTATACTGCTAATACTGACAGCTGGGATTATTTTAAGCCTTTTGTATTCTATTGTAAAAATTGGGTTATTCTTTCATTCTCCATATTCATTCCCTGACAGTTGCTAACAGCAACAAATTGTAGATTATCAAAACACCTGCTATAATATTAAAAACATGAAGGTTTACCTCACAAAGAGTAATAAATATTTGTATGTGTCCTATTTTTGGCTTAGCTCTAAAAGTCTATGAGAAAGATGAAATGGAGAATCCCATGCTCCATGCTGCTATAAATACTCTGCAACAGGTTTATTCTTATTAACAAATACTCTGGAGAGGCTAGGATAGTCTTGACAAGAAATCAGAGTACTCCTAATGAATTCTATGGCACATTTTGATGCCAGCATTAACAGAGGCCCCATCCAAACTGCCTTAGTCTTGCAGAGCTCCTTTGGCTTAGAGTTGTGTACTTCTGAATCAATGACTTGGTCATTCTAATCTTTAGTCCTTATTGGTCATATAAATTAATGTCACTATGTCTATTTTGCTGGCCTCAAATGAGATAATGCATATGACAATGCTTTGTAAATTACCACACTCCATGCACACAATGAGGGGCAAACCCTGGACCTGGGTAAAAACGTTCAGCATATCTATTTGATTAGAGCCCTTCTCTTCTACACACATAACAACACATCTCCCAGCATACCATGTTTCTAATTTTATTTTTAGAAATATCAACAGAAGTCAGTTTGAACATCTAGAGTGGGAGGAAAAGGTAAAGAAAGGTTTTTGGTTATTTACTTCATTATTTCTTATCTTTATTTGTGCTTTAGTGTATTTTTCTGTCTTGCCTAGAAGAAATTTTAAAAGTCATCCAGTTCAGTCATCTTATTTTATAGCTAAACCACAAATACCTCAGCATATGAATTCTCCTATTATGGTCTCATTGTTCGTCATGACCAGAGCCATAGGAGAAAGGATTCTCCTAATTCATAGTGTTGATGTGCTATGAATATGGCACAACATCGTACCATTTTGGATAAAACATGCAGAGATACACACATATGTCTGCCTGTGTGCACCCACATACACACATGAAAAAAAATAACTTTCCTCAAGCTGTGTTAAAAGATCTGACTTCATTTCTCATCCCTTTCTCTACTTCAATGTGGATTTCTTTTGCATTCATATGTCTCTCTGGTGAGGCATTAGTATCTTCTTGTTGGAATTTTTTGTTGCCTCTCAGCTAACCTATTTTTCTCTATGGTGGAGTCACATTATGAGAAAAATCTGACAGAACCCAAAATTTGTGAATAGGGTCTGTACAGATTTAAGGAATGATGTAATGCCTGGAGAGTGATGCTAGATAAGCAGAGGCGAAATGCATAGGACATTGAAAATGAAAAGGGAACTCTACAATGTAGGTAAGTATGAAAAGAAAAGATTCAACACCTTAGTGTGAGTGATAGGTTTAAATTTTGCATTGGGTGTGGAGGGAGGATTGATTTAGAAAATAGAAGGCAAAATATGTAGATGAGACTGACCTGGTGACATGAACTCAAAATGATAAAAATGTTCAGAGGACATTATTTTTCTGTCTCAATAGCAGACAAGTGTTTTCTGGAGGCAAGCATCCTTTGCAAATGTGTATGGATACCCTTGGAAACAGAGCAGTATATGGGGGTATGAGAAACCATAAGTATATCTTTGTGCAATATCAATTTTAGCTGTGGTAAGTATTTTAAAATATTTTATATCAAATTAAAATTTAGAATAAAAATTTCAAAATTCAAATTTTAACGAATTTGTGTAGAATCAAGATTCCAAAGGAACTCCTACTAATGAGGTGCTATTTGAGACGGTATCCCGCAGACTCACCAGTAAACATGATTACTTACTTTCCTCTACCACTGAAAGTACTTAATATTTGAGAATCACTGGAGAATTTGTGGTGTAAAATATGCCTAGGCACTTTAGATAATTCTCACAAATCCCCCCCTTTACTTTTTGGCCTTTTGACTATCAAACATCAGATGTTGCCCTTTCTAATTCCCAATACAAAGTATAGAAAGTTGCTTCTTTGCATATTGATGCATTCTTACCTTCTACATTTTAATTTGCTGAAGTTACTTCTCTTGGACAACTGTGTTTGTACCTCAGTGCCCCTTCAAATGAGCATAATTATTTTTCATCTGCCTTTAAAAGGTTTCATATGTTTGAATGGTTCTTTGCCTAATGTGAAAGAATGCATGATATTCATATCCAGGATAAGAACAAGCATTTGTACTATGAAAAACTAACTTTGAATGAATAAACAGGGGGAGAAAATAAAGGGGGAAGTAGAGAAGTGTATGAAGCCCTTCACCTGATGGAATTATGTACTGAAATCGATGACCTTCACTTTGTATTTATAAAGGATTCAAGGCACTGGAAAGGAAAGGAAATTATCAGACCTCAAAAATCATTGAAAATCCAATGGCTTCTTTAAAAATATGACTTAATATACACTGGAAAAAATAAAATTATCCTTCAAAAGCAGTCATTAGAAGATTAATGGTGTGTAAAATCTCTGAAGTGTATACCCACATCAAATCTCTGACAAAAGGAAGTATGCATAGACCTTAATCTAAGGAAATCCAGAGATGGATATTAATATTAACTGAGTCTCTAACGTCGAAATATCAAAAGTGTATTTTAAAATATAATTCATTTTAAAAGTCTCAGATTTAGTGATTTGGAAAAAAATTATATGGTGGATAAATGAATATTCTTTATGAGGCCCTTAAATGGGAAAAAAATGTTTTGTCATCTCTTTTACTTTGTTGTCTTAGGTTACATTAGAAATTATATGTTTTTTATTTTTCCAGAAGGGGGTCTTAATGACGCAAATGTGAATTGTGCCAAAAGGCAAGATTAAAAATGTAAATGTATTTGAGTCTTTGTGACTGCCGCCATTGTTACTGAGTAGAATCCCTCCTCGTCTTCCTTTTTTTTTTTTTTATCTTAAAGTGAAGGGAGAACTTACTAAATATCCAAAACCATTATAGGAAGTTTGAGAAGCTCAATTTCCCAACCAATACCCACTCTAAGTTAACTAATGGCAGCATCTGTCAACAGGTATATGGCAGGCCGTATAAAGTTATAAACAGCATCTTGGCACAGGCAGTAAATGAGAGTTGACATTTCCTACTTGTAGCTTCAGACCACTAGCCTTGGGTGTGAGGCAGGACTTTCTGATCCTGCTTTCTTTTACTGCAGACAAAGATGGGTCTCAGTTCCTCTTAAAGTTGGGGGGTTCACTGCAGTAGTAGATAACCCCTAAGATACTGTCCACTGCAAGTGTTTTATAAACCAAGGGCCCATGAAGGTGGTGTTCCTTCAGCAGCAGTACTGGCTACAAGACAAAGTATTGTTACAATAACCACACAAAAGCAAATTTATTTTTTTTAATGTTTATTTATTTATTTTGAGAGAGAGGGAGAGAAAGAATCCTAAGCAGGCTCCACACAGTCAGCACAGAGCCCTACTCAGGGCTCAGTCTCACGACCAGTGGTACCATGACCTGAGCGGAAATCAGGAGTTGGATGCTCAACCAATGAGCCACCCAGGTGGCCCCCACACAAAAACAAATTTAAAGCTTTACTTTCTCATGCAACACAACTGTTTTCATTTTTTACATTCTCTGCCCTATTTGTACATTATTATTTTTATTTATTTATTTATTTTTGGGAGAGCACAAGCAGGGGAGGAGCAGAAAGAGGGGGACAGAGGATCTGAAGCAGGCTCTGTGCTGACAGACTGACAGCAGCAAGCCCAAACTCAAGAATCAGGAGAGAATGACCTGAGCCAAAATCAGATGCTGAGTCACCCAGGTGCCCCTATTTGTGCATTATTTTAATCATAATGTGGATAAAGTCCACTCTTAGCTGGAGATAGTAAATCTCCATTGAGGATTTAATTAATTAATTAATCTTCCATTGAGGATTTAAAGGTGAAAGCACCTTTAAAATGCTGCAAGGCCATTCCAAATGCAAAGGAAACCAAAGACTGTGTTTATCAACACACTTCCTTAATTATTTTTCCATATCTCCACAAGGGAGAAAATGATTTTTAAAAGGGCAGGAAAGGTAGGGGGAGGCTGTGGTATTCAATGAAAGTGATATCACAAACACAAAGAGCCTATGTATGGGATGCTTCAGGAGATCAAAGACGTAGTCCTTCCCCTTGAGATGCTAACGGTCTGGTGCAAGTATCATCACTTAGTATTACCACCGTAACAAATTAGCACAAATTCTGTGGCTTAAAACAACACAAAAGTATTACATGATGATTCTGTAGGTTAGAATTCTGACCTGGGTCTCACAGGGCTAACATCCAGGTGTCGGTAGAGCTACATTCCTTTCTGGATGTTCTAGAGAAGGATCCATTTCTTTGCCTTTTCCAACATCTAGAGGCTATCTGGGTTCCTTGGCATATGGCCATTCCTCTAGCCTCAAAGTCCTCAACACTACATCTGTCTGATGATTATTCCATAGTCATATCGCCCTTTTACTTTTCTTACAAACACCCTTGTAATTACACTGGACCCACCTATATTATCCAGGGTAATCTCACTATGGTAAGGTTTTTAACTTAACCCTTCATGCAAAGGGCCTTCTGCCATATAAGGTAACATGTTCACAAGTTTCAGGGAATAGAATGTGGACATCTTTGGGGAACTGTTACGCTGTCAGAGCAAGACAATCCCACGGACAGGTAGGCAAAATGCAACACTGTCAATGCAACACTGTTAATGCAACAATGTAATGTAACACTGGCCAATGCAGCACTTGGCCAAAAGGTATTGTGAGAGCATAAGGCGAGCTGACGTCATGCGGCTCTGGGTGCAGGGGCCAGGAAACACCTGTGAAAGGACGTTCTGGATGGAGAGGTGATGACGGTGAACAGGAAACAGACATTGGAAAAGATGCAGAGGCCAGCTTTAAGCCGCAGGCAGCCAGTGCAGAAAGTAAGCCACTGTTAGAATTCATCCTATCATTTCTTCCTCCTCCACAGTTCTCACATCTGTGCATTTGTCACCGTCCTGTTGCTGCCATTTCAGAAAAAGGCCCTGCCACCTATGGCATGGTCCACAAGGATGGTATTTTAACTGCATGCCTCACATCTGACAGTCTAGTGACCAGAGCAATACTTTAAGCATCTCCATAGGATCTTGTCACTTGCCTGCTTTAATTTATTGAACTACATATTCTCAGAACAAAACTCATTTTTGGCATAATTAGCTACACCTCTCAGGATTTGGACACTTACCCACCATTTCAGCCTCAGTTCGTGATTTTGCTTCTTACTTCTTTAAAATAATGTGTGAGATTCATATAGCATCCTGTGACGTTGGTTGGCCAAGTACTTTTATGTCCACTTCACAGAGAGATTTGGGAGTCTCTGACTTATGACTTCACCAGACAGGCAACAAATGGCTGAGCCCCCAGAGTTCTTCCCACTGCACTGTGGTCAGGCCAGTGCACTGTCAAACTGCAGATTTTGTTGTTGAAGATCTCAGGGATTCGAGGACAAAGTACCTCTTTGTTTTCTGCAAATTCATTTTCCCTTAAACCAGATAACACTGGGATTGGGGTAATTTGGGGGCATGTTCATGAGTCATAACAAGTTTAATCCCTTTTACTTCATGTGTTCAATGGCCCACGTAATTGCAAAGCATAGCACTTCCTCTCTGCTGTTAAGGGAATTATCAAGTTAAGAATGTCTTGATCTTAATTAGCTTTTACTAAGCCTATTCTGATGCCCAAATAATATATGTGGGTAAATGGTAAACAATTAGGGTGAGGACCACTTTCCTTTGTTTCTAAAACACTTTTTAAAGAATATACGAAGAGAACTGATATGGAAATCTTCATATCAAAAGTATTTCTGTAATACATGGTGCTTTTCCTTAGGGGTAAGTGATGAGTTTGAATAAGGATACATTTTTTTAAAAAGCAAATAAATCTAAAACAGAAGCTGTTTCTTTTGCATCTTTGTATTGACAGTTGAGATGTCCGTTTCCTTCTTTTCTTTGGCCTGCTCTGTAAACTCTAGATATCTTAAACCTTAGCCATTGATACAATTAACAACATTATAACTTCTATCAAATGATTGGATGACTTTTCTTTGTCTATGGCTCAGTCTCTACCTATGACATACACATTCTCGTGCTCTTTGCTTACATGTAAAGCTCTCATCTGCATCTTCTCCCTCATCTCTCCTTTGCCTCCACCGGAAGTCTAGATCATAAGATTGCTCTGTGACTGGCATGGAATACATGAAAACTCTATAATTATTTACTACTACATCCAATAGCTTTGCAAACAGGGATCAAAACCTAGATTTACAAAGTACTATATGAACATTGTCAAATACCTTATCTGCTTAAGTCTCACGTTATACATATGTATTTAAGTAAATAAAATTTGAGTGATAATAATTGATTTGTATGGTTTTCTAAGGATCATGTTAAGTAGTTAAGTAATGTTTATCCAATTCTGAGTATTGCGCTTGGCACATACTGAGTAATGACTAAATGATGGTTATCATTATTATAGTTACTACCATTACCATCACCACTACTATTCCCTGTCGGCAGATATGGAGCAGAACATGAGATTTGCCCTCTGTATGGAAACACAGAGAGTGGGGAGGGACAAGGGTGCATCCTGGTATCTCTAAGCAGGAGGGAGCTTTCTGGAAAGAGGAAGCTCTGAAAAGTTCCTCTGGGATGATCTTATCTGAATGCAGAGACAGGGCACCATTTGGGGAGCATCTAGAATCACGTGACTTTCCATACTGCGGAGCAGAGGGATGGACAAGGGTATTGTGAGGGTCCAGGCATCAAGAGTATGGTGACTGGGGGGTAGGAGTCCTGTGGGGGGAAAAGGAGCAGAGGAGATGGTAGATGGTCTCTCTACGAACTACCTATCTTGCTGTATTATTGTTTCCAATTTCACCAAAGACTTGGATATTAGGTATTCCAATTTAAATTCCTATAACAGGAGCAATGACAATAAATGGTAGAAGATGGGGGAAATTTTACCCCATTTAATCTCTCCTAAATGCCAGCTATAGTTCTCAAATCTATATATACCTGATCTCATTAGTGGTCCTACTGTGATAGGTAGATGTGATCTCACTCATGTCCATGCAGGTGAGAAAATGGGCTTTGAAAGGTTAGGCACTTATCCAACTCACCAATCTGGAGAGAGGGTAACTGGCTCAACCTTTGCCCCAAATCCAGGCTTTACCCTCCACCCCAAATCCCATACTATCTGGAGTCAGTCCTGCAGACGTCTGAGCAGAGGGCTGTTGGCAGCACATGCGCCTTTCTGGCTGGATGTTTTGCTGTGTGTGGCATCACCAGGGTGGTTACAGGGTTCCCATTGATCTTGTCTGCTTTCATGAATGTACAGAGGCATAAATCCTCTTCTCCGCCTGGGAAACATTTTGTTCCGGCACGTAGGCTGTGTGGGAGTAGAGCATTGTTACAACCCATATTGTTATAAACCTATTTTATTCTGTCCTCTCTGAGATTTGAGGGTTCTTTTTTTAGTTCCAATTTTATTTAAAGCTTTGTCTTTCTGGGATGACCTTATGAACTACAGATCTCATTTTAATGGAGGGATTTAAATGAACAGCAGTCACCAAATGGCTCTCCCTGGTACACTGCAGAGCAAAGCAGACATAAAGCTTTCATAAAGGAGTCTGGAGAAATTGGAATTAGTCTGTTTCACAAGATCAATGTTTTCTCAGGTGAGCAGGAAGTGATCTTTGCAAATGGAACTTCTTGGTATTCTACAGATGTGAGCTGGTGAGGACAGAAACGAGAACACCAAAACTTCCTCCCAAGGAAGGCTTGGATCTGCACATAAACACTTCTTACCTTGTTCAGGCTTTGGCATAAGTCAAGATTTATATCAGAAGTTAACTGGGAAAATAAGTAAATAATAAAAAAAAGAACTTAACTGTAACACTTTCACTATAGAGAAACTATGTTTTGTCTTGTATAAATAAATTGAGTTTTAAAACTCAACAAGGATGGTTTCATAAAATATCCAAACCAAGGAAGGAAAGACTGTTTCTCACCTTGGAGGAAAAGAGACCATTTCATAATGGGATGTCCAGACAAGACCTTAATACAGGGCAGTATTTTGACAGGTGCAGAGGCACTGGAGCTAGTTTGAATATATATGTGTATAATGAACATTTGGATGTGTAAGCATAACAGCCCCACAAAGCAAAGGCACTTTCAAAGCCCAACACATGTCAGATTTAGAACCAATGCCATCTTGGGGCACCTGGGTGGCTCAGTCAGTCGAGCATCTGACTTTTGATTTGGCTCAGGTCATTTTCCAGGGTCATGGGATCGAACCCCATCTTGGGCTCTGTGCTGAGCATGGAGCCTGCTTGGAATTCTCTCTCTCTCTCTCTCTCTCTCTCTCTCTCTCTCTCTCTCTCTGAAAATAAGTAAATAAAACTTAAAAAAAAGAACCAATGCCATCTCTTACTAACTGAACAATAATAGGCAAATGATGTATGTTCTCAGATCCAAGTTTTCTTCATATATAACGTGGGTAATACATGTTATACACTGTACCCCAAAAACTATGGGCTAAAGATTGAAATAGATAATGTGCATTCAAATTTCTAGGTCAGATAAGCATATAGTAAAGCTCTATTACCCTTTTATCTGATGAAACATCATTTTGACATTTTGCTTTTGATCAGTGTTTATGGTTTGTTTCCCAGCATGGAAATGGAGGAATTTCTCCAAGTGTGGTTTTGTAAACGTATTCAGTTTTGTGTCTTGTCTCTTTATTTCTACATCCCATGATTAGATTTGGTCACATAGAATAATCTTATAATTTCTTTAAATATTAAGCTCTAGAAGATATATTACAGTCCTGATGTTGTGGCACAAAATTTACAGCAAATTCATTTCTTCAAATATTTTAGTACATGAATAAAGACAACAGCTATCCAGGGAGGTGAAAATTGCAGCTCAGATTTTTCTCATCTGTATTTACACTAAATCAATTATCATGATACTTAAACTTTGTTTTTAATTGATATTCCCTTTGAAGCTTTCTCACGATTGTACATAAGTAGAAATATATCTTTTTAGAAGTATTTTGTTGTTGTCTTTCATCAGAAGGTTATCTCAAAAAGAATATGTGGCCTTTTAAAGTTGTCTGCTTTTGAGTTGATTAGGGAGATACTACAGCAATTTGTTTAGCTACAAGTATTTCAGAGAAATACTGACAAGAATTTAAGGCTTTTTTGTTGTTGCTTTTCTATTAATGATCTTATTACATAGCCTGTCTTCATGAAGCAAGAGCATTCTTGCTTAAAGTATTATTTAAATTAATCCCCTGCGGAAATGTCATTGGGAACAATCTTAAATGACCTAAAGACCCAAAGTCATAGCATTTAACAAAACCAGTCTTTAAATTTTATTACATGTGCGCACACGCACGCGCATGCGCACACACACACACGCGCACACACACACACACACACACACACACACACACAACACACACACTGCTAACATTCTCTACAGCAAAGCTTAGAATTTTGAATTTGGAAATTTAGAACCAAACCAAATGCACTTCTCACATTACATTTTTAAAATTTATTTTACTGAGGATTCATTGTGTGTAGAGTAGTAGTCTGTAGTTGAATATGTTCTCTAAAATGTCACAACATAGATCATTTCTCAATTAAGCAAAACCAGACACAACACCTTCTTATCTCTGCACTGTTTAATGTGCCAACTGTTCAGGTTGTGTTTCATATGTCCCAGAGCTGCCTGCAGACTGTGGTCACCCTGGTGTGCCATTATCCCAAAGTCCTCTAACCCCATCCTGTCCAACAACATGTCTTCAGAAATAATTTTCCCCAAGAGGATATTCCCATTACCTGGAAAACCCTTTTCTCAATCCACCTTCCACACCCTGGCCATCTGTGACTCTGTTCACACCTCACACTCTCTCCAAGGCCTTCCACTAACCACCTAGGCTAGAATAACCAGCCCTTAGTAGTTATGTCTATACCACACGTTTCAGTTCATTACAAAAGATGTCCCTCTTCTTTGGTTGGTGGTATTCTCTGAATGAACACTTAAGTCTTTTATTATTGTTGATCTGTTTTCTATCCTATCCAACTTGAAGACCACATAAAGTTGTAAATTCCTTAAAAAATAAAACACCTTCAAACCAAAATCCACTAGGATTTCAGGCTTTTGTATGGAGTTAGAATTGAAGGAGGAGTTTTAAATCTGCTTCCATACATCTGTGTTCAAGGACCGAACCAGGATTTAAAAATTAGTAAAAATGTTGGGATTTCTGTTCCCTAAGAAGTTATATTGTCAAAGAAAAGAGCAAATAACAGACATGAGCATGGACGTGGTTAAGTGGTGTTTCTGACTGTAGTGTTTTAAAGTTTTGCTTTTCCTTTTTTTTTGCTCGTGCTATTTGTCATCTGAAACTAGCCTCATTGAGGCGTGACTGCAAACCTTCCAGATCTCGTTCTCCTTTGAGGCTTCAGCTACGCCAGCCTCTCTGGCTCTTCTCTAGGACACTGTGACTTTTTTCAGGGGCCCATTCTGGCTCAGTTACAGGTCAGAAAGGCTTTTGGGCAAAGAGGAACTTCACAAACTGAAAGGAGCAGGGCTCCCTGATGGTGCCTTTCTCAGCATTGTTTTTCTCTTTTAGATGTTAAACATATGGATCTGATGCCAAAGCTACAAACCATAAATCCAATTTAAGCAAAAGACTTAAAATTGAGGCTTAGGACTTCAGTGTACATTCAGGAGTGGAGGGGTAAGGAGGGCAGGAGGATCAGATCCTCACCCAGCTGCCACTTCTCTTCCTCCTGCCTACACTGCACCCTGAAAATGTATCCAAATCATGGGACTGGTTATTGAGTAAACATGCTGTAACCATGAAACTATATTTGTGAACTAAAGTAAAAGTTAAAGAAACTTGAAATACTAAAAAAAAAAAAAAAGTTAAATTGAATACAAAATCTCCTGCAAATTTCCTCCCACACTTGAGAAGGTCTCACGCCTGTAGAAATATGCCTGGCTCGCCTACAGCTCAGCACCCCATGGTTCACCTTATGACATATCAACATATTCTCAATCTTTCACCTGCTATAGATTTCCATCTTCTAAACTTTGCTCTAATAAGCAAGATCTGTCTGTTTTCCTTTAAGAGCTTAGTAAGAAATTGCCCCCCAGCCCCCCTCACTCCAGTCTCCTCACTGGTGTCCACTCTGCCTCACTTCCTAATTGTGAGCAGTCCAACCCCCTAGGAGAGGAAAGGGGTGAAGCTTGCCATTCTTGTGCCTGTGTGCGAGGGGAGGGACCATGGTCCTAAAGTGGTCCTTTGCCCATGATGATGGCTTCCACATTTTAAAATAAAGTTGTCCTTTTCTCATATTTGTCTTGTATCTTCAGATAAATGTTTTTTTTTTTAAAGCAGGCCTGAAATTAGGGCATGTGAAGTAGCAATGCTTTCCCCAGTTCCCTGGATAGATAACCATCTAATCACTTTTTGAACGCTTCAGTGCAGAGGAAGCCGTGACCTCGTGGGAGAGTTCACTCTTTCTTTCACTGGACAGCTGCATTTCTCCCCCCTTATTAATTCATTTATTCAGTTAGTCATTATTTATTGAGCGCCTAGTATATGACAGACACCCTTCTAGGTCCCTGGAACATAGTAGTTATCACAGAGATAACACCACCACCTTCACATAAATTCAATCTTGACATCACTCTACTTATGTCTTATTTCTGTCATCCAGGGCAAGACTAAATAATCCACTGTCTCCGTGACAACCCCATAAATTTTGGAAAACAATGAAATTCCACCTTCTTCAGATTAAATGTTCTCTAATACAGTTTTGCCAGGGCCCACCATGTCAGTCATTGTCCTCTAATCTGTCAGTGCTCTCATTGTGTGCTTTCAGTGAATCACTGTGACCTCTGGGTGCTCTGAATACACTAGGGTCCTCAGCCAAAGCCCGGCTCAATGGAATGCGGATAGGCAGGAGGCCAGACCCCAGAGGCTCTGATGCCAGCTCCATCATTCCCTTCTTGTGTTATCTTGGGCAAGGCACATACCCCTCTTAGCCTCAGTCTGCTTATGTGTAACGTGAGGATAATAATGCCACCTACTTCAAAAGTTTGCTGTAGGATTCATGACTCAATATGGAAGAAGCACTTAGAGTAGTTTCCAGCCCAGAGTATGGGCTCAGGAGATGACAGCTGTCATTCTTCCTACTGTTACATTTAGCGTTGAAACTTTCTGTTTGCCCAGCCTCATTATTTCAGGACCCACATCATATGTTGGCTTGCTGATGCTGGGAATAATGGACAGCAATCTGCTTTGACTGTAAATTCCTCTCAGCTTCTAACAGAGAGCCTGGAACAGAGTAGTTGTTTGAGTGAGCCAGTTAAATATCTTGGCTTTTTGCAATGCACTTAAACAGAACATGGTGAGGATTTCTTCTCTTGTTTTCCAAGATGAATCGATCTATTCCTGGAGCTATACTATATGGAGTTTCAGTGATGGATGCACCATTAAGGATTCTTTGAAGAAATTGTTATGAAATGTCATTTAAGTGTAATAAATAAAAATGATAAGAGGCACCACTTCCTGATAAATTATGCAGAAGTTTTTGGCTTTCAACATACACATACCTCATCACAATTGAACTCTAAAACCAAGACTAAATTCTGCATCATCCTTTATGAAACTTCCACATTGATTTCCAGTTTTGTTTTGTTTTGTTTTGTTTTCATGACCTTTGGTTTAAATGTTTTACCTCTCTAGTTGGAAGTGTCCATGTCAATTGTGATGAATAGGTACCTTTCAATACCTTCTCCTTCCTCCTCCCTCCCCTGCTGCTTTAGAGGTTCTAGAGGGAGTAGCCTTGGTTCACAAAAGAGTTTATGACTCTCATCTCCTCTTAGAAGCAGCTGGAAGACAAATGTCTGAAGCAGACACTTTTTTTTAAAAAAATTTATGTTTATTTATTTTTGAGACAGAGACAGAGAGAGAGAGCATGAGCAGAAGGGAAGAAAGAGAGAGACACAGATTCTGAAGCAGGCTCCAGGCTCTGAGCTGTCAGCACAGAGCCTGACACGGGGCTCAACCCACAAACCATGAGATCAGGACCTGAGCTGAAGTTGGACGCTCAACTGATTGAGCCACCCAGAGGCTCCTGAAGCAGAAACTTTGAAGGGAAGAGAGCTCAGATGTCTGTACCTTCCCTAAACGGAAGCAGCCTTATGGGATTATCAGTACCACTTTCAACAAGTTCATTACAGCCAGCTCTGATCATTGGGTGGAGATCTCTCTGTAGCCCTAGAAGTGAACAGGCAAAATGAGATTATACCTGCTTTGAAATACTATTTCTCAAATGTGTGAGCCTCAGCTCTGGAGAAGGCATTGATCAGCCCTTGTTATGTGGTTATTTTCTTAAATTCACCTATGGTCCTGATTATTTTCTTGGCATAGTACACTTAGGAAAGTGCGTCCAGACCCTGAAGCAAATGTGTGCTCAAAAGACAAAAACACTTTTTTTCATGTAAAGTTCCCAGTTTCTTCCTCCACAATTTCTCTTAAGAAAGCTAAGAAAATTATGCATCTAACGTGAATCTTGTTTACATGGTTAATGCAACACTTTATATTGTTTGCAACATAACACTGGAAGCCTTTAGATACTTTAATTTTGACAGATGCTCTTGATTCTTAAACACCATACTTTTTGTCCTGCTAATCCTCAATTTTAGATAATGTGATCACAGCTGGGAAGCAAATTCATACAACCTGCTATAGGTCTGACTGGCTGTGAAAATTCTATGAATGAATCAAATACTAGTTTTCAGGTTTCTTACATTTAGGAAATCCCATTTCTAGTTTCTCAGAGAAGTGGATCATACCTTGTAGTGATTTAACAGAGTATATTAAATTTCACAGATAACACTCTAAGCCTTAGGCTTTTTTCCTCTATATCCTTACTGATTTTCTGTGTATTTGTTGCATAATTTTTTGAGAACAGAGTTGAAATTTCTGACTATAATTTTATACTTTTTTGTTTCTCCTTGAAGTTACATTGATTTTTGCTTCATGTAGTTGAAACTGTCAGTACGTGCATAAACATTCAGGATTTTTAATGTATTCTTAATGAACTGACTCCTTAATCATTATGAAATAATCCCTCTTTATCCACTGTAAGATTCTTTACCCTGAGATCTCTTTCATCCTTATTAATATATATTTTTATCTTTTTGTTTTTTGTTTTAATCGCTCTACTAAGGTGTAATTGTAAAATAATCTCTCCGTATTTAAAGTGTACAATTCTATGAGTTTGACATAAGAAACTATAATCATGGGGCACCTGGGTGGCTCAGTCAGTTGAGTGTCTGACTCTTAGTTTTGGCTCAGGTTATGACCTCACCGTTTGTGAGTTCGAGTCCCAGGTCAGGCTTTGAACTGACAGTGCTGAACCTGCTTGAGATTCCCTCTCTTCCTCTCTCCCTCTCTCTCAGCCCCTCCCCTGCTCATGCTCTGTCTCTCTCAAAATAAATAAATAAACTTAAAAGAAAAAAAAAAGAAACCACAATCACACTCAACATTATGAATATGTCCATCACCCCAAAATTTCCTTATGCCTCTTTGTGCTCCTAATTTTTTTTTTCAGAGAAAGAGAGATAGCACAGGCGGGAGAGGGGCAGAGGGAGAGAGACTGAGAATCTTAAGCAGGCTCCATGCCCAGCTCGCAGCCCGTGGTGACCCCATGAGCCTGGAATCATAACCTGAGCCAAAATCAACAGTTGGGCACTCAACCAACTGAGCCACCCAGGTGCCCCCATTTTTTTTATTATTATTATATGACTTTTATTCAACACAATTATTTTGGCATCCATCCATTTTGTTGCATTTATCAATAGCTCATTCCTTTTTTTTTTTTTTTTTTTTTTTGCTGAGTGGTATTCCATTGTATGGCTATTCCACAGGGTTTTTTTTTGTTTGTTTTTTGGTGTTTTTTTTTTTTTAATCCATTCATCTGTTAAATAGACATTTGGGTTGTTTCCAGTTTGGGGCTATTACAAATAATTACAAATAACTATTCACATACATGGTTTGAATGGACATAAGCTTTTATTGCTATTGAGTGAATATTTACAAGTGCAATGACTGAATTATGTAGGCAGGTTTATGTTGAACATTTTAAGAATCTGCAAACAGCTTTCTAAAGTCAGTGGAGTAATTTCTATTCCTCCCATTAGTGTAGGTGAGTTCCAGCTTATCCACATCCTTGCCAACAATTTGTCTGGTACTCTTTTTAATTTTAATCTTGTAATATGTGTAACTGTAACCCGCTATGGCTTTAATTTTCATTTCCCCAATGACTACTGATGTTGTGCATCTTTTCATGAACTTTGTTTTCATCTACAAATATTCTGATAAAATTCTCTATAGTTTTGTGCATTTGATTTATTGGAATCTTGTTTTCTTATTATTGAGTTTTAAGTCTTTATGTATTAGTGGATACAAGCCTTTATTGAGGTACAAACCATGTAAATATTTTCACCCAGTCTGTGACTTGTCCTAAAGTCTTTTAGCAATTTATTTTGGAGTGGAAGTTTTTGAATTTTTATACAGTTCAGCTTATCAATATTTTCTTCAGTGGATCATGCTTTTGGTGTTGTATCTAAGGCCAGGACAGGGTATATCATTCAAGGAGCTCAGGGCGAAATGAAAATGCAAGGCCTACTGTTAAAAAAAAAAACTATTAATAATTTCAAGATGGTATCAGCAGAACATTAAACCAAATGTGGGGCCTTTCTAATAGCATATATGGTATATATTTAAGTGTGTGTAGCATATTTCCATTTCTCCTTTCCTGGTATTTATACTATTGCCATCTTATGTTTCACTTTTACACGTTATAAACCCCACATTGCATTATGATTTTTGCCTAAATGGTCAATTATCATTTAAAGAGATATAAATAACAAAAAATGTATGTCTTGACCTGTGTTATTTACTATCACCAGTGCTCATTATCCTAGATTAGATACATATTGCTCTCTGATATCATTTTCTTTGTCTCTGAGTACCTTCCCTCAACATTTCTCATAATGGAATCCTTCTGATGGTATACTCTTTCTTTTCTGTGTGTCTAAAAATTTCTTTATTTTACCTTTGTTTTTTAAAGATATGTTCACTATTTTAGAGTTTTAAAATATTTCTCTCAGTGCATTAAAGATGTTGCTACATTGTTTTCTTGCTTGAATTTTTACAAACAAAATATCCTCTGTCTTTCTTGTCTTTATTTCTCTATGTAATGTGTTTTTCCTTACGGGGGAGGGGGGAAGAGATTGTTTCTCTATCACTGGTTTTGAGTACTGCCAGTAAGATGTGTCTTGATGTAGTTTTTGTCATATTTCCTGTCTTTAGAATTTGTTAAGCTATTTGGATATTGGATACATTTTACCAATTTGGAAGTTTTTCAGCCATTATTTCTTCAAATCTTTTTCCTTCTTGTCCTGTTGATAATCTCTTCTGGAGACTTCAGTTAGACATGCCTCTTGTCGCTTCAAGTTATCACACAACTAAGGCTCTGTTTATTTGTTTAATTATTTTTTCTCTGTGGGTTTCATTTGGAACCATTTTTATTGTTATGTCTTCAAGTTTACCCTTTTATTTCTGCAATTCCAAATCCACAATTAAACACAACCAATGTTTTTGTTTTTGTTTTTCATTTCACAACTTGTGCCTTTCATCTATAGAAGTTCATTTGGGGCCCTTTTTGTGTCTTCTGTGTCTCTACTTAATTTTTGAATTGTGCAATACAGTTATAATGACCTCATGTCCTTTTCTAATATTCTAACATCTGAGGATGTTCTAGTTCAGTTTGATATATTGATTTTTCCCCTTGTTACAGGTGAAATCTCTGTTTCTTTGCATGCTTGGTAATTTTTTATTGGATTCCAAATATTTTTAATTTTACTTTATTGAGTGCTCAAAATTTTTGTATTCCTATAAATATTCTTGAGCTTATTCTGGGATGCAGTTAATTTCCTTTGAAATGGTATACTCTTTCGTACTTGTTTTTAGGATTTTTTAGGTGAGACTAATGCAGGACTCAGACTACGGTTAATTTTTCTCCCTATTGAAGTAAGACCCTATTTACACTCTGCTCAATCCCCATGAATTATGAATTTTTCCGGTCTGACTAGTGGGAACAGGTAGTGTTTACAGTCCTGTGTGTTTTTGAGGCAGTGTTACCTCTAATCCTCTCAGATGGTTTTCCCCAATTAGGGATGGTTTCCCCACATAAACTGTAGATCAGTGCAAAGCTGAATACTCACAGGAACCCTCTGCAGATCTTAGATGTTCTCTCTTTCAGCAGCTCTCTCTTTCCCAATCTACTGTATGCCATCTACTTTGGTCTCTCTGGACTTTAAGTTCAATTTCCTCAATTTAGGAAGTCCACTGGGCTCCCTGCCCTTCTCTATGCCCTGGAATCTCTCTCAGGAAATAGTAGGACTCACCTTATTTCTTTACCATCACTCAGGGACTACTGTTTTTCATTTCCTGATGTCCAGAGTCTTGCAAAATTCAATTTGTGATTTTTTTATTGTTTCCTGTGAAAGAGTACTTCTGGTCCCTGTTACTCTATCTTGGTTAGATGTAGAAATCACTTTTTAAAGAAAGTCTGCATAATTATGAAACTCTCTCAGATTATGCCATATAGTTCATGTAACATTCACATTCTTTTTCACTCATATTTCCAGCACCAAAATTTGTTTATTATAATAGTATTTGAATATAAAATATTAGCAAGTGTTAATACTACTCTTGTTACTCAAGCCATTCAGTTATATTTGATTAACCTCAAACTTTATGAAGGACATAAATAGAGGCATGATTAATATTTATAATATGCGATTATGTTTTATCTTATAATAAGTATAAAAAGGCTTTTTGGATGAGCTGCAAGAAGTGAAAAGATTATCAAAGTCAAAGAATGTCGTTTTGATCACTTAAGTGGCAAAGTGGTCCCACACTTTGCTACTTGTGTGTGTGTGTGTGTGTGTGTGTGCGTGCCACACTGTGAAAAAAAAGTATCACAAGTTTAATTTCCAAATTGTGAGTATTTCAAGATGGCACAGCTTCCTTTCAGAATTTCAAAGAGGTTTGTAGTAGTTATTGCCAATAGTGGTTTTCTTAATTTAAAAAATCCTGTAATGAAGAAATGGAAAGAAGAGTTATCATTGAACATTTAGAGGCTGGTTGAATAAGCATGGAATATTCTAGTAATTTAACTAGAAATACATACTATTGTGTGCTTATTGAAAATATATTGCTAAGATTTTGAACACTCCTTTGAGATACTTGTCTGAAAGCAGCAGTAAGAACACAAATACCAAAATGTATAGAGTTAAAAAAATAAATATTATTTAGGTAGCAACTAACCTTAAATATCTCAGATTCCACTCTTCCTATGACAATAGCATTTGAAATTTTAAGTAAAATGCTTAGTTATTTGCTTGGCGATCTAGGAAATATTATCTCCTCAGTAAGCCAGCAGCATGGTCATTTCTGATACCTAGGCTAATGTAAGGAAATTGCTATAAAATATCGTCAAAATATTGTTAAGTTTCTTTTAGTATTTGATGTCATTGATGAGGAATTTGAACATGAATGATGTGTTCATATTTGTAAGTGTTTCAGACTCCACACAGAGTGACACATCAACACTGAACGAGACAGAGCATACCACTTCTTTGCGTTTGCGTGTATGTTTTCTGGCCAGGAGGAAATGAAATAATTGATAAATTAGGAATCCTTGACAGAATATATTATCAGCAAAGCTTTCTTTACATGTAACAATAATAATGATTGACTTGAACCCTAATTGTTGTCACTGAAGGACACACATTTTTCGTTCTTAAATATGTACAAGAATTTTTTATATTATCTTTTGCAATTACATAATTAACATTTGTAATTTATTTTTAAATATATAATTAAAATTTATAAGGAATATGTTAGCAAACCAAAACACACGTATTTTATCATTATTTATCTTTGTAAGTGATGAATAAATAAAGGGAAACAGTAGATTCAATGTTTGGCCATTTTATTGTTCAAGTCCAAATTATGTTGGGGTCATAGGACCTCCAGTGTGTTTCTAATATGTTAGAATCTTGTAATTAGAGAACCTCAATGGAAAATAGTATTGGAAGAGGATACTTTTAACTGAGATCCAGAGGTGTTCCCTTTTGGAGCTTGTAGACACTGGATATTCACAAAGCTAGTGATAGTTCAACCCTGCATTAGGAATCCCAAGAATTACTCTTATTTCTGTATGCTCCTTGGAGTTGAGGGTCACATATTAAGCAAGATATTATGGCCTGCCTTCCCTTTAGTCATCTTCTCAAGTGTCTTCCCCAAGAAGATGCTCTACCCACTGTTGTTTCCTTAATGTACACTACTAAGAGGGATTTTTTTTTTTTGGCTCAAATTGTTTTGGAATTTTTTTTTAATTATTAGAATTTCCATTTCAAAACCCACATTTATCTCAAGCATGCTCTGCTCCTTCAATTCTTAACTAAGATATAAAAAATGCATCTTGCCTCGAATGCCATTTAGGGTTTATATATAGATTCTTTTTAAAGACGAATGAAATAAATTCAGTCATTAAATATTTGTTGAACAGCTACTCTGTGCAAAGAATAGTGATAGGCTACTTTGAATAACAGATGATACAAATTATCAAGGGGTTTATAATGTACTTGCAGGACAGGAAGACATATAAACCCAATAATTTCACACATGACTAATTGGCATGGAACCATATTATACATTTCCCTTACCCCCCTCAGTAGACAGCAAGCTCTTTGAGGGCAAGAACTATTCTTTTTTTATGCAAGGTTCTATCTCTAGCGCCTGCAGGCATAAGATTCTGGTAGGCAGAGGTGGAGAGCCTGTTATAGGCTGTAGAATCAGCAGTTAAAATTGAACAGGCATAGTAATGCATTGAATTGGGGTGGTGATCAGGCAACCATTCGGAAGTAGCTGACACAGGATTCTTAGAGGCTGGGCCCCGGGGGTAGCATGGGGGCAATTTCCAGAGGAAATTGATTGAATGCCATCCTAAGGAATTATCAAAAGCATAGCAGGTTTTCACATACCTTTAGTTTATTTATCACTTTCCTAATGTCCCTACCGCACCTTTTTCCCTCAGCCCTTTGGAAAAGCTCTTGAACATGGTTTATTTTTATGGCTGAATTATATGATAATTTATGGCTTTGGGTAAATTATTCACAATGCTATTTTCTGCTACTAAGAGTGCCAAAATCTAATTAGATCTGCCACAAAAATGTCTATTCCAAAAGTTGCTTTTTACCCTATAAAAAACATGTGATTTTTCCATAGCTAATAGAGAAGTGACATTTAAGAACCTGCACTGATAACCAACTAGTACTGAAATTTATGTGTAAACAAACATGGTATGTGTGATGATATATACATTTTTACATTTTCTATGTAAAAACACATGCCATATTGTGCATTTTTCAATTTAAATAATAATTACAAATATATCCATCATTCTAAGGATTATCCTGATTTCTCTTTTGTCAGTCTGCACATTGCGTGAAAACAATTTTTGTGACAGTGATTGATTTAAATGAACTCACTTCTGAGAGAGTGATTGTTTTCATTTAAAATGTTGGGTATTTTTTTTTTCCTGTATCTGAAGGCATTTGAACTGCTTTGCATTTCTCTCAGTTCTGAGTATTGAGGCTAATATATTATGAAACATTTTTTTGAAATATATGCACATTAGCTTTCATTATTTCTACTTTAATTAATGTCAGAGAGCATAGTTAGTACAGAGTTTCAAACAAGGAGTATCCTGAAAACATTTTTAGTAAGATGTGCAAGCACAGTCAGTATTTAAAAAAGAAAACAGAAGGTAAAAGGATAATTAAAACAAAGTTTTCATATTTTCCTAAGCAGAGTAAATATTCTGAATGTGTATCTTAGAAGACAATAAAGAACTCTAACAGTCTTATGAATTGAAAACTATTTTTGCATTTTTTACATGGCTAGCTAAAATGTAAGTGTGGGATTTCAGATATTTATTTTCCTTCAATTATTACTTGAGAGTCGAGTTTGTAGGGGTTTCAGATATATCAGTACTGAAAACAAAATCCTCATTCTTGTAGGGATTATTTTTAACATTCACTAGAAGAATGTCACCAAACCTTCTTATCCTATTATTTTTATGAAAAACAAATGAGAATGTTCATCAATATAGGCTTGTTTAACACATGTAATATTTTCACTGTTTTATATTCAAGCATACTAATAATTTGGGGTGATGTTCTGTTTTTATCATAGTAGATGTATTCTTAACGTTTTCAAATACTTTTGACTGACTTCATGTTAGATATGAATAGGTAGGTCATCATTGCTCCGTTACTCATTTGTGGACTTGTTTTCAACCACATAATCCTTGTGAAGGAATTGTCATCTTTGCTGTTTTCTTGACATTAGATTTTTTCTCTTTGAGTATCACTATTAATCCATATTATCTCTGTCAGATTTTTTCCCTAAAATATCTTAACTTTAGTTAAACTAGATAATAGAACTTATAAGTCTACTTAACCAAGAAGACATAAACTTCTGCATTTTGCAGAGCACTTATTGGGAACAATGACTGACAGCCAGGACACTGTGCCAGTCTCTCAGAACTAGAGAATGCCCTGAACCTGCCTCGGGTACTTCAAGGACCTCCTATGACATGTGAACCTGAAGACTCCAAAGTCAATCCATGTAAACTATTAGCAAAGCTTAATTTCTTTCTCAGTTTTGGGGATGACAATCAAACAGGAAGTTCTAATACTGGGTCTTCACATGCTACATTGCATTGCCTTTCCTTTCTTTTTGGGAGGGAGGCAGCCCGTGATGGATGCTCTTTTTTAGAGACTTGTACTCCTGTTGCAGCTGCCCAGACTGGTTCTTGGCCATTCTGGAAGTCATGTGAGATACTTTTGGTCTTTCCTGTCAATGTTTCCCTCACAGAATCATGAAATAATACGTATAAGTGAGCTGTCCAGCACGTATTAGGCTGAAGTTGAGTCTTGCTATAGAGACTCAACTGCTATAGTCTTGCTATAGAGACTCATATGGAGGGTTATGTTGTCCTCTACATGGTAGATCGAGAAATTTAGTCATGCTGTTGCCGGACCACATATAGCTGCTGTGATTTGCTTTCTCAGGAAAATTGTTTTGTTTTCTTTTGTGTTTGTCATGGATATTTGGCTTCATACTTTTGGCCTTTGAGGAAAGAGCTTGTTTCCTTCTGTTTTAATTATTTGAAAGAATGACCTCATGCTATAAATGGTGATATTGCACTATGGCTAGTTTTATTAGTGAGGATCATAGTGAGTGTTTTATGGACATGTGGCTAAGCACAAAGAGAAACTAATAAGTGGACTCCAGAAATTTTGGGGCAACCAGTTAATCTACAACAGTAATATGCATTTAGGTTATTTGCATGCATGTATTTCAGTATTATTTGCAAGCATGTATGAAAAGTTATTGTTACACATCCTTTGTCAAAAGGCATTAATATGTTTTATTAAAAAATCTCCATTTTCATTATAAAATTATAGGAGATTTTTTAAATAATAAAGTGTTGAAAAACATATAGGAACCAGCAAAATATATTTATATTTCACATTTTTGTGTGTTGTTTCCCATGTATTTTCCCTATGGATAGTATTTCATATGTGGTCATGCTCATATTATATACACATATGTCATTACACAAAAGTTTATAATACTGGGGATTTAGTTTTAAGTTAGAAGTCTGGAAAATACAATTGCCTGGTCAAAACTTTTAGTCATTTTTTAGGCTTTACTGCCATCTTGGATTTCATGTTATTACAATTTTCACTCTTATTAGCAATATATGAAATGACTAGATAATTACCCAGTCAGCATTCATTTAAGAAATCTATATTGCCCAGTTCCTATTTGTCTAGACCCTAGAAATGTAACAGTGAGCATATCATACATCTCAGTTTTCTTCGTGAAACTTAGAGTACAGTTTGGAGATAGACATCAATCACATAATTGCACAAATAAATGTGAAATTCAAATAACGAATTATAAAGCAAAATAGTAACATTTATTAACCTCCATGGTTAACACAGATTTAGGTTGTATTATTTCCTGTACCTTTTAATATATTAAAAACATTTCAAAATGAAGTAGTTTTGATGTTTGGCTAATGTGAATAATGCTGTAGTTTTTTTAAAAATAAGTAATGCCCATGAAGAATGCTGCCATGAAAGTGTTTAAAGAAGGAATCTGAACTCACTTGAGGTATCAGGAAAGTGCCCCAGAAGAAGAATTGATGGAGCTGAACTTCAGAAGGAGAAAAAGAAGTTAAATACTCAAAAACGTGTGCATGTGGGTATGTGCACACAGATGTGCAAGGGGGCATCTTTATGTAGAGACAGGGAAGGTTAAGGGGACAGGATAAATGTGGAACATTATGGGATATTTGTAGGCAGCCCACAGTGACCTGGGCTGAGCTATACAGGGGATGGAGTGGAGTAGTAGAAGACAATGCAGGGCATGTGAGTAGTTCAGTGAGTGGCCAGAGCCCCTGCATGTTTATTGATCTGCTGGATGGAATGGGCCCACTGCAGGTGCAAAGACCACCCAGGAAGGCAATGAGGGACCTGAAGAACTGCTGGCAGTGCAAATAGAACAAGGAGCAAGTGAGGGAGATCTTGAAGACAGCATCTGCAAAAACCGAGCAATTCTTTAGCCGGAATGACAAAGGCAGGCACAGTGTTGAGACCTTTCACATGAGTTGATGAGTCAGCGATACAAGTACCTTCCAACTGGAGTTGGTGGAGGAGGGAGAATGACACAGATGAGTTTAAACCTACAGTGTTAAATCTGCAACTTTGGTGAGGGTTTCATGAGTGGAAATTTATTGGGAATGTGGCCAATGGCAAAGTGGGGTGGATCATAGAAGAGATTTTCAAGCACTTTGATTCTTTCTAACTTCATGTGATTGTTCTAATCACTGATTTGGCCCTAGGTATGCAGGGTTTGGGTTTATATACAGCTGTGGTTAATCTTTAAAATCTAGTTTAAAAAAAAGAAAACAAGATTGGTTTGCATTTTAGTTTAGATTCTTAAGATGGTTCGGGCCAATTGTTCAACTTCCAGAGGCCACACAGTTTAGTGGTTAAAATGTAGATCATGTTCAAACCCCAGTGGAGCACTTGTCAGTTTTGTGTTCTTTGTCAATTACTCCATCATTCTGACTCCACCTTCTCATCTTCAAAGTGGGCTTTCTAATAAGTAAGTTGTGGTTTGTTCAATGAGTTAATCCTGTAATGTACTTACCACAGTGCCTGGCGCCTGGGAAGAGCACAGTCAGTGTTATTATGGTTCCTCAAAAAGAGAACATCAAATAATGTGAGACTAGATGCATAGAAATCAATTTTGTTTCGTTTCTTTGAAATTGAGTGAGAACTCAAAACTATGGTTTCGTTCTTTGCTCACACTTTGCTCAGACTTATGTCCTCCAGTCCCATCCATGTTGTCACAAATGGCACAATTTCCTTCTTTTTAAAGGCTGAATAATAATCTGTTGTGCACATATACCACATTTTCTTTATCCATTCACTTGCTGATGCACACTTAGGTTGTTTCCATATCTTGGCTATTGTGAATAATGCTGTAGTGGACATGGAGCTGTAGATCTCTTTGAGACCCCGATTTCATTTCCTGTGGCTGTGTACCCAGAAGTGGGATTGCGGTATCAAGCGGATTGGTTGTTTAATTTTTAATTTTTTAAGGAACCTCCATACTGTATTCCACAGTGGCTGCATCAGTTTGTATTCCCACCAACAGTACACAAGGATTCCACTTTCTCCACATTCTCACCAATACTTGTTATCTCTTGTCTTTTTGATAATAGGAAAAGCAACAAAAAAAGAAGAGGAAGAAGTGTTCTCTTTAAGTGTGAGGGAGCTTGTGGGGGTTATGTGTCTTTTACTGCCTTGCCTGACCTACTTAATTCAAGTAGTAGCTAAAATGTAGAATTATTAACACTAAGTGATTCAAAACATAAAGCTTTTACAGAGGATTATCAATCTCTGAAATTCCTTGTATGTCCTCATGGCAATTAAAAACCTGACTTTTTACCTTTGTTCTCTTATTTTCCATGCCATTTATTTGCAGTGATGAGCATAAATACAATGCAGCATAAATAAGAAAAGAAGTCCTCAATATGTAGAGAGTCAATAACCCAGTCAAATTTTACTGAGCGAATGGCAGACTAAGGTGCAAGAGTAATTTTTCCCACTAATGCACTTCTTAGAATTGTGTGATTTTTAAAGGTATATACTACAGAATAAGGAACATATGTCACACAATCCCAATAATCACTTAGATTGTTTTTTAATCCTAGTCTTCTAGAAGCATCTATTATATTTAGTTACACTGATGTGACGCTGTGGTGTTCATGCAGTATTCCCCCCAGATTTTATTCACTATCATATGATCTTTGAAGAAAATCTAAGTACCAAAAAGTCATTTCTCAAATTATTAGTTATATTATGTGTCCATAATAATATATATTGACATTGTCTTTAGTTTCTTGAGGACTAAACAAAAGACTAAGGGTACTCAGGTTTGGAAGAGACTTTTTTTTTTTTGACATGTGTGTTTTTTTGTTTGTGTTCACCTGTTGGAAAATCCACAAATTTTCTGTCAATTACAAGATGGTAGCCTTCATTGTTCTGTGCCATTCTACTGTTTGATAGCATGATCGGATTTGCATGTCCCATTCAGCGATTGTGGAGAGTTGCCAGTTGCCATGGTGATGAATATGATGTCCAACATCATATCTAGTCATAAAACAAGGATGGCCTTTGAAAAGCCACATGTAAATATTTATTTTCAAAGGTACAGCTGGCTCTTTGTGAAGCCTGGGTCACTTGAATGGTTTTCTTTTCAATGAATCATCAAATGAGAAGTCTGTTACCATATGATTTCCCGTTTTGCTTTAATAAACTTCCACTGTCCTCTATCCTTGGCCCTTTTGGCTAAGAATCAAAATCCACGTTATATAATTTCACTCTATTTTTTAGTTATAAGTGTGTGTAAACTGTCTAATTCGTCCAGATTATGGCCACAGAGCTGACCTGACAGCATAGGTTTGTTATGGTGCCTCACCCTGAGCTCAGAAATCGACTCTCCCATTTTTCTATGGGTCATGCATGAGTACTAGATGCTTCCATGCCAGTCAGGCTGACCCTTTAGACATCAAACAGGCATTCTCCATAATGGGGCTTTTTCTAAGAATGCATATCAAAATGTTAGTATGATTTTTTTTATTATAGGTTTTTCACCTTTTGGGATTACTTGTCAAATTAATTAAAAAGAAAAATCCATTAAAAAGCCTTTAATAAGGTTTCTTAGAAGCAGAAGTTTGCACAACTCTTGTACTACCATCCTGAATGATATTAGACTATTAGACTAATTAGTTTAGGACTTAGCTAATAATTAAACGAATAGATTATTAAGTAGCTCAACTGTGTTAATTAATAATTTAAATCCACACATTAGTTTCATAAAAGGACCTATTTTCTGCTGCTGACACATGCAACGTATGACTGCTTTTTCCTCACCTTTACTGATCAATATGCTCTAAGTTTGATTCAGACAGAGGAATCTGGGAGATAGAGAGTGAAAGGTGCTACTTCTATCCAATGCCCTCTTCTGAAAAAGAAAGAAAGAATCAGAAAAAGAAAAAAAGAAACTCTATTCTGACACATTGTGAGGCTTATGATAACTATGTTTGCCTTTCAGATCCCCAGCTCAAGGGTATAGTGACCAGGTTATATTGCAGGCAAGGCTACTACTTGCAAATGCATCCCGATGGAGCTCTCGATGGAACCAAGGATGACAGCACTAATTCTAGTAAGTGACAACCTCAGGCCACCCATTAACACAGTTGGTAGAAGCTACGCTGCTGCTTAAATGACTTCTTAAAATACATTTACAAATACTTGTTGTGTTGGTTCATTTTTACAAATGTTACACACTAGAATGCCATTTACCATTGTACTTGGACCACATGGATGAAAACATTAACAGCAACAAAAGAAAGCTATCATTTTAAGATAATTAGAGGTTATTTTCTCTCTTTCTCTTTTTTTCAAAATGATTGTTACATCCAGCATTATTGTTACTTTTAATCTTCATTATCCTAAAAGTGAAATAAGGACACCAGTGCATCCAGATGAAAGTCGAATCCATGTTTACTTTGGAAATACTGTTTTTATCAGGCTTGTAGCTTTTTAATGATAATTGTGGAAATTCAAGAGCTGTAAGGATTAGTTGTTTCAAATAATGGAAATGGAATTTTTCAAATTCTTTGCATTCAACCAGAAAAGATAGTATCTTTTTTGTAGAGAGGATGCGAAAGTTCTGTACCTTTAAATACATTGTACAAAATGGTTACATTATATATTTGGGTCTGTGATGATTTTTCTTTAGTTGAAAAGCCATTGACCCTCCATTGTATTAGTATCTGCCTTCACTTTACTATTTTTTAATATATAATTCTTCTTTGTGTTTTCATTCTGGTGTCTCTTCTTACTCAATTGTCTGTGTTTTCCCTTCCCATTTTCTGTTTATTCTGGCATAGAAGTCCTTTTAATTTGGCACATCAGTTTTAAAATAGACCCTTTCCAATGCTCGGGAGAATGAATGAAAAGCAAAAACTGATTTTATTGGAAATATTTATTCACATATTAACAGTGGATCAGGAGTGCATATGAATCTTTACCTCCATTTAACATTAGCCCTTCATTTATAGAACATCATTCCATGAGAAGAAGGGAGGATTTGAATACATATAACCAAATTATAGGCACTTTCTGTTTTAAGTTCTAGTAATCCAATTTTTAGTAGCCCCAAGATCATCTAATAATATAAAGCAGATTGTTTTTGCATTTGATGTCACTATGTGAAGTGTCAATATTTTTCTAGCCATTGTGTTTACCTTTTAGAATTTGGACCTTGCATCATTTAAATTTTTTTTCAACCTAAAAATGTTCTGTTTATCTGCATTTTCTTCCTTTTCAATCTCTAATCTTTTTCTCTCTTTGTGTCTATTATGTTGTCCTTTTGTCCTTTTAAACTTTTCCCTATTGTATTTGTTCATTGATTTTTTTTGTCAAGTGGTTTATTTCCTTCTTTGATTTAGAGAAAAAAGAAGGTAAAGCAATTCAAACACAAGGAAGAAAGAGAAAACATTTTTATTCTTAAGACTGATGTCAACCATTTTTACTTGTTGGGATTTTGATATTGGATTGAACTTTTTAAAATGGTAAGGACTTGACCATCTTTGACCTATGAAAGATGCCAGTTTCTTCTGGTTCAAACTAATAAATGTGTGTCTGTTCATTTTCTTCTCCTTATCTTTATCTCCTTACCCATTCTTTGACAAAAGGCATTCTCTTTTTCTTATGTCTTATACTTGTGGGAGTCATGGACTCTCAAGATTTGTTAAGTTCTGATGTCTTCAATGTTTTCTGATTTCCTTTGACCAAAATCCAGTGGAGCATGAGGAATAGTTTTCCATAACTCTGATTACTGCAAAAACTATGACATTCTGACTTAGAGTTTGAGGCCATCCCTTATGCCAAAGTTTTTAAGAAAGGAAATAAACCATAGCTATATGAAAATGCTGCTTAGTTTCTCAGAAAAATAATTCTCTTCACAGGTTTTATGCATTTTTCCCCTACCTTCTTCTTTGGTTTTTGTAATGCCAAACAAGTTGGTTATTTTTAACGATGGGAATCAATATCAAATTAAGGTGTGTTAGGTAGACACTATCTTTTAAAAGCATATTGCTTCAGAATTGAATAAGGAGCACAATATTTTCTAAACTGTGAAAGTGCAGATTTATACATTATCTGCACACACACACACACACACACACACAATTGTATCTGGTTACGCAAACAGTATTAAACACCAAACTGGAAATCTGAGACTAGACACCAAAAGACACACAACCTTCTGTTCTCTAAATGTGTGGGGCTTGTTTTCTCCTACTGTGTAACCACACTTGAAGGAACAAGAGTCTGGCAGCACTTGCAGTCCTCTCTAACCCCCCTAATACTGTCGAGGAACAATTTAAACAATAAAGAGGGGACAGGATCTCCTGTAGAGAAGCCACAGAACCAAGTTCTAGTGCCCACACTCAAGGGGCTTGCATTCCTGTGCAAAGAGCTGTCCCACACCTTCTGTTCCATTTTATGTGCCCTTTTCGCCAGTTGGGTTAGTTTTGTTACCATTTCAACATTTTCCAAAACATAGCAGAATAGAGAGAAACAGGGTGAGATACAGGTTCTCTCCTCAAAAGGCCATTAAAAATTATACGACCATAAAACTTAATAAAACATGGCAGGACTGCGGTAGTTTTATAAAAGCCGTGGGAATTACTGATTCACTCTACTTTTGTGTGTCATCACTTTTGTAGTTGAAAAGCACATTTTTTTAGATGGAATTTTAAGATTATTTTCTTTTCTCTGGTTCATTACAGTAGTCTTATGAATCTTCAGAAAATCATAAGCCATGAAAAGTATTCTATAAACATGAGGGTGAGCACTAGAGATGCTGGCAGGCGGGTCCTGGCAGCACTGCCGTTTTGGTTTGACGAAGGGTGTGATGTAAGAATTCACAAATGCATTCCAGATTTTTGATAATCCTCTGAATCCAAACCAAAGACTAGTAATCTGTAAGTAGGAAAAATAAGGAGAAATAATCTAAAGGTCACCATGCTGCCACCTTGAAAGTTACTATATGACAAAACTGAGGCTTGAGCCTTCAAATCTTCATGATTTGAGTTGGACACATATCCCCACAACTGAACATGAGCTTATTTAGAACTAGGTACAGTCAGAACGACCCTACTAAGCTGCCTCTGTCAAGATTTTTAGGTGAGTTGAGAAGAGAGAGAAAGGCCAGCAGACAGGTGAGCCTGATCCTAACATCCTCCCCGGGTTTTCCAGCCCGAGATCTAGAAATCTCCGGGAAGGAAAGTGGCATGACAGTGATTGATGATGGGTGATTGGTCCTAATAGAGAAGATACTGTAGCAACTTGACTGCTTACTATTGGCATCTATGTGCCCTGGAGAGATCTTTCACAGAAAGAAATGAGTACACAGGTTACTTCATCACACACTCATTTTCAGGGTATATTCATTTAAAATTCTTAGAGCTGCCCATCTATCTACTAAACATTAGCCTTACCATGAACTATGGCATTTGATTAGGGTGTAGTTTTCTTTTCCCCTAGTTTGCTTTTGGGGATGTCCTGAGGTTTTCCTGTGCTCTTAAACTTAATTGCTCCCATCACCAGATTTAATAAATGCTACAAGCACCCCTCTCATCTTAGAAATTCCCGACCTGATAATTTGATGTGTAAAAATTGCCCATCACTCACAGCTACCACCATGCTACAGGCCTTGGGATGGCTGTTCCCATCTTGGCTGTACTTTAGCGTCATTTGAGGAGCTTTTTAAAAAATTTCCTTATGCCCTAAACCCTAAACCCACTTCCAGAGATTCTTATTTAATTTAATTAGTCTGTGGTTGGGCATGGATATCCTGCTTTATGAATACAGCTAATTTTAAAGTATAGCCGGAGTTGAAAATCACTACTGTACGGAAAACTAGAGTGTTCCACAGAATAAATAGGGTAGCATGAACATCTTATTATTCTGAACTCCCCTAGGCTTTGTGACATTGCTTTATAATTATATAAAATACAAAAGGAATGGAAAATATAATGATGTCTCAATTAACATGGGTATCTGTAGTTTTAATTAGTACCATGGATTCATCATGATCAGCTCTGAATGGGCTTCCACATGACAGTGGTTACATGGATTAACTTTGATTTGTCTTTCTGTAAATGATAATAACTGACATTTTGGAATTCAGGTCCCAACCAAAATCCTAGGGAAATACCTATTTTTTGGTAAGGTCATTTTAGGCTATCATCTATAATTTTTCTCTTTCCTATACCATATTATTTTGATGAGTTCATGATGTACTTACTTTCTAGAATTATACCATCTGGCCTCTATCAAATATATGGCACCTACAAATACCATTAGGAGTGTATAAAGATTAGAATGATTAAGTTTGAATGGGTTAAGTTAGAATAGTTTTCAAGGACAGGCATCCGACTATGTTTTTTTTCTTCAGAACTTTTACACCTAAATCAGGAATTGTTCTATGGTACCCATCCTTTCAAAATATAAGGGAAATAGGAGAGGTTAGGTGTTCTGGCTAAGAGTGAAATTAGCCAATAGTCCTGTCCCACAAAGAAGAAATACTGAGTTACAATGACACAAGTACCATGTACTGTTCAATGACTCCCACTCATGTTTACTATTAAGTAATAGAAGTGAGCAAGCATAAGCCTCATTCTTTTATAACATAAGCCTCTAGAATCCTATGGAAAAGAGTCCAAAGATAGCTTGAATCATGAAAGCTAGTATCCACTTAATCATTTTGCCCCTGAGTATTCCTTTAGGGATGATTATCTATGACCATGGCCTGCTATGTTCCTTTCATCACAGGCATCTTGACATCTTGGGATCAGTAACATGTAATACTTGGAAAAGAAGGTATAAATTTCCCCCACCCTTCAGAGAAAAAATGTGATGCCTCAGAATTAAATAGAAATTGATTTATAAAGTACATTTTTAATTATATACTGAGTAGACCCATAGATTGAAGCCAAAATTACCCACACTTTTCAAATTATTTGTCTTTTGTGGAATATATTTGAGAACCTAAGCCTCAGGTATTTTGTTTACATGTTTACTTCAACATTTCAGGGTTGCCGTTGCCTGTTCTGGCCTGATCCAGTTAGTTGGAACTACTCTTGAATTAAGACCTTGAGTGGGAGCAGATAACCGCACTGTGGATAATTAATAGCTCTCTTAAAAATGTATTTACGTTAAGGTCCCCCAAATCATGAAGCAGTTAATACTGAGGATGATGCTAGAATACCCACAAAAGAGTCAACCTGTAACCCCAGGATGACAATGTGTTAAAGGAATGTTAAGACTTTTTTTTAAAACTCAGTGATAACATTGCTATCTGTACTATGTAAAATAATAGAAAAATACTTTACTGGTCAATAAGGGAAGAAATGATACATGGAAACATAAATGAGTTTTTATCTCACAGATGGGTAAAATTGAACACTTTCCCCTCTTTTATTTTAGTTATCACTCACAGTTTTATGAGATATTAGTAAAAAAAAAATGTCTCTCTTTAAAATGTGCATGCCGTTCAGTATGATTCGTTCTTTCTAAATTGAGCACATTGACAGGTACACACCTTTTCTGGGCTCTGCTGGCATCTCATGTTGGTTCAGCAAGACTAATTTAGTTTTGAAATTACCTTTTAAACTTCTAGCCTGTCCTACACTGCAGTGATAAAACATGCTTTCCGCTTGAAAGACCAGACTAAGCATTCAACTTGGACTTTTTGATTCCACTCTTTGAGAATCTTCACAGCTGATTTCTTTTGGCATCAAACTATGTCAGAGACTGTGATACTGGAATCATGATTACAGGCTTGAGTCTGTGTATTGGTCCACCAATTCTTTGCAATGCTATAGGTGGACTGCTGATATCTATACGTTGAAGCTCAAGGGCTGATTTTATACATTGAAGATACGTCTTCATTAGAAAGAGAAATAAATTTAATTAATTGGAACTTCTCAGAAGGTTGTAACATAGATTATTTTTTTTTCAATAAAAGAAATGAAAGACAGGAAAGTGATGGCAAAGCTTTGCTTCCCCTGCCCATTTGTGACAGGCCATGTTTATCTTTACAGCACTGTTCAACCTCATACCAGTGGGACTGCGCGTTGTTGCCATCCAGGGAGTGAAGACAGGATTGTATATAGCCATGAATGGAGAAGGTTACCTCTACCCATCAGTAAGTAACATGCCAAAGGTGTTGGCCATTCATTCAATGTTTGCAAAAAAAAAACCAAAACGGTAGTAGCAACAACAAAAATGAGAAGGATCTGTGTCTATTGACTCTGCCATCTTTGCTTTAATATTTGATCTTTACTACAGTGCTGTAAGGGCTGTTTCTTTATTATTCATCACTGTCTGATAATATCAGTATATATGTCAAGTGGAAGAGTAATATTACCTCTTAAAATTGTGCGTTTGCGTATTTAAAAAATGAGCTAGTTTGTAGAAAATTGAATAATTTTGAAAGGGTTGAGGTTAATATAATCTTTTATTTCTATTTAGAAATGTACTTGTCTTAGAGAGTTTCCTGTAAAAGATTATTTTATAAAGAGAAACAGAATTATTATGAATTCTAAAAAATAAAATTTAAAAAGAGTAGACTTTTGAAACCAGGAATTCAAATTGTGTCAATGTTTTGCAGGCAAAAATACTTATAAAACATGTATCGAATTTAAATCTAAGCAAGTCTTTCTGTTTTGTGTTAACGTATCCTAGAAGTTGAGCACCTTTTTAGCCATATGACTTCTTCTGCAATATTTATTATTTACACATAAGTCTCATTCAGATGTACTGTATCCATACATTATAGTGGAGTCAGAATTAATTTCTGCCATAGGACCAAACAATAGAGACTTAGATGAAAGTATTTCTTTTCTCCTTTGAGCAAAAGTTGACAGGTTAAATTCATGGTACCTCAAAGAAAAATGCTCTTATTTGGGTTTGCATGTCATGTTCATTTAAATTCTTTAAAACTCTGTTATTGCTAAATATTATCATCAAAAAACTACATGTAAACATGTATACAGACATTACCCACGCACACGCCCGCACGCGCACACACACACACACACACACACACACGCACGTAAAACTTAAGCAGAATCATTCTCTGGGGCATTTTCTTGAGCAAATCTGGAAAAACCTGTCAAAGAAAATGAAATTCGAGCTGCGGATTCCCTCTGCGGTGAACTGGAAAATGTTCTTGTTATTTTAGAAGCTTCATCTGAGTTCCCTAAAGGGTGTTCCTGCACACAGACCTGGGCCTCACATGATGTAAATTGCGTTCTGTTGCCCAAAATGAATATTCAACAGACTGAGAGCAAGATCAAGCTAGAATTCCCTATCCTCCCCTTTCAGAGAAGTATGATTCAGATAAAGATCACTTTCTGGAGATGCCTTCTTTCAGATACAAGTCAATTTTATGAATTTGACATGTGTTCTGTTATTTTTGTTTCTTTCTTTCCCCCCAGGTAATCTTTGACATACCTAAAAATTATTAGTTGCAGTATCTGCCATAACTTATAGGTCTCTGTTTCTGTTGATGATTTTATCATGTTGTTTGTTGTGCTCTGATACATGTGTTGATGTCAGAGGGACACGTGAATGTTTATTTTATTTTTTTGCTACTGAGGGAGGTGCTTTCTATTTCTTTTGTGATGAAGTTGCACACGAATACCATTTTTTAAGGTAACGAATATCATCTTGAGTGTGTGTCTTTGCCGAAAATGCAAGTTCAGGTTGTGTTTGGTGGAAAGCAGTGCAGCAGTAATAGAAGTGATGAAGGGACTAATGGCTGGTCCATACGGCCTCCTGCCCAGGAATCAGGTCTCATAAGGCTAGCTATGGGTGACAGCATCTGCCCCAATCTGTTTCAGTGACAACTTCAGGTTTATTGTTGACCCGTTATTTTCTGTTCTCAATGTCCCTGGTTCTCCAGTTCCTTGGCATCTGTGCCTTCCTTTTGGTGCCTTGATTCTTGACTTACAGATGTTGCCTTTCTTCTCTTCCTATCTTGACTCTTTGCTTTGAATCCAGGATCTGGTAAAAGATATTCTATCTGTCCATCCCCCACCTGTGAGATCCCCACTGCATAGGCCAGGCCCTTATAATCCTCAGCCGTCTTTCAGGAAAAGGACTCCAATGCAAATCAAATGCAACTTCCAATCTTTACTATTACTCCATAGTTAAAGTGCTATTTATTTCAATGTAATGAAATGTGAACTTAAAATATTTCAGTAAAAAGAATATATTTCCAGGGCACATGGGTGGCTCAGTCAGTGGGCGGCTGGCTTTGACTCAGGTCGTTATCTCATGGTTTGTGAGTTCGAGCCCTGCGTCGGGCCCTGTGCTGACAGCTCGGAGCCTGGAGCCTGCTTTGGATTCTGTATATCCCTCTCTTTCTGTCCCTCCCCTGCTCGCACTCTGTCTCTCTCTTTCTCAAAAATAAATATTCAAAAATATTAAAAGAATATATTTCCATAGTCATCTATTTCATAAGTAGTGAGTAATCACTAGGTTAATAATATAGCACAACACAATATAACAATTGCTATACTATATAATAACAATAGATCTACTTCTATAGTAATAATAATGGCTAGTATTTATATAGTAAACTCTGCCCAACACTGTTCTAAGCACTGGCCAGTATTACCTCATCTAATCCTATTGAGCAAATGCTTTTAAAATGGTGATACTGATGCACAGAGAGTTTAAGAATCTGTGCAGTCACCCAGGTAGTAAATAGAGAAGACAGGATTTGAGCATTAATAGTCTGACTCATTAGCTTACATTTTAACTGTTTCACTATAATGCTTCTATGTGCCAGACATTTTTCATCATATGGTCTGGCACCTATTCTATCTAACAAGAAGTTATAAACACATGATGATGTAAGGAAAACCTTTAGGGATTTGCTACCTAGGGAACAGATTTCATTTCAATTATTAAGAAGTGTAATTTGAAACATGATCCTTTTCCTTTGGAGATTCTCAAACTTAAAAAAGAAATCATAGAAAATTGCATCTCTCTGGGAAAAAGTTGATATTATGTACTAAGCATTTAATATTCTTAAAATTTATTACATGTAACTTTTGAAATTTAAATTAAAAAAAAAAAACTATACCAGGGGCGCCTGGTTGGCTCAGTCAGGTAAGCCTCCAACTTCAGCCCCAGTTGGTCATGATCTCATGGTCCATGGGTTCGAGCCCCGAATCCAGTTCTGTGCTGACAGCTTGGAGTCTGGAGCCTGCTTCAGATTCTGTGTCTCCCTCTCTCTCTGACCCTCCCCCACTCACACTCTGTCTCTGTCTCTCTTTCAAAAATAAACATTAAAAAAAGTTTTTTAAAAAGCCATGCCACACATGGCTAACTCAGCTAAGAGGTTTTGAAGTTAAGTTGAGTAAATGCTTTAAAAGGAAAACTCCAGTCAACCTCAGGTTTAAAGAAAAAAGTAATAAAGATTAAAGTCTTGGAAATGAAAGAATCTGTTTTAAACTTGTGCCCACTTTAAAAAGATCAACTTAATGTTTGCACAGTGAAAACTAGTGCCCAATATGGGACCAATTTTACTGAGGATCCATAGATTTAGAAGCTAGGCAATAAAACACACAGATCATTCAAAATAAATTCTGTTGAATGAAAATCACATTAGAGTTTTGATTTGAGATGCATATTTCTCTATTTGCATTTCAGGAAGTAACTCTCATAAGCCCCCGCCATCCAAATAAAGATATTCAATTTGTCAGATAATTTCACCTCCGGTGGGGGAGGTGGGACAAAAAAAAAGTACTAAATGAAAATAAACACATTTCTGATGCTGAAGGCACATGTTCCCTGTGGAATCTTTCCTTTTATATGACAATAGTCGTCTCTTTTGTGGTCATGATGATTATAATATGTTGTATATCAAGAGATGTATATCAAGAGATTTAATGTCAGATGTGAACAATTTTCTCAAAGGTAGAAGACAAGCTGCAAAATGGTAGAACAGAAACTGACAAGGGAATATTTACATTAAAGAATTAGTTTAATATGATTTTGGGAAATACATGTATTTTGAACAACTATAAACTGTCTATAGCACCATGAGGAACAATTTTTTTTCAAGCAATCTGTAGCTTTAAAAGACTAAGAAAATCCTCTGTAGAGAGACATGGTTTGAAGGTAAATTCTGAATACTGAAGAACTCAGAATGAAGGAAAGGATTGTTCATCATTGGGGCACAGATAGAGAAGAGTGGAAGTCAGAATGTGTTTCTGATATGAGAAGAGGAAAAAGGGGAGGGGGGAGGAAGGAAAAGACACTGATGGTGAGTAGAACCATGGGCTTTCTCAGGACACCTGGACCCCGGATCCAGCCAAGGCCCATGTTGTCATTCATGCCCCAGTCTTTGCCTCTCAGTCTTCTCATCTATACAATTAAAATGTTTCCCTGGATACCTAAGTTAATTTGGGGGTTTTAAAATTCTGGTTTTAGTCTGTTTGATTTTTCTGAATGATGACATAAGTAACATACATAAAATGTATAAAGACTCATTATTGCTATCTTATCACAGGCTGACATTTATGAGAATATCATATTCCAAAGGGTGATATAAATATTTCTGTTACCCAAATGCAGGCATCTGGGGAGGCAGTAAGCCCTGGGGCTCTCCTGAGATTAATATTTGCTCTGAGTTTCTTAACCAAGTGATACAACTGGAGAGGAAGACAATCCTTTTTCATGTAGATTTGTTAAATGAATCAAAAAAAGTAACACTGCTACTGTGATTTGTAAATATTTGGGCTCATAAGAATCACCTGGAAAGAGGGAGAAAAGGTAGATTCTTTGGGTCAGACTCCCAATGTTTCAATTCAGTGGGTTTAGTAGGAGTCCCAGGAATCTATATTAATAAGGATCCCCCGTCCACCCACTAGTGGGTGAGTCAAAAGCTGGTAGCTCAACCATCAACAACCATATAGCAGTTATTTTTGAAATGGCTGGTGGGGGAGATGATGGTAGATTTAGGTTAAGGTAGTAAGAGTAGAGTTGGTAGGCAGGTACCTAGGTGCAGAGCCCGACACTGAGTACAATAAAATATTTGGTTTTCCTAACTTCCTTTGCCTCTAATTTGAAGTTTGCAGAAATGTGAAGCAGTTCTGTCCTCTTCTTCACTAAATTAGCAACCCAACTATCGATAGACAATGAATGTGGAAGAAGGGGGTATGAAATGGTCCTTAATTCAGGAAAATAAGGTAAACGCCATATATTCTGCAAAAACATGTTTTAAGGACCTCAAAATCTTATCTATTATACATGAGGTAGTTTTCTAATATTGTACTCCCATCCTTCAGAAAGATTTTCATGAGCCTCTTCTGAGAAGATGGTTTTGCTTCCCTACCTCTGTGCCAGCAGGCGTCTCTTACATATGGTGATTTGTGTTGCTTCAATGTCCCAAAGCATCCCAGACAGGAAAGCCTCAGAGTCCCTGCCTCATTTCCCATCAATCATACATCTTCCTGCAGAGTCCATCGCTCTCATAAAATTGGATGGAACAACGTTATTTTCCTCTTGACATTGTTCTTCTGTTCATCACTCAGGTTTGGGGTTTAGAAATGGAACTGACTTGTTTTTTCACAGTGTGGTGCCCAGTTTCCCTCCAGCTTCTCTATTCTTTCCTGAGAGTTACTCATATACGGTACACACAATCATTCACCCATATTTCTATGCTTTGGGGTGTTGTGTGAGTTTTTTGGCCATCCTTGATACCCATCCTGTCTCTAGCATCTATGGACATCTGTTCTCAGAAAATGGCTCACTACATATCCCAGTGTTGCTAAGGTACTTTGTCCCTGCCTCCTGGCTTTTTTTTTTTTTTAATTTAGGCTCTAGGCAGGGGGTTAATCAAGTAGTCTGAGCTACATCTACCATCAATGGCCATCAATATCCTTTGTCCGTAAACCAAGGGCCTCAGTAGCATCTGAAAACTGCTCACCTTGGGGACCAGCCTTTCATACTCTGCCCCCTGGGAGTAGGGAGGCAAAACTAAACCAAGCAGGAGTCTAAGTTCATCAGGATACACAGAGATGCCCTTTTCAGAATGGAAGTGTTTCCACCTTTCATCCTTCAGTGTTGATCTCTCTGAATGGGCCAGTTTCTTTATTTTAAAAAGTGTATTAAATTTGAAATGATTATTAATATCTCTGATTTTCAAACAATCGCTGACTTGATATGCATGTTCTTCTGCACAAACAATATCTAACACCTTTTGAGACTATACATAAATATATATATATGTATATATAAATATATATATACATATATATTTGTGTGTTTCATTGGAATTAGGTATTGTGCTTAAATTATGCACACATTTATTCACATGATTATACTTTTGGTCAGAGTGTTTTTATTTCTTTTTATGAAATGTTAAATAATAGTTTTCAAATTTGCACATATTTTAAAGCTTTACTTGCTATGCTTAAAAAATATTTCTTTTTTCATTAAGTTTCCCTATGGTTCCTGTTGCATTATGACTCAGTTGGATATATTGCCCAATTTGAAAATGGCTATTATCCTTTCTTGGTATTTTGGCTAAGATAATTTATAGTAACAAGGAAGCAAGTATGGCACATTAGTTAATTTCACTCCAGTGCTCATGTAATTCCCACGACACTGAACACTGATGCACAGAGTAATTGATTATGACAAAGGCAAGGATGCTGTCATTCTACTTAGGGTCACTTGCCAGAAGGAAAAAGCAATTGAGGAGCAAATGCAAATGGTAACTACATGTAACTAATTTTAAGCAGCCTTTTGGGCAAAAGAAAGATACGAAACACCCTATGTTAGGTTGATAGTAGGCTATACAAAGAATTAAATGTATTTTTAGGCTATCCAAGTTCCAGTGCCATTTTAAGGAGTGTGAAGGCAGGAGCTGGGGTTGAGGAAGAGAAGACACTGTAGCTTAAGAGGAAGAAGAGGGGGAAAAGGAAAATGGAAAGGAGATCACAAGCCAGCAGTGGGGAGATACACTAGGCAGCGTTAGGGAAAGAGTGGAGAAAAGAAAGAGGAGCAGATAGCAAAGGGAAGGAAGCAGGGAAGTCATGTTACAAGGAAAGGAGAGAGGGAGGACCATGTCTTGTGCTCACTCCATCACCTTTCTGGGACTCCCTGACTCCCACCACTCTGGGGTGGAGAAAACAAGACCCTCCCTGGTGAAGCCTAGTCTAGGCTTTCAGACCACACCCAAAATACCTTGTCTGCTCCAGCCCCATGACCACTTTTACCTATTTCCCTTCCCTTAGCCCCCTTTCCAGAATGCTGGCTGTGCTTGGTTATTCTCTAGGCAAGGAAACAGTGTGGCCATACTTGGCTTCCACACGATTATGCCTGTGATGGTGAGGATTAGTGGAAAGAGGCTAGTGATGGTGTGACAAGCACTGCAACAGGCCAGGTGAGGGATGCTGAGGACATACAGAGGGATAATACTCAGCCTTAAGAAGGGAGATCCTGTCATTTGCAACAACACGGAGAAGTAAAATATGCCAGACACATAAAGAAAACGCTTGCATGATGTTACTTGTGGAATCTAAATAAGACTTGAGCAGTGGTTACCAGGGTCAGGGAGGTGGGGGAACAGGGGGGGAAAGAGATAAAAAAAAGATAGAAACCAAATAGAGCTTGCAAACTACAAATGTTTGTTCTGTTTGGACAGCATTAAGTGCACACACGATCTGGGGCGGGGAATGCATTCTTCAGTCTACTATTTAGCCACAGTGACAACTTCTCCTTAATTTTATAAAGGAAGATGCTGCACATGTTGACTTTGTTTCTGGACCTGGAGATGGTGGTGTTGGCAACCTCTGGATTAAGGAATTGGAACGGATGAGAGATATTTGGAGTGTTTTCTGAGGAGATATGGAAAGAAGTCTGTGGTGGTCTGGGTATCGGGGTGGGCTCGCTCTGGGAGGACTGGCTTAGAACCTGGTGCTCGGTGGTATTCCTCATTGCGGACAAAACCAGAAGGAGGGGGATACTTGGGTGGCGAACCTGCTGCATTCAGTTTGGGATGTGTTCGGTTTGTCCCTGGAATATGCAGGTGGGTTATAATCTTATTGGTTGACTACTGGATGATGACAAAGCTTCTTTATTCTGGAATAATCATGTCTCAGGTCTGTCTTTAAGAATGCCGTGCAGATAGAGAAAGAATGTTCTATGATGGATGGTGATAATTTTCCTTTTCCTCCCAAATGTGAGACAGAAAATGAAGAGATGAGGTGAATGACATCAGCATAAGTGAAGTTAGATGTTAGAAAGAACTTTATAAAATAACACACTTCTTGTGAAAGCTTACTAATGTATTTTAATTAATTCCCAAGTATACAGCATCTGTACAGGCAATTTTGGACAGTGGATAGTAAAGCAGAGGACTAACTGAGTTAAATTCCTAACCTGTACAAAAATGATGCTAAAGATATGGGAGGGAAATATCAGGCCTTCAGATATTCTCACAGTGGTTCACAACCCTCAACATAAGATACCTAAGACTTACTCAGAGAGCAGTACAGATAACCAGATCCCAGAACATTAGCCTGAAAGATTCCAATTCAGTGAATCCAGTGCGTCTCCAGAATCAGAATTTTGAATATGTATCCCAGGCATTTCTAGTGCAGATGTCTGAAGGAGCACACTTTGATAAACATGGGTCTACATCAGTGTCTCAGGAACCAGGGCATTGAGATGAAATGATTTTATATTTACCATTGATGATGATGATGATGATGATGATGATGATGATGATGTTTACAAGTTCATGGCCTGGTTCAGGCCCCTGCAGTAAGCAGAAACACATGGCCATAAGTAGTGCTCACCTTTCCTGTTGACCAGGTGAGCTGGCCTGTGAGGATACACAAAGAGAAAAGCCTTGTCTGTGATTGCTCCACTCAATCTGGGGAAGAATAGGACAAGAAATGTGTCCTTGAGCATCAAGATAATATGTGGAAGGACAGGTGTTATTTTGCTGAGACTTGAGAAAATAGAAACAAAGACACTGAATTTCAAACCAATGGCAGCTGGTTTATAGTCCTGAAAAGGAGAAGTGGTCTTCATCACCTAAAGCTCAGGGGAGAAATCAGCCTGAGACAGTCAGCTGGGGGCCACAGGGCACCTGTTGAATTGGAGGGCCAATTCAGGCCAAGGGCATCCTGTCAGAGCAGGCTGCTAAAGACAACAAACCTAGGTTCCTTCAGAAATGAACTCTTTTAAGATTAAAAAAATTTACTAATGAAGTAAATATTTTTATTTAATAAATTGTTTATTTTTCCTAAACCCCTATTTCCTCCGAGACATTTTTTTTCCCTCTAAGCAGGGTCTTTCCACACAAGTCTCATTTCTGGACTAGAGAGACTTCCTCCTCCCTCTTAGGTGAGCGGCAGGTCCCTGTGCTTGATCTACCTTTGAACTCCTTTTCCAGGTCCAGTACAGAGAGCGAGTTAATCCCGTGTGGACCCATCATTATACAGATTTCTTAACTACACAAAGCCCATAATACCTACCTCACAAAAATTAAACACATATGTCTAATTACAAAAGGGTCTGCAAGAAATATATGGAAAACTACTTCTACTCAATATAATTACTTAGCACTTAAATATGGGCTGAAGAATCAAGCACTTGGTGGGGATGTCTATAATCATGAATTTATTTATTCACTCATTCAAGAAACACTTTCGGATGCCTTCCACTGACAGCTAATGCACTGTATGTGCTGGAGCTTCAGAGATAATCAGATGGGGCTGAATTAGAAACAACAAAAACCCCCTGAGCATCCAATGGATAGGATATACATCTTGATGAGGTGAATTTTAAGGCTCCTATCTTTTTTCAGACTCTATGATTCCATGATTGTATCTGTACATTTCTTATCACTCTTTCAATAGTGATAGATATGTAGGAGGTCTTTAATTTGTATCTTTTGACTGATTATTGCTAAGGTGGAATAAATGTCACTGGTAGATTTTATTAATTTATTCCTCAAGTGCCTTCCTATTCATGATATTTATTATGAATGTCATTTATCTTTTTCCCCACTGGAAAACATTAAGCATCAGCAAAGAATATAGGAGCCTGTTTATTTCTCAAGCTAGAATTGCAGAAAAACACTATTTACCCATTCTTTTCCTGAAAGAGCATGACAGACCCACAGAGACAGAACTGGATATGCTATGTCTGCACTCTAACATGGTTATATTTGCATTAATAAAGTGAATGGTAATGTCTTCACCTTATGAGAGAATCTTGGAGCAAGAAAATAAAACCTGACTCCTGGTAAATCTTGCTAGCACTTGAACTTGAACATTTTAAAGCAAGCACATGGGGGGCACCTAGGTGGCTCAATCGGTTAGGCGTCTGACTTCAGCTCAGGTCATGATCTGACAGTTTGTGAGTTCGAGCCCCACGTCAGGCTCTGTGCTGACAGCTCAGAGCCTGGAGCCTGCTTTGGATTCTATGTCTCCCTTTCTCTCTGCTACTCCCCTGCTCACGTTCTGCCTCTCTCTCCAAAAATAAACAAACATTAAAAAAAATTCTAAAGCAAGCACAGGAATAATCATAATTAGAGAAAGGATTTTATTATTTACAGATGTCCATGAAATGACATCAAATACTTTGGTTTTTTATTTCCTTTTAGTGTCAAAGAAAAAAAATACCATTGAAGTTTGCCATTTTATCTTGATTCTTCTCTAGAGCAAAATGAAATACTGTAAAGAGTAACAAAATTTATGTTTGATTGAAATGTTTTACTTTTTCAAAATTTGTATTTGTAGAGGGTAGATGGTAGGTGGGAGATAATGAAAGAAATATTTGCATGTAAGGAGTTTTAAAGACTACCTGAAAATGATAGATAAACAATACCTACCTAAAATGATAGATAAACAATATTTGAGAATGAACTATCTCTTTGCTTTCATTTTCCACATCATGAAAAAAAAATTACACAAAAACTATACACACACCAAGGCCAATATACCATACAGTGAATGGCAAACCAGCTCTAATAGTAAAGCAATAGTTAATAGCTATTAAAATTTGGGGCCAAATTCTGCTTCCTTAAAAATTGTTTGCAAAAAAAAAATTGTTTGCATATGTGGGAGACTCGTGATTGAAATTGATACACATCACCCATCCAAGTTGAGTGGATGAGTTTTCTTTCTGATTTTTTTACCTTTGGAGGATTCTTACTCTTCCTACTTCTTGCGTGTGAGCTACCTGCCGGGGACTCTGAGAATTCATGACCATGAGTTGGGTGTTTCTTTCAGTTTCCTCAATGCAGCTCCAATCATTTACATCCAAGTTTTTATTCACTTGGGAATAAAAATGAAAAATAATTTATGAAATAATTCACAACAATATGAAAACTACTCTCTTTTTCTTTTCTATTGAGAAAGAACTAAAGCAACTTTTTTTGAAAAGCCTAACTGGCTGTTCCTCCCCACATGTTATATGCAAACAACTGATAAGAATCACTCCTTTGGTGATAATTTTCCTTGTTACCTCTTCTTTATGTCTTTTGTTTCCACTGGTTTTAGACTTATAGTTTTATTGAAAGATTGATGAGCAGTTATTTGACTGAAAATATGGGCCATATTTCCATTCTGATATTACCTGTTGACCAATATTGATGCAACACATTCCTGAACCTAATGAAAAAGGCAGACACAACCCCTGGCCTCATGGAACTTACAGTCTCTATAAATGTAAGGTCCATACACAGTCCATTTTCACTTTGAATGATTTGTTTAGATTCTGGAAGTGTGTTACGTGCTCTGAGCTACTTAGGGTTTCACTGAACATTGTCTGTTTGTCCTAAAGTAATGCATTCAGTTTGGAATGCAAGTTTATGGAAAGGTACATGATGCACTTCTTGAGCAAGGACTTAGTAGATCTTAAGAGTTTTGCTTGGAGTTAGATATTTATTGCTTTTAAGGTCTAATGACTATATGAAATGAAGAGACATAAGTCACTTTTATTGACATGTCCTAGCCATGCAAAAGCATCATGATTGGGTGCTGTTTGCTGTCCCTATAGAGGTAGAGACTGAATGGGAACAAGATATTTTTGGAAGTGCTGCATGTTTAACAAGGTGGAAATATTTTATTTGGTTATTAATCCTAGATCTAGGCCACTGTTTAGCAGAAATGGTTATGTGGGTAAGCAGGAAACATTCTACTTTTAAGCTGGTACAAATAATACATAACGGTACTAATCAGACAAATGATGAATATTGATTTATGTCATGAGAGAAGCGTTTACTCATGCTATTTAATAAATTAACTCTGAATGCCCTTCACCAGGTGATAAGGAAAAGGGGTTGATTCTCAATGACTCCCCATTAACGTAAACTTCTCCAATTAACTCATCTGTCTCTCAGTCATGAGCCCTTTAAAGCTTTGTTTCTACTATATAAACCTTAGACTCAGTACCCGAGATCCTTGTCATGGCAACTTATTTTCTATGGTGAGCAATCCTCTGCTATGGTTCAAGAGTTTTGGTTTCCTGGGCTGTACGCAGACACAGCTTTGAAAAAAACCAATTTTCTTTCTTACTCGTAGGTAATAAAGAGTAAAATTATGACATGAAGATATGTTACTTTGAGAGTTGCCTATTTATTGAGGTATGGGAAACATTGTTTTTTCTTAAAAATGACATTAAATGCCCACAAGGCAATGATGCAAATTAATTTACAAGCACCTCCTCTATAATCAAGACGTATTACTCATATTATTTTTGCTATTGTGTTAAATGGTAAAATGATGATTAAAAAGTTAAGTAACTTTGGAAGAAATCAGAGCATCTACTGCATTATTTTTTAAATATTTTCATGTAACATTTTGCTTTCTATCCTCTAACCATCAGTTAAGGTTATCAACAGAAACAATAGGAAATTATTTTTTTATCAAGAATTTGCAACTTGGATAACTTTACATACCATTGAATGGTGGCCAGTATACCTAACTCCTACATTGTTTTTATTCCAATATCAGTTAGAATTCTATATTACTAGCAATATCAGTAACAGAAGACTCAACTTTTAAACTGTTCAGAAGTTCTCTAGACAACTTTTACTTAGAGACAAGGTAAGAGGCATTCTCTTAATGTCCATGGAGAAATAAACTCAAATGTGCAATATCATATTAAAATAAAGGAGGAAAGTAGGAAGAAATTGGTCCACAGGTACCATCAATGGGTTAGCTATTTTCCTAATGCAGTGTGAGGCTTTTGAAAGACTGTTTTATAGACGAAGCAAAGCCAAATATATACCCAGGAAAAATAGCAGTGAACCTTTATTTAATTTAAAATTACATTACATGAGAAGGCTCGCACATTGAAATGGGAAGAATGGCCTTGGGCAATAGTTCCCTTGTGTTTATGTAAAAAAAATCAAATAACACCTTGTAGGAATTTGAATGCAGACAAAATTCTTATTAATTTTTATGCATCATTCATGGAAAAACAATAACCAAAAAAAGAAGGAAAGAAAGAAACCGTGTCAGCAATAGCTCATTGTTTAAGAAGCACAGGATGTTCAATAATACTTTCATTTTCTGAGTCACAAAATCCAGCCTCAGCTTTATTTTATTCCTGATGGTCAGTCTTTGGGACCAGTTGGAAATTCCTCAGACTCATTACACCATTAACTAGCAGGACCTAACTATCATTTATTTAAATTTTTTATGAATAACAACTTCATTATACATTGTGTCTCTAATATGACTGGAGAAAACTATGAAATGTGGCACGTTGCAGTAGTTAATTTCACTATGAAATGTGGCACGTTGCAGTAGTTAATTTCAATTATCTAATATCCCAATCATTTTCTTAACAAGAGACTTGCCTTAGGGTCTGCTAAAGCTCTGCATATCTTGGAAATTACTGGCTACTAATTGATCCAATAGTAGCATGTTAAAATTACCTTAACCATTCTGTTCAATACCTAATTGCATTTTCTATTGATGTCAGTGTTCTACCAAGAAGCAATTGGTGCTTGAAAATAACTTTTTACTGTGGAAAAAGTGGTAAATTGTGAAATCGGCTACTTGTGATTTTACATTTAAGAGACAGTGGTGATAATAGCAATACAATGGCGAAGAAACATAATGCCGAAGTTTGTGAATGTAGGGTATGCAAAGCTGAGTCATTTTAAGGTACTAATGAGTTATTCTTGGGCATTCCCACTTCCAAGTGAGTTTGTTGAGGGTAATTGAGTAATCTGAATTATGTTACCACTGGGAAAAAATAGTTATTTTACTAGGTGCTCTGTGTGGTGTGTGTATTCATGTATGATTATTCTATAATCATAACTACTATGACGTACTCTTTCCCACCCAATGAAAATGGCACAGAGATAGAAACTAGTATCCTGATATGTACATGCACCTGTTTTTCTCTTCATTATCGCCTAGGCATTTTTTTTCTGCCTATTCATTTGTGAAGTACTATGAAAATAAAATCCACCTTTAGGGACATTGTATAAGATCTATAATTCCCAGCTCCTGTTATTTTTAATTCTCCAAAGGAAAATGCTTTATACAGTCTGTTTCTTAGATGGACAAGAGTGGGATTGAGAAGTGCGAGGGGAAAATAGCCAGCTCAGAAGACTAGATGAAGTCTGGCAATGCCACCAGCACTAATTTAAGCATTTGGACACTTGGAGTGACCTTGAGGATTCTGAATGACTTTTTATAACGTGATGATGACATTTGAAATGCTTTCCAAGGAATAGATGAAACACTCAATTATGTTTTCTTTAATCTTCTGATATCATGATTATGTTCTGGCAGAATGATGGCAATTAATTACATTAGGTCATCAAACATCGCCATGCCTATCATATACACATTAAGAACAAGTCAGAATTTTCCCAGCTGTGCAGTTGGCCTGGAGGGCACAGTGCCAGTGGCGGTAATCTCTCTGACACTTCTTCTGCCACAGAGCAAGCCCAGAGTTGAAACACTGGGGCAGCAGGAAATGAGTGGATTCTATTTGTCCACTATTTGTCTATCCTAAGATCCCTCCTCAGAATTTAGGAAGTCTAAAATTATGATAATTGCAAAGCGTATTTATATTTATCTGTGAGCATATATACATACTTGTTATAGTCTCCAACAGAGTAAAGATTACGTTCAGATACGTGGTCCTTCACATGAATGATCACATAGGTTTGAATACTTGTAAGAGAGCTGCAGATGTAATGGTTTTCTACATTTTCTAAGTTTCATAAAAGTCTAATGAGTTTTCAAGAGAAATGAAATAGCCTTGCTTGTGTAGTATTCCCATCGTTAAAGCAATTAGCCCATAAGAAAGAAATTCGGGAGCTTTGGGGTCAAAATCTTTATTTTTTTTTCTTTTTTTTTTGGTAAGATTTACAACTCAGTTCCCTTCACTAGTAGACCTCAGGGTTTCTTTATCTCGTGCCTGCAACTGTTATTACTACCTTTCTGTGAATGTCAGATGGCTTTCCCTCTGTCACTGAAGTGACCTAGAAAAATTCCTGTGAAAGTAGATCCCATAAAATAACATTCCTTGCCATGAATTTATGTCCTGAAGCCAGATAAAATGTCAAGATAGTAGAAATAAATACATGAAAAAGCTAAAAAGCGTGTTCATGATTCTAAAGGGAACTTGTTATTGCTTTTTAAGTTTCTTGACTTTAAAACCAATTAAATCCATTTATTCTGTGGCTTTTAATATTTTAAAGATAGACTTTGACTTCATTTTGATGGTAATTTCAGTAAAACTTTTATTTCAACTTGTGGCAATAGGTATCTTATGTCATTTGGAAACAACCAATTTATCTTAGAGAGATAAATGTATTTTTATGACATTGATTTTGAAAATATGATTCTTAATTATGATACATCTCTGGGTCTCCCTGACAGTGATCATCTACTAAAAAGCTTACCACATTTCTATTTATATTTGCATAAAAGAAATAATGATGTTGCGAAGAATATACTAGTATTCAAGTCACTGATGTATATGTATTATGAGAAAAGTACTTTATCCATATTTAGCTGTGCTCAGGGTTTCAGTATATTTCCCATTTAAAACTTGTAATTCAGTCATAATGAAGGAGTGTATAATTACTTTCAGCCTATTCAACATATGAAATAATCAGGAAATTTTCTGGATATTCAGAATGTCGGAATCAATGAAGTGTTAGTTTTTTGTGTGTGTGTAAAAGACATGGAAAAATATTAAGGGGAAAATTTCCTAGTTAGTTCAGCTAAACTTCCTACAAGTTAAAAGGGGATGGAACCCAGATAATAACATTTTAGTCCATTTCCATTTTCCTTCCTTCCAAGACCCTTCATGAGGTTAGTACTTGGTATGCACTTAATCTTTGTGCAGATTTTTACTTACAATCTTCTATTAGTGATTTTTCACTTGCTGATACATGGTCAACATAATATGGTATTCACAGGGGAAATGAGGCACTACTTCAGATTGTATAGTTTTATATCATTCTTCTTGGACCACCTAGTTTGTTTCTAGTATTCTTTTTTTAAGCTTGTACGTCTATCTTAGATATCATGATAGCATTGCTAATGAATTGTGTACACTTGGCAAATAAGTTAGACACAAGTCCTATTAGGTAAAGCTACTGTCCACAGGATTTCAAAGGAGTGGCACAGAGCAGTAGGAGGACATGTCGGAATTATGCACATAGTTGCATGCTGACCAGATTGTTGGCGCGTTGACCAGATATATTCACTAGTCATACTATTATAATTATACTCAGATCTCTGCCACACTCAGGATTCCTTCCCAAGAACACAAAGCTTTCTGCCAACATACCCTGTGAAGTCTTTCCTGATCTATTGCCCTTATCCCTACCACATCCCAGAGGAAGCATCCCAGAGGTATGTGACTCATACCTCATTAATAGTTCTGATGCCATTCTTCCTTTGCTTGTAGACATTTGTTTATAAGCCTCAGATTCTTCCTTGTTACCCTTTTCCATAATCACCTCTTTCTTTCTTATCCTTGATTTGTCCCTGTCTCTCTCAGGATGCCTGCACTGTAGTTCCTGTCTCCCTGTCTCTACAGTGTGACCTTCACCACTACCTTCAAGTTATAATTAGTTTCTGCCATTGGATATTTTCAAGTTAACCATCCCCCTTTACATGTATCTTTATAAATGGTCACATTAGAAGTCTATTCTCTTCCACACCAGGAACAATTCACCCTACCCAGCTATTATAATTTGAGGAATGGCTCCCCAAGTTAAAAAAAAATTATTTATTATTTTGGTGAGAGTGAGCAGGGGACAAGCAGAGAGAGTGAGAGAGAGAGGATCCGAAGGAGGCTCTGTGCTGACAGCAGAGAGCCTGATGTGAGGCTCAAACTCATGAATCATGAGATCATGACCTGGGCCAAACTGGACGCTTATCCAACTGAGCCAACCAGGTGCCCCTGGTTCCCCAAGTTTTTATATCACATTAGAGCCATTATTTGTTGTTTTGCAAGTTGTATGCGCATAACTATTTATTCAGCAAACATTTAAGGTCTTGGATTAAAAATGCTTCCTACATGCAAAAAGCCAGAAAAGATGATTATTGAAAAATCTCACACACGTCTAAGTTTTGACCAACATTACATTTTTAAAGATACTTTGCTTTCACCAGTTAAGGTTGTGTTAGTTCCAAGTGCCAGAGTGAATTTTCATATCCCAGATATTTAAAAATATCACTAAACTCTAAAATATCATATTTGTTATTGCATAAGGATTTTCTTTGTAAATGCACTTCTTCGTTTGCTGACTGTTTTCTGCATTGCTGTCCTTACATGGCATTTACAAAGTACTAGATGATGTATGGTGATAAGTACCTCATCTGACAAGTCCTTCCAGGCTAGAAGTTCGCATTTTAAGTAGATCATGGGGATTTGCCATTATTGTACCAAATGCAGAGAGAACCAACCCAAATGAAAGATCTTCTGGATCTAAATCCATTCCCGTTAATTTCTGCAGTGTCAGTGGAGTTGGAGAATTGGTCTCCTGGCACTTACAGCACAATCTTGCAGATTTCCAACATCATAACTCCATGCTCAGAGTTCATTGTTGGACTTGCCAAGGTGTGTTCAAGTACACTTGTACAACTCCGTGGAAATATCTCCCAAGCAAATAGCTGCATGCGATTTAGGGAAACTACATTCTTCCTAGAGCAAAAGTCAATGAGAATGTACATTGAGAATGTATGCAGTGATTGCATTTTATCACTGAATGTTTGGAAATTATAAAAGAGGAGACTCCTAATGGCGCTACCTATGCTAAGTCTAGAGTACCATACATTTTTAAATGGGCAATTCTGTTCTGTCAAAGGCAAAGATTCAAAAACAAAAGTAACTTAACCATATGGTAAGAGAACTGTGAAATGTGTTGAACAAAAGGCTTAGAGCCTGTGAATATGTGGCTACAATGATAAAATGGGCTTTAAATATATGTCCTTTATTCACTAGGCTTCTAAAGCAAAAAAGGTTCTTAGAGAAGACAGTGTTCTCATGCATATTCTTCAAGCCAGTTTCAAGGAATGATGTCTTTTAGTGAGAATGAGAATGCAGAGGACACTATTTTGGAGACAGTGAGTCTATGTAGATGTAACGTCAAAATCACTGATGACATCAGTCTTTCTATGTATCTGGTCTTGCTGGTTTTAGCAAATATCTATAATCATCAGCCATGCAAGAATCTTCTTTCTATCGCTTATTTGTCATGATTTTAAGAATGTTTTATTTTAGGGGCGCCTGGGTGGCTCAGTTGGTAGGACTTCTGACTCTTGATTTTGGCTGAGGTTGTGACCTCACAGTTGTGAGATCGAGCCCTGTGTCGGGCTCCGCCCTGAGCATAAAGCCTGCTTAAGATTCTTTCTCTTCCTCTGCCTCTCCTCTGCACATGTGCCGACTTCTCTCTCTCTCTCTAAAAAAACAGAAAGAAAGAAAGAAAGAAAGAGAAAGAAGAAAGAAAGAAAAGAAAAGGAAAAAAAAAGTTTTATTTTAATGGCTTCAATTTGTAGTGGATAGACTTAAAGTCCACTACCAATGGTAGTGGATAGACTTAAAGGGACATACAGAGTGTTTTTCATAATTGAAATGGCTATACCTCTGAAATTCACTGTCCCTATACACTCATTTATTTTAAATTATTTTCCTATCTCATCCATTACAGGCTTTTACAATAGGACACTATACGTTAATTTTTTAAGTTTCATATGAAGGCTCTTTCTCACAATTTTAAAATTATGTTGACAACTGACATTGTTTCATTTTTATGTCCCATGCTTTTATTTTAAGTCTCACAGAGTTTGAGAGATCTCCTTTTTATATAAATTTACTCTTTCAGTATCACCCCTTCCCCTCCCCAAGCTGCCATTCATTCTCTCTGTCAGGAAGACTTCCATTCGTTGGTCATGGACTAGGACAAAGGGCCTCTTCCCTGAACTTGCAGAAGCAAGTAATTAGTTTTTCCCTATATTGAGACACATAATCCTTTTGTTCCTTATTATATTTTATCATGAAGATTTGTTTAACCGTGCTATCTCCTCCTAAAACTAGAGCTGCACTACTCAAGTGTATGTTATTCAACTTTGTGAGTAGTACCACGTTAGACATAACTTAAGCAAAGGCCACCTACATGTGGACTTGGAATCCTAACAAGTGGCGTGGGGACATTTGAGCATGTGCCCAGACTGAATGTAGATGGGAGACGTTTGTCTGCTTTCCTTTTGTCAGATTCAGCTCTGTGAGCACTCATATTGTGAGTATCTGTCCAGTGACTCTAATTCCCTGTACAATATATGTAACAATGGGAAACTTTAATATACTTTGGCCCCCAAATGCAAGCCTCCTGAGGCCCAATGAGGAGGTAAAACCAGAGTGACTGGCTTTATTTTATTTTTTTAATGTTTATTTATTTCAGAGACAGAGAGAGTGAGAGAGAGATTGAAAATGAGCAGGGGAGGGGCAAAGAGAGAGGGAGGAGAGAATCCCAAGCAGGCTCCATGCTGTCAGTGCAGAGCCCGATGCAGGGCTCAATATCATGAACTGTGTGATCATGACCTGAGCCGAAATCAAGAGTTGGCCTCTTAACCGACTGAGCCACCCAGGTGCCCTAGAGTGACTGGTTCTATATATAGAAATGCTATATCAATCTCCAAAATTGGGATAGCCCTAAAAAGTGCTTAAGAATAATTTTGATTAAATTTAAGTTCTGCCTTACTTGCTAATTTTAAAACCTGAACACTTCTCATTTTAGGTTCAACTCTGTTGCACATCCAGCATATGAGAGGTACGGAATACAGATGTGTTATTAAAGGCCTCAATTGTACGCATCCATAGTGAAGAATAGTAATTAGGAGAGCCATTTGTCTTAGTCTGAGTGGGACAGCTCTGGTTCGCACAAGTGGTTTTGGTGTAAACATGAATAGCACCACTTTCATTCTTAAAGGTGTCCCAGTTTAGAGGATATTATGCAGCCACCCTCAGTATGATTATATTTCAAATTGTTTCTGTAATTAACTTGAGTATTGGCACACACGATGCAATAGGGATAAGTGAAACTTTGGTCAAAAGATGTGGTAGGACCTGCCTAGTGAAGCTCATTGCACTTCAAGCCACATCGGTCAAGACGTGCCCACTTGCCTGCCATCCTCTCCCTCTTGTCAGCTCCCTCCTTTTCCTTACATGGTGTAGAGATGAGCACCATTACTGTTCCTGCTGAGATAACACTCCTTTACAGCACTTTTCTTTCCACTTTAAGCACTTTGGACATCTCCTACCCAGTCATCCAGTAGCACTTACCCTGGGGCTTCCTGGATGTGTTCTGACATTTATTCGCCCACCATCAATTCTGGGCCTGCATGACCTACTGGGGCTATCGGTATTCCTTCCCTGCGGGGTTCTGTGTCCAGAAGCATCTTTATAGCTCCATTTGCCATTTGCAAAACGAATATTTCACAGGTAATAACATTGGCAAGTGAAGCTTAACCTTATAAAAGGATCCCTTATAAAAGAATAGGTAATAATGCACTGATAAGCAAGAAGGGAGACGAAGTCCCGGATATGTTATTAAGATGGAGAGTAGAAAGAGGATACACAAAGATGAGAGGAGAATGGTGGGATAATCACGGAGGCCTGTTTGCTGAGGGCAGAGAGGAATATGGGAAGGGAGGGCAGGGGAAATTTGGCGCCCTACAGAGCTTGCTTGCTTTTTTCCCCTTTGCATCTGAGGTTCCTAGGGAAGTTTAGATATAAACCTAAACTACACGACATAAGCAATAAACTGTAGCTGTGTTGCCACAGGCACATCCTAACGTCATGTAAGAAAACTTGAAATATTTAAAAATTGGTATATATTTAGTTATATGCACACTTGGCTATATCCTAGCTAGTAATCAGGTGGTTCACATAAATGGCTACAGTGAATATTCTTTCCCCCTGCAAAAAGTACATTTCTGGAGTCTGTTGTAGGAGAGGCAGAGTTGTTCCGGAAGGAGCAGGAATTCTTGCATTTGTGATTCAGGGGCCCTCAGATGATCAAAATATTCACTGGTCCAAGAGAAGGTATGAGGCATGATTCAGAGAATTGGCAGAAATGGCAGTTTGTGTGTCCTACAGGAGCAGGAGTCCTGAGAAGCTGGCCCCCCTGTGGTTTCTACAGGGTCACTATTGATTTTCCACCTACTAATTCTAGGAACATAGTTTACCATTCCAAGGCTCAATGAACACTGGACCCAGCTTTTCCTCTCTGAATACTCATCTTGCTACTAGTCCTAGGTTTCATAACTTCGTGGGAAGACACTCTTATTTGTTTGAGTTTAACGTGATGGGATTTTGCATTGTGTATGCTTAAAAGTAAATAGTATGTACATTTAATAGTAAGTCACATTGGAAAACAAATCTACCAGCTAAAAATGTAACTTAACGTGGGCTTACTTATAATCTCTTTGAGTTGGGAAGCACCTTAGATTCTGAAAACAAAATCCACACAGAGCTTTGATTATTTGAAAGTAGTATAAGAATATATGAGATTATCTTATTCAGTTCAATCAATAGCCTGTTGGGGTATTTCCTGGTAAACCACTATCCCCGTGGCCCATGCTCCCATTGTATTTTGAGTGAATGACATCATGCAAAGGGACAAAAATAAAATAAAATAACATAAAGGTTATTTTGTTAACAGTGCTTATTGTATATGCCATATAAGACTTTTGTTTTGTTTTAATGTTTACTTATTTATTTTGAGAGAGAGAGAGAGAGTGCACGTGCATGCATGCAAGAGCAGAGGAGGGGCAGAGAGAGAGAAAGAGAGAGAGGGAGAGAGAGAGAGAGAGAGAGAGAGAGAGAGTATCCTAAGCAGGCTCCACACTGTGAGTGTGGAACCCAATTCAGGGCATGACCTGAGCCAAAATCAAGAGTCAGACACTTAACCAACTGAGCCACCCAGGTGCCCCTGTTCTGTTTTGTTTTAAATCAAAGGATAACTATTACTAAGGCAGAAATAGCAAACACCAATGGGATGCATTGTGTCCATACTGGAAAATGTAGTTAATTCATTATATTTACCCAGGAGGACTTTTCTGTTTGAGCCCCACACTTGAAATTGTAAGCAGTTCCACACTTGCAAGCATAAACTCCTTATTACAAGGAGATCCAGGTGACAGTTGCCCTGTTAATGATATCTTTGTGTCAGTCCATCTTTTATCTAGAGATAAAAAACTTTAAACTACTAAACTATGGTTAGAATGTGTATTAAAGCATAAAAGCACACATTCTTGATTGTTTCAGGATATAGATAGGTTTGAATAGTTAAGGTTACAACAACAACAACAAAAATGTAGAAGACACTTTAGAAAAAGAAATGCTCTATTGGGGCACCTGGGTTGCTTAGTCGGTTAAGTGTCTGACTCTTGGTTTCACTCAGGTCATGGTCTCATGGTTTGTGAGTTCAAGCCCCACGTTGGGCCCTTGCACTGACAGCTCAGAGCCTGCTTGGGAATTCTCTGTTTTCCTCTCTCTCTGCTCCTTCCCCGCTCGTTATCTATTTCTCTCTCTCAAAATAAATAAATAAACATTTTTTAAAAAAAGAAAAAAATTATCTGTTGTATGTATGTTATTACCTGTGTGTTTTATCTATTTGGTTGCTACACATGTATAAAACACTGAGTTTGCTACTTTGCATGAAATATTTAAATATAAGTGTCAAATTCTTTGACTTAAACCCGTGATTTCTTTCAGTATTACTTCAGTAATATCCTTCTGTGCATCTTTTAACTACAAATTTATGAATGTACATCTTTATTTACATCAGGGATCTGGTCACCTTACTAGGAGTTACGTCATTGTATCAGTGGATAGGGGTTATTGCACATCACTGAACAGACACTCACAAATACTTGTACAATGTGACAGAAATTAAATAATTGACACTTAGGATACCTCTTTTAAGTAACTAAGAAATAAGGAAAAGTTGCCTTCAAGTACAAAAATAAGATATCAGAAACTAGGAATTGCTTCTCCATATGTATTTTTTTTATTTTTTTTAAATATAATTTATTGTCAAATCGGTAACATACAGTGTGGAAAATGTGCTCTTGGTTTTTGGGGTAGATTCCTGTGGTTCATCACTTACATACAACACCCAGTGCTCATCCCAACAAATGCCATCCTCAATGCCCATCACCCATTTTCCCCTCTCCCCCACCCCTGCCCCGTCCACCCTCAATTTGCTCTCTGTATTTAAGAGTCTCTTATGGTTTGCCTCCCTCCCTCTCTGTTTGTATCTATTTCCCCCCTCCCTTCCCCCATGGTCTTCTGTTAAGTTTCTCAAGATCCATATGTGAGTGAAAACATATGATATCTGTCCTTCTCTGACTTCTTTCACTCAGCATAATACCTTCCATATGTCTTTTAAAAGACATATATAAAATGACCACATTAAGTTTTATGAATTGAAGAATAAGCTAGAGGAACTGTAAATTACTCCACAATTTAAAATAAATTTAGCATATTTTAAAAAAAGATATAGTAATTATTTCTTCTATAAAAGCAGATTTGCAATAGCAGGTACCCACTTTACACGGGTGTTAATTCATCTGGTATTTACATTTCCAAACATTTATTTCTCATTAGCCAGAGAGACTGAGGTGTGGGCTTTGTTCAAAAATGTCTTTACTGAATCACAAGTACTTATTAAACTACTAGTGTTAAGGGGATAGAAAAGCATTATCAGCCGTTGTTCCTGAGTAGAATTGACTTCTCCCGGCCCTGTCCAGGAAAACAGGTTCTTGTCTTACTCCTCTATGTAAACGCATCCCTACAGTGAATATATACATTTCTTCATTTTGAGTTTGTACACAGGGAGTGATATTCTAAATGATGTGTCATTTACTTAGGGCTTTCTTTAATACTGCAGGATCTAGAATTCAGTTTAAACAAGAAGAGAGCCAATGGGAAGACACAGTAGACAAAACCTCTGATGAAGCTTTGAATTCAAATTTTCTTTCTCGAGACTATCCTGAACTCACCTTTCAGTTTGCGGTGGCCTTTATCCAGCTGGTAGCTAGCACTGATAGTTGCATTTTACTTTAATCTTACCTTTTTATGAGAGTCTTAATTTGATCTTTCTCTTTGTTTCTAAATATCCTCTCCATATACTGAAGCTTTTGATTTTTTTTTAAGTTTATTCATATATTTTGAGAGAGAGAGAGAGAGAGCGCGCAAGCAGGGGAGCAGCTGAGAGAAGGAGAGACAGAATCCCAAGCAGGTTCTGCACCATCAGCACAGACCCTGATGTGGAGCTCGTATCCATGAACTGTGAAATCATGACCTGAGCAGAGATCAAGAGTTGGGTGCTTAAGTGACTAAGCCACCCAGGTGCCCCTGAAATTTTTCCTTTAAATTGAAAACCCTAAGCTTTTCTCAGGATCACATTTGTATATAGGATACAAATTAAATTTCACATAGTATTTCAAAGGGCATTATTGCTAGAATGAACCAAAGGGAACCTAACTTTGCATTCAATTTAAAGTTCGTAAAAAGCTTTTGAAATACTGTTTTAAAATTGTATATTTCCTCAGACAATGCACAGGACAGATAAACAGATAAGTGTTAACATCTTCTGGATATATACCATTATTAGTATTATATCTTTCAGGTTAATCTAAAACTGAATTTCAGCCTTGGTGTCCCTCGGGTAACTTTAAAAATATATCATTGTCTGGTTGCATCACCTGAGAATATGATATAACTGGTCTGAGAAGGGGTATGAACATCTGTGCTGATCATTTCAAAAGCTCCGTAGGTATCCTAATAGTGTCTGCCTCTGGCTCTAAGAGTAGACAAGTTAAAACACAAAACAAAACCCAAAACACTTCTTTGAGAACAGTTGGAAAACAGAAGTTTGTGACCCATCAATCATACATGTCCGTTGGAACTTTTGCCTGCACATTCTTCATCAACTTCTTCATTTTGGGGGGGAATGCTGTGGGGGTGCTAACGAGGCAGAAATCATTTGCAACCTGCTGCTACTTCTCCTTCTGAGTAACTGTGTTGTCCTTGAGTTGCTTGCTTCATTAAAGCTCATGTTGAAAGTGCTGCTATACACATTGGAGTACATGTGCCCCTATGCATTAGCACTCCTGTATCCCTTGGGTAAATTCCTAGTGGTGCTATTGCTGGGTTTATATATACAATGGAATACTACTCGGCGATGAGAAAGAATGAAATCCTGCCATTTGCAGCAACGTGGATGGAACTGGAAGGTATTAGGCTGAGTGAAATAAGTCAGTCAGAGAAGGACAGATATCATATGTTTTCACTCATATGTGGATCTTGAGAAACTTAACAGAAGACCATGGGGGAAGGGAGGGGGAAAAATAAATACAAACAGAGAGAGAGGGCAGCAAACCCCAAAAGACTCTTAAATACAGAGAGCAAACTGAGGGTGGTTGGGGGAGTGGGGGAGAGGCAAAAATGGGTGGTGGGCATTGAGGAGGGCACTTGTTGGGATGAGCACTGGATGCTGTGTGTAAGCCAATTTGACAATAAATTATATTTTAAAAAAAAAGGAAGCACATGTTGTACCAAAGTGTATTTATGACAGGACTTTATTTTGGGTCTGCTTTGCATAGCACCACAACCTTTTGTTTGTTTACTTTAGATCCTTACAAGAGCAAAGGGTAAAAAGTTCTTTGACCTCTGAAGGGTTCTTTTGAAGGTGCTGTGATTGCCAAGCAACCAAAATTCTTTGCATAAGCCCTCGTCATTTCTACCGCCATTTCTCTTTCAAATATGAATTTTAATCTTCGGAAAGTGATATCCATGCACATTTTGGCTTCAGGCTTCAGGATGAATCACTGTGCCTGGAGCAGAATCTTTGTCAAGGATGGAACAGAGCAATGAGAGGAGTGACAGGAATCACTGGGGAGCCCTCCGGCTCCAGGTCTCTTCAGAGAAGTAGAACATAATCGAACAAAACTCCCGAGCATTGAGAAAAGCTGTGATGTCACAAAGATGCCTCATGCGGGGGAATGTGAACAACAGGGTTAGGGTGAAATTCCCGTTGAGGACAATTAGAATATATTTTGGAATAAAGTTTTCCCATTTTTGTTCAAATTGAAACATTTAAATACTAACGCTCAGTTAACCCCTGAGAAAAATACTTTCAAAATACCGATGTGTGGTTCCTACCCCTTGACATTCTGATTTAGTCACCCTGGAGTACAGTCTGGGCATTGGATCTTTAAAAGCAACCAGGTACTTCTTGGGGTGCCTGGGTGGTTCAGTCAGTTAAGCATCTGACTTCGGCTCAGGTCATGATCTCGCAGTTTGTGAGTTCGAGCCCCGTGTCAGGCTCTGTGCTGACAGCTCAGAGCCTGGAGCCTGCTTCGGATTCTGTGTCTCCTTCTCTCTCTGACCCTCCCCGACTCACACTCTGTCTCTCTCTCAAAAATAAATACACATTAAAAAAATTTTTTTTAAAAAGAAAGCAACCAAGTAATTCTCACATACAACAAAACTTGGGGACCACTGAGTTATGTCTTACCCAATTTATTAAATCAGATTTCCCAGATGAGTGTGTAATCCTGTAGATTGTATTTTTTTAATGTTTATTTATTTTTGAGAGAGTGATGAGAGCATGAGTGGGGGAAGTGCAAACAGAGTGAAACAGAGAATCCAAACCAGGCTGTTGCCCTGACAGCAGAGAGCCTGATGCAGGGCTTGAACCCACTAACCACGACATCATGACCTGAGGCGAAGTTGGGGGCTCAACCAGCTGAGCCACCCAGGCGCCCCTGTAGTTTGCATTTTAGGAAGCATGTCAGATACAAATACACACAAAAAGTTGGTAACCACTGGTTTTCCTGTGAAAAATTTGACTCTAGGTTTAGACTATTTTGTCCTTGCTTCCATGATTCCTATATTTTGGGTATAAATACTTATGGTGCTATTTTTTTTCTTATTTAACCACCATCTGTGTTTATTCAGTATGTGTAGGTTCAGGCATATAGCAGGCATTATTTTTGCTACTTACCTTTCAATTTGGCTTAAGGTAATATGATAGAGCATACGTGTTTTGAAATTTTACATATGCCACTAAATAGCTTGGCAGTATTTAATCAACTTCTGTGATGTAGAGGTAGTTTCCTTAAACGATCTCAGAAAGTCCAAGTCAAACAACTACTGTCTAGCCTTGGGTAGGCTTCTCACCTGAGCTTTCTTCATATGTGAAATGGTGGTTTTTAATATCTGTCTCTTAGAGTTGTGATTTGAGTAAGACAATAAATACATGCTAGTACTGTGTACTTTGTAAAGTACTATGCAAAGTTTAGGTATGGTTGTATGCTTACAAAATTAAGAACTTTCACTTACAAGGTCATTTCCATTTCAGAATCTGTGGTTTTTCACTTAGGTATGTCCAACACGTTATTTGTGTCCCAACACAGAATTTATATGTAGAAGGCACCCAAAGTGTGTTCCTTGATTCTCTAGTTTACAGTAATTAAATAATTCAGGAAAATGAAGAAATTTGGCAGTTGAGAGAATTTAGTATGAATCCTTGATCCAGCATTAGGAATTTTGCATTTCTTTCCATGTTTCCTTTTTTTTTTTTTTTTTTAAGTAGTGAGTGTGTGTGTGTGTGTGTGTGTGTGTGTGTGTGTGTGTGGTTCTTTGAGTAAGAGGAAATTTTTTTTATTCCTTCTTCATCTACCTTTCTGCAATTGGTTATTGTTATAGTTGAGAAAACGGTTAGAAGAATATTTTGGAAGCACCTGGTGTTTTAAAACAATTCCTATTAAAATACATATTATGCGGGAGGGGGAGGAAGGATGGTTAAGTGCAATAGTTTGTGTTAGGTTTTATATAGTTTTACTGTTTGTTTTGAATCATGTAATGATGAAATAATCTCTTTTTCTTTTAAGATATGGTAAAGAGCAAAAGTGCTTTATTTTCACAAAGAATTCTGGCAGACTATAGCTTAACATTTTGCTGCAATTTTTTCCGAAATGTAAGGCTGTTACATGTTTGGAACCTAAAAGATGTTTTTGGTCCCAGCTGGCAATAACTGGGGAATATTCCTTAGATCACTAATTACTGTGGTGGTTTATAGTATGCTCATCGAGGCCTGGATTGACTTTCACTGCATGTTTTTTTCATATGTGGTGTGATTTTTTTATTGATAAAGAATGTAAGCTCAGATGTTTTATCTTAGCTTAAAGAACTTGATGAACCAACAATAGAAGGTTTGTTGGAGCTTTACGGGGTCTTCCTGTTCAAGAAGATTCCTCTGTTATGAAACATGTAAAAGTTCATATAGTCCCCATGAGTGCAATCTTTCAGTATTTTACATAAGACGTATCTGATATACTTGATCTATTCAATCAGAACAAACATATAGATATATAGACATAGAATAAATAGAGTAAGAACTTGGTTACCTGCTGTAGAAATTTTAACTTAGTTGATAATTAAGACTGAGTTCAGTTTGTGAATAACCTGTATTTGACTAACCATAAGTATTCATACGATTTCCACAATACATTTTATTTTGGTAATGCTTATATTTAGAATGCAGTAGCTTAGCACTACTTTCTCCCATAAGCAGTGAGAATGTGGAATGGAAGTTCAGACAGAGGACAGGACTGGGTGAGTATCTTCAGAATTGCCTGCATTAAGATGACAGACAGAGAAAGCCAGAGAGGGAGAAAGAGGAACGGAGGGAGGGAGAGAGGGAGAGAAGGACAGAAAGAGAAGAGGGAGAAACAGATTTTAAATATCTTGCCTAATGGCTGCATGATTAGGATTAATCCATTATGTTCATAAATGGCTATTTAGACAGTCAACATTCACTTGAATACAGTTTTTAAAAAGTCAAACGTATACCATTAATTGTATACCAAAGGGAAAAAAAAGAAAAATATAAAAACTTTCAGGATTCTCCTATGTCACAGGGAGTTAAACAAGTCCAGATAAGTTATTGCCTCTTTTATGGAGTCAACACAAATGAAACCTTTATCTCTAACAATCAACATGTGTAATTTGCATGTTCAAATTTATGACTTTATACAGAGAAATGTATTCCCTCATTTATTCACCAAATACTTATATTTTATATACTTATATAATTACTATGTGTCAGACACTTTTCCTAGTTTTTCCTAGTTTCCTAGGACACTTTTCCTAGTTCCAGTGGTGACCAGAATAGGGATACATCATTATCCTCATGACCCCATAGGTATGTGTAGTGTTGTGTGTGCATACAGGGAGGGGGAGAGATACCAATCCAAAGGAAGGTTGGAATTGAAGCTGTACAGTTTATCACCAATGCAGCTGATTTATGACATGCTGGAATAATGTTCTACATTTTTTTAGTCCTTTTATAGTTTAATTCTATCTTTTTTTTTTTTAAACAAATTTGGAAAACTTTATATGGTCTCTATGAAGTCATATTTGGTTTCACAATGCTTTATGATTCTCTTGGAGCCAAAAACTTTGTTATCTAAACTGATCTGACTGGGTTAATTTAGAAGTAGTTTGTTTAAACACTGAGGATATTGAAAAAGAAAAAATCAAATCACGCGTGCACTCGCCCGCGCACGCACGCACACACACACACCCAGGAAAGCTGAGTAGATTCAATGTTCTCCATTAATCTTCAGAAAAGTTTATTGCTCATCCCTGTGCATCCACTTGAAAAACAGATTTGAGGCTTTCTTATTTTGAAATAAGTAAGAGAAACTGAATGTAGATTTATCATGATTTCAAGTGTAATTCTTTGTTACAATTAACGAAATGCTTTCTCTATGCCTATTCTTTCTCTATTCAAATGTCTATATGCATTGTAGTTCAACTTTGAATCTCCCTGTGGAGGCAGCAACAAATATTTTTTTCTCTATAGTCCATGTATGGCTTATAAATATGAGAACTAGTTATGGAAATGTTACATATTTACTTGGGCTTGATCAAGATTAGCAAGAAAGTTATGGTGCCATGATATCTTAACCAATATATTTAGGTGCCTAACGCAGTCTTCATATATGACTCTTGTGCTTTGTAAAAATATATAATCATTTTGGGGCTTACCATCATTGACCTCTAGGATGTTGTCAGTGACTGACTGCCTTCTACAATGTTTCCTGTTTTGTCTTGAATTGTCTGTAATGAAACGAAAGAACTATATCCCATGTGTTCTGTTGAGAATAGAGAATGAAAAGTACTCAGTTCTTTTCTTGGATCTTTCTTTGAAGTCCTACTTTAACATGAAGGATAGTCAGTATTATTATGTGAGTGCTGAAAATAACAATGCATACTACTTGCCACTTAGTACATATAAATGGGTGTTTGGAAAACTTTTGACTTCATTTAATGAAGCAATCCTGAATTAATGAAAAGCGTGGATCTTTTTTCAGGTAGTGCCTATGTATAGCCATGGACCACCACATATTTGCCATTTCTTTGCTTACTGATTTGGAATGTCTCACTTTCTGTGAAAGGAGACATCTTCCGGGTACCCACAATCCCAAATGCCTAGACTATAACAATGCTTTCATGAGAATGTGGCAAGTACCTGGAGATTAAACGCTATGATATGTTAACAGACCATTGCTAAATAGGATGAATGAATTTTGTAAAATCAGAGAGATTGGGTATCAAGTAAAGATATGCTACCCACAAATCAAAATTTTCTAGGAACACTCTAGCGTTTCAGCTCAACTTCTAATGTTTTACATCTTTCTACCTATTCCATACTCTCACTTGGAAGCAATTGTTTGATCACTAGGGGAATATATTATTGGTTTAAGAAATAAAGTAGCTATGGTGTTCTCTTTTGAATAGCACTATGTATGAATTAGGACTATGATCTTGTTTGGGTAGAACAATCCTTTGATTTCTTGGATATATGTCAGGCTATAACAAAGTGCATTTATCAGCTTAGGAGGTTTGCTAACTTCTGCCTTCAGCATTAAGTTTAGTTAGCCGAGGTCTACAATTAAGCAACAAGACACAACAACAGGCTTTGAATTTTAATGGCAATTGGCAGGGTGCTGAATTGTAATTAAACCAGCAGAGTTGATGAATTACTTACAGAGTTAAATTGTGTGCGGACTAACCAACATAAAGCAAATAGTCTATGGTTTTCTCTACTGAGATATCTCTCCCTGTATAGATACATAGCTATAATTTCTATATAGTCCTTCTAAAAATGCAAGTACTTTTAAAAATGCAACAACTTGCAACTTGAGCAACTTGCAAGAGACTGTCTTCCAGTCTTCAAGTTATAAATTAATTAAATTTACATTTCTGTAATTTTTTTTTCTTTCAGGAGAGTAAGAACCCTAACCTCCTCATCTCTATATCCCCAAAGCATTGGGTAGTTTATGCCCATAGTAACTATACAGTCAATACAGTTGAAAATGTTTCTTAAGTGGGAATCCTGCTTCATTTCCCTCACAAGTTAAAAGGAAAACTGGATATAAAAGAGCAATGTACTTACTAAATATCTGTCTTTTATAGCCACTTATCACACAAAAGCTTGCAGTTCTGAAAAGTATTTTCATATAAAAGTAGTTTAGAATCATGATTGCCTTTATACTTTAAAAGCAAATAAGCTTTTAATGCCATGCCTCTTTGGAAAGATGTAAAAGGGGTTTGTATACTACGTGTAAGCGTTCTACCTCTTCCCCAAACTGGCCTGACACAGCCATCCTCAGTGATAGCAAGGATTGGAAAACAACCTCAGCTCTGGGTTACCAAGCTAGACCCCTACTACCAGGACAGTGAGGCCAGGTTACCGGGCTAGACCCCTATTCCCAGGAGAGTGAACCCAGGTTTCCAGGCTAAACCTCTACTTCCAGGACAGTGAACGACTGCTTTTCTGGTGCTTTCTGGCAGTGGTGTCAATGAGATCAGGCAAAGTGATAATTCATTTACTTACATATAACTGACCAGAATTTGTGAGAAAACCTCAGGATAACAGCAACATTGAGAAGTTTTCATATAAATTCCAAACCCTTTCATGGTCACAGCCTTTCCTCATCTTAATTTTTGTGATATAAACTCATCCCACTACTTTTACAATCTTCCCTCGGGAACAATTGTGGCTCTCTACTGATACCAACTCTTTAGGGTTCTTGCACCCTAAATTGCACTCTTGTGAGGGTTCCCCCCACACACCCACCACAAGGCCAAGCAATTCTGATACTAGGCACCTGGAGATGGCGTTAGATTCCTTAGGTTAAGGGCCCAATCCTTCAAGACTGCCCCTCCACCCTCCAATTCAGACCCCAGACACATGTCCCAGACTGTTACCTGTGCTTCTGACTCACCAGCTACAGATTTCAATGACCTCCTCCTTAGGTTCCTTTAATTTGCTAGAGCGGCTCACAGAACTCAGGGGAACACTTGCTAGTTTACTAAGGGAGATGGTAAAGGATCCAAACCAACAACCAAATGAAGAATAACATACGGTGAAGCATGAGGAAAGGGCCCAGGCTTCCAGGACTTCTCTGGGCCACTGCTGTCATGGCACCTCCACGTGTTCACCAACCCATGAGTTCTCTGAACTCAATCCTTTTGGATTTTTATGGAGGCTTATTGACACAGTTATGATTAAATCACCAGGTGATTCAGCCTCCAGCCCTCTCTTCTCCCTGGAGTTGGGTGTTGGGAGGAGGTGGGACTAAACGTTCCAAACCTCTACAAGTACAGTTGGGTTTTCTGGCCACTGGCACCCACCCTTGTGTGGAACCTGACAATCACCTTCATTAATACAGCAAAAGACCCGTTATCACTCTCAGCACTTAGGAAATCCCAAGAGTTTTAGAAGCTGTGAGCCAGGAAAGATTGAGGCACACCACAGACCTTGACCTCCCAGGGAACCTGGCAAATGATAGGGCATCTACCTCTAGCTGGTGATTCTGACATAAAATCTCTGCTCCTCTTCCCCTTCTATCCTTCACCATGGTGGTTTCATTCTTACTGCTTGCTTCTCCCTACTCCCTAAATACCTATAAGAGCCTCTTCCAAAATTATTGTAATGATGTGGAAGAAAAATTAAATGGTAAGACTATATTTCTTAGAAGCTCATTTTTGCTTTCTCAAGTTTCAACTATAGCCAGTATTTTATTTCAGGCACCATGACTCTATGCAGTAGGCAGAGATGGTCCTTAATTTATAGACTACATGGGAGAGAACTGAGGCTCAGGGAGACTCAGTAGCTTGCCTCAGATCCTCCAGGAGTGTGAGGCGGTCACAGGGACACCTGTTTTCCTCATCCAGCGCCTTGGGATACAATAAAAATGACAAAGGTTTTGAAGTCTGTAGGCTGGTTTGATTCTAAGTCATAGTACTTATTAGCAAAAGATCATGGAAACATCACATCATCTTTTTAAAGCCTCATTTAAAGACAGACTGGAAATAAAGATCCCACCTCACATGTTTGTTATAAGAATTATATAGGATAATGTGCTAAAAAATCTTGCCTCATATTAGAAGTTCACTGGATGTTAATAACTTTTGAAATCTTATCCTCTAGAGGATGAGTCTACTGTGGGTTAGTGATGGGGTCGTTCAGTTATTTATGAAATTCTCCCAACCAAAAGCAATCCTGGTGTTTGCTTCAGCCTTGTGTCATCAGTTCCTGTAATGAACCATGGATTTTTTTTTTAATGATGCTGGAAATGGGTTTAAATAAGACAGATGTTCATTTGGTCCTAATACCTCCAGAACAATTGAAGAATAGAACAGTTTGACAACTGTTTGGCAATGCTGACTGGTTAATGTCCTCTGAATTGGTCCAAGGAATGTGATTCACTACCTCTTAAACCACTATATATAAACCTTTGTTTTCAGGCTTTTGTTATTTGTAATTATATAATTTCTATTCTTTCCTTTATTGTGGCTGACATTTCATTATAAATTGAACACAGGAGAACCGTGTGATGACAGCTTACAGCATTGTGTAGAAGTGATTTCACACAGATTCAGTCAAAGTTGATATCTCTCTGCTCTGTAATACCTCACCTGCATTTTACACGTGCTTCCCTCACAGGGATGTTTAAAGACCAGGCTGGCTATGAGCTAGCTGTTTTTGTTGTTGTCGTTGTTGTTTGTTTGTTGGTTGGTTTGTTTTGCAACTTACTTCATTTGAACTTTCTGTGAAGACTTTGTATGGGAATAATATTATTCCTTGATTCTCCTTCTTTTCCCTGGTTGTCAATGCTCACCTGCGATTAGATCTGTCTCAGCCCAGGGATAAATAGCAAAGGTTTGAATGTGGAAACACCAGGAACACAGCATTGTAGACCCTGATGGGCAGAGACCACCAACGGGTTTCCTTCCCCTTGACTTAGTTTGTCATCAGGAGTTTCCACTGGCCAGTGTGACACTGGTTTCTAGTGGGAGGGCAGGAAAGGTGTGAGAGAACCAGCGTGAGATCCCACACTGCTTTCCCTTTCTGAGTGTGTATATAAAAATAAACACATCAAAAGCCAATCAGTAGCAATTTCTTTAAAATGTGTTCCTCCTTTTTTGAAATCAGAGATATTTTTATTTCAACCCAGCAAGCATAATTGGAATAAAATTAGAGCATGTAAGGAATTGAATTAATCCATGGATTAAACCCATCCATTTGGGATAGCCGGTTATTATGGATCCAATCTAAACATCAGTGTTGGCCATGTGGAACTCAGCGTGCTGTGCTGAATACTAAAGATATGAGCCATCCTCTTAGCCCTCCATGTGGAAACTTCATGATAACACTGATCACCAGGTGAACTCAGGAATGGTTATTACGAAGAGTGCTTTCCCTCAGATCCTCGCCGCCCCCAAAACCGTCTGTTTTATTTTTAAAAATCTTTGAATTAGCTCTAGGAATTGTTCCACAGTTAATGAGCGTGTGGTGACAGAAGCAGCTATCAGCGATGAGTATGTTCGTGTTAAACGGCTTGGAGGGTCCAGTGAGGATATCGCATTCTCAGTGAACCACTTTCAAGTCAGTCTGATGGACATTATTTACTGTGTGGGAGTCAGCCACGTAGAAGCGAAACTATTGGCATTTTGGACACATTGAGGTTTGCAAATGGGCATGTAGTAGGGAATGCATCTACTGCATTAAAACAACCGCATATCATCTCATCGCAGCTTTTATCCTTGTAAACGTAGTCAGGATAAATATACACATATGGGATCTACGTGCACATGCTGATGTATATCTGTGTATGGCTTTAATTTTTAATGTATAAATAATTTATTTGAATGAGTTATACTTGGGATAGGAAAATAAAAGAGTTGACTGCATAATAATTCAGACATGACACTAAAATATGTAACTCGACATTCCTAGAGTCAGCATGCCACAGTGCCACGTGTTTGTTTGTTTGTTTCTTTGTTTTTAGTAATTACCCTGAGTAGCAGTAGAATGACTTAAGTTTACCTACAATGCTTCAAGTCATGTCTCTAAGCAGTTGAAGGTGCTTATAGTAGTAAAGATCTATATTGGCTTGATTCAGGCAATGAAAATAAAGTGAAACATTGTACCTTGGTTTTACTACCAGTAAGTGAGCAGTGATCGTTTTTTGTATTTCATAATTATGGTTACTATGAATAGTCTTAAACTGATAGGCAATCTGGATTATAAAACAGCCTAGGCTAAATTATACTGTTTTCAGTGTCCAACCTGTTTTTATAAATAAACTACACAAACATAATTGGAATCATGGATTTCATATATATATATACATATATATATATATGTATATATATATATATGTCTTATAAAGATCTTTACTCTTTCTGGAGATGAATAAAAGTATAGAAAGCACTTGTAAGAGACTTTATAGAAAGCAGGTCTTAGATGGCTATTAATAAGAATTATACAATATATTTTAAAATGTAAAAATGTTTAAGTTGGAATGCCAAATTACTGGCACAGTTGGAGGTTGATATAACTTTTTATTATTCTTCATTAATTAAGAGTTGAATTTTTGTTGTTCGTATTACCTCTGGTGACTGTTTTGTCATCAATACCAAACCATGTGCATTTTAAATGTAAAGAAGGACATTTTCTAGTGCTATACAAAACCTCTCTTTAAAAGATGCCATCTTTTACTTAAAAATGGGCAAATGAAACGAAGAGCATTTCATGAAAGAGGGTATCGAAATAGCCAAAAAGTTTATGAATAGGCTCTCAGCATCATTGCTCATCAGAACAATGTAAATTAAAATGACAAAGAGGCGCCTCTAGGTTCTGATCAGAATGGATAAAATGAACATTATTGAGAATATCCAGTGTTGGCAACTATGTAGAACAGAACAAAACAAACTTTTGTATATTGCTTCTGGTGTGCCAATTGGTACAACCAGTTAGGAAAACTTTTTGAGAAGGTCTACTCATGTTAAATAAATATGTATAAATATATCTTAAAGAATAGCATTGACACTTCTGGCTATATAGCAAGAAAAATGTATGTTTATTTCTAGTAAAAAAATCATGTATGAGAATGTTAATAGCATTATTAATAATAGCCTCAATCTGGTACAACCAAAACATCCATTGATAGTAGAATGGATAAAGTGCCATATATTTATGTCATAGAATACCACACAGCAATGAAACTCAACACACTAAAATATGTGTGATTTTATAGATGTAAAAGGAGAAAAAGAAGCTGGGTACTCAAGGGTACATGCTGAATGATTTAATATATATGAAATTCAAAAACAGGCAAATCCAGTCTGATGATAGAGGTCAGCATGGTGGTTACCTTTGAGGAGAGATTATTAATTAGGAGGAGTACAAGTGAGGTGCTATAAGTGCCTTATATCTTGATCGGACACCTGTGTGTGTGTGTGTGTTGCATGTGTGTATGTGTATAACATAGCTGTAGATGCAAATTTCATATTTGGATGCTCTAATACATGCAGGCATACCTCAATAGAACAGAGAAAAGAGAGCATAAGTGTGGCTTCCAAATCATCTTCAGTGCTTCTTTTCACAATCATTCTTGCATTGCCATAAATTATTTTCCCAGTTACATGGAAAAAAAATGGCATGACTGTGTTTTGATAAGCTTTTGGTATGGGATACAGTTTATTTTTTCAAAATTCAGCTTTAAGCTTTCTTCTTATGTGTTAACTGGGACTTTGTTGTAATAGGCCAACTCAGAAGCACCAACTAAACCTGAAGTCTTAACCTTCCCCTTGGACATATTAATTTTGCTTATGTTTTATAATCTTAACTTTGTTATTATTCAATGCTTTTTAAATTTTAATCTATTTTCCCTCATTTCTAATAGCAAAAATATTAAAATTATATAGGACTCATCTATTCACCATTGTCCTATCCATGAAGAAACCTTTTTGTCTTAAATAGTATATCTGTTAAAAAAGTGGTGCTGGTTTCTTTTCTTATACAATCTCATTACAGAACACACATCTTTTATTGATATAATGTGTTTGTCAAGCATCAGAAACATCCGTTTGCTGATATATTGCCACTGCTGTTTCTCTGACATTGATATCCTTTGGGGCCAATGAGCATCTCTCATTGGCATGTCCCTCGGTAGCTTTGCATCAGTGTAATTAATTCTCATTGTAAATCTTTTCACCTGCTGTCAGCCAAGAACTAGCTAGGAAAAGCTGATTTCTCCAAAGCTTGTGGCTCTTTGATGACAAAAATGATGAGTGTACACTTGAGACTCAAGTAGTGTCCTTTTTTTCTAATTATACAGCCCGTGCCCTGCCCGGCATCACTGTCAGTCACTCACATCAATGAGGGCCTCCGCATCAGAGGGAGAGGGGAATGTTACCAAAGTGAGGGGTTCACGTCCCAAAATAGAAGACGTAAAGGCATGTTTTCTTTTAAATTTTTTTAATGCTTATTTATTTTTGACAGAGAGAGAGAGAGAGACAGAGCATGAGTGGGGAAGGGGCAGAGAGAGAGGGAGACACAGAATCCAAAGCAGGCTCCAGGCCATGATCTGTCAGCGCAGAGCCCGACGCGGGGCTCAAACTCACAGACCGCGAGATCATGACCTGAGTTAAAGTCCGTCGCTCAACCCACAGAGCCACCCAGGCGCCCGGCATGTTTTCTGTCTAGTCATAAGACCTGTGGTTGATCTATCATGTATCTTCATGAAAATTCTAAAAATTCATTATTATGATGATTTGGGGGAATGAGTGGGGGGCAATACTAGAAAAGATACAGATGCCAGCATCGTTTTTGGTGCGAGAATTTAAATTCAGCTGATCATGGGTGGTGCAGTTATTACTTGAAAGATTCAATTTCACATTCTTATTTTGAGCATCAGAATTATACCATAATATTCTTTTCCTATTTACCTGCAATTTAGATCACCTTTCAAGTTATTGGTAGGTAGAATATAATGATAGGAAGATAGTTATTTCCTTACGAAACATGGATTTCTCTCCTCTTCACCTATAATCTTTGAACCCAGTTTTGGTGTGAGCCTTCCCACTGCTGTACATGGCTTTCATAGCAGACTTCTGCATTAGTTTATGCCACTTCTGGGTCTTTTGATTAAGTTTATTTTATTTTTCATAAGAAAACTAACTGACTATAAATGAAGGGTCTTGGCTGTCTCTCTCTCCATTATTTCCCTCCACCTTTTTCTTGTTCTTCTCTAAATTTTAATTTGTCTCCCATTAATTTAAGACCTCAATTAATGTAAGGGCTCTGTAGTACTAGAAGAGTTTCTTAAGCTATCTGAGCTTTGGTTTTCTCTCCTCTCAATTTGGGATAAATACTTTCAACCTTATAGGCTTATTAGGAGGAATAAATGGGTACAAAATACTTGGCATGAGGTAAGTGCTCAATAAATGACTATATCATATTTTTTTAATTGATAGCTGCTCAAGATGACTTGGGGTAAGCCTCACAGGAAGGGAGCTGGAGAAATGAATAAAGAAGTTATTTTTGGAGTAATAGAAGGGTAGTGCCCAGACAAGCCAGGGCTAGGAAAGATAGGTAGATTGGAAATCCTATTAAATAAGAACAAATTGGTAGGCTTAGCTCTTCATAGGCATCCTTATATTTTAAAGGTTCATGTTGTGCTTCCTCTGATAAAATAGACCTTTGTTTTTCTTAAATTGATTAAGTTGTGTTATTCTCTCAAAGTTTATAAACTGTTCTGGAATGGTTAGCAATATAATTTATTGGGAAATGCTATTGGTGGATTATAATTCTGCCTAAGACACTCATTAGTAAGTATTGATTAAACTCTCCAAACCAAGCATTCAAGAATATAGTTATAATACCCTCCAAAAATCCAAGAGAATTCTAAATTTATGTTATGGTTGTAGCAGGGATTCCACATTGGTTTCCTTTTTACTTGAGTTGACAGTAGCACACACACATACATTTTTTTCAATGAACTTACCATTATAAGAAAGCTGGAGGATTAATAGAATCTAGAATGTAGTGCATTATCCAAAATATCCTGTAAAACAGAGGGAGGATCTGCCTTGGCAGGCTTCTAAGCTCAAGTCCTTTGAAGGAGCCAAAGCTGATGGAGAAATGAATAGTTTGGTTGAGAATGATTTCTTTATCAGAATTGCTGAGTTTGGGTTTGGTCCAAGAATCTTTAAATCTAAAGAAGTTTTTTTTTTTTAAATAACAAAAGAAGAAAAAAACTAAGATTTCACTCCTGATAGACTGACAGTATTCTTAGTGGATTCAGGCTTCATTGAGTTTTTGAAGGTTTCATGTGTCAGCAAGTATGTTCCCCAAGACAAAAGGCTTTTGCTTGAAGCTAAAAGCAAGAGCATCTTCAATTCATGGTTCATGTCTTGGTAACCTTGACTTTCCAAGAGCTTTGCATATGGTTCCTAATGTATAACAAGCACTTAGTAAATGCATCTTGACTGGGTGAATGAATGAGCAAGTGAGTGAAGAGTGAGGAGGATGACTACATTTAGGTCATCTACATTTTGTACGCTTGTGTGTGGGGACTAATATCTTTACAATGTCTGGTTGTCTGTCTTGTTGCTTTCATCACCAAAACCATAGCTGACAGTACTCTATTAGATCAGAGAGAAAAGATGTTTCTCAGACTATTAGGTTTGCGAGGCAAATTTTACTCATTTTCTCTATTTTATATAAACTCCTGCTCACGCAGCAGCTGGATCCTGATAGCATCCAGGATGCTGGTGATGTTTCCAGGAAGAAAGGCAGGCAGTGGAACTTCATAGAATACCCTTACCCAGAACTTCAGAGGTTGGACTGAACCACTTATTTCTCCAATTCCCTGCCAGTAAAAGGGGAAAAAATGAATTAAAATGAAAAATAAAATATTAATTTCAGGGCCTCTTCAAAGAAGATACTGCCAAACCAAGTAGTAGCATTTGTAATGATGAAATTGTGTACTCAAAAGATACAATGGACAGAAGGTGTGAGCACAGACTGACTGACTGTGACTTGCTCTTCTGATAACATGTCATTTGTCTTTTTATGTTTCAAGGAAACCCAAATAAATAGCCAAGACTTATATTTGAGAGAACATTTTGTATTTAAAGTTTATTTAGTGTTTTTTCTTTCTTTATGTTTCAAGCACTTTATTCTTTTGTTAATTAATTAATTGGCAGACAAACTTCACATCCATTTATTAAAGGCAAGAAACTAGAAAGATAGGCTGGTGGAGGCAGAGGAACTTCATCATTACATGAAGTGAATGTGGCCTGAATGTTGTTGGTATTCCAGATGTTCACAGAATCCAGGCCCTGTGATCCTGAGAGAAGATTACTACCACAGGCTAACCCACGTACATTTTTGGAAATAGCCATTTATTTAAGTTCTCCAAAAAATCTAACAAGAAAGTTCTGTTCATCCTCTTACAAAATTCTTTAGAGATGAGAGGAAGAGACAGGTGAGGTGTGGCCTTAAACATGTTTCTTTTGAAAGAAGATAAAATGACCTTACACTGTTTCTAAAACTGGCCCATTTAGTCAAAATTGATAGAGAAGTTAAGTTTAGCAAAGTAACAATTATGCTTAACATCACAGTGGAGGAATTTTACCACTTGTTAAAAGTGGTTATCTTTATGTTGTAGGAATAAGTATCATTTAAAAATATGCTTTCTAGGGGTGCCTGGATGGCTCAGTCAGTTGAGAGTCTGACTTCAGCTCAGGTCATGATCTCGTGGTTCATGGGTTTGAGCTCTGCTTGGGTTTGAGCTCTGTACTGACAGCTCAGAGCTGGAGCCTGCTTCAGATTCTGTGTCTCCTTCTCTCTGCCCCTTCCCTGCTCTCTCTCTCTCTCTCTCTCTCTCTCTCTCTCAAAAAAATAAACATTAAAAAATTTATATATATGTGTGTGTGTGTGTGTGTGTGTGTGTGTGTGTGTGTGTTTGAATAGGTATGACTTATTTTCTAACACCACGTTGGTTTCCCCTATGTTCTAACCCAGAGTTTTGTAATGAGACATCTATACAATAGAATGACACTTATGCATGAGGGTATAAGAAGGTTAATGAAGAACAAAAATAGCATATTTTTCCTTATTAAAATATGCAAAAATCATGCTGAGATAAACTGATTTTTTCAATCCAGTCAAACTAAAGTACTGTGTATGCTCTGTAATTTTTTGCAGATCTCTGTAGCTGTAGGGCTTTTACATAATTTTGTTTTAGTACATGGCTTAGATCAAAACGGTGACCCAGATAATTATATCTCAGGGAACAAATTGATATTATGTTATTTGCTGGTCAATTATGTTATTTCTCTCTTATGTGGATTTTTAATGCCTCTCTTTCACCATGTCAGGAAGGGAAGGGAGAGCAAGAAGTTCTAAAAGTCAAAGAGGCAAATGTCAAACAAAACTTGTAAACTCTAAACCTCCTATTATGTTTCAGGTAAGCCAACTTTTTAATAGTCTTCACATTCGTGACAGAATAATCAGGATTTGAATTCACCTGTGTAAAATTTGAAGCAATTGTTTTTGTTTGTGGCTGAGAGAGTTTATCCCTTCTCCAGGCTGATAACCCACCACCCGCCTGTTAGCACTACACTAGTTTCTCATGTCTTCCTTGACTTTAACACGCAGGCACCAGCAACCTTCTCATCCCAGCTAACACCTAGTTTTTCTTGGAAAAGTGCTTAGGGGAAAGCTATATAAAGGAGTACTACCCCAATGACTCCATTATCCTCTTCCTCAAGCTGCAACTGGTTAGCATCTTGGGTGAGCTGCCTAACAGACACATCCTTTTTAAGTCAGTAGGGGAGGGAACTAACAATGTGATGTCCTTCATTGGCTTCATCATCTGCTTCTGCCATTATCTCCAATTGGTTCTTCCCCTGTGTCCAGTGCTTCTGAAAATATTAACGGAAGCCTCGAGTACCTTGAGTCACATCCCTGGTAGCTGCAGTGTCCCAAAAGAATCCCAGGTGAGCATCAGTGAACCAATGGAGGTTCTCCATGATTAGCTTCTTGGGGGTGCGATATTGTTCACTCAATGAGCATTCTTTAAAGACACAGGGCTTGGACACTCTTAGTAAACCTACCTTTCATCTCACAATGACCTCCTGAAACCTTTCTTTTGCTGCCTTTCACAAATATCTGTCATTTGTTTCCCAGACTTGTGATCACTTCACCCGTTCACCTCCTTAACACATCAATCCAATTATGGACTTTCCCACAAATATGGCTTCTTAATATAGACTATTTTTGCCTCCTTTACACCAGCCCAAATATTAGTTTCCATATCTGGTAGTAAAGGCAACCTTTCTCTAATCCTTTTCTAGAATTACACAACATGACATTATTCTTTTCTTCACTTGACATCATCGGCTCTCTCTATATTAGGAGATGTCCACTTTGCTGCCCAAATGGGTATTGTAAGAATAACTGTCAAAGAGACTAACAAGTCTGGATATCTATCTATCTATCTATCTATCTATCTATCTATCATCTTTTTTACTTGCTCATCACTTGTATATTGGATTGCTCATTGATAGTTATAAAAAACACTGTGGAGACGTAAAGACTCACGTGCAAATGTTCATTGCATTATTATTATTCATAGCAAGCCCTGAACTGAAAACAACCACCAACTGGTGAATGGATGTGGTATATTCATGCAAGGATATACAATAAAAAGGAACATATTACTGATTCCTAGGTGAACCGTGACAATATCATGCTAGGTGAAAGAAGTCAGACAAAAAACTTCTAAGTAATATATGATTCCACTTATATGAAATTTCTACAAAAGACAAATTGATAGCCACTGAAAGCAGATCAGAAGTTATCCAGAGGCAGAGAGGATTAATTGCAAAGAGGTATGAGGAACTTATGGGGATGATGGAAGGTATTCTAAAACTAAATTGTGGTTATCATTGCATGATTGTTTAAATTTACTAACATTCATTGAATTGCACTCTTAAAGGGTAAACTCTATCCTATCAATTCTGCTTCAATAAAGCAGTTAAAATTGTGGAGATACATTCTTTGAAGTCCTTCAAAACTATGCTTCTGCATAGTTGCATTTTATTTTTTTTTTCACTTAAATATCACCCCCCACCTTTTTTTCCCCCTCAGTCCAGTGTTCCTTGAACAATCTTTCTGAACTTTCATGTGCACACAACTCACCTGAGGATCTTGCTAAAATGCAAATCCGGTTCAGGGTTCTGGGGTGGAAGCTGAGATTCTGCCTTTCTACAAGCTCCCAGGAGATGGCCATGCTTGTGGTCTGGGGACCACATTTTTAGAGGGAGCGTTTAGTTGTTTCTCCACTTGCTTGGCCTGTAGGGGTTACTCGATTTCCATGATAGCAGAATGACAACTTACCAGATGGGAAGAACCTATCTGATGACTAAGTTCTTTAGCTATATTAGTACTAGGTCCTTTGACCTTTAAAATATTTGTTGCAGCCTTGTACTGCTTTCCTTGGCCATTGAAATTAAACTGAAGATCATTTTAGTTCCTCCGATTCCTCATCAAAAACCTGTTGTTAAGACTTTTAGGAACAAGTGTCTCTGAGAACACAGTTCTGAAGGAGAAGTTCACCTACTACACTTTTCCATTAGAGGTAATATAATTCAAATACCTGAAACCTTGATTTTTAACTTTAAACACATCTGCTTCTAGGAACTTTATACAGAGTCAATTTGAAATTCTTTTTTTCTTGACCAAATAGCATTTAGGGTTCATAGACCCAGGGCATTGTAATGGGGACTTAGAGGAAAGGCTTGGCATGGCACAAAGAGCACCACTCTGATTCAGGAGATCTGGGTGCAGGTAGAGGTTATGCTGTTTTCTGTATGTGCTACGGTGAGGATGGCATCACATCTGTCTTTACCTGTACACTAGAAATGTTTCTGCCCTGGACCTCTCCCCTTTGGCACTCTGCCGAAGTCTTTAAGCCCCTCCTAAGAAAAGCATTTTTAAATGCACAAAATAAAAGTCAATAGGATTGGTAAGGAAAACAATTAAATTGAAATACAGTTTTCAAAGTATAAAAAAATGATGTAGCAATATGTGTGATTTTTCAAAATAACATATTAAATAAGATCTATTAGGAAGCCTAAGTAGTGATGAACATACATACTTTGAAATCTCTGCAACTAAATATAAAAATAAAACACCTGTAATTTCTATTAATAACAAAATGTTAGGTATTGACAATACCACTGTGGTTTACTGCTTGTGTTTACAGTGGAAGAAAATGCTAAAACTCAGTAAAAAGCTAATGGAAACAAAGATGCATTATTTTGCACTTTGGTTTGTGAATCCTCTGAATTCTGCTTGCTCACTGCTTGGGAGTCTGTGGTCCTGGATTAAGAACATTTTCCCTGGAAGCTCTCCAGCATCTAAAATGTAGCAATTGACTGATGATGATTTGAGTAATAATTTAAAGAGTTTCCAACCATGTAACATGGTTAAATAATTTAGAATGCTTTCACATATTTTCCAGAGAACAAGCCTACTGGGAAAATAGAATGTCTTTTCATCTCTTTTACTGTAGATGAGGGAATTTAGATAAACCTGAAGCAGTGTAGCAGAAGTCCTATAGCTGGTTAGTGATAAATCCTTTGGAACTAGACCTGAACATCTCTGGAACTCTTTTTTATATCATTTTTCATTTAGGAAATTAAATAACTGGAATTTGTTATCTTTCTCTGTATTATTCAAATATTAAAAAAATTACTTGTTAGAGACCTTCAAACTGTAGACCCGAAAGATAAGCAGAAATATTTAGGCCACGCCTTTCATTTTGTGGCTGAAAAAGTGAGGTTTATAAAGTGTCATGCCCAAGGTCACATAGTTAGAAGATGGCCCAGGCTCTTCTGATTTTGTCCATCATCATCTCATCACAGAAAGGACAAGATTCAGAGATGTCTCTATAAACAGAAATATTTGAGAACTGGACAGTTTGGCAACTATAAAATAAGCCCAATGTCTGTAGGAACAGATTGTGAACTAACCTAAAGAAAGAGCCCCCTTGAGGGTTGGTTAGTGATGTACATGAAGTCTGAGCAGGTTTGGAATGGGAGGGAGGAATCTGTAAGGCAGAGCCTGAATCAAGTCAGGATGAGAGAGCTGCAGTGGTGTGGACACCTGGTAAGAAGAGAGTGACCCTGCCTGGCAGAGCGGAGGTTCCTAAGCCACAGGATAGGGTAGGAACAGTGCACGCCTCTGTGTCCTTAGATTGCTCAGCATGTAATGCGAATGACGGTGTCATGCACCTGAAATAAATTTGGGGAGGGATGAAGCTGTGACTGTCATAATATGGACATTTGGGAGGCAGTGACAAAGTGGTATTTTTGAAGTTGTATCTTATTACAATTGCCAATGTATATACAATGACCAGGGGCCTAATAATTTGTAAATACTATAGAAATAAAAAAATGAATCGCATATGGATTCTGTTTTCAAGAAACTTACAATCTAAACTAGTTAAGAGGTCAAACTCTTGATTCAAATACAGACTCTGCCAATTCACTAGATGATAAACTAGTGTGTGGCCCTAGGGAGTCTCTTCCTCTACAAAATATGGATTATAATGGAAACAGCCTATAAGGCTTTGATAAGGCCGACATGAGTTATTGGACAGCAAGCCCCATTTGTTGGATTGCAGCTCTTGATGGACACCATGACCCATTTAGCCAAGAGTTAGTCTGCATTTAAGGAACTGCAAAGCTTAGAGTCCTAGAACGCTGAATGAACTTTTCACGCTCTTGTATTAAAATCCCTTAGGGGCGCCTGGGTGGCTCAGTCGGTTAAGCCTCCGACTTCAGCTCAGGTCACGATCTCGCGGTCCGTGGGTTCAAGCCCCGTGTTGGGCTCTGGGCTGATGATGGCCCAGAGCCTGGAGCCTGCTTCCGATTCTGTGTCTCCCTCTCTCTCTGACCCTCCCCCGTTCATGCTCTGTCTCTCTCTGTCTCAAAAATAAATAAAAGTTAAAAAAATTAAAAAAAAATCCCTTAGTCTATCATGCACCTTAGATGAATCTTTTACCCTAGATCCAGAGTGTGAAATTGTCATGTGTTGTTGCTGCTTTGCTATAAGTCCCTTTAACCTGTTTAATTTTACCAGTTTGGGTCATTCCAACTGAGGACAGCCTTCTGTGTTCATTTGTAAGATAATATAACTGTGAATTAGAGAAGGCAAATGAAATCCTGTTTCACTGTTGTGGGTTTTATTGTGCTCTTAGATTTTATGAGAAGCCCTTGAGAGCCTGGACCTGGGACAGCTAGGTGTCTGTGTGACAGGGCCATTGACTGCTGTGATGGTTATTGGCCATCAGTCAAAAAGTACATGGTTAAGGATTTTTAATCATATTTTCTGAAAATAAAAATAAAATCCTGAAATCTACACTAAGCTCTATTTTCTACATGAAGTGTTTTTCTAATTGTGTATACTATCATCAATTCATCTTAACATATAATTTCACTATAACATGAAATGGGTGAAAATTTTTACCTAAATTGTGAAAATATAGGTGTCACTGTCATACTTTTAATATAAGACAAGTACGCAAGTGAAATAGCACTGGACCAGTTCCCCAATTTACCAAAGTCAAGAATTCCAGAGGGTTGTAAAACTTGCACTCAAATGTTGTGTCCATTCTCGTAATTACTAAGAGTAGAAGAGAGTAAGATGAATTGATAGCAGACTATCCAAGATTGTATGCAAGGACCCAAAATGTAATTTTCACATGATATCGGAAAAGAAGAAATTGTGAATTATATCATAGACTAAATTACTCTATCTTATCAGTGTGGTTTCCCCATATTAATAATGGAGTAATAAGGGGCCCCTGGGAGGCTCATTCTGTTGAACATCCAGCTCTTGATTTTGGCTCAGCTCATGATTCCAGGGTCATGGGATTGAGCCCTTTGTGGGACTCTGCACAGAGCATGGAGCTTGCTTCAGATTCTCTCTCTCCCTCCCTCTGCCTCTCTCCCCTGCTCATGTGGGACAGTAGTGAAGATAATACTTTTTATAATATATTAAGGAATCTCAAATGAATTTTCACTGTAATTTTAAAGATATAGGAAACATTAAATTAATAGTTTTGTAAAATTAAGTGTGAGTTTGCAAAGTTTTTATTAGATTAAAAATAGTTAATGAACCACCTTGTTTCCAAATAATGATTAATTAAAGTGGAAGTGTTATAAGTAAAGAAGCACATAAAAAGAAAAATACAGAAGAAAAGGAAAAGAGAACAACGGAAGGACTAGAGATGAGAGGTAAAGAAAGATAGACAGAAATATATTTAGAGATTCACACATACCTGCAAGTTACAATAAATGGTGTTCTCTTATTTAATTACTTATAATACATCGCAAATCATTTGAGCTATGAGTTGCTATTTTGAAAACCTTATTCGTTAATTTATTTCACTTATTCCATTAATACATATTGTACCTGCTAGATGGAAAGCACAGCAGTAAACTCTGTGGAGAACAATACAAAGCATATTTCTTGCTCATTATCCATTATTTGCAGCTTTTTATTATTTTTTTAACATTTATTTTTTTGAGAAATTTCAAATAGTATTTTATTTATTTATTTATTTATTTATTTATTTATTTATTTATTTATTTTTAAATATGAAATTTATTAGTCAAATTGGTTTCCATACAACACCCAGTGCTAATCCCAAAAGGTGCTCTCCTCAATACCCATCACCCACCCACCCCCACCCTCCATCAACCCTGTTTGTTCTCAGTTTTTAAGCATAAGGGACTATTTGCAGCTTTTTAATTGCTCCCACCTTTAAACCATTATATTCCCCACTAAGAATAGATTACCAGACATATATTTTTCTTGGGCTCTACCAGCATTGTGCAGAATAATATTATTACTGTACCAGATAACACCCAGCTCAGGGCCTAGGAGTCTACCATTTTTCTTACTTCCATGATATATTACTGTGAAAGTTACAAAAGACAAAATGGTGAGCTCAAAATAATTGAAATATCCCTTTACTTGGCAACAAGTAACAATCTCTCCAAGTCCCCCACCACACACACACACACACACACACACACACACACACACACACACACATTTAAATCTGTGATCCCAACTACTACCTTTCTGCTCTTTTGTTTGCAGGTGATGTAAAATAAGTATACTTTTCCAGTTTCAAAGATTATGGGTTTTCAGCAATTATTTTCTCTAGCCCATTAGTCTTATGTGCCTACTCACAGCACATTCTTTTTCTTGTATTTTGTTCCAAATTATAAAATACTAGAGGAAATATACGATGCTTTAGTTCAAAGCCCACACAGAAAAATGCTAGAACCAAAAAGAAAAAAAAAGAAGCCTACTTATTAGAAGGTAGTACGTGAGTATGTGAATTCTATTGCTTTGACACCTGTTAGCTTTCAGAGAGAACATTTAAAGCGAGTAATCGTCATCTAATTCTAAGAAAAATCGGAATGTTACGAAGCCATGGAGCCTACTAACTTTCTTTACTAACATAGAAAGTGATTCTGCTCAGCAGGGTTCACAGCTGGGGGGCATTTATCAGTTTATGGGTTTGCTCAAGAAATAAGGTAAAATGCATTGCTAGTTTCCTCAATAATTGCAATGGGAATGAGTAGTGGTTATGTCCCAGGGACTGATGAAAAATATAATTGTATGTTCAGCATTAGAGGCCACTCCACTAAAAGTGATGTGCTGTCTGGAGTGAACTTAGAGTAAGGCCCTTCCTCAACTCTTTTCCTTGTGCCATTCCTCCTATTATTCTTTTCTTTGTAATCTTCTCTGCCTCTTGCTCCTTCTGAATTTAGGAGGCTATGTTAGGCTGGATAGAAGCTCTCATGGAAGCTATAACTGGTATTTTATTCTAGAAAAAGGAAAATAAATCACTCTGAAGAGGTGAATATGTGTGAGTATGTGTGTGTGAAATGGAGCTGTGATTTATAGACAGGTATTTATAAATAGGTTTTCATCTGCACGGATGTCCTGTAAGACATTGAACGGTTGTGTAGGATGCAGACTAATCCCTCTTGTCGTGTGGAACCACCTCACCCACTGTGGGGCACAGCATTCGTGACTCCTACATGCTAAATGCAAGTAGCACTTAACCTCTGTGCACCAATAAATTTCCAAAATGCCTCTGGGATGCATTGCACTCCTCCTGAATTACCGCTGTCATGAATGTTTCTTCCTCTACTTAATTTTATCACCTTCTATCTACTCCACCACCCACTTGAATCTGACTTCCACTGTCTACTCGCCTACCCAGCTTGAATGCAAAGAGCAGTTTGGAAACTATTCTCACAAAGCTTCCTGCAGACAGCAAGTTGCTGAGTGAGTGTTCATCATCTTTGACTTTTCAACTGCCTGAGACACAAGATCATTCATTCTCCACCTGAGCCACTTTGATGACCCCCACAGCATCATACCTCTCTATGCTCCTCCCTCATTTCTGACTTTTTTGCTGGCTCATCTTCCAGTTAAACTTCAGCTATTGTGGTTCCTTAGGGCTTAATCTTAGGCTCCTTCCAATATTATTCATCTACCTCCATAGTTGAAATTTCCATCTCAATGTCATTGGCTTCTATACTTACATTTATAGTTTAGACCTCTCTTCTGAGCTCCAAACTTGTATATTAATTCAACTGCCTACTCTAAAGTTCCACACCAATGCCTCATCTGCATCTGAAATGCAGTATGCTTTAGACCGAATTCATGTTCTTCTGCCCCAAACCTGGCTTCTTCCAGTGTTTCCTGGCTCAGTAAATGCAGCAACATCTGCCCAATTCCTCGTGCCAGAAGCCTGGGTGCCATCCAGAACACCTCTCCCAGATCATATAGTCTACTGGTAACCAAGTTCTGTATATTTTACCACCTACAAAGCTCTTAAATCTATCAACTCTTCTCCATTTCCACCATCAACAAGGTAGCCTGTCCAAATCAGCCTCTGCCCTTGATGGAGTCTCTACTGCAAATTAGTCCTTAACTGTTTTCTCAGGTGCTCTAAACAGGTTAGTCAGAGCAAGCTTGCAAGACATCCAAATCTCATAATATTGTCCTTCCTATTTCTTTGATACATTAGAGCAAGGTCTGTAAGATACGACCCTTGGACCAAATTTAGAAAGTCCCCAAGTTTTATAAATAAAGAAATAATAGAAAACAACCTCACTCATTTGTTTATGTATTATCCATGGCTGCTTTCATGTTACAGCATCAGAATTGAGCAGTTGTAAAAGAGACTATATGTCCTGCAAAGCCTAAAATATTTACCATCTCTTTAGTAAAAAAATAGCTTGCTGACCTCTACATTCAGTAAATATTAAATATACAATAAATATTTAATGAATTATTGTGTGTTCTGTGCTCTGAAGACAACATAGGCCTCCCTGCTGCCTGGACTCTACATGGTCTTTATAATTTTTCTTAGACAAAGACCTCGTGTTCAGTTCAGACTTTGTGTTCTGTTCAAAACTCAATCATGCAAGGAAAACTATTATGCATTTAGCATCAGTGATAACAGAGCCCCCAAAAGAGTTATTTGAAGTAGCTTTCAGATGTGTGCTATTTTGGGGACAACTTCTGTTTGCTGTAGACTGAATGTTTACATTCCCCCAACCCCCACAAAAGAAATTCATGTTACATCCTAATGCACAATGTGATGATATTTAGAGTTATGGTCTTTGGGAGGTGATTAGGTCATTAGGTGGAGAGCTTATGAATAAGGATCAGTGCCCTTATAGAAAAGACACCAGAGAGTCCCCTCACCCCTCTGCTATGTGAGGACACAGCAAGAAGGTGGCCATCTGTGAACCAGGGAGCAGGCACTCAGTAGAGACCAAATATGCCAGTGCCTTCACCTTGGACTTCCCAGCCTCCAAAAGTGAGAGAAATAAATGTCTGTTGTTAATAAGCCACCCAGGCTATGGGATTCTGTTACAGCAACCCTAAAGGACTGAGACACAGTCCCTCACTCAGAAGTACATTGACACCCAGTTTTGATGTTCCTTTTAAGGGAATTAAGCCAGGGTATTATGTCAGATTTTCTAAAGCAGTTTAATGGACCATCCTCCAGGCAGTTTTGTCATTAAGTAAATATTTGTAAAGATCCAACATGTTCTATCTTTTGATTAAAGTTGTAAGAGATGTTCTACTAAGATGCTAATTCTGAATAAAGCTCTCTAGAAGGAGGTAGAAGCTTACACATGATACAGCTAAGCTGTACTTTGTCAAATTATCTTGCCAGCTACTTCACCAAAATATGCCAGTTGGAAGTGCACAGGCACACAGAATATAAAAATTGCCAATAAATTTTATTTCATTTTGGTGAAGCAGGCATCTATTTTATAGATGGAAACACTTTTTATAATTTCAGGGACAACTGAGGACCAGATTTTTACACTAGTATTTACACTGTTTTAACCAACAGTTGAATAAGTGTCTTTAGGTTTGGATATACTTTATGATTATTATAATATATGCTGATGTATATTATATATATAAATTTATGATTATTATATTAAGCAGTTAAATTTGAAGAATAGGTAGCATTGTCATTAGTGTTTACATTTCATACTTCTGAATCACTTTGGGGGAGTTGAAATAATCTTTGAGTTATAAATCATTTTGAAAACCATGTAATAGTAAAAGAGAAGGCCATCTTATAGGAAAGTAAAAGACATTTGTAGCTGACATGCAGCTAATGGTGATTTTTGAGATACTCAATTTTTATTCAAGACACCTTTGTGTCTGAAAATTCTAAAGTACTACCTCATTAAAGTAAAAGCTTATTATGTCATGGCACTGTTTCAAAGTCTTTGTGGAGGACTAGGCAGAGAATGTCCTAAAAAATAGAAATTCTATTTAAAGTTTACTTAAAGGCAATTTCCTTGTCCCCACTAGCTGCTAAGGCTGATAGTGCCCATATGCATGCTTCCTATATATGCTATCTTATAATCCCCATGTAGCTTCTATGAAATGATTACTGTTGACAATTCTGAAAACAATGTTTAGCTGTCTTCTCCTTGAATTACTCTCTTTAAGCATTTTCATAAAGGCCTTATTTTTAATGCTTTATTATACTACTGTTCTCTCACTGTTCTTACATAGTCTTTCTATTAGCTTAAGAATATGGGGTACCTGGGTGGCTCAATTGGTTAAGCATCTGACTCTTGATTTCGGCTCAGGTCATGATCTCACCATTTGTGCACTCAAACCCCATGTCAGGCTGAGCTGTGACAATGCAGAGCCTGCTTGCAATTCTCTCCCTCTTCTCTCTCTGGCCCTCCCCCTGCTCACTCTCTCTCTCTCTCTCTCTCTCTCTCTCTCTCTCTCTCTTTCTCTCTTTCTCTCTCCCAAAATAAATAAATAAACTTAAAAAAAAAGAATAACTCACTTTGGGAAGGGAGTGGGAAATGAGTGTCTCCCAGGTAGAACAGAATCAAAATTCTGAAATAAACATGGTGAGAAACAGTAATGACAATTACAAAATAATACATACACACCATATATGTATTAATTTCCCCCACAAACATTTGACTGCTTAGTGTGTCTGGCAGTGCCACATATTATTCAGATTGACCTTAAGCCATGTTTCTCTGCTCTAAATCTTTTTTTTCCCCAGCACTAACTATGAAAAGAGATCTTTGCTATAGCAAATTGCCTCAGCAGTGCATTTTCCTTCACTGCTTGCAGGCACTCCCTTGCTTATCAAGAGAACACTGAGTCTGGAAAGGAGAGAAGAAAGGCTTATAAGACATCACGTCAATGTCACACCAAGGCATTGACGTGACTTCTCTATCCTTTGGGCTTATATATTCTAAGAAACTTCAGATTTGAAAGACAAAAGGGATATCAGAGGGAACAGCTTGAATGTGAAATGAGAAGGATCAGACAGGGAAAAAATGTCTCCAACTTTCCATCCCCAAATGGACTTGAGTTCAGTAAAAAGCCAAATAACATTGAGATTTGAGTAGATGCGTACCAATTCTGCACACTCACGTTGCATTTAAAATTGACTGGTGTCTTTCATATGCAGAAAATAGTTATTTTGTGTTTACCCTATCCATACAAGATGATCTTTACCTCAGATCAACTCATTGCCAAGTGATTAATGTTCTAATTAACCATACCTCTATCTAATAGCAGAATACTGTAACTAGTTTTAGGAAACAATACTTTGAAAGTGAAGTTAACTCAAAATTTTACAAATGTCATGCCAGTGTCATTGCTTATGCTGACTTTCTCTCCATCCACTCCAAACCACACAATCATAAATGTAATGCACACACACACACCTCTATCTAATCCCATATTTTAGTTATTTATATTAGATACATAGCTGAACTGCCTTCCCTTAGATACAGAGGAACAGAACCTATGTTCCCACACAGCACTTAAAATGACAACTTGCAGGATGTGTATGACTTAAAATTTGTATTAGCCTATTCATAGCAAGATTGTTCATTGGTCTATAGGCATATTAAATTTTTAAAAATTTGTATTTGTTTTGAGAGAGAGGGTACGCACAAGCAGGGGAGGGGCAGAGAGAGTGAGAGGCAGACAGAGAAACCCAAGCAGGCTCTGCACTGCCGGTATGGAGCATGATGTGGGGCTCAATGCGGGGCTCAATGCGGGGCTCAATGGGGGGCTCAAACTCATGGACCACAAGACCATGACCTGAGCCGAAACCAAAAGCTGAACGTTTAACCAACTGAGCCACCCATATGCCCTGCATCGGCATTTTCAATTTTGACCACCATTTCCTCCCCAGAGACCAGTTAGACACCTGAGATGTGGAATAGTGTTATTCAAACTTCAGCTTAGATTATTTGTCACCTATTATTTTCTGAACAAGTTGTCATATGACTTACAATGTCAATAAAATCAGTCATTTATGAATCAACATAATTGTGTTCTTTTTAAAAAAAGAGTTTTATTAAGTAATCTCTACAACCAGCACGGGGGCTCAAACTCATGACCCCAAGATCAAGATTTGCACACTCTACTAACAGCCAGCCAGGTGCCCCAATTGAGTTCTTTTTATGTCAAATGATTTTATCATGGGATATTTTTTTCAGATAAAAACCAAAAAATTTACCAGAGCTGTTCTAGAGCATACATCATTAAACTTATCTTATTCCCCTATTCCCCTATTTGTTGATTTTACAACACAAGAAAACATCTGTGTGGAATTAAACTGTGTGCTTCATTTTCTTAGTATGTTTTTTTTGGAAAAATAGCTATTCAAGTCAAGGCTTCCTTTTCATGACAGTCTAGAGATCCTTAACAACCAAATCGTCCTCACCAAGTAACTAACCAAAGAAAGAAAGAAAGAAAGAAAAAAAGAAAGAAAGAAAGAAAAGAAAGAAGGGAGGGAGGAAGGAAGGAAAACTTTCCAAAGCACTGAGAGGAAATAGAAGTGAAGAAATTTCACACCAGAGATTATCTAAGGATAGGAAATGCCGTTAGCACACACTTTCATAGTTTTAGAAAATCTTACCATCTACTGATAACCATTATGAATTTTCTTAATTCAGCCTTTCCTTATAGTTATTTTGTCTTTGAAGAAAAGACTACTTTTTGAAACAACTTCAAGACAATGAAAAGATTACTTTGTGTTTTTTTTGAGACATCATTTCCAAGATATTTTTTCCTTACTGACTTTAAACATTTGTATTTCTACTGAGTGTGAACACACACACACACACACACACACCCCAACTCATAACAATTACTTCAGCTTATCCCTGAGGTTGATAATCATCATTGTGTTTGGTCAGATAACAAAGTTTTACAGTGAAGAAGTGGAGTGTAATTTATTCTCAAAGCAGGTGCACAACGTTAAAAAGCAAAGACTGAAATGCAAGCTTGGTCAGCCTGCAGATGTGATGGGCTCCATCTTCATGAGTCATCGATCAATAAATATTTGTGCAATCAGCTTTTGTTGCATCCATTTCCCACTCCCCAGCCTCACAGTATATTTTGTAGAGATTGTACTAGAAACCTGCCCTTTGTTTATGTTTGTTATTCCAATTCCCAGGAAACACTTCCACACCATTTGCTGAGGAGTGAAATAACAAACATTAATCAAGAGGTGGAAACAACCTAAATGTCCGTGGATAAAGGAATGGATAAAGAATATGTGGTATATACATACAATGGAGCTTTATTCAGCCATGAAAAACAAGGAAATCCTGCCATTTGTGACAACATGATGGACCTTGAGGGCATTATGCTGAGTGAGATAAGGCAGAGAGAGAAAAGGCAAAACCACTTTATGGTATCACTTATATGTGATATCTTGAAAAAATTAACAGAGTAGAAAAGTGGCTGCCAGGGGCTTGGGGGGTGCAGAAAATATGGAAAGGTTGGTAAAAGGGTACAAATTTTCATAAATAAGATGAATAAGGTCTGAGGATCTAATGTAAAACTTGGTGACTATAGTTGATGATGTTGTATTATATCACTGAAATTTATGAAAATAGAAATAAAATGTCCTCACCAAGTAACTAACTAAATAACTAACTAAATAAATAGATAAGAGGGGTAATAGATTGTGAATTAACCAGATGGGAAAGAATCCTTTCAGTGTAGACGTATATCACATCACCAATGTGCACTTTAAATTATTGTGCAATTTTATTTGTCCATTATACCTCAGTAAAGCTGAAATTAAAAAAAAAACCAGAATATCCAGTTAAATGAATCATAGTTTTGTTTTACTTTTTACTCTCCTGCTGCTAGGAAGTTCCCAGGGGCTCAAACATGGTAACAATAAAAGAAATTTGAAGCTTTGAGCTGCTGATAAAACAGAGAAACATTATCCATATATTAAATGGACATGTGTCAAAATGCTTGCTACTTGGAATAAGGAGAAAGGAGCCACAGGCAGTTCCTTGTGCCTAAATTTGCATGCTTTGCACTGTGTGGCCATCTATCTTAGTCACTTCTGATTGGGACCAGGAATTGGTAGCTAAACTACTTAATAGCGTCTCAGGCTCCCCAGCAGCATCTATGAAAACTCTGCCCATGGGAGCATTCTACACTGCATCCCATCTGACTGCTGGCCAAAGCAGTAATTCCCCTGGAGAGTTGAAAGCTAGAGGGAAAAAGGACAGACTACAAAGTGTCAGGAATGACCAGAGACTTATAGAGAGTCCTGGGTGTTGTTAGCAGAAAAGGGAAATACAGGGTGGGGTGGGGGAGAGCTGGATAAAGGATGAGAAGGAAGAGCAAATAAAGTAGAAACAGTAAAGCAAAGAAAGAGGTTAAGTCACAAGAATGATGGTAAAGGTGGCCAGAGGCAGACTACACACATTTCCAATTGCTGATACAACATTGGAGGGGTGTGTGTCTGTGTGTGTGTGTGTGTGTGTGTGTGTGTGTAACAGAGGGAGTCATATGGTTCTCAGTGTGTTTACCTATCCTGTATCTCCATGTGTCCTTGCAATAAGCTTGATTACCTGAAATCAACAGAGCTGCTAACATTAGAGTTCCACTAATAAGTATAGCTAATTGATCATTTTCATAATAAAATGTAGAGGCCATTAATCACAAAACATCCCTATTTAGGGTTTAGCAAAGGATCTCACACTCAAGTGTCTAAGAGCTCAGGCAGGCAAATGAGAAAATCAGTCTTGGAGGAGGAAGCAATAGGCATTGGTGGCAAGAGAGAGACGCAGCTTCCTGTTCAGCTTCTTCTGATTGTGTGTCAAAGGTGCATATGTATAGGGCTTGTGTTGCTAAATCAGATTTTTCAAAGTTAGTTAGAAAACTCAATTTTATGTGAGTTCTGCTTTTCAAACATGAGTCTATTGGTTAAAAAAACAATATGGGGCAAAGAAAATATTTGTGCATGAGCTTTGTTTTAGGATGTTGGATTTACAACTAACAACAAGCCTGAATTTTGATGGCCCTTTTATGATGGCAGTCTGAGCCATAAATCAATAACTATTTTCTATAATTTTTTTCCTTCACTAAAATCACCTTGGTCTGAGCTCATCTCATGAAATAGGATTTCACTGTGTTGTTCAGAGTTTTCATTTTTTGCTGGAAACTTCCAAGGCCCATATCTGCATGATAAGCAATGATGAGTTTTGACATGTGTCCTGTGTAACAATTGTCAACCCAGATGACACTAAAATGAAAAGCTGTCATTTTTTAGCAGAAACCTCTTTCCTTTATTTCCTGTTGTTTCAGAGATCCAAAGTGATGGTGGTATCTATGTGTGAATCAGGGCTCTTTACATCTGATGTAAAGATTTCCTCTGACAACAGGAAAGTAGTTTACGTTCACTCTAATTGTTCATCTTTAGATAACCCTTGCCGATTCTCTTTTCTGTTTTTCTTTCTTTTTACTTATTCTACCTGAATTCTTCTTAAACTCTGCATTGTTAGTAAGATGGCTTTTGGTTTCAATACTATTCCCTGTGACAATTCCAGATCTTTTTCAGTAACCATTTCAATTGACTGTTTATTTTCTCATTTATTATAAAGGCCAGATAAGAAAAAACCAAGTGAAGCTTAAAAAATATTTTCTATTTACCTTTATTGGGTGCTGTAATGAATTACACTCATTCCTCAGGAAGAGTTAATATTGTGTTAATTTTATTTCTAAATGCCAATTTATAAACATATCCAGCTTGTTCTTGGACATCCAGGGAACTTTACTTTCCAAATGGCTGAGTTATATTCAGTTGAATATTTCCTTAAAGCAAGTAAATCCTAAATTTTGGACACCTTTTTACGCTGTGGGTTTCAGTGCACATTTATTAACTTTCACATGAAACTGGCCATGAAAATGTTAAAATTTTACATAAATGGGTATAATGTAGGATAGCAACATCAAGGCTTTTGACTGGAGCCTAGGCTTCTAGAAATCTGCCATCTTATTGTGTCTGAGCTATTGCAAGAGGTTGTGATAGACTCATTAAAAAGAATCCCCCTTCTGGTAAGGAGATATTGGATAAAGGAGTTGAATATAACATTACCATTAGCAAATGATATTTACTGAAGAGTAGGTATGCTTGTAAAATTACTCACTTGAAACATTTATACTCTACAGACTTCTATTTTTCGGAGAGCTCCTGAGGAGTAAGATGAGTTTTCTGAACTTACAAAAAATATATAATTTAAAGGGGGAGAGGAATTGTATGAAGACGAGGGTAAAATCGTCAGTTTCAGAAAGCCAGAGCATCTCATACTATATTGCATCTTCCGATGCTTCACACCTGACATATTAACGCTCCCCAAGGCTTGTTTTCTGTTCACAGCACCTCATAGCACATTCTCATTTAATCCTTAAAACAACACTTTGAAGTAAATGGTGACATTCCCATATTACACTCATAGGGGAAGCAAGTTTTGACAGATTCTATGTTTATCAAAGGTCACCCAACTAGGAAGAAGGCCAGGAAAGAGGACAGGATTTCTTTGCTACCTGAGGTTCCTTCACAGCCACCCTCTGGAATAGCTAACCTGTGTGTTAGTCACAGAAAATATTTTCCATCAACACGACTAACCCTCACTTCATTTGGCTTATTGACTGAGCAAGTGCTCTCAGATGCAAAGAACTTGGGAATTTGGGGTACAAAACATCCATACCAAAATGCACAATATAGCTGTGTAATGAAATGATATATAAATATAATGATACAAGTATGACAGGTTGCCAATACTCTTAAGATGTACAACTAGTTGTTCTTTTCTGTCCTCCATTGGTGTTCATCGTAATATGATCCAAAGTCAAATTGCGTCAAAATCACTTTGGATCCTTATTTAATATATTTATTCACGAGCATAAGCCCAAAACTATTTAACCACCATCCATGTGGTGGGTCCAATTATCCAAAAGGTACAATGAAACACACTGAGGCCTGAGAAATACAGCTAGCTTCTGGCGTTTAGGTGTTTCATGGGTTAGGAGGAATTTGTACTGGAATAAATTCTGGAACAAATGTAGATATTTACAAGAGAACAAATAAAGTCAGCCGATAACACTACCCATGTTCTGGTCCACCTCACCCAAATGCAATTGACTGTCCTATCTAGACATGAGGAGATTAGTGCTTACACATTTATTGCTGGAACTTCTGCAGGATATAATGAGAAAAAGGAGGGGACTCCTGAATTACAAAGAAAACAAGAGAGGTAGAGCAGACAGCAGAGTTTATTGTGAAAAGAGGTTATTGTGAAAAATAAAACAAAGCTCTGTAAAAATGAGAGGTAAACCTAAAAAGGGAAATGATTGGGAAAATGTTAGAATTAGACCTTCATCCATGGAAGCTGAAATACTTTAGATGAAGAAATGGGGCCAGGAGGCAAAATGTAAGGGTCATGGCATCAGAATGACATTTAACATCTGCTTGAAGGCTAAAAGCAGGGAAGGTGAGCCCCTAGAAGTGTGTTATTTGCAATAGAGCAAAAAAAAAATCATTGAAACATTAAAGACAGGAATCAAAGAATGGTGAGTGCCTTTTAATACAGAGCAATTGCATTGTTAAGTTGAAGTGTATAAAATGTCACATATTATTTTAATTTAATGTACTCTTTATTGTTCCATCCTATGAAACTAATAATATCTAAAAGGGCTTTTATATGTTTATTCCGAAAAAGTATTCTTTTCACTCCAGTTTTCCATAGTATCTTGGGCTCCTATGATCCTCAGAATTTTACTGGAATCTTCTAAAATTGGAGAACACAAGAATCTCAAATGAATAGGAGTCGATGCTTAAATTTTGTAGTTATCCAAATGACTAGAGAAGAGTTCAGAATACATATATGAAGAGATTTCATGATGTCCAGGAAATCTGTGGAAGATTTGAAGAACAGATCCGATTGGATGGAGAGTAAAGGATGTGATGTTCTAAGTGGGTCGCAAGTTACAATTTGAGGTGGGAAGTGAAGACAGTCTTTACAAAACCAACACAGAGATCAGAAACTGGGGCATGAAGGCACTTGCAAAACTCTAAAAAGCTTATAATGTTGGAAATTGAAAGAAAATAATATTTGGTAGTTGGTGCCTGCTGAGGGTCAAGAGTAAGCCAGGGAGAAAGAATTCCCAGTGGATTCCAGAAGTCTAAGCTTGGGGACATAAAAGAACAATGTGAGGGATGGGAAGCATAAAAAATAGGAGAAGTGATATCTTAAAGGAGAGAATTCCACTCCAGAAACAATCCTGGCCACTGAAACACTGAAATGGAAAAAGTTCTGGATATGTTCAGCACAGGGAAGGAGAGGTAGGAAGGTCTGAAATCAGAGATAATTTGTGAGTCATGTGACTGGAAAGGTGCTAGTGAATAAACCCCTAAAGCAGTGTATGTATACTGGAGAGAGCAAACCAAATCATGGGTCCTTCTATGGGGGAAAGAAGATCCTACAATGAATATGTAGATTTTAAAAATGTATAGACAGGGGCCTTGGGTGGCTCAGTTGGTTAAGGGTCCAAGCTCAGCTCAGGTCATGATCTTACGGTTTGTGAGTTGAGCCCCGTGTCGGGCTCTGTGCTGACAACTCAGAGCCTGGAGCCTGCTTTGAATTCCATGTCTCCCTCTCTCTTTGCCCCTCCCCTGGTCACTCTATGTCTCTCTCTCTCTCTCTCTCTCTGTCTGTCTCTCAAAAATAAACAAACATTATTTTTTTTCATTAAAAATGTATAGACAAAAAAGGCACAAAGAATAATGAAAGGGTAGGATTTCCCTTAAATTAGGGAGCATCCTGGAGGTCAAAAAAAGGTGAAGAAATATCCAAAACCTTAGACAGGTGAGGCTATTGATACTTATAGAACTGAAAAGCAAATCCTTCTGGTTGATATTACTAACCCCAAAATGGGGAATTACTTGGAAAACACACTCTGAAAAATCCAATTAAATGTCGGCATCTTCTCCTTCTTGCATTTGGTTTTGAACTTGATCACACTCAAAGTGAGCAAAGAAGGCAAGCATGTAATGTCCAAGTCACATTAAAAGAATCGATTAGGTCTCTCTGATAATTACAGGCTTTGGATTCATGATAAATTCATTAACCAAGTATTCTGTCTCAAGGCTACTGCTTTTCATTACACTGACAAATATTTCAGAATTTTTTTCAGTGCGTACACACACGTGTAGATTTCCTGGAGGGAGGACGGTGATTACAGTCCCCCAAATTAATTTTCCTGTTCAGAATCGTAATTACCAGTTAATTGCTCTAAATTGACAGTGGCAGCCTGGATAGGGAAATCAGAAGGCAGACATCTCAGCAACCTCAAATTAGCTGTGTGGTTTTCCCAAATCATTGAGGCAATAACGCTAGTGCGCCTGCATTCTGCATGTTCTGCATACCAGCAGAACTGCCCTGGTGATTTTAGAAAAAAGAAAAACAAAGGCAATTGGAAACAGCCAGGCATTTATGTGTGATTTAATCTTCTCAGTGGGCAGAGGTGAGCACGGGGTGAAAACAAACACCAAGCCCAATTACAATCCTACACGCTTTGAGGTGACAGTATAAGAGGGTTGGAAGTGTGCCTAGACAGCCACTGCTCATGGATGGAGGCTGTGAGCTGTCTGAGGAGGAGGATGGAAAGAGGACAGGATGTTTGCCACCCAGAATGAAAATCCAGCTGACGTGCTCTGAGGAGATGCAGTCAGTAACCAGAAAACACAGCGAGTTTCTACTGGAAACCATGTATGCATTGAGGAAGCAGAACTTAACATACACATGATCCTTTTCCTCAAGGGTTTATAATCCAGTGGGAAAAAAGATGAGTGAATTCACAATTAAAACATAATATAATGAGGGGCTTCTGGGTGTCTCAATCAGTTGAGCATCAGATTCTTGATCTCAGTTCAAGTCTTGATCTTGGGGTCATGAGTTCAAGCCCCACATTTGGTTCCATACTGGGCATGCAGCCTACTTAAAACAAAACAAAACAAAACAAAAAACCCATAGGATAATGAAAATTATAATAAAGTTAAGGGAGAGTGTTATGGAAATACATGGGGGGGCGGGAAATGACTGAGTTTGATGCATAAAAATAGTGGGTCATCCATTCACTCACAGTAAGAATCACAAAAAGGGATAATAATAGCTATCCAGTATGTTATGGCTTTTAAGAGACTTTCCTATAGATTCTAATTTTCTTTTTTAAAACTGTATTAGAAAGCTAAGGAAAGTACTATTGGCTTAGTTTTGCAATATACTCTTTTTAAAAATTAATTAATTTTTTGACACAGAGAGAGCTGGTTTAGGAAAGGAACAGAGGGAGAGAGAGAATCTGACGGGGGATGCATGGGAGGAGAGAGAATCTTAAGTAGGCTCCCCATTGAGCCCCCAACATGGGACTTGATTCCACGATCCTGGAATCATGACCTGAGTGGAAACAAGGAGTCAACAGACCCTCAGCTGACTGAGCTACTAAGGCACCCCTGCAGTATACTCTTGAACAATATGTTGAAGGATACACCATTAATTAGTAATGTGGATGATGTCACATTTTCTGAATTATAGTTCAGTGTTTATTCTATGTTTGGAATATCCACTTAGAGGATAAAATCCAGAATTAGTCTTGGATTCTGGCTTTTAGATAGCACATAGCATAGTATAATTGGAAAGATAAAACAGATTGCACATTGGCAGTCAGTGGGTCAGGATTAAATGGCAACGTGACTTGAGTTATCAGTGTTGTCCTCCCTGGCAGGTATGTCATAAAATCCATGATGGAGACAGTTGATGTTTTTTAAGTTTCTTAAAAGGCATACCATTAACCTTCTAACAACGTATATAAATGCTATTTGGCTTAATAGTTAGCAACCATAGTAGGAAACCCAAGAATCAGATAAACTGGAAAAAGAAAAGTGTTATGCTGAATTTTGTCTTCACTTAAATTCATATGTTGAAACCCTAACCCCCACTACCTCAGAATGTGACTATATCTCAAGACATGGCCTTTAAAGAAGTATTTAAGTTAAAATGAGGTCACTGAGAAAAGCCCTAATCCAATACAATAGGTATCTTTATAAAAAGAGAAGATTAAGACATAGGAACACAAGAGGGAAGATTATAGGAAGACATAGGGGGAAGAGAGCCAAGGACAGAAGTTTCAAACAAAATCAACCTCATCTACCCTTCAAGCTTCCAGGACTGTGGGTAAATAAATTTCTGTTGGTTAAGCCACCTACTCTGTGGTACTGTGTTAAGGTAGCTCTACCAAACTAATACAGGAAGTATTTTCTCTTCATAGTTAGAATCAATGGAACCCTTCATATTCAAATAGTCAATGACTAAGTAAAATCCCTATTCTTGTAGATAAATGGATAAACCAAACATGGATAGACAGTTCATGAGACTTAGTGAATAATAGTGCTTTCATAATTCTGTGAATTGGGGTAAAATGCATATTTGGGCCAGGAGCCAAGGCCTTGGTACTGGAATATCAGGACAGTGATGGGCATGTAACATCAGTCAGTCCTGTCTAGTGGGTGTAATCCAGCAGCTGGTTGTATCAGCTAGGCTCCTGGAAACTGGCTCATGGAGTCTGCCAGATGGTACAAACAGCCAGGGTCTTTGGAAGCACTGATTAATTTTATGTCCATTAGAGTTCTATGGTCGGTAATAGTGAACCTTCAGCAAAGCGTTGTGAATGGTCTATATTCTCAAGCATGGGCAGTAGAATTCTCATGGTGTTACTATTTAGAACATTAGGAATATGTTGATAGCCAAAAAACCCCCAAAAAACACTATAAATTAACTTAATCTTTAATACCACTTATACTTGATTGTTTCTACCACCAGAAAAGACCCAGAAACAATTTAAGAAAAAAAGGAAGAAGGAATTCTACATATATATTGCTATCAAGCCAGGTGCCTTGGTAATGGGATAAGGTTGTAGTATACAATACATTTTAGTTTAAAGATAGATGTGTCTAATCACAGTGCCTAATTACTAAGCTAATGCTAAGAATGGCTTAAAATGACATTTAAAGCCACAAAAACCTATAAGTCAAGTTGCTCACCACTCAGAAATAGTATTGTTTTACTTTACATTTTTGACTGACTTATTTTTCTCTCTTTTAGCCTGCAAGGGAAGCTGGCCTTTGAAACTTTGGATATTTAAACAGAGGCTGTCCCCATCAGCTGGGGTTGCTGACCCCCATTGCAAATGTGTCTTCCAAAGCAGAACGAAGTTATGTTCCTTGCCTTTCATTAGTTTACAGATCTATATATAATTCAAAAAATTGAAAACTAAGGATATGTCAAGGTTACATCCATGTGCACATTCCATTTGTATATTGGAGAGAGGTGTAATTTTATGTGGAGGGTGTAATGATTGTACTTCTTATCTGCTCAAATAGAAAGAGAATCTAGGGGGCAATTAGGGAAAATGGATATGTTTTGCAAATGTGTAGTTTACTGTTCCCTCTTTACAGGGAACAGTATGAAGAAAGCCAGAGGTGATCCTGAGAGCTATTCCTGAAATAGATGGCTAAAACCCAGCCTAAAGCTTTCATGACCCTGTCAGCTTACTGCTCAGCTTCTCTAGCTTTGGGCACTTCTCCCTCTCGGCACCTGGTCCTGTAGACTGCTAATGAATAGTGTACTAATGAATAATGATATGAGTGATGCTTTTTTTTCACTTCAAAGCAACGATCAGTCTGATTTGTTCAATGCTGTATATCCATTGCCTTAAACAATCCAAGGTAAGCAGCAGGTGTTTAATAAATATGTACCCATCCCAAAAGTGAGGGCAGGAATTGACAAATAGAAGAAGAGAAAGATTGGATAGACTGAACAAAGGGATGGGGACTGGGGAGATCTGTTCAGGATGTGGTATAATAAAAACACTGAAATGATTTAAGAATTGTCAGAATGACATCAGTGAAGCATTCCATAAGATTAAAGGCTAAAAGGAAGAGGTGCTAATATCCAACAGTGAAAAAGAAATGAGCATCCTAGGACACATATATGTTAATGTATCTCCCGGAGTCAAGTCATATGGCAACCCAATCAGAAAAGTCTTCATGATGATGGGTCATAGGTGCTCCTGAGGGAGCTGAATAAATGGAGAGAAGAAGGGACTCTACTCCTAGAAGTGGCCAGAGTGTGGGAAAATTCTGGACAACAAATATGAACAGACAATATTTGTAAGACCTTTTTAACTGGGAAGATATTAAGAAATAGTAAGAAATAGGGAGAAAAGGCATATTGCGACCACTGTCATAGACTCTAAGTCTAAAGTTCTTTTTTGGCCAGCAAAAGAGTAGACACAGGATTAAAGTGAGAGATGGCTAATGTCCAGGAAAATGCAAGAGTCCCAAATAAGGGTCCTTGCCCCATATTTATTCAGATCAGAAGGCTTACAAAGGTGATAGGCATGTATAAAGAGACAAAGAAACTGTGAACATTAACTTGGGGACATGAGTGAGAAAGGGGGTTTTGAAGATATAGAGTGTTTGGGGTTTGGGTCAATATAAAACAAAATCCTGGCCCCGGGCAGATGGGTAGATGGTTGTTAAAGGCAGACATGAGGCAGCACCTCTGTTTATCTTACCTAGGGGATAAGGCAGATAGAGGAAATAATCTCACAGTTAACAAGGCACCTTTTCTTTTGTTGACCATCTCCACTCTGGGCTGCTTTGCCTGCAGCGTAGTGGTCCAAAGTCCAATTCACCAATTTACCTAACCTGGCCCTATCCTCCTGTGAAAGCAGCTTTTCTGCTATAGTACTAAATTGGAGGTGCTTCCACTCTAAATATCTAATCTTGTTTATTTCATATATCTATGTATTGGGCATCTTTGCGCTAATCCTATTTTAGGCCTTTGCCTCTCCCTCTCTATTCTGGGAGCTCTGCACCCCCTCTCTATTTTGGGGTGCTTTTGCACCTCCCTATTCCTGGCACCATTGTGCCTCCCTATTCTCTGGGTGCCTTTGCACCCCCTATTCTTAGGGTGCCAATCTGGTGTACCCAAACTCGAATGTGAGCATTTTATGTCTCTGTATTTCTTTATGCCTTGTTAACCCACTGGTGTAAACCTGGGGGATTCCTAAGCTTATCCCCCACAGACCACATAGTTGATGGCTACTTCTAAGCCACACAATACAAACTTTGAACTGAAAGCAATGACTTTTTGAGAAAACTTTAAGGGATATAATTTGGCAGTGATGTACAAGATAAACTCTAATAAGGAGACACAGGAAACAGAGATCAATTAAGAAACTAATAATCCCAATGAATACACGTGACTTTGAAATATGATATCATCAGTGAGAATAGTAAAGATGAGATGAACACAAGGTATAGACATGATTTAAATAAGAATTGATAAAGTATGACCACTTTTTGGTTAAATAGTTAAATAAGGCTAATCCTTAGTGACTAGACTATGATACCATTGGTAGATAAAATTCAGAGCATTGAGCCAGCTGGGGACATGTAGAAATACTGGCTTTGGGGACATGATGGTAGAACCACAAGTGAAAATGTTCACTAGATATTAGGAGACAGAGCTGGAGTTTAAATGGAAGGTCAGTCTTAGAAATGCAGAATTAAGGTTATGAAGCCATAAAAAGGATGAGTTCTCTAAGGGAAGACTATAGATGTAAAAGAACACATGTTAAATTTTAAAAGATACAGATATTCAAGGGAAATTGGAAACGAGACCCAGAGAAGAATGAAAAATACTAGGTTTTATTAATTCCCTTGCTGCTTGTTTTTTTGCTTATATAAACATTCATTTACTTCTTTCTTTCTCATCCCAGCTTCCAAATCAGAGTTTCCTTGTAATACTAACCATTAAACTAAAAATTAATGAATTCTATCAAGCTCTTTAAGCATCTTTAGAACTTATTTTTACATCTGTGTCACATATAGACCAAATTATCTGGAATAATTCCAAAATTGTTTGGAATCTATAAACTAAGATTCAAATCATGACAGTCATTTGCTAAGTATATGTACTTGGGCAAGTTTTGTAAATTCTAAAATATGAGGCTTCAGCTATAAAATGAGGACAAAAGATACTCCACAATGTTTTCTTTTTAATACAAGAAATTAAATGTGGTAATGCAGTGTTACTTTCTGATTCTTTACTACTTTCTTAGGAAATGCAGCATTACAAGGCCAGTGGTTGATATTTGTGTATAACACCCATCCATGCATTTATTCAGTTAGTCTTTGAGTTCTTATCTTGATCAGGCATGGTCCAGATGTGGAGGATCCATCAGAGAAAGAAACAGAGTGTAGTCTTCTTGAGGTTCATAGACTAGTGGAAGAAAGAAAAAATAAACAAGTAAACTGGAAAAAAATGTATACTGTAACTTCAGGCAGTGATAAACTCTCTGAAGTAAAATGAGACAGCCTAAGAGAATGATGAGATTTGCGTGGGGTGTCTGTATTTTTGATGCGATGCTTAAGGGACACAAGATTGAAATGAGAGAGAACACCGTCTATGGCAAGATGACTGGGGAGAGAAGCGTGGTCCATGAGGTTGTGCTGGGTGGCAGGTGTGAGAAATAGCAAGAGTGCAGGTCCTTGTGGCTGGGATGGCATGGCCAAGGGGTGGAGGTCAGACCTGTCAGCAGGGGAAGATCATGTAGGCTCTCTGAGCCCGAAGGAGTTTGCATTTTTGCTAAGAGTGATAGGAAGCCATTAGGGATTTTAGGGCAAGGGAATAACACCATCTGCCTTGGAGGGAAGTTAGAGTTTCTAAATTCAGTTAAAGAAATACTTAATAAACCTCTATGATGTGCTTCTCTAAACCTCTTATTTCTTTCCCTACCCTGGAGCCTGTGTATCAGTGCTATGCTGTGAGTTCTGTTCTTGCTGAACTGCAGCCAAGATCCTTCCAAGTCTGAAGGGAGGGGGAAAAAACGCTATTTTAAAGGCTTTAGGAAGGCTTGTTTTTTTCTATAAAAAAAAAAAACAAACAAATTTCCAGGGTGCCACACCTTTTCCTTACCCTACTTCAAATATACAATTATAACAGAAAAAAAAGCCCACTCTACATCACTACACACAGCTTTACTATTTAGACGAAGACACCAGTCATTAGAATTAATTTAATGATGAATAAAAAGAATTTGGCTTCATGTTTAAGAACAAAAGTAGCAAAGACTTTAAGTTGTAGATTGGTGTTCACATAACAAATCTATTTTTTTTTTAATGTTGCAGGAAATTCTTAGAAAAAATTAGAGCATATGTTGCTTCACAAGTGCCTGCTGGAAAACCACAAAATCAGCAGCAATATTTCTGGCTGCTGAGATACTGTGACAACAACTTTTAAAAGATACAGTATAACAAAGGAAACGAGGATGCCTTTATAGCAGCACACAGTTGGGGGAATTTGGCAGTGGTATCCCTTTAGCTACTAATGGTAATTCTATACATCAATTGACTAGGACAGCTTCTTAGTGATCACTTATCTTAGGTTTATCTTAACTTTAAATAGTAAGTCTGGAAACACTGCCACCTTATTTATTCCAGATATGAAAACAGATGCTCTGGGATATTAAGTGAATTGTCCAATGCCAATCAGTTAGTAAGGAGCTGAACCAAAACTTGAATTCAAGCTCATCCAGAGTCCGTTTCCTTGATATTTCACACAGAATAGTAGGTGGGGAGGTTTTCCAGGGGATTATACTTATTTATTTATTTATCTTTTAGAGAGAGAGAGAGAGCGCAAGTAAAGGAGAGGGGCAGAGGGAAAGAGAGAGACAGTCTCAAGCAGGCTCCACGCTCTGGTTGGAGCCTGACACGGGGCTCAATCCCACAACCGTGGGATCATGACCTGAGCAGAAATTAAGAGTTGGATGCTCAACCATCTGAGCCAACCAGGCACCCCATCCAGGGTAATATACTTATTGAAAATAAAGAGATGTTACTTTAAATTCCCCCCTCCAAATATTTTATTGGGAAGCACATGGCCCATATAGTTTATCTCATTTCTCCTCCATAGCATTATTATTTCCTAGAGAAGAAGGTGCTAGTTTTTCTTTCTGTAAATATAGTAGTCAAATCAAACTACCATTAAAGCATATTAAATAAGCTGAACACCATATTAAAATAAATATTAAATTAGCATATTAAACCAATAATGACAGGAGTTTTTTCCATAGAATATTCAGATCAAAGTTTAAACCCAAATATTTAATAACTTTGTATTAGACACATGCAAATTCTCTGATTTGCATGCCTTTTATGTTCAGGGTTTTTTACATTATATAAGAAACACTTGGAGAATATTTAAAAATGGAATTAATATTAATTTAAGCACAGTTTGCTGTCTAAGGATATTGCAAGGCACAGTTTCCCCTCAATTGTTATTTCTTTGAAAGTTGTATTAGTCCCTGAAACAGATTAAAACACTGACAGTTTGAAACTTTTTTTCAGTTAGTTTTATTATTTTTTTTTTATTGTAGTGAGCCCATGTTCTGGCTTCTAAATTGGGAAGGAAGCTCTGTACAAATGATACTGTTGTCTACCTGACATTTTGGCCCCATCTTCCATCACTGGATTTATGAAAGGATCCTTTACTATCATATAAAGGGGTAAGGAAACTAAGGCAGGCGGCAGGAATAGGAGGCCAGGGGAAGAAGGGATGGTGCTTTGACTTCTTCTATGATCTTTGTAGTCATTTATTTCTGCTAATTCATAGTAGAATATAACCCATGGTTGTCAGGCTTATTTTATGAAGACAGAGGAGTTCACACATTGGTTCTAGATATTCAGGAAGAAACAAAAGAAGTTGCGTCCTTTCAGAAATGACAAGCTGTGTCTCTATAAATATGCATATGTTTACACATGTTCACAAACATGTACAACCACACTTAAACCCTACGTTAAGTCTGTAAACACTTTACAGAGAAGGGGAGAGTTTGTGTGAATCAAAAAAGCCTGGGATCATCAATGGAGTAGAGCATGAAGGAGGCTTTGAGAAGGACGAGCATCGGATAATGGGGACCCGGGGAGAACAAGAAGGGCATGGTGGTCGGTGAGCTGGGGCGTAGGTAAGGTGCAGAGACACGAGTCAATGAGTTTATTGCATGTCAGCGTCAAGGGGTCAGCAGGAGGGCTGGCTGCCTGCACGGTGGTGTGAAGGAGCGTTGGCTGCAGGATGAGGCTGGTTGAGTAAGGTCTAAGCTTGCTCTGATAGGTGGACCGTTTACTTAAGAAGGGACTACTGGAAGTGGTACCATGAGAGTCACATGGTGTGGGAGGTATTGGCAAAAGGTGGGCAAGAGGTTGGCTTGGCTGATGGCAATGGACATCGTTTGCTCAAAAAAATTTCAAAAAAAAAGGCAGCAGAATTGAACTGTATTGGAGCACAAGGCCAGGGTAGACAAACAATTGCTATAGGGTTGAATGACATATTATAACCGCCTCTTAAGTAAATAATTTGGCAGCCTAGACTGTCCTTTGACTGATTTATGGAAACCGGAGTCACAGCCATTTGATTTATCAGCTACTGTCACGGAGAAGCTCGAGGATACGCTTCCCTTCACAGGGCCTAATCACAGTTTCATTACAGGAGTGCATGTAGATGTTTCCCCTCTGGGGCTTCAAAGGGCATTTGGGGCTTAGAAGAAGTTTAAAATCTCTCCCTCTAACCTTGAGATTGAATTAATGTTGTTTTAGACTCAAAACTTTCTCCTGCACATAGTAGATCATTAATGTAATTGAAAGAGATTTGAATCCCAGATGTTTACGCATTTGTGATCCCAAAGGTTTCTCCCAGGGAGCCGTTGTCATCTGCAGCCACAGACACAATGGGAAGGCAGCCTCAGAGCCAGCAAACGGTGTCAGTTAAATTCAGATGTCAACCTGGTTCTTGGGTGACAGCCCTGGAGTGTAACATGGTTACACTAGGTCTCACATCAATTTCTGAGTTTTGCCGATTACGATATTACAAAGAACGCGTAACAAAGACCAGCAGCTTAACAAATGACCAGCCTTCACGACCATTCCTCCTTGGTTCACGAGGACAGAACAAATCCTTTTGGTAACAAAGCACGTTTCCACTGACTCTCTTTTAGAGACATCTCAGTGGAAGAGGGGCCACAGGACAGGGAGGCTCGGCTCCAGGAAGTTAGACATTAGATGAGGAGATAAGACAAATACCAGGAAAAAGAGAGTTTATGGTGTAAGTGTGACATCTAAAGAGCTCACCACATCAGGACTCTCCTTTCAGAAATAAAGCTGTTTGCTTTATTCTGCTGTAGATCATCAGAATCACCTTTCTAACTTGTTGTTTTATTTTTTTTTTTAATTTTATTAATGTTTACTTAATTTTTGAGAGAGAGAGAGAGAGACAGTGTGAGGGGGGAAGGGGCAGAAAGAAAGGGAGACCCAGAATCCGAAGCAGGCTCCAGGCTCTGAGCTGTCAGCACAGAACCCGACGCTGTGAGCCCAAGGGCTCAAACCCGAGAATGGTGAGATCGTGACCTGAGCCAAAATCAGACGCTTAGCCGACTGAGCCACCCAGGTGCCCCCTGCTTGTTTTAAATAAACTGTGGAGTATAGGAACTCATGAACCAAAGCATGCTTTTCTCATTCTTTCCGTCACTTTTTTTCCATGTGTAGCTAACCTCACATGTCCGTCTGTAGATAGGAAAAGCTGCGTTTGCTCTCACACCTCCTCTGGGCAGCAGTTGGACTCATGGAAATGTTGTTTAAAGTCTGCAATGGCCTGGACATTGAGCTGGCCGGGAAAGAAATTGGAGCCTGCTGTTTTGTCGGTAGCCAATAGCCCTTGTTCTTTGGCCTCTAATTACGGAAGTTTCAATAGGAGGAGTGTTGCAGGTTTCAAGGCTTTCTATAGCACAGGAAGTATTGGGGGGACCCAGAAGCATCGCTTTAGAACACGTCGAGGGTGAGCAGAACTCAGCATGGGCTTGTGCTTTGAAGTGTGCGTTTTGTTCCGTGGCTAGGATTTCCTTCAGCGCTTCTCAGCTTTCAGTGACTGTGTCTGGAGCGGTGGCCTTCTGCATTTTGAAGAGGTCAGCTTGAAAGCCGCCTTTTGCCAGTTGAGATCTGACACTGATCTGTAGAAATTGGGAGGGGATTTAGTGTAATATCCCTGAACTGAAATCGGAGTCCCTGAACGGCAAGTTTCAGGAGAAAATCAACTCTCATTATTATCTATGCGCTCTCTGGACACTGCCCTTGAGAAACGCGTCCTGATAATTATGGTTTCAAGTTAAGATGGCCGTAATTACACCAGGCAAATTTCATTTTGGTGTTTCACGGAACAGCTACCTTTCTGGAGCCCAGGCCTGAATGTTAATATCTTCACGTTCTGACTGACTGACTGACAGATACAGTTAAATAACAAGCTTTCACTCAGGAAGAGAAATAATGCAGAGGGAAAACTGCCCTCGACACTCCCATTGATAATCACGGGAAGCGCTGAGGGCTGAGACATCCTTTCCTCCGATACCTGTGTGTAATTTCCATCTATGTTAATGTGCCTACTGAATGTGTCGTGTGAATATGAGAATGGAACTTCAGCAAGCAGTCCCTGTTGACTGGGCTGGTTTTTTAAACTGGGAGAGTTGTATAATGCTTTCATGAATTTCTTTGTCCTGGAAAAATGTTGTCATGTGACATATTCTAGAATTACTCTTAGAAATAACAGTGTTTCAGGGGCACCTGGGTGGCTCAGTCGGCTGAGTGTCCGACTTCAGCGCTGGTCATGATCTCATGGTTCATGGGTTCAGCGTCGCGTCGGGCTCTGTGCTGACAGCTCAGAGCCTGGAGCCTGCTTCAGATTCTGTGTCTCCCTCTCTCTCTGCCCCTCCCCCACTTGTGTTCTCCCTCTCTCTCTCTGTCTCTCTGTCTCTCTCAAAAATAAATACAACATTTAAAAAAAATTTTTTTAAAGGAAATAACAGTGTTTCCAATGGAGATGTGTGTGTATGTGGCTTGACCATTCTAGCTGGTGCCTACCATTGGTAGCAATTAATAATTGTAAAGGGTAAAGATGCTTTTCCTCCCTGGCTCAGTGACTATTAATATCAAAGGAAAGCGTATGCTGGCATCGAGGGGAATGACCTTTTCAATTTCATTTCACATTACTGGCCAACTTTGGTGAGACCCTTCAGGCACTTTCCCCAGTATCCCCTTCCTCCCTTAAGACTTCACTCTTTGCTACACTAATCTACACAGGGACAAGGAAATAAGTCCAAGTGCCTCTCTTTTCCCCTAAGATACGTTGCTGAAACGTAAGAGAAAACTCCTTGGCAACTCTAACACCCCCTCTCCCCACATCTCAGAATTTCTCAGCTCTTCATAAGAATGTGTTTTTTCCTTATGGAGAAGTTGATTTGGTTCCATTTATAAAAATAGCAGCTATTTAAATGGGAAAAAGCTTCCCCTTATATTATCTTTGGGCCAAATGATTTTCTAAAAACATACACTCTTTTTTTTTACTTTTTTTTTTGAGAAGACAGATTCTCAGTGGATTCAAGGTTCATCAAATTGCTCAAGAGTTTTCTGTGTGTTAATATACTTGACAACTAAGTTCACATAAATGCCAAAAGTAAATATGTGAATTAGAGAACCGTCTATGTTATTGAGTTATATGTGTTTGGTTTTACATGTTTATGTATTATATGTACAAAGAATCATGTTTATATATTAATACAAAATTACATTATTTCTTATATAGAATTTTATACAGTGATTTTTTTGCAGGAAGGTGGGAGGTGTAACCAATATAAATTGTTGCTTAAACACTGTTTTCTCTATTACAAGGAAGCAAAAAAAGGAGTTTATATCTCTTATTTTCCAGTTCTTTTAAGACTCTTTTATTCCTACCAAATACAAATTTTTTAGGTTCTCTGGCTTGTATCCAGAGACTTACAGTTGGACGTGAGCTTGAAGTTCAAAGGTCTATGCTTGTCCCATGCAAGATTCACTCTGTCATCCATATTGGCCTCTGTTTAACCATTTTCACCCATAATGATGTCAAAGTGAGGCCAGAGACAGGAGTGGAAGCAGTGGGTAGGCAGGACTTCAGAACCAACATAATTTCCTTCAGCCCCTCTGGCCATGATAAATACATACAAAGCTAAGTAAAAGATTGTACTTATGACATGATGTACTGGGCTTGCTTCCAGATGGATCTCTCACCCCCTACTCCACCCTACCATCAGGTTGCTCTACCTTTAAGTCCCTATATTGAGAAACTCTGGAGTCTCAACTGATTTTTGCTGACACAGAATTATAGACTGCATTCTAATTACAGATTGCCCTTACATTAAGACATATCTGCCTGGCCAGTTGACCGCTGGCCTGCCCCTCTGGAGCAGTACACAAAGTGGGTCCAATCAATGGTTAGTAAAATACTTCTGCAAATTATTAGAGACAACTATAATATTTCACTAATCTTAGGTTTTTAAAATTGTTTGTTTACTTATGCCTCACTGGTAGTATTTATTGACAATAGTAGTCATTTCTTTGGAGTTTCCAAAGCCCTTCCACATACTTTCTTATTTTACACTCACAGAAGCAGCTATAGGTTCTTAAATTTACATGAGAAGCCCAGGCACAGAGTGGGTAAGTCACATACCTTACTAATTGACTCAGCAGAGACTGATTGAGTGTCTACTATGTGCCAGGCACAGTGCAAAATTCTGGAATGCTGGAGGGAATAAAACAAATACGATGTTGCCCCTGTGGCTCTTATAATCTAGTGGATATAGCAAATGATTAAAAAATCATTAGAGATGATGCTCAGATAATAGTCATAAGTGTGACAGAGAACTTTAGCACAAGTCTTCTGCCTTCAAAACAAATGTGTTAGGAACCACTCCTGTCACCAAGTAGACATTCACTTGTATTGATGTCCAATTAAACTAGTCTTTCTGGAAATCAGTTTTTCTGGCATGAGCTTTTCTTAAGCTTGACCTTCTCCATTCTGCAGCTGTAGAACGGTGCATAGTCCACATGTGTACAGTCAACTTAGAGGAAAATGGCACATCTGAGTTCCTCAATTTTTTTTTTTTACCATTTTCTCCCGTTGCTCCAACCTGCCAACATTCCCTCAAACTCTTATTTGATCATCTCTAACATATTTGTTCTTCCTCTCATTCATCTGCAAGTTTTATGAAATTTGTTCACCTATATCACTGGCAAAGGATGTCCACAAGTGTTTGGCGTGAACAGAAGAGCATACGTTTGTCACTGGTTGTGAATTTGTTTTCCAATATCTTAGCTAAGTGACCATGGGCGGATATCATCCTCTTCCAGAGCATCTGACTGCATATCTGTGAAATGAAGAAACAGGGCTAGAGAATTTCAAAGGGATTTCCATACATTGAAAGTTTTATGATCCAATATGTTTTAAAGGATTATGCTGAGTTTGAAAATCCTTTTCTTCGGGATGTGGAGAGAAGGAAATGCAGGACATACACTGGTATAAACCAATGGGCATCACCTCCCCCTACACTAATGGAAAGAAGCGAATCAATAAATACTGGTCCAAAAGCCATACAAAATGGCCAGTTAAAGTGGAACAGTTGTCAGAATGTGCCTTAATCTAAGACAAGGACTTCATGATGCGCCAGTAGACCCTTCTGCTATGTATTTTTTTTTAATGTTTAGACACCAACAATGACTAGACTGGTTATAAAGAACTAAGCCAAATTCTTTATTTAGGAATAGTCTGTCACTTGGGTCTTTAGTGAGTCTCCTTTTCTTCTTCTATACAAGAAAATTATCTTTGATTCTACAAGCGGCACCCTTGCCAAGCTCCTTTCAAAAATGTGCCCAATAAAAGGGAATTCTTGTTTTCTAACTTATCTAATGCTACAGTTTATTTATGCTTTTAACTTGAGTAATTTGTGGATTCTCTTTTCTTAATATTGCTTCATTAAGTCACATAATGTATCTGTTCTACATCAACCTTGTTTTGATTGCAATATGTGGTACAATTTATTCCTGTCATTGTCTTAAACTTGCCAATTTGAGAGAATTCAAATTTAATTAATAGGCAATTTCACCCACTTTCAACTAAGGATAAATGGGAAGTAATTATAGCAACCAAAGCCTTTCTATCCTGAGAGAAGAGAAAAGAAAACACTCACCCCACTCTTCTCTGCATGGAAAGTTCTGTCCTGATACAGTGGTTTAAAGACAGCCTGTTCAGAAGGCACATCTGTGAGAACAGTATTGGAAAACTTCTATATCTCCATTCAAAGATGAGTTCGTGTTAATTATATGAAACTGTGGTGGATTAATTAACAAATAACAGTGAATCAGCTTTTAGATTTTGCGGTTAAAACCTTCTGTCACTCTACAGTTCTTAGTTCTATGAAGGTTTCCCATGATGCAGTCAACTGTCTGGTCTGGGGAGCAACCCATGTCCTCATCGACACAATAATCCTTCCCTCTTTCAACAACACCTCTTTTCCTGTGAATGTAGATGCTGCCATATTTTAATATGTTATCTCTTTATTTATTCTATTGAAATCGATCAAAGGCAGGCATCAAATAACATCTTTTTGATAGCATTATTTTTTAATGTATATGCAAATCAAAATGGTACAAATACATAACAATTTAAGAATTTCTTAAAAGTTGGTTACCTTTAAGTTATTTTATATGTATTTTAAAATTATTTATTTATTTGTTTTGAGAGAGAGAGAGAGAGAGCAGGGGAGGAACAGAGAAGTAGAGAGAATCCCAAGCTGCTAGCTTGGAGCCTGCTGCCAGCACGGAGCCCGATGTAGGGCCCAAACTCACAATCCATGAGATCATGACCTGAGCCAAAGCCAAGACTCAGACACTTAACCAACTGAGCCACCCAGCACCCTAATTTTTTATATTTTTATCTTGAAAGTCATAACAATATGTTTTAAAAAAAGAAGTAAAGACCAAATATGTGCAAAACCTAGAGTTTACAAAACTCAAGATGAAAACTTGAGAGTTTTACCTGAAAAAGTTGGTCAAGCCATGCCTTAACTTCATAGATCAGAGAACATGACTATATGTTATATATGGGGTACCAAGTAAATATTCAGTATTGCAACATCCCCGATTGAGTAAAAAGATGTGAGTCTGATGTCCACAATTCAGAGTGAATATAATTTCACTGAAGTTCTCTATGTCGTGTTCAAAGTTTTCATTTGGCTCCCGTGAACGGACTTCTTGTTTAGTAACATTGCTCTACATAAACAGTAATTATCTACTAATGCTCTTGTGTTGATTTTTAGCCTAGCCATAATGAGAAGAAATCTTTTCTCTCCGGTCAATACTTGAAAAAAATAAAGGGCTATTTATCATATTAAATAATTAAAACTTTGCAGCACATGGCATTAACCTTTCGTCGTGTGTCTTACTACACTCAATGTATTTGCTGAGGCTTCCTTAAACCCTCTTTGTGAAATGTGCATGTGGCAATAGAATGCTAACATGATACTAATGACATACCAACTGAAGATGAGCCTATTGTGAAAACTCTTTCAACCTGTTGGGGAAATATGTAGATCCACAACGATGGCACCAAAACATCTTTCAGCACTACAGCCATGTTAAGATGTTTATGCACTTCTAAGCATCCTCTAAAATTCCTTAGACCCAACATGTATTGTAATATCCCCCACTTTTCAAAAGTTCTTGTTACACAGCTTCACTTTTATGGAAGACTTAACTTAGTACATGTTCTTTCTAACTGAAACAAATACGAGGAGAATTTTCACTTTCATGATAAAACGGCAAAAAATGGAAATAGCATTCAGCGTTGGTTTCGCAGCAAGCCATTGTAGAGGCAGCGGGCATCCCAAGCAGCAAGAGTAGCCCCGCCAAGTTTCTTCTCCAAGAACCACACTCCGCATCTCAAGATCAGACCACCAGAGCTTTTACTGTGTCTGTGAGCATCTGGGCTTTATGTCGATTTATTTTGTGCATCTGTTAGCAAGATGTATTCTAAGGTATCAGAAAACCTAAGAGAGGTGACATTTTGGGTCTGGGAATGCTCAAAAAATTTTCCGTATACGTTAATGGTAATTGTTTCTTCACTTTACACCATGTCAACATACAAAAGTTTTCATAAAAACGCTCTACTTTCAGATACTAGGGGAAACCTGTATATTGGCAGTTTAAAAATGCTTTTGGTGCATTGCTTTTATTTTCATTTGGTTTCAGATATGTTTCTATTTCTTATTGTTTGTTGTGTATTTCCCCAGTAAGTTCCTTGATAGTCAGTTCTATGTCAGTATCTGATTTCAAATAATGTTCCTGGCATAGTGCAATATTTGAGTACTATCAAATGGGTTGTTTAGAAATGCAGTGTATTCTATCCACGTTTTTCAAATCAACAAAAAAGATTTTAAAGTATCATGGTTGATATCTAATCATCACATTAAGTCATTGTAGGTTTTTTAAGCTTCTTACTTGGTATTTTAGACTATGCAATTTAATAGTAATTACTTACCAGTATAGAATATACATGCTTTCTTGTAGTTACAGAAACTTCATGCAAGAAAATAATTAGAGGGGAATGTTTTGTCTAATTAATAATTTAACTCTTCTCAACTCTGAGGTTAGACAGTAGTACTAACACAAATATTTCAGGCTATTTCTTTTCACAGTGTAGTATGTAACTTTTTAATGATCGAATACAATTTAACTTGTCACATACTATTCAAATGTTTGTTTCAATAAGACCCACTTATAAGATAATACTTAATATTCCAGTTAAAATACTTGAATACCTTTAAGTTTTACTAATATGCACTGTGATGAGATGGATATGCAAACATATGGCTGGGGCACCTGGATGGCTCCGTTGGTTGAGCATCCAACTTCAGCTAAGGTCATGACCTCATGGTTGTGAGTTCGAGCCCCACATCGGGCTTGCTGCTGTCAGCTCAGAGCCTGCTTCGGTCCTGTCCCTCTCTCTTTGCCCTGCTCTCTCTCTCTCTCTCTCTCTTTCTCTCAAAAATAAACATTAAAAAAGAAGAAATTAAACAAATAAATGGCAAAGATGACAAAATTACTGATATCACGTATTCTGAATATATCAACACACATAGGCCAACTAGTGAATAGTTTGGACAAAAGTTCTGGTCAGATTCAACCATTCATAAAGGATTCTACCATCTTGAATGTAGGAAAATTCACAGGAATAAAAACCTCAATACAAATGTACTCTTAGAGGCGCCTGAGTGACTCAGTTGGTTAAGCATCCAGCTCTTGATTTCAGCTCAGGTCATGTTCTCATGGTTCACGGGTTTGGGCCCTCAGTTGGGCGCAAAGCCTATTTGGGATTCTGTGTCTCCCTCTCTCTCTGACCTTCCCTCACTCACATTCTCTCTCTCTGTCCCCCCACCCTCTATCTCTCTCAATAAATAAATAATCTTTAAAAATGTACTTTAAAAAAACATTTTCTTTCTATGTGGATATTTGTCACATTTTTAAATATTCGATGCACTCTATTTGGAGTAAAATGTTTTTTAAGGATGCATGGTTCTAAAAATAACAGATATTTTATCTTATGTGCAGTTAGAGACCTCCCTGCTCACACCAAAATGTCTACATATTGTTGACTTTTATGGTTTCCTTTTATGTTCATTTTAGAAACAACAGTGTTTTTCTTCTAAATTGCAAAAGCAATAAAATATAAATGTGGGCATCAAAGAGGAAATGAGAAAGATATATTAGACCATGAGGATATATTCTCAATTTTGTATGTAAAAGTACCTCATTTGTATAACAAGATACTTAAATTTAAATCCACACTTAAAAACGTAAAAAAGGCAATATAATCTTTTCTAGAAGAATGCATTTGGTAACAAAAGTGACTATTTTCCTTTTCTGTTTGGTTGGCTAATCTGGAGAGGCTTGTCCTCAAAGGGTCTCCAAAGGGTAGCATGATGATAGTGATTTTATTATTGTCTTTAAACCCTCACCCCCTTATTTCCACTAGTCTGGAAGGACAAGTCTCTCTACCCCCAACTGTGGCCCCAAATCAATGATATTGCTAACTTTGATCCAGATCTCATTCCATGATCTTCTATTTCCCCCCATTTGGATTGAAGTCATTGGGGTAAAACAATGCAATCATACTGCATGAGTTTGTAACAGAGATTCAGTGAATTTAGAGCTTATTCTTGGATATGACTTGTATTTTCAATTTAGTGCCTTCAGACAATCATTTAACAATCTTTGCTTCAGCCTATCTGCTTCTAGTATAGAAAGCCTTGCTTTATATTGGTAGTTCTTAACTGGGGGCTGCACTTCAGAAACGCTGGGGAGCCTTAAAAAAAAAAAAGAAAAAAAGTATGACCTAGTATCACACCAGACCAATTAAATCGGAGTCTCCAGGTGCCAGCATTCTGGTCTCAGTATTTAAAACAGTTCTCCGGGTGATTCTCAAATGCAGTGATGGTGGCCAACCGTGGCACCATACAATAGAACAGGCGGCTTCCTTACAAGTATTAATCATAGTCTCTATTAATTCATCATCACATAGGTGTCCAGAAAAAAATTTAGAACAACAGGAGAGAGATGTAAAGCCTGCAATGATTTAGGGCACTTGGGAAGAGCTCTCGTTTTATCCCTTGTCGATGTAAATGGAGAGGATAAACAGACAAAAATTCCAGCAGAGTGATAAATTGCATTTCTAGCTCAGTAAAGTAAGGACTGTCATGTTGGAGATAGGAAAATTCTCCTTTTTTATTGAGGATATGCCTAACATAGGCTACTAGAGAGCATGCTCCCCTCAGTCCTGGTGTTGGTTTCTTTAGGCTGCTGTAAAATAATACCACATACATGGAAGAGCTTAAAGCACCCGGAATTTATTTCCTCACAGTTCTGGTGGCCAGATATCTGAAATCCACGTGTCTGTGTGCTTGGTTCTTTCTGGAGGCTTTAGGAAGAATCGGCCTCATGCCTTTCTCCTGGCTTCTAGTGATTGCTGGCCATCCTGGGCATTCGTTGGCTTGTGGATCCAGCTTCCCAATCTCTGTTTCCATCTTCACATGGCTTCCCCTCTGTGTGTGTCTATGTCTTCATGTGTCCTTCCCTTATAAGGATGTCAGTTGTATTGGGGGCCCACCCTAATCCAGTGTGACCTGAATTCAACTTAATTAATTACATCTGCAAAGACCCTGCATCCAAATCACGTCCCATTGTGAAATTCCAAGTGGACATGAATTTTGGGAGGACGCTGTTGAGCCCTCATATTACTTGCCTTCTCTGTAGCTTTTGATGTTGTTCAACACTTTTCCTAATTCTCCCACACATGTCTTCTGTGTATATTTTGCATCTTTTGCTTACTTCTGTCATAATGCCGCTAACAACACACCTCAAAAGTCCGTTATATACCTTTTTCTCCCATGGTTTGTGAAATCCTTGAGAGCAGGTGGGGATGGCTTATTCAGGTTTGTCTGTGAACATCTAGCACCTGTGCTGGTTCATGCAAGTTTTTGGTAAGCACTGGAAGAAAGGGAGAGGGAGAGAGAAAGAGAGAGAGAGAAGAATGCGTGGTCACTCACTTGAATACAGCACAAGGTATAAGCCTGCCCCACAGGGAACATCATCAGGAAACATCAGCGTACCTTCCCTTGGTGAGCCTCTTGCAAATATTTTTTTTGATATTGGTATTTGTTACCCATGTCAAATATCTTATACTTGAGATATAGTGTGCTATCTAGTAGAGTATCTAGTTATACAAATGTAGATTCAAGTCAATGGCTAGTGATACCTGTTTTTCAAATTACTGAACCTCATGACTTTTGGAAACATATTCTCCATAGATTTATTTAAGAAGTAAAAGGCTTCTATGTGTGTTCAGTAAGCTTTGTTTTATATGCTGATCCATCTATGTGATTGTCCATTCCATAACTTAGGAATCTGTAGGGTAAAACATTGACTTGGCAGATAGAGATTCTATCAGGGGAAGAGTGGGAACATATAGCAGGTAATAGAAGCTTCCCTTATCTTCTAAAACATTTTGAGGGTTGAGAGCAAAGCATCATTTTACTACTATTATCCTAATCTATGGCAATGGTATAAGTGACTAACATCTTCAGTTGTTGGATCATGCCATTTAGAGGCTTCATGGATTTACAGCTTTTGGCCAAGTAGGATTTTGCACATAATTGCCATATACAGGAGGTTTTCAAGCTATTTTTCTGGATTTTTTCTTTTGTCTGAGTTTTCTGGTAGCCACTGCTTTCATATATATTGTAAAATGTATGAACCAAACCAAAATGGAACAATGAGAGCTGTTGACTCACAAAATGCCAATTATATATTGTGTGGACGAAGCATCACTTTATGGCAGATACAGGGAGAATCTAGATGGGGGAAATTACTGTCTAGGAGTGCTTATATTGAACCCTGGGGTATGGCTATCACTTTGGCATATTAAAATGCTAATTCTCACTCAAGGTCAAATTACACTCCACATAAGCAGTTTAAAAATTTGGAATTATTCACCTAAAAAAAGTACATTTGAGGTTATTTGGAAATAAATACTTTGAAAATTTTCCAGATTCTCTTAGTTCAATTTTGTCCATCTTGTTTCTAAACAGTGACATTACTTTAGAGCAGTTATTAACCTGGGATGATTTTGCAACCCCTGCCCTGCCGGAGTCCAGCTCTAGCAGGTCCAGGGGTTCCCGAAGGATGAACGGTGTCAGTGAAAAAGTGGAAAAATAAATAAATAAATAAATAAATAAATAAATAAATAAATATGGATACAGACAACAGCAGTGTGTTGAACTGGCCGCTTTATTGTGGCAAACGTGGCATTATATTTGTTAGCAATTATCTTGAAGTGTACGTCATCTATGTTTTCTGGCATTACCTAATTCTAAAAATGTTCCTATGTGTAAACACCCTTTAAGGAATAACATGGTTATTTTCTCATAACGTTCCCTCCTGCCTTTTGCTTATTGATTAATTTCTTCATATTATTTTCATTATTTGCATTATGTTTCTACATTTATCTATAATCTATAAAGCATTTGCTTTGCTGTTTTCATGAAAGGTCACCTATCCCTCAACACCTCAAGTGGAACAGTTACAGGGACATGACCTCTTAGTTGTTTCCCTGAACCACTTGTGGCTTGAGGACCAAAAGTGTTCGCCTCGGCCCGAGGTGCTAGAAGGGAGCCAAGAGGGCTTTAGGAGCCCACGCCTTATACATTCTCAGAGAGACAATGCATCTAGGAACTAATGAACCACTCTGTACTTTAACCAACTAGGTTCAATCATCATCTGGAATGCCTCCTGGGGGCCAAGTGGGCCTAGGGGTTGGAGTAACTTGTGCCCATAGATACACTCCTTTGTTGTCGGAGTGGGGCTTTTAAATCCATTTATTCCTCCTTTGCTGGCAAATGTATGAGGCTATCCTTCCTTTAGGTAGAGGAGTCTTAATAAGGGGTGGCAAGGGCTAAATGTAGGGCCGCACAATTTCCTTGCAGAACCTTATTTTCTTTCCCCAATAGTTCTTTTCCCAGGGGGCCTGTCGAGGGCAATTCCCCAACAGACAACTCCCCAGGTACTTTTATTAAGGCCAAATTACACAAAAGCAGGAGTACAAGAAGCTTCACTGTCGGTTGGCCGCCCTGTAGTCCCGATCCGTCCACCACCCGGGCCCTGCCATCAGGCTGGTTGGATAGGTAGGCTTCTGGCACGGCCCCCGGGGGACGTTAGGCAATACTTGGAGACACCTTTGATTAACACAACTCAGGACGAGATACAGATGGCATCTCATGGGTAGAGGCCAGGAATGCTGCTAAACATCTTTCAGTGCAGAGGACAAGCCCCACAGCAAAGAATTATCTGGTCCAAAATGTCAGTGGTGCCAAGGCTGAGATCCTCCGCTTTAGAATAAGCACAGAGAATGAGGAAGCTGGCCCCCAGGCTTGTCAATCTCATGCATTGTTACTCACGGTTTGGGGAATTCTTCTAAACCAGGGGCAAAGATAGGGTTGGGACCTCACTGGTGAGCTACCATTTTCCTTCTCTTTCACTCTGCTCCACACCTCGAGATAATCAAGAGCTTAACTGCTCCAATTTGCTTGACAATTAACAAACACTTTCTCGCCATTATACATTCATCTTCACGATTCTGGGAGGTTGTGGGGACAGGTACTAAAATTGCCACATGCAAATTGGAACACTGAAGCTTGGAACAGCTTTGAGACCCGCTAAAGGGAGGAAGCAGGTCAGTGGAAGTAGTCCCTGGGCTCTGGCAACAGCAGAGAGCCTTGTCTGTAGAAATGTAAGAAATAATAATAAAACCAACTAAAATTTTCTCTGCTTTTTATTACCATTCTAAACAATGTCAGGAAGGAAACACTTTTTCCAATGAGACAGACCTCTTACCAGCCCTCCTACCTTGGTCCATCACTGCTTTAGGAGGGTAAGTATGTCAACCCTAAATGAAACTGGAGAGGCATTAGGAATGCATTGATGTAGGACCAAATCTCACATCTCAAGTCTCTACACACAAGCTCCTGCACTATTCCAGTCTAAAGCTTATAACTGAAGTATTATGCTATTTTAGGGAAAGAAGTAGGTCCTTAAAATCCAATAGGTTGGGCAGATTACATATTAATAGTGGTACATCGGGTCCAATTGAGTCAACCAATCTTTTTTACTCCAATCAGTGATACCGAAATCTCTTCCTGACTTTCTGTTGGCTTTGCCACAGCTGGGGACGACTGGCTGGGAAACATTACAGGTCTTCTGTTTTGTCACAGGTAAAATAGTGTGTTATAACTATGATCACAGGTCCCTGTGCTGTGCCTTTCATGTCCCTGATCATTGCTTTTTCACATTCCACATTTCACCAAGCTCTCTAGGCCAAGTGTTCTCACTTCTGTGCATTTTACAAACTTCCACCAGACCCCATTGTCCTATGTTGACTCCCCTTGTGATGAGAAGGAGAAATGGCAGTTGGTAGTCTCAGAGACAACCTCTGACCTTTTCACGAAGGGACAGAAGGCTAGCGGCTGGATTCAGGCTGTGCGTTTGGTGCAGCTCTAAGAGATATTCCCCATGGCTGTGTCAGCAGCCTGCCAAAGTACAACTCGTTGACTAGCATGAAAATATTCCTCAGGGAAAGAGGAAAAATATGACAAGGCAGGAGGATTGATGTGATAGGATTTGATGTGATACAGATTTGGGAAAATGAAATGTGACAATTGCTAATGCTGTGCAGTTCAATGGAAACTGGCACATTGCAGACTCCCAACAGGTATTGAAGTGTAAAAAAAGTGTTCAGTTGTGTTGATTACACTATGATTAACTCCATCTAACTAGGAGAGCATTTACAACAGTGTCTTATGGGTCAAGTTGTTTAGATCTTGCCATTTCCAGAATGTCTTCAGGGGCACCTGGGTGGCTCAGTTGGTTAAGCACTGAACTCAGTTGTTCAAGCACAAGTTGACTCTTGAACACGGCTCAGGTTATGATCTCACGGTTCATGGGATCGGGATTTGTCAGGCTCTGTGCTGACAGCCTAGAGCCTGCTTGGGATTTTCTCTCTTTCTCTGAAACGTGTGTGTGTGTGTGTGTGTGTGTGTGTGTGTGTGTGCGCCTCCCCGACCCTCCCTTTCTCCCCCCTCACTCAAAACAAACAAACAAACAAACATGAATAAAATGTCTTCAGCCATGTTACCCGTAACCACACAGATGAACACCAGCTGACTCAGTTGGCATTCTATTTATACGTGTTACCTAAAGTTGTATTTCTTGTTAGTCTTTGAATGGTTAGATTAAAACGTGTGGAGTGAAAAGCACAATGATGCCTGCCTTATACTTTACTTGAGTATAATGCTTCTACCAAAAGCTATTTTGTTATGACACATTAGTGAATTTATTGTTTGCAATCTCAAACTCACTCAGAAAGTCTAGACTTTACACAATGGGATTTGAAGAGTTCATTGAAGATTTTACCCAGCTGAAGGCAAATATCACTAATTTCCTATTTAAGGCATGCTATTTCAAAACATTGTTATTACTGGGTGAGATTTAATGCAGTACTCTGTAACTTGACCCTCTCAAGGTAAACACACATCTCTAAGCTTTTTCAAAACCTTTTTAAGAGTGCTATTAGGAATCAGACAAAATGACCCTACCATTTGGGTTTCAGCTTCCTTGAGTTTATTCAAGTCTCGTAGCTATGGAACAACCTAGAATGCTTTATCTACAGTACGATACGGTATGTCATATTGCTTCCTACACAGATCAAGAATACATACCATTTTGTGCTCATTGTCACCTGCAATCAGCAGAGTCAAAATGACAAGAGTTAGTAGATTTCTCCCCAATGCTAACTCTTTGTCAGTTTGTCTCAGTGACTCTTCTGTTGGGGTATTTCCCCAGAGATGGGAGATTTTAACTGTGATTTCAAGCCATTGGGTTGTGAATTAAATATTTGCAGAGAAATGCAGAGAAATAGAATTCTATTCATTAGAATAGAAAGACTCTTCATTGCTGTGTACTTGACCAAGAAACCTAAATAAGCATGTGTCTGCCATTGGCTTTCCTGTAGCACTCAGAACACTGAACAGCTCTTGATAGAAGGAACACATGGTCAGGTAGGTTCCAAACCTTGATCTTTTCCTTGGCTGGCCAAGTGACAGACAGTAGTCACTTGGGTCTTTAAAATATGCCAAAGTACAACAGAGATTGTGGTATGAATATCTCTTTATCTTTTTTCAGCTAGCTAGAAAATTTCTGTATATGTCATTATCTTGTGTTGTTTTTTTCCCCCTCATTTTTAAACATTATATAAACTAGAATGGAGAGTTTGGTTTATGTTTTCCCCCTACAAGTTCTGTGATTTATTTGGAGATTCACAAAATGTATTTATTTCAGTTAAACGTTATTTTTGATAGTGCCTGAGTGGCTCAGTCAGTTGGGCATCTGACTTCGGCTCAGGTCATGATCTTACGGTTTGTGAGTTTGAGCCCCACCTTGGGCTCTGTGCTGACAGCTCAGAGCCTGGAGCCTGCCTCAGATTCTGTGTCTCCCTCTGTCTGCCCCTCCCCCATTCATATTCTGTCTCTCTCTCTGAAAAACAAATAAAACATTACAAAAAAAATTAATTTATTTTTAGTACAAATTAAACACACAAATATACAGCATTATTTTGTTGTTTTTATATAACAAATGCCACTGATTTAAGGCCTCCGGCTTTAAAAGTCTTTGTTAATGAATAATATTAGAAAAGGAATGTACCTAATTTATATTTTGGTCTGAGAGGTAAGATTACTATATTAGAATTGTAAGGCATAGATTCTCAATAGAGGGTTGAGTGAAGTAATGCAATTTTTTCTCTTTCAAGACAATAATTAATTCTACAAAGTACCAAATGTGCTGACTTTGAATTTTTTGTAACGCCTTTTAATTTATTCAACAAATGCTCTTCAAATACTAGTTAAAGACCATTGTAGATGCGTAGGATACCAGTGAATAAATAAAATCACTGCTATCCTAAAGTTGAAATTCTAGTGAAAAGAAGCAAACAACAAACAAGTTGAAAGAAACACACACAGTGAGGATTGACAAGAGAAAAAGAAAGCAATGTAAACAAGATAGGGCATGTGAGGGATGACAGGAGGGGTATATTTTATAAAGGGTGATTCTGAAAGACTAAGCAGGAGATATTTGAGCAGAGACATGAAGAACATGGAGTAGGGTGGGTCTTGTGGGTATGAGTGGAAGAGCATTCAGAGTAATGCTATATATAAAGGAAATAGCAAATACAAAGGCCCATAGAGAAGTATTAAAATGATACAATAGTCAGAAGAGAGCCACCCATCTTAGCTCAGGCTACTATAATAAAACATCACAGACTATGTGGTTTAAACTACAGATATTTATTTCTCAGAGTTCTTGAGGCTGGAATTCCAAAACCAGGGTGCCAGCATGGTCAGTTTCTGGTGAGACCTCTCTTCCTGGCTGGCAGATGGCTACCTTTTCATGGTGTTCTCCCATGACCTTTCCTCAGTACGAGTGCATGGAGCATGTTCTCAGGTCTCTTCCTCCTCTTTGAAGGACACCAATCCCATCCTGAGGGGATGTGCTCACCTAAACCCCATTACCTTCCAAAGGCTTCATCTCCAAGTCACATAACACTGGAAATTAGGGCTTCAACATATTAACTGGAGGAGGCATGAACATCCAGTCCATATACCACCTACAATGACCATTCATCAAATGCTTGACCTCTCTTTCCTACCACATTAATGACACATGGTTTTCTCCCTTCTGATCATGAACTTCTATGTTACATCTCAGACAGCTGACAGAAAATACTTTCTTATGTAAGTTTTATTTGCTGGTCCTTGCTGTTGAAGCTGTATGGAACTATATAAACTGAGAATGTTATCTTCTCTCTAATACCTGTGTTATTTTCACATCAGCTAACATCTCAGAGTGAGGAACCAAGACCTGAGGTTTAAGGATAGATGTAGACTGGATTGATTTGTGAAGAATAAATGGAGTTATCCTTTTCACATAGGCTGAAAGGCAGGTAAGATACATGGAGATTAAATTATCCATTAGGACACAAAGAGTCTTAATTACAAATACATGTTTCATTCTTGTCATTGACCTGTGTCATATCCTTATGAAGTCATGAGTTGAGTTAAAAACAACTTTAGGTGTTATTTAGAAGAAATTTCTCAGATAGGCAGGCTCAGTAAACATTACAACTGCCAACCTACTTCCCAAGTAGGCCATCTAGTTAGTGAGTGCTCAGAGAAGTGCTGTCTTAACAGTAGTTGTTACAAGTAGAGCCTAACTAAGGTTGTATATTCTAGGCTGGGCAGTTGTATATCCCTCTGTTGAGTCACTGAGCCTACCATCACCTACACACCTCTGATGTGTTTCAGATTCTCTTCTCTATGAGTATCCCAACAGGTACTTGTGAAGAGTGAACTTGGACCCAGGGCCAGGACTTCATTTTTATTCTCTGTGAATCTCATTGTATCTAACCTATCACTCCAACTTCTTAGAATCTTTTTAGATCTAGATTCTATCATTCAATATACTTACCAAGACTCTTAGCCTCATGATATCTTCAATTTGCTTAATTTCTCATGTTCACTAGGAAAAGTGTTAAAGTGGATTGGATACAAGATGGAAATTTATGTCTGGCTACTATCAGCCCTGCTCACGTTGATACAGATTCAAGATCTTTAGATGAGATCATGCAAGCTATTGTTCACTTCCAGCAAGTAAATTCCCTAGTCACAGGTCTCATGTGCTGTACTTCATATGCCTCATGGATGCCTTCATATGCCACAGTCTGGCAATCCTCTTGAAAGAAATTAGGAGCGCCTGAAGTAATTTCTTCTGTTGTACATTTCTAGGTTTTATGGATATTGACAGTTTTCATTTATTCACAAACCATACCTTTCGATAATCAATTCTAGATTTTTTGCTCAGACCATACAATGACATAACTAGCATATAGTTAAAGGATCCATTTTTTCTTATTTTGAAATGTAGAACTGTCTTGATTTTCCAGTGTTACTATTGATTTCCACAGATCTACAAAGACCAGGGATGGTGTGTGAGTTGTTTTTCCGATAAAACAGAAAACTATTAATAGTTAAACACTAGTATTTGTTGGAATTCATTTTGTTCCCCAGGTGACCTTCAAAATTTAACAATAGGAAACTAGAAATCTTGTCATTAAAATAGTAAATGAAACTTAACATAATATTGTCACTTGCCATTTAATGGTATTAGAATTTTTCAGGGAAGTCCTAGAGTTTGTTCAAGCAATTGTTTTAAGAAAAAATTAAAGTAGTAGGGCCTTGGCTTTCTATGGCCCTGATTTTTTTAGACTTCCTTTTGAACAGTGAGTGTGATTGGTCATTTTCTAGAGGGCAGTCATAACTTTTTAACATAAATTTTTTGGAATTGGGACTATAATTCAACACCCTCTTTATTATTTTTTAATGTTTATTTATTTATTTTGAGAGAGAGAGAGTGAGCAGGGGAGGGGCAGAGAGAGGGAGAGAGAGAATCCCAAGCGAGCTCCATGCTGTCAGTGCAGAGTCCAATGCGGGGCTCAAAACCACGAACCCTGAGATCATGACCTGAGCTGAAACCAAGAGTTGGATGCTTAACTGACTTAGTCACCCAGAGGCTCCATCCCTTCATTTTAATAGAAGATGAAAAATCAGAAGATAAGGCTTTATTGTACACATCGAGGAAATTAAGATAGAGAAATATTATAAAATTGGTTATAGGGCTACAATTTACGTAATTCCTACCTTAGCCTCAATAAAATGATTTTTCAAGACACCCAGCAGTGAAATTGATTTTGCAAACTACCATTTACAGGTACTAGATATTCTTTTTGTAAACCAAGAGTGTGTAATTCAGGTTTAGAGATAAAACATATGTAGTAATAAATATGACAGAACTCAGAACATGGCCATTATTATTATAATACAATTATAAGACCATTATCAGGAAAACTCAGAGAATTTTTCAATATAGTTGGGACATTGTAGAGGGATTTGTGGAGCAGGTGGCATGATGTGAGGCTTGAAACATTGTGGTTGTTGAAGGTAAGAACTTTTTGGTGGAAGGAAACATGGTAATGAGAAAGTGCCATGTCCTGGCAGGGGTGAGGTAGAAGAAATCAAAGAAAAATAATCTTAGCAGGCAATTAGCATACAATAGATGCTCCATAAGTACCTGTTAGCATTTTAATGACTACACGGATGGATGAGATGGTTGGTTAAGGCAGTTTCTGTGTATTGTATGTCAAAAGAAATTTAGAGTTTGTGCTTTAAGGTGCGGGAACCGCTGATGGCTTTTGATCAAGGGAACAGCAGGAACAGTGCTTTGAGCACCCAAAGCATTGGAAAGCCATTTTAAAGATACACTTTATGCTTACTTCTCATAGATTTTCTTAGCACTTTAAATCTTCCTGTGATACTGTTTATGAAAATTATTATGTGAATAGGCAACCTTTGACAATAGGTGTTGATAGAGAGCATATTAAGTCACCAGACAATCCGAAGTCTTAGACAAAAGCCTTTTTAAGCAAAGGTAGAAGAGAGACGAGCAGTGAACATAGAATAAGCCCCAAAGAGATGTATTTTATTTTCCAGACTCCAGGGACTGAAATGGTTCCAAAGAATTTAATTGGCATAGTCTTGCCTTTCATTCTAGGTACTGGTTCATATTTCACTCAGATTTATCTCTGTCAAAAATAGTTTCATCCAAGGACACTTTGTCACCCTACCTTGACTAAAGAAGTAGATTTTCCCCTGAGCTGCTGGTGCCATAGTCTGTGCAAAAAGAACCATTCACATCACCCCTATTTTGGTATTAGGTGAAGAGACATGAGATTTCCCTGGCAGTTGGGAAATCCTTTTCCCCATTAGGATTTTATTAGGTTATTTAGCAGCCACTAAGTTTAGCCCAAAAGAAGAGGTGGAAGCAGCCTCTGAAAGTTCTAGGCTGATCCTTCCACTTATCTAAATTCCATTTCTGCTTCTACAGAAAAGAGCCAGATAATAAATCTGATCCTCTCTCCTCCACGGTGATAGCTCCCACCCAAGGGAATTTATTCTAAGACCAAATAGGATGGGATCTTGAGGATTGGGAAGTGTCTTAGACATCATCGAGTCCTTCCTCTCAAGTTTACAGCCGAGTAAAAGATTAAATTATTTCCCTGAAAGTAACGCACGTAGAAAGGTCTCTTGTAAAATTAAAATAAGTCAGACAAATTTTTCACTAAATGAAGAACACCTGCCTCACAGCCTAGGGATCAGAGGTTTGGCAGGGTGTCGAACACCTTGAGATAAACAAGCCGAGTCCAACCAGGAGCAGTCTGCATATAAGGATGTGCCATTGATGCCATTTCCACTGACCATTGACTGTGCACTGATGCCATGATGGTCCTTAGCCACCGCGATCACTCTCTGACTCACCACCACGGTCTCTACTCCACCCTGCCTCCCAGTATACTGGGCCTGTGCTTCATTCCCTCCGTATTCAGAATTCTATGTGAGAGTATCCAACTGGCCACCATAGCTCATATGCGATGACTTAGTGGCGAGGGCAGGGAGAAGGGGACAGGGAGGTGGGTGGAGTGGTGAGAAGGTGAGTCCCTTCCCCTCACCTATCTTGAGATTCTCTTCAAATTTGGAGTAGTTACAACAACAAGGACACAGTGAAGCTCTGTAGACTTCTGCAAGTACCTCTGTTTTGCACTAGACATGGAAAGTAGTCACGGGGCGTGGGAAGGGCGTGCCCGGGCAGCCTGAACCAAGACTGGCTCAGAAGTGCAGCCCTGACAGGAACGGTGCTTTCGTGACTATTGTCACTGTTATTGTTTTTCTCATTCAGAAGCAACCAGACACCTGTTAAGCCTATAAGCTAGAGTTTCTCAAAGCGTGTTAGAAGATACTGCCTGCATAAGAATCATCTGCATACTTATTAAAGCAAATACCTTATCCCAACCTAGAACTATAGAATAAAAATCTGTGGGGTCTAAATACTGAATTTTGAGAACCATTGATTTACTCAGGGCCCAATATCTATTTGTTGGTAAGGTGTTACATCCTTTCACTAACTCCTCTGACTTGTCAATCACATAGAGAACTAGAAAGTTCTGTAACTAGTTCCAGAAATGGGGGAAAGTTTTAGCTTTGGATTCCTGGGTGCCAAGTCCCTGTGATTAGTTACTGTCTTTGTAATTACTATCTCCTTATAGCAACTATGTCTTTCTGCTTTGCAAGGACAGAAAAACTTAAAATATAAAGTATATTAAGTTCTCACTATGCACTCATCATACATCTGTGCAGAAGAAATTTCTATGCCAAAAGTCACACGTGCATGCCAACTTGGCTCTTAAGAGTTTATTATGTTATTTAGCTGTCACGACTTTAGATTTGCAAAGTATGGTCCCCAGGCAAGCATCAGCAGCATCCCCTGATGTGATGTAAATTCTCCCCAGACTTCTATTTCAGCTAGCTTTCTAAGTGATTCTGACGCACACCAAAGTTTGAGAGTGGCTCCTCTAAGCTTCCTTATCCATGCTATAAAAATAATAATTTATATGTCATTGTTATCCTTTAATAATAATATCCTACATTATTTTCTATTGTTGTAAAACTAAGCTAATGTGCAAAAAATCACTTTGCCTAAAGAAAGGATTTGATACACAAGAAAAGTATCCAAGAGTCTATATTTAATTTTTTGATGTTGCTCCAAGGTTCTAATCGCTTGATTTTCAGTGAATCCATAGGTGGCCTATATAAGCAGTCACGTTAGAAGTCACATGTAAAGGTTATGAAGGGATCCGGATGTTGTAAAGCTGTAGCACTTGACAAGAAAAATGAGGTTTTTTTTTTTATTTCCCATTTTTAAAATGAGGACCAGCCTGTCCATTTTTCTACTGTCATTTAAAGCCATTTCAAGACTTCTTCACAGATGACTTCAACATGGCATTGACAAGGCTTAGTGGGTCTTTCAATTTCTTAATCCCAGGGTTTCTTAGGGCTAAATACCATAATCTCTACCTCTTTATCTATTTCACCCAGATAAAAATCCCTGATTCTGGACTTGCATTCGATTTTCAAAATGCCTCATTTTGTGACTCAAATTCATGGCAAGTGACATTTCCAAGAGTGAGGACTGAGATTGAAATACGTGTCAACCCCACTAGAGGGTGACCTTTATCTAAGGCAGGGCGCAGATAAATGCAGGGTGTCCTCAGCAGCTTCCTCAGCATTAGATTTGTGCTGCTGTTTATTCAAAGTGAGAGAGAGGCCCAAGGCACCACTTCAGGCTGACTCAGACCTGAATAGCTGCCCATTTCTAAACAACCCAGTAGTTTGCTGGGAACATTTAGAACTGAGCCATTGCTTACATTCGGTTTGGATCGCAGGGCAAATTCTTTACTCATAAATGCATGCCTCAATTTTAAAATTCTTATCTGTTTTAATTCTGCTTCTCAAATACCCTCTCTTCCCCACCCTCAGAAAAAAACAAAAACAAAAACATAAATGAACATATGAGAAAAGACAACCATGTCTTTGTTTTTTAGAAACAAAATAGAACAAAAGAGGCCGGAGGATTTTGTTAAGTTCCATGTAGCAATTTAAAAATGAGACCAGTATTTTCTCTAGCTACCAAAGAACAAGGAAAGGCACAATCAGAATGTTCAGGCCATGATCAAGGAGTGCAGTTCAGATCCAACCCTCAGAGGTTAATATTGAACACCAGATTTAGGTTCCCTTCCACAGTTTAGATTTAGGAAGTAATATATTTGCAAATGTTATACTAGTAACTCTGCTAAAAAATCTCTCAATTAGACACCAGAGTTCAATGTGATTTTAAAAACCATCTTAATAAATATCTCTTTGTAGCATGTAAAATTAACTCAAAACTTTCAACACTGTGAATTCAAATGATATTTATGTATTCTGGATGCTTGATTTACTAACGTGATTTTTTTCTACCTTGATTTTTAATAATTTTAACAGGAAAAAAAAGCTTGGCATGGGATAGTGCCAACTGAATTAAAACACGTCGGTTGTACTCTTTTCCTCTTTTTTCAGATTATTGTAAAGAATGTTTCTAGAACACTGGATAGCTGTTTTACCAACAAGAAAATCAATTAACCTCATGTAAAAGAAGACCACAGTAATTAGCCAGGGCTTTTAGATACAAATGGTTTTCATTTTTATCCACCTCTATAAACCAGAAAAAACACTGTCGTATGAAATGCATAACTACTAAAATACGAAGAAAGTTTTTCTGTGGCATGAGTTAGTCTCAATTAATTCTTAACTTTCATCTAAGGTCACAAGGAGTGATTGCCTTTGGAAAGAAGGTAGTCTTTCTTTGAAGGATGGGTGGTTTTATCATTATTATATTCTTCAGGGAACAGATCACAGCCTGAATTGAAACCTTTATTCCAGAAAAATAAGCCTGCTGTACTTTCATACTAAAATAGTATCCAGGTACAATTGCGTGTGTTTTCATACAGAATGGGTGTGAACTATTCCAATAACTTTTACAATTCTCTCCAGTTAATGCATTCTTTAACCTGTGAACATTTACTGCTATTTCTAAGATCAGGTATTTTTCCATTAATTAAACAACTTCCATTTTCAAACAATAGAAAACACTCCTGACAGCTTTGTGGGGTTATGCATAAGTGTACAGTCTTGCAACTGCGCCAGCTTACGGATGATGGGGAGTTAAACTCTCCTTTGCAAATTAGAATTGGAAAAGGAACATGTCATTGAATCACTTCATGTTGGTCGCCTCAAACATTCTTTCCAATGGTGAACTGTGGCTGAACTGTATGACTAACACACACCCCTGTCTGTTGTCCCCTGCTAAGATCTGACGTTTCCTGTGCACACGGAGAGCAACCAATCAGAGAGGGTCTTCAATTCTCTCCCCACTTGAAGATGAGATTGCCCCAACTTTTTCTGAACTCCTGGAAAGTTTAGGGGTTCATTTATTTATTTTCAGCCAACTGTTTGGACTCTTCCTTTTTAAGGTGAAGTTTAAGGGGCTGGCAGGCATACAGAAAGCTACTGGAAGAGACTATGTGAGGGTAAGCAGGGTGGATGGATAGTGTAGGTGATTATCTCGTTTAGTTTTTGCCTCATTCATCATTGTGAGAAAATGTAGAAATGACAGCTTTTCTTTTTTTTAAATTTTTTAACATTTATTCATTTTTGAAAGGCAGAGAGAGACAGAGCGTGAATGGGGGAGGGGCAGAGAGAGAGGGAGACACAGAAACAGAAGTAGGCTCCAGGCTCCGAGCTGTCAGCACAGAGCCCGACTCGGGGCTCCAACTCAGGGACCGCGAGACCATGACCTGAGCCGGAGTCGGCTGCCCAACCGACTGAGCCACCCAGGCGCCCCAGAAATGACAGCTTTTCCAAATATTTACTGAAATGTCTCCTCTGCATTCTTTTTTTAAAATTTTTTTTTAAGTTTTATTTATTTATTTTTGAGAGAGAGACAGAGAGAGTGAGTGGGGGAGGGGCAGAGAGAGAGGGAGAGAGAGAGAATCCCAAGCAGGCTCTGCGCTGTCAGCACAGAGCCCGCTGCGGGGCTCAAACTCACACACCGTGAGATCACCACCTGAGCGGAAACCCAGAGTCGGACTTTTAACCGACTGAGCCACCCAGGCACCCCTCCTCTGCATTCTTTATGGACAAAACTCAGAAATAATTTCAACCATTTCTGCTTCCAGGCATTTTTATGATTTCTGTAAGTAGTGATGTTTCTGTGGTATTTGTGTAGGTTTATATGTATATACTTAGACATTCATTTTTCCAGGTTTTCTTCCAACAGTGCTGATGTGGCGTATCCATCTTCCTGTCTATATACTTTACCTTCACGTCCATTTGTCTGGGCAAGTGCATCCCACTGCATATCTTAAGTCTACTTTATAGTTCAGTGAGGAGAACTAGTTACTGATTTTTCACCAGGTGCAAGAGCTATCATCTTCCTCTTTATCATTATTAGTGGCATTTGGGATTGTCAGTTTCTCCATTTATAAAGTGGAAATCATGGGCAATGTCAGATTTTTTTTAAGGCAACTTAATTTTAATCTTTATTAAAGGTGTACTCTATGTGGCTCCAAAGCATTAAAAATGCTAATAATTAGAGGGCAGCAAGAAAGGATACCCTCTGGACAGAACTCTGTTAGAATGCTTGGCAACAAGAAGCCAAGCTTCTTTGACACATGGCTACCATGAGGCAGGGGAGGCGCACATATGTGGTTCTCCTCGGTGTCTCCAGCCATCTGCACTGAAACACTGGCCTCTAGAGAGGTATTTTGTTTTGCAGGTTCAGTGACTTCTCCAAGATCATTCTTAATTAAGAGGCCAGAGTAAGTACAAAGATCTATTTAGTTTCCAAATATTCAAACTTAACCCCTGCACTGTGCTTGGGAATGGGGAGATACACAATGATCACTGGACTGTCATCTGTACTTTTCTCTCCTGATGACTTCAATGCGTCTCATTCAAATTTATTGATCTGTTTCGAACCACTTCTCGACCTCTCAACTGATTGAGTTGTCTTTCTTTGCATGTTTATATTGTCCTTAAAAGTGTACTGACTCTGAGAGCACACTGTCCCTCAGGGACAGGCTCGTGAGAGCTTTGTAACAAGGTGTAGTGATACTTGTTAATTTATTTTCAATTTGCCTCCTCAGAGGGCCTACTGTTTGCTCACCCTTTTTAGTTGTGACAGCAAATTGGACTGAGAGAGCGAATGGAAGAACTGATCTATGAAATGAGACCTAAAAGCTTACGCAGTTCAATCTGGAAAGATAAACGTGGCAAGTGTAGGCTCAAGTGTATAGATTAATGGAGGCAGAGGGATGTACTGATGGAATTTGTGTTGTTGTTTTACTGTATTACCACATAAAAATGAAAATCATTTTTAAAAGAGTTAGGTGAGTTCATGAGTAATGATAAATAACAACTATTAAAGAAACAAGTATCTTGGAGCCTACTGCTAACCTCTTGCCCTGACATTAGTAAGAATAATTGTGTTTTGTAGTATTCTGAAAAAGTCACAAATGTAACTTCCTTTGGCAATTTTGGGGTCATTCTTATGTATTTAACTAATTCACAGACTGGGAATAGAATAGTTTCCTGCCATAGTAAACTTATGAGGCAAACCTTTCACAAACGTTTCTGCCCTCAACCCAGAAGTCTATAATGGCCGTCATGCTTTTATGTTTTAGTGGTGATTTGGGAGTCATTTTGCTTGTTGACTGAGACTTCTTTTAAAAGAAGTACAACTATAAGAAATTAAAGGAACCGCCCCCCACTAAATTCCAGTCCTTTCTCTTCCAATTCCATTTGCTCTGCAACTATTAATAGTTCCTCAACTGCGATTTGTCTTTGTTTTAGGAATGCATTCAGTTTTATCAAGTAATTGGGAATTGAAAACACACACACACACACACACACACAACTTAAGAAAAAAATGAAAAAACACAACATTGTGGAAATGTACTCTATAGATATTAGAATTAATAGTCTATAAAAGGACAGAAAGTACTATGTAAACTTCTGTTACACACGTAAACTTAATTTTGCTCAAGAATACAAAACTGGGATGTCTGACCTTTCGGAAACAGCAAGGAACACACGCCAAATGTCAGCCATTTCCACAAGCAAGAAGCATGCACATTGTGTTTGACACTCCCTCACCCTTCATTACCATGTAGGATCACAGAGTACGGGCTATTTGACCTCCTAAAAACTTCTCAAGCCTGACCTTTTCTGTCTAGCCACTGCCAATAGTCTGTTCTGGCACTGCAGTAGACAAATCAGCATTCTTGTATCCAAAGCGACTCACTTCTTTCCCAGTCTTCACACTTCAGCCAGAGTGGTCTTTTCAAATACCTAACCGACTGCGGCATGCTCTTGCATTAAACTCGTTTGGGGGGAAATCTTCCCCTTGTTTGGGGGAAAGACTAAAACCTTGAACATGACCACCTGCTTCGGCTCATGTCTAGCCTCCACATCATAACTTTCCCTGCTGCCTCCTTCACTATTTTCATTTTATCCCTCAAATGATCTGTCTCTGCTCCTGCCCCAGGGCTGTGCACATGATATTGCCCTTCCCAGGAATATTCTTCACCTCGTTCTAAACCTAGTTAACTCCTGATGATGTTTCAGATTTCAGCTCAGAGTTTAATGTTTTTCCTTACCAACCCAGTCTAGATCAGATTTGTTTGTTGTATGTTCTCAGACAAATCATTCCTTTTCTTGTAAGAACTTATTTTATGATGATATAATCATTAGTGTAAATATCTGTTGTCCACTAGACTGTATACTCCAAAAGAGGGCAGCCTGTATCAATTTTTGCTCACTGTAATGTCTCAAGAGCTAAAAGGTGATTGGCAGGTACTAGAAACTCACTGATTTTTTTTTTTTTATGGATCAATGAATGCATGACTTTTACATATCATTAAGTATAGAATTTTGCAAATTTGTTTCCATGTGGTCAAAGTACTCAGATTTTCAAATGTATTATATCATATCTGAAACAGGAAACTTAGAATTTGTCATGGTAGACTTCTTTCTTTCTTTCTTTCTTTCTTTCTTTCTTTCTTTCTTTCTTTCTTTCTTTCTTTCCATATATAATTCTTTCCATTTCGTAGTGTCATATTCTCAACCAACAACCTGGAAAGTAAGATAATGCAACTCATTAATGCCTATAAAATTTCATGATATTATATGAAAATAATTCAGTGCAAATTTAGACAGAATCGAATCCATAGGAGGCCAGCTTCAGTGGCCTTGGCTTCACCTAGTTAAGAGTTAGCCATAGGTTGACATTTTTCTCTCCTTGGTTGTTCTGCTTCCCTGGAAGGTATTATCTCTCTTCATACTTGTCTGGACTCTGTCCTTGTGTGTTAACCTTTGGAATCATCAAACAAGTTGTTTCAGAATCTGGGAAATCATGCCCAATGTCTTACTAGCTAATAAAGCAAAATCAAGAGAAGATAATCCTCAGGTTTTCATCTTAGTGTGATGTGGGCTTCCTCTGTATTTCACACATTCACTGTTGGTCATTCTTATCAGACCCTGACTTCTTAGTCCAGCAAGGTGATTTATTGGATACTCTGGGAAAAAATTAAGCCCCTTCAAATTACTCCATACTTTTAACATTGTTATTACGAACAAATATTTGCTAAGTAGCAGTATGATATATGTAAAATGTCAAATGGATAGAAATAAGAACATCTTTTCCATTTGTTTGGTTCAAACAAAATATGTGTGAATAATCTTTGAAAGTCCTAGGGCTCAATATAAATTAATGTTATTCAGTAAATACAGCATTTTAGAAGTATTGTAGAACCTGCTTATAGTTCATTCATTTTTCTATGGAAGCTTGCATTTTAAAGGTTGGATAAACTGGTACTTTTGATTGTTTGCTTTCGTTTGATTTTTATTTATACAGGTAAGTGGTTCTGACTAGGTATGTATTACTAGGAAACATCGACAACACATGCACTTAATACCAAATAGAAGTTTAATGGAAAGGTCTAATTTAGAGTTTAGGGGCACCTGGGTGGCTTAGTGGGTTAAGCATCTGACTTCAGCTCTGGTCATGATCTCATGGTTCATGAGTTCAAGCCCCGCATGGGGCTCTCTGCTGACAGCTCAGAGCCTGGAGCCTGTTTTGGATTCTCTCTCTCTCTCTCTCTCTCTCTCTCTCTCACCCTCCCCTGCTAGCACTCTGTCTCTCTCTCTCAAAAATAAATAAACATTTTTAAAAATTAATAAAAAAAGTTTAAATGGGGTTTAAAGAAAGGAAAGTAGAAAAAGAAAAAAGGAAAAAGAAAAAGCTTGCAGGGAGTGTTGAAATTAGTCTAAAGAAAGAAACATGAACAGTCATAGAAATAGTATTAAAATGCAGTTCAAGGAGGTAAGTGGAAGAAAACAAGGACATACTCACTCATAGAATTCGGCAGAATAACAGTCACGGCTAAGTATTTGACGTTTTATACTCAGTCAAGACAGAATGGGCTAGCAAGTACATTCAAAAGTACCTTTTGAAAGAACACAATAAAGAAAGAATAAGCAACTGGACTGGGTTTGCTAGGGCATGACGAGATACTGAATACCTCTATTCTAACTATGTTAACTTAAAAATTAATTATTATTTTTTTTATTGTTTATTTTTTGCAAAGCAAATTTTGCTTGTTTTGGCTAACAAAAATTCTAGTGCAATGATTTGAAAATGTTTGCTACCGTCAGTGGTAATGCCTTTGTCTTGTTGGGTGTAAAAGAGGTGATTATCTTCCGCAGCAGCCTTTGTCCCATTCAGGAATGTCTCTGCTGTACCCCTCCCCCACCCACACCCTCACCATGGCCAGAGGCACCAGACTCTGGGAACACAGGCTTTTGTTGTTGTTTTCCCCTCCAGTTATTTTGGAAGCCCTTAATTGTGTCATCTTATTTCTTAAATGCTAACTCCCTGTATTTCTTTATTCTCTCTCAGGTAAATATGACACCTGACAGGCCCAGAGCAGATACAAGTTCCTTTCCAAACCCAGCACTCCTGAGACATTAGGGACGAGTAATAAATTAAGAATAAAACAAGTGCTAAGGGTGATAATTTTTTTAAATTAATTAATTAATTAATTAATGTACTTTTGAGAGAGAGAAAGAGAGTGCATGTGTTCACAATCTTGGGAGGGGCAGAGGGAGAGAGAGAGAGAGAGAGAGACAGAATCCCAAGCAGGCTTCACATTCAGCGCAAAGCCCCAAGTGGGGCTCAATCCCACAAACCATGAGATCATGACCTGAGCCGAAATCAAGAGTCTGATGATGTTTAACTGACTGAGCCACCCAGGTACCCCAAGGCTGATAATTTTTAAATACTTTATCCAAATTTACTTAATAATCTTTTCCAGTCCTTTCCTGAGGGTCATTCAATTGAAGGAGAACATTTGTTCTGGAACTCTCTTAACTTGGGTTGTGGTCGCCCTAGTTGTTATCAAGTCACATTCCTCTCTTAGATTCCCTTTTAGAACTACACTGGGTTGACCAATGATATAACTAGTGATTTAGAGCCCAGATTATAGAGAGTCAGACAGCTGAGGATCAAACCCTGCTCTGCAGAAACTCTTACCCAGATGCTTAACTTTAATGCCATAGTTTGCTAAAAGGAATAAAATGAGATCATACATGTAAAGCATTTAGCTTTGTGACCAACTTATACTGATAAATTAAAATGTGTTAATTATTACTAAGATGCGTTTTAGTTCTCCTTTAATTATAGATTTACACTCACATTTAACCCAGTCTACAATAGAGCAGTGTTCCCTAGACATCTGTGGTAGACAGCAGTATTTATCTTTTTAATTTTTAATCTTTTGCAGAGAGGTATTTCCATAAAATATAAGAACTTTAAATCACTAAAAAATTATTTTTAAAAATACAAATAAAAGGGCAGGATTTTTAATTTTACATTCAACAAATACTCTTAAATTGCTACAGAAGTTTATAAATGCTTTTGCTCAATTTCTGTACTTGTTTCATTGCAGACAGGGAATAAATAATTTGTAGCCGGGCACAGGTCCCTGAACCAAACTTTAAGTAGTCCTATGATGGAGACTATGTAATATATTCTGTCATTTACCTTTTGAATGAGATGACCCTATTTCTAAAATGTTCTAAAATATTCCCTGACGTTGTCATGATTGGTTTATCTACAACTTCGACTTCACTTGATATTTCTGCTGTAACAAAAGTACCAATCACTAACTGAATCTGTAAAATCCTTAAAATGGAGGATGAGGCAATGCTGATAATCTGACATTGAGACGCCACGAATCTCTGCTTTGATGAAGCCTGTATTTGTCAGACCAAGAAGCTTGCATATCACTGTGTGCATATGTTATCTGTTGACATCATTCACTTAGTTCGTCCAGAAAAGATTTTAAAACTCGTAGCAGCACTTTTTCTGGATTTGCTTACATATATTCAGTGTGATTCCCTTCACATAATGCACTGTCGGTTTTACATTTCTCTTTTAGCAAAGTTCAGTACAGTTAGCATATGACCCTACATATGTTGGAGAAGTATACCGTTGGGAAGCTGATGTGTGATAAAACACCAGAACACATTTGATCTGAGAGCTCAGTTTTTACTCACAACATCATCCACTATGACACCCTCATCCAATTCCAGCCCTTTCCTCGGGAATTTATGACAGCCATGGACTGTTTTTCTGGGGGGATGGTTGGCAACAGATGACAGCCAACCCAATTTCTGTTTTGTTCAATGTTTCTTTAACTGATCAATGGGGAGAAATGTTGTATACAGGTTGGGTGAAGGGGAGAAGGGATTCATTTTGAGTACCCGTATGTTTTCTTGTTTCTTTTTTTTTTTTTTACACTCTCTTAAGAATTTGCTTTCTTTCCCTCTGTACAATAACATAGAGAGATGAGTCACCTCTGTCAGTATAATAGCATGTATCACTCATTACTGTTTTTCATCTATATTTTCTTTTGCATGCAGGTATAGATATAAAGATCAGCAGATAAGATACATATTTTCTGTGTTTTAGCTAAAGGATAAAGTAATTATCTGTATCAGTTATCAATCGCCTTTATGACACCACGTACAACCACAAGAGCTGATGTGGCACGTAATTGTTAAGTGCATACAGCTTGTACACGTGGGGGTCAGGTGGAGCTTGGCTAAGCAACTCTGTAGATCTCGGGCAGGACTTGACTGTGTGTCTGGGAATGGGCCAGCCTAGGTTGGAACAGCTGGCTCTACTCCACCGGTGTCTCTCCTCAAGCAGGCTAGCCAGGCATGCTATCATGACTGTGCAGGAGGAGGAGAGACTGTGCAGGAGGTCATCAGACCTCTACTTTCTTCACCTTGACTCACGGTGGGAGGACGTGTCAAATTACGTGCTAAGAGCATTGTTCAGGGGAGGGTGAAGCATTTGGGCCATTTTGGCAATTGATTGCATACCTAAAAGAAGAGACATTTTCAGCTAAATGCTATGATAAATGAGTAGGAATAGTTAGATGTATTTATCTTGATGAAAATAAATGTATTTGGGCAAGTTACTAAACTCTCCATGATCAATATCTTCCATTCTAAAATGGAGATAATAGCACCAATCCTGTAGAATGATAGTGAAGATTAAAATCATTGATTATGTAAAGTGCTTAACACAGTGCCTGATGCAGAGTATACATAATTTAAGTAAGAGTAAAAGTTGTTAACATTAGTATTATTATCATCATTATTGTGGTAAAGATTTCACTGTTGAGCACTGAAAAATGTGTGAGGATGGTGTACAGTTGGATCTGCAGTTTCTTAAGCATATTTATTTTGTAATTTTTTTTGCTAATATTTATAGCACTGATACCATCTGTTCATGTTACAAGCATTATTATTTTAGGGATTTATCCATGTCTATATTCTAGAGAAAACAGATTTAACATTCTAGAACCAGTTGGCATATATTTTTATTTAATCTTAAACTTTACTTTCTTATTTGTTTCCATTTTCTTGCTTCAATAAATGTTATACTAATGTTAAGAAATGGTAGTAAGCTTATGAATAATACCAGTTTGATATTTCCTAAAATTTTCTGATCATTTATTAATTTACTAATGGTAATAGGAACATATTCCAATATTTACCAAGCTCTAATAGTCATACAGATCATCTGGAGTCTTGTTAAAATGCAAATTCTGACTTGGTAGATCTGCAGTGGAGCCCAGGATTTGGCATCTCTGACAAGTTCCCAGGTGAAGAAGTTGCTATTTTGTCCCTGAATAGCAAGCAGATATATATATTCTCCTATGGATAGTTAAAGATTTTATATATGTATATATATAACATGCGTGAACATACATAAAAGTACATAGTTGTATAAATAAATAAATTAACTAAATCAATTATTTAGTATAATAAATTACATTCTTGCCACAGTTCCAAACAAATATATCAATAAGTCATAAAAAGAAAATATTTATTCAATATAATAAGTTAAAAATATATGTAATAAATAAATCAATATGTCTAAAGATAAATCTGTGTTTATATAATAACATCTCTAAATGTCAAATAGTGTCTTTCCTGGCAAAAGAAAGAAGAAAGACAGAAAGAAAGAAAGGGTCTTCATTTGCAATTTTTTTCTCTAGAAACTACTTCAGGAAGAGCTTTTGGATGTATAAATATGAGTACCGGAGAGCCTGCTTTGTTGGGAACAATATACTTCAAACCCCTGGGTCTTACAATCAAATAAAAGCTGTCTCCTAAACACAAATGTAATTATGCTTTATTCTGAAGTACATGCACAAACAATTGAATATTTTTTTTTCTTCCTGTGGGTATTAGTCATGGTCTAATATTATGAATATTTGATTATGTAGAGTTTCAGATAACTACATTAGTCACCTCAGTTGTCTGTTTTTGAGTGTTAACTACAAGTTCTGTCTTGTCCCCAGATTCACAACTGTAAACTCTTCTAAAAGGTCAGAATATTCTTTCCTTAAATGTAGTCTTCAGGGTACCCACAATTTCTTTTTAAAGAGCTGAGTAGCATCAGAACAGTATCATTAATGCAAACCATGGATTTTGAAACCATAGAAGGTGAAGGAGAACAGGTAGATCTCTACTGATCTCAGGATAAATTCTAGTATGTGATATCTCTGAGGAGTAGAAAAGGAAGAAAAAAACCCCTGAGAATTCAGGTCATGTGGATCTTTGGGATTCCTGTATGTAGAAATGTCTATTGTACTGAAAGCTGTGAAGAATAATTAAGTCACTACTTCCCTGGCCATAGTAACAGTGAACATTGGAGTTCTATATATTATATAATTACCCATATAAATATAAATATGCCTATAGTTTACAGCTCAATGTACACTTTACCAATTATTTTGCACTTCTATTATCTTATTTGAGGTTTGCAAGAAACCTTTATGATTTGTTACTGTTCTCCGAGGAAGAACTTGGAGTCTGGCTCCCTCCTTCTCTGTTTAAGTCTGGGGAGAAACACTCCAAAGTTCAGGGTCAGGGTCATTACTGAGATATTGATGAGAGAAGACTGGGCTTTTTGATGACTCTGAAAATATAGAAGTTAACATAATATTAACAGGTATTATTTATTGTGCATTGATCATGTGCTATTTGCTAGTGTCTATCTAATATCATTTCTCTACCCTCTCTTTTTAATCTATTTTAGATTTGCCTTATCTTGTAATAGATGCTGTACATTTATCTGGAATGCCTGTTTATATATTTTCCTTTGAAACAGCAGAGGTGATGGTGATGCTGGTGGTAGGCAAACCTGTAGATATTAACCGAATGCAAATTTGCGTTTCTCCTAGTTAATGCAGCGACTGAAGGAATTTGTGAGCTAACTACTTGCGTCTCCTAACCAGAAACCCAAGCTCACAACACACCGTATGGGCTTTTCCAGGGACAAACTCATGAAACTGATGGAAATTGTTTACACTTGTATATGTGAAAATAGGTAGAATCCAAGTTCAATTTGGTTAGCTCCTTAGTAATTTGAATTTTAATGAACAACCCCTCCATATTTATCTAGGTTGGGAAGTCCTTAGATCAGAGTTGGTAAAACTTTTTGGCAAATCACCATACAGTAAACATTGTAGGCTTCGCGGTCTATACAATCTGTCTCAACAATTGACTCCTGAACTTCGGAATGTGGGCTACAAGAAGAGATGGTAGCTGCATTTGTCCCTTGGGCTATAGCTTGCTGGACCACTGACTTAGAGCCTCATGGTCACTTTCAGCACTTTGGTTATGGTTTTCCTTAATTATCTGGGTTCGTAGCTCTTCATTAGTTATGAAATACAGAACATGGGCCTTCCCTTCCCTCCACCCTCTTCTTTCATCCAGAACCCAGAAGCCTCCCTTAGTATATGCAAATGGCTTATCAGGGTATTTTCCTAAACAAAGGCATTTCCCTGAGAAGAGGGATTCTGCCCCTACTGTTAAGATAATAAGTGCACCACAGATGGTGCTTTCAATTCAGAACAACCACAGCATAAAAGGAGATAGGAAGTTTTTGTCTAATTGTTCTGTTTTTCTATTCTATGAGTTGACGATTTAGTTTGGCAATGATACAAATTAATATTTAAGCCTCTGCTGGAACTCAACCATTGTTGATGTTGTTATGGTATTGGTGGTTCTAAATATAGGCAAGCAAGATGAGAAAAAGACACATCAAACTCCTTATCTGTTTCATTTTGGCAGTTTCGGAGAGTTCCTATTTAAGCTTACATCTAAATAAGCATTCTCATTTTATCACTGCCGGTTTTAGAGCAGTTAGTTCACTGGCACAATCATCGTATTACTCAAACGTATAAAAACCATACGATAGGTTAGGGCTGTGCTGCTAAGCCACCTGGGCTCCCTTCTTCATTTAGTGTTTCTGCTCCTCTACATTGGAGGTCTCAAACTACAGGCTCATGGGCCCATCTCTGACCCTGGGTCTATCTGATACTGAAAAACAAAAACAAGAATTAAGAAATAGTTGCTACTATTAAAAGGAAATTGTATCTAGAAACCTGATGTCTTATTTGCTTTGGAAAACTGGGCTTACTAAAGCTCTAAGGTTTCTATTTTCACATGAGAACCGTGTGAGGAACAGCTGTTCTTTTTTATCATTCTTTCCACCACTGTGTCTCTTCAGCACTGAGCCTGATTTGGGGAACATTTAGCCTCATAATGGTGCCAGGGTTCCAACAGCCAGCTTCACTCTTGTGTCTACCTGGTCAGTAGAGGCACTGAGTTTGTGACCCCTGCTGGCTACATGTCCCCTAGGGATCTCATCAGCAGCAATGTCCACCTGTGGGACTATTCACTCCATCTGTCCTCCTAAAGCATGTTGTGGGACTCAGACACAACACTGTGGCCATGTTAATTGCATAGTTGTTATCAAGAGCAGGTATGTTTATGGGTTATGTTTTATTCATTTGGTCAATGCCAGTTTTCCCTTGCAAGGAAATACCTTTTAGAAGGTAGGACCAAGAAAAAGAAAAGGGTTTCTGTCTTCAATAATTTTTAGAACATAGAGTCTTTCTCTGTTTGTCTGGGCTGCAAGGAAGTTCATAACTCAATTTAACAATGTGTCACAATTCCGGTGCTATTTCTCTTCTTACTTGTGTGTCTCTGATAATGATATCAACACTGATTACTAAGGTGAACGCACATATATGCATGTACAATCTTCAAGTCCATTTTGCAAGAGACTGGGCTTCAACACATCAGAGTAAAAGTGTTACTAATGTCTCAGAACCATCCTCCACACTGACAACAGATATGTGTCTGCAAAATACCAGACTAAATCATTATTCCCTTGCTTATTCAGGAAGGGCTGTCTGCATATCTACCTCTTGCTCATAAGGAATCGAAGTAATTATCAAAGTGTCCAAAACCCCTCACATTTCCATAACCTACCTTCCTATCCACATATCTGTGAAGTCACTGGCCCACCTCACAGAAGGGGGATGTGGAATGACTTCCTCAGAGTCGCCAGAGGCAAACATTTTATCTAAAAAACTTAGTGTCAGGGGCACCCGGGTGGCTCAGTTGGTTAAGCAGCCAACTCTTGATTTCAGCTCAGGTTATGATCTCACAGTTCCTGGGTTCGAGTCCCACACTGGGCTCTGTGATTACAGAGCAGAGCCTGATTTGGATCCTCTGTCTCCCTCTCTCTGCCCTCCCCCACTTGTTCTCTCTCTCTCAAAATGAATAAATGTTAAAAATAATTAATTAATTAATTTTTTTAAAGTAAAAAAAGAAGAAGACCTAGTGTCCGAGGTCCTGAAGTATACTCTAAGAACAAATGATTTCTTCCACATCTAGGATCTTCATTCTCTTTCATATATAATTTAGGGTAGAGACCATGTGACACGTTCCTAATTTGCTATTGGTAATGTCCTCTGAGCAGTGGGGATCAGATGGGGATAGGGGTTGACTACTCTGTGTAACTGCTTTTCCAACACTGGAGGCCCCGGTGTCTCTAGGGAAAGGCCAGTCAGTAATCCTGTCAATAAGGTGAGCCAGGCTCTGGGCAGAGACTGGCTATCCCAGATGGCAGGTGCCAGTTCCTGTGACCCCGGAGTGGCCTCCTGGGTCAGCTCTTCTCCACCCCCCTCCCAGCTGGTTTTGAGACAGGTTTTAACAGGTAAAACCGGATGCCTTGGCCTGTCTCAATAAAAGGCCAGCGACACACAGAGTCTAATTTGTTTGTCATAGAAGGTGCACATTCAAATAGTATGTTGTATTCATTAGTCTTTTGAGGGCAAGCCAGATTTACAGCATTCCACTTTATTTTTCCCCACCACAAATGTGTGAGCATGCATCCTTTAGTCAGTCTCCCTCTACAGCATGGCCTGATTAACTCAGAGACTGTCATTTATTAGCAAGAGAACTAATGGGAGGATATTTGGAAAAATAAGATATTGTAGAAGGCCAGAATATTTATTTGGGTGGGATCTCATTCAAACCTGAGCTGGCATCATATAGAAGAAATGAAGACCTACCGAAATTCCTTTGGGAGGGGCCAAGCCCACATTTTGGCTACTTTCATCTCATCAAATTAATCACCTTTTGGATCTGTTATCTTTGTCATGAAAAACGTCTGCCATTAACAAAACCTGTTCCCCTTGGAAAACTATTAGCTTTCAGCGAATTAAAGTTATGGGGCACTCTGAATTAATTGTATCCTGCAAGGGACACCATTTGATAATTCACACTCTCATGGGAAATATTGAAAGAACCTTTCCACAGGCAGTAATGTCACATTCCTTATTATAGCTGGCATAACTTTAACTCTTACAGGTTTAATTTTTGGTCCCTAAAGGACGTGTTTTTCAGAATGCATAAAGAAAACAATGTATAAAAAAAGAAACAAGTTATTTTCTGCAGTCATAAAAATCTATTCAGGTGAAAATTTTTTCAAGTACAGTGATTTTTTTAAAAGGTCAATGACAAGAAACCTCTATTTTGCATCTATATTTCATATATATATATAGAATAGCACAGTGTTGAACTATTTAAAATAGCCACAAAGACTAGTTAAGTCATTTCTGTGTGTATAACTAGGAAGCTTGAAGTTTTAAATTACTTTTAATAGAAGTCTGTCAGAAATGCCTTTCTTGATTAAAGTTTAGAAGTGTGTATGGGGCCCCTGGGTGGCTCAGTTGGTTAAACATCCGACTTCGGCTCAGGTCATGATCTCAGAGTCCTTGGGTTCAAGCCCTGCGTTGGGCTCTGTGCTGACAGCTCAGAGCCTGGAGCCTGTTTTGGATTCTGTGTCTCCCTCTCTCTCTGCCCCTCTTCAGCTCACACACACACACTCTCTCTCTCTCTCAAAAATAAACTTTTTTAAAAAATCTAAAAAAAAGAAATGTGTAAAAGTCATCTATGATTATTTATGTCATTAATGATAATCATATAGTAGGGAGCTTTGGGCTGGTCATTGGTGGAGATCATGGCAGTGAGACTCAGGGCACTTGATTCACTTTACCCTTTCCAGAAAAGCCAGGTGGATTGCAGTCAGGGCAGCTTTTAATGTTGCTCTTCAAAAATTCTAGCTGGTGTGCAGCGCCTGGTCGGCTCATTTGGTTGAGCGTCTGACTTTGGCTCATGTTGTGATCTTACAGTTCACAAGTTTGAGCCCCGCATCGGGCTGTGTGCTGACAGCTCAGAGCCTGGAGCCTGCTTCGGATTCTGTGTCTCCCTCTCTCTCTGCCCCTCCCTGACTCGTGCTCTGTCTCTTTCTCTCAAAAATAAATAAACATTTTTAAAAATTTTTTTTAAAAATAATAAATCCAGTGGGGCTCCAAAGCATGGAATTAGGTCATTATTTCCAGCTCCCATCTCTATGAGCAGCTGACACAACACCCATCCTCAACTCCCGTGGCTGGCTTGTGTGCCAGCTGATTGTCATGGTTTTCCTTTGAGTTTTGGATCTCTTTGTAGGTAAAACATAACACCCTATCATATTAATGCATGGCTAGCAGCTACTAGGGGAGCATATAATTATTCCTATGGAAATAGTGAAAATAGATGAACAAATTCCATAAGTATAAATCTTATTTTTAATTAGCATATTGTGAGTATTGTGCTTTTTCTGGTTGTACTCTGGCTGAATTGTACACTGTTTCACTGAGACTGTTCTGAGTTTGTGCGTGTCTCCTATTTTCTCGCAAAAGGACATCCATACTCTTGCCTCTGCATATGTTCCCAATAGTAGCAGATTCTTCTCTATTCATTGCATATTTAAAAAGTGTGCAAATAGTACGTGAGGACAAGGTGAAGCTGGTCATCTCTGCCCAAGGGTTGGCTCATTCATCCCGGGCACACAAATTTCTGGAGGAATAAAGACAAATTTTGGGGAGGCTTCCATTCCTGCCTCTAACTGTCTTTTCTTCCTCTTGTCTCAACAGGAACTGTTTACCCCTGAATGCAAGTTTAAAGAATCTGTTTTTGAAAACTATTATGTCATCTACTCATCTATGCTGTATAGACAACAGGAATCTGGTAGAGCCTGGTTTTTGGGATTGAATAAGGAAGGGCAAGTCATGAAAGGAAACAGAGTAAAGAAAACCAAACCAGCAGCTCATTTTCTACCCAAGCCATTGGAAGGTGAGTGTTCTGTGTACATTATCCTTCTCAGTTTACCACACATTTATTTTCCCCATTGCTAACTCTACATTGGCCGCAAGGAACTTCATGGAATGCTGGAGATTTTCTGTACCTGGATCTGGGTGGTAATCACACAGATATCTACTTTAGCCATGAATCTAAGGTTTGTACACTTTACTGTACATATGTGCGTGTATGATGTATATATATACACATACACATAGATCATAAACATAGATATAAATATTTATGGGGTTTATAAAAATATATGCATATAGGGGCGCCTGGGTGGCGCAGTCGGTTAAGCGTCCGACTTCAGCCAGGTCACGATCTCGCGGTCCATGAGTTCGAGCCCCGCGTCGGGCTCTGGGCTGATGGCTCAGAGCCTGGAGCCTGTTTCCGATTCTGTGTCTCCCTCTCTCTCTCTGCCCCTCCCCCGTTCATGCTCTGTCTCTCTCTGTCCCAAAAATAAATAAACGTTGAAAAAAAAATTTAAAAAAAATATGTGCATATATATGTACATATATACATACACAGTTAAGTTTTGAAAATTATGGAATACAAGTATTTGCCCATTTTGATGGTATTTAGCTGAAAGTAATCACATACTTGTGAATTATTGTAATTACAGAAAATGAAGGGTTAATCACTTGGCCTTGAGAGAGTGTCGATATCACAGATCTCCCTTCCAACTATGAAATTGTTTAGTAAACTTTGGTACCACCTTCTTATATATTCACTTGAAAACAATGAAGCCTTGGCATTTACTTTGATTCGATTCACAGAGAGCAGACCACGAAGTGTTGATAATTAATCAGAAGCATCTGTGCCTTTCTTATTAAGGATTCTGCCAAAAGTTCCATTTACCTTATCTACATAATTTTTGAGAACTACAAAAAAAATTGACATGGAGGCATTTCAAAAGTGTTGTCCATTCAAATACTTTTGCTTACCTTTGACAAAAAAGAAGATCTACAGTAACTAAATAAACACTTTCATCTAACTTAGTTTGATTTTCCTTTGTTTTTTTGTTCCCAGAAGAAAGGTTTAGCCATCAAGAGAAAATGTACACTGGTTTTTTATAATCCATATTCCTTATATAGGAATGAGATAATTTGGAATATTAAAGGTTAATTATTAATTATCTGTGAATGCATAATTCAGCTTTCAGTTCACCTAAGTTTGGAAAACCACTCTTACTGGTTAATACCATCTGTAAGATTTCATCAATAATGACTTACTGTCCCCTTAACTCAATTTGCCTACAGAACAAGCCATTGAAACCTAACTGGTTAGCCACCATGGCCCATCTAGGAAAGGAAGAATTATGCCAGAATCTGAAATATGAGTGAATTATTCTCATTATATGATAGCTCATAAGGCAATTAGAGTAGAAATAAGAAATGAGAGAGTTTGGCTATTCTTCCAGAGTAACACCTCTATGATTTGGCCTTATGTTTCTTGATGAATTTTGAGACCATCAGACTCACCAATATTCAAATGCAAGTGAAAAATTAAAAAACTAAGTCTGTAGCCGTTCTAGAAAAATCTTGGTTTATTTGCCACCTCGCTTTGTCTCTTTATATTAACTTTCGTGTTGAATATGAACAGATGAGAATTAACCAAATTTCTAAAATCTTATCTTTTAGCTACATAAATGTAATGAAAATCAAAAGGGACTTTATGTCTCTTAACTGAAGCAAAATCTGGAGACCTGCTATTTTTGTATATCTAGCAGGAAATATCGGAGACTGAGATGAGGTGTAATAATATCACTTGGTATTTGAATCATACACTGAAGACTTGAGTGTGTGTGTGTGTGTGTGTGTGCGCATGTGTGTGTGTTGTGCATTTATGTATTTTTCAGGCAAAGAGGAACAGTATTTTCAAATAATTAGCAGACAGAGGTACTCTAAGAACAATTAAGGGGTTATTAATTATAATGACAGCGGTTATCACGTAGTGTAAGTTATAGAGGAGAATTAATTTCAAAACCCCTACAGGATGTAAATTATATGATTGGAAATGTTTATGGCAAATTAGGTACTTGATTAATTATTGATGCTCTGGGGCATTCCTATCTCTTACACAACTTCACCACATAGACAATCAAGGTTAATGCTCTGCCGTTATTGTCTCCTAATTGAATTAGTAGTGAGAGAGGAGAAATCGGACAGTGCTTCAAGGATATGGATTAATCCCTTTTACTACCTTGCCAAGTCATTTCAGGCAGGTCTGAAATGTGTGTGCTGCTGAAAATCCACATGCTGCATTGATGCAAAAGAGGTTGTACCACCTTGAGCATGGAGAACGCATATGGTGGTCCATCCTGACCAAACATAGAGTCTCTTCATAAAATATCAGACCCTTTCCAAAGCCTAAAAAGCAGGTTAGACAGCTCTAATTCCTGAGTATTTCTGATGGCAGATGATTTTAACTCAGCTAATTTCCCCCAAGCATCAGTCCCCCTGAAATGTCCTTCTGCAGGATTCCCTAGAACTATTTTCCAAAAACCCACATGAACTGCTGTGATTAACTGAGCCACTGGACACTATTCAAGCAATTGCTCAGGACTTACTCGGGCATCCATCCCACATGCACTCTTGCCATTCTGTGCTTCTGCCTTATATGACATCAATTATTAGGTTTTTAATAACATACCAGAATGAGACATAAAAATACAAAATGCCCCACACATGCCTTCAGATTTTTAAGGGTCTCTTTCCATGATGGTGGGAGAGGAAATCTAAAGAATGATCTCCCACAGTCCCTGGCATAAGGAAAGTGAGTTATTATTGCTTTGGATAGCTTTTGAAGTTGACGCGAGTGTGATTATGTTGCTTTTGAACCACTTGAGTGGAAAATAATGTGATGATCTAGAGGGTAAATACCAGGACTCGAAAAGATGAATGGGAGTGAGGGGTTTCAGTGTTGACATCAGGGTGCAGTGGAAGGGAAGTGTGAGTCTTCCTGACTGGACAAAGAGAACCAGGTTTGTGCCCCCCCTAAAGGAGATATGCAGATATGTTATCTAAGTGCTTGCCATTGGTGTGTGTGTGTGTGTGTACTTTATATCTGAGCCCCACAAAGAGGCCACTGCTCCTATTTAAACCCTCTCTCCTAGACAAAAACCCACACTCACTCAAGTGCACATATTAGTTACACAAGCTGGAGAATGTGGAGGAAGTACTGTCTTCCGTTCTGGGGCAGGAAATTACTGCTTTAACACAGGGAGTCTACGAGGGGTTGCATTACTTCCGGTGTGTCAGGCCTGGCCACTCTTGAACCTAACCGCCCTAATGTCTCCTTTCCTCCCTTCTTCACGCCCCGCCGCCCATCCCCAGTTGCCATGTACCGAGAACCATCTTTGCACGACGTGGGAGAAACGGTCCCGAAGGCCGGGGTGACGCCAAGTAAAAGCACAAGTGCGTCGGCAATAATGAATGGAGGCAAACCAGTCAACAAAAGTAAGACAACATAGCCAGATCCTCACAGGTGTTGTGACTTATTCGTCCTGAGCACAGTTGAGTGATTTATCCTTGCCAGACATTCCTGCTCCCGCGGCTGAGGAGCGGCCGGAAGTAAGCCAATGCTTGCTCTTTGCTGTCTCGAACTTCTTGATTGCAAGTGGATAAATCTTCAACCTGTTGCACCCCCAGAACAAGAAGACACCTGGACAACCAGCTCAACTCAGACCATGGAATGCCCTACCAGATATGGAATGCCTTTTTAATATCTTTTCTGTGACTGTGACACTTCATGTGAATGACATACTTCACAAGTACACTCGATACCTTGCCTGCTGACAGCTACCCATAATCCTTTTTGAGTCCTGTTTCAGCGAAATCCATGTGTTTAAGTTCAATTTTGTAGCACACAAATACTATTGAGTAATTTCTAGTTAGACGCTGTAAACCTGTGCTATTATGGATTTCTCTTCCCCCCGTTTTTACAGGGCTGCCCGCTCCACTGTCCGTGACCTTTTGCGGGGATTGTATTCCTCTAAATCTTAAATGTTGCAGTTGGCTTAGTTCGGAGAGCGATCAGGGAATCAGGAAGCCTTCTCAACCTATTAGTACAAATTGCATCTATAAAGATTAAGAGTGTTGTCTCCGGCTCCCACTCTCAATTAAACACACATATATGCTCTGTCCAGTAGCAGATACTGTGCTCCTCTGGTTGGCGTGGCCGGGGTGAGAAATGGGTCAAACACAGTCCAGGGGAAGCTCTCTAAAGATATGTGTTTGACACCCCCCTATAGTTCCTTTGTGTGTGTGTGTGTTTTATACATATCACAAGCTTACTGGTTAATGGTAACATTTGCCTTGCCCAGCGAGCAAGACCCACTGGTTTTTGAGAAAGTGGGTCCAAAGAACTCTGTAGGCCTTGTAGGCCTGATTAAGGTTCATTTTTTCATCTACTAATCCTCATTATTTGGGAAAAAAAAAGAAAAAAAAAAGAAAATTCAATAATTACAACCTACAAGAATTGCGCTACCTAAATCCATTTCAGATATAATCCTACCTGTTTTTAATGAACCGAACTGAATGCCATCCCCAGTTTTGGCTGCGTTCCACTCATACTCAGCAGAGCATGGGCAAGGCGGCTGTTGTGTTCTTTTTCTGCAGCAGCAATGCAAACGTTAGTTATAAATTAGACTTTAATATTTTTGGTGTTTAATGACAAGTTTTTAAAACTGGACATATTATTAGGAAAAAATATTTTTTTTAGCTCAGCATGCTGAGTCAGGTACTGTGTATTTCGCCACTCCAAACCTGTAACTCAGCTTCTTGGGGCCCCAGTTGCCCAGTGGCTGGGGTAGAGGTGCCTTGCCATGATCTCAGAATGCAGTCTGTTGAACTATTCTGGATAAAATTCAAGGCAAACCAACACGTTCACACATCAGGTTTTCGCTCCGTTCAGTTGATTTGCATTTGTTTTATCTTGCTTTCTTAATTTCCTTTTGCATCATTCTGAGCTTAGGGAAGACAACTGCTAAGAAAGGCCATGAATATAGTTGACGGCACAAGGAAGAAACCAAGCAAAACGTTCGGTATTGGATATAAAGAGTTTCAAAATGTCTGATACGAAACTGTTTGGAAATATATTTGTTAGCTCTGTGTATACTTAATAAAATTCAATGTTTTCTCCTCCGAAGAGTTAACTGAGACCAAACTGAACCTCATTTATAGAAAACTCTATGTGGGATTATGTACTGGCCTCTTGTTATTATTTCCACGTGGAAGGCTGACCCAGTCGCCATTTCCCCCCATCTGCACTGTATTTTCTTGGAAATTATTTTGTCACTGCTTTCCTAAGTCTCCATGACAGCCCTTGCCCGGCATTTAAAAATTTTGGCCTGCTTAGCTGATTAAAGATTTAGTATAAATTTAACTGTTTATGCTTACTTCATTTTCATATTGGATTTCATTTTAATAAATAAAAAGTTAGCATAACGTTTGGGTAGATTTATTGTCAATAATGCTAAAGTACGAACATAACAAAATCATTCCTTTGACCATTCTTGATTTCCTGTTACACCATCTTAAGGCCTATCGTTTTCAACAGGATGAGTTAAAATATGTTACATGAGTTTCATGAACCAACTATTTAGGGAAGACATATATTCTATAATATGTGGCAAACTATGAATTATTTAACTTGACATTCCAATTAGATGAGCTTATACACACCGCTCGCCCCAACTCACACACACACACACACACACACACACACCAAACAACCCCACCTATTTGTTTTTGGTAATCAGCCCTACTTGCTGGTTTTTTCCCACTGCAAGCCTGTTAATTGGTTAAAATTAAGACAAGATTTATTTTTGTAAATGACTGAGACTTATGTAAATGTGCATCTCTGTTTTGTTTTTTATATGAGTTGTCTCTAAGGGCATTTATCCCTATGAATGGATGTCAAATACTTTCTTCTAATATATGTTTAGACATATTGCAGACGGGTCCTTGTTATTTGTAAATCAGACCGTTTCCTCTGTGTCTGGTCTCACCTGTTGCATGGGACAAGGACAGCACTGGTGAACTGCATGTAGTAGGACCTACGTATCAAGAACTGTGGTATGTATTATTCAATTTACATACAAAGAGTTTGTCTGCATTGTACAGTTTCTGTGTTTAATACCATTTGTTGTATTCACACATACAACATACTGAATAAAATATTGATATGAAGGCATATTACAAAACATCAAACAACTTTATGTAACAAAATGGCATCACTTCACCCACAAATATAGAGAAATATCATGTAAATAAGTTGGTACACTCAATTTCCCCCTTTACCATGCCAAAGAAAATTTTAGCTCTTTGATGATACCTCTCTTGCTATTTTTCTGGGATAAGACTCCACCAGTTTTCCCCTCAAAAATTAAGTTTGCTGTTATTAAGTAAGTGCAGTCTGTCATTATCAATGTTCTGTATAGTAAATCCGATGGAATTCATTTGTATCTACAGACTGTGTGTTTTGTACCTCCATGTACATATGTCAATTGCATCGAGTCTCTCTAATGTCACATTCCTTTTGCATGCATATCTGGTAGGGGAGGGTTATTTCTACTGATCTGTTATGGTAGCTGATGGCTTCACCCATCCCTCAGCAATGCTCGGGAATGTTAATTGTTTTGATATTCCAGGCGACACCGGTTTTAAGTTTGCTTTCTACAATGTTTTGCTACCACCTTACTTGGAAAAACTGCAGAAGTGATCAGGTGGTGCACCCTATGTAAAGAGTAAAATGGTACCGAGCACCATGTCCTTACAAATCCTGCAGACGTTAGAGATCCTTGCTCTAAATGTGTGCTCGCCCGGAGGGTTTTGGGGGAGGAGGTGGCGTTAGGAGCTCCACACGGGGCCTGCAAGACTCCTGCTGCAGTCCTTCTCATTATTTACCTCCTGGTGAATCCTTCTCGTTATTTACCTCCTGGAGAGTGAGCAGAGTAGTTTTAGCACACCTGCCCAGTTGCTCAATTAATGCCTAAAGCATTAAAACAGTCAGATGTGTTCGAGATGACCAATGTTAGATTTGGTTTTCTTTTACAAACCAAACCAAAACAAACAACGAAAACTTCTTGTTCCTGAAGTTAGAACGTGCGTATCGCTTCACTTAAGGTTTTAGTCCTATTACAGAGAGAACTAATGCTTCAGGGAGAGACCAGATTGACTAAGAGTTCCGTTTTAGAAAGAAAGAAAATAATTGAAAACTATTTCCAATTTTATTTCAGAACAAGACTATTTCCAGGGAAAGCAATTGGCTAAATGCCGATATACCAACATCCAGATGAGAACTGTATCGCTTTGGAGAAAAATACAATTCCCAGCTTAAGTTTCTTAGCTTACAAGGGGATTACACAGGGCCCGTGGACCCTTGGATACTGAGTAGGGCTTCAAAGTTTTGACAGGGAGTCTGCAAACAAAGGCTGAGTTGTGATTTGTTTTGATTTGTTCTCAGTTTTCTGTATCATTCGGTCTAATCCCAATGTTTGCTGGAAGAGATTGTGTTTGTATTTGACGTGGTGGAGGCCATTCCTTTCAAGGTGCTGCAGGCATTTGGATTAGCTGAAGGGTGCAGGGAGAAAATGGGGTAAAATGTCCTCTTGGGTCTTAGGACCCAATTCGAATTATATTGAAAAGTCCTTGGGGAAGAATTCCTCGGTGATGGTTTGCCAACAAGCATGGCACGTGCCAACAGCAGCAGCAAACGTGTCCTGTCACATCCCTTCCCAACTGACGTTAATCTCCCTGTCACAGGAACTCGAACAAGCCGAAGAGATTCGCACATTTCCCCTTTCACCTGTTACAAGTTGGTTCCTGCCCTGCCTTTGTTTGAAAGAGGGAGTTTTTATCTTAGTAACGGGATTGAAAGTCAAAATACAAAATCACATTGAAGAAGGGTAGGATTTACGTCTTTACATGTAACTATATTTTATTTTTTCCAATTTAAACATGGAAATTAAATAACTTCTTATCTATTGATGTTTGCATTGCTAGAGTCAAAATCACATACACACATATGAAATATAGCAGACAGAAAGAAGTAAAAAGAAAATATTTCTGTTTTAAAAGAAAAATATTCCTTAGAGATTAGGTACCATGTGACTTAGGCTATCACTCAGTTTTGGTTCAATAATTTGTAGCTAAATGAACCCGGAATATAGCTGACTGTATTTTCAGCCTTGTCAAAAAATTTGGACAAATCACATTTCAATCTTCATAGTATAATAATTTCTCCATACTGAAACCTTTTCTCAAAAAAAAAAAAAAAAACCCATACATGCTGAGGACATTTTCCTTATATGAAAACATAAAAATTGAAGCCCTTTCATTTTAGTTAATACAAAGGGATAACAAACAGAGGGAGTTAGGAGAAAACTAAGACGCACCCAGGAATACAGGATAAGACAAAGGGAATGAATTAAGGGCATCTCCAGTAGAACATGGCTGGCAAACTACTTACTGCTCAGCTGGGAGCCACATCCAACATGCGGTCTGTTTTTGTATGGCCCAGGAGCTCAGAATGAGTGTTCTGTTTTTCCTTTTACAGTTCTAAAGTGTTAAAAACAAACAAACAGAGAAGAACACGCAACAGAGAGGTCAGTGGCCCACAGAATCTAAAGTATTGACTGGTCCTTTATGGAAAGCAGAGTTCTGCAGTGTGGGAAGCTGCATGATGTAGTGAATTCTGATGATTGCACATCGTCCGGTCATCAAAACTGCTACTGAATAATTACAATATGTTTGTTTGAGGCTAAAAATGATTAGATAGAGAGGAGGAAAGAATATCATCTATATGATTTCTGAACTGCTTATATTTCCCTCGTTTTACAAAACTGATATATCAATGGACATACTCAATAATAGAGATACAACTAATATGGTTGCACTTCCATCATCTCAGGATAGAGATAACAATTTTATAAATCTATTAAAGTATGAGAACACTATTAGTACTATCAAAGTCAGCATCAGATAAATTTTCTCTTAAATAACTTTCAATATTAAATTTTTAAGTAACTCGGCAAATGCATATTTTCCTTATTTTTTGGTGATTTGACTTAATAAAGTCCAAGCCATGACTCTAGGATATTTACATCATCAAGTAAAATTTCCAAGTAAAAATTTTCATCTTAAACAATGCGGAAATGATTTTGTTACATTACTCTAGGATTTTACAAAATATAATTCACATTTAGAAAAAAAAGTGGGTTTTTTTAGCTCCAAATAATTAAAGGTTGCCTAAACTAATGTGTGTAAGTAGATTTAACTGTAAATATGTAAGGGAAGTCCTAATTATTGTACATTTTCATAATTCAATGTGAATTTCATACAGAGCAAAATTTCACCATTAAGAAAATAAACATTTTGTTCCTATCGCTGAGTGAATATTTGTAATTTCTACTTAAGACATTTCTAGATTTTTTTTTTTATCTTCTGAGCTTTGAGACTGGTCCCATTTGATCACAGTATCTCTTCTTGACTTCTTTGCATGATGCTTTTTCAGTAAATAATGTATGCTTAGAAATAAGAATATTTTAAGGGAAATGAATGCATATTTCAGGCCCATCCTATGTCCAATTAAATATTCTTTCCAAAAGGCAAGTTACCATGGCACAATTTACAATAGTGAGAAATCAAATTCCTTTTACACCTAACCCCTCCCTGCCCAGTTTACAAAATGATCTAGTAACAGAAGGTGCCCCTGAATACCAATTCATTTTGTTGTTGTTGTTGTTAATCATCAGTAGGTAAATATATATTGACACAGATTGTAAGCAACTTAACGTCACTATTTATTAAAAATGTTAAATTGTACATTTTTCATACTTCCTTCATAAGGGAATCTTCTTTTGTGAATTTAAAGTGAGATCAGATGCATGACTTACTGGCTCAACCTGACCAGTCTTTTTCTTTAAAAAGCACTGGTGATCCAGCCTTTAGCCCCCCCCCCCCCCCCCCGACACTAGCCCTTGTGCCCGTTTGTCTTTACTGACTCCAAATGGAAATGCTGAGTGATAAGGAATCTGAAAAAATATGATGGATGGATTTATGTGAGGATATATCTTTTCCTTAGATTCAAATGTGGTTTTTTTTGTGACCACTTTTTTTGTGGCCTTTGTAACAACCATGTAATTCAGTGTTTCTCAACTCCGGCACTATTGACATTTGGAGTCAGAGAACTTTTTGTCATGGGGCTGTCCTGTGCCCCGTGGGATGTTCGTAGAAGCATCTGTGTCCTCCATGCACTAGAGGCCGGTAGCATGCCCTGCCAGCCCACCCAGTGTGACAATCGAAATTATCTGCAGACGTCACCAAATGTTTTCTGGGGTGGCAGAGTCACCCTTGTTGAGAACCACAGGTGTAAATTCTGGAGGAAAAATTCTTTCTGGCCTTATTTACATCAGATTTTTGCCTAACTTGTTTTTTAATGGGTGCCCAGACTTCACTCAGGCATTCAGAAATAGAAAAACATGCAATAGTCTATTTGACCTGTCCTAGTGGTGATTATACATGGTTTCCTTTGCGTTTATGTGTCCTAATGGTCTACAAACATAAGAATGCAGTCCTGTCCCACGGGGTCGTTAAGGATAGTCTGTGCCGAGCCAGATCTCACACGCATTTCCATTCCATCCGCGCCAGCATTCACAATTTCCACAGCTACATATTCCATTCCCTGCAATAAAATACACGGGGCGGGGGGTCATCATCATGACCGAAAGGCACCAAGTTCGAGTGTGTTACTATAAACCATGCACCAAGTTCAAGTATGTTACTATAAACCATAACCGTTCCTAACCAAAACAATTTCATTCATCCTCTGCAGATTTTACTGCATGGCCATGTTGCTATTAACTTATTAAACAGCTATGGGACCTCTGATCCTTCAAACGATTAACAGCACCTACTTGGTAGCACCAACTATGCAGTATCCATTCAGCAGTGACCATCTTGTATCACTCCAGCTGAACTGTCTCTACGTCCCCACTTCGCTTTTAACTTATCTAGCACACGTATCTAACCATCTATCAGGACTTGGTAATTGGGACAGCAGTATCTACCACACACACAGCCACGGGCGGCACCATGGGGTGGGGGGCCATTTGTCTTTCTCACAAACCGGGAATGTGGAGCAAACCAAGCAGGTCACACTGCACCTGTGCAAATGAGGCCGTCGTGCTTGTCACAGTCCCTGTCGTCACAGTCACAGAGCTCTCCAGAAATGTACCACTCTTCAGCAGAGCAGATGCACTTCCCACAGTGGCAAGAACCTGAAATCACAAAGGGCATCATCACTAAGGGTTTCTGACTAGAATAGAACATCGGCAACACACGGACAACGGGCTTCTAATAACCCACCTTCCAAAGGTAAAAGTTTATCGAAGAGCCTGTTGCTCAGAGGGGAGCTTTACTTACCGTCATTCATAAAGGTCATCCGGGAAAGGCTTCATTATGGATCTAGACAGTTGCAATTAGCCTTGAGCAAATGTTCCATGGCCCGGGCTGGTTGAAATGTCAATAAGAGCAGAATGTGCTGATTCTTAGAGATGGCCTTCCGTAAAGGTGTTCAAAAATAGATGATTTTTTCCCTCTTTTCTTCTTTTTTTCCCCCCTTAATTGAATCATGTTTTAAAAGTGTCTGCTCTTCAAAGGAACTGAATGCTAAGGATGCATTTTATAATTAAAAGTACCACTAAATTATTGTGCTGTTCCTTTTGGATTTTTGCCTGCATGCTTTTCTTAGGGTGGCTCGTAAAAGTGCTGCACAGGGTGGCTCATAAAAGTGCTCAAAACGTACACACGCTCACTTGTGTTCATGTGACTTATCGGATCTCACCCTCGGGGCCTCCCGCCATGATCGAGGAGACATATGATCCTCCCAGAATGTTCATCTCCTCCGAGGCTCTGGGTCTAACCAACTTTCTCATTACTTCACCCATTTCCCCTTTGTCCTTCCTCCCTAATGAAAAACATACTCTTCTGTTATTAAAACTATTTTGACCTACTGGAAAACAATTTTATGAACGGTTATTTAAAAGAAAAGAATATACATGAATTAAATGATGTCACAAAGAGAAGAAAGCTCTCTTGGTCTGCACGTCTTTACACGACAGGCTAAAAAACCCTCACACGGCAAAATTACTTCCATAGCAGCAGTAAAGAACTTTAAAATTAAAACAGAAGCACATACAAAAAGGACCTCCCCTTTTCTTCTCTTTCCTTGGATTGGTTTTTCTTTCCCAGTGTGATTTCCTTTTACTAAATGAAGGGTATCACTAAATTTTTCAGATCAAAAATCAACTTAGGAAAATGTGAAGGAGAAGAAGTATTTTGACATATTTAACAAAATTCCATATTGCTGAGTTCAAAATGTACTGGGACCAATCACGAATTAGTGCCTCCGTGAAACATTAGTGATTGCAAAATGAGTTAGCAAGCTGGAGGATAAAGCGGTTACAGAAAAGAATTTGCATTTGTCACAGATATCTCAAAGGATTTGTATAAACGTGTCCCAGGCCTTAGGCACTTTGTGATATTTCACGTGGAAACTGGCATATGCATTTAGCTACAAGAATCCCCAATGGCCAAATTAAATGTGTGACATTCCCTGTCACACTTCTCAAGGTAAGGGAGTAGTCAGAATTAGTGATACGCTGACAACTGTGTTTACACTGATTAACTTCTTGCCTAACCACAGCATGATTTCATTTAGTCTAGACTGTTTTCCTGAGGGTCTGGGTTGATCTACACAGTCTTCAGCACAATCCAGACAACTGTCACTTCTGATGAGTGACTGGCAGACTGCTGCCAGTCACTGAGCCTGCTGGTCTGTCTGTGAGGGAGGGTGGCTCCTTCCTGGTCATGTCAAGGTACAGTGTTTCCTTACTTTAGAAATCTATTTATCTTCATTTTAAAGACTTTTTTTCAATTTTCTTAGGCACGGAAATGTTCAACATTCGACTGCTCATTTAGCACATGGTTAGCGATCTATCTGCAACAAAGAAAACTTGGGGCATGCCATTGACTTTTCATTGAAATTTCTTCAGAAAGGCACCATATTTAGTGCCTTACTTCCACGAGTAGAGGAAGCTCAATTATTTGAAGAATTTGACTGTTTTTAGTTGTTTCTAAAATAGTGCCTCCTTTACATTGCAAAATTATTTCTACAAAGCAGCAGAAGCAAATGACTTTGTATGTCCATGATATTCATGTATCACACCTAGTATATCTTTTTTTTTTTTTTTGGTCACAATTCATGAGAAGATCTCACATTTCATTTTCAAACTTTTCCCTTGATTCTGGAACTCTTCTAATTACTGCTATAGCTGCTGAAATACTTAGCTTCCAGCGATATCAAAGTATTTTCCTAACTGGAAAGCTCAGCTAAAGTCAATATAGTAGACATTGATAGATTGTTTGACAAATAAATTTCAGTTCCCAACGTCTACTAGTTACTGAAATACTTAGAATGAAAAATGGGCATTGATTTCTGTGTTCTCTGAAAACTAGCTTTTCTCAGTCAGCATCATCCCCAGCTGTGCTGTTCCTTCCCGTTTATCAATTCTCAGTGCAACTTAGAGGCTGGAAATTTCTTCTACGGCTGGTGAGACTAGGCATAACCTAGCATGTAATAATACGCAGTGGGATAGTTATCAGGACCTCTTATAGCCTTTGCTGTGGAGTGCTCTGGCTGGTTTCACCAATAGCTAGAGGTCAAATTGCCTGTCTTTGCAAAGGGAAAAACTTAGGGAGAAGATTCTGTCAGATGGACATAGGCCACCTGACTGCCAAGAGGTGATCAAGTGTTGAGCTCAGCTGGCCAGCACCCACTCACACCCATGAGACCAGTCCAGCCACAGGGTGCAGCCGGCCCATTTTGGTAGGACTCTCAGGTAGTTACCTCAGGACCACAACATCACTAACCCATTTATTTTCCTTCTCCGTGTAAGGCCCCCAAGAAAGCTCCAATCTCCCTTCTGTGCTTCTTACTGGCTTCCATTCCTGGGTAACCAGCCACATTTTCTCATTTGTTTTCATAACATCCTTAGGACTTAAGAAGGAGAAGGAAATCAAATTCTTCTGCCTTCTTCAAAGATGAGAAAATGGAAGTACAGGAAGGAGAAAAGGATTTCTCATGACCACATGGCCCAGAAACAATAGTTATCCCAAGATTTCAATCTGATTTGGTCTTTTTTTGTACCCATCTACCTATCTATCCGTAATGCCTCTCACAGGAAAAACTTTCATGTCATTTCATGAAAACAAGTTGTGTGTTCTCGGCTCTGACGAGACAGCCACATTGGGTGAGGCAACCAGCCCAAGGTGGGTTTTGAAGCGCCACTGGTACCCTTTCCCTTTCCTGGTGGTGGAGGATGAGCAGGGGTGGGGTAGATGGTGGGACAGGTGGGTGGGCGTGAGCACCGTGGACTTCCAGGGCTGATGTGGGACTCAGCATGTACCCCTGGAGAGCTGGGGGAGACAGTCGATGATCTGCAATTACACTCATTGTCACACAACAGCATCTTTAAGGGTACTACAGGCGACAGCCTGTATCTAGCTTGAAGTTATGAACATAAAAAGGTTACTGTGTACTCCTGGATCCAAATAAATAAATCCCCAAAGAGCCTATGAATTATGTCACATATTCTGCAAAGGTGGCTAAACTCAGGGGAGACCTGGCTCTAAGCTCATCCCTCGGTCATTCACAGAAACAACTTGAGTCTAAGGGCAAGGCACCTTTGTTAGCTGCCCCATTAATAAAGTTGGATTTTCTTTTCCGTTCATCAAGCCTGACAAAATGCTGCAACCAGACATCCCCGCAGGCAGTTTTCACTACTGTACTAACTACTCCATCTGTTATGAAGGTCACAACAATGTATCTTGTTTTAAATTTTTCTATGGAGTGATTTATTGTCTTGGCTATCAATTTGTAAAGAAATAAACGCTATTTCTTCATCGTCTCCGGGGGTGACAACTTTGTTCACAGCTCACGGGAAGTGCACGTTCTGGACTTGTCTTTCTGGTGGACACACCCGGCTGGCTCTGGGCTGTGAGCTGGCAGCCTTGTGACCTTAGGCTTACCCTGTGCCTCTGTCCCATCATAAGCGGACAAAAAGAAGGGCTCCAATTTCCTCTGTGATAATCAGGGTGAGGGGGTTTCATTTACAAATTTGAGAAAAAGTACACACATTTCTGGTAAGTCCATGAGATTGAGAAATACATGGCCCTAGTCAAGTACCTTGGAACAGCCTTCTCATTTTCGCCACCATGTTAGAAGGCTGTTATGTTAGTCTATCTCCTACACTACTTCTCCTGTGGTTGTTGGGGTGGAGATGGGATGGCATCCTTTGTGGGGACAGGAAAAACTCCTGTAGCCCCACTCTCCTCTGTGCCTACGGTTTCATGATCTTGGTTTCGACCCCTCTTCCTCCATAACCCTTCCTCTATAATCTGATGGTTCCAGAACAGGAGGAGAGAAAGAAGCCCACAGTCAGCTGCTGCTACAGTACGCATGTCCGCCATCAACACTAACACCAGCCTCAAAAAGTACACCCTCCAGGCAGCTTGTACATTCCCCTTCGAGTTTAATGACTCTAAACCTCTCCACTCACTGAAGGATAAACAGTTTAGACAAATATACTTTCAACCCTTCATTGATCTCTGGATATATTTCCATCACCCAAAGCAAACAATTTGAAAAGGCATCCAGCACAGAGAGATTTCCTTGTATTGTTTTGTTGTGTTTTGTTTCGAGGAGATGCCTTTGGGTCAATATTTAGTCAACGTTTTTTGTTTGTTTGTTTGTTTGTTTTGCACTTTCTACATTTACGATATTGGAAAGTAAGACCCTGCTCAGAAAGTAATGGCTTTAAAAAGGATGTTCATTTCTTCAAAAGAAACTACTCCTCTTTGTATGAAATGCAGTTTAGGAATGACAGACTGCTACTGATGTTTGGCTTTGTGTTTTCTTCCTGTACCTGTAGCTGGATATGACTTAGCCAAGGCCTGCTCGTGGACAATGTTGATGATTCAATAGCGTATCTAGTAAAACACACACAGACACACACAGACACACACAAAGTCGCTGATTTTTGAAGTCAACAAATATAAACAAGCATACTAATGTTTTCTTTTTTAATTTTTTAATGTTTATTTTTGCGAGAGAGAGCGTGTGTGGGGGAGGGGCAGAGAGACAGGGAGACACAGAATCTGAAGCAGGCTCCAGGCTCTGAGCTGTCAGCACACAGCCTGACGCGGGGCTCGAACTCACAAACCATGAGATTATGACCTGAGCTGAAGTCAGACACTGAACTGACTGAGCCCCCCAGTTGCCCCAAGCATATGAATGTTTCAATGCAGATGGGCATCCTCATTCTGTACAATTTCTATAAAAAATTAATATCTGTATTCCAATGATAATGCCATTATGGAAGACCACCTAAAAAATTCTAAGCTTTAGGGCTCTGTGTTTGGAGCTGTACTCAGAAAGAAGAAATTTAGGGGAGCCTGGATGGCTCAGTTGGTTAAGCATCCAATTTCGGCTCAGGTCCTGATCTCACTGTCTGTGAATTTGAGCCCCGTGTCCGGCTCTGTGCTGACAGCTCAGAGCTTGGAGCCTAGAGCTTGCTTCAGAGTCTCTGTCTTCTTCTCTCCCTGCCCCTCCCCCACTCACACTGTGTGTGTGTGTGTTTCTCTCTCTCAAAAAAAAAAAATGAATAAACATTAAAAAAAAAGAAAGAAGAACTCTAACTCAGGTTAATCATTCTCACTGCTTTGTTATATGCAGGACACTACCTTCTGATCTGGTAACATTTCTTTTCTTCCCTCCTGCTTCCAACCTCGAAGGCTAATTCCATCCCACCTCCTTTCCTGTTTTCTTTGTCAATCTCCTTCTCCACCATTCCTTCCCTCACTTTTGCTTTTCCCAACAGAGCTCGAACCTAAAGCAAGTGTTTCCAGGAGCTGAAAACCCCTCCTCCCCCGAGAGCCAAACTGGTGCTAGATTCCTCAGGGAGTTGGAATGAGAATGAATTTGTTAAGAGAATAACCGGGGAACAAAGAGGTTGCTTTAAACCCATTGGGTTGTCACCTGACGGCTGTCACTGCATTAGGTTGAAGGCATGGCCTCCTTGGCAGACCACGGCAAGCACAAGGTCTCAAACACAGCGTTCCTGGGAACCAAGGGCAAGCACGGCTGTCTATTAAAATTGAGCCTGTTCCAATTTTCAGCCTTCCTCCAGGAACATGTGGTCACAGCATTCCATCTGATTTTATCTCTGGAGTTATGCCAAAAAGCCTCTTTGCACCCGATAGCGTTGGCCTTTGGCGATGGGTAAAGGAACAGCCACTGTCCAGGGGCACAGCCCCACAGCACCTCCTGCTTCAGAAACCCCTACCTCTTATTCAGCCATTCTCTTTGCTTGACTCTGTCTCCTTCAGAAAGATATTTACGTGCTAATCCAGACCCAGGGTAGGCGTTTCATGTCCAGTAGCGCCTTGTCTGAAAAGGAGAGGGAGGGGACTGTGTCTTCTGCGAGGAGGCCACTGCATTGAAGAAGCTGGTCCGCTCCATGCCATCTAGTTCCACGGAGGGCAGCTCCGGAACATTACTGAGAATCAGGCAAGCTTCCAGAGCCTTCCTGGTGTTTTTCTAGGCACTGGCAGGGAGGAACGTGACAGCCTCCTAGACGGGCCCATATGCACCATGAGAGGAGGATTTTTAAAGTCCTTTCCAGAATTTATACAGAAACATCAACATCAAGGTATCTGAAATGTAATTTATTCATATTCTGTCTCAGAAAAAAAATCTGTTCTGCTTTTCTCAGGCAGTGGGGTGGGTGGGGTGGGGGCAATGGGTGAGACTCTTCTTCTCGAATTTGTTTCTCTGATAAATGTTTGAGCTGGTGGCTCCTTTTCAATTGACTTGCAAATTACAACTTCCATGCAAGCTTAATTTGATATATACATATATATATACACACACACACATATATAAATATATATATACATACTATACATATATACATATATATATACATATGTGTATATACATATATACACGTATATATTATAATATATACTATACATATAAATATACTATACATATATATATATACTATACATATATATATATGTATACACACACACACACACACACACACACACATACATGTTTGCATGTTTGGTTGGAATATTAATGATTTTTAGGCCAAAGAAAATGACACCAGAATTTGGGGATACATATACGCTTCTTTTCCTTTTTTTCATGAAACAAAATATTTATTTCTCTTTTTGTCTTTCTCCCACCCTCAAGCGTCCCCTCCTCCATACATCCATCTACCTAATCTAGCTTCTGAAGTTCCCAAAGTCGTGCTTGTTGGCAGTTCAGATACTTGTGATCCCTTTTCAGAGTTCTGGGCTGTGCTACTTCGCAGGTGAACTCAACAATTACCCTTTTGCCTTTTTTTCACTCCATTCATTGCTCATTGTATCTTGTTGCCTTTTCTTCTTTATGCAATTATTAGTTCTGTGTCACTCAGCAATGAGGATATATATAAGCGGCTGAGGCCCTTTTTGCAGGAAAACCTTCCCACGCGTTTCATTTTCTTAGATCCCAAACTTCCTGCGGTTACCTTTCAAGTCTGAAGTCTGGTACAAGCAAGAGTGGTTTTCATTCCTGCAAAACGCAGGCGTGTAAAAGGTTGTACGTGCCGCTGTACAGACCATGTGTCAGAACAGGGACCCAGTCCAAGCTCCGGCAGGAGATACTCACCCTTCCCCGAGCACAATATGCCATCCGCTGATTCACACAAACTCTTGCTTTGTTCCTCCGTCATGTTACACTTCCGCGGGTGCTGGCAGAGCGTCCCGAACCAGCCTCTGTCACACACGCAGCGACCACAGGAACACGTGCCGTGGCCTGCGAAGCAATCGCGGGGTGGGGGAGGGGCGGCGAGAGGGGGAGGTGGGTAAATATCCAGCTGAATCACAGTTTTTAAGAAATATGCAAACCATAGGACCTCATTTCCTGTCAAGCGAACGTGCTTTCCTATATACAGACTCAATTTGGCATGTCATTGTTGAAAAGAACTCCACAACGGAGTTCCGGATTAACATACTACATTTGAATGCAGCATAGGAAATGGACCAAGAAAGAAAGAAACCTTGAGACAATTTAAAATGGAGTTTCATCAACCTTTCTTGGTACCAAATGCTTCCTCATTTGCATTTTTGTCAGTACAACGTCTCGGTGCGTTTCCTAATTGTACACACCAGGGATGTCCAGACCAGTTTGCAAGGCTGGTCACGTCACCATCGCTTGCTGCATTTATTGACTGCTCTCCTATTGTTTACTAATAAAAAACAAAAGGTTAACTTCCAGGGGAATGGCTTATGGCCATCATATTACTTTGTGTACCTCTCCCCTTACTAAGAAGAACAGATGTTAGTGTAAGTAGATTTACGGTACAGATGTTAAAAACAGCCTGAGGCTTTGACTCCTGTCTGGGAATTTTTTTCCACTTGTTTTTGTCATTGGCTCCCAGTTCTGGGGATGTTTGTCTTTGGCTGTGTATACAACACCGTATTTATGACAGTCATACACCGGCATAGAAGTCTGTCTAATGGCCGCCAACACCCCCATTACACTGTCACATCGTCCCCTTTTAATTTCTTATTTCCAACCAATGCTTTATTCTTTTACCTATATGCACAGCACCTTACAGCCAGATCTCCAAACAGAACCACCAAAAAACTATCTGGCAAATTTTACTGATTATGAACAGAGCATTTTGCTAGGTACCAGGGCATACCAAATCAAGCACGGCAGTGATGACAGGTAGTTTGAACTGCTACACAGTTTAAGGTATACACTTGGCATTCATGGGCACTTTCTTCTTAAAAAGTCTCTCCTAGAGCGGTTTTCATGACATTGGACGCCCCCTTCTCCTTCCAACACTTCTCTTTTGCCCATTTTCCCACATTTTTTCCCCTAATCCCATTGATGTGGGTGTTCCCTGATTGTCTCTTCTATTTATTTTAATTTTATTAACTTAAATTAAATTAAATTAAATTTTTATTTTCATTTATTTACTTTTTGAGACACAGAGACAAAGTGAGTGGAGGAGGGCAGAGAAAGAGGGAGACAGAGTATCCCAAGCAGGCTCCACGCTACCTGTGTAGAGCCCGACATGGGGCTTGAACTGACGAATTGTGAGATCACGACTGGAGCCAAAACCAAGAGTCGGATGCTTAACCAAGCCACCCAGGCACCCCGACTGTCTATTCTTAACCTTCTTTTCTCTCTCTCTGATCTCTCTTTTGAAAAAGTCATAAATCACAGGCTGTCAGATAACTGCGATAATTACTGGGCTATATCTCCAGCCTCTAAATTCCTCCTAAAGGCCACTCCCGTGATTCTTACTCTGTATTTCACTAGTATCCAAACTGATACTTCTAGACTTGCATATGGAATTTTCTTTCCCACACCTGCTCTTCTGTTTTGCGTATTTCTTTCAGCGGCACAACCCTGCTTCCAGTTACCCAGTTCGAAACGTTTTGAATCACATTTGAATCTCTCTTACTTCCCTCTTCTAAAGAGTTGCCAGAACCTGTTGAAACTACCTTCCAAAATGTCCACCATGTCACCATCATCAACCTTTGAGAGTACCTTCTATCAGGTCACTCTCCAACATTTGTGCTCCCCGCTCCCCACAGCACGACTCTACTCACATACAGCCTTGAGAACCAGCCCCATGCAGCTTCCTAATGCTTGTGGGATGAAGGTCACCTACTTTAGCCTTGCTTATGTTTGAGGTTCCTGAAACACACCCAACTTTTCCAACCTCACTCTCTCTTTCCTCTTCTCCCCTTTCATGCACTTCACCATTTGAACTGGTCTGCTCATTGTCCCTGTACATTTCCCGGGCTTTTCTGACTTCTTGCATTTGTCGAGATGGGAATCCATTCTTCCAACCTGACACAGCCTGCTCCTGATAAATTTCAAAGCTCAGGGAAGGTGACTACACCTTTGTGAAGATTTTTCTAATGTCACCAGGTAAAGTTCATCTTCTCCTCTGAATTTCTATACTACTTTATTTTTCGCTTCTATTGTGGAACAGTGTCTTCCACTTTGCGATATCCAGTTATGTATCAAATAAACTCATTACTTGACTGTGAATTCTTTGAGAATAGGAATCACTTCTGATTCATCACTGCAATCCTTCAGAGTCCAAGCACACTGCCTTAGACATAGTGGATCCTCAACAAACAAACAAACAAACAAACAAACAAACAAAAAGACCTTCTAGATTGAAATAATTTGGTTTTTTTTAAATCTCCTTCTCATTCCCTCACCTCCACCCCCAAATCCCAACTTAGAACTATAAACTGAATCCAGGACATGATTATAGGCCACTGAAGGACAATGGACAGTTTTTGGATGGCTGTTCTACTTTTGTGTTCAGTAGGGTGGAGTGAAGTTAGAGAATTGGTGCCCCTTAGGAGCTACATACGCAAAAAATAGTTACTAAATTGATTATATCTTGACTTCACCAATAAAACAAAAGTCCGCTTAAAGTGAGATCTATTTAAGATGTTCAAAAAAACTGTCCATCTTTGGAGGCAGATAACCTGGGATACAAAAAATTGAGAAAGAGCTTCTGTGGACCACGGACATCAAGCTATGGACTTTCCAAATGCTCTTGTTTCTTACTGTCCCTGGGCTAGTAGGAATTACCATCAATTGGACATAATTGGAATCATTTAATCCCTATTGCAGAGAAAGCCATTTTCCCTTTAACTTAGGATATCACTGAGAATAACTAAATGGCTCCTCACAGCAAGTAATTTAATGTAAAATTTATATTCAAGGAAATAGGAGATTGTTTTTCATTTATTAGCCCATTCATCACATCCTTCTGCAAAATTAAGTTGGCATCTAGCCCAGACAATGGTCAGAATGCATTGGTATTCAAATGTTTTGCTTTGCCATTTACATGGTTTCTCTTTACTTAAAAATTTTAAAAACCTTTCAATAAAAAAATTTTTAATAAGCTTTAATAACATAGGCATCCATTCAAGAAAGTACTGGGTACCAGGCATCATACTAGCTCCACTCTCATGGTTCCTATAGTCCACAAGGGTAGAAAACAAGGACCAACAAACAAATGCATTGGAGCTATGGGACAACTAAAAAGGACACTACTGTATTCAATAGTGAGAACACTGTTAACTGGAGTAGTCAGAGAAGAGCTCTGTGACACCCAAGGGATGACACAAAGCCAGAGAGGAAAGCTAATGTTCTAGGAAAGCTAATGGAAAGTTCTTGGAATAAGAAAGAGCTTGGCATGTTATAGGCAGTGAAAAAAAGGTCAACGTGTTCAAAGAAAATTGAGTAAGAAAAAATGGAATAAATAGCAAAGCTGGAGAAATGTTCAGGAATGAGAGCATAGGAAATTATTTGTTCTTGGTAAAAAGTTTCAATTCTAAGAGGGATGAGAAATCATAGAAGGGTGCTGTGCGAGAGAGTGATATGATATAACTCACAATCTGCAAATTCAATTTGGCAGCTGTGTGGGAGAGATTAAGGTGTGTTGGGAGGCACGGAGTGTGGGGAAAGTGAGAGGATGTTGCAGTGGTCCAAGTGAAAGGTGACAGAGGTGGTGTCAGTACTAATGGAGAGAGGTAGACAGAGATTCACTTCGGTGGCAGGTGCCTATTGGATTGGATGTGGCAGGTGAGAAAAAAAGAACTAGTTTTCTAGCTAGAGAAATATTATAAACAATGATGCTATTTGTTAGAAATGGAAACTGCAGGACGGAGAGGTTGGGAGCAGAAAATCCGTTCTGTTTTGAATCTTGTGTGTCTGAGATACTCTGAAGACAACCATGTAGAGAGGTCAAGTAATCAGATGACGCAAATCTGGTACTCAGAGGACAGGTTAGGGCTAAGCTTATACATTCTGGACCTGCCAAACGTAGATGGCACTTAAAGCTCTGAAAGTTCATGAACCCATCTAGGAAGAAATAAATCTTGAGAAACTCCCATATTTAGGGCTAGGGTAGAGGAGGTGAAGTCAGACAAGTAGGAACATCTAGGAAAGAAGGAGGAAAACGAGATGATTTTATAAAATGACAAAGGAAAGTATTCCATAAAGGAGGCCTACTGAGTGCAATGTTCCTGAAAACTGAGAGTTAAAAAAAAAAGACCGTAATAGTAGTTTCAGTCAGATTTTGCCGGACCAACTGTACCACGCTGTCGCTTAGGCCTGTGGATGAAACACCTAGCGGTGGCAGATGTACTGGAGTATCGTGCATTCCTTTCAGTAAGAACATGCCTGCCGGGTGGCAGAATCGATAGTGGTAAGTTATCTTCGTATAATAAATGTATTGTGGGTCATTCTAGAATGAACCTTAGAAAGATCCAGCCTAATAAACCATATGAAGTACACTAAATTGGCCTCCACTTGACTTCTCAAGTCTTCACATAGGTGAGTAATTTTCCATTGGACTTTCACTTTGAGAGCCATTCACCTCTCCCAGATGCTTACCTCCTTGCATCTGGTATCCTCATCCTTGCTTCTTCTTCCTATTCTCTTCCCTTCTCTCACCAAGGATGCTCTAGACCTGTGTCGCCCAGTATAGTAGTCACTAGTCACACATGACTGAGTTTATTAGAGTAAAATTTAAAATTCAGTTTCACAGGTGCATAAGTCACATTTCAAGTGCTTGGTAGCCACATGTGGCCAGTGGCTCCTGTGTTGAATGACACAGATACAGAACATTCCCATTAGCTTTGAAAATTCTATCGGACAGTGCTGCTCTAGACAAATACCGTTCTCAGTGAAATTCATTGGCTCTGAGATACATTTCCTTAAACCACGGCAATGATGTTTCTCAATTAGGAAATGGACCCAGGAGTGGATCTCTTTGCATCAAATACTACATATTGCCTGCCCCATATTCTTTTCCCCTTGTTAATATTAGGAGGACACTCATTTTTTTTTCAGGGAGCTGATAATATGCCCATCTGAAAATGTTTGATTACCCAGGCTCCTTTTGACCTAGGACCTACCTCTAATAAGTGAGATACAAGAGAAAATCTCTTCCTAGTTTCTAGGATAGCTGCTGTCCTCCAAAGAAAACCAGATGGGACACAGCCAGCATGTATGTGTCCTTTGCTCTTTGCCCTTTTCTCTCTCCCCTTTTTCTTTCCCTAGTTGATAGACACACCGGAGGCTTTCTCTGAGAATGACAATAAAAGTCACACTGGAAGGGCAGAAGTGAATACAGAAGGTGTGTGGGACATTGATGGCTTTTGGGTAGTCACCTCCTTATCTATCTCTGCAGTAACTTAAGATGCAAACTGGAGGCAATCGCACTGCGACCCTAGCTACGAAAGGCTTGGCTTGAGTCAGTGGGTGGAGGCCTTTAACAATGTGAGCAACCCAGCAGTGCCTGGGGGTTGCCACGTTCATATTCTCGGCGGTATGCTCTCTAATTTGCAGCTCTGAACTAAACAACTCCCAGGAGAAATGTGAACTGATTGTGTAATTAAGAGGTGGCTCTTCATTACCCCTTCTTGTTCTTCAACTGGACTCATGGGCAGCATTTATTCCAGGAGCACAGAGCAAAGAAGGAAAGCAATAAGCAGTCCATTTCTTATTCTCATCCTGGGTAAATGGAGGACAGGAGGGAGGTCTCTGATTAAGCTTATGCTCGGTTAAGACAATTAGACACACCTGAGCCAACGCGTGGATATATTTTGTTTATGAAATCCTAAAATCATAATCCACTAAAAAGTGAGCAATACTTAGGGACTATCACCCTGGACTCAGCATCTTTGTTTTTGTTTTCAGTAGTGACTTATTTGATTAAAAAAAATCCATGCATTTACAGATCACACACAATTTTTATTGTTAATAAAGATGTTTTGAGAAGGTCCACATGTGGTCTATGATCATTGAACATGACTAACCAATAATTTAGTTAAATGAACAATGGTCTTACTTCATACTGATTTTCTGCTTGCCAGTCATTTTCAGGTCGTGATTTTGGTGTAATCAAAACGGAACCGCTTAAAATTATGTAATTACTTACATTCACCTTCAGGTACAATTGCTAATTTACCCCAGCCTACCAGAACTGGTTTAATCATCTCCAGCGTTATTGTTAGGAGGGGATAAACAGTGTTAGTTATTATTTCTCAGGTGCATGCTGATTAGGAAGGTTTACGGATGTGTTTGATTTTACTTATTCCTTGTTTGCTAAAATACTCAGGCAGTCCTTGCTTTGCTCTCTGGCCACACACTGGCTACACAGGGTTCTAGTTCATTCCTCCCCGTGAAAGACTGTGTCTGTGTCTGGTAGTGCACTGAGAAAATGACCTGAATTAGTGATTCTGCTTCATTCTCCTCTGAGGCCACACCAGAGGGATGATGTTAAGGAGTTTCACGTACTCATGGTAGTAATATTTGTCAACCACTGGCTGCCACAGCATGGGGAAGTTAAAGTTTTGAACACATAGCCTTCACTCCTCTGAGGCACAGGACTGCTGATTCATATGATGCGAACTTCCTTCCAAAACCTCCGTAGCTAATGCTTTACGATAGCCAAGACAGACATATTGTTTTCTCCTGTTCTGAAGATGGACGTTTCAATCTTTCACTCTCCACCTAGTACCCAGGGCGTGCATTGATGCCTTCCTGGCATGTAATACCAGTCACGTTTCATTCTTTATGTCCCCTTCTCATCATAAAGCCAATAGGTGGGCATTATAATCCTTACCATACACATGAGTGTACCAAGACAGAGAGACCAAATAACCTGTCCAAGTTACTACAACTAGTAGGAAATGGAGCCAGAATCCAATTCCTGGTCGGTCGAGTATGAAGTTCACATTCAGCTTGCTGTGTGGCACTGCTCACTTAGCTTCCAAGAAAATAGTGACCTCTTTCACTTAAATTTTCCTTGAAAAAATGCAGCTGAGTGCATGCACACACACCATAGATTGTGGACTTTCTCCAGACAAAATATCAAAATACCCACAGAAGATTCATAAACCAAGATTTTTTTTAAAGTTCTATTCCTCCAAAAAAATGTAGAAATACAACAAAAGATTCCCAGATATCATTTTCGAAGGATGGATTTATGAGTGATTTTTATTTTGTCCTTTATATTTTATTATTTTTTAAAGGTTGAAAAATAAAAAAAGCAAAGTGAAATATTTAATAATGTCTTAACATCTAAAGATGAGCAAAATAAAATAAACAAAGTGAAGTAATTTATACCATAAATGATAAATGAGTAGTTTGAAAAAAATCCTTCCCAAGGATGGATTAAAGAGCAGTGGAGAAAGAGTTCTGATGTAAGAAAATGAAACAGTATATTTCTTCCACATGTCAAATATTTTTCCATCTCTGTGCCTTCACTTAGCTTTCCCAGACCCAAAGTGTTCTTCACACCCAAGCTTCATACATCTAAATATTTGCTGTTCAAGGCCCCAGTCAGATGTTCATTCCAACTTGAAGAATTCTCTGATTTCAAACTGAGATCTCTCTGTCTCTCTCTGTCTTTCTCTCTCTCTCTCTCCCTGCCCTCTGCTCCCTCCCTTATTTGTGGTTCTCTTAATTTCTAATTTATTCAAAGAAAAAAAACTTTTTGAGATGTTAATCCTAAGCTTGAGGGTACAATAATTAGAGACAGAGAGAGAGAGAGAGAGAGAGAGAGAGACACTTTCATTACACCCATGGGAAGTGTACACATTTGAAGAAAAGACACATAAGCACACTTACAATGACATGTCACGATGTTATAATAATGAAGGTATTGCAGTATGGAGGAAGTCTAGAATAATTTCAGAAAGGTTCTCTAAAGGAGATAATTTGGAAGACTGATGGAAGAATAGAACAATGACGAGGAGTTGTTCCAGAAGAAGCAAAGATAAGGAATATGATGTCAGGTAAAAGGGACAAAGTCATAACACATCCAAATTTCTCCATCTCCATGGACCTCCATGAAGAAATCATTGTTTTAAAACAAGATGGAGACAATTGGTGCCACAAAAGCGTTGTCTCCTTCCCCCCACCCAATTACTCGAATCAGAAACTTGGGATTCGTACTTGGGATTCATCCTTGAACCTACCCCGCTCTCACTCACATCCTTTAATCATGGGTTTCTGTAAATGCTGCTCAGACTCCTGGGGCAGTGGAGGTCCATCTAAGCATTTGGCTGACACTCAGCACCAATCTCCCGGGAAGGAAACAGGTCAGGAACCCCATCCTGGCAGCAGGACAGTACCAGGCTTTCCTCTCCATGCCAGTCCTTGAGCAATTCATGAGGGTGACAGCTCAATATAGTGGTGTGGGGATTTCCTTCTCTTCGGATAACACAGCCCAGACGCCCAGAGACGAGATCCATACTGCACAGGTGTTGAAGCTTCCCTGACTTAGAGGAAGCCTTATGTCCCAGAGGAGCCAAAACCTCTCCTAATGATTCCTTGGGCATAAGCTCCCAGAAATCCCACGAAGGCACGACATCCCCATCAGACATTCATAGTTGAGTCATAATCCCTCCCAAATTGGTTGAAATTTATTAATCGTAGGTCACTATTGCCATGAGAAGTGTTTTCTGGTAACCCTGGCACACACCATTTTCATCTGTTTCCAGGGAACCCAAGACAGGAGCTTGAGGGTCAGCGTCTCTTGTAGCAAAGTAAGGGTTTCGGCAGCCTGCTGTCCACATCTAATACTGTCGCCAGTACTAGCAAGTTTTTCCATCTGTACTGTCCCCTGCCTGGCTGAACCGCCTTCACCTCTCTCCAGGTCTCCTCTCAGAAACATCTACACCCACCAGCATTTGCGAACAAACTCCTCCCAGCGATCCACACTTCTTCACCCCGCAGCTAGAGGTACTTTTTCACTGAAGGAGTCCTGTTACTGCCTTGTTTAAACCTCTTCGATGGCTTCCTATCATCCTTTCACGGAAGCCTCAAATCATTAATATGGTTTTCAAAACATGTCGCACCCTTCCCGCCTTTGCATTCCAATCTCCAACTACCCAGGGTTTCTGTCTGGTTCTCAAATGTTCCTGGAATACGTCACTCTCGCTTTATCCACAGATGCCCGCATGTGCTGTTCTCTGTGACTGTTTGTGTCACATCTGCCGCCAGCACCTGGCTAAGTTGTATGCAGCCTATTATAAGTATGGTGGTTGTCACATTCAGCTGATTAATACATGTGAAGCACATACTGTGCACCATATAGTGTTACCCAGATATGGAGGCATTAGAGTCTATGTTACACCCCCCGATTATGTATATTCCCACTGAACCCATGGCTCTCCTTTCAGCAGGACCCAATTCATTGTCATTCCTTTGTCAATGTCTGCCCTTCAAATTTAATTGTAAGCCCCAGCAGACTCACCACCGAATCTCCAGTGCTGGCAAATAGTGGAGGCTCAATAAATATTTGATGAATTAATGAAGAAATAAATGATAACTTCAGCTTCAACCAGGCAGAGGTTGGAAGAATTTCCATATGAAAACATTTCATTAGAATTTGAAAAGAAGAGTCTGAAGCTGAGGAGAATGGAGCTAAGAAATCGCCTGGAGAGACTGTCCTGAACATGAACGTGGGAGATGCTGAGATCGCTCAAGGGCAACACACAGCAAGTAGAAAGACATCCAGGAGCCATTTCAAGGGAAATATAAGATTTATTGGTAGGCTCTGGGAGAAGAACAAGGGAAAGAAATAAAGTGGTTATAAGAGAAGTGGGAGAAGAAATGGGTAGGACAGGGGTCTCCAAGGCTCAGAGGGGAGACCACTTCATAGGGGCTTTAGAGTACCCACAACTCTGTGTTTAAACTTGGTCACATGCTGGGAGAACTGAAAATCACCAAGGATGTGCGTGACTAGGACTTATCATAACCTTAGGGAGAGTCGGTTATGTGGAATCGTTGAGGATAGACCAAGTTTACATGGCTTTAACACTGAACCAAGAGGAATGCTGTAAGTTTAGAGGCCAGAGGGAATGGTATCAAGGAGATAAAATTATTTAAGGGCATGTGTGGGTTTGAAGGGCAGAGCGGGGCTTTACAGGGAATAAGCATGCAATGAGTATTTGCTGACTCAATTACTGTGATGTGCTATATACATGATAAGAGGGGTTTCACTAGGATAATGGATATTTTTAGATAGACTGAGAAATACAGAAACTTTGGTAATGCATACTGTGACCCGAGGAACCCCAATGGCCAGTGTCTTGTTAATTATGCTCTTCCATGCTTGGGAAAATCTATGAGAAGCTCCCCCACAGAAGCTGCACTGCTGAGTGAGAGCCACTAAAAATATGGCGGCCACTTTGATTTGGTAGCTCAGTGTCAAGTATGAGGAGAAAGACGGCTTTATGCAAAAAGTAAACAGGAGAAAACATTCATTCTGTCTAAAACGGAACACCAGAAAGTCACAGTTCTGAATAGTAAACTGTTCTTACAAAAGGCATTAATAAGCAAACATGGAGCCCTGTTACACATCCCTTAGGGTTAACTGTAGTCCACAGCAGAAACTTCTGCCTGAGTTTGTTATGTGTGCCATTCTCTTTATATGTATCTAACCAGTAATAATAATACATGATGTGTGCATATGTAAGTGTATGCCATACATAGATACACTTATATGCTGGCTACTTTATCTGCATTAACTCTACTAATCTTATCGTAACTACAAAAGAGGTATATTATGATGATCACTTTATAGGTGAGAAGTAGAGGTTATGTAAACCATCTCAAGTAATATTGTTTGTAAGTGGCAGAGCCAGGGCTGGGGAAAAAATGCTCCCATCTGTAGTCTTGACTGCTTCACCGTATTGCCATTTATATTTCTTAATATTCAAGTACATTTGCATTTGCATGAAAAACACAGGAACTTGTGATCGCCTCATCAACTGGTTTAGTATGCTGTATACTTTAGTACCAAAGTTACCATAGGTTCAAACATGTCAATTAATGTCTTGTCTCTTGTATTTTCTTTCCAGAGAAGAGCGGAGACAGAGATGAAATTCAAGACTATGATAACCAAGGCTCAAGTAATTCCTCCCCTAAAGCAGTGCTCTGAAAATAAAAGAATTAAAATCACAGTACCTTTATTAGCTGTCCTAAAGAAATCCCACTTTGAGCCCACGCGCAAAGCTGCGGTGGGAGGTAATATTCCCAGTGAGAACATGAATTACAGCTGATTCTCATTATTTGAAAATTCTGCATTTGAGAATTTGCTTACTCACTGAAATGTATTTGTATCCCTGAAATCAATACTCATTAAAGTTTTCCAGGTCATTTGAGCACACAGGCAGAATGGTTCACGTTCTCAGCTAAGGCCAAAGAAGATCACGCTCTGCCTCTTGTGTTAACTCTTACACTGTAAAGAAGTGTCCTTTCTGCAGTGTATTTAGGGCTATGCTTTTCACATTTTCATGCTTTTTGTTGATAATTTTGATGTTTGAGATGGCCCCTAAGTATAGTGCTGAAATGCCTCGTGTACCTAAGGGCAAAAAGGCTGTAATGTGCCTTATGGAGAAAACACCTGTCACATAATCTCCACTCAGACGTGAGTCATAGGGCTGTTGGCCATGAGTTCCATATTAACAAATCAAGTATGCATTATACAAGGTCTTTAAACAGAAATAAACATAATACAACGGTATGTATTGATCTGTTGATGAAAAATCCTCTGACCAGAGGCAGGAAGTTGGCCCCGTATTTTTCTTAGGAGCAATGATTCAGTATTTGCTAATTCAGTGTTCACGGAAACTTGATAGACTATAGCTACCATGAATGAGAAGACCAGACAGTGCCTTGTTGGGGAATACTAAACAGAGTGTGTGTGTGGGCTGTGAGTTATATGTAGCTTTTCTAGCTGTATGTTACTTAGGATAAACATGAGTAGGCCATTGATGGGGAAATCTTTCCCTCTCTGTCCTGGAACTATCCCTCTCTGAACAATAGGATTGACCATCCAGAGTAAAGACTCAAGTAAATGACAAGAAAAGCAGAAAACACACTGACTTGTATGTATAAAGATGCATGCAGAAGTCCTAGTGAAGAAATGGTGGCAGAATTTAATGTCCCACACTGTCACCTGGGCTGGTCAGCTCAAGGAGCTTTGATGAAGCAGAAGAAGGAAGGAAAAACAAGTCATTGTTACCTAAAGACCATATTTTAAAATACCAGTATTACCCAACCCTAAATCTCTCAAGGACATTATTCACCTATGAAAGTGAAATTATGAATAACATACAATATTTTCAAGGAAAATGTCCAAGAATTGTTTTACTTTACATACTTGAAAGGTATTTGGAAATCTTTGGTCAATAAAGTGTCTTTAATAAGATTTAAAATATGAAATTAAATGCATAGGTGATTTTTTTTAGATCTGGTTTTTACAATTTAAGAAAAAAGCACTGAGACGATGCATCCAATTATAGATTATAGTGATCAAAGATACTATGCATATCTGGCTGCTACGTGCCTGCTGCTGGCTGGGCTGTGCTCTTCTTTTGAGCACACAGGAGCAGCAGCAAAGTTCTGTCCAAACTCAAAAATGCCTTTGTCCTCTGATAATTAAGTTCCATGATACCATCTCTATTCGGTGAGATCAACCACCTAAGAATTAATTTCTCACTGTGTGAGTAAGGATCTTCCAAGTTGTAACCAGGGCTATAGCAGGAAGATAAGGGGTGTTAGCATGTCTACAGCTATTGTCTAATCTACTGCGTTACATCCTGTATCAAGAAAGGCTGGATCGGATGGTTGGCAGAATCTAACCAGTACTGAAGAATAAGACTGTGCTGGTTTGTCTGCTGCACTATCCAGAGAAAACACTCAGGCCACCCGGCATGAGTGGTCTGTTCCTTTGGCAGATATATTTTGGCAGCCGCAGCTGGGCCCACCAATATCATCCTTACTGTTCTGGGGACTTCCACCCAGTGCCACCTAGGGTTCTCGGCCCCAAGGGTGTCTCTAGCTAGAGAAGACTGCTCTGAGATCATGCGTGTACCTTTGAGGCATGCTGGATGTGGCAGGCGAGCTCATGGCTCCTAGAAGCAGTCCTCGACCAATGACTGATGGAAAAATCAGAGTTGTGTGCTTCACTTGGGCTCCCAGAGGTTCATCTCCTGTCCTTGGATGAAGCTACAGTTGACTGCCGTGGATTGATAACACCATCGTAACTGACTGCCTTCCCTTACCCACTCTCCTACAATGTATCCTTCACCTTTTCAATACATCCCTTGCATTCAAATCCTTATCTCTGAATCTTACTTCCCACATAGTTCCCCTACAAAGTGTTCTAGTCTCCAGCACAATTATATTTCTCGTTGGATGTCAAGTAACTGGTATCCTGGTTTATACATTGGTGTTTTACTAGTTTAGCTAGTGAAAATCAGTTTTCCCAGGGGCACAGATAACTCTGGGTAGATGGACAAAATACAGAGAGTACAGACAAGCAGAGTCAAGTATTAGTGTAAAAAATTACTTTGTGAGATGTTCTCTCACTTACCTAACACATGTTTGATTTCATCTAGCAGGGAGTTATACAGATTTGTTGCCATCTTTGATTTCCTCCCCAAAGTTGTAGAGAGAGATGCACTGGGGGGAGGGGCCTATAATTTATGGGTATGTAGATGTAATAGGTTTCTACAATATCAACCATTTCAACCAAGTTACTGAGGCAGATGGGCAGGGAGACCCATGTGAGATAGACGCTCCATGTCAGAGATAATGACAATGCTAATAATAAGAGCAAAGATGTGTATGTGGTTCTTTGTAGGGGCTTTAGATACCATTGTAAGAACTACATGAGTTAGGGAGCATTTGGGTGGCTCAATCGGTTAAGTGTCCAACTCCCGATTTCGGTTCAGGTCATGACCTCACAGTTCATGAGTTCAAGCCCCATGTCGGGCCCTTCTCTGACAGCTCAGAGCCTGGTTGGAATCCTGTCTCCCTCTCTCTCAAAAATAAAGATTCTTAAAAAAAATAATTAAATGAGTTAGTAAACATAGAGCACTTACCAGAAAAATAAAAAGACTATAATCAATTTAGATATTTCTGGTAACTGATACCAATGAAGAAAAAAAAATCTAAACTAAAAATAATATTGCCAAAAAGTCCAAACAGTTTGATGTCACCCTGGGGAAAACTGTGGTATCAAGAAAGATCTGTGAACTGAACGTCAGAGCCCACATCCTGGGTTCTGCCACTTTTTAGTTTTGGGACACTGACACCTCTAACCTCACTCCCTGTCGCATCTGTGAATTGCAGAAAGCAGGAGCAATCTCTTGGGGCTGTGCAAGGGCCTCTTCCCTTGGCTCACAGAGAAAGGAAAGAACAAAGGATGTTTGTTCAAATCGCCAGTGTGTTATAGTTGGTCAGCAAGAGAACAGAGAGAAAGACACACAGGGATGCCAGGTAGATGGCGTCCCCGCCTTCAGTGAGCTGTCTGTGCATTTTGGTTTTTCCCTGATAATAGCACCCAATCACATTACAATCATTATCTGCTGGTTCTGGACACCTGCACGGAGCTGCAGTCTGCAGGCATCATCTCTACAACATGAAGTTTTGCAAGACTGAAACAGGACATTGAGGGTTGGCCCCATCCCCTTGGCTGCATGAAGCTTGGGTAGACACTGTCACGTTCGCCCTCAAGGACCTCATTTGTGCTGCACTCCCTCTGCTGCCTGGCCTCTCCCTAGGTCCCCCTTGCTCTGAAGACTATTACCTTTGGTGAGCTCCTGTTGGGTCTCCCAGCCATCATGGAAATGGAATGTCTATCTTCTGTGCTTTTGTAAGTAGAGTGTGATTTTACCCCCAAGTTTGCAGGTAATACATGCTTCCCTTACCAGTTTTTATTGGCAGAGCAAGAAATGTCATTTCTAACTGAGCAGGTGCAGCAAAACCTGTCACTATCTTCACAAGATTTAGCATAATCTCAACGACCTTTTGTGACCAGCGGGCTTCGTATTTTCACATATCCCTAAGTCAAGAGTCCAAGAAAATAAAGATCATTACAAACTGAATTGTGTAATGCTTTTAGGTCTACTTGTATATTGCCTTCAGGTTATCTTATCTTCTTTTTTAACAGAGTTTCCTTTTGTTAAAAAAAAAAAAAAGAAGAAGAAGAAGAAGTAGGGTAAGAAAGGCAGGCAAAGCTGGCCGCGAAGCTGTGAGAAGCGCTTACCCCCACAGACCGTGCCGTCCAGGCCTTCACAGCGGCGGCCGTCGCATTCACACGTCTTGCCGTACACCCTGGGGTCTCCCGGAGGGTAGCAGGTGCACTTGCCACATTCGCATTTACCTGCAAAATGCACAGGGAGGGCACACTTGTTAGGAGGGTCACGGAATCGGCCAGGATTCCAAAGGATACAAACAACTAACACACCATGAAGCCTGTTCCTGCTGCGCCTGGAAATAGTTCCACAGATAATTTTCTTACCCGCCTCGGGCAAGACCAAGACCAAGTGCCAAGGAGGCCGGGAGCTGGAGTGACGCTTTTGTTTCGTTCGGTTTTCAAGACGAATTCTCTTATTAAACCCTCTGGGCGTTTCATCTTCCACTTAGTCCAATGATACCAAATCATACATATTTTGACATAACTTAGGATAACGTTGTCATTTAAAAAAATATTTTATATATTGTTACTGGGGCTCTATCAGCCACATAAGCAAACGATGTTCATAGGTACATTTCAAGGTGATGTTTTTTGACAATTGGGCATCAATTTTGTAATTCATAGAACTCATTTTAACAGGGACCACGTATCAAAGTGCACGACCTTAATACCAGTATTATTCTTGACTTGAAATGTTAAAGTATAAGCGGTCTTTGCAATGAGTTGGATTCAAAGTTTGGGAATTCCTTAACTACTATCGTTATGGCTTTCATCATTATTTCTTGAGCTGTAACTACGTGTCAAACACTGCAATTCTTTGAATTCCATCATTTTGTTTTCACCATACCACACACTGACCAGCATTATTACTATCATTTTACTAAACAGGAAACAGACACTTACTGACGCCAAGTTCCCTTCCCCGGTGAACCAGCTCATAAGGAAGAGATTCAAAATTTATATCAATTCTTATTAACCTTAAAATTTGCGCACTTAGCCATGAAGCCAGACTGCATTTTAATATACTCAATGCAGCACCGGGAGGCTATACGAGAAAGAAAATTTCCCTTTGTCTGAGGAATCGGTGCTGGTTTGGCAGAAATTCAGCTGGGTGACTACTCCAAGACATCTGTTCCTCTCTGTCATTAGCCCAACCATCATAATTACACACCCACTGAAATGATCATAAGATGCTTCGGGGCTGACCCTGCAATGTTGTTAGTCATTCTGTTGCTGCGTTTGTATCTTGTTAAAGAAATTCTGAGTTGGTAGATGATGGAAGAAAGGAAAATTAGTATTTCGAATCATATAATTTCAGAGCTGTAATTAAAGATAATCTAATGCAGTGATTCATAATCTTTTCTGGCAGCAGAGGTGGGGGTCACCGTCCCTTTGAGAATCTGGTGGAAGATATTGCAAGAGATAGTGTTGTTCTGGCTGCCCTTCAACCTGTCTCTCTTCCTACTTAGAGATGGGTCCAGGTTCAGCAGGAGGCAGAGCTCTTCCCCTTCCCCAGGGATACTCCCTCTTCCTACGCACTGGTGGACAGAAGAGGGACACACCAGACAGTCTTGGCCAGGGCTTTGGTTCTTGAGGGTGGAAGAAAAGGCACAGGGTCTGTGGCAGAGTTTGCAAGAGCAACAGCACAGAAATGAGTGTCCACAAGTGGAGGAACTCGGCACCCAGTTCCAAAGTGATGGCAGCAGGGGCTAGTTCTTGGCAGGGCCTTGATTCCCTGGGCTGTTGCATGAACTGGTTGTCCAAGCTTGCACTCTGCACCTAAACCCTTCTAATAAAATCCTTTTCCATCCCACTTAATGAGGTTGGTTCCTGTTGTCCACAGACAAGAACTCTTAACTGGTAGACCCCAGATCTCTCCTTGGAAAAATACACCAGCACTCATTTATTTTTTTATAAAATGTCAAGAGGATCCATGACTTTCTGCAGTGTACTTAATAGATGAGGAAGCCCATGCAAGCAGAGGCTAAATGATTTATGTAAGGCCAGCAAAGTAGACATTAGCAACGTTGGTACCGGAACCCAGATTTCCTGAGCCCCAGTTACCTTCTGGTGTACATAAACACATCTGCCCTCATCATGGGTGTGTGTGTGTGTGTGTGTGTGTATGTGTGTGTGGGTGTGTGTGTGAATGACAAAAAATTCCATTTTTTTGACTGTGGAGACAAAGAGACTAACCATAGAACCATCAGCAGCACAACCACATACTGTTAACTAGTCCTGCATGGACAGATATGGGAACCTTCCACCACATTATTCCTGAGAGGGAATGCAGTCCAGTTATCACATCAACATCAATTTTTAAGTTTGAGGGCATATGTATTTGTGGTGATAATTTATTAACATTTTAAGGCATTCGGGAAGTTTCCCGGATATGCATTATTGGCTTCTGTGCCTCTCTGGAAAGGATGATAGAAATGCTGGCATATGGATTCGGATATCAACGTTTCATTTATTTCATTATGGACAGTTTCTGTCTTGTATTTCTTCTATAAAGTTACACTGAAAAGTGTTCATACTCAGCCCTAGGTTCATTTTTTCCCTAGCAGATTATAATTCAGGTATCCTTTTTCAAATATTGGAGAATAATTAGCCACTCTGCATTTCTTGGTGTGTTTTTTTGTTTTTTGGGGTTTTTTTTGGGTCATGAATCTGTTGGGGTTTTAAAAAGCTATATTAAGCCAACTGTTAGCTGACTTACTTTATAGCTACAGCTGTAATACAGTTCACAGGCTATAGAAACTTCATATGGAAAGGCAAAAAATCATAAATCAAGACAGGCTAATTTATTACAGAAAATTAATGAAGAGTCAGTCGTTCATACAGTCCACATATTAAAGTGCCTTATTTTGCTGTCTTAGTTCACAGCTTCAGTCCAGTCCCAACCAAGACATATACTTGCCAGTTAAATTTCTGCTCATCTTCCAATATCCAATGTCACCAAATCCACGATACTTGCACCCTGCTACTCATGTACCTTCACAAATACAGCAGAATCAACTGCCTTCTTGTGTGTCCTTATGATGTTTGAATCGATACTTATTGAACAGATGCACTAAACAATCACTGCATGTAAATAGTTTAGTAATATTCCCACAACACATGAGCTTTAATGATAGAACTTAAATTTAGAATGTCTCCTCCAGAATAAATATGCCTTTCCAATTGGCCAGAAAAACTTCATTTGTGCTTCCCACAGTTACATCAATGAAATATGTCCCACAGCAAGCCCATCACCTTTATTCACAAACCTACTTCTCTTCCTGTATCCTGTTATCAGGAGAAGGTCACCATCATTTGATCTGTCACCAAATCTTATATATTTGATATATATATGTATATATATATCAAATATATATATCAAATATATATATATATCAAATATATATATCAAATATATATATATATATTTGATATATTTGATTCCTTTTTTCTTTTAATAAACTATTCTTCTCCTTCCAGTTTGAAATTTCATAAGATCCACTTTTTTTTATGTTCATTTGTTTATTGTGAGAGAGAGCAAGAGCAAGGGAATGGAAGAAAGAGTATGAGCAGGGAAGGGGCAAAGAGAGAGGGAGAGAGAGATTCCCAAGTAGGCTCCATGCTGTCAGTGTGGAGCCCGATGTGGGACTTGATCTCATGGATCATGAGATCATGACCTGAGCCCAAATCAAGGATCAACCTACTGAGCCACCCAGGCGCCCCAGATCCACTTTCTTAAAACATGTCTATGATTATGTAACCCTTTTTCAATTAATGGTCCCACGGGACCTTCAGGGCAGAGATCAAATTCCTCAACAGAGCTCTCCACCCCTGGTCCAACTCACCTTTCCCAGTACACATCCAGTGTTCACAGTACACTCATGTTCAGAGACTGATTTTTGCTCCAGTTATTCTCTCTGTTGTGCACTCTACCACTTTCTCTATACCTTCCAATCCAATGTTCAACAGCCAACTCAGATCTCCTCTCCTCTATGAAACTTTCCTCGCCATCCCTGTTGGGTTACCTCAATGAGTTGTTCTTTCTCTCTGATCCCACAGTAATTTGTACACACCCCTTACTAGGGGTGTACACATCCCTTACTAGGGATCACTGAATGTAAACTTTATACTAGATAAGCGCATGCTTGAATCGACCACAAATACTGAACTCTCTGAGGTCCAGGCTGACAGTGAGATTAATAACCTATTGGCAGCCAGCAAAGTTCTCTGTTGATGGAGTACGAAACACTGACAGATTTATTGTCTTTCACTTTTTCAATAAGAGACTGAATCCAATCTCCTTCCTTTATTTGCTAAATGATATTATTATTTCAATGGCTGTTTTAGTGTTGTGGAGATATAAATGTAGCTTCTCAAATGACTATCAGTATTCACATAAGTAAGAATGAAGGATAGTGGAAGTTTGTACGTCTAGCACTAATAAGTGCCATTTTGTATAACAAATTGGGATGAGAATCTAAAGAAAGATACACTCAAAGAAATACAAATAAGCCGAGTAATTTTTGAAAAGATAATTCAAGAACAGATGGAAAGGACAGAAATAACCATCTGAGAAGAAACTAATTCAGCCAACATCATCAATATCATCCAACCAAAACTTACGTGAACTTTACACTGAGTCTGTCCATTCCTATTACATTTTAAAAAAGCAGATAACCTTTAAGAGCACACAAAAAGTCAGTCCAATGATACATGGTATGGCAATCCTTATGTACTGTATTTTAAGGCTTACACATTAGCATAGAGTAATGACCTAATGCAGGTATCTAGAAGTTCTGATTTAAAAAGACTTTACTTAAACATTTCTAATTTGACACTTCCATGCAATAAAGAAACACTCCAAGACTGACAAAATGCAGTTCATACTGCTATGCACAACTAGTCATTTTAAGAAATAAAATACACCTCACTTTAATATCATCTTTAAGTTTTCTTACACTCACTAAGAGAGCTAAACACGTGCATATGTTGGCCTTGGAGTATACTTTTCTGTAAGTACCATGTTAAAATTTAAAACCCTCATGCACTTATTCCAAACTGACAGATTCCAAACTGTTTCACATCTGAAATTCAGCAAATATGAAGGATCTGTTTTGTGTGAAGCACCTAATCAGATATGGGAGTATAATTCTAAACAAGGGATATGTAAGTCTGTAATTTCTGCTATCCTTCTATATCCTGTTTCATTTCACAAGGCATTAACTCCAAATAACAGTGTTGGAGAATGATATTTCCAAATATTACACACTTGTTTTGAGTATTATTGACAAAATTTACTATTATAATTACAAAACTGAATGGGCAACATTTTTAATATTTGTTTTAATAGAAAATTCACACGGTCTGTAGACATTTGAAAAGATACTCCCTTCTAAATCATATGGGAAATGCAAAGTAAAACCATATTGAAATTCTATCCCAAGCCAACCACATGAGTAAACATTTAAGAACTGACTGTAACAAGTTTTGAAAATGGCGTGGAAACACAGGGCATATTTTTTACTTCTGGTACAGTTATACATTGGCAGAATATTCTGGAATACTGCTTAGCATTATCTAGTAAAGTCAATATGCATAATCTATGAACCAGCAACTCAATTCTTGGTCATATTCACTGGAGAAAATTATACTCATTTGTACCAGGAGATGTTCCAGAACAATCATAGCAACACTATTCCTAATAGTCTCAAAGGAGACTCAAATATCCATCAGTGACAGAATATATAAGTGTCAGTTATATTCCTAAGGGGATCACTGTACAATTAGAGTGAAGGAGACACTGCTACTTGCCACATCATGCTTGAATCTTCAACACATAATGTAGAGTGCAAGAAGTCAGCCACGAAATGACATATATTGTTTGAAATATTTCACAACACAACAACACTAAACTTCATAGTGTTTGGGGATATATATTTAGGAGGCAAACTTTAAAGAAAGGCATAGAGGGTCTCCTGGGGGCTCAGTCAGTTGAGTGTCTGATTCTTGATTTCAGCTCAAGTCATGATCCCAGGGTCCTGGGATCAAGCCCCATGTCAGGCTCCACGTGGAGCTTGCTTAAGATTCTCTGTCTCTCTGTCTCTCTGTTTCTCTCTCTCTCCCTCTGCCTCTCTCCCCAACTCTCTCTAAAATATTTTTTTAAAGAAAGGCAAGAACACCTTAAAAGTGAGAATAATGGTCATCTTTGCAGAGGAGGGTGTTGATAGTAATTGAGGAGGGGTGGGTGGGAGCTCTTGGGATCCCGGAATTATTCTATTTTTGCACCCAGGTCAAGGTTTTGTATGTTACTACTTTGTAACGATTCATAATGTTATAAGTTAATATGCTATATATTTTCTTGGGCATCATGGATTATTTACCAAACAAGTCTCCTACAACCAGTGAGCTATGTTGCAAAAAGATCAGACCCTTTACTTAACTCATTCATTGCAACTAAATAAATTCCCAACGTATTCAACATTTAAATGTAGAAATTTAACACATAAAATCCTGGACAGGAATATAGGTGGGAGTTTTCATAACCCTCGGGTGGGAAAGACTATCCAAAACATGACAACAAACCAGAAACACTAAAAAACTGACAAGTTTTACCATAAACAATATTTAAAACAACAATAACATAAGACTGACACATAAACAATAAACAGAGACAAAATATTTGCACAAATAAAACATAAAAAATAACTATATGGGGCACCTGGGTGGCTCAGTTGGTTAAGCGTCCAACTCTTGGTTTCAGTTCAGGTCATGATCTCATGGTTTGTGGGTTTGAGTCCTGTGTTGGGCTCTGTGGTGGCAGTGTGGAGCCTGCTTGGGATTTCTCTTTCTACCTTTCTCTCTCTGCTCCTCCCCCAAGCGTATGCTCTCTCTATCTCTCTCAAAAAAAATGACCATACATATGAGCTCATATATAAATTACCAATAATGCACACCCATGAGAAAAATAGACTAAGGACAAAATGGATCATTCAAAATAGAAATACTACATGATGATCAGTATGAACATAAATTATTTATATCTCTTAGTGAATCTCATGGAAATAAACTGCAAATTTAAAATAATTATACTTTGAAGGGAAGTCACCTGGTTCATTAAAATATTTGAAAGCTCCAAAAGTTCCAAGTTAATAAGATTTTACCTGATATAGCCTGGAGAAACCCTAATTTACAGTGTTTTAGATTTTACCCACAAGATGCTTCAAGGAATAGACAAATAAAATACCTTTATTTTAATACCAAAGTAGAAAGAGAAAATAGGACTTTCTTTCTACCTATAGGATAACTACGTACCATTAAATTATAAGATGAAATAAAAGAGCAGCTTGATACCTTTATAAAAGGTAGATTGCCTCATTTACATTTTTAGAAATTAAAAGATTAAAACTTTATTTATTTATAAATATGTTTATAGCAGCATTATCAACAATAGCCAAATTATGGAAAGAGTCCAAGTGTCCATCTACCAAAGAATGGATAAAGAAGAATTGGTGTGAGTACACACTCACACACACACACACACACACACACACACACACACAATGGATGTTACTCAGCCAGCAAAAAGAATGAAATCTTGCCATATGCGATGATGTGGATGGAGCTCGAGTGTATTATGCTAAACGAAATAAGTCAGTCAGAGAAAGATACCTTATGATTTCACTCCTATGGAGAATTTAAGAAACAAAACAAATGAACATGGGGAAAAAAAGAGAGAGACAAGTCAAGAAATAGACTCTTATCTATAGAGAACAAACTGATGGTTACCAGGGAGGAGGTGGGCGGGAGATGGGCTAAATGGGTGATGGGTATTAAGGAGGGCACTTGTTGTGATGAGCACTGGGTGTTGTATGTAAGTGATGAATCCCTAAATTCTATACCTGAAACTAATATTATACTATATGTTAACTAACAAGAATTTAAATAAAAATTTAAAACTAAAAAATACTCCTTATTTATTAATCTCACTAGTTTTCATCCTTATTAACTACCAGAGCACAGCTATGGGAGAAATATTCGTTTAATTATTTCATAAAATTGGAGATTGTTAGAGATAGAAAATCATGGAGGATGATCAAGTCCAACTAGCCCTACAATTTACAGATAAGGAAAATGAGTCTCTGAGAATGAGATAATACGTTACTTTCTCAAGGACACAGGGTGAAAAGGTTATCTCTCAAGGTCACAGAGTGTGTGAAGGATGGAAAGGTCAACTCTTATTCCTCAATTGTTTATAGAACTATTGTTGGTTGTCCTTTTTAATAGTTAGGGATGTTTGGGTGACTCTTTCTAAATGAGAATGGAGAGAGATCTACAAGCATTGTCTGAAGAAAAGGTGTTTATCTCTGCTAGAAGCTGATTTCCCAAAACTGATATAAAGCTAACAATGTGAAACTGTGAAGGTGACATTTATTTTTTAGACTATATATCTCTTCTTCCTTTACCTCCTATTCCTCCTCTTCATCCATTCCCTTCTTTGTCCCCCAACGAACCTCTTCCATCTCTCTCTCTCTCTCTCTCTCTCCACACACACACACACACACACACACACGTTTGTCCCCTCCCTCTTTCTTCCGGGAATTTCTTTTCTTCTTGGATTCCTCTTCTTATACAATCTTAACCATGACAAATCTCTAAATCTTTAGACTCTGCCTTCTCCTAACCTTCACTCTTTTCAAACTTCTCTTTTTAAGGCCTCATCTCCACAGGGCACAGCTTTCAAACCATCAGTGACTAGTTACTATATGCTAGATGAGGAGATACAAAGATAAACAAGATAGACACTAATCCCTCATCTCACGTATTAACAGTTAAGGAAGAGTCCCTTCATAAACTAATTGGGTAAACCCACACTGCTTTAGATGCTAATGACCAACTGAATCTTCTCCATTACTGCCAATAATATGCTTGTGCATTTGTGCAGGATTATAATCTGGAATTTTCAGACACCGCATGTTAGATATATGGACCTGAATAACAAAGACTGAAAACATCTGCAGAGACCATAACTGAAAACACAACACACAACCAAACACACAAATCACTTCTACCTTATATGCTGACATTTGAGGTGTTTAGGTGGAGAATGATTCTCACTTCCTTCAAACTATACCGCATAGAAAACATGTTCATGCTCAAGAATAGATTCAACTGGGCTCATCAACCTTGAATATCTGTACCAATTTGATCACTCCCTCATTCATTCATTCAACAAACACATTTTGGATATCAACTATGGGTTAAGTATTATGCTAGATACGGAAGATACAAAATAAAGGAGAACATTTAAAAACTTTCATTAGTGGAGGGACTAAAGGTGAAATATACAAGCACACACACCTGACAAGGTTAGAAAAAGTTTCTGATAAAGGTGACCTGGATGTGGCAATAAGTCTCAAAGTGTTTGTTAAATGTCAGTAAGGTAAAGAGAAAGGGAGATACATTTTGTGGCCCAGATACAACTAAAAGCATGGGATCCGACATTAAATAAATTTAGATTCTAATCTTGGCATGTCCACCATTAAATGTAATTCCTTGGAAGAATCAGTTAAACCTAATTTATTGTGGTCCTGTGATGGGAATAATAATAAAACTGATAAAAATGTTATTGTAAATGCTAAACGTTGTAGTGCATATAAAGTACATAAAACAAGGCCTGACACAAGGTAAGTGCTCAATAAACAATAGATGTTACTTACATTTTTACAATAGAAAACATGTTGGGAAGCTTGCATCTCAATTACTCACATAAAATCCATTCCTTTCCTATTCCATTTCTCTAAACAAACAAACAAACACCTGTAGTTCCTGATCCAGAATGAGATTAACTAGGAAGAGCACTATATTCTCAAATGCACCTGTTAGTGCAGTAACAGCAGGCACACTCTCTATGACCTTATTTTCTTTCACTTTTTAAAATGGTAAAAACCACACTTGCAGTACACGCTCAATAGCTAGATAGTAATTAGAGGCTCACATAAAACAGAAAAGAGATTAGCACTTTACTAACACAGTCCTCCTTTGCCTAAAATAATAGGTTTACCATAGCAACCTGATTGCACTACAAAAACTCCTGCCAAATGCATCCTAAGTTCTCCTGAAATTTCTATGAGATGGAATTAAACACTTGAGAACTATAATATTCTGTACCATTTCATCTGAGTACAAATATTTTGTGTGTGAGAATGAAGTAATCTCCCATCAGACATTTGAAAGGGAAGAAGAACGTTTCACCTCCCAAAATGGGAGGTGAGACTTCTTCTCATAATTCAAGTCACATTGACATCACAATTATCAGCCAAGGAAGAGTTGCTCATGACTTTTAAAAATATGGATAAATGTCAATTCTTCTGTTTGTACTGTCTTAGTACACGAGGATTAGAATAATCAATCATGGAATATGTGAGGAAATGAGACATTTAAGCAAATGTAGAACTAATAGAATTTTCTGTTGCCTGCCCTAAAGTGCCTAAAACTGAAAATGGGAAATTGGTGTACCAGGTCTCACTTTCCCCTAAATATTTTCCAATGTATCAAACAAAGCATCACTGAGGACATCCATTAGGCTTCTAAATTAGATTATGGCACTATTTCAACCTTAAGATAGTTTCTAAAATAACCATTACTCAAGATTCATTTTTTTTTCTAACAAAGACATTTATAAATTAGGGAGAAATATCACACTCATTTGTCAACGTAAGTCAGAAACCTTCTGCAGCAGGTCGAAGGTTTGAAAAGTCAGTGAATGACTGAGGTTAAAAAATATGGAGCTTAAGTAATTGATGAGTGTGGCCCATCATGAAGTGCCCAGTATCAGTTAAAATAAGAATCTCCTTCTTCCTAGTGGGTGAACCCATTAGCTGGACAATGAATAGTACCTTGTTTCAGAAACAAGATCTGGAGATTCTGCAAACATAAATCCTATCATATCTGGGCCTTTTCTTGGTATTGACTTTAATTATCCCATTCTAGGTCATAAATAAACACATACAACTGTAATTCACCATGAAAGACTCTATGGGACAAATGCCATAGGGTAGTCATAGGCAACAACTGCCATTCACCAGTGAGAGTGCTGTGTTTGATAGAATCAAAGAAATGTTTTTACAGAAAGTTTCTTGAAAATAAACTTTATTTGGGCAATGGAAGGGTAGTGTGGAATCAGGCCCTAGTCACTATTAAATCCTTGGGTTTTGTCATTTAAAAAAAATTCCAAAGTGTGAGTGAATATATCACTTCCTTAATACACATTTCAGTGGTAATTAAATTGATTTGAAATAATTGTGAACTTTCTCCCCACATCAGAGATAATTAGGAAATTTATTTAACAAATTTAACAATGAAATCTATGTCACAATAAATAATACATTTTCCATGAATGACAAGGTAGGCTTTTAAAATTAGAAAAAATTAACCAAAAAGCAATATTTCCTAATGATAGCCTTTTTTGTACTATTTTTGGTTCCTAATACTGATTTCACCAAATCATAAAACATTAGAAAAAACATTGTGTATATATATATATATAAGTGTATACATAATATGAGAATGTATATATACAAGTACATTTAAATTTGAAGGTGACAGAACCCCATGTGAGCAATTTATCCTCAAATGGTTCATGTAAAAAAGCTCTTTACACTATTCTTAGGTCTTCTAAGTTTGAAATTGTTTAAAAATAAAAATATTTTAAAATTTAAACATATGTAAGTAAAACTCTAGACATAATGTATCTAAGTAACTAAATTTTCTTAAAAAATAAAGTCTTATCAATAATTATGCATATACCGACCCACGCATTTTACATTCAGTTTTGGGAAATATTCTTTAACATCATATTCAGGATTTAGGCCAATTTTTTCAATAATGCAGTGTCAAACATATGCAGAGCCTGGGAATTGCACAGCCAAAAATGTTAGAAATTCAATAAACTTAAAATTTATAAATATAAAAAACTTATTGAACTTCGGTATTTTACAGCACAGTTAGCATATTCAGAATTAATAAGTTAGAGTAATAAGGAAGCAGAGCTTAGTATACTGTAATAAATAACTTGTCAGAATACTACTTGTCAGAGTATTCCCTAATGGAAGGCACTGCCATGACAGGGGTTAGCTCCCTAAGAAGGGAATCTTTGATAAGAGTTAAGAGTTTGTGTTCTTAACTCAGGAAGACCCAAGACAGAATTTAATACTGACTACTTATATGCTTAATAACCTAGGGAATAACTTAACCTATCAATTTAAAAATTTTCAAAATTGGGAATACCTACTTAATAAGTACCTCTAAAAATACCGAAATAAAAATCTATTTTTAAGTATTCATTTGGGTTTCTTAAGTACCACTATGATGTTGGTTTGTGGCACAGTATTTAACATTTCAAAATTAAATAAACATGTAACTTAAAGAGTAAAAAGCTTCCCTAAATAGATCCACATATATAATAATTTTTTATATTTCTTATATAATTGGAAGTAGTATTCCATTTTTCAGAGCCTAATATGCTTCTACCTCTATATGAACTTCCAATTTCTTTTTTTTTTCCTCTGCCAACAATATCTTTCAGATAACTCATGGTCTCTATATTAAATAATGCTATTTCTTTAAAAGGGATTTTATAATGGCATTACTTTTCAACAAAATCCTATTGCACCTGAAATTCCTGTCTCCATTTTGTCTCTAGCTTCAATAATCATTTTTGGCTAGCAAAAATCCAGCTATAAGATTAAGTCAAAGGCTCCCAAGGCAGCCTGGATTTAAGTGGCCAACAACCTAAAGAAAAAGAAACCAGAGGGATGTAAGTTCCACCTTCTCTGCAAATAATCCTCTTCCTGTATTGTGAAATCTGAAACTTTTTAGGGCAAGGAAAAAGCAATATCTAACAGGTGAATAAACTAAACAGAGTTTTGACTTCATCTAACTAGAAAAATAGCAATTGGAATTCAGGAAACTTTGAAAAAGAGGGCATTGACAGACATCATATAAACATCCCAGGTTTTCACTGTAGAAATCATTTCAAATCCTAATTGGATTAATATTATCTATCTTCTTTCGCACATGTCTTCTAGAAAAAAAAATCTCTTCAAGAAAGATAGCATAACTTACAAAATTCTATAAATTTTATTAAACCGTATTTATGCTTAATAAAAAAACCCCCACATATGTCAAAAGATAGGATAGAGTGACCAAAAATGAAAAAGAAAAAATAGACAATAAAAAGAGATCCAAAAATGATACAGATGACTAAACTGGAATTATCAGTAATGGATTTTAGAATAACTATGATTAATATATTCAAGAAACTATGTTACTAAATGGAGAAATTCACCAGAGAATTATATGTAAAAAAATTAAATGGAAATTCTGAGTTAAAAAATACAGTAAATGAAATTAAAACTGAATAAGAGATACAATGGTAGATTAGACATAGAAGAGACGATCAGTAAAGTGGAAGTAGGTTGGTAGAAAATACCTAGAATGAAGCATAGAAAACAAAAAGAATGAGGGGAAGAGAGCATAAAAGACCTACTGGACATGAAATAATATGTCATGCATTGTTCCGAGAAATAAAAGATAGAATGAGGCAGAAGTAATATTTTAAGAGATAATGGAGAAAACATTTCTAATATGGGCTGAATTGTGCCCTCCCCCCCAAAAAAATCATCTGTTGAATTCCTAATCCCCAGTACCTCAGAATGTGACTATATCTGGAGATAGGATCTCTAAAGAGGTAATTAAGGTTAAAATAGGCCATTCAAGGGAGACTCAAACCTGGTGATTTTATAAAAGAGAAGATTAAAACATAGACACATTAAGGGAAGATCATGTGAAGACACAGAGAGAATATGGTCATGTACAAACCAAGGAGAGAGACCCTCAGAAAAAATCAACCTTGATCACATTTAATCTTGGACTTACAGCCTCTAGGACTGTGAGGAAATAAATTTCTATTATTTAAGCCACGCACTTGGTAGTAGTTTAGTATGGCAGCCCTAGTAAACTAAAACAAGTGCCAAAAAATTTGAACTATAGATTCGAGAAGTTTCATGAAGCTTAAGGAGAATAAATATATAGAAAACCACAAATCTTAGGTGAGACACAGCATAGTCAATTGCTGAAAGACAAAGAGAAAGCCTTAAAAGTAGTCAGAGATAAAAAGATGCATTACCTTCAAAGAAAAAAATCAAGAACACTGACAACTGAATAATCAAAAAAATGCTTATGCCAGACAGCAATGGAATGACATTTAAAATTCTGAAAGAAACTGTCAAATTACAGTTCTATACCTAACAAAAATATCCTTCCAATTTGATTACAAAATGAAAACACCCCCAGACAAACAAAAACTAAAAGAAGTGATGACCAGAAGAGCCTTATCAGAAAAAATACTAAAGAAAAGTTTCTCACACACTATGAAAATGATCCAAAATATAAACACTAAAATAATGAAAAATAAAACCCAAAATATAGGGGAAAATATAAATGAAAAATGTCTATAGAATCAAAATAATTTCTTATAAAAGTCAAAGGCTAGAATTTAAATTTCATGATGGTATAATAACCTTGACAACAAAATCACACAAGGACATCATAGAAAACAAATGTTCCAAATCAATCTCTCACAGACTTTGAATCCAGCCATTTTCTTTTACTTATTTATTTATTTAAAAAAATAAATCCAAGTTAGTTAATATATGGTGTAATAATGATTTCACGAGTGGAACCCAATGATTCATCACTTACTCATGCCAACAAGTGTCCTCCTTAATGCCCCTTGTCCATTTAGCCCATCCCCCCACCAAACACCCCTCTAGCAACCTTCAGTTTGTTCTCTGTATTTAAGAGTCTCTTATGGTTTCCCTCTCTCTCTCTCTGTCTGTTTTTATATTATTTTTGCTTCCCTTCCCTTATGTTTATCTGTTTTGTATCTTAAATTCCACATATGAGTGAAATCATATGAAATTTGTCTTTCTCTGACTTATTTTGCTTAGCATAATACACTCTAACTCTATCCACATTGTGGCAAATGGCAAGATTTCATTATTTTTGATCACTGTGTAATATTCCATTGTGTGTGTGTGTGTGTGTGTGTGTGTGTGTGCATGTGTATAAATCTACCACATCTTCTTTATCCTTTCATCAGTCAATGGACATTGGGCTCTTTTCATACTTTGACTATTGTTGATAGTGTGACTATTAACATTGGGGTGCATGTGCCCCTTTGAATCAGCACTCCGTATCCTTTGGATACATACCTAGTATTGCAATTGCTGGGTCTTAGAATAGCTCTATTTTTAATTTTTTGAGGGATCTCCATACTGTTTTCCAGAGTGGCTGCACTAGTTTGCATTCCTACCAGCAGTGCAGAAGGGTTCCTCTTTCTCTGCATCCTCACCAACATCTATTGTTTCCTGAGTTGTTAATTTCAGCCATTCTGACAGGTGTGAGCTGGTATCTCACTGTGGTTTTGATTTATATTTCCCTGATCATGAGTGATGTTGAACATTTTTTCATGTGCCTGTTAGCCATCTGGATGTCTTCTTTGGAAAAGTGTCTGTTCATGTCTTTTGCTCATTTCTTCATTGGATTATTTGTTTTGGGGTGTTGAGTTTGATAAGTTCTTTATAGATTTTGCATACTAACTCTTTATCTGATATGTCATTTGCAAATATTTTCTCCTATTCTGTCAGTTGCCTTTTAGTTTTGCTGATTGTTTCTTCATTGTGCAGAAGATTTTTATCTTGATGAGGTCCCAACAGTTCATTTTTGCTTTTGTTTCCCTTGCCTCTGGAGACATGTCAATTAAGAAGTTGCTGTGGCTGAGGTCAAAGAGGTTGTTGCTTGTTTTCTCCTCCAGGATTTTGGTGACTTTTTGTTGTACGTTTAGGTCTTTCATCCATTTTGAGTTTATTTTTGTGTATGGTGTAAACAAGTGGTCCAGGTTCATTCTTCTGCATGTCGCTGTCCAGTTTTCCCAGCACCATTTGCTGAAGAGACTGTCTTTATTCCATTGGATATTCCTTCCTGCTTTGTCAAAGATTAGTTGGCCATATATTTGTGGGTCCATTTCTGGTTTCTCTATTCTGTTCCGTTGATCTGAGTGTCTATTTTTGTGCCAGTACCATACTGTCTTAATGATTACAGCTTTGTAGTATAGTTTGAAGTCTAGGATTGTGATGTCTCCAGCTTTGGTTTCCTTTTTCAAGACTGCTTTGGCTGTTCGGGGTCTTTTTCAGTTCCATACAAATTTTAGGATTGTTCATTCTAGCTCTGTGAAGAATGGAATCCAGCCATTTTTAAAAAGATTCATATCCAAAAGGGTTTAGTCCAGGATTAAAGAGCTGGTTTAGCATTAAAAAATCAATCAAAATATTTCATCACATTAACAGAAAAAATACCATCATCTAAATAGGTGCATATTATATATTTGACAATATTCAAAGCTCCTTCATGCAAAAAAATTAAAGAATAAAAGATAACTTTCTTATCTTCCTTATTTTGATTATGGTCTAAAATAAATCTATAGCAAACATCATAGTTAGAAGCAAAATACTGAAAACATTTTACCAAAGATTGGGAGAAAGACAAGAATGTCCACTATCTCTATTTCTAATCAATATCATACAGATGTCTTATAGAGTATTCTAAGGCAAGAAAAAGAACTAAAAAGCATAAAAAAGGACAAAATAATACTGTCATTATTCACCTATGGAGTGACTATACTAGTAGGAAAAAAAACTACATATAAACCATTAAAATTAAGAAGTAAATTTCGCAAGGTCATAAGACACAAGTGGTTAATATTTTAAAATTTAGTTGCATTTTAACATAGCATAAACATGAAATTTCTTTAAAAGTTTAATTTTTAATAGCATAAAAAACATAAAATGGGAATACTTGTGAAAGATGTTAAGTCTTCTATGTAGAAAGCTATAAACTACTAAGTGAAATTAAAGAACATATAAATAGGAGCAAGGGTATGCTATGTTAATTAATTAGGACCTTAATAGTGTTAATTCTCCAACAATTGTTGTATAGATTTAATGCATCCCTAAGTATTCAGTTATTAATAGTATGTAAATGCAAAGGGATGAAAATAGCCAGAGTATTGTTACGGAAGACAAATGGGTGAAGAGATTACAATACTAGACTTCCTATAAAGCTACAGTATTTAAGAATATATTACTGATAAAATACCAGACAAATAGACAAATGGAACAAAATGAAAACACTGGAAGAAGACCTATACAGTATAAGGCCAGCTGACTTATGACAGAGGTGACATCACATTACAGTTGAGAAAGGTTTATTTTTCAATAAATGGTTTTATCTAGCCTGGACTAGTCACTTTCGCTTTTCACAGATTCAGTTTCTTGTTCTCTATGCAAAGACTAAATGATCTCTAGTCTAGTCTAATTTAGTCATTAGTCTAATGACTAATGACCTCTGGTCATTAGACTAAATGATCTCTAAAGTGTCTCAAGTGTAGTTATAGCATTTCATTCACAAACCTGCATCAGTTATAGCTACCAGTTCTGTTTTCTAGTTAAATGTTCCAAATATGTCTGACCAGGTTGGATAATTTGTTAGACTCTAATGGCAGCTACTATGGTATTACTTGCAATATTCTCCTCTAAGAATATTACTATGTAATGCACATATAAAAATCATATGAATTTATTCAACCTATATTTAGATATTAAAATTGTTGCCTTTCATTACAAATAGAAAGCTAACTGCTTGTGATTCCCAATTTCTTTTGTAGATAAACTAAGATAGAGAAAGACTTACTGCCATTGGCTATGAAGTAAAAGTAGTTAAACAGAAATACAATTCCAAACGATGGAACTTACTGGGGCCATAAGTGATCCACATTTATGGAAATATACAAATTCTCAAATTATGTCCTAATGATTATTGCCTGTAATGGCAAAAAAAACCAAACAAACAAAAAAAAAAAAACCGTGGCTAAAACTCATGGAAACAGTTCAGAGACTGTGGGAAGACATGAGAACAAAACTGCTTGGCGTTTTTTTCACTTTCAAGATAATTAAATACTTAGAGGAGAGACCACAAAGACGTCCACGGCTAAACTTGGCTGCCTAGAAAACCTGCATGATGACCAGATAAATCAGGGTGTTCTACATTCCTGGGATTCTACCAAATAAGTGGAAACATTCAGTTTTGATAAGAATATCAAAAGGGTACTTTACAGATAGGAGTGGAGGGAGAGAGGGAAATATTCTTTCAATTAAGAGAAGAGGAAGAGAAGGAGAGTGTTGGGAAAAAAAAGAACACTCAAATTACATGGGACTACATGTCTATATTGGCAATGGAAAAAATGTCAGGAAATAAAGGCATTTGCAATGCTGGTCCTTCATGCAAGCCTTCACATCCCCCTGACTATAGAAAATGTAGGATAAATATCATTTGTTTGAAATAGAAACTAAGCTTACTTTGAGTCCCTTTATATTATGAGTTAAACTGTGCTTATAAGTGTCTCTCATCCAAATCTTCAATAAAATCAAAGAAGTGAATACGGGATAATAAAAACAAAACAAAACAAAATTACATGTAATTGCTAATTGTCAAAAACATTCATGCCATTGTTTGAAAGCAACGTCTTCTTTGAAGTAACAGGAAATTGCAGTATCAGCTCCACAGTGAAATGACTTTTGCTTTCACCTGATGTATCAAAAGAAAGAGACTATTCAATCAGTCCCAGCAATAATAGTTAACATCACTACTGCTAAAGCTATTCAGGGAATGAAATGAGGTAATAAAAGAAAACAAATAAAGGCTAAGCGATTAGATGTTTTAAACAATAATACATCACACAAAGAGCAGTGTTGGAGGAACCCTGATTACTTTTATCTTGAATCATCTTTGGCTTAAATATATCTGATTGCCTGAGAGTCCAAGGGATTGATTGCGTGCTCATGATGTGTTATGTAAAGAGATATTGCATTAATTCCACTGGCAATTTTAATTTGCACATTCCCTTTTTTTTTCGGCAAGAAAATGACAACTGCTTTGTGGGAAGTATAGTTAATAAACATTCTAAACTAAAACTTGGGGTGCCTGGGTGGCACAGTCTGTTAAGCATTCAACTCTTGATTTCAGCTCAGGTCCTGCTCTCACGGTTTGTAAGCCCATGTTGGCTCTGTGCTGACAGTGTGTAGCCTGCTTGGGAATTTCTCTCTCCCACTCTCTCTCAAAATAAATAAATAAACTCTCTCTGAGCCCCCCCCAAATAAATAAACTTAAAAAACAAAACATTCTAAACTAAATTTTTTCCAAATCTAGTTTCTTCTTTTTGCTCCACTAATTTTCAACTTTATTTATTGTTTTGGTGGGGACATGTGATTTTAAATGTGATTTTTTAAAATTAATTTTCACTTTTTGAAATAGCATTACAAAGGATATATTACAATGAAGTACACAAGATATATAATTCTCTAAGAAACCCCAAAGCAAGTATGAGCACTTTAAGCAGTAAAAGTAGAAAAGTTGAACCTGAGATTCCTCGAGTTATCTGGGGACCATGAAAAGAGGGATAAAGAGGAATAAAGAGACCCAAGATCAGTTGTATCCTGTGAGAAACAAACACAAATCTTTGCAGAAGAAAGGTGTCCTGAAATTAGGCTTCAAGATTTTCCAGAAACTAAGATTAAGTATGTATAAACACATGACTGAAATACAAGCATGCACAAGGAAACAAACCACCATGAGTGAAAGTAAATAAAAACTAACCTTTTTTAGCTCTCTGCTACAAACTGGATATTGTCAACTACTCATCTTGACATATTCTTTGTGAATATATTTGTTATAGTTATTCCAATATCTGTATCTGATAATCCCAATAACTAGGAGACATTTATGCATCCGTTTCTGTTGCCTGTTGTTCATTTCCTTAGTCCTGTTTCCTATTTCTTCGGTTGAATGTCATAAACTATATATGAAAAGATTACAGAGTCTCTGGGTGATAGTCTTTTCCTAGAAATAGTTAACCTCTGATAATCAGAGCACAGCCTCTCATCCCAGGCAACAAGCGTCTGGAGACATTTTTTGGGTATGACAACGGGTTGGAGGTGCCACTGGCATCTTAGTGGGTAGAGGCCAGGGATGCTGTTAAACATCCTACAAAGCACAGGACAGCCCCCATAACAAAGAACTGTCCAGTTCAAAATGTTCGCTGGGCTGCTACAAAAAGTGAGGACACATCTCCTTAATTTAGTTAGCAACAGAGCACACCTAAGGCTGGGTTCATTATCCCTTGTTTACTGCTCCCCTCCAAGAAGTGCAAACACACTGGCATCATGCACACACATACATATGACAGATATGTCATATCTCACCTGAAAATTACTTCACCCAAGTCTACACTTATCCTTTATGACCAATGGTTTTTACCTCCTCTAAGAAGCACTGCCTGCCATTCCCTCAACACTGCATTTGATCACTACTTTAGGCTTGACTTAGGTATCACTAAAATGTTTAAAATAGAACCTTGGCAGGGCTCTAGTCTAACAGATATGGTTCTAAAATGTGCTGCATGGTGTTAAAGTCTGTTTTATAATTTTTAATCTCAGCTGCTTATTTGCATCTTGAATGCAGGGCTTTTGCAAGTCATTATCACTTCTATGCCCCTAATAAGACTCCCATTCATTATGTTATTTAATGTATACTCCCCTTATCCATCTATTAAAAAAAATCTCTTCCCTAGTTTCAAATCAAGATTTTGAAAATATTATATATACACACATATAAATGCACTAGAATACTGAGTGCCTTTTATTTTATAAGTTAGAATTCAAATGATATAAAACATATTATTATCAAAACAATACATAATCATAAGTCAATACAGGGTCAATGTAAATGAAGAGAAAATACCTACATAGAAGGCAGTAAAATTCCCTTTAAACTTGGGGGTGATTACAGTTAATGCTGCAATGAATTTCCTTCCAGTCTCTTGTCTACACCTCTTTTTACATATGTGAGTAAACAATGCAACATAATTTTATCTTAAATTATAACATAAATATTTTAGTTAGGAACACTTTGAAAGTTACTCATTTTAATTAAGCTCATTCTTCCAGGAGCCGTTTCACGACCTAAGCTGTGCTTGGACTTAATCCCAAAATATGGTTTTATTTTTTTTAAAGGAGCAGACATACCTAGTACCAGCCAAAGCTTCTGCTGCACACATTTGAATTCCCCCTGACAGAATTTCAAGTGTAGATTAATTTACTTAAAGCTTAACTAATTGGGCATTTACTCCCAGTGGAGAGATACCACTGATTTAGTCGCTTAAATCAGTAAGTAGGCCATCTCTAAGAAAAAAGAAAATCATCTTTCTACATTACTTTTTTAAAATTGTCCATGGACTCTCATAAATGAGCTTTGTCTTGGTGCTACCCAAGGGATAAGAAGAGATGTAGGGATCTGGAGGAACTCTACACTCCCTTCACTCAGGACTGTTCTAATGTAGATTAGTTAATAGAGAACTCTGCTTTATTATCTGTAAAGGCAATCATTAATATTCAAACATGTGGAAAGCATTCTAGGTACCATACAGAACATGGGGAGAAAATGTCCAAATTCTAAATCAAACCAACGAGTCTACAAAGACTGATGGCCTCAAGGAGGCGAAAGAGACACTCCGGTATGAATTCCAATTTTTGCAGAAACTAAATGGACCTGAAAATATTATTAACTGTAAAGGAAACCACTACTATAGTTTGGGTAAACTTAGCGAATGTGTAAGGGGAGTTCCATATGATAAAATACATCAAAGTCAAAGAAAGGGACCCATAGTAACATGCAGAATGGGGATAAGAATGTATCATAAGATGCTTTTTTACAATGTTTATTTTTTGTGTGAAGAGCAGTTCAGAACAAAGGTAGAATCATACTCTTGGTGTATGTGTTAGACTTTGTTTGTAGACTTGGTATATGTGTTCAACTAGACTGTTTACCCAGGGTCAGTATATCATCAGATCAGCAGACAGGGGTCACACTTGATAATGGCCTAAAACAATGAATTAAATGAAATGTTAATAATAATTTTATTAAGAGACAAAATGATAAATTTTCATGCAATTTGAATTAAAAACTGAAGACAAACCAGGCTAAGCATAATTTAAAAAAATTTTTAACATTTATTCATTTTTGAGAGTGAGAGAGACAGAGCATGAGCGGGGGAGGGGCACAGAGAAAGGGAGACACAGAATCAAAAGCAGGCTCCAGGCTCTGAGCTATCAGCACAGAGCCCGATGCGGGGCTCAAACTCACAGACTGCGAGATCACGACCTGAGCCAAAGTCGGACGCCCAACCGACTGAGCCACCCAGGCGCCCCCATAATTTTAAAAGCTCACTGGTTTCAAACAATAAAAATACAGCAATTATATTCATATGCAAAGTTCAAATTCAATGGGCACTATATCAGCTTCGTTATGTGTACGGCCAGGACAAGGTGCTTTCCTTTCTGCATTTGGGGTGGTTTTCTATCAGTGGTGATACTAGAAACATATTTTAATAAACATAACACTATTTGAGCTAAAAAGTAGCTCGAATATATGTTTAAGATGTATTTTAGTGACAAAAAGGGGGGAGTAAAAGAGGAGGATGTGAAAATATATTACATAGACTTGGAACTGCAATAAAAATATTTTACTACTCAAAGAGTAGTATAAGGTCGAGTATAAGGTCAGTAAGGTCGAGGGCTAGTTCTCCATAAAGGAGAGGAAAATAATGTCAACTATTGCAGCAAATTAGAATATGAGTACCTTTTAAAAAGTGGAGTATTGGAACAACTGGTTGGCTCAGTCAGTTAAGCGTCCTACTCTTGATTTCAGCTCAGGTCATGATCTAATGGTTTGTGAGATTGAGCCCTGCACTGGGTTCTGTACCGACAGTGTGGAGCCTGCTTGGGAGTCTCTCTCTGCCCTTCCCCACCCCCTCAAAATAAATAAACATTTTTTTTAAGTAAGGTGATCCTTAAGCTCCTCTATGAAGATGCGTCACATTTTCTGGATAATAAGGTTTCCAATTGCTTATTTTAAGGGCATTACCAATTACCACTTGTGGCAATCAATGGGGAAAGGCGTGGCCATGGTAACAAAACTGCCACTAAACCAGTCAGCTCATGCATCACATTGTGGCCCATCTGTTGTAAGATGTGACCATCTGATTTGACAAAGGAGAAGCAAATGAATTTAGAAGTAATACTGGATGTTTTAAATGTAGGGACAGAGATAAGATCTACTGATTCATTTCACATAAAGGGAAAGTGAAAATTGGGTCTACAGATAAAGAGATATTAATTAAGAAACAGAGAAGAGAGGAACTTAAAATTGTCAATGCTTCTTTCTCTTATACATCAGATTTCTCTCAATTCCAGTTCTGTGACTTTTCTGCTTTATCAATGCTTTAATCACATTTGTAGAGCAGGAGGAGAACTATAAAGAGGATTTGCATTTTCTGAGGATAAATTATTAGTGCATTAATTTGACTAAATTTATCTCGTCTACCACCTCGCTTTTTATTACATTTAAATATGCATGTCTAACAACTGCTTTTTGCAATATGTCCATTCCTCCCACATAAGAAAACAGATTAGATAAACCAAACACCTATCTATGTTATCAAAGTGGCAATTTTGGAAAGCCCATTTCCTTCTTATACATTTTGTGTTTCCGAGGGAACACTTCCTGAATCTTCTCTCACTTTTTTTCCATTCTAGAAGCCAATATGTTTAAATAACTATAACAAAGCACTTGTAAGGGAGTGGACATTCACTGAGACCTTCACTGATGTTAAACAAATGGTTTATTTTTTTCCACATGTTTTCCACATATCAGTGGCTGGGACTGAAATTGCTGAAAATGTCCTGAAGTTAACTGTCTGCAAGAAAATAGTTCTACACTGAGGGAGTGATGTGACTATGCCCATTTGACCAGTTTCCTGGCGTTGAACTAAATACTCTATGCCACTGTTTCTCTTCCACCAAGACCTCATGGAATAAGGCCTTGATTTTGTCCCTTTTTTGCAGATGAGACACATGACTTATAAAGTTTAGGTAATTTACTCAGTCATTCAGTCAGTAAATAGTGGAGCCAGGATTCAATCAACTATCTGGCTTAATGTACATTTTATATATGTATATTTTAAAATGTATATTTTAAAGAACTAGATTACACCTATTCTTTATTTTGGACAAATGCCCCAAATAAGTAATTTTTTAAGTTTATTTTTTATATTAAATATAATTTATTGTCAAATTGGTTTCCATACAACACCCAGTGCTCATCCCAACAGGTGCCCTCCTCAATGCCCATCACCCACTTTCCTCTCTCCCCACCCCCCATCAACCCTCAGTTTGTTCTCAGTATTTAAGAGTCTCTTATGGTTTGTCTCCCTCCTTCTTTGTAACTTTTTTTTCCCCTTTTCCCTCCCCCATGGTCTTCTGTTAAGTTTCTCAGGATCCACATATGAGTGAAAACATATGGTATCTGTCTTTCTCTGTATGACTTATTTCACTTAGCATAACACTCTCCAGTTCCATCCACGTTGCTACAAAGGCCATATTTCATTCTTTCTTATTGCCAAGTAGTATTCCATTGTGTATATAAACCACAATTTCTTTATCCATTCATCAGTTGATGGACATTTAGTCTCTTTCCATAATTTGGCTATTTTTGAAAGTGCTGCTGTAAACATTGGGGTACAAGTGCCCCTATGCATCAACACTCCTGTATCCCTTGGGTAAATTCCTGGCAGTGCTATTGCTGGGTCATAGGGTAGATCTATTTTTAATTTTTTGAGGAATCTCCACACTGTTTTCCAGAGCGGCTACACCAGTTTGCATTCCCACTAATAGTGCAAGAGGGTTCCCGCCTCTCCACATCCTCGCCAGCATCTACAGTCTCCTGATTTGTTCATTTTAGCCACTCTGACTGGCATGAGGTGGTATCTCAGTGTGGTTTTGATTTGTATTTCCCTGATGATGAGTGATGTTGAGCATTGTTTCATGTGTCTGTTGGCCATCTGGATGTCTTCTTTAGAGAAGTGTCTATTCATGTCTTCTGCCCATTTCTTCACTGGATTATTTGTTTTTCAGGTGTGGAGTTTGGTGAGATCTTTATAGATTTTGGATACTAGCCCTTTATCTGATGTGTCATTTGTAAATATCTTTTCCCATTCTGTCGGTTGCCTTTTAGTTTTGTTGATTGTTTCCTTTGCAGTGCAGAAGCTTTTTATCTTGATGAGGTCCCAATAGTTCATTTTTGCTTTTAATTCCCTTGTCTTTGGAGATGTGTCGAGTATGAAATTGCTGTGGCTGAGGTCAGAGAGGTTTTTTCCTGCTTTCTCCTCTAGGGTTTTGATGGTTTCCTGTCTCACATTAAGTCCTTCATCCACCAAATAAGTAATTAATAGTAACAGCATAAAATGTATTTCTTGCTTTTCAAAATGAAATAAGGGTCATGCTATAAAAGTCACTCTCAATGCAAAGGGAGGGACTGGGGAAATATCTAATGAAACATCCAAGTATCTACTATCAAGTATAGGAGAAATAAACTTTATTCCATTGTCCTTACAAACATATTCACAAACCAGTTTGCTAATTTTACACACAAACTAACCTATTGCCCCTACACTTTTATTATTATTATTATTATTATTATTGAAGTCTAAGAGCATGAGATGTGGTATTAGTTTCAGGTATACAACACACTGACTCGACAATTCTTTGCACGATTTACTGCTCAGCACATTAAGTGCAGTCACCATCTGTCACTACACAATGTTATTACATTATTCGTGACTATATTCTCTACACTGTATTTATCTCCAAGACTTATTTATTTTATAACCGGAAGTTTGTGCCTCTTAATTCCCTTTACCTATTTCACCCATCCTTCTACCAACACTATTGCTTCTTCTTAAAGGAAGGAAAATAAGGCACACCTCTAATGTTATGAGTATATATCTGACAAAATATAAAACCATGGCATGGGGTATCAATTGTATTTACCTTAGTCATAAATCTCCTGGGCATTTGAGGATCTGATGACAAAACTGAGTTCCACTAGCACTGTGAACCCAAGAGAGTCATGCATTTTTCGGAAAACTGCCAACTGTGTCTCCCAGTCTCTCTCTTTCCCATTCTCCTCTCTCTACTTCTCAGGCATCTCCCACTTTATTGGGCTAAGCAAACAAAGAAGCCTACTTGTTACAGCAAAATATGGTAAGAATGTGGCAAAAGCAGCTGGGGGAACAGGGATCTGGCCAGTTTCTTGGAAAAGGTGGCACCTGTAGTGAGTCCTGGAGCCCACCTAAGTGGGTGTGGGAGAGGAAAGGAGTCTAGACTTTTCCTGAAGGCTTAATTCACTTTGAGCTGGAAAATTCGAAAATTAAACTTGGATTCTGGCAAGAATGCCTTGACAGCAGTATGGAGAACACATAAATCAAAGTGCACAAGACAAGTAACAGAGGAACCAGGTGACAGGTTCTTTTTCTTTTTTTTATTTGTTTTTAATGTGTATTTAGTCTTGGAGAAACAAACAGAGTATGAGTAGGGGAGGGGAAGGAAACAGAGACAGACACAGACAGAGACACAGAGACAGAGACAGAATCTGAAGCAGGATCCAGGCTCTGAGCTGTCAGCACAGAGCCCAACGTGGGGCTCGAACTCATGAACTGTGAGATCACAACCTGAGCCGAAGTTGGACAGCACTTAACCTACTGAGCCACCCAGGTGCCCCCCGGGGTGACAGGTTCTTAGAGCAACACACTGAGAGATGATGTTAAGGTTATGTTAAGGTCCACGTTAAGGTTATGACAGCAGTGTGCAGGGGATCGGACATTTCTTCATTTGACTCGAAAGGAGAATGTACAAAGAAGTATAAAATTCCCACAAGCAATATTATCATCCACAAGGCCAATACATTACACTATTAAAAAATCTACTTCTAATTCAAAAGATAACCCAGCTCTTGATGCTTCCTTTTTTTTTCACTTTTATTTAGGGACCCTACTTACATTGGTCTTATACTCTAAATGAAAAATAAATATGTGAGTAGAAAAGTACATATTTAATATAAATTCTCATGTAAACAAGCCAACATACAAGTTGCTGATTTCAGGACTTTATCGTACACTTCTTTCCCATAAATAATATGAAGACATGTACTTGTGTTTTGAATGGTTTCTTGGTTCACAACAATTGCCTCATTTCAGAATTCACCATAAAAATATGAATCAGAGAAACAGATGTGTTTTCACATTTGAATTTCAATAAACATTAAAAACCTGTGAACGACAAAAGTGAGCAGATGTTCAAAAGCCAATAAGATTCTAAAACTAAAATTATCCTTTTTTTGATTCTAATGGATACTCCTTTTTATTAAGAGGGGAAAATGTGTTAAGCATAATTTTAATTATGGCTCTTCTTTTCAAACTTTAAGATTTCATGTAGGTGTCTCATATTTGTGGCATATTAATCCCAGAATCATTATAATACACATAAAGGGAGGTGCACAAATCATCAATGTGTGACCCAATAAATGAGGTGAACATATCCATGTCATACCCAAATGAAGCAATAAAACATCACCTATGCTTCCAGACATCCCTCTTCTGCCTCCCTCCTTGGCCCCCAAACACATCCACTAATCTAGCATCCATTACTATCGATCAATTTTTTGAGATTTGTGTAAATGGATCATATGGGATATATTCTTTTGTGTCTAGCACTGTGGCTGGAATAAACTTATACACTTGATGTTTTTTCTAATATTCTTGTTTTCTCAGAACTTTCCAAATTTAATAGTTTTAATGGTTTGCCTGAAATTCCTTTGGATATATACAGATACAGCCACATACATTCATATTCATTTCATGGTGAACAATGATGGCTTTATTTTTTTTTTCCATCCCTTATGCTTTTTTATAAAAAAAAAAAAACAGCAATGATGAATAGCAGTAGTATGATCAGGCATCTTTGTCTTGTTCCTAATCTTGGGGGGTAAGCTTTCAACATTTCACCATTAAATACATGTTTTTCATTCTTTTTGACCAATTCTCTCTCTTTATGCCCAATTTGCTGTTAAGTCCATTTGAGCTCTTGCTGTCAGTAACTATATTCCCATACTGATTCTAAATATATGTTGAAATTCTACATCTTGTCCTTTCTTTTTGCAAACACAGATCACATATACCTTATATTCCAGTGTCCCCTATGGGTCTGTTTCTATTGTCTATGTTCCCAAATGTTCCCAGCTGGTTGTTGTTTGTCTGTGTTGTTTGTGTGGACACATTTTTACTGAGTGTGCAGGATGCTAAAGAGGCTCTGAACAGTGTAATATTTCTCCTGAGATAAATTATCTTATTCTCTAGCAGGTATCAATGTTAGAGATAGATCCCACCCAATTCACCAACTCAGCTGAGTCCAATTAATTGCAATCTTCGCAAGTTCGATTTGTTGATCTGTCTCTGATTCACAAACAGTTCTCCGGGTCTTTCTTTCTTTCTTTCTTTCCTTCTTTCTTTCTTTCTACTTATTTATTTTGAGAGAAAGAGAGAGAGAAAGCACAAGTCAGGGAGGACCAGAGAGAGAAGGAGAGAGAGACAGAATCCCAAGTAAGCTCTACACTGTCAGCACAGAGCCTGACGTGGGGCTCAAAGCCACGAACTGCAAGATCATGACCCGAGCCAAAGTCAGATGCTTAACCAACTGAGCCACCCAGGCGCTCCCCTTCTCCAGGTTTCTATGAGGATGTGGGATCCATGTTCCCATTGGGTCCTGAAATTTCAATGTTTGTCTCCTAAGCACCATGATTCCCTAAAGCTGTCAGTCAGCTTGTTAGTCACTTTCTTCTTGGCTTCTTAGTCTCTAATCTTTTACTGCCCATAAACTGGCAAGTGCCTTGGAAAGAAAACTAGGGTGGAGTACTTGGCTCACTTCTCTGCACCTTCCTTATCTCCAAGATTTGACCCCTCAGGTCCTGGTGGTCTCAGCAGCTTCAACATTAAGTATTGTGTATCCACGCTTTTAAGATTCCAGGAAGTTCTGTGTTTTTATACAGTCTGCTGGCTTCTCACCCTCCTTCCCTGTACAAGACAAAAATCAGCAAAAAAGAATACCAGGTTCACATCTAAATTAGCTTTTCTTCTCTTTGAGATCTCAACTCCTTGAACCCTGGTTGTCTCAATAGCATCCCAATTCCTGCAGACAGATTTATCCAGCTTTTCCTGTTATCTTTGGCCATGGCATTGGTCTATTAAAATGATTCCATCACAGTGAGAAATAAAACTATTAATTTTTAAAATATTTATAGTGAATTTTTGCCGCATGAAATCTTATACTTCATTACAAGTTAATTGTAGGCAAACATGACTTTGTTTCATCACAGAAGATTTTGAAAATGGAAAATATTAAAAGAGGTAACAATTTCTATTGCTACTGAAACACAAGCTTGGCATTCATTGATTTCCATAACTTTGGCAAATAGAGGTTTAAAACCCCTCCTAGTTCTCATAATCGTGTGATATTTTTGCTATCAAAAATCGTGTGATATTTTTGCTATCAATTCTAGAAATTGCCTTGTAATATTTCAATGAATAATAAACATCATGCTAACCAAGATATTTCATCATATTCTAATTACTAAATGAATATAAATTTGAAAAATAAAAATAGTAATAACGGGGGTGCCTGCATGGCTCAGTCTGTTAAGCATCTGTCTCTTGATTTTGGCTCAGGTCATGATCCCAGGGTTGTGAGATAGAGCCCCAAATCAGACTGTGCGCTAAACACAGAACTTGCTTAATATTCTTTCTCTCTCTCTCTCTCTCTCTCTCTCTCCCTCCCCCACCAAAAATAATAACTTATAAGTCTACCACTCAGAATGGATCCCTTTGAAATTTTTGGTCTATTTGTTTCTATTCTTTTATTTGTTTCTATTCTTTTAAACAGATTATATTTAATATATATTATAAAACTTAAGAATGTATTTTAAATCTTGCTTATTTTATTTATACCATGACCATTGTTCATGTCTTTCAAGTATTCTTTGAAAACTAATTTTTTACTGTGGCTCTGAATTCTACTGCATTTGACCATTTAATTCTATTATTCGATATTTAGGTTTTCTTTTTTCCACCATTGAAATAAAACTCTAAAGAGTATTTTCACATATATGCATCTTTGCATTTGGGGGTATTTGCGTAGGTAAATACTTTGAAATAAAACTAGGGTCAAAGGTAAATACTTTGAATAAAACTAGGTATAGATTTTTAAGGCTCTTTAATGCACATTGGCAAATTACCCTAAGAGCCTTTAAGCCAAGGCATGTTCTCATAGTGAAGCCTTAGCAACACTGGATATCATGAAAAAACACTCCTAATTTACATGTCAAAAAGTTCAAATTACCAATTCAAAAGAACTTTGACTCATACACTTTTAATTAAGTTTACGTTTTCCTTTAGGTAAGTTGTTTAAGCTCTTTGACCACACTTTTTCATGTAATTTGTATTTTTCACAGAAAATTTAGGTTTTTTTTCATATTAAGAATAACATTTTTTTTCTACTCAACTCCCACCAGGAAAGTAATTATACCAATTACCCCAAGAGTGTTTTGTTCATCGAAAAACTCAGTGGAGTGGTAGAATACATGTTACTTGGTGCCTTCCAACAAAAGGCAAGTTATTGTCAATACAGTGTTTAAAGTTTACACTGCTGTGGACGTAAGGAAGTGGAGGGTTAAAGCCAATGGAGGGGCGCCTGGGTGGCGCAGTGGGTTAAGCGTCCGACTTCAACCAGGTCACGATCTCGCGGTCCGTGAGTTCGAGCCCCACGTCAGGCTCTGGGCTGATGGCTCAGAGCCTGGAGCCTGTTTCTGATTCTGTGTCTCCCTCTCTCTCTGCCGCTCCCCCGTTCATGCTCTGTCTCTCTCTGTCCCAAAAATAAATAAACGTTGAAAAAAAAAATAAAGCCAATGGAAACACATCAATCTAATGGACAGCTGAGGACAGTATCCAGCAGTTCTGTTCTTCCCACTGAGCACACACTCACAGGCATTAATCATGATTACCTGCTTTCATTAGGAGAGAACAGCATTATGTTGCTCCTACAGCAAAATGAGATTCTGCCCCTGGAGTCAGGTGGAAGAGAGGTTCAGTCGGAGGAAAAGAGAAAACCTTACCATCAAAAGCTACGTAATAAACTTTTCTCCCATGTAAATTTCAAAAAAAAAAGAAACTCTTCCAGCAAACAAAATATGAAAAATGAAAGATCCACTAGCAAAACTCACTTTTCAAAATTCAACATCCTTACACAAGTGTCAGAAAAGATCATGTGTCCCTCCTGTGTGAGGCAGTCCCAGGGTCTGTATCATGTGGTGGCCATGCTACAGCCCATTCCTGAGCTTTCTCTTTAAAGGGCCTGTGTCTCAATGTTCTGAGTCATTCCCACGGCTCCCACCAGGCTCAAACCGGATAAAGTTCTTGCAAAGAGCCTGCCGACTCGACCTATGCATCAAGGTACTATATAATCACCCTGAGAGAAATGTGACATGATGCCCTAAACATTTCTTATTGACAAAACTCCTATTTTATTCATGTTTGCAAGATGTCTAAATAAAAAGCTCTATTCCAAGGCTCACCCATGGCTAGGCAAGGCTAACATCCTTTCTAAAGAGATACAAGCCAATGAGATATAACAGAATGATACACAAGCAAAACAAGCTGGGTAGGCTCCTGAGATAGCTCCTTTACAGAAGTTAAGTTGGCAAGCAACTTTGTTTCCCTTGGCATTTAGACTCCATCCTGAGACACAGACATGATTTCTGGAGTTTCAATAGATACCCTAAGAGCACAAGGGCAAGGGTGGTCCTACCCTAAGAATCTCAGAACCAAAGCAAGCCTGGGGCCTCTGATGACATTGTAGAGTTGTCATACTATCCCAAACTGCCTACCTTCGGACTCCTTCATTTTTTTAATTTATTTTTTAATATTTTTATATTTTTGAGAGAGAGAAACAGAACACAGGTGGGGGAGGGGCAGAAACATAGGGAGACACAGAATTCAAAGCAGGCTCCAGGCTCTGAGCTGTCAGCACAGAGCCCAACATGGGGCTCCAGCTCACGAACGGCAAGATCGTGACCTGAGCCGAAGATGGACACTTAACCAACTGAGCCATCCAGGTGTTCCCAGACTTCTTTAAAATGAGACCTCTCCCACATCTGGTTAAACTACCACTTGATTGGGAGGAAGGACATTGTTAATCACAGCCAAACGTTATTCCTGACCGATGCAATTTTCCAAATACTCACTTAACAACCTCATCTCTGTTTTTCTCTGCATCTTCTCCATCTTGATTATGTTTTTGTTCTATTTAATATTCAAATATTCTCTCCTAGAATCTAGTGCTTAAGGTATCACATAATTCAGAAATCCTTCTTACTTGTGCTGTCTAATATTTTCATCAGGTACTTTATTTCACCTAATTTGTTCCTTTATTGTCAATTGCTTATTTACATAAACGAGTAAATACTGACTACTCATCTGAAAATGGTTACTGGATTTTTATTAAACAGAAAATCTGAGGCATGGTTATTTCAGGAATGGGGAAAAAACATGGAGAATAAATTGGTGTTATAATCGGGAAGATATCCAGAAGATATAATAGTAACTGAGTCCTTCATAAACTATAAGGTTGTATTTCCCCACTATGACCGATTTACATACAAACATGGCTTTGATTTCTAAGTGACTGCTGAATCCCTAAAAGACAAATTTGAATCTTTGTATGTCAGATTTGAGGTTAAAATGGTCTTTTCAGTGCAAGCTGGTAAATTTTATTTTTCAGATGTAATCTCATTATAGTATAGGGTAGTTAGAAATCTGAGAATATTTTACTTAATACTTTAATGCTACATCAGTATCTATATATATCACAAGTGTTTGCTATTACTATTGTCTGTAGTAATTATTAGACACTACTTCTATTATTTAATCTCCTTGTTCTCTCCATGAACATCATTCAGCCTCCAAATGCTACAAAATGAATAGAATTAAACCTAACCATCTCCCTCTAGTTTACACATAAAATTCCACTATTTTGCACCGTGGTGGGGAAAGGACAAACTCAGATATCTACAATGACCAAGCTTATGAATTAAGTGAATATGCACAGTAAATATTTTACTCTTTTTTTTTTTTAACTTATTAAATGTGTGTGTGTTTTATTCTGAGAGCAGACAGCCCGATGTGGGGCTTGAACTCACCGACATGTGAGACCGTGACCTGAACTGAAGTCAGACGCTTAGCCGACTGAGCCGCCCCGGAGCTCCTCATCCTCTCAACAGTAAGCAAGTATGAGGACAAAGGGCAGCTGCCATCAAGGTGAGGAAGCAGCATGGACGATCAGGGCCAGAGGGGAAGGCACGTAACCTTCCATACAGCCATTCTTAGCTGAAGTGATGTGGCCAGTCAGGGATCTGAGCCAACTGTGCCACATCTGCTTTTTCGAGAGTTCCCAGAAGTCTAGATGATGATCCCAATTTTGAAATCAAGCTTACATTGCATGGGCCTATCTGGATGATCACTGGATTACAACCTCAGGAAGAGGAGACAAAAAAAGTTGGTGTTTACCAAGAAATTACACCCTTTCACTGCCACACTTTTCACTGATTCCTGAGGGAGAACACAAGGGTCACTAACATCCCACACACAGGGAAGAGTGCGGCTCTTAGGAACCATTGGCCAGACTCTGAAGGCAGGAGCAGCCGATCAAGTCCAAAGTCCACAAGACAACTGAAGCCCTGGGCTCAGATGTCCTGAACAGAGTGTGTGAAGCCGTGGAATTTGCTCGGCTCCGACAGAAGTTGTTGTTCACTACACTACAAGAGCAAAGCTCTCCGGGATTTTAACAGATTTCAAATTACTTACTTATGTTATTGACACTTCATATTCCTTAGTTTGGATTTATTTTTATTATATTTGTTTGTTCTATTTTATTCATTACACACTAGTATAGAGTTGAAAGTTTTGGTTTTATTTCTTTATACTTATCACTTATTTTGTAATTATGCTCTTTTAAGACTTTGTCTAGGTTTGCTTAATTTAAACTATATTATTTATATTTATTTCCATTTTATGTTATTTTAACATGAAAAAGAGACACTTGGGTATTATTGGTTGTTTTTGTAGTATCATATTATATCAGCCATTTATTTTATATGCATTTTTAAATATATAATATATAATTATATAACTTTGTTTAATACAGGATATGAATACAGAAATAGAAAACAGAAAGAAATGGTTCAATGAGAAAGGTTAAGACTAGCCATCATCCTAAGAAAGGAAATTTGAATACTGTTTCTCTGCAATTCCTTCAATAATAAACAATAGGAAATAATCAGCCCTTTGCAAAACTCTAAGTGCCTAACTGAATTGTAGAAGACTGCTGTCTTCCCACATTGAAAGCTTTCCAAATCATTGAGGAAAGTATTATATATAGTCCATGATTATTATTTTACACAACTATTAGTCATTGAATTACTGAATATTCTATAGAAATACACAAATCTATACATTTTAGGAAATGAAGAGGGAAATAAGTGAAAAGAGAATTCATTGCTAATGAAATATTATTCTAAATACTTTGTAATATAATATTATTAAAATTCATTAAAATTAATCTTTAAAACACCCTGCCAAAGGACAGACTGCATAATTTGCAGGCCCTGGTGCAAAATGGAAATATGAAGCCCAATGAAATACTTCAAAAAGTATAAGAATTTCAAGACAGTGGGGAACGTGGGTGGCTCAGTGAGTTAAGTGTCCTACTTCAGGTCATGATCTCAAGGTTTGTGGGTTCAAGCCCCACGTTGGGCTCTGTGCTGACAGCTCAGAGCCTGGAGCCTGCTTAGGATTCTGTGTCTCCCTCTTTCTCTGCCCCTCCCCTGGTCATGTTCTGTCTGTCTCTCTCTAAAATAAATAAACATTAAAAAAATTATACACACACAGACACACACACACACACACACACACACACACACCAGGGTAGAGAATAAACAGTGAGAGGGCCTGGTGCAAGTTAGGTTGAGTGGGCGGGGATTTTTTATTCTTCTCCTAATGTGGAAATAATGTCTGCTACCAAATAGACTCCCAAATGTTTGACTCAGCTTTAATCTTAGAACATTTACACATAAGTTAAGCAAGCGTTATCAGAGATAATTAGATTTCATATATTTTGTTCTTTAAATTATAACAAACAAGTAATAAACTTAATTCCTAAATCCTGAATGCTTTGTTCTCCACGATTAAGAACTTTCCCCAAAGCAGTAGAGAGCACTGATCTTTATAGGGCGGTTGCTTTTCTGAAAGTTGATTCAGAAATTAATGTGTAAAGTTCCTGCTTTTAAGTATAATCATTTTCACTTGTGAATATGAACAAGGAAGATTACAAGCTGTCAAGAATTTCTAGAGCTTCTGCCCATGACAGAATGATGGGTCCAAATGCTGCATTTAAAATCCAGCTGAATGGATAAAAATAGTATGTAACTTTCATAGTCATTATGAGCCGAAGCAATTTATTGAGCCCCTCAATCAGGAAAGGAAACAAAAGACAGGAAATGGGTGAATGACTCATTTCTTCATGTGTTGTCTACATAGTGCTATTCTGATAATTGGATGATCTGAAGTTTAAGTGAAATTGCATTAATGCATTTTAGAGGAGAGGCAACCACAACATATTTCAAACACAAACACAAAAACAAAATGCTGTAAAAGACTGAAAGAATCCAACAAAATGATGTCTCATAATCAGAAATGCACAAAGACTGTGCATGAAATGCAGACGAATATTCTAAGATATACTATATAGAACTTAAAAATCCAGGGAGAAAAAACCCTCCTCACACCTAAAAATCCAAATTGAAATCTTGCATGTCTTCAATGTAGTAAAATTTTGTTTTAGAATAAATATTAAAAGTAAAGATTTAATTCCTGTTAAAACATAGGATAGAAATTTCAGGAACGTCTGTAGGCTGTAGTTGAAGTAACTGATTTGACCATATTTCATATTAAATAATGTGAAGATGACTCATCCAATTCCCAGTGACAATGAAATACGTGCATTTTTGCTTCTTGTGAAACATTAATCAGTACCTTCAAATTAGCACTTGTTCAAGCAATTTTACCCCATGAATCGCAGAACAAAAGAAAATTTTGTCTTAGGGAGACACACTGGCCATCAGTGGAAAACGTGGTATAAAAATTTATGAGATGTCTGAACTTAAAAAAAAAGTTGCTTTTTTTTCATTTCAGGATCAGGTGTAACAGATACTTAGAAGACTATCTTCCAAGTGTGAACAGCTATTTTAGGTATTGACTTAGGGAAGGAGGGCTTGATCTTGAGATGTGGGCTCCCAGTGGTGGGTCTCCTAGATGGGACACAGGCTGGACCCTCAGAGTGAGAGCCATACGCTGTGAATCGAATCATCTACTTGCATATAGTACCGCGTTCACTTCCCTTCTCTCTTTTCCTAGTCGGTTAGTCTTCATAATGCTTCAAAAACTGTTAATGTGTGCAAACAATTAAGTAAAACACGCCATACAAGGACTGTTCATTATTAAAAAACAAAATTACTTTTTTACTCCAAAAGAAATTATTGTGAAAGATTTTCAGTTTGGCTCATTTTGCATTTCATGATAATTATTCCAAACCATGGCGGACTTTTTAGAGAAAATATTATTTTGCAATTGCAGATATTGAAAACTAAATGCACGCAAGCTGTGTGCTAGTTCACTGAATCCTCACATCACACTAAGATGTAACACAGTGTTCTCTTCCCTTTGTAATTCAAATGCTTTCCTTTACGGGCAGCAGCAGCTGTAATATACACACTATGGAGTAATTGCAAATATTATGCTTTTGCTTTTATGTGGCTTTAAATTATATTTCATTCCTATCAAATAACCTATAAAATAATGCCACTGACTTTCTTTGAAGAGAGGGAGTTGAGCTTCCAAAGATGAGCAATACACTTTCATCAGAACCTCTCAAAACACCCTGAAATTGTGTACAATGACAGGTGAAAACCTTTTCTGATATATTGTTTCATTATAGATCTTTCCTTTCTTCTAAATCTACATTAGTATTTGGTAATATATTTTGTTATACTGGGAATATCCTATTTATTTATTTATAAATATTTATTTTGAAAGAGAGAGAGAGAGCAGGGGAGCGGCAGAGAGAGAGAGAGCAGAGGAGGGGCAGAGAGAGAGAGAGAGTGGGTGCGTGCATCCCAAGCAGGCTCCACATTGTCAGCAGAGCCTGATGCAGGGCTCGATCTCACAAACTGTGAGATAATGACGGGGGCCACAATCAAGAGTCGGACACTTAACCAACTGAGCCACCCAGGCACCCAAGAAACATTCCTTTTAATGGGATTTATTTAAATAAATTATTTAAATAGCAATTTAAATAAGTTTTCACTCAATAATAATTAAATGGGACAAGTAATCGAAGATTTGTTGTTGTTATGGAACTAAGCTTTACTGAACAAAATCAACTCAGCTCAGCCACGAACTGCTAAATGGTATCAGATTAATTTAAGTGCTAGTGGTGTTGGACAATGGGAAAGTGTACTACCAGTTCCTAGGAAATGTATTTCTGCATACTTAGATATGGGATTTCCGTGTAAATTAAGGATAAGAGAAGTACTTGGCATATACTACTGGGAGTATTTCTGTTTGCATGATGCAGCCCCTATAACAATAATTGATGGTCTTAAAACTGTCCCAGTCATTTTGACTTTGCTTCCCCCATCACTGAGTTGACTTCAAAGCCAAATGTATGCCCCCACACATATATATACATATATACATATATTTATGTATGCATACAATACATATTGAATTGAAGGTCTAAATTGATTTTACTTGAAAACATCATCGGTAAGTCACTGATAATGCCAGCGTGTACTGAGAAGCCAGGTTTAGTAAAGGCTGCTCTGAACCACTTCTGGTGCATTTTCTCGTGTTGTTATTTTTAGTAATCAATAGAAAAAAACTCTTTATGACTGTGAAAAGGAAATCTTCTCATTAGTGCCCATGGAATTGTCTAAATTTTAGCAGATTCAAACCTTAGCCTCAGTAAGGAGTTAATTTCAGAATTACGTTGGATATGATTATTTAATCACATCACATATAAAATTACTCCAATTAAATTTCCTCATAAAACATATTTGATGTAATGAGCTAGGACAAAATTTAGCAAAGCAGTAGACTGAACCTTTGGCATCCAAACAAATACTATGGCATGATATTTCCAGTACCTTCTGAAGTCCTAGAGCACTCTGAGGTATTAAAAACCATCATGACCATTTATTACACACTGAAAGGGAGGAATAATGATCTGCTATAGCCTCTCCTTCCCACCTCTGCAGAGCACAAGCTGAAGTTATTTTTAAGTAGCTCAATGCACTTAAAAATATTCTGTTAATCTAGGATTAGAACTCAGTGTCTCCAAAGAAAGTCAATGAAAAGGTTCCAATTAATTTTTAAAGAGTTTCTTGTTATAAAAAATACTGAGGAGATATAAGTAATATATTTACAAGCCTGTGCTCTATAAATGTTTGAAGAGGCTTCTAATCAAATATAGAAAATCTATTTATGGAGGGTACTATGGTTTCTCTGGTTAGTCCTTCATTAAACAACAGGTCACACAAGTTTCTGACGCATTCAGCTTGAAAATGAGTCATAAGATCAGATGATAATAAACCCAAGATAACTTTCCCACTAAACATATATGTCAGATGATAGAAGAGCAGGTGAACTTGCCACTGGCTAATTAGAAAATAGCCTTTCTTCCCAAAAAGCATCTGCAAAAGGTTCTGATGCCCAAACTATGTCTAGATTTAAATGTTCTTCTGTTTTGAATTGCTATTGAGAATCTCTTGGCTAACACTGGGGGCAAACTGAAGAGGAAACACAGTTTGAAAGTTTTAAATGTATTACAGAAAAGAATAAAATGGAAGGAAAAGCATCAAAAATGCACTCTCTTAACCATTGGGAAAAAATGTTCAATCTCATCATTGAGTAAATAAATTTTTAGAGTTCTATATACTCTATATTTTCTAATAGTTCATTGGAAAATATGTCACTTAATATCTTCATGGTTTTTTCTTTTTGGTGTTGGCGGTTAGATCAACAATAATTATTTCCTCAATTTTTTTTGATACTGACTGAATTATGCCAAAATTAAGCTATGATAAATAAAAATAGTGAAGCATTTTATAGTCTGGATTGTCTTCAGTTCATATCCTCATATCAAAATGGAAAATTAACCCAGGGACTATTTAAAGTTTTTGGAAAACCTTAATATGCTCATCTTCATTCATATACAATCACTATATTCTATATAGTTCAGGTTTACATTAGTTATTGGAGCTAATCCAAATACACAAAGAGCTGCACATTTAATTTTCTCTACCTGAGTGCATTTCGATTAAGGAATGTGTCTTCTGTCCATACCACAGGCACTAGCAAAGTATTTATACAACGGCACTAATTGAAATGGGGCCAGGTTTTATGTATTTCTAACCCTTTAAACATATAACACAATTACACTTCATTTAATAAGCTTTGAGACAGATTTTTTTTTCTGCATACAACTATATGACATGGAATAATATTGTTGTGACTAATATAATTTGCTTAGGACTAAATTGGACTTTATTTCAAAGAGACAATATTCATATTCAGTCTATTGAAACAGACATTAATTTTGGTTCTTTTATTGGCTTATTTATATAGATATTTAACATGTGTTTTATTTTCTTTGGTTTAGGGAGGTTTTTTGTTTTGTTTTTTGGGGAAGTTTGGTTTTTTTTTAAGGGGATCAGGGGTAGAAATAGCACAGTGACTAAATCTTTTGCTCCATAGAATATTTTGTGCCATAAAAGCTTGAGAAACTCTTATTTGCAGAGGCAGCACAGATAATTTAGGCAACTAAAATTATTTTTCAAAAGTTTATATGAGTGATATGAAACTTCCCAGATAATTGTACATTCTCATTTTCTTTTTGACTATATAATATACTATTTAACATGTTCCCAATATAGCTGTAAGAGTGAAGACATGCCCATGAAGCTAAAAAAGAAAAAGAAAAAAAGGAAATTAAAATAGAAATTGAGCATACTTGCTTATAAAACTAGTTATTTTAAAGGAGCCCAACAACAGATACACACACATCCTTGTATTCAAAACAATCTATGGGGCGCCTGGGAGGCTCAGTCGGTTGGGCGGCCGACTTCGGCTCAGGTCATGATTTCGCGGTCTGTGAGTTCGAGCCCCGTGTCGGGCTCTGTGCTGATTCAGATTCTGATTCAGATTCTTCAGGTTCTGTGTCTCCCTCTGTCTGACCCTCCCCCGTTCGTGCTCTGTCTCTCCCTGTCTCAAAAACAAAATTAAAACGTTAAAAAATTAAAAAAAAAACAATCTATATCTATATAGAGATTCTATATCTATATATATAGATACTGCATCTATATATGCTTTTCAATGTAGAAAACATTGGCCTTCGTGCTATAGAAACTGAGGACCTGGTTGCTGCCTTTAGGCATGTCCCTTCTGGTACCACCCAGGATCACTCTTCCCCTAGACCTTTGTCTAGCGGAACTTCAAGCATCAGGTTCTCATCAAAGTCCTTTTCTCCTCACCCCAACTGCCTCTCTTCCTCCTGCAAATATTCACACTCAGTCTTCTCTTCCTTTATCATTTTCCCCACTGAATTTATGATTTCCAAAAGATTAGTCCTTCTGTTTCTTTGTTTCCTTTACTGGAATGTAAGAGATCTGTGAGAGCAGGTTTATTTCCTGTTTACTGTGTACAATCCACACCTAGCACATTTGGTAAAGAGCAGGTGCACCATAAACACTATTTAAAGAATGAATAAATGAAACATTTGAGAAAGCTAGTCCCATATGACTATCTAGTCGATTCTTTAATCTTTCCTCATAAAACATCTTTACTGCAGTCTTTCCCATCTTAGGGGGAAATACCTTGCCTTGTATATCTTTAAGCTTAGACTCTTTGTTTACACAGACCTACTAAGCACAAACTTGGATTTTTCCAGGGTCTTTATCATCTCTCCTTTGCATTTCTCATTTATTACCTCACTAACAATCAACCTTTCAATGGTCTATCAAGTTACATTTATTTATTCAAATAAATGTGTCTTTAATAGGCTAATGTCTCTCCATTCATTCACCTTTTTGGGGTCTACCTTCCATTTTCAAACATCAAAATCTTAGCTGCTCTACTTTCCCCCCCAAAAACAATTAAATTATAGTCAGAGTTTTGAAGAGTGAATATTTTTAACTGGAGGTTTCGATTTGAGGGGTTAAAAACATATTTCAACAACTTTGAATGGAAAAACCAATTCCAATGGATGAGGTTCTGTCATTTTATTTTTTTTAATTTTTTTTTAACGTTTTATTTATTTTTGAGACAGGGAGAGACAGAGCATGAACAGGGGAGGGTCAGAGAGAGGGCGACACAGAATCCAAAACAGGCTCCAGGCTCTGAGCTGTCAGCACAGAGCCCGACGCGGGGCTCGAACTCACGGACCGCAAGATCATGACCTGAGCCGAAGTCGGCTGCTTAACCGACTGAGCAACCCAGGTGCCCCAGTTCTGTTATTTTATGTAGCTGCATTAATGCTGCCCATTGACTAAGATATTGGGATGAGAAAGGTTAAATAATATTTCTTAATACTCTCTAAACTTTACTGTCTTTGTACATCATCTTATTTACTTCTATTTCACCATTTTACGCATTACCACACCATGGTATAACTGAAAGAAATCTCTTACCAGAATTAGAATAGTCTCTGTAAACTTTAATTTCTTCCCTACAATTTGAGGAAGAACATCTAACTAATAGGATTATTGTGGTAACTAAAACTAAAATAACATACTTGATGACAACACCTGACATCAAGTATGAGGTATGGAGTATTCAATGATTTTCTCTAGATTTTGCTATAATAATAGCTCCCAAATCTCACTTACATACACTAACAGATATTTATCTCTTGCTCCTATCTATTTCTTGCTCAGGTTCCATGTTGGCTGCAACTCTCCTGCGTGTATTTTTCTCACTCTGGCCAAAGGAGCAGACACTATCTGTGATGATATGCCATTCTTTTGGCAGGTGTGGGGGGACAGTTGAAAGATCACAGGAGGATTCTCAAATATACTCAGGACTGGACATTCCACTCGCTTTTCGTTGGCCAAGACAACTCACATGACTAAGCTTTTCAGGTGAGAAAATTTCCTTTCCCAGGTACCTCCCCCTCATCCAGCAATGTGTAAGTCACAAAGCAGCAAGCATGGAAGGAAGACTTGGATACAGTAATGAAATTTACCACACCATCCCACCCCCTTCAATAAATCAATGACATGGCTTAATAACATTTCACAATTGCTTCTTCTCAGATCAAGTAGAGATGAAAAAAGTAAATTTTGACCAAAAGCAGATACATTCATTATGAGTGTGCCTTAAGCAGTTTATAAGAACTGACTCAGTAGTCAGATCAGTGATACATCTTAAAGGCCAGGACTCAGCAGATGCCCCCACCATACTCTGGTATTTGTGTCTTCTTTGAAATACAAAGTTGAAAGTTAACGATTCTGAGTTCTTCACCCATTATCCCCAGAGCCCGTTATCCAGCAGTTCTGAGACCAGCAGTATCAGCCTCATCTGGGAACTTGTTAGAAATTAAAATTCTTGGGGCACATGGGTGGCTCAGTTGGTTGTGACCGGCTCTTGGTTTCTGCCTAGGTCATGATCTCATGGTTTGTGAGATCGAGCCCCATGTCATGCTCTGTGCTGAGAGCACAGAGCCTGCTTGGGATTCTCTTTCTCCCTGTCTCTCCACCCCTCCCCAATTCAGGCTCTCTCTCAAAATAAATAAATAAACTTAAAAAAAGAAAAAATTCTCAGGCCCCTCCTCAGACCTGCTGAATCTGAAACTCTAGGTGATTCTGAGGTACAGTATAATTTGAGAACCACTGGTTTGTCATTAACAGCAATTATCAGATAAAAACACTATACTACCAGGTGAAATTAAACTAAAGGCTGAACTTTGTGATTCAGGAATTCCCCTCTTCTGAATCAATGATTTTCCAACAGCAGCATTCTTACCTCCAAACTTGAAAGCCTGATAGTGTCTATTAAGAAAATCTCAGATAAAGAAAAAAAATATCTCTTCCTCCCAAAATTATTTTTGATGAGGAGAGATGAAATAAAAGCTGTGTACATGGATGCATATTACTTGTGTTCATCTTCCACAGGATCCATGTTTTGGGGTGTATTGTGTATTCCCCTTTACTGCTTAGTTACATTTCATTTTATACATTACCATCATTTATGTACCTATTAGTATTTTTTTGCAGACATTTCTCTTGAGATAACACCTGAGTGTCATTGCTGGGTCATAGAATAGAGCATCCCTTTTCCAATGGACTGGATCTCAAGATGAAGCTAAGACCCATTTACCATGATCCACGGAAAGACCACTTAAAAAAGATTCACATAATGGAAGAATTTAAATATATAGATGGGAAATAAATGAAGATCACCTACAAAGGATCAGGTATTTTACAACTAATACATGAAAATAAAATAATATATTTAGAGATGAAATATTATCATTCAAGATATTGATTAACAAAGGTAAACTAATCTTCAGGTTTGGGGCAACAGAAAAAATAATCTTAGATTGGCAATGAAATTGAATCAGTAATCAAAAAAACACCCAACAAACAAAAGTCCAGGACCAGATGGCTTCACAGGTGAATTCTACCACACATTTAAAGAATATTTAGTACCTATTCTCATCAAACTATTCCCAAAAATAGATGAGGAAGGAAACCTAATTCATTCCAAGAGGCCAGCATTACCCTGATATCAAAAACCAGATAGACAAATACAAAAAAAAAAAAAGAAGAAGAAGAAGGAACTACAGGCCAATATCTGATGAACACAGATGCAAAAATCCTCATCAAAATATTAGCAAACAAATCAAGTGGGATTTATTCCTGGGATGCAAAGGTGGTTCAACATTCGCAAATTAATCAACATGATACATCACATCAACAAGAGAAAGGATAAAAACCATGTGGTCATTTCAATAGATGCAGAGAAAGCATTTAACAAAGTACAACATCCATTCATGATAAAAATCCTCAACAAAGTAGGTTGAGAGGCAACATACTTGAATATAATAAAGGCCATATATGAAAAACCCATAGCTAACATCATACTCAGTCATGAAAAATTGGAAGCTTTCCCCCTAAGATCAGGAACAAGACAAGGTTGTCCCTTCTCATCACTTTTATTCAACATCGTACTGGAAGTCCTAGCCACAGCAATCAGACAAAGGAAGGAAGGAAAGAAGGAAGGGTATCCAAATTGATAAGGAAGAAGTAAAACTTTCACTATTTGCAGATGACCTGATACTATATATAGAAAACCCTAAAGACTCTACCGAGAAACTACTAGAACTGCTAAATGAACTCAGTAGTCATAGGGTACAAAATCAGTATGGAGAAATCAGTTGCATTTCTATATGCTAATAATTTAATTTTATTTACCTAGTTCTAAAATCCAAAGGTACATTAATAATTTCTAGAGAGTAAAGACAAGAGGAAAATAAAAAGATTCTAAATTTTCCATTTTAAATAGATGGACAAATGATGCCATTTAATTTGAGACCCTTATCAGAATTAACACTGACAATGTTTCTAAATTAATAGAAAATAACCATTAGGAGAAATAAAAACAAATCTAGTTACTTGCAAAGCATTGAAACTGAAACCTATAAAGTGTGTTTCATACAGGAATGGAAACAAAACACAGAAACTAAAAACTGACATGAAGAAAAGATAAAACAAGTTGACAGGATTCAAATCAAATGTACCAGTGAGGATAATTAATTCAGCTTAATTCCACCCTCCTATTGAGGAGACTTACATATTAGATTTAAAAAAACAAAATAATTAATCCAAGAGTGTGATGCTCGCAAGGGGCAAATCTGACTCAAAAGAATGAAGAATATAAGGAAAAGCATTGGCAAACATTTACCAAGTACATAGGAAAAATGGCAGATGGTAAAATATAATTCAGACCCAGTAGAATTTAATACAAAACAACTAAACAAGAAGACCATGATTTTCTTCTTTTAACGTTTCAACGTTCATGATTACTGTAAAGCCATGAATTTTTGGTCCATGTCATTCATTACCAATACATGTGACATAAAAGCTGCTAGAAACAAAACGAGAAATTGATTATTGGTATGGGAACTTTTAGTATTTTTATTTCCATGTTGGGTAGATTAAATAGGATCAAATAAGATCTGGACAAAATAATCAATAGGGCTAATTTATTAAATATCTTACTTTTCTTTAAAGTATCCATAGGGGGTGCCTGGGTGGCTCAACCACCTGAGTGTCTGACTTAGGCTCAGGTCATGATCTCATGATCCATGGGTTTGAGCCCCGCGTCAGGCTCTGTGCTGACAGCTCAGAGCCTGGAGCCTGTTTCAGATTCTGGTCCTCCCTCTCTCTCTGCCCCTCCCCTGCTTGTGCTCTGTCTCTGCCTCTCTCTCAAAAATAAATAAACATTAAATAGAATTTAAACTATCCATAGAATGTTTACCCAAACTGGTTATATATATCTCATTATACTACATCACATAAAAATCAGTGGAATATTCCCAAACAGGGTTTCTATAAGCTCTATTCTGTGATCATAATACCATAAAGCTAGAAGAAATGAACAAAGCCAAATGGAAATGAAAGAGAATTCCTACAATTCAGACTAGACTTTGAGAAGCTCGAGAAAGTAAAACATACAACCTGTCAGAGAGATTAGTGAAACAGAAGAGAAAACTCCACCACTTCAGCCTCATTTAATCCTAGTAAGACTTTTATCCTTATTTGGAGACAAGATAAAGGAGATTCAGAAAGGTTCAGTGACCTCTGCAAAGTCACACAGCCTAAACATGGCCGAAGCAGGGCCTCAACCCAGATCTTGTCTCCTATTCCAGGATGATTTTCAAGATACTCCATGTGATTTCTATCGAATAACTGAGATGATAATTGGAAAGCATTTAAGTAGCCAAGCCCTACTTGATTCTAAAAAATTTTTTTTCATATTTTAAGGTTTCTGAAATTAGGATGTAGGATGAGTCTTAAAATGGTTTCTTAAAAGAAAAATGATGTATTTTCATTGCTGGAGAATCGGCAAAAGGACATCAATGGAACATGCCTACTGATTAAGATCTTCCTAACTGAATTAGTAACTTTATTAAGAATGTGTGCAGTTGGATTTTAATTTAAATTCAAATCCTTCATTTGTGTTTAAAATGTCTTTACGAAGCAATGAAACACAAGAAAGTTATGGTACCTGCAAAAGACTATCAGGCGAAGCAAAAATCAATGCAGTCAAAGTCAGGAGAAAAGTTCCAAGTTTCCTGGAGTAGATGGTACTTTTTAAGCTGGGTGAGAGATGTGACTGATTCTTCAAAAGGACTGTGACGCAGGTACTAACACCAATCAATGTGAATTAACTTTTATGGTAAGCTGCTTATTTTGGAGAAAATTGTTATTCATTTATAATTACATTTTTTTTTATTGAAATGCCCCCAGAACTCTGCTAATCTTTTCTTGGGCCATGAAATTATAGTGCCATTTTCCAAATGCTTAATAGATTAAGGATTATGGGAAAGGTCATAAAATTGTATGGGTCATAGTGAGGCATATTTTAAAATAGCAAAAAAAAAGTTTCTGAACAATTTGTGGACACTGTTTATGAAGAAGGTTTAGATGAAATTTATTTTTTTGCATATAATAAATTGATAGATATTTGCTATTTTGAATTTTTTTTAATGTGGACATTTTATATAGTGTTTTTACCTGGAACCTGTCATTCAACTACTGCCAATCATCACTGAATGTCTCAATTCTAGGAAACTGCTTATGCCAGGCATGGGGGCACGCTATGACCTCCACACTCCCTTTCTAGACAACTGTCATCAGAAATTGATATCCATTCATTTCTACCTGTTTTCAAAGTTTCAGTTTGTGGTTATTTCACTGAATACTCCAGCTCAGATTTACTTTGTTAGGATAGTGATATTCAAGTTGACAAGCGTCATAGAGCCTGATAGATCAGTTTCATTTCTACCGAGTGTTCAAATAATTAAAGTTAACAATAAAAGTAATATTAAGAAATACAAAAATAATTAGGCTTATTTTACAGGCTTTGCACTCGCTGCTTTCAGTGTATGATATCTGAAACCATGCAATATTATGTTTCTTCAAGGTCTGTTCAAAAGGATGAGTTGAAATACTATCCCCGCAATGGAAAACGGATTCCCCTGAGTTCTAATTTCTTCCTGGGTAAATCGAGAATAATTACTGCGTGTTTTGGGGGTTTCTTGTTTTTTCAGTTAATTACAACTCCATTTTCCATTTGCTTAAGGCCTTAGATTGAAATATTGATCCATTTGTGATCTCTTTCTTTATTTCATATTCCCTATATGTTCTGTCAGGAAATCCTATTATTTTCAGAAGAAAAATCTAGAACCCGACACACTCTCTTCACCCAAAATGCCACAAACTTAGTTCAGGCCACAGTCATCTGTGGCCTGGAATACTGCATGATTCCTAATTTACAACTTTCTCCTCCCTTGACCACTTTTGTGTTTTGTCTACACAATCGCCAGAACCGTCTGCTAGAACTAATTATTCACAGCACTTACGCTCTCAACCTTTAAATGACTTCTCAGGTAACTCAAAGTAAAAGCGCAAAATCCTTAACAAGACCTAGCAGCACCTACTTCCTATCCCATCTCTGACCACATCACCAACCTTCTCCTATGTCTGACCTGAATAAAATACAGCACAGATTTGGGGGTGCTTGGGTGGCTTGGCTGGTTAAGCATATGACTGTTGGTTTGGGCTCAGGTCATGATCTCATGGTTTGTGGGCTCGAGCCCCATGTCAGCTCTGAACTGACAACACAGAGCCTGCTTGGGATTCTCTCTTTCTCCCTCTCTCCACCCCCCCTGCTCATGTGCTCACACAGGCGCTCTCTCTCTCTCAAAATAAACAAACTTAAAAAAAATACTTCACAGATTTGTAAATGTTACAGGAGTAATGTAAAAATTATGTGAAATTCCTAGGATAGTGTCTAACATAGTTGAACCGCTCAATAAAAACTGGCTATTACTATCACTGGATATAAAATACACAGTTGAACCAGATGAACATTACGGGGCAGTTTTAGAACTATCTAGCCACTACATGGAACCTTCAACCTACAGGTGAAACAAAGTCATTCCCTAAAATCAAATTAAAACGATCATCTTGTATGTTACAGGCTAGCTGACTTTTCATTGACAAAGGAAAACATATTAAGTCTTAACTGGCAGGAATATAACTAATAATCAGGAATCTACCCATTTATAACAAAGTAGCTCTTCGGCAGCTAAAGTCTGTGCCAAGAGTGTTTACCAAGTCAATCTGCACACAGCAGGTTATTGTCACTGGGCTCACCACTGTCACTTTGTGACACCAGCCCTCCGTGAAGCATGATGATTAAACCCTACAACTATTCATTTGGTAAAACAGGAAAGGTAATCACAAGGGCTGCAATTGTGTCACCGAAAAAATGTCTCTTGCTTTAAAAAATAAGTACACTGCCTTTGCCTCTACATTTATCTATCAGCAGGGGACCATTATGCGGTGACAATATTCTGTTGCAGAAGCGTTATCTCTGAATAATTACCTGCTTCTTCTCTCCCCGGACTGCTGTACCGGCAGAAGCTCTTTTAATTTGGTACATGGCAGGATTCACAGATTGCACTTTATTACTAGAAAAAATACCTTTTCCACCCCCTGCAAAAGCGAGGGTAAATGTTAGACACATTGTAAACGGGGCTGCAGTTCCGTTCATTTGCAGCCTACTGATGGGGAGGGTTTCCCTTACCTTCCTGAACCACTTATCAACAAAGGAATCTGTGGGTGGTTCCAGCTCTTAGTAGCAACCAGGATCTGAGGCGAGAGGAAATCCTTGATGCTCAGCTCTCCCGCCTAGTTCTCAGTGAAGTCAATGATGTAACAGGAATAAAATGCAGAGTGTCTGTGAGCCAGGTGTCAGCACTGGACAAAGAGAAGGTATAACTGCTGATTCTTCTCCCTTTGGTGTTATTCTACCTCGGCTTTTCTGTTGTTCTCCATCTATGACCAACCACAGGTAAACCTGGGATCCTGAACCCTGCCTGAACCCACCTCCCTGCCTCGGACACTTACTTCCTTTTGGAGTGACAGGCTATTTTTAAATGCTTTCAGGTGGACGCTTAAAGTCTCAGAGCAGGGAAAATTAAAAGTGTTGTAGTTATTGGAGCATAGAATATAAATGTTTGCTCAGAGGGAAGATGTGACTCTGGAAGCAATGGTGCTTGCTTTTCACGAAAGCAAAGGTTTTCACATTTGAACCACAATAACAACAAGCAACCAGCAGAAACATTGTATTCCAAATGAAATCATGAAAAGATCCTTGCTAAATAAAACATAAATAAGTAAAACGTGGGGGCACCTGGGTGGCTCAGTCGGTTGAGCGTCCGACTTCGGCTCAGGTCATGATCTCGCGGTCTGCGAGTTCAAGCCCCGCGTCAGGCTCTGTGCTGACAGCTCAGAGCCTGGAGCCTGCTTCAGATTCTGTGTCTCCCCCTCTCTCTCTACCCTCCCCTGCTCACACTCTGTGTGTCTCAGTCTCTCAATAATAAATAAACGTTAAATTTTTTTTTTAAAAAGTGAAATCTGTCTGGCAGAAGCAAGGGGTAGCAGTGAGCAAAGTGCAACAGACCCGGATTTTTCTCTCTCCAAAGTGACCTAAGAACCCTGGGGTCCCAGGACACCCTGCACAAATCACTACTCTGAATGAAAGCAAGGGCCTGTATACATTGCTCTTCTAAACAGACTGCAGAGGGTCATGTTTAACCAGTCTAATGGAATAGTTATAAATTTGTTCCTTTATTTTATGGGGTATTTTGAAATGAGATTTAAAGCAGGCTCAAAAGGCTAAAGTGTATATTCAGAAAACACTATTTCATTCTTTTAAAATGCTCTATCAAAAGACTATTAGCCAGACTGCCCTGATGATCTCATCCAAGGTGAAAGAGAAGGTTCTTCTGTTAACTGTCCATTTTTAAATCTTGCATTTCCCCTTAAGTCCATACTATATGAAGGTTACATGTGATTGCAAGAGATTTCTTTACATCTTTGGAACTACGGTGACTGATGGATGAACTTCATTATCTGTCCTCAGATGAAAGTCAGCTGGAGACCTGGGTTTTATAATTTTGTCAGGAATTTATACAGAACCATACACGTAGGAGTAACTAAATGTATTTATATGCCTCTTCTTAAGATAATGACATAGTGTTTCTCTATGTGGAATGAGAAATAAAAAAGAATTACATATTAGGGATTTGCATTGAAATAAGAAAATCATTTCAGAATAAGAAAATATGAGACTTGATTCATTTAACAAACTTTTTGCCTTATAGAGAAAAGTTATCTCCCTAGAAAAACAGAAGATGTAACCTCTAAAAATTTCTTACAGGTTGCTGATCATATACTAAATATTGGATCACTCTATCACAGGATCAAGCTAAAGTAATAAATAATAGGTTGCATTACTGTTTTCATATTTAAAGTTTTCTTCAAATTTGTGGTGAATTATTTTTAACAGAAAAGATTAAAACGCACAATTTAAATGGAGAATAAAATCCCATCTTCATTAATGTTATCAAATGTCAGTGATTTATGGAAATTACATATTATTAATGAATTAAAATTTTGTTCATCTCTCTGTAAAAATATGATCTCCCAATTAGAGAATAAAAAGCATAAGTAGTGGAAAATTCCCATATTATCACTAACTGATTCCCGTATGATCACCAACTGATCACCAGTACAGGAAAATACACACACATATACACACACCCCAACCTCATTCTGGACTCAGTTTTCCTTTTCCCTTCCAGCTCACTGTGACAGAATTCAGAACTAGACCCACGGGAATGAGGTTCTCTATCCACTGAAATAAAGGTTTTCCCCTCCTAGGTCTATAGGTACCTAGGAACCATGCTAAGAATCAGTTCTTTAATTGGTTGCACATGATCATTTACTTAGAAGAAACAGTGGATTCATCTGGGGCACTCATTTAGTCGTGTCCTGCTCAGTTAATCACTGCTCTTTATGCTCAGTCAGGTACTTGATTGATGCTAGATTCTAGAAATACAAAGAAAAACACCACTACTCCTGGAGCCAACAACAGAAGAGAACATAAACAAAAAATTATATTACGGTAGTGTAAATGCAGAAATGAATGTGTACACAGGTGTAGATGTGACACGAAAAATGTAACTACATTTACATGTGAGGTTTGATTTACCCTAGCTTACAATGTGTCGGTGGATGTCCTCTGCAGAGAGGACACACCCAAGAACTTGGACTAGAATAGTATCCATGCGAACAGAAACAAGAGAATTTATATAGACAGAGAAAGAGAGACAGATGCTGTTTAGTGGTGTAGGGATAATCATAATACCACCATTACACACGAGGTCATGAGAATATTAAATGAGATATATCACTTAGCACAGTACCTCACACATAGAAAATATTTATTAAATGTTAACTACTAACGCCCACTAAATCTCCAATCTAGTGTTAGAAGCACTGCATAAGAACCAAAGCTTAATGATACAGATTTTCTCATATGGGGAAAGGTTAATTCACTCAACACATAAGCCTCTAGTACATTCCTGGGCTCTGTGCCGGCAAAAGAAATAAAAAGCATATCCTCAGCTTGCAAAAGCCCTGCATATATATACACACCACTGTCTTCTATCTATTAAAGCATTTCCTCTCATTTCTTTTTGTTCTATGTCTTTGCTCCCAACCGGCGTAGGCGCTTGACCTGAGAGCGCACATCTTCACTTAAATCTGTGCTGTCTCTGCTTTATTTCCTTGTCTGATTCTAGCTTTAGGGATAGTCCACCCAACTTTCCCACTTCCTTGTTTCAATTATCCCCTGAAAACTTAATTTGTCATTGCCAACAGGCTTATTCCCTTTTGACTAAACTAAAGGTCTGCTTTTTCCCAGAGAGATGTCGCAGAGGGTAAAAAAAGTTCTGAGAAAGCTTTCTTTTTGTTCATCTTCATATCATCATTAAGACTCTGAAAATCCCCCGTCTCCAAAGTCTTGTGAAGAGATGTACAAGCGCATTTAAAAGGATGGAATAAAGACTGTACAGTGTGGGAACACTTTTCAATGAGTATGCAAAGCTCATTTTAGGCTTAGCATCAATCTGGGGTGGATTGGCTTCCTTATCTCTTTTTAAGTGAGGAAAAAATAGTCAGGAGGGCTCTGACTCTGAATTTCTATCACACAAAATCTAGCTCTTTATGGAGTATGAAACTAGGACTCAAGGTCATGATTAAATTATTACATTTTGCATTTGATGTGTGCAAGGGGTTCAGGTGAGAAGTGACGTATTCTGGATGACAAACAGAAATAGAAACACTGAGGCCCCAGGCTATCCACTTCCAGGTTTTTGTTTTTTGTTTTTTTGTTGTTTTTTTTTTTAATGTATTTGGAAGCTGATAATGTGACAAATACTTCTAATTCCACACATGCCCAGGGAATGGAAAGATGCCTGGGCTGGAGGCACTCACATACACAGAACTGTCTATCTAAGCAGATACTTCCCTGCTGATAGTTCAGAAGAATGTTCGTATCAACATCATGAAACGGACAGCTGCCAGGCCACAAAGTGCCAAGCATCCTTGGGGGGAGCATCATAAATAGTTATGACAGACTTTGCCTTGATAGTGATCTGGAGAAAGGCTGAAGCCACAGCCAGTGTGCCACCTTAGCAAATGATCTGCTTATCATTATTTTGGAGAGGAAAGCACACAAAATCAATGAGAGGATGTAGAAACTCAATGTTTGTTTTCTACTTTGGCTACAACCCCAAGTACAGTTCTTCAGTGTCGACCATCAAGAGTCAGAGGCACATTGGCCATGGAGTTGAGTGGCAATTAATCCACAATTTTTTTTATTTGTGGGGGTCCCTTCCACAGTGCTAGGGAGCACCCTGGCAATAGGTGATAGATATTTTGGAAAATTTCCCAAAATAAGAAATTTTAACTTAATGAAGACGACACTCTCTGTTCCAACCTCCACTTAGCCATACTTCTGCTCATGTCAAGTGACACTGGAATAGCTCTGGGCATCTTGGGGATCTGGCCAGACAGAAGTTGAATTGAGGATACATTTACTTTTGGATTAGTGGGGTATATCCACTTTTATGGCTTTTTGGCCGTATAGGAATGGCTTCTAGGAATACTCCTGAAGTAAATACTGGCTCATGACAATGTGAGACCGGAAACCAAGTCATAATATTGAATGTTTTCTATGAAGCCCATCCCACACTTGGGAAGTTGAAAAGAAACAGGTTTTGAAATACACAGAGCCATTTACAACAGACACATAAAATTCTAATTACATAATATTCTGGATTTCATAATGTTTGTGGTATTTATCTGCTTTTAAAAGTGTATGTTGAGGGCACCTGGGTGGCTCAGTAGGTTAAGCATTGGACACATGATCTCACTATTGTGAGATCAAGCCCTGAGATGGTCTCTGTACTGGGTGTAGACACTGTTTAAGATTCTCCCTCTCCCTCTCCCTCCACCCCCCCTTACTCTCCTGCATGAGCGAACAGACTCTCTCTCTCTCTCTCTCTCTCTCTCTTAAAAAAAAGTGTATATTGATTTCCTTTTCATCCTAAATAAATACTCACCTTAACTAATTTTGTACTTGTAAGTTTGCATTCATTTTATTATGAAAGGCTCCCAAAATTTAGGCCCTGCAAAATTTGGATCTACTTATTTATTCTGGATAATGATGTACATCCAGAATTACAACGTTGAATTACAATGCAGAAATAGAAAAAAATTTCAGGCCATAATATTAAAATCTTATAATTGTGTTCATGGGCCATTTAAGTAGAATAATGGATTAAATAAGGGAATAAAGATGTATATTATGCTTGCTCAAAATACCTTAACACAGTATACAGCAATTAGAACAATGTATCCACATTATATTACAACAAGGAGTAATCTGTAAGCTCTCATCAAGTGCAGAAAAGTTGTATTTAATTTCCATTATTTTAAAACTAATTTCCATTACTTTAAAACTAATTTCCATTATTTTAAAATAATGCAAGAGAAAATTCAACAAGGAAATTATATCTTAGCTAATCTTTTTATGTTTATGCTGACAGATGAAGTACTAGCAGTAAAAGAAATAATATTTTTAATATTATTCTTTCTCGGATTGTCTATAAAAAGTTTAAAACAATTCACAGGAATACTTCACTCAGAAAAGATTCTGATGTATATTCTATTAACTAGGGCAAAGAATATTTCCACAGATCACTGTATTATTTCCACTGCTGCTATAACAAATTACCACAAACTTTGTGGCTCAAAATGACACCAAGTTGTTATCTGATAGCTCTGGAGATTGGAAGTCTAAATGGATTTCACTAAGCTGAAATCAAGGAATTGCATTCCTTCTGAAGGCTCTAGGGGCAAATATTCCCCTGTGTTTTCACTCCTAGAGGCTGACCACAGTCCCTGGCTCTTGGCCCCATTCTCCTATCTTCCAAGTCAGCAATAGAAGGTTAGGTCCTTCTCAGGTTGAATCACTCTGACTGAGTCTTTTTCTGTCTGCTTTGCCACGTGTAAGGACCCTTGTTATTATCCTGGGCCCACCCAGATAATCCACTACAATCTCCAGATTAGCAATCTTAGTTCCAAATGCAGCTTTCTTCCTCAGCCGTGTAATATAACATATACACAGGTCCCACAGACCAGGACATGAATGTCTCTGTGGACCCTTCTTCGGTGTACCACAACCATTAATGAATTGCCTCGTAATGTGGTGCTGTCCTTTGAAATCTGAAAACATGCTATATATCATCCTTGCTACACCAAGAAGGTTCCACATGTAATCACAGATTCTCAAGGCCAATAGCAATCTCAGATGCAGTTGTAGCCAGTAAAAATTATTTTTGTCTGCTCAGAAGGGCTCTTTGAAGTCTTAAAATCTTCCATATCACCACCTCGGATTTGCTCCAAGGAGGGCCAAGTTTAATATTCCATCATCCTTCTGTTTGGACGTGGGTATCGGTTCACAATTGATTGTGGTTCCAACCTAAGCCAATCGGGAGTTTTTCCCTGAGATTTTTTCCCCATCCCTTGGATTTCCAGGGAAGAGCCTCTCATCTTCCTTGATCAGGCCACAGTCAAAACATAACCTTAGGTGAGGTTAAAATCCATGTCCTCCTACACAGAGAAAATCTATCTGCAGTAGGCAAGATTAAAACCAAACACCTGGCAGAAGCAGAAATGTATGGACTGGTGGGTGAGGGGGCAGAAAGAGAGAGAAAGAGAGGCCGATGTGAGGTTGTCTGAGTCCCATTTCCATCCATCCTGAGGGTCATCTTTATCCCTGTCCTTCGGGGTTATGTGAGCACATAACTCATTTGTTTGTTGCTGACGGAATTAAGATTCTGTCCTTTGTACGCAAAAGACTCTTAATCAAAATAGGTGCTGTGTAATTTTGTTGTATCTTCAGCGCTGTAATTAATGACAAAGGAATTAAAAACATAATCAGGAAATCTAGACCTCTTTTAGGATGCAAAACCCAAACAACTCTTAAGATATTTAAAACTGGCACTTGGTCTGGAGGCAACAATGCTATACACCTTTGTGTTACTGACAATCTTTGATCTACGGTATCAGCTACAGTTTCTTGAACACCTTCCACATTTATCGCTTACATTAAACAAACAGCAAATATTCTCATTAAACATCTTTTCCCTAGTGTAGCCAGTTTATAACATAAAAATAAAGCCTTCGGATTCAACCAGAAGCTAAAAGCAACATTAGAAGTAAAATGACAGCTACCCAAATTATGTCATCAAGGTAAATATTAGGGAAACCTTCCTTGTCATTTTATATTGCCACTGTAATTAAGCGCATTGAATGAATAAATGAATATATGAATGGATATAAGATGAATAGTTATAAGCCCAGGAAGTAAGCCCTGGATCATTCAATATTAACAACCAATGGTTCTTGCTGTTTTATGACCTATCCATCTGTCTGCTCCACTCTTTCCTCAGGTTATATGCTCTGTCACACTGCTTGGAATTTTCTCTGATAATTTAGCTCTATCCTGCACGTTCCCAAGATTCACAGACATTCATACACATTAACTAGCCGAAGTTAAAGCAATAATAATATGGCTGAATGTTAACTGGAAATAAGTTTATAGGCTCATTAAGTCTTCCTTTGGAGTCATGTGGGAAAACACCAATTATATTTCTTTATTAAATTTTTATATTTGTTAATAAAAGACTTTATTTTTACATAATGAGATGGTCTCCATAAAACAATTCCTAATGAAACTGATTAGCATATAAATTAAATTTCCTTCTGTTCTTATTCACATACTCCTGTTATTCCTAGAATGCCAGGTTGTACTCTTATAAGCATCCAATACTTAAAACATTTACTAATCAGAATGGGCATCTCTCATGGGTAGAGATTAAAATCTAAAGCATTATCGAAGCAATGACATTCTGTTCTGAGAGAAAAACAGCAATGGAAGTTTTTTTTCTCTGCTTGAACTTCTGGCTGTGTTCCCAGTTATCCTAATGAGAAGCTTCAGTGGATAAATGCTCATGACGTAGAATAAAATGGTTTTGGGTTTGGTCCACTTTTTATTCCAAATTTAAATCTTATGAACACATTTTTTTAAATAAGCCAAATCATAAGTTCCATATACAACTAGATACCACAAAGCATTTCTATATTTGATTGCTAGAAATATAATTTACTGATTTAATTATTAAGCTATAAGTGTATAGCTAAGGCACAGCCAGCTCAAAATATGTTCCTCAATAATCTGTGATCTCTTTCTAAAAGGGTTTGTTTGGTTGTACCCAGTGGTTTCTAAATCACTGCCACCCTTACTGACAGTAGGCAGTCCGTCTAGAATCTGGTAAAAGAAACTGTGGACCCTCTCTTCATAAAAATATAAAAAGGTACACACAACATATTTGTGTTATTTTAAGAGGTTCGTATTGCCCTGATACTCAGCCATAAACTTCCAGAGTTGCATGAATCCCAGCTTAAGAATCCCTTGATAGAGAATTGCAAAAATCCTTCATCACAATACAAATTATTCAGGTCAGGGAAGCACCACAGATTAGTTCTCAGAAAACAATCTATGAAGTTTGAAAGCAGCTCTAAGGGTTCTGAGTAATTGAGGACCACAGAAGGACATTTTTGTGAAAAAGATATAACCCAGCATTCATACCCAAGTGCTTCAAAATTACACTGGAGATCTATTTAAAAATGCAGATATTCAAAATCTGGGATGGAGCAAGTCCTTGAACAAACATACCATATTCTTTCATCTTTCTGTGCCTCCTGAGGTGATTTCCAGTATTTTCCCCCCTTCTCCGAGAGCATACCCCTCTACCTCTGCCTCATTGCCTTCCCACCTATTCAACAGAAATCAGGAAAAGACCCCACATGACAGTAATTTTTCTGCAATTTTTAGCACTCCCTGAAGCCCTGTTGCTCTGTGGGAAGTAGGGCAAAAGCAAAAGAGCCCATCCTTTGCTGCAGGACTGTCCATTATACACTCTGCAGAACTGCGATTCTTAATGTGACTGCATAGTAGAATCACCAGGGAGCTTTTAAAATCCCTGATGTCTGGGGTACATCACGAACAAATTAAATTAGGTAGGAGCTCGCAGTGGCATTTTAAAAATTCTTCTTCAACAAGCTCTCAGTCTCTTCTGTGGATTCTTTAAGGACAAAGCCCACCTGACTTGGATCTCTTCCAGGAGACCATCATCTGCGTCTGAAATGTTGTATAAACCATTGTTTTCCTGTTTTCCGGCCACCTTCCCTCTGTTCTCATTTGGCTCCCTTTCAATACTCAGATCTGGCCACACAGGACCCCCTCAGAGAAGGTCCCTGACCACCTTATCCCAAACTCTACATCAGATACTCAATGTATTATCTTGACTTCCTTCTTCTGGCTCTAATGGAAATTGTTTTCTTATTTAACTTCTCCAGCCAAACTCACTGGAAATGCTGAGGGCCCTGACATTAATTGTCTTATTTATTATTCTTTCCTCAGCACCTAGACTGGTTCTAGGCACATAACAGGATGCCAATAAGTATATGTTGAATGCGTGAATGAATTAATGAATGAATGAGTGAGTAAATATTGATCTTGTTTTCTCTATTAAATTCTGTGTCCTTGAGTTCATCTACTATGTCTAGTTAAACCCTTGTAATCCCTTACAATGGCATATTAAAGTTAACAAAACAATCTCATATGCACTATCTTAATTGCTCCTCGCAACAACATTTTAGAGGAAACAGAGAAGTTATAACACTAATTTTATAGCTAACATAACTGAGCGTCCATAAAGCTATAAAAAAATGTTCCAGGGGCACACAAACAACAAATGGCACGAACACATCTTCACTGTGAAGGTGTCATGAGCCAGAAGGCCATCTCCCTAATTGTTGCCCCTACAGAGGCACATGTCCTCACAAGGAAGGTGGCCAGCTGCGTAAGGTTATAGATACAGAGAGGAAGCACAACGGTGGCAGTGTGTGTGAGCCTCTCTACCCAAACAAGTAGAAACCGATGCCTGTTCCTAGTAACGTTTGGGAACAGGGTGGAACAATGTCAGCTTGTAGCAACCCTCTTCCCACCCTTGTGTAGTCACAAGACCTCAGGCTTCCCAGCAAAACTAAGATCTCATTTACCAGCGATCCCTCTGGATTTTTCTCTTTATGTAGTAGGAGCATCCAGAAGAGTGCATCTAGACTCAAACATGAATTATGCCACTTGGGTTTTGCTACTGACTCTTTCATAATTAAACCACACTCAAGAGCATAAAGTTATGCAAGTCTGTCTCACCACTGTGACTATAATTGAATAGTAACATTAATCATACCCAGACTTCTGGCAAATTAATCAAATGAAGCAGTATAAGAGACTTTCCAGTCACCATATACTTCATATCTGCTTGCATTTTTTAAGCTAAGAGTCTGTTATATATACATATTACATATACATATATGTAATATGTATATATATGACTCATATATATATGACTCATACATATATATATATATATATATATATATATGTATATATATAACTCATATTTCTTTTAAACTCCTTCGGTTAACTATTGTACAATATAGGGCCTTAGGAAGAAATCCAGAGAAAGACATCCTAGCAAAGAATTTCATGTACCTTATAAAGTACTTTACATATGACCTCAAATATTTGCTATTTCATCCTTGAGACCATTCAAACCTTAAATGGCTCACAACTGTACTATGCCAGACCATTTGGTACTATTCACAAGCATCCACATGGCATGGATATTTTCAGCAGCACAGAGGCCAGAATTATTTAGAAACTTAAATAAGAAGCCAAAGAATCCCGCCTTTCCTCCTTTATCCAAATAAAAGGCATCACATGAGAAAAAAATATTTATGGAGAACCAATATCTCATCCATCTTAACTGTTATATTCCAAATGAAAGGATGCCATAAGTGAAGAATACATTACTTTGTACCCCAAACAGTCACTCTGCAGAAAGCAGAGCCTAGAAGAATACTTGGCTAGTCACCTGATTCTCGTGAGGAATATTCAGCTCTGTCTATCCAGTTAGCTATGCAAAACCAGAGAGTCTGTTGTGAAGGTGATTCAGAAAATAAAGGCATGGAGCCCATGAGAACAGACAGAAAATGTAAGCATCCAAATGAGTCAGAAGACAGTCAAGTTCACTTACTGTGGACAGAAAAGAAAGGAGAGGGAAAGTAGCCTAAAGAAGTTAAGTCCACAGTCACCATCAGGGTTTTGCTGCCACTTTAGCCTGTGACTTGCTAGCTCAGATACCTAGCTGGTGGCAGGGCCCACACTTAGAGTCACCTACCTCCATACCAATAACCTACTATCTTGCTTCATGACATGATGACCCTTTGCCATTTAAAACACATGGGTGTGACGAATGGATAAAGAAGATGTGACATATCTAGATAGATGATAGATAGATAGATAGATATCTCCTATATATAGCTATCTCCAATGGAATATTACTTAGCAATAAAAAAGAATGATATATCACCATTTGCAACAACATGGATGGAACTAGAAGGTATTATGCTAAGCAAAATAAGTCAGTCAGAGAAAGACAAATACCATATGATTTCACTCATACGTGGAATTTAAGAAACAAAATAAACAAGCATGGGGGAAAAAAACAAAGACGCCGAGAGACAACAGACTCAGAGAGAACTATAGAGAACACACTGATGGTTATCAGAGGGGAGAGGAAGGGAAGATGGGTGGAATATGTGATGGGGATTAAGGAGTGAACTTGTCCTGATGAGCACTGGGTGTTGCATGCAAGTGTGGAATCACTAAGCTCTACACCTGAAACTAATATTATACTTACTGTATGTTAACTAACTGGAATTTAAATAAAAACTCAAGAAAAAAATATTTTAAAAATAAAACACATGGGTATGTGTATAAATATCCAGTACAGGTAATGTGTCCCTCAAGATACTAATCTGGTCGCTAAAATCCTATCATGTTACTACTTTGCTATCATGAATGACTTTTAATAAAACATCCACTTTTGATTTGTGCTTGTGTTTTCCTATTCTGTCAGTAAATAAGTAAACCTGATTTGAGAGGCAGGAAGGAGAGAGAAAGATACATGAGAGACACTAACATATTTGTCTCATTCACGGAAAGATCCGAATCTTGGTAACTAGTTATGTTAAACTTGGCATTTCAGCAATGACACGGTGGAGTGGGCACTAAGCAAGGTTAACCTGGCATTTCTATGACATCATTTTAGCATATTTACAATCTGTGTTTACAATGTGTGTCTTTCTTACTAACAGTTAACCTCCTAAGAAAATTATGAGAACAAGAGCTCTGCAAAGAAGTTGATTTTTCTGTCTCAAACTTATCACAACATGGGGAGAAGTGGGGGAGGGAGGATGACATTTGCCCCAAGGCTGTCACCCACTATTTTCTTTTTCTTTATTTATCATCAAAAGTGAATTTTCTTCTTGTTCCCTGCAAAATTTACTCTCTTGTTAACTCAGTGTTTCAGTGTTTCTCTTCATGTGGTTCCCTCTACCTGGGACACACTTTTTTCAAAATCATTATCTGTCTAAGGCTACTCATCCCTACAGACTCAATTCCAGCTTCACTCACTTCATGAACCATATCTGCACCCAAATTTATTTAGAAAAGAGTATCTTCCTCCTCTTACTCTCAAGATACTCAATCCCCTTTCCCACCACATTTTGTCACATTTACCACAAATACTTGGTGTAGGGAGCAGCAAACTTTTTCTACAAAGGGCTAAATAGTGAACATTTTAGGCTATGTGTGCCATACATTCTCTGTGGCAGCTATTTAACTCTGCCATTATAACAAGAAAGCAGCCATATGCATACAAATGAGCTTGTCTGTGTTCTAATAAAACTTTATCTGTAAACACAGAATGCAGGCCTCCTGGTCCTAGTTTCCTGACCTCTGGGTTAGAAATACAATGTAGGGTGGTCAGTAAAAATCAGGCTGATTAAATCTTGTAAACAACATCACTAATGAAAATAGGATGCATGGGTTAGCTATGTGCTATCATATGATTATATATTGAATACATCCATTATGCAAATATTGCACAAGGGCCAGTCCTATCAATTTTTAATAATATCTTATGTGTCCAAGAGGAAAATCATAGGGTTCTGATCAGCTATATGATCTTAAAGCCTAGACAAAATGATGAAATTCTGGCTCATTGGCTTTCTATTAAAAAGAAAATCTAGGGGCACCTGGGTGGCTCACTTGGCTAAGCATCCGACTTCGGCTCAGGTCATGATATCGCAGTTCGTGAGTTCGAGCCCCACGTCGGACTCTGTGCTGACAGCTTAGAGCCTTGAGCTTGTTTCAGATTCTGTGTCTCTCTCACTCTCTGCCCCTCCCCCGCTCATGCTCTGTCTCTCTCTCTCTCTCTCTCTCAAAAATAAACATTAAAAAAAACATTTAAAAAGAAAATCTGTAGAGTATATGGTTCCGTGAAGATTATGGCTGATAGCCAGACCAGATTGTTTCTTATTAAAACTATCTGGTTTGCATTTTTATATTGAATAAAATTAAGTAAATAATTGCTAGAGCACCACACTACCTCTTTCACTATGTGTTTAGTGTTTTGATAGAAACAAATAAATAACTGTAGTAACAAAATAGTCATAGTTGTCACACATTTCAAGCTCACTTAAAGAAATTGGGATTGAATTCATGTTCAATTTTCTATTTTCATTTCAAATAGATTTTGACAATATTTGTTGCAGGCCTTATGAGGAAGTTTTCTTTGCCAAAGAATTTCACTGGTTTTCAATTTATCACATAAAAATTATGCAAAATGTAATGAAAATTGTCTATTTATTTGGATCGATTCCTATCTTTGACACAATATGCTCTGTTGCCATAGATAAAACATTTAAACAAGATCGTTGACTGGAACACACAAAAAATATTCATTCTATCTTGGAAGTGATACAGTATTCTGGACTACAGATTAGAAAAATCTCAGGTAAGTAAAAAAATACTATGTAATTTTCCATTGAAATATCTTCTACCATCTTTTAAAAACTCAAGATTATTAACTTCAACTTCTGAATTTCTTCCTCTCCTCTAGGTTCTGTTGAATATAAAAATAGCAAGAAGAAAGGCAAGATAAAATAAAGAAGGGGGAATAAGGAACAAGGATAATTATTTACCCACTGGAAAAAGGAGTCCTTAAACAATCACCTTGTATGAGATTGTCATTTCTATGCAATTTGGTTCTTTTAAATTCTTTTTAGCAATTCACTTCAATATATGCAAATTATGCCTTTAGTGAACACTGCTTTTTCATATAAATGAGAGATTTAACACTGGATTTAATCAGGGCCTTCCAGGAAGCCACCAGTTCTGGTCACCTGCATCTTTGGCCTCCTTGAGGATAGAAAATGACCCAACACACAGAAGTCACAGCACCTCATGGGAACACAGAGAAAGAATGCTGGAAGCATCATTGTTACTTCTCTCTGTATCCCAAACTTTCTGTCTCTGCACTATCTTATAAAAAGTCATATAAATAACATTTACATTCCTGAGGTTTTGTGAAATATAGGATGCCTATACAATTTCAGACATTCCAGTAAGTGTGCCTAAGTACAAAAAAAGCAAATAATAAACATGCTTTTCTCCTCCTAGGTACCATCCTACTATTATGGGTCATTCCATGACAATAGAACTAAAAGCCATAGTAGACAGCACAACGTGCTCAGAGATCCACGGAAGACTGCCTGAGGATCCACAGAATGATTTGTCATCATTTAATATGACAAAATACAGCCTTGTTTCTGGCATGATTTACCAATTCCCTGATATTTTCCCCATTTGGTACATCTCTAAAAGCAGCTCCTTTCCTTCTGGATAAGAAAGAGTAAGACGTTAATGTTACAGGGTTATTTCTTCTTCTCCTTTGGCTGCGGTCCTTAACAACTATGTTTGAAATGCTATAATTTACCATGACTATTCCTCGAGCACCAGATGATGTAGTGATCAATCCATCTAAACACTTAGAACAGAGTAAATCTGAATCCTGAATGCTGTCTTGAAATACTGCGGGAAGAACACACTGGGTTCCCTTGTCTCTTGAAAACCGGGCATTTCTCACTGCAGCTAACTTATAATAAGGTACTTAATTACGCCACTGAGAATTTTTAAAATAGAATCAAAAATCACAATAGGTGGTGTGGTGCTTAATTTAAATGTTTGGAGGTCTACTCTCTTAACAAATTTGTAAGTCCATAATACTGTATTGTTTGCTATAGGCACTATGCAGTACAGCAAATCTCTAGAACTTACTCGTCTTGTGTTGCTGTAATTTTATACCCATTAAACAAGTCCCCATTTCCCCCTCTGGCAACAACCACTCTATTTTCTGCTCCTATAAGTTTGACTATTGTAGACATCTCTCTCATGTTAAGTGTCCCGAATGTACACACACACACACACACACACACATACACACACGCATGTACCCACAATACAAATACACAAATACAAAGGGACACAAGGACATAATCTTGGATTGTGAGCAATTTAATCTGTGAGTATTCCACAAGATGAACAAACATTTCTCATAAATTTTAACTTGACCAACGAGTGATGACTCACAAATACCAGTAGTATGTGATGCCCAACATCACATGATCACAACTGAGCCAATAGTTCTTGGAATTCATTTTGATATATGAGTGATTTGGATTAAAAGCATGTTTCCAGAATGAATTACGCTCACAAACCAAGGTTTTACTGTATTTGGAGGCATAGATATATTTATGACCTTGATTGTGGTGATGACATCATGGGTGTATACATACGTCCAAACACAATAAATTGTTTACATTAAATATGTGCTATCTTTTGGTTTATCATTTATACTTCAATAAATCTACAAAATAATTTAGTAAAAATTACAAAGATCCACCCTCCCAAACAAAGTCTTTAAAATACGTTCGTTGGAGGACTTTCCTTGTCTGTTCCAAAAAACATCTCTGCGCACATGAATGAGAAAAATTATGATTCAGTTGTCAAAAAATCAGAGTAAAAATCACATAGGTTAAAAAAAATACATGCCTAAAGGGAAACTTCTCTGAAAAAATAAAAAGAAAATTTAAAGATGTCTTTTGCCAGTAAAAGAGATAAATTATCTCTCAAATTGAAAAATCTCCAGATGGTGGGAATTTGGCATGCTATTATTCTTTGAAAGTATGTTTCCAGCTAAGGGAATTGAACCAACTTGCTTAATTCATTAATTAAAATGTACTAATTGATAAAAATGAGGACATAGTTTCTATTTTCTAAAAGCTACAATATTAAATAATTAGCTTTAATTTATCATTCTTCCTCCACTTCCCACTTTCCCTTGTGGGAGTAAATGCTTATGTGTGTTTAAGGACTAAAACATATGCAAAACCTCTTAGAACAAGTCTGATGAAAGAAAACCAAAGGGCAGAGAGGACAAGTAAAAACATGTGAGAACAGACCAAACAAAAAGATGACTTAGACACAAGGACAAATGATGATCCAAAAAGGCAAATACAGCAAACACAAGCTTCTGAATAATAATGTCTGTAGATACATCATTTGTTTGATGATTACAGAAGTCAATGAAAGGAGTTTAATAAATGGTGAGCTCATAAAACTAAGAGCAAAATGTATCAAGAACAGCTTAGTATTGCAGTTGTCACCATTGGTGAGTGAAGGGAACCTTTGCTATGTTCCTGGTAGGAGGGTATACTAGTCCACTTTTTCTAGAGAAAATTATTTGTTTGGGTAATTTTTTATTGAAAATATTTATTATATTGGTATACATTTAGATGTACATTCTACATCTAAGAAAAAATTGTGCAAATTTTCTGCTACAAGAATGTAAATTGCAGCATTTAGAACTTGAACAAAGTAAGAGATGATTTAGATTATCTAATAGAGGAGGAATGATTAGATTTGTTTGCTACAACTATACTAGGCAATCTATACTATAGATACTATACCATACCATACCATACCAGACCATACCAGACCAGATCATACCTTACTATACCATAGATACTATACTACAACTATACTAGGGAACTATACTAGGTAATCTATACTATAAATACTACACTATACTATATTATACTGCTATACTATTCTATACCATACTATGCTATAGGTACTATACTACAACTATACTAGGGAATCTATACTATAGATAGTATACTATACTATACTATGCTATGCTATACTGTACTATACTATATCTTACTATGCTATAGATACTATACTACAACTATACAAGGGAATCTATATTATACTATATTATATTTTACTATGCTGTAGATACTATACTTGTACTATACTAGGGAATCTATAGATAGCATACGATACTATACTATACTGTAGATACCATAGTATAATATGCTATAGCTACTATACTGCAACTATACTAAGGAATTGATTATACTATACGATACTATATATACTATATACTATATATATATACTATATATACCACAACTATACTAGGGTATCTATACTGTAGATACTATACTACAGATACTACACTAAACTATATTAGGGAATCTATAGTATAAATCCATAGTATAAATGCTATACTATATTACTACTATATACTATCCTATCTTATACTATGCTATAGATACTATACTACAACTATGCTAGGGAATACGATGCAGCAACATCAACGATTTTGCATAAAAATGTTTTCAACAAGGAAATGTAGTCATTAAATATTGCTCAACCAATTGGCATGTTAAAAGAACGAATACATGATCTAAAACAACAGTTCTGGAGTTGGACGGCTTGTAATAAAAGTTTGTATAAAAACTTGCAATTCTGGCACTTACTATGTAAGATGGCAAACTATTCAAATTTCCAGTTTCTTTTTCTGTAAAAAGAAGAATAATTATACATCCTACTTCATTGTGTTTGGGGGATATTAACAAATGACAATATATTCAATGTTCTTACCATTTTCCCTGTTGAAGAAGTACACATAAATGCTGTTCACAGAATAGCATAAATACATCATTTGTAAAATATATACATGAATATTGATAGTGATAAGGTATGCATATGGTTATAAACCTCAACTGTTTTTTCTCCTGATCTCTTGGAGTTTAAGCATGATTTTTTGTGTTTGCTTGTTTGTTTTAACTTCATTCGCTAAATTTTGGATGTGCAAGAGTATGAGTCAGGAGTTCTGTTGCAGTAACAAAAAACTGTAATATCTCAGCTGCTTAAGACAGCATTTGTGGTACAGTTCTTCAGAGGTCAGCAGAGGTCTCTTCAATCCTCATTCAGAGACCCCACCTCCTGGATTAGCGACCATCTCAAACACTGCAAGTCCCCACACGGGGACAGGAGGGATGGCAAATCTCTCACTGCCTCTCAAATTTCTGCTCTGGAGTGACACACATCAATTTTGCTCACGCGTTTTGGCCAAAGCCAGACACCTACTCAGAAGGAGAACCTCAATAAAAATAAAAATTTATTCTTAGGTCAAGGAGAATTTAAAAGTAATGTGTAGCCTATCAGAAGCCATTTCAAGTTTTTGAGCAGAACACTGGTAGAAGACTAGAGAAAGTTATCTCCTAGCTCCAGTCCCTGGGAGCAGAAATTAGGATGAGTAACTGTGTATCCAAATCGACTAGATGAGAGTCCTCTAAACAAAGATATATATAGGCAATAAAGAATCGAAATCAAGGAGTAATAAGGGTGCCTGGGTGGCTCAGTCAGTTGAGTGTCTGACTCTTCATTTCAGCTCAGGTCATGATCTCACATCTGGCTCTGCAGAGTCTGCTTGGGATTGTCTCTTTCCCTCCCTCTCTGCCCCTCCCCCGCTTGCACTCTGTCTCTCTCAAAAATAAACACACTTAAAAAAAAGCAATCAAGGAGTAACAGGATTAATAGAGAGTTTAAGAGATTATCTAAATTATTCCCCTATTTTCAAGATGTAATGATCACACTTAGTCATCCCCAGCAGAAGCAAGTGATCTAATTTAATTTCTGGTGCACAAATGCCTTCACCTAGCCCCTGAGGTGGACTACACTGAGGAGCATCAATACATTCTGCTGGGAGAATTTTTTTTTCCTTGGCCCCAGCAAGCAAGCTGCTGAGGCTCTCTGTCTTGAGAACTGCTGGGCCCTGTAATTGCTTTCTTCACTCATGTAACCACAGCTGCAGTTGTCATTCATAAATGGCAAAACTAATCCTTTAAAAGTTTTCAGATTGGCCATTTGCTTTACAGCATCCAATGCCAATGAGTTTGCAGATGCAGCTGTGAGAAAAGAAGGGTCTCTGATCACTGGTCTGAGCATTGGACTGGCTCTCCTAAATCCTTGGTCTTCATTCTCAGAATCCTCATATTTTGTGATGGTTCCCTGGGAAATCACTCCACTCATCAATACCTTCTTTTCCCTGCAAGGACACTAGGGAAGCTTATTATTGATCTCTAAAGTACTCTAAAAAGCTTAAATGAAATAAAAAGTATCATAATTCTATACATTTATTCAACTCCTTTTTAATAAAATAAACTTTAAATATGTGCTATAAATATGTAACTGATACATTAGTGACTGTCTAGGAAGGTAAGAGACAAATACATGTTTGTCAGAGTTATCGAAGACTGACATCCACAATAATTAAAATCCACAAGACTTTTCTTGCACTAACACTGCATTAAAAAATTTAGAGACAAATGAAAAACAAGTGATGTTCTATGTTTGAGATATACCTTATATGCTTTTCTTATTTTTCTATCATATAATTTGTTACTTTTAACAATGAATGAATGGATGACAGTAGTGTGAGGGACATTAATTTTTAATCGTTTTTCCTTTAAAAGCATGACAGGCTTCCTCAAGCTTTCTAATGACAATATTTTAAAGTGTTTTGTTGTTGTTGTTGTTGTTGTTGTTGTTGTTGTTGTTGTTGTTTTGTGAGAAAGAGAGAGAGTGTGGGGGAGGGCAGAGAGAGAGGGAAAGAGAGAGAATCCCAAGCAGGCTCTGCACTGTCAGCACAGAGCCCAATGTAGGGCTTGAACCCGTGAACTGTTAGATCATGACCCAAGCTGATATCAAGAGTCTGGATGCTCAATCAACTGAGTCACTCGGGCACCCTGATGATGTTTTATTAATGCAGACAGAACAGTAGTTCCCCTCTGGGGTTACTGGTGAAAATGGGGCAAGTCAGAAATAAAATCTCTGAAATGAAAATTTCCTTCTACCCATGCCCTAACCTTCTACTTATAACCATTAGGGATACATATCAGAGTATGGGAAAATACCTACAGAGCAAATAATCTTAAGGACTTTGTCTTCTACATAAAGAAAACTCTAAGTAGTCAAAAAGACAAACGATTATAAAGAATGGGAAGGATGTAAGGAAACTGCAACCCTCAGGCACTGCTGGTGGAAATGTAAAATGGTGTCACCACTTGAAAGACAGTTTAGCTGTACCTCAAAAAGTTAAACAGAGCTACCATATGACTCAGCAATTCCACTTTGACCTGTATGTCCAAGAGAAATTTAAACACATACCCGCACAAAAATTTATTTGTGAATGTTCATAGAACAGTATTCGTGGTGGTCAAAAAGTAGAAATGACCCAAATGTCCACTAAGAGATGGATGGATAAATAAACGTGGAAATCCACACAAATGAATATTATCCAGCCAGCAAAAGAAATGATGTACATGGATAAAGTCCCATTTATGCTAAGTCAAAGAAAACCAAAGACAAACAGATCACATATTTTGAAATACCCAGATTAGGCAAATCCCTCGGGACAGGAAGTAGATCCCTGGTTTCTAGGGATTGAACAGAAAGGAGAATGGGGAGTGACTGGTGAGGAGGCACAGGACGGGATTTCTTTTAGTGGTGATGAAAATGCTCTGGAATGAGGTAGTGGTGAGGATTGCATAATTTTATAAATATACTGAAAACAGGGGTACCTGGGGGGCTCAGTTGGTTAAGCGGCCAACCCTTGGTTTCTGCTCAGGATTACTGGCTCTCTCTCTCTCTCTCTCTCTCTCTCTCTCTCAAAATAAACAAACTTAAAATAAATAAACAAATATACTAAAACCCACTAAGTTGTATGCTTTAAAAGAGTGGATTTTATGGTATTTGAATTATATCTCAATAAAAAAATTCATTTCTCCAAAAACAAAACTGCAAAACAAAATGAAATTTCTGGTCTAGCGTTCAGGTAAAAGAAAGTATTTCTCATTTTCCTCTTTCATGAACAAAATCTGTAATAATCTCAATGACTAGTTCTTCCAAAGGCATATTGCATATTAACTTTGCTATGTTCATGTGAGAGGTGAAATTGTTATTTCTTATTTTGATAAATGAAAATAATGGAACCAGCTTTCCTCTAGCTGCTTTTCTCCTCTTCCAGTGTGCCCCGATCTGGAACCAAGACCACACCTGAGGCTACGTGCCTTCTAAAACAGCATCAGCTTATTCAGCCATCTATTTACACAATGCTTTCTCAAAAGTCAACAACTTCCTCAGTGTAATGTTAATGAGTTTCAGAAATGTCAGTGGACAATTAAATGTCTCATTCAGAAAGTTTTGAGCAAATATCCAAACTTTTTTTTTTAGGAAGTGTACTCTTAATCTCGTTTATCTATTTTGCTCATCCCTGACCCCACCCCTCTGGCAATCATCAGTTTATTCTCTGTAAGAGTTAGTATTTCTCTCTCTCTCTTTTTTAATTTGCTCATTTGTTTTGTTTCTTAAATTCCACATGAGTGAAATCATATGCTATTTGTCTTTATCTGTCTGCCTCATTTCATTTAGTATAATACCCTATAGGTCCATCCCTGTTGTTGCAAATGGCAAGATCTCATTCTTTTTTATGGCTGAGTAAAATTCCATTATATACATACATACATACATACATACATACATACATACCATTTCTTTATCCATTCATCCATTGATAGGTTGCTTCCATATCTTGGCTGTTGTAAATAATGCCACAATAAACACGGTGGTGCATATATCTTTTTGAATTAGTGTTTTCATTTCCTTTGGGTAAATATACAGTAGTGGAAATACTGTATCATATGATAATTTCATTTTTAATTTTTTACATTTTTAATTAAATTTCTATTTTCCACAGTGGCTGTACCAATCTGCATTTCCATCAACAGTGCACAAAGGTTCCCTTTTTTTCCCACATCCTCGCCTACACTTGTTATTTCTTGTCTTTTTTATTGTAGCCATTCAGCTAGGTGTGAGATGATATCTCATTGTGGTTTTGATTTGTATTCCCCTCATGACGAGGTATGTTGAACATCTTTTCATGTGTCTGTTGGCCATCTGTTTGTCTTTTTGGAAAAATGTCTGTTCAGATACTCTGGCCATTTTCAAGTCAAATTATTTGTTTGGGGTTTTTTTGGTGTTGAGAGTGCAAGTTCTTTATATACTTTGGATACTAACCCCTCATGGATAGATCATTTGCAAATATCTTCTTCCTCTTCCTTTCAGTAGGTTACTTTTCTGTTTTGCTTGTTTTGTTTCCTGGGAAAAACTGGGTTTTTTTTTGTTATTGTTGTTGTTGTTTTTAATGTAGCACTGAACTAAACTGAACTGAAATTGAACAGACCTCAAAGCTAAACTGATCATGTAAGAGCATGTAGCTGTGGGCATGTGTGTGCACCTGCACGCATACAATAGAGAGGGAAAAAGAGAGAGATTATATTTCTCTATGTACTTTCAGTCATGCAAACTGGATGTATTATTAGTTCTGAAAAGACTAACCTTTCCATATTCAGGGATCTCAGCTATCTGTTAAATAAGATATTTATGAATTGAGTGCATTTGACTCATAGGAGGTGGTAACAGGCCTGAGAGCCCTCACTTACCCCTTCCAGAGCAAGGTAGATCCGAGCTTCCTTGGCACCTTCTGATGCTCTCCTCTGCTGACAGTGGGCAGGAACGTGGGTGCTCACACTTTTTCCCATACCAGCCTACTTTGCAGTCACATCTTCCACAATTACACTGTCCATGACCTTCACAATGAGAGTATAAAAAATACGAAAAAATAGACAATGAAGTCAGAAGTCAGAAATGAATGTTTTCTTTTCAACAGTGAATATCACAAATAGCCAGGATCTTCGTTAACACCATATTAAACATTAAAGCAAAGGCACATTTTTCTCAAGTTCTTTAATATCTGGTTTACATTGATTGATCATGAGGAGTAAAGAAAAGCAACAATTCCCTATAAGATAGATGGGTTTGTAGGGCTATAAACTTGAATCCATCAAAATCCAGGTGCTTGCGATTGCATTGGTCTGCTGGGGCCTAAATGGAGTATGTGATGGATTTGGTAATTAATTCATGTGGAGGAGAGCCATAGGAAATTGAAAACAATTTGCTTTTGAAACAGGTCTTATCTTGTAGAGGCCCCCACACTTTATTTTCATTACCATTTTTCTACACACGACATGCTTAGCCTAGAGACGCTTAGTCTAAAACAAGTAACGTCTGTGGAGTTCACATTCCTTGAAGATCAATGTAGTATACACAAAAGAGGTCAGGAAAGATATTAAAGTTCTTTACACATGGTCACAGAGCCTGTAAAGAATTGTGATGAGCAGTGGCGTGGTAAAGCAAAAAAACAAACAAACAAAAAATGGCCTACGTTATCAATCAAATAAATCTGGTCCTGCTATCTATAGAGTAGGGCTGGTCAAATGTCAACTTCTCTGAGATTTAGCTTCTTCATATTTTTTTGAAGTTTATTTATGTTGAGAGACTGCGCATGAGCAGAGGAAAGGCAAAGAGAGAATTCTAGGCAGGCTCTGCACTGCAGGGATCAAACTCATGAACCGTGTGTGAGATCATAACCTGAGCCGAAACTGGACTCTTAACCAATGGAGCTGCCGAGGCGACCCTAGTTTCTTCATTTTTAAAGAAGATAATAATACATTATCCACATTTATCAGGAAGTACAAAGTATATCTTAAAATGCTACATAAAAATGAGCTATTGTTATTTTTATTCATTTGAGTCCACATACGTAAACAAGTAGGAATAGAAAGGAAAGCAACAGAGGTGAGCTTTCCTTAACTCCGAATCAGCATTCAGATATTCATTATTACAGATGCAGAACACTGTGGATTTCTATAATTGCTGCAAAAAATGCATGAAAGATTTTAAAGGAAGTGGAATAGTACTTTTTTTTAAGTAAATCAAAGATAATACTAATGAATGAAATTCCATGTTCTTTTGTTTTTGGCATCTGATATTAATATAAACCATACAATAAGGAAACTGCCCTTCAGTGAAGACTAGTGTGTTTTCTTAATAGTCTGTGAGGTGTGTGGGCAGATATCTATCATTTGAGTTGGAAGAATTGGACAATCCACATATCTGGAAGCTTTTCACCACCTATTAACCTGGTTCATCATGGAACGAATCATAAAACCATAGGTCAAAGTGGAATGAGATCTTAGGGATCACTGAATCCAAATTTTGCATTCAATGCTACATCCAATTCAACATACATTTATTGATCACTCACTACGTAACAGACTCTAAACAACAAATTGCTGTTGTCCTTAGTACTCTGCCTTTGAGATCATCATTTTAAAGGAAACGAAAATTAAGATTGCTAATAAATATGTATCACATGTCAAGGGGATCACTTAAACCTTCAAATATCAGAGTTTCTATTGTACTAGTTTAACTTATTGGCAGTTATATTCCAGAGGTTGTTGGACTTTGTGGCTCTTTGTTATTATCCTAGAAGTCCTTACCCTTCTTCTCAACCCTCATGTAATTTAAAGCCAAATTTCTAAACAGAGCCACATTGCAAAAACATAGATAAATAACAATGCTAAAACAGATTTCAACATTTGAAGTACCACGAATCCTGCTTTTTATAGAAGCCAAATTCTTGGAGACAAGAGGTCTCATTTTGAGGACAGTCAGATCTGTCATGAGGATATTGAACAAAGAACAGAACACGCTGCCATTTGTGAGAGACGAGCTGACACTTTAACAATAACAGTGAACAACAGGGTTATGGTGAAAGGGGAGAAAAGCTTTACTCTTAAAAGTCTGAAGTAGCGGGGAATGTTAGAAAAAAACACCCAGTAGGCAAGGATGCCAGGCAATCCCTAACTACCCAGGAGAATGCCCTCACACACCTGGTGGGCAGGCCTGGTCCCCAGGCGTGGAACGAAGCAGGAGCCTGTGTGGAGGGAAAGCAGTGACCGAGGACAGACCCTTCTCAAGTTCTGTAGCTGGAATACAGCCTTCAGAGCAGCCACTGTTTTCTATCTCAGGTTTGTTCACATGTCAACATTTCAAACAAAATTGGTGGCGGAATAAAAAATTCATGAAGACGGTCAGAAGTTATGAATAAGAGGTTTTTAGAGTTAAGATCTGGTCCAATGAAGATCAAAAGAAGTCAGATGAACTATGAATGCAGTGACACAGTTTGGAAAAAAAAAAAAAACAAACAACACGGCTGCTGTAGACCTAGAAGACGAAATCTCTGAAACTCTTTCACCTTTATGCTCCAAATTCACTTTTGTTCTCTTGTTCTCTTATTGTTTTCCTCACTCAGTGTTTAATCTCTACACTTTCCTCCCTAATGTTATGCGATTTTTCTATCCCTTTGCTATCTCTGTGCTCTAATACAATCACTGGGGGTGGGGGTGGGTGGGTGAGCAGCCTATGTGGTCCTATATCTCTATTTCCTGTGCATTTAAAGCAGCATCATGAACATTCTCAAGAATGAGTCCTATAAATTTATGCATCACCCCCAGGCATCACCAACTCCAAGCAAAACTGGGAAGAACACATACAATGTGTCCTCACTTTTGCCACTTGTGTGATGAGCCCTACCTAACTTCTGGAGGCTTCCCCAGCCTCAGCCTTCACCCAGTCATCGAGTGCTATTGAGGGTTATTGACCCTCAGGAACCCCGCTGTAGTCTATTGCTTATGCACTGGAATGAATTAATGAGACAGTATCACTACTGTGATTGGTTGCAGACGGAAAGCTTTTGCCTTTAAATAGGAAAGTATCACAGTGGGGAATATTATCCAGTTCAGGATGGCCATAGCTCCTCCCCAAATCACCCACTTATGAGTCTTCTCTACACTATGCCATCTGAAGTCAATATCAATTGAACAAGTTTGGGCTGAGGAAATAAGAGTTATTAAAATATGAATCATATTTCATATTTAAATATTTTTCATATTTCAACCATCCATAATGAATGAAATTACTGAGAGTCAGAAAATGTACGGCAATGGCTCTAAATGGTGATAGCAGGGATATAGACCGTTTCTTAAAGTTTCCATTGTTTGGGGAAAGTAGAAACACCTAAATCAAATATCCCAGTGAGGATCACAGAGAAGCAAATGTGGAAGTAATAAAGCAAGGTTTAAATAAGTCTAGTCTAATATGATGAAAAATAGTATTGACAGCAGTATCTAAATGTTTATTAGTGATGAAGTTAAAGCATCAACCTAACTTTTATTTTCACAGTAATGAAGATTATGTCCTACATCTTTCAACAATTCCAAATCATGTGCTGTCCAAATATATTTCAGAATATTATGGATCTCACTTTAAATGAAATTGTACCTTTTCTATAAAATCCTTTATGATATTTCATCAGTGGAATTAGGAAATCACTTAAAAATGCATGGTATTGATATCAGATTCTGAAGCCGGTATTGAGCCTTTCAGAGGAGACAGGAAATCGTAAAATGAAATAGTAATTTCTCTCCTGGAGTTACTAGTTTCTCAAGTGCAGTATAAAACTTATGCCAAAGATGGAGAGAATGAATTATTTTATAGGATAAAATGAAAAAGATGAAAATGCTTGGTTTTGACATATAAAAAAGAGTTTAGAAATGATTATTTGTTTAGCATGAAAATCCTTTAGACTGCCATAATATACTACAACAAATCTTTTCTAAATAAATAGTGAAAGATGCATAAAAGAAAAAAGTATATCGGTGTTTTTAATCTAAATATGTCACTAGTCCACCTCCTGGCCCTTATCTCCTTTTATCTTTCAAATGAAAAAATTAGAAGTGAATTTTACCAAACTGAAATTTCATACTTCTGTGTTAGTTTTTTAAATATATAGGTTGATTGATCGATCGATAGGTAGATAGATATGGCTTCCAGGAGTTAATTTCGTGGCTTCTAAACAGTATTCCTCTAAACTCTGAAACTCTGTAAACAGAGGATCAACAAATACAGAATGTTGTTGTTTATCCTTGATACAAAACATGTGAAGAATTCACATTAGGGAATAGCTCTCAGAAGACCTATGACCTGCATTAAACACACACACACACACACACACACACACACACACACACACACACACAGCAATGGAAGAACAACACGGTGCCTAGCATTGGTAAATGGGATGGTAGCCCCATCTGTACCACATGGTCAGGCAGTGGGCAGCATGGCTAGACACTACGTGGCACCATGGCCACGTTGAGCGTGTAGGAGCTGGAAAGGCTCTCAGGCCATTACAGGAGAGGGTGTTGACACTGAAACTTGTTTTTTCCTTTGTAATCACTGTGCTCTTTTCAGTGAAGCCATTTCAGAAATATCAATCCACGGCAAATGTAGTTGCATCCATTCCAGACAAATGTTCTTTTGCTGTACAGGACATTTCTTTCTTTTATAATGATCAAGACTGCTCATGAACTGGAATCTGACTTTTTCAAGTAGCTTCTTAAAAGCAATATGAGGACCATCAATCGGAAAAGTTTGGGGGAATAAATTAGATCTAACTAGTACTTGCTACATTTGATATATTTGATTTTTCTTTCAAGATAATGCAAACTGAATATACTTAATCATTTCCTTCAGTTTCTTTCCATAATGCTTTGGTAATCCACAATGATAAATTTCCTCACATAATACAGTTCTTTCAAATGATTCCACTTTCCAAATTAATGGAACTCTAAGCCAGCACTTTTTCGGGCAGAGAAGACAAGTTGAAAGATCAAGTTTAAGGTCACACAGCAACATATTTTAACAATTATGGGATTTGGGGAAATAGACCAGAGTGTAAACAGCTATTGGGAATAAAAGTTATTTCAGAATCAGGAAGTAAATTCTGGGGGGCAGCAGCTTATATAACTAACAAAACAAACCGTTGGCACACTTCAGGATGGCTGGTCATGCCCTGGTCATTTTAGTGACACTCAAATCCTGTTAACAGTAACATCTTTGAGTTGTTGTGGATGTGTGTGTACACGAGTGTGTGCATGAATTATATCTGTGTATGAAGGAATTGGTACACACACACACACGTACACACACACACACACACACACACACACACACACTATGTAGATGATGAGCAACAAATAGAAATGAAAGAAGAGGGGCGCCTGGTGGCTCAGTGGGTTAAGCGTCCAACTTTGACTCAGGTCATGATCTTGCAGTTCATGGGTTTGAGCCCTGCATCAGGCTCTGTGCTGACAGCTCAGAGCCTGGAGCCTGCCTTGGATTCTGTCCCACCCCATAACCGTCAAGAATAAATACGCATTAAAAAAGAAAGACAGAAAGAAGAAATAAATAAAACTGATTTATTTGGAGCAGGGAGCAGGTTTTAAAATACTATCTTCTGTATCCATGATGTAGCAGATGTAGTAGGCACAAAATATTCACATTTCATTGTATTACTGAATAGATGAATGGACAGGTGGAAATGAATGAATACAATGAGAATGTCAATTAAAAGAGCAACCCACCAGGAGAATCCCTGGGACTTAAATAAGACGAACACTGTCAGGATGGTAACAATGGGAGCTAAAAATAAAGCTGCATTTCAGCTGAGCCTTATTACCTTCCAGCCTTACATAAATCACTAGAGAACATTGACATAGTTGGGTTACTTCTGTCTCCTAACACAGAGGCACCAACGTGGCACACTTCCTGTGGTGCAACTCAGATGGGCAATTAGGAAAATTGTGGAGACTAATAATTCGCTAAACAGAATGTACAGAATTCAACAGATTTAATGAGAATGAAAAAATACTGGGGGTGGATACCTGCCTCACATCATAATGACATGCAGAGAAGCTTAGTTTTATAAGAATTTGAGCATCCGGAGTAAAATTGAAGAATTTTGTTTGCATCACTTGGAGATTAAATTACACGAATACTTGGGCTCTGAATGTGTTTCCCGATGACACTTAATGGCCACGTGAACTCTGTCAAGTTAATCTTTCTGAACCTGTTTCCTCTCCTGTTAAAATGCAGATAACAATGTCTCCCCCTCTGAATTAGGGTGAAGGTAAAATGGAATAAGGTGTGTGAAACGTACTAAAAGTGTGGAGTCTCAAAGCAAATTTCTTCTTCCCTAAATTCCTTTTTTACAAAAACGTTTATTTATTTATTTTGAGAGAGAGGGAGAGTGAGCAAGAATGGGGGAGGGGCAGGGGGAGGTGTGGAGAGTGAGAATCCCAAGAAGACTCCACGCTATCAGCGCTGAGCCAGACTCGGGGCTCCACCTCACCAACCGAGAGCAAGAGTCAGATGCTCAACCCACTGAGTCATCCAGGAGCCCCAAATTCCTCCTTTGTTTTTTAAAATGTTTTAAAGTTTTTTTTTTTGTTTTTGTTTGTTTTTTTTTTTTTTTTTTTATATTTGAGAGAGAGAGAGACAGAGCGCCAGCAGGGGAAGGGCAGAGAGATGGAGACAGAATGTGAAGCAGGCTCCAGGCTCTGAGCTGTCAGCACAGAGCCCAACGCAGAGCTCGAAGTCAACCGACTTCAGACACCCAACTGACTGAGCCACCCAGGCACCACATCCAAATTCCTCCTTTTAAATGTGGGAGGCTGGCTGTAGGCATTGGCCATGCTCAGTTCACTTCAACAAAAGAATGATAAAGTCACGATTGCAGACTGATGTCTGAACCAGCCCCCCTTCCCACACCCAGGGGTCTACCCCTGCAGCATGGAGACCCCGTGTAAAGTGTAAAGGGCTAAGCACTCCTCCTCAGCTCCTCCCATGACAAACCTGACCAACCACAGCCATCACTGCCCAACTGCTTCACTGTCCCTGAAATCTCCACGGATAGAGAGGATTGGAAAATGTGAGAAAGAGGAAAATTGGGCAGAATAAGGAGGGAAGGAAGAAACGAAGGGGAAAATTTCAGGTTCCAAGGAGGCCTCTTGATGACCTTCACCTGCCCAACCTACTGGGGTAACTGAGCCCAAATGACACGCAGTAGGGAATCGTGCTTTTATAAAAGGACTGAAGTGTCCACTGAAGTGTCATTGTCCATCTTCACCTTGTGAGCCCCCTCCCTCACAGTGAAACAGAACAGCACATGGGACCCTGAGCAGTCACTATAATGTAGCAATTCTGAATTTTTCAACCCCACTCCAAAAGCAAGCTCATGGGTTGATCAAGGATGAACGTCCCCTATGCAAAAACAAAAACAAAAACATTCTATCAGAAAGTCCCAAACTTCCTTTGGAATAGGGTCCAGTTCCACAGCAAGGTAAAAAGACCACCAGTTCTGTGTCTCGCCAGCTTTCCCTTCTGTCACTTGGGCATTCTGGGAGTAAATAAAATGATTCTAGTCCCCTGCACAGATCACACACCTCTACTCTCTTTGCCTAGGACATGTTTCTCTCATTTCTTTTTACCTGCAAGCCTACCTTTGAGGTAGGGTAGGGGTAGACATGTGCATGGGGATACAAAAATGTCAGCAATGCATGAGTCATATGTCACCACCTCTGCGAAGAGCCTCATCACCCTAAGTAAAGTGTCAAATAAGCCCACGCCCAACTTTCTCTACATATCTCACTTATTCAGTTTATTTGTTGCATCTCCAGCCCACTGGGATGTAAATTCCATGAGAGGGGGGATTTTATCTGTTGTGTTTGTTGCTATATCCCCAGCATTATGGCCAAATGAGTAACAAATGCATGCCTAAGCAAATCTCCCATAACACCATGTATTAAAATTACATGTTTATGTGCCAGTTTTGTCACTATTATTTTTAAAAAAAATTTTAATGTTTATTTTTGAGAGAGAGACAGAGCGTGAGTGGGGGAGAGACAGAGAGAGGGGGAGACACAGAATCCGAAGCAGGCTCCAGGCTCTGAGCTGTCGGCACAGAGCCTGACATGGGGCTTGAACCCATGAACCATGAGATCATGACCTGAGCCGAAGTTGGATCCTTAACCAACTGCGCCACCCAGGCACCCCGTGTCATTATTGGTTTTTTTTTGCTTTGTATTTTGCTAAACAGTAAATTTCTTGAAGGTAGAAGCTACGATTTTTTGTGTTTGCATTTTTGTACCATAATATCTCACATAGTGCCTCCAGCATAGTTGGCTCTCCATAAATGTTTGTCATATTAAATTCAAGTTTAAACGAAGACTTTTTTCAGTAAGGAAAGAACCTTTACATTTCTTCAGATTCACAGACCTCTTTAACATTTTGATTCTGTCTCTTAACTGTGAGGCCTTCCGCAAGTTATGGAACTTCCTCGAACCTCCATAACCCCAATAGTAAAATGAGAAAATATCCCCACCTCATCGACTTTTAAGAAAAATAAGTGCAACGACCTGGAAAGTGCTTAGCACAGTGTCTGGTATAGAGACCTACCCAAGAGATGCCAGCTGTCTCATTTCCATTGTGCAGATGATGGGGATAATAACACTCGTATACAATGAATAACAGAAAAATCTGAAAAGGGCATTTGCCCCAAAGAATAGTGTTGACAAAATGTTCAGGAGACTCTCCCGAGCATCAGGGATCATCAGAACAGGGAAACCCTTCTGGGAGCACAGTGTTAGCAGCAGGCTCCCCTCAGCCAGGCCAGACAAGCCTCTGAGGCTGTGGAATCGTGATTAAATAGGGCAGCTCTTTCATTTCCCTTTTGCTGGCAAACTTTCAGGAGACAGTGGAGTTTCCTATCTACTTACACACCAATCAAGCAGTCAGGCTTAAAAAGATGTATGTATATATGTCTCTGTCTTCTGGATTGTCAAATATGACCGGACTGAAAATCCATAACTCCCATTTTTGCTCAGTGACACTTTTTCAAACAAATCCAACCGCTTTCTTTTTTTCCTTTGCACTGTTAGAAGTTCTGGCAGAGTGTGTTTTGGCCTTTGCACTCAGGCTGCAAGCTCTGTAAAGTCAGAGGTCATGTTTGTCTCCTTCACTGCCAGAGCCAGGAGCCCAGATGCAGTCCAGACCCTGGTAAACGGTGTCTGCTCTATAAATGTTTATAGAATAAAATTTTGGAATCCAATTATTGATATTTAATCCTACACTAATCTGCGGAATAATTTTAATATATAAATTATACTAAGGAATTAATTCATTAAAATATCCTTGAGAGGGGCGCCTGGGTGGCTCCATTGGTGGAGCGTCCGACTTCGGCTCAGGTCATGATCTCATGGTTCATGGGTTCAAGCCCTGCATCGGGCTCTGTGCTGACAGCTCAGAGCCTGGAGCCTGCTTCAGATTTTGTGTCTCCCTCTCTCTCTGCCCTCCCGCACTCACACTCTGTCTGTCTCTCTCTCAAAAATAAATAAACATTAAAAAATAAAATACCCATGAGAACCATATTATCTGAAGTTTTGTAATATATGACTGTAGCTGTTCTCATGGTCTCCATCCTGGACACTGTCACCTGGACTGCTGGTTTCGTAGGCCTAGAGATGAGCAACCCATATCTGTGGCAGATGGCTCTCCTTGGGGGGAGGAGTTAAACTAATTTTAGGAAAGTGACCCCTTTCATCCCTTGTCTTGGCCCAATGTGTAAATTCTCTGAAGACTTTCCAAGGCACCAATAGGAGCACTGTGAATATCAAACGCTCTCCATGCACAGATTCAGTTCTCTTACAGTTTCTGTGAGAATCAGAAAGAAGCTTGAAAATAGGGAAATGAATTTTTTTTAATTTAAAAAAGGGAGCGAGGAGAGCACATACCTGAACAGAAGTCATCAGAGTATCTGTCATAGACGGCCCTACAGTCCCTTTCGTCACACTCACAGGTGTCCCCGTGAATATCTCCCCAGTCTCCAGTTGGGTCAACATCGTGGCAAGAACATTCACCACACACACAAGTCCCTAGATGAGAAAACAATTGTATACGGTTTTAGCGAAGAAACACCATGAAAGAAAGCATCTTGCATGTTGCTTTTTAAAATCTTTTGCTTACTGTGTATTTGGAAAATACATACATTGGATAAAAACATTCTACAAAGGAAAAACACCATCTAATGTGGACAGCAGAGATTCTTTAATAGAAGTTATTTTCTGTGTCTATTATTGAGTGGGTTGTGGGATGTGCCCTTAGCACAGTAGTGGTTTCTTTCCAAAACAGCATCAAAACAATGAATACGAGTTAGAATCCCAGCCCTCAAGAAATCTGCAACCTATCTGACAAAAGAAAGCTACTGGATGACTGTAGGGTCATGTACCAAAATGTAAAAGGTGGTTGTGCCTGGATTTTTAAAGTATCTGTATCTGGGGGCACCTGGGTGGCTCAGTTGGTGGAACGTCTGACTTCGGCTCAGGTCGCAATCTCACAGTTCATGAGCTTGAGCCCTGCATCGGGCTCTCTGCTGTCAGTGCAAAGCCTGCTTCAGACCCTTTGTCTCCCTCTCTCTGCTCCTCCCATGCTCAAATACTCTCTCTTTCTCTCAAAAATAAAATAAACATTTAAAAAAATAAAAATAAATAAATACCTGTATCTATGTTTTAAAAAATGAATATCCTTGGCTTTCATAATAGTATAGCTGATGTGGGTGCAGGGGATAAGGATAGGTATATGCTAAGGTGAGTCCAACCTGACACTGAATAAACGATTTAGGCGATACAGGACACTTGTTCTATCCCTGATTAGCTGTGTCTACAACAAAGGTTTTCTGGTCCTTGGAGATGGGCTAACAAGGAAAAGGAGGTAAGCCTGTGCAGGGATTGGTGTCTCTCTCCCGCCCCCCACCTTCCCCCCACCCCGGAAACAATAATGAGGAAGAGTGCCAGGGGAGACACGGATGGTTCCTTCTGAGAAAAAAAAAAAGACATATTGCTGTGCCTCCTCCCGACTTGCCTTCAGGAACCCCCGAAATCTCACTGCTACCCAGCCTCATTTGAGCATGCTGCCTCCCAGTCTGCTCTGCCAGATCTCCAAATCAGACAGCTCCAAGTGCAGGAAAGGACAGGCAGAAGGTGAGACCTCAGGGGTTGGCGAGTAGTGTGTGTCTCTCTCAGAGCCCACACATCCCTGCTGCAGAACCGGCCCTGATCCACAGCCCAACCATTGGCATTTTTCTCCTCTTTCCTTTCAACATCTCACGGGAACACAGCCCAAGATTCCTATACTGACATCATGACAGTGATGACTGGACCTACTGAATAAGAAGGACGCGGACAGAAACATGTCCTTATATAGAAAAGGAAAACATAACATGAATTAGTGAGCTATAGAGTCAGACCTATTCTGCATACATTAAAAAGAGGACTTTTCTTTATAATTTTTCTTCCAACTTCAGGCCTTTTGCTTTCCTTTCCCTATGTATAGAAATTTGGCCCATTTTACTCTTCTGCATTAATTTCTTACGCCATTTTTTGAAAAGGGAAAATTGGTTGTATGTTAAGGTTTCCCACATAAGCATTACCTGATAAAAAGCACCATTCATCTACAGAAATTAAAAAGTATAATTTTCCAACTTTCCAGACTTCTATAATATTAAAAGAAGGAAATATGGGGGCGCCTGGGTGGCTCAGTCAGTTGAGCATCCGGCTTCGGCTCAGATCATGATCTTACAGTTTGTGAGTTCGAGCCCTGCGTCGGGCTCTGTGCTGACAGCTCAGAGCCTGGAGCCTGCTTCCAATTCTGTGTCTCCCTCTCTCTGCTCCTCCCCTGCTCATGCTCACTCTCTCTCTCTCTCTCTCTCTCTCTCCTTCAAAAATAAATAAAAACACTAAAAAAAATTAAAAAAAAAGAAGAAGGAAATATGGTCACTTATATATACCTTCAGGCAGGCAACAAATGGTCCAGCATAGTTCTCTTTTATCTGCCAGTACAGCTAATAAGGGGAAAATGACAAGTAATTTCAAGGATTTCTAAAAAAAAAAATGTTTATTTATTTATTTTTGAAAGAGAGAGCAGAGGAGGGGCAGAGAGAGACAGGGAGAGAAAGACTCCCAAGAAGGCTTCATGCTGTCAGTGCAGAGCCCGACGTGGGGCTCAAACCCATGAACTGTGAGCTCATGACCTGAGCCAAAATCAAGAGTCAGATGCTTAACTAACTGAGTCACCCAGACCCCATGTGTTTTCAAGGAGTTTTAAAAAGCATTTAAATAAAAGTAATTTGATTTGATATCAACAGTTAGTTAACTCACTTTAAGGGACATTTTAGCAATACCAACATATTCTTAAAATTCATATCGAAAGTCAATCTAAATTTTATCTGGTTGTCTGACACATAGTTTCTATACCTGTTCTATGTCATTTTTATTATTGCAGATAAAAGTGACTCCAGATCAATTCAGTATTACAACCAAGCCTTCGATTTACTCATAATTAAGACAAAAGGGTTTCTTGAATGTTCTCTAGATAATTAGATGCTCATGCTGTAGATGGTTCTGTTAGTCAAGAGACATTTAACAGAAGTATCTACAAGAATTGCCTTTTAGCTGTACTATGCTATTTCTGGATGGCCGCCAAAGAAATTACAGTCCCTATGTTAACTATTTGTTCAGTGAAGCTTAAATAACTACAGCAACTTTCTTATCTTTCTGCTTTGTTACTCAATAAAAAATAAGAAAGAGAAGACTGTTGGCATTGTAAATGTTGACTTACATCGAAGTCAAACACTATAAAAGATGACCTCCCCCACACCCAAGGAAATACAAGGAAAAGGAGGGTTAATGATGAAGAGCTTTGTTTTCCTCCCAATTCATAGTAACGTGGATGAATGACCCACCTCTGTTACTGCAGATTTGGCCATCTGGAGATGTGCATCTTCGCTTGCTCTCCCAGGGGGTGATATCACACTGGAATTCACATTTATCGCCATGCCAACCAGCCTCGCAGTAACAGTTTCCACAGTAACACTTTCCATGGCCTTTACCCAAAATGAATTTTATAGAGTGAGGAGGGGGAGCAACTTTTAAAAGCAAAATTAACTTTCTACCTCTTTGTGATCATTTTTGCCTTTTGAAATAATATACCAGCTCTACAATCCTTGCTTAAAACAATCAAGTTATAGATCTGTCCCCCGCACACCATGGTTGTGCATGTACCTCCATAATCGTACACAAAAAGCAAGAGCAAGTGTCTTGTAACTTGTCCTAGCCAGGCAGCTGGTGAAAATGAAAGAAATTTGAAGAAATGACATGAAAGAACGAGACAGGCTGGTCTACTACCCTCCAATCTCAAATGCACGCATCAGAGTCAAATGTATGTAAGCATTCATGCTAAGGGCATTTCTTGAATTAGTCATCCAAGGATTTCATTTGAAATCAACCATTGAGAAACCAGTGGTACATATTTACTTGGAAGCACATCATTAATGACTGAACGCTTCCTAAACCAGAGGAGATATTTCACCTTTTCGTTCAACTGTGTCCCACAAGCTGTTGTGTTCCACCATGTAGAAAAGAGGTTTTCAGTTAAACCAGTGTTTATTACTCCTTTAGGCCAATAAAATAGCATGGACCCCTGGCCTCACAATCAAAGCCCCTCCTATTCGTCAAGGGGACAGGATGACCCATCATTTTGTGTTCTGATGCCACCACATCCCTTCAACTCCTGCCTCGTTTTAAATTTTACCTGGCTTGTTTGTCCTTACATCCAAGCAACCCCTATTGAACTGTCACATCTTCACTTTCTGCATCCATATCTAGCAATCCTACAAGTTCCCAAAAGATGGTAATTCTATTTACCTCAAGTTACTTCTTAGATCCTCCCTTTTTGTGGTTATATAAATTCCTAGGAGTATAGTTATGTATTCACCCAACCATGAATGTGTGTTTGTTCTCGTAAATATGATGAAAACGAGGGTCACGCTGGATTTTGCTTAGTCTATTTTTTCCATTTCATAGAATTATGTTTTATCAGAGTCTGTAGCTAAAGTCATTGTTCTTCCCTCTCTCTTCTCCTGCAGCCATAATTCCACAGGGCCCATGGGAAACTGAACGTGAGGCTATTTTTTCTTCCTAAACACTATGGCATTTCTGGCTCATGGCAAAAGTGTCAGTAGGGCCTGCAGAACTCACATAAGAAAGGGGAATGTACAATAGAATATTCTTGTCTCTTACCCTATTCTTGTCGATGAAAAAAAGCAGACACACATCAGAGAGACAAAGGGAGAGAGCGAGAGAAAGAGTGCCACAGTGAGATATAAGAAAGACACGGGGAACCAAGCACACGATGCCATGTTTTCTACCTAAGTGAGCTGTAATTTGGATGTCCATGGAAAACCTCTTATTAACTGAATAGTCAATGATCATTTCTACAACAAATTTTAATTTGTTCACTTAAGCAAATGTAAAGGATATTAAATTATTTCATCAGTGATAAAATATAAAAGCTATACCTTTTATTTATGAACTCAACAGTATCTATCTCTCAGGTACCCACACAAAATATCACATCCCAGTGCTATGTCTTCAGGAACTTGAAGATTACACTGGAAAACAGCAAGACAACTGTGTGCTAAAAGCTTTTCTATAAGTTGGTTTTTTCAAGACTTGATTAACTCTTAAACTAGAATTTATTTCCTCTGTAATTTCAGGAAATTTATATAAGGTGCCACATATGTAAGGATTACCATGACATTAACAAATAATCCCAAATCTATGTTCTTTACATCCAAATTATTTGTATATTTATAAAATTCATAATTGAATCAGGGTCTTGCTAAAAAATCATTGAGATATAGGTGAATAAGGAGAGAAGAATCATGTGAAATTACACTTGGATGTAGGTCAGAAAAATTAAGCAGATATCCTCACAACCCAAATGAAAATACTGTTAACAGGACACATTTGGATAATGGAGATAAAATACAAGCTTTGGGCAACACACATTCCTGACAATAAATATCATTCTTTGCTTTCTGTAAACTGATGGAGCAAGAAAATCTCCTTTTAAATTGTTTTACCGATGGGCTGTAGAATCACCTCTTAACAGATTGGTTTCATGAGAATGAATGACATGTGGAAAGATCTACAATCCCAGTCAAAGTCACTCCCAGAGGATATTTACCGCAGTGCTGGTGTCTATGGTCTGAAACTTTGCGCCATGAAATTGCTTAAGCTTCAAACAAATGGAAATAGTAAATGGCAAGGTTGGGAGTTAAACATTTCCTGTTGCGTGACTTCATGTTAAATGTTTATATTTACACATGCAAATAGACTTTGCTCTGGTGATGTGTATCAGAACACAATGGCCCCAAGCATGTTCCCTTCCTCTTTGTTTTTCGTCCATAATAATTGGAAATGAAACATCAGGAGGAGGATAAATGCATAATATTTGTGGGTGGATTTACCTAATTGTTCTAATTATTTTGGATTGAGTCCATTAGCAGAATTGTCTGAGCAGCACCTAGCTTAGGTCACTGCCTTGAAAAATGTAAATTTTTGTGTTTGTCTGTTTTATTTTGGTGGGTTGTACAGCAAGGAAGCCAGAGAGAGCCAAACAGACCTAAAATAAGAATATCTGAATGATCACAAGAATTGAAGCTGCATTTTTTTTTTTACACACAGAGGGACCGCTTGTCCTAAGTCAGTGACACTTTCCCTATGGCTCTCTCGTTCCCCCTGCCCCACTGGCCCCTGATCCTTCCACAGAAAATGCTCTTCTGAAATCACTCATTCTGTAGGCAGAATAGGATTCCATGGATTGGAATCTTGCCAGAGATAAATGAAATAAGTAATTGCTTATTAATGAAGAGATGAGACCAGGGGTAACCAGGCTAAAACTTTTAACAAACAACAGAGATGAGTTTATGTAAACTGAAGGGATGCTCATTGCTCTCTCCTCTCCTCTCCTGTGCTACCCATACTTGCAAATGTAAACTCTGGGAACAGGCTGGCAGACAGGTAAGCAGAAGAAGACACTTTGGGTGATAAGGAGGGGCTCTTCTCATGGAGCTCCAAACTCCAGGGCCCTGATGCAATTCTGCATGGGGAGGGGTCAAGAGCACAGTCTTCGGTATCAGACACATAAGAGTCTATACAATTGCTGGAATGACCCTAGGTACATTACCTAGTGAATGGGAAGAACTTATTACAGTGCTGGGCACCAGCAAGCGTGGCACATATAATAACTGGTACAACAGAAAACTGGATTGAGTGCTGTTTGTAGAAATGCCATAGGAACATAGAAAAGATCATGAAAAATATTATCTCGGTATGTGGTGGGGAGGGAGAGATTCTAGGCTAATAATTCTATTGGCCTCCAATGTCTCCAATAGGACATGAGACTACTCAAAGGCTGATGATTTAGAAAGGGAAATGGAATGAAGTTAAAACACGCAATTGAGAGACTGGGAGAGCAGAGACAGAATAAAAGTGGCCGTGGTAAGCAGAGAAGATAAAGTACCAGTAGGACCACTTCAGGACCACACAGTTGCCTATTGTCATAATGATCTGGCTCTCCCCTGGAAGCAGTCTGATTTTGCATTTATGAAGTACTAGTCTACCCTAAATGCCTCATATGAAGTGTTTTCCAAATAAACACAAATTCAGATTAAATGAGTAAACTTAGTGCAGAACCTTTATAGAGAGATAAAAGTATAAGAAAACAGATCAAAAATCAAGTTACTTTTACTAATTTCTGCATAGTGTACCTACCTCCACATATTTCTTCCGTTTCATCATCTATGCATTCTCTATCATCACACTCACAAAATTTACCATAAACAAGGCCATTTCCATCTGGATTATCACACTTACACCTGCCACAGTGACATGTACCTAAACCATGAAAACAAAACAAAAATTATTTGTTAGGTGCATATAAATGATAATGAATTTTTTTTAAGTAGGCTTCACGCCGAGTGCCGAGCCCAACACGGGGCTTGAACTCATGATCCTGGGATCAAGACCTGAGCTGAGATCAGGAGTCGTATGTTCAACACACTAAGCCACCCAGGCACCCTGATAACCAATGGTTTTTTTTTAATCTATCTCTTTCAAAGACAGAGACAATTCAAATCAATTTAATTTTCAATTGTGTATTACTGTGGTTATGATGAGATAGATAACAAAGTTCTTTCTTGGTGATTATAGTACAGCAATTATATTTTATGACACATAACTATTATGATTGACCTCTAATAGTTTCATTAATGTATGATGTATTTATTCATTAATGTAAATATGACCTTCCCAAGTGCAGAGCTACTTTATACATGGCCATCCAATCAATGCATGAATGACTATCTTCTGATTACACCTGGGTCTGAAGTGAACTAAAGCAGAAAATTCTAAGCATTGTAAGGGAAGTAGCATCGCTTATCTTCCTCACCAGTATTTATTCAATGCTTTGCACAATATTTCAGCATAACATTTATTAATAAATATTTGTGGAATTCATTAACAAATGCATAAATTAAAAACTTAGAATCTCCTAGTAATTTCACTTGCACAGTGTTAAAACTGATACATACATCCTTATGACAATAGGACCAGGGCAAGTTTTCGTAGGTATAGAGTTCTGGAACCTCACCAAAACCTCAGGGCAGCTCAGGATGACACAGAGGCTCTGGAATCATCTGGTCTACTGCTTATCATATATATATATATATATATATATATGCCATATATATGTGCGTGTGTGTGTGTGTGTGTGTGTGTGTGGTGTGTGTGTGTATGTGGATTTGACTACAACCCTCGAGAGTGATTTCACTGACAGTAAAACAGCATTAAAATGATATTGAAAAATAGAATTTCCATTTAAGGAACTTCCTTTTTAATACTTATTTTTCCATCTGTAATTTATAATCATAGCCATCAACATACATGCATTGAGACCTGACCACTCACCAGATAGCCTCCTAGACTTTGGAAATGCAATGGGAGACCAACTCAGTCATAATCCTCCTCTCAGACTTTTATATGAGTAAACCAATATGATAAAATAAATGGAAAAGTGCAAAATGTTGCAGAAGAGCTTAGCAGGGGATTTGACTGTGACATGGTGGTCAGACAGAGTCCCTGGGGAAGTAGCTCCTAAATAAGGAACTGAGAGCAAAGTTCTCAGTAGGCAAGAGAAGTGAGATGGTGGAGAGGCCCACTTCCCACAAGAGACTACAGCAAAGGCTCTGTGATAAAAGAGGAAATAAGAAGAAAAAGTCAAAGATGGCTGGAACATAGAAAATGATGTGGAAAGAAGCATAAAATGAATAAGGTGACTAAAGGTGCCATTTATGGAAGTCTTATTATAAGGTCATGTTAAAGATTTCCAACCTTAATCCAGGAAGAATGAGAAGCCACAGAAATATTCTCTACCAGGGGGTCATGTGATCAGGCATGCATTTTTACCAGATTACTCTAGTTAATGCATGAGGAATGAACTGAAATGAGGCACAGTGGACATGAGGACATGTTATTACATTTGTCTGCAGGAAAGAAGACAGAGGCAGAAGAGGGTGACAGCAGTGAGTTAGAAAGAGGCAAATACTCTTGCAGGTATCTTCAGGGGAAAGAACAGATGACTCAGTGATTGAGTGTACGTGGTGAAGAATCAGGAGGAACCAAAGATGATACTGATATTTGAACTGAGCTACTGGGTATTCGCAAGTCTGTATGTGGTGTGACCCAAAACACATGGATAAGGGGGATTTGTATCCAAATCCAGGTTTTAGTAATCAATAGCTATACATTTCTGAGGCTGTTATGTTCATCTCTAACTCTCAAATTCCTTATCTGCAAATAACATCTGCTCCATAGAGCAGTTATGAGAACCCAGTGGTAAGTGTATCACCCAGCCATCTTTCTGAAAACAATATTGTGTCCAGTTATGCCATAGGCTTCCAGAAAACTTTGAGATCTTCATCTTCTTCCATGAAGATACTGAGTATAAGAGTCGTGTTCCCAAACATTTCCTCCAGACTCACTTTATATTGATGGGCCCCACAACGTCCTGTCTCCATATGCTCCGCATGATTCTGTTACCTGGGTCACTTGCAATTAGATATTATATTTAAGAGATTTTTCTCTCACAGCTACATAGAAACAGTGATTTTGCAGAATTTGAGCTAATTATTTTTCTTCCCTGAGAATACTCATATGAATTTTACATTTATTAAATTTCACTTTCTTTGGTTTTTTTCCCTGAAAACTAATTTATAAGAGTTCATTTCAAATCAAATTCTGTAATGCATGATATTGTCTCATCGCATTTTCTCTCTAATTATCACCCTTCCTTTTCATTTTCACGTTTATTCATCCTATCTTTCAACCATCCACATATCCATTCATTAAATTTTCTTGCTGCCGATTATATTGTTAGCAAAGTACCAGGTGCTATAGGAGGTATTAAGATGCATAAAGTTGAAACTAAGTAAATCATAGAGCAGGAAGATAGAGTTAGAAGACCAATGATTTTTACACATACATATGGGACCAGATGACACAAGGGCCTTTGCAACAGATTTGTGACAGATGCTATATAGAAAGTATAAACCTCAGTCTGGCTCTGCAAAGGAGGAAAGGCACAGTAAAGGAGCAAGTTCTTGAGTTGACACTTGATGTATGGATAGAATTTCAACACGTGGAGATGGAGAAAAGGCTTGTGATATTGAGGAAGGAGGCTCGGCTAAGGAAAAAGGATGTGGAATTTAAGAACAGGGCAGAGTCTGGCTTGAGTTTGGAGAAGAGGGTCAGTTTAAGGCAGAGAGTAGAGGATCAAGAATATTGGCTAAGGATTTTAGAATTTCTCTGTCGGAATACCAGGAGCCCCTCATGGTTTGGGAGCAAGGTGTGACCTTGTCAGGGCAGCGTACACAGTAAGCTGTTTTCAGGAAAGACAGGAAGGAACAGCCTCTACCTCTGAATTCTATATCTCACTGACACCCCAACAGGCAGGCTCCCTCCCATCCACACATCTGAACCATTCCTGGCTAATGTGGGACGTTTACAACAGCTCAGAGACTTCCTCTCTCACCCACCAAGTAGAATTCACAACTGAGGCTCCAAGATATGGCATATGGAAGCCCAGGCAAAAGTGACAGACTCCTGTGTTCATGTTATGTCATACTGCTTCTTTTTCTTGGTTGCCAGTGAGCTCGGGCTCTGGGATTGGTCTTCTGATTTATGCTAGATTATTTTCGCTCTGATTTTTCATTCTGACTAATACAGCTGAACTCTCTCTAGGAGGACTTCCCTCTCTTGACCACCATCTATACTCCTGTGCGATGGTGCTGGAGCCCCACTTTGCAGACTGTGCCTTGCCTTCCACACCCCTATAGAGTCAGCTTCTGGAATGCCTTTAGACCCAGTTCCATTTCATCCTGCCCTGCAGTCTTCCAGCCAGTCAGGTGCCTCCTCTTCCCCTTCTGCTCCAAGCTGCTTCCAGAAACCACATCATAATATAAGGGAAAATATTAGTAGAGAGAACTCAGAGCCTAATGCAGTGGTAGGGGAGTGGTCCAGAACTAGGCTGGTAGAAATAGACATTAAAAAAAGAAGCCATGTACGACACAGCCTGCTAAAGTCAACTTGAAAGGCTTCTATACTGAACAGACAGTAAGAGAGAAAAGATTAAATGTAACACTGAATATGAATAACCTTTTGGTGTAGAATCTCACATCTAGTTGTTTATCCTGAAGGTATGCCTCTAAAAATATGAAAACACACACATACCAATTTATTCTCTGCATTAATATTTGTAATTTCAATATATTGGAAAGTGTCTAAATGCCCAACCATAGGAGATTGAGTGAATAAATTATGTCACCTGTATAGAGCTGAGTCCTATACATCCAAAAAAAGAATGAGGAAGATTTCTGTGTACTGATGTGGAGTGAATTCTAGGAGATGCTGAGTGGCAAAGCCAGAGTGCAAAAGAACATATATGGCATGCTATTTTTTTGTGTAGGGAATGAATGAAAACTAAAAATATAATAACAAATACATCTATTTATCTTTAGAAAAAATAAACACATACACAGATAAAGCAGAATGCAGTAAAGCTGGTTACCTATCAGGTACGAAAATAAGCAGGAGGGAAGGTTTAGCAAGAGAGTGATGATTAATTAAGAAGGCTTTTTTAATATAGTTTTAACTTTTGGAAGCATGTTCATCTTCTACATATCGCAAAACAAAATCAGTGAGGATGGAAGGGAGGGGAAAAACTCTAAAACTGAAAGCCATCTGAAGTAAACAAGCTCAATGTATTTCAAACGAGTACAATCACTACACTAAAGGGAGAGAAAAAGAAAGAAATCCAAGTACCTTATGAACACAGCAATTAACTAAGTATCCCAATCTGGAGCATGACTGGCGTGGGGTGGAGGTGTGAGAGGAGATCAATTGCCAACAAATCCTAAAATTTTTTGGTAGATTTGCTTTGTACAGTGGTATGCATGAAGCAATTTTAAAAACAATTTTAGGTGTAGCATAAGACTGAACAAATGACCAAATATAGCCATGATGTTGGAAGCCAGAGTCCTCTCACCATGAAAAATGAGACATGCAAATATGGAAGGGGAAAAAATAGGAAGTAACCCTGTTGGGGGGTGGACTGAAGTTGGATGTATTGGTGTGAATTCATGATTTCTAAAATATGTATGTGTATGTATATGCATATACATGCGCATGTACATATGAATGTGTACATATATATATGTTCATGCATGTTTACTAGCCTGTTTGCAGAAAGGGCCAACAAGTAAATTCACCCCAGTAGAAATAAACACCCTAGTGCTCACAATTTTTATTCTAATACCATTCTTAACCTAAAGAAACCAAGGTTCTTTAGAGAAATGGTTGATTCCAAAGCTGTGGCAAGCCAGATACAATATGATTCTGGAATATCTTGTTATGTCAGAAAGGAAAGATTTGCTGAAACAAAATAAAACACAACAACAGAGGCACATCACAAAGACTGAGAAGCTATCTTGAAGGGGTTCCAATTGCCTAATCTGAGACAATCTGAGCACCAGAATAATTGAGTGCAATAATGAATAATAAACCATTGAAATACTGGGAATTATGATACTGGAGTGATAATAAATCACTAAGTAAATGAAATACCAAATAACTGGTTGATGAGAGAAGACTCTTAATTGTGGTAGAATGTTCAGTACCAACTGGTAAATATGGAAGGAATGTTGGAGTTTGGCAATCATCATATTTCAATCACCAGTGTAAATACTGGGTTAGGTGAAAGTCATCAATGGATGGTAAATCAGGGGTAATTTTGACAAGGATGTGATATCTTATAATTTCTAAGTGTTTCCCCACAGACTGCTCATTTGTTACAAAGGCAAAATCAGTAATTACAGAGCTGAGACATCAGACAACACCTTGACCGGGTGATCAAAATTAACCTCACCACTGAGAGCAGATGGGTAACATAGATTTTCAGATGACACATCCTGAGAACACAAAATAATCTATCTTTCAATTCAGCTAAGAATGTATGACATGAATCTAATCATGAGGACACATCAGACAAAGCCAAAATGAGTAACATTCTTTAAAAAAAAAAAAAAAAAGGATGGAGACAATTTTCTTCAAAATTTTCAATGCTATAATACCATCGTCTGTGGAAATGGTCCAGATTAAAGGAGGCTAACAAGAGATAACAGCTAAAGATAACTCTGCCCTAGACTGGATCCTACAGAGGCAGGGAAATGCTGTAAAGGACATTGTTGGGCCAATAAACGAAACTGGAATATGGACGGTAGATTACATAAAAGAATTTCATCACTTTTACAAAAAAAAAAAAGATAGAGACTCAGATATCTTAAAACCGCATTCTATATCTTACCAAATATGTTTGATCATCTACTGAAACAATTCTGTAAATTTTCTCCTGTAAGGTATGCTAATGTAGCAAATCACATGTTTTTTCCCATAATGTTGAAACACTGGATTCCTAGTCTAACCCCTATTCAGTTATAATGTATTATTACAAAGAAAAAAACCTAGATTTTATTTGAAAAATAAACAATAAAAAATAAATAAATCCAAAAATAAAGGACAAACAAACAAAACAGAATTCAAGTCTTAACTACTGAAAGAAGTTTGGAAAGCTGGACGTTTTCAAAATGAAGAGGTTCCGTGGTAAGTGGTAAGTGTGTGTGTGTGTTGGGAGGGGTGGATGTTAGGAACTGGAGGTAGAAAAATCCTCCTGAGAAGACAGAAAAGACTGATGTGCTGGAGAGAAGGAGAATATCAGTGAACACAAAAAGTGACCTGACTGTTAAGGACATTTATCATGGTCCTTGACCGATCCACTCACACTTTGCTTTGGGTATGGCCTTGATTTCTACTAGCAAAACCCTCTTACTGCATTTAATCTACACAGAGCAATTCACTGCAATCTAAGACTGTAGAAAGATTCTAGCTCTGAATATAGAAGGACTCTACCAACAAAGGGAGGAACTTCAGGAGGGAAGATTCTCTAGTCAAATACTTGTCTTTAGCACACAAAACAATGGCTCATGCCCATTGATCTCCATAAGAATTACCTGGAGAGCTTTAAAAACCCACCTCAGGCCAGACCATACCCACCAAAACAACTGAAATAAAGCCTCTAGCATTGTAAGGGAGCATTCTCAAGTTCAGCCAGCTTTGAGAAAAGCTGACTTTTGAGGCTCCATGCGCCCAAGTATGAAAAGAGTATTATAGTAATACCATCCTAGTATTCTTGAAACCAAAACCAGTTGTTTTGTTTTATATGGTTTTGGTAATTAATTTTAACAGCTTCACTATTACTTTCTAAAAACTGTTTTTAAATGACTTCTGTGAGATGCAAAAATATTTTAGCCAAATGTAAAATCATGATGTCACTCTATCCTTCTATGTGCATCTAAAGCTTCTATCAAATTAAAAAGATTTGCTTCTATTTGATACTAAGGTATAAATTCAAAGCACCCTTGACCTGTAATAGAAAATAATTAAATCTGTTTATATAAATCCTTTTAAAAAGATTTAATCCAGCATTCAAAATCGTAGCTCACAATTTACATAAAATGTTGTTGGGGTGTTGTTTCCTGTGAATATCCTGCTTGAAGAAGGCATTTGGAACAGCTGGAGAGCATCAAACTTGCCAGTCTCAGCAAGATGACATTTTTCCCTATTGATTTATCTGAATTTCATTTCAAAAATATATACTCAAAAGCATTCTCTCTCAGAGGTTCCACATTTCTTGACGCCTACATATTTCCATTAAAACCCAAATTTGATTATTTAAGGATTTTCGTAGATTTCTTACCTGCGTTAGAGCAGATGACATCTTGAGAATTCTTGCACATTTGGTTACTCTTTTTCTTTGTCAGGTCACAGTGAGCTGGGTATTGGCAGGCATCCCCAAACCATCCTTCGTCACATTTGCACTTGCCACAGTCACACTTACCATGGCCTGAGGATTTAACAACATCCAGTCAGACTCAAATTGTTTTTCAGAGAAACCCATTATTGTAACTGAAAGTCTTAAGGGTGATGTTGGTTCAGGACTGAGTTACAATGAATTCAAAAACATGTACATTATGGAGGCCGAGGGGTAATGCTAATGCATACAGTATAATGGAATATGTGGATTTTATTTCAATAACCAAAGTTGATAAATCACTCTTAAACCATTAATTAATTTGTAGAGACACTAGATCATAAACTAGAAGTTTAATTATACACTTCTAGTGTATAATTTCTGTCAGAAAATTTAACACTAAAAAACAAAGATACATCTAGTACCTCCACATTTAAGACAAAAAAGCCCAATAAAAATTATTTCCATTTAACTGCATTTTATAACACTTAAAGCCACCACTCTGAGTAACAAGTCTTATATGACACTCCACTAAACTAAACACTGGCCTTTGATTTATTGGCATTTAGCATGTAATAAAGTTTAATGGACATATTAAATACCACCTTGGGATAAGACTGACATGAAAAAGAAGCACATACTTTGTTTCTTAATAAGAAAATATGGTTCAAGAATCAAAAGGGTTAAGAGCCATAGTCATCTACCTCCACAGAAGTTTCTCAACTTTTCATGTTCTTGAGTCAACATTGTGCTATTTTTATTCTTATGATAATTAACTTTATTAAGTCTTGGTTAATGAATCCTACCAATGTTTATATTGACTACACACTAGTCAGATCCAAGTGTAATACATGTACAATACGTGGCTCTTGTCCTCAAGTAACTTAAAAAGTAACTTAAAAAAAAAAACAACAAAGATGGGGTTATCTTCAGCCAGAAATATTCGTCAGACCTCGTGTTAAGTTGAGCAATATAGTCTCCTATAGAAATAACAGGAGAGAGATTCTGTGAACTCCCTTGACCTTTAAATGAGCCTTGAAAGGTGAGCAGAGTTTGAATGGGCTGCAGGGAGAATATTCTTACATTACTCAAAATAATAATGCTATGTCCCAATGCCTGAAATTCATAGACCAGAGTGGAATGGAATCATTGATCTAGTGCCAGCAGTCATTCAGTGTGGCAGCCAAAATCCACATGATGAGGTCCAGATGGCCAGTCAGAATGAATGACTCGGAGGTGTCCCATTTGGGCATGTTCAGCAGAGCCTGAATCTATGATTGGTTGTGACTTTAAAACTCCTCTGAATGTTGCCCAGTCCATGTAAATGTTTCTATTCCTGTTGCATTTTTCAAATTAATTATTCTATTTTGCAAACAAAACCTTGCATGCACTCTAATTGTAATTCATTTTATCCAGTGCACATTACTGTCAAATTGATTGTATCATTTTGCATTCCTGTCTGGCCCTACACGATATTGTCAATCTCGGCCAACTTGGTATCATTTACAAGCATAAGTGATCTCTCCTGCCAACCATCCAGTCTATTTATAAAAGTATTAAGCCAAATTCTTGAAGTGGCTAAGTCTCTTTTTGCAAAGAAGTATCTCGGTAACTGTAATTACTCTTTTATAATATTAGCGTATTAGGTTGAACCACATGAGATCACCACTATTATTAGTTTAATACCAGCTATTTCTAATGGTTCATCTCAATAAAACGGCTTTATCTAAACAGCAAAGAAAATAGAAATGATTTAGAAGATAATGAAATGCAGTAGCAATGATTTGCTGAATCTGGAATAAAAGAATACTCAATGTTTCTTTGGGATGGGACATTTCGGATCCTAACCAACGGTATATACAACAGAGATGGGTGGTGGTGGGTAGGCCAAAGGTTACAGATTTTTTAAAGGTGGGAGATTTTAAAAATATAGGGAAACTAAGGAAAATGTACAGATGATAGGAAAGGACCCTCCATCTCAAACTGACCCAAAGAAGCATTAGGGGGAGGAATATTCTAGGGTGCTTACACCCCAAAGTTAGCTCATGGAAGCCCAGGTTCAGAAATTTCTTCCATAAAAGGTTCTGTGATAAAATAAACATGGGAAAGAGTCCCACTATATATTTAGTGTGTCATGATATAAATCAGCACACTGAAGCTTCTTAATGTCCTGTCATAAAAAAGCTATTTAACTTTCACTCAGAGTACATAATATTTTTTTACTAAGATGCCTCTTTTTCTCATAAAGCACATAAATTTCCTAGACCACACTTAGAGCAACACTCTATTAGATAATGTGCTTTCAACTTTTCATTTAGCATCTGATCAGAGGTGAAGAAGATAGTCAATGTAGGACAGGATCATATGCCTTTATATTGTTTCTAAACTTTATACCCAGTAAAGGTGTCCTTGATTCACTTTTTCCCTTTTAGGAAAGTGAGTAGAAATCAATTTTTTTCACTGTCGAGAATTATCAAGTAATACCCTGCATGACCTAATTTGGAGGTAAATATATAATTTCTTTAAGACAGAAAATCTTCAGACCATTTTTACTCTTTCTCTCTGGTTAATAATTTCTTGAGCAGACCCCAGGGAATAGGGTTGCTATCTTATTGTACTTATATTATAGGTCATCTCCATTACAGCATCAACAATATGGCTTCAAAAACATTCCATTTTTCAAAATAATTTATCCGCTGGGAATGATGGCCCAGGAGAACCAAAGAAAAACCCCTGTATCTTAAGGCCCAGAAGAGGGCTCCTATTGTCCAAGGTTGAAGAGTGGTCTTTGCCAGCCATCTGAAATCCTAACCACCAGAGCATTCACCGTTCTGGCTGTGTAGGCCTCTCCAGGTCTATTTCTTCTCCAGAGAACCCTTAGAAAATGTGGTCTTAAAATGAACAATCCAAGATGCTTGGCAGTATGTCTGTTGCCCTTCAAATAAGTTCCCAAGGAGTCAAGAGAAAACACACACACAAAACAAGTATGTCACAGAAATGCCAAAACAGCTCCTGCCAAAGTAACAAGGAAGAAAAAGTAAAAGGCCATTCTTGCTGTTTCCGGGTTGGCAGTCGAGTAGCCAGTTGCTGGAAAGGACAGACAAGCCATAGTGGAGGGTAAAATCCAGTAGTTTAGCATCGTATTCAGGTAAGAATGTGGAGGCCTGGCCTGCTTTCTCCAGTGCTTCCCTGAGGTGAGCCTTGCCTTGATCTCCACTGATAAAGGAAACCACCCCAGCAAAGACAGAATAAAGTTGTTTTTGTGATTCTCTAACACGCATCAGCAGCTCCACCATTACTTCTGGATCACTTTTACCTTGGGAAGCCTAACTTGTGCCAGGGGCAGTGGTGATGAATTGGTTACATTAGTGAGCAATGCAGAAGTGGTTGCTTTTGATTTTTAAATTAAAACAAACTGCAAATGGAAATAAAGACTTTGCCAGGATTGAAGAACTTAAAAAAAAATCTATTAGCCATTTGTATATACCAATGAAAAATAATTGTACCTACCTTTTCCAAATTAAAAAATAATAATAGAGACAAAGAAGATAGCAATGAACTCTCTTCCAAGTCTACTGATATTTTGGGTAAAAATAAACTGCTGAAACTAATGTGCCTATCAGATTAGCCATATATCTGTGGTTTCAAGTCTCAAAAGGGGAAAAATAGATAGATAGATAGATAGATAGATAGATAGATAGATAGATGATACATACATACATAGATGTACATATAGGTAGGTATAGGTATAAGATGAATGGATAAAAATACATACATGAAATGTTACTCAGTCATGGGAAAAAGGACATCCTATTGTTTAGGACAACAAGCATGGTTCTTGAGGGCATTATGCTAAATCCAAAAGAGAAAGACAATCACTGTATGATCTCACTTATATGGAGAAATCTAAAAAAAGCAAAAAACAAAAAACAAAAACCCAACCAACCAACCAACAAGCAAGAAAACCCAAGCACATGGAAAAAAGAGATCTGGTTTGTGGTTTCCAGAGGCAGGGGGTCAGGGAGGAAAGTTGGAGGAAGGTGGTCAAAAGGTACCAATTTAGTTAGAAGGAGTACTCGGTATACAATGTACAACACGAGGACTAGGATACAAGGAAGCATTGTCTGTGTACCTGTATGAGACGATGGATGTTAATTACACTTGCTGTGGTCATCATTTCCCAACCTGCGTAAGTCATGTCATCATGCACCTGAAACTTGCACAGTGTCACCTATCAATTACATTGCAACAAAACTGGGAAAATCCTGATTATTAATTATTATCTCATGAATACTACTAACAAAAACTTTATCATTTAGATTTTAACATTTAGATGTTAAAAACTGACTCTCTCTGGGGGTCAAATAAGCTAGGTATACCACTCTAGAACCTCATGGTAACCTCAAAAGAGATTATCTTAATTTAGGCACTCAGTTGGCCCTGCAAATCTATTTGTGTTGGTCAAATAGGCAAATTCCCATGACCTGCACTGTGTCCTACTTTCCAGAATATTCAAACAAGCTCACTTAATAGGCTCAAATTTTCTTCTATTCTTTCGGAGGCACTATACGTTCCCCAGCCTTCTCTAGGTATAAGAAACAAAAGAACTTACTATGCCACACCTAGAATTTAACAAAAGATTGTGAAAGGATCCCTTATCGAATATTATAATTATTTCATGGTTTGCGATAGAATCTTGACCCTTTTCAGGACAGGGGCACCAGTCCCTGACTTGCTTCTCAGGCCAACAAAACATGACTTCTTAGATACTTCTGCTTCCCATTCCAGAGAACAATGGAAAAATTCTGTGTAACAGAGAGCTTTGCCCTAGAAAATAAAAGGCCTGGGCTCTAGTCCTGCCTTGACATTAATCAGACACGTGACCCTGATCAGGAAATTAGAAGAGAGGAAAAGAACAACAGTAATTATTAGCTTCCAGGTACCATAAGTACTTTATACAGGCTAGTCTGCTTTATTTTCATAAGGAGCCAGTGAGATTTTGTTTCCCAGTTTTACAAAGAAGAGGACTAAAGTATAATTGGCTTGCTGAAGGTCACATAGTTTACAAGCTGAAAAGCTGTGTTTTTTCCATTACAGCCAACATTATCTGTTTAGTTTCATCGCAACAGACTTGAAAGGACCCTTTTTGTTCCAGCAAAGGTGGTGTCCATAAAAGCCATGGATTGGTGGCTTGACAGCACTGGTCTACTTATTGCCGTTTCCTTTTGGAACTCACAGGCCCCGAACTGGATTACTGATAATCCTTGGTGAAAGAACTCCTAACAGTAAGGTTATCAGACTTTACTCTTTAAAATTAGATAATGCTAAAGTTGGTAGATAAAAGAATGCAGGCCCTAGTCACCTAACTTCTCTAGACCTCAGTGCTCACCACAAACCACCAGAAGCCCAGGAAAGAGACATAAAACAAAATTTCCTTCATAACATAACCCTGCTGATACCTTGATCTGAGACTTTTAGCCCCCAGAAATGAGGGACAAAAATGTCTGTAATTTAAACCATCTGGTTTTGGTACTTGGTTATAGCAGTCCTAACAGAGTAATATAGGAGAGCTCAAGGAATGATTTCAAAGAATTACAGAAAAATAAAGGCTTATCATTTTACACGTCTGAGTTTGTGGCTTAGAAAAGTAATTTTAATCCATATGCTTCAGAGATGACTCCATAAATAATGGCTGAGGCCAAGGCCATCTCTGAACCTTCCAGGCAAAAATCTCTGAACAACAGTATATATTGCTCTCCATTAACTTGTGTCCAAAGGAGATAGGAAAACAATTTAGTAGAAATCCCCCTTCTAATGAAACACACTCCCTAGGCAATCACTGAGAAACAGGCCAAATGATTCTTTATGGTGTATATCTCTGTTCATTCTACTTAAAATTCCTCTATTCCCCAAATCATGTTTCCTAGAAAATAAAACCACTTCCTTCACGTGAAAAGAATACCACACCTCTCCTTCTGGCCCAACTGCATTACTAAATTCCTGTGGGCTGTGCAAACTCTCCCCCATATAAAGGTTCCAAGCTATGCCCAAGAAGTAGACTTTTTATAAAAAGTCTGAACTTTTATAAAGAGTTTTTGTAAAGTCTACTTTTTATAAAATCTATTTTTTAATAAAGAACTCTTTTATTGCTCCTTAAATAAGTCAGTGCCAGGGCTAAAATCACAGATTATCTATGATCACCTCATAATCCTCAAATGTTATGATCAAGCAATTCTCTGGAATGTTATTTTTTCCTCATACAACTAAAAAGGAGCAGATGGCAACAATTTATTTTTTTATTTCCTTCTCAGTTCAAAAATTAACAAACATTGTATGTTCAGTTAACTTTATTATAAATCTGCTAATTGCAATGATTTCCTTTTCTATTAACTCAGTAACTCCCTAGGGTACAATACCTCTGCTCTAAGCTGTTATAAAGTAGGTAGTTAATAAAAGTTGTTGACAATTTGGTTGACTTGATTGGGAAAAAAAACGAAAACTTTCTCTTCAAGCAGGTAAAGGACATTAAATCATGCATTTTCTACAATATAAAGATCAGTCACCAGAAAAATATTTATCAGTAGCTGGCATGGAGACTAAATTGAGCTCATTACTATTCATTTTTAAAACTCTTCAGTAACTCAAGAAGTATTTTATAAAATTTAAAAAGCAACTGATGGACAAGGTACGAATACTTAAAAATGAGTTGTCATTTTACATTTCCTTTAAAAATTTTTTTTAAAAATCTAGATCAGTAGACAAAAAAATTAAATTGTGAATAAAGCCATTGGGTAAGAATTTTTTTTTTATTTTTTAGGATATTATACTCTGTTGCTCTGTTGGGATACCCCTACCTCATTTCCTTAGGAGTAAAAACTAGACACAGCTCATCTGACAAGTAGAACTCTTCTAGAAATCATGTATCCTGGAGGAGGAAAGGCAGATTGTACTGAGGTGTGCATTTTGGTGATGAAAAGGAAAGGCAAGGTAGCTATAACAGCCAGTTCACTCAGTTTATTTTGAAACCTTTAAAGCCAAACCATCTGGAGAAGTAGAAAAACAGTGTGACAACAGTGGTGGCCATGGCTCCAAACAAAGGGAATATCTTCATGTGAAAATATGATCAGTTCAAAACTGACCCACTCCAGTCCAGAATGCCCTCTCTGTTCTTGACTCATGAGCTATGTCATTCCCCATTCTGAAAGTCTACAGCTATCATAATGTATGATAGATAAACTTCACCTATCATTAAATTTACAAAGTGTCTCCTTTTTAATCATTCTAGATAATGTGTCTCGTCTTCCTTTTGGGACTGGCAAACAGATATTTATTTACTTTGGAAAATAGCTTTACCAAAGTATACTATGACACATAAAATAACAAATATATACTAAACTCCTGAGTGACATATCACTTTACTTCATATTATTTTATTTGATTATCAAAATGGCATGAAAAAATAGAAAACAAGTATTACCAACCTCACTTACAGAAGAGGAAATCTTTGGTTCATGTCTGTAAATGATTCCTCCAAATTTTTAATGAGCATTCAAGTCTCCCACTCAGCTCAGGTACCCTGAGACTCAGGAGCAAGAGTGAAATCCCCAGACTTCCTGTCCTCCCTCCTCCCACCTGCCTCATCCACTTTGTCTCCTTCTCTCCAGCCCCGGAGGCCACATTGAGGTCTGTCCATTCCTTTCAAGAAGTCTTGACTGCTTTGCCTTCTGGTTCTTTGGAGGCATAGTTCCTCTCTCTCCTTTATTTCAGCCTCAGCTTCATTAATTAGCGCCTTCCCTTTATACCATAAAACTGAGCAAGTGTGCCCTATTCTTTCTTTACAAAATGTAATCAAGACTGCCTCTATTAAACGTGTGTCTCTAATTTTAATCTCTATTCCTGTTCATTTTTCCTTTCTGATTCCAATCTCCAAAAAGGTAGTTTTCTCTCCCAGTCTCACTTTTTCTCCACAATCAGATTTCAATCCCGCCATCACACTGACATTTGTCTAAGATGACTACTAAGCTTTTTATTCCTTAAATCAAATGACATTTAAGTCTTTATCTTATCTGTTCCTTCTCTATTCTTTGATGTATTCTTTGCCATGTCCTTCTCTGCCTCCTTGTCCCCCTCCATCATGCCTAAAGATATAGCATCAGTAAAATCCATATTCCCCAATGCATCTGAGAAAAGATAAGGTAAATAAGAGGAATAAAAAACTCTGGCACATTTATTCTGAAGAGACTTCATTAAACCTGATAGTCTTTACATTTCTGAATCATACTAGGTTTTAAGCAAGCTTGAACTATGTTTTATTTTTTTCCCCTGTCATTCAGGGAGCAGTTGGAAAATAGGAGGAAGGCTCATAAGGAATAACAGAGAAAATTAAAAAGGAATTACAAGCAATATTTCTTTTGCATATCCATATACCCAAGGTGCAAGATAAATAATGTAAAGTTAAATCTGCCACATATACACACTTATCAGTTTTCTTAAAATTAGCAATAAAACATTTACATTGTTCTAAGTCTTAATTCTTTTTAAGTCTAAAACACATCTTGGAGAATTTCTGTCAAGAAATTTGAAGTGGGGCTAGATTCAATTTTACCCTATTTGAAACTAACAAATTAACCTCCTAGAGTTTCATAGTTTCTGGCAGAAGACATGAGACTCTTGGGTCAGAGTCAAAGGACTTTATTACTCACATCAATAGCAGTAACTTAAATATCAGTTTGAGTCACTTATCAAATGCCAGTTCCCACAGGACAACACAGTGAGGGTCATATGATGCTTGCACATTCAGTGGGTTCTGTTACAGGAGGCGAACAATGGAAGAGACAGGGACCATGACTCTTTTATAATGGGCCATAAGTACACCTGAACTTGCCCCAGAAGGAGACATTATTTTATTATACTAAGCTACAAAGTTTTCTTTGCTCCAGAGGGAGACACTAAGTCTATCTTCCAAGCCTGCTCTCTGTACAAATATCCATGAAAAGACACTTTATAATAAAAATAATCCGTGCCTCTGTTGCTAAAAAGTACAGAAATAGAAGAGATCCATGGAGAATTACCTCCCAACAGCTATTGATATTAGTTATCTTAGCCCATATAAATCTACTTTACTCTTTCTAACTCTTTACTCTTTGCATAATGTTCGATTGTATGTAGCCACAATAATTTAGCTATCCTTTATTGGTGTGCATTCAGCTAGTTTTGATCATTTGGCACTATAAACAAAGTCATCATAAGCATTTTTCCTTACGCACGTATCTTTGTGCAGAAGTATGAATATATCATAGGATAAATCATTATAGATGAAATAGTATTGCATACCATTAAAATTTTAATAGATATGGAAAGATTTGTTTCCAAACTATATTAAATACATTATCACTAACAATGTGTGAGGATACACTTGCCAACACATAACACAGAATATTATCAAATAACCTGTATCAATCTGAGCATTAAAAATTATAATGGACATTTTTGTTAGTATGTGTTAACTGTGGATGAAGTTCAACCTTTTTGTTGGTTTATAAATTATTTTTTTTTATAAACAAAATTATTTTTTTGGAGAGAGGAGCTAATTACACTTAAGGTCAACTTAAGTTGTAATTTTATTGCATTGTATACATGCATAAACAATGGTTTAACTTCAAATATTTTCTGATTTTTATAAAAGAATACTGTATCAATTTTGTCACTTAATGTTATATTTAATTTTATAACATAATTTTTACTCAATATTATGTTTGTAAGAGTCATCCATGTTGTCATATGTGACTGTGTTTCACTCTTTTCATTTAATATACTTCATTACATGATTATTTTTTAAATTATGCTTTCATATGCTTTTGGACTTTGGGTTTGTTTCCAGTGGTTGTCAATCCCAATAATGTGACTAAAACAGGTGAAATATTTGAAATTTTTAACCACTAGAATAACCCATCAGAACACAGGCCAACCCAAAAGCTCCCTGCTAGCTTCTGCCTTAACACCTCAGTTGTTGGAGCACAGACAGATCTGAGATCATAGAGAAATTCCAGGGGAAAGCCTGCAGTGGACAAAAAGGCAGAGGATTTTAGGAAACTCGGGGCCACATCTTTTTATCAACTGCTAGAGAAGTATTTCAATATTAACAATTGTTATAACCTCATCAGCACGGATTAGTTGAATATCACCCTGACTACAAACATTCTTGAATATACTGTAGAATTCCTCTTCTTTGATTATTTTTCTCTATACCATCATATACTAAAATGGTGGCTCAATGAAAACCAAGAAAGTTTTATCGTGTTCACTGCTGTATCTACAGTGCTGAGGAAAGGTGTTTCTTAAAGATTCTTGTCTACTCCTTGACAGAATTTTTCTCTCTGATGGTTTCTTCAAAAAATGCTATGAGCGTATATTCTCTCATTTCTTACGTGTTTGAAAATATCTGTCTTTTGTATACATATCTGAACAATTTTGATTACATAAATGTCCCTGAACAAGTTGATTTTTGTTTGCTTATTTGTATTTAGCCTGGTTCTCCCCCAGGATTCTTTATCTTTCAACTCAGCAACTTCACCAATATTATATTTTGCTGCTGGTTGATCTGTATTTCTTTCTAGGATATGTTGTTCTCTTACCTCAGATTAACGTGCACACCCATAGTCTCAACAAAGTAATCCTGAATTATATTATTGAAAATCATTCAATTTCATGTTTTTTCTCTTCTATAGGTACATCAATTATGCTGGATCCCCTTTCACCCTTTTAATATGCTATTTCCTCTCTGATCATTGGTATAATACTTGGTTATTTTTCATTTTTTTCTTAATTTTCTTTGTTCCTGATTGGCCTGAGAAGCGTCTCTTCTTTTTTCTCTGTATTCCTTCCTGTGTTGTTTCTTCTTCCTGTATCCTCCCACATACACACACCATCAGCTCCTTTTACTTTTTCAGAGGCAGCAGGGCAGAAAACTTAAAGTCACAAACTCTGTAAGTATTGCTGGTGTACAAGTAACTACTGTGTGAACTTGAACCAGTTACTAAATCTTTCCATGTATCTCAGAATATTCAGCTGTAAAATGGGAACAATAACAATAATTGCCACATAGGGTTATTATACAGAATAACTCGGTAGACAATTGTAAAGTGCTAAAGACAGTGCCTGTCACATAATAAAACACTATATGAGTATTTGTTAAATCCTTACAATTCTCTGTTTTATTGTAATTTTATCCTTGAATACTTGCATCTTCCCTCTGAGCTCCTGTTGCCTAGAAGCAATATAGACATTAGCTACTTTTATACAGAACTCTTTCTTTTTAATTTCATAACATGAAAATTGTTCATATTTTTTATCAGCTCCATAGTATGATCATCTTTCAGGTATTGACTATCTGTTTTGTTTGTTATATTCATGTTCTGTATTTCTTTCTTGCATTATCTTTTTCACAATTCTCATGCTCATTTCTCAATTATTATTCATCACTGAGAGAGATTTTTTCTGGAACATTCATTTTTGGAAGGATAATGTGGAAAGGAACCAGATAAAGTGAACTTTTTCTATGAATATTTCTTTGCACCTGTGTGTAAATATTTGATTATTAATTTCTAAAGATAAATTTGATGAACTAGATGTTACATGAATATGTAAGTTGAATAGATATGGCCATAATGTTTTCTAAAATGGTGTACGTGACTTTTGTTTCTGCCAACAGTTCTAACTCAGTGTTTCTTCTTGCCCTGCATTGTGCATGGTTTCCTTCTGCTGGAAAAGATCTGTGAATCTCAAGTGGAAGAGGAACCTGTTCCAGGCTCCCATTATACCAACTACATATCTATTACTTCACTAACCCATAATTATCTCTTTACGTGGCTCTCTCCCCGCTAAACTATTATCTTCTTTAGAACTGGGACTCTGTCATCTTAATTTTATATCCTTGGTTCCCACCCAATTTTCTGGAATATAGTAATTGCCCCTACAAAATACTTGATAAATACATAAATGGCAAAGGTTGCATAAAATTACTGTCCAGGTTCACACCGCTTGTAAACAGTAAAAGTAGAATCTGAATCCAGTTTTTCCCATACAAATCATGTTCTTTTTCACTATAAATTTCCTATGTTATATCAATAGAAATTAAAGGATGCAAGTCTAGGTCAAAATCTGTTTTACATACTTGAAAGCATAATTATCTTTCACATGACTCTTGCAAATGACCCTTATTCATCCAAACACTGATAAAATTATGGTATATGGTTTGCATAGATATTAATAATAAGCTTTAATTTATGAGATTTTACAGCTTGGTTCAAATATAGTTTCTACCTGTGTAACCAAAGTTTGACATGGAATTAATAAACCCTCGAGAAAGTACTGCATAATTCTTTTTTGATTAAGCTGCAACTAGCCAACTCTAGATAATTTTGAGTAAAATTCAATTGCTCCTCATGCAAACAATCTTATAGAACCTCTTATTTCTTCTTCAAATGAAGATACAGACTACATTTAGAGTCAATTCTATGATAAAATGCCTGGGATTGGTTATACTAAATTAATAGTTGGTGATCCATAGGACAACTTTAATTCTCTCAGAAAGCAGAGGAATGTTACTGCTTTATATGAAAAGTTATGAGTATTTTAAAATCAATAGTTTTATCTAGCCAACTAGGCAACTATAGATAAATATGAGTAAAATTTAATTTTACTATCTAATTAGTATCATTGAATCAACCTTGAATCCAGGAAATTCAGTGAGATTATCATATTACTGCATGTTGAATGAAGTAAACTGCCCAGTTGTCAAAATTTATACTTCCATTTCAACATAATTTTTGCCAAAGTCACACCATGGGCAACAACACCCCAAACTGCCATATATTGTTAGTCCTAATGGTTGAACTCAAAGCTTTTCTTTGAAATGTTATAGATCTCCAAAGACTAAGTTGTATACAAAATTATTTTAATCCAATATAGTTCTATTCCTGGTTTTAAATATTTTAAATATTAGCTAAGTTACTTTGCCAAAATTTTAATTCTTATTGTTTTCAAATAGAATATCCCAGATAGCAAGTCTTTGACTTCCAAAATGTGCTTTCCAATGGTCAGAGCTGATACAATTTTTCTATAGTCAGGGCTGTTTGTAGTCAAGTTTATTAGAATATTACAAATGTCACATGTTTCAGGAAACTGATCATGGAATGCAACAAGGAGGTACCACTTTAACATTGTCACCTCTATATACACACCACCCTAGTAATATGTATGATCACAGTTAGGGAGAGAAACACTGGATACTAGAATAGGTTTAGGAAATAATTTATTGAAAATGCAGATTATGTGAATCATAGATAACAATATCCACTTATGTTCATAGGTGGTAGCAATAAATAAAGAAAGGCTTATATATTACAAGTTTATTAAGTGTCATTCGTTTCTTGACTATGCACAAATATCATCTGTCCTAAACGTTTTTCAGGGAACAATGATTAACAAGAGATTAAAATAAGTTAATTTGACCAGAAGTCACCCTCTGTGTTTAAGATGATATTAGCTAGTGAATGACCATATAGGAAAATAATACAGGGCTTCCATCAATTTATTTAGAAATTTTCATGAGGCAGATAAGGTAAAAAAAACAAGGGTAAGAAAGGAAGAAAGGAGGAAGCTAACTTTCACTGAGTACCTATTATATGCCAGGGGCTATACTAGATCCTACCCATTGGTCAGCACAATGAATTATTTACAACCTTATGAGTTGAGAAAGAGAACGCCAACATGCAGGCTCAGGGAGAGCAAATGGCTTGTCTCAAGTCATAAAATTTGATTCAAACCCAATATCCATTATCTTGTCTTTCCTACCACACTTCCTTCAACAATCACTATCAATTTTGCCTCTTTCCAACATAACTTTCAGGAATGCACACACTGCCATGGCTGGGTACTTAAAATTATGTCTGTTGAGAAATTGTTTTATTTAATCTTACCTTGATTGCTTTGTTAGAGAAAATGGACATCATTTTATGTATTTATTTTTCTGGAAACTGCATGGTTCTAGATATTTTAAAAAAATGCAACCTTGTTCTAGTAGTAATCCTGACTTTGGGAAAAGAAGGGCAGTTAACATTGAACTTAGAGGAAAAAATTATAGCTTTATCTTCCAATTATTTGCTAAGGCAGAATCTTTATAAATTTAGGATCACCAACCTTCCCCAGGTATCCACATTTAACTACAAGGGAATAAACTGAAGGCCAAATGCAAAATCTATGTCAAGAAGCTAAAACACAGAACTCACCAGGAAAAACATACTCCAGAAACTCTGTCCCAACACAAATTATGCCTACTGTCGATATTTGATTTATAGCTCCTAAGACTCATATAAAACGATTCAGCTTGAACTTTTAGTAGCATGATTGTGAAGAAGGGCTTTGAATTGAGAAATGTTGCAAGGAAAATGTTTTTGTAATTCTCTCTACTTAAGTTTTGAGAAACCAAATTGTCTCCAAAGAGATTAAGGACATCTTGAGACATATTTTGTTTTTATTGTTGTTGTAGTTGCTGTTGTTTGTGAAGATTATGGCAATGTGTGTCAACTTGTTTTAGTTCTGGATAGATCTCATGTACTCAGGAGAACTGTCATATCCTTAAGGAATGAGTCTAGACCCAGACAGAGTGTAAATGGTTTCCACAGAGACACACACTGAGTTAGCCTAGATTCTGGCAGTCAAAGAAGTAGAGAAAACTTTCTCCAGTCATGATTTTCATAGGGGTTCAAGGATGTTTGGAAAGGGGCTAAAAGTTCAAACTAAACTAATGTGAACAGGATGTCTTTTCAAACTTGACCACTAAAACTTTTAATAATTAAAATTAATATCATTTTGATTTTAATTAGTCAATTTTCAGATTGATTCTTGTCATTCTAGAAGCTTGTTCAGTGATGACGGTATTCAACTTTGGGTTAAACTCAGCTGAATGTTGACAGTAACACATATCCATTGAATATGGTACCTCAATTTTGTATTGTTAATACTGCTTTTAAGAGGAGTTTTTTTTATTATTTTCTGTTCCAAATTATTGTAGGTTATTTTAATTATATGTCTTCAAATAACCATGCAATAAAAATTGGACCTAATGCTAGGAGTTAGGACCTAATATTTCTAGATTCCCACCGATAACTATAATCATCTTTATGATAACACTATTATTTAGATTCATTACTTTGATCAATCTTTCCACCTTATTAAAACAGTGTGATAGAAAACAAAGCATTTTGCAAGGTAACAGTTTAAAATTGTTCTGCATCAATACATTCTCACTTTATAACTTCATATTCAGGGAAGAATTTCATACATTCAACAACTTTCTTTTCCTCTTTCCAATCTTAAGTGCCAGGGAGTGAAGAGGACTTTCTAAGGAGAACACTAGTTAGAAAATCTGCAACAGGAATGCTGTCTGTAATCTATGGAGCTGACAATTTAGAAAGAAAGGAAGGTTAATATGCAATTAGCATAAAATATACTGACAGAGAATTCCAAAAATGTACATTAACCTATATTTGGAATCTGTTAAAATATACTTAAGTATCTATTAAGCAGAACAATTGTGAACTTGATGATTTTTAATTTGCCATGAATAAACACACCACTTGTCAAATAACACATGGAATATTTACTCTGTATGTTCTTAAAATAGAAATTAGCTTCTTAGATAAGTAGAGAATTATTGCAAGTGATTTTTTTGTACTTATTTACCTTTGGTTTTTAAAACTGTACTTAACGGTACTCAAATCCTTTTTTAAAAATTAACATCTCTTCAAATAAACAGCTTACTTCCAGGGGATAATTTGAAAAGATTAGTTCTTTAAATAGAGGTGTATACCTTATTTTCAGATGTACACTTTACATGTCTTGAATCTTTGAGAGCAAATTAAAAAGTATAAAACTTTCAAGAAAAGTCCAAATCACTAATGAAGTGCCTAAATTACTTAATAGATTAAGGTACATTCTCAACAAAACTATGAAGTAAATTGCAGACACCAACAATCCCTGTTTTCAGTACACATTACCCTTCCAATTCCGTGAAAACCCACCCAAGGAGCTTGCCTTCCCAAGATAATGTTGATGGTTAATGTTTATCCCTTTCAATATACTTTAAAACAGCACAGTATCTGTTAACTAAACTGATTATGGACATCATTTTTCAATATATACATATACTGAATCACGTTTCACATCTGAAACTGATAATCACATTATATGTCAATTATAGCTCAATAAAATGAAAAAAGAAACATGGTATCTACCCCCCCAAAAATAGGAAGACCTGGATACATACTTGGCAACTGAATAAGTGAATGAACAGTAATGACTGTGGAAAGCTAACACTGAAAGTAAGATACAAGAAGGAATTTCAGTCCAGTAGTGGCCTAGTAGAAATAGCAAGCCCTGAAGTCTTACCATGTAAACAATTATTTGTTTTCTAAACTCTTTTAGTCACTTTTTAATTTCATGAAGTGATACTGAGGTTTTTAGTCAATTTTTAATGATATGAAGTAATATTGAAGAGCTCTGATTTAAACAAACTACTATAAGATTTTTTTTAATTAACAATTGAAGCTAAGTGTATAATTTAGATATTTCAGTTGAATTTCATGAACTTGGCTATCATTTATATTTTATCTCATATACATCCAAAAGTTTTGAAAATCAACATAATTTTCCTATAATATATCTTTATAGAATGAATTGGAACTCCTCTAGCAGTTTCAATACTGAAAAAAAAATGAGACAAAGAAAGAGTGAGAGAGAGGGAAGGGAAAAAACAATCTTCAGGATGCTTTCAAACATGCGATTTGACTTTTCTTAGTCATTATTTTGACATGAGCCCAGGCCCAACCAAACACCACCATATGTGTGGTTTGCCCTATAAGAACTTGGAACAGATGGTCAGCCCAAAACCAGCTCACTGGAAACTATTGTTACTCACATACAACATGTCCCAGAAATGTGTTTTTAGATCAATAACCACCATAATGGGTCAAAATCTCATCAGTATATTCCACAGATCCATGCCTAACTTTCTGAAGAACTGCTCAACAGCATTAGTGAAATCATGCAGTTTGTCATGAATATCCATCATATATGCTGAGTTACAGATTATATGAAATTTAGAAAGTAAATTAGATTCCATTCTTGTGTTAACTTTTTGGAAACTGAGAGCTATATATGAAATTACCAAACATATACAAACAATGTTAAATAAAATATTAAAAATATCAGCATGTGAAACAAAAATAATATTAATTTCTATTACAATGAAAAGGCCCTGGGAATACACACTAGTATAAACAAATTTTACTTTCAGCCTGGTTTTGGAGGTCCACCATCAAAAGGGAAGGTTCTGGGAGCTAGGAAATAATGGCAAAAACAATCTTAGGGGAGAAACTATCTAAATGAAAACCTGTGCAGAAATAGGGGTGTGGAAAGAAAGATCACCCTGATACCTGGAATTCCTTTATGCTTGGAAGGTAATTCCAAAAAGCAAAAGCAAGAATATAATTACCAGTATCGTTGAAATTGCTCTTTAAGAAGTATAAGATCTACTTGTAGTCATTACTATATAATATTACACACACACACACACACACACACACACACACACACAAACACATACACAAAAGGAATTACAAATGTCATTTGATTCTCTAGTAATGCACTGTATAAATATATAGCCATTACACACCATACCCTTTTCCTTCAAACCTCATTTATTCATACTTCTATACTAGGGCTCATTCTAATCTAGTCTTAGTATGGCAATAAGACTTATTCAACATAGGTAACAATAAATTTAAAGCTTACCACCTATCAATTTTCTTTCTTGTCATTTTGGTTGTCTGAGATTCATTCTTTATTAGATTACTCAAGAAGTATTCATGAGAACATTATTCTCTGTGTTCTCGCATATACAGAACAATTTGTGTCTTTGATATTTGAAAGTCAGTTTTGCTAAGTATAAAATTCTTGGTTGACATGTTCTCTTTTTGATTATCTTAATATATTACCTTATTCTCTTCTAGAATAAGACACAGCTGTCAAAATCCTGATGATAATCATATTTTCATTTCCTTATGTCACTGTTTTTCCTAGACACCCAAAGAAGTTTCTTTTACTTCAGCAGTTCAGTAATTATATTAAAACATATCTTGGTCTTGGTTCATTTGGTTCAATAATCTCAGATACTTGGTATGTTCTTTCAATATGTATTTTAAATCTTTTCTTTCTTTTTTTCAATGCAGGAACTTCTCCTCAAATTATACTTTTTACAATCTGTTCTGTCCCTTGCTTTCATTTTCTTCTTTAGGGATTCCTGTTACCCATATTTCAGAACTTATTTACCTTTCTTCAGTACATATTACTTTCTCTCAAATTCTTCTATCTCTCTTCATTTATTTCTCATTTTCAAAATTTTCCTAATTTTCACCTTCAGTTTCTCTTAAGGCAATGTCTAAGTTTTTATTTGCTCCTGTGGTACTACTAACTTAGTCTTCATTTCTGAAATATATTTTTTCATTTCTATTTTTCCATGTCCTAGTACCTAATTTCTTGGTTTCCTAATTGTTTTATGATGTCATTCCATGTCTTGCATTATTTTCTTAATGTCTTAACCTTGAAATACAAAGTTACAATTTTTGTCTGGTCCAACTGACCTGTTCTTAATTACATCTAAGGATGTTATTTTTCTCTTTATTCTCCTTTGTCCTACAATATCTTATGAGGAAATTTGGTCTCAATTTTAATAGAAAATTACTCTTTACATAACTTTTAAGTTCAGAATATCTTTGCTACCTTCACAGAGATCCCTCTTCTGTGGTTTTCATTTTAAAAACTACTTAATGATATCAGAAAATGTTCATGATATAAATTTAATATCTAGAAAATAAGCATTCTAAAGAAACCAAATTAGAAATATATGAAGTAAAATAATAATAACAAAACAGAATAAGAAAATTCTAAAATCAATGATATAATAGATGTTTCCCTTAGGAAGCTAGGAAGAGTGCAAAGTAGCACAGAGAAATTAATAAATATAAGAGCTAAAATAAATGAAATAAAAAACTATAGGGAAAATTAATGAAACTAAAAGCGAGTTTTTTGGAAAGATCAATGAAGTTAAGTAACAATGTACACTGTTAAAAACTTGAAGAAGAGGTACCTGGTGTCTCAGATGGTTAAGCTTGGTCATGGTTTTGGTTTCAGCTTTGGTCATGATCTCACAGTTCATGGGTTCGAGCCCCACATCGGGGCCGACAGCTCAGAGCCTGGACACTGCTTCAGATCCTCTGTCATCCTCTCTCTCTCTGCCCCTCCCCACTCACTTTCTCTCTCTTTCTCTCTCTCTCTCTCAAAAATAAATAAACATTAAGAAAAAAAACACAAAGAATACCCAAATTAGAATCTCAGGAATTAGAGTGGGCACAATTAGAGATTCTTTGAATGCCAAAAAGGAAAATAAGACAATATTATGAACAGCTTGATGTCAATAAATTAAAAAGCAGATGAAATGGATAAATTCATTGAAAGATAGAAACAATAAAATCTGACAAAAGAGGAAAAATCTTAATAGCCCTGGTAAAAACACAAATTTATAATGAAGTATTTTGCATGAAGAAAACACCAGACCAAATGGCTTCACTGGTGAATTCTATCAAAAGTTTAAGAAATATGACTCCTATGTAAACTCTCTGATTTATAGAGAAGGAAGATATACTTACCAACTGATTTCATGAGGCCAGCAACACTGATAAAAATACCAAAGATACAAGAACAAAAAACTGCAGACTGATTTTTCATGAAAAAAGATTACCAGATTGAATCCATACATATTTTTAAAGAATAATACATCATGATAAACTGAGGTTTATCCCAGGAATTCAACTGGCCTTAAAATTCAAAAATAAAACTAGATAATTTACCAAGTTGTCAGAATAAAGAAGCCACATACCAACACAAAACATGCAGAAAGATCATTTGACAAAAATTCAACACTTAATCATGACAAAAACTCTCAAGGTCACAGTAACAGAAGGGAACTTCCTAAACCTGATAAAGGTCACCTACAAAAACCTGAAGCTAACATTATGCATCATGGTGAAGAGTTCCTAAGATAGAGAACAAGGCAAGGATATCTATTCACCACTTCAGTTCAACATTATGCTGGGGTCCTAGCCAATGTAATGAGGCAAGAAAAAGGATTAAAAAGCATCCAGATAAGAAAGTAAAAATGAAAACTGTTTTTCTGCAAACAACGTGATTGTTTACGTTGTCACAGCCTAAGGAATCTTCAATTCAAAAAAAAAAAAAAAAGCTCCTAAAACTAAGTGAATGTAGCACATATGCAGGATAATGGCCAATGCACAGAAATTGAATATATTTCCATATACTACCAACAATGTACTGAAAAATGAAATCAATAATACAATCCATTTAGAATAGTATCCAAATACTAAATGCATGTACAGTAAAAATTGCAAAATACCACCAGGAGAAATTACATAATATAATTTCAGTGTTTACTATAAAGTTACCTTAACCAAAACAGTGTGGGGTTGGCAAAAAGAAAGAAACACAGATCAGTGGAAGAGAATAAAGTCCTGAAATAAACCCACAAATACATGGTCAATTGATTTCTGACAAATAAGCAAGAAAAATTCATTCTTATCTCTACACTAAAGCCAGAGTGATAAATTTAAAGCAAATCAGATCCTGTAACAACACACTCTTGCTTAAAATCCTTTAATAGCCTCCCATTACTCTTGTGACAAAAATTTCCTGTCTAGATGGACTCTGATGGATTCTCTGATTTCCTATCCTAACTCTCCTTTGCTCCTGCCCTACTGTCCTTTCTATGCCTTCAACATTCCAAGTTATGCGTGCATCAGGGTCTCCTATTTTGCTGTTCTTTTTGCCTGAACTACTCCTTCCACAGACATTAGCAGGCCCAGCTCATTGTCACAATTTACTTCCCAATAAAAATAGTGTCACTTCAGAGAAACCTGCCCTGATCAGCCACTCAGAAGTAGCTCTTCTTGCCACGGTCACATCTCTGTCGTGAAATTTCTCATAGGCATCACTCTCTGAAGAGTCATTCTCTGAAATTACTTTATTTGCTTATGTCTTTGCCCTCCTAATCTAAAATATAAGCTTGATGAGAGCAGGCACTTGATTCATTGCCATATTCTTGTCCCTACAACAGTGCCTAGTACATGATATGCCTGAATAAATTTAGTTGATTAGTGAATTTTGTTAGAAAGAGTTGGTTTCTGGGGCACCTGAGTGGCTCAGTCAGTTAAGTGTCCAACTTTGGCTCAGGTCATGATCTCACAGTTCATGAGTTTGAGCCCCGCATCAGGCTCTGTGATGACAGCCTGAAGCCTGCTTCAGATTCTGTGTCTCCCTCACTCTCTATTCCTCCCCCGCTCATACTCTGTCTCTCCCTCTCCATCTCTCAAAAATAAAAAGATTTTAAAAAAATTAAAAGAAAACAAGAGTTGGTTTCTATTGCTTACAAGTAGGTGTGCGTGTGTTTGTGTGTATATATGTACATATGTATATGTGTGGGCATGTATGCATGTGAAATATATATATAATATAAAATAATCCATAAATCAATTATATAGTATATATATTTTATATACTATATTTATATAATTTATATATCATTTATAATTTATATATAACATCTTTAATTTCTATAAATTATATACTTAAATTATATATAAATAACTGGAAGACTAAACAGGAAATTGATACTAGTTTATTTCTGGGATGGAAAACAGAATGAGGTATTACTGTTTAAAGAGGTCTTTAGCTTTATCTGTAAAGTTTTAATGTCAGATAGTGAGAATGTTTTCATATGTGCACATATCACCTGTCTTAATAAACAGCAAACAGAAATAATAAAATTGCAGCCATTTCTGCCTTCTAAAGAACTGACATATATTCTTCAGAATACTTAATGCTTTGAAAATAAAACAGAACTTAAATACACTTGGAATGATGGAAGAGTAAGAGACCTAATTTTTTCCCAGATATTAAAATTTCCCACTGTATTGGCAGAGTAGCCTATGGACAAAATAAGGTGGCCAGGAAAACAGGTAGGAAAAAGAGCTTAAGAAAACGTAGCTTTGAGCCAATTTCATTTTAATTACGAATGACTTTTATATAGTACCCATATTTTTTCCCCAACAAAATCCTTTCTTAAAACAGTTTTAGCTGGGTTGTCTGGATGGCTCAGTCGGTTGAGCGTCCGGCTCGGGTCATGATTTCAAGGTTTGTGAGTTCAAGTCCCACGTTGGGCTCTGTGCTGACAGCTCAGGCCTGGAGCCTGCTTCAGATTCTGTGTCTCTGTCTCTCTCTGCCCCTCCCCCACTTGTCCTCTGTCTCTCTGTGTATCAAAAATAAATAAAATGTAAAAAAAAATTAAAAAAACAGTTTTAGCTAATTGTAATTAATAACTAAACGAGCTTTGTGAACAGTGCTTAAATGACGTGAAGGAATAACAAACAGTAAAAGCAAATGGATCTGGACATAAATGACATAAAGAAGATGGTCTCTGATGACTACTCATGCTACTCTACACAATATCAGATTCTATTTTTAAATAGTAAAGTCTATACATGAATATATTTCAGTTTAACCAAAGAAAAAAACTTTCTAACGGCCAAAACTGTTTAAAATGCATTGGGTCCCCTTGTGAACAAAGGTCTTCTCTGTTGCTAGAGGTGTTCAAAAATGTTTAGACAAGCATTTTTAAAAGAAACTCTGTAAAACTCTAATCATAGGTATTAGGTTCATTCATTCATTCTTTTAATTCAACAGACATTAAAGCAGAGTGCCAACTCTATACCAGGGGCTGTGTTCAATGCTCTGAAAGAGGTGATGAGCCCATACATCTATGAGTCCTGTCTTCATAGACCTCATACTTTAGTAGAGAAGACAGTTAGCAATCAGGTAATTACACAAACACATGTAAAATTACATCAATGGTGATAACTATACAAATAATCAGTTTGTCTAATGACCATCAATATCTTTCCCAGACATGAGATGGCTTCATTTTTTTGACATTCCCTACTCTGGGTATCAAGCTCTAGTGTCATATTTTAAGTTTTGATTGAACAATAATTACAAAAGGAATGAGTGAGAAAACACTGACTCTTACAATCTATCTCAATCTCTCACCAATAAAAAAATGGAATTATTTCCTCTTTAAAAAAGTAAATCATGATGAGGCAATGTGAAATGATCATATTTATATATGATTTAAAGCATATCATCAATAGTATTGTTGTTGTTGTTGTTGTTTAAGATAGTCTATGCTTAATTGGGAGAATTTCCATCAAGGGAGCAATTGTTCCCTGCCATATAACTTCTGCTGAATGCATTAAATTAACTCCCAGAGTAGAGGAGAGCTGGCAGAAAAAAAAAAAAAAAAAAGAAAGAAAGAAAAAAAGATTTTCCCCCCTTAATCTCATTAGAAAGGCATCGATTAATCACACTTAACTGCAGTAAAAATGGTTCTGTCACCTTCTCCCCGCTCTCGCCCACATTGGACGAGGGAGTGACAACTCATTTGGCCACAGTCTGTAATTCTCAGCCCTCGAGTTTTGCCTCCACCATGCAGACCAGTCTGAGAAGCAGTGAGGAAAGCTCTGGGGAAAGCCATCATAGTCTGCAGCAATTGCTCACAGCAGTGTGGAATGGCTGTCCCTCCCACAAGCTGGTCCTGAATCACTGCGAGTGACGCAGACGGGTGCAGGGACAAAACTGAGGATCTCTATAATGGAGCAACCCAGGAGCGCATGGCATTATTTTCTTTACAGCCACAGATGCTCTAAGAGCTGCCTGGTGCACGTCTGTTTTAAGTTCAAAGTGCCGTTAAGAAAATAAAAATAAGTGACCCTGAACATGAACAACGCACACTCCTTCCGTGAATAAGCAAAGCGTTTCATTTCTGACATTTGAGAAGTCACCTGCGCTAATGACAAGGCCATGGTTTTCTAATATGAAAAACAAGCAACCTTGGATTAGCATTAATCCAGAACAGGAGGTTCACTGTCAGTAAAGGTACATGGTATTTTTGTCAATACATGCTATCTAGATAGTAAAACCTCATTAATTTGACATCCAGCTAGCAAAAACACTTTCAGCTTCCAATATAGTGGGTGGCATGCCATGCGCTCCAGGCCATCTTCTGAACCAGCGTCGTGGGCCAGAGAGGCAGGGAGCCGGGCTCCTGCGAAGAGAATGGGATGGTTTGCCAAGGAGAGGAAGTCATGGGAGGAATGAAAAGACTACTTTGTTTGCCATCCAGCCCTGGCCTTCTCTTCCTATGAATAGGTAATTTAGGGTCATTCACAGATTACTGAAACAGTTCCAGCACTTAAATCAATTTCCTAAAAAATCATGGATGTAGGACCAAATATTTATTTCAAGGACAAAGGATCTAGGGTGAGCAATTGCTTTTGTTTCACAGAACAGTTATGCTCTGGGAAAGGTAGTTAAAGAGTCGATTTTCATAAAGCAGCATTATTTCCATTTAGTTTACACAAAAGTGGGGGGGGAAGCTTTGCATGAAATCTTTGGATGAGAAATGAATGTGTATCGAGATGTCTGTCCATTAGCATTATTTTGCCTGCAGCTGGACAACCAAATGCTTTCTTTTCCTTTGAAGATGTTGCTTCATTTTCCTAAGACCTTATGTTCCTGCTCCTCTTTGCTTCTGTTCTTTGCCACCTGTCTGCCTAGATCAAACAATGTCTTCCTGTGTCTGCATTTAAAGCTTCTCAAATTAGGGGTGCCTGGGTGGCGCAGTCGGTTAAGCGTCTGACTTCAGCCAGGTCACGATCTCGCGGTCCGTGAGTTCGAGCCCCGCGTCAGGCTCTGGGCTGATGGCTCGGAGCCTGGAGCCTGTTTCCGATTCTGTGTTTCCCTCTCTCTCTGCCCCTCCCCCGTTCATGCTCTGTCTCTCTCTGTCCCAAAAATAAATAAAAAACGTTGAAAAAAAAAAATTTAAAGCTTCTCAAATCTGACTTTTTTTGTTATTTTCACTAAATGTAACTATCATGAGCACAAAGACCCCCGACTTGCTCCTGAGACCCAGAACTGTGCAGACAGGATACAGTAGATACTAGCACAGAGTAGACACTCAATATTTGCTGACCGAATAAACCCCCATCAGTGAACCACCTAAGAGCCCCACCACATGAACATATTTCAGCTTAATAAAAGAAAAAAAAATTCTAATAGCTAGAGCTGTTTTAAATGCGCCGGGCACCCTTGTGAAGAAAGGTTTTCTCTGTTGCTCTGGCTTCTCAACAAATCACTTACATTCTCAGCTTAAACTTGCTTTCCTTTCCTGCATTTGCTAAATCCCTCGGTTTCAGTGAGTCAGCCTTGTGATGTCTCTCACATCCTGCTAGCATCCCCGTGGAGTCAGCAGGACATCCTGAACAGGACAGTGATTACCCTTTAAGAACACGATTAGACACTGTCTCATCCACGGAGCTATGACAATGGTGCAAGATGGAAGTGGACCCGTGACTTGGCATGTTTCCTGGCCCAAAGACTGCGTCTTTAATTTTTATCCCTGAAGAACACTGGGTTTTCTCTACCATTTGCCACTATTTTGCTCATTTCAAGGGCTTGGCCTGAAACTTTCCAATTGTAAGATCACAACAAAATAAAGCTTCCCTCTGAAAAACGCTGCTAATGGTCTGTTCAAAAAACAGAAGATGTTTCTGAAAAATCATTTCATCTGAAATTTTTGATCACACTGAAGCACTGATTCTAACAAATTATTGTCCTTCTTTCATATCAGAGAGTTTTAGTGAAGTCCCACAAACATTTCTATTTTTCAGTGAGCATTAGACTCTTCCATATTATGTGTTAAGAGGCAATATGATAGTGCAGAGAGGAAAGCAGATGAAAACAGAAGATGGAAATTTGAGAGCAGGTCCCATGTGATCTGCAGCAAATCCTTCTCTTGCTAATATGCGTAATATTTCAACTCTTACCTCAAAATGCACATGTACATGTTGATGGATGACAAACTCCTCCATGTTCACAAGCCACTGTTTACACACATGACATTATTAACAGCACGTGAGATATTCCTATATTAATGAGGAAATATACAGCGTAGCACATGAGACACAGATGACACTTTCATCCCTTTTGCTAAATGGACACACTATTAGCATCAGTACGACCATCATCATAACCAAATCATTAAGAGATGATTTACAACAGGATCACCATTAGAAACTTTACATGGATCATCCCATTAATCATAAAATAACCATATTAGTAAATGCTATTACTTACTGTGCATACTTAGGAAGGAAAGAATCAGTTATTTGCTCATATTCTTACTAGAAATTAAACTTTCATTTGTCTACTCCAAAGCTTGTATTTATTCCCTTTATTTGAAAGAAGGAAGGAAGGAAGGAAAAAAAGAAAAGAAGAGAAGAGAAGAGAAGAAAGGAAATAAAAAGAAAGAAAAGCGTGAAAGAGAGAGAGAGAGGTTAACTGGATACCATATTGGACAGTGCTAATAAATAACCATCACTGCATATATTTTTTATTAGGCAGCATTGGGTTAGGCCATGGTCCCCTGAGGACAGTACCCTCTATCTGATATGCGGGTATCAAGATACTTTTGTGGTGGCCTGGATAGCATCTATCATATTCCCTTCGAAAGGTTTACTCCCAAAATATTTCCAAGCTTCTCCTGATATTCCATCATGAATTTGAACATATTTATTTTTAGTGGATGTCACTAATTTTATTTTCTAAGTTTATTACCTTCTAGGAAAAGGAGTGTTTTATCATGTGTGCATGAGAGAGGAGACTATAATAGTCAGTTCTGGACACCAAGAACTGTCTTCATAATGTATAGAATTGCTGAATCACTATATTGTACAACTGAAACTACTATAACACTCTATGTTGACTATACTGGAATTAATACTTAAAAGCTAAAAAAAAAGAATTGTCTTCAATTTGTATGTCTAAGTATACTGGTTAAGAGGGTGGATGAAGCAAGTCATAACTACAATTAACTAGCTGAGTGAACCTGAACAAGTGGGTTGAGCAGTTTCCTAATCTGTAAAATGAAGACTGTCAAATTAGACAAGACAATTTCTATTAGGTATAAACATGGTATGGATGTTGTCGTTACAGTGATGGTAACACAAATTCTATCTATGAGTATTTGACTTGGACTTTGTAAGGGACAATCATATTTTCTTTTTTTTTTTAAGTTTATTTATTTATTTTGAGGAAGGGGAGAGACCAAGAGAGATGAAGACAGAATCCCAAGAAGGGGGATTCTGTCAGCACAGAGCCCGATGTGGGACTCTATCTCAGGAACTGCAAGATCATAAGCTGAGCCAAAAACAAGAGTCAGATACTTAACCCATTGAGCCACCCAGGCACTCCAAGAATCATATTTTCTTAGGACCAAGGTGATACACATCTGGAGGTTTCCTAAATCAGACAAACTGAGAATATGTACTCAGTCATGTACCCATCAATAACCTGTCCTTCTCCCCTTGAATTGGCTTCAAGTGTTCAGTACATTGAAGTAATTAATATAAACCAATAATTAAGGAGAGGTTCTGAATGACAAGAGAGGTAGCACTGATAGGATTAAGACAAGTTTGCCCTGTGCTAGGGCGGTGGCACCAGTTGATACAATTTTAAAGGTGATTCATACTGTGTAGACAGATGACAAAATTACCTGAGGAAGACAGAGACAAATTAGATTTATCTGGCAAAATAACTTGGAGTTGAATGTTTATGTGAATATACTTGTTAATGACAATTTTTAACCAAACAATCCATGTTTAAAAAGTTGCTTCAAGACAAGAAGCATCATTTCATGGTTCTTGATAAACTAAAAAGAAATTTATAGGCTTTTGCCTAAAGAAGAGGAGACACTGGTTTTGTCGACTAGAAGCTGCAGTTTAATACTGGTTCCTTTCTTAACATCTTCCCTCAACATCACACTCAGTCTCTTAGAAACAGCAAATGCTTAGCCTTTTCCCCAAGGGTGGGGAGATGGGGAAGGAGAAAGTGTTGATGGTGTTTTAAGGCAGACTGGAGTCAGCTCACCTCAGTGCCTCACACCAGGATGTGACACGGGAGAAGGAAAGGGTTGGAACAGGGTGGAGGGGCCATGCTGTGGAAACTCGGTGGACCACCGATCCACTGTGGGACAGTGCTGGTGTGCGTTTCAGTAGCAATGCAGAACACAGCCCTCTCCAGTCCTGCCCACAAACATTTCAGTACAATGTAAGCCACTTGCAATCCCAGGGAAAGAAAGAATCCTAAATGGGCCAATATCAATCCTCCACCACACTGGTTGAATTATAGAAGTTGGCATGCAACTCATAATCAAAATTCAATTAGGCTGTAAGAAAATAATGAGTGTTTCTGGAACATCTGAGCTTGGAGACTGAGATCCTTGTCCACTACACATGTTCAGATGTACGATTACAATATCATTTAGAGATACTGGTTTGTAAGGCAGTGATTCTCGAACTTGGCTCCATACTGTAGTCACCTGGGGAAGGTTTACAAACCTGATGCCTTGTTCTAACCACAGACATTATCATTTAGCTGGTCTGTGATGCAGCCTGAGCCTTAGGAATTAGAAGCACTCCCAGATGACTGTCATGAGCAGACAAGACTGAGCACCAGTGTCTTAAGGTAATGTTTATATATATATATATATTTTTTTGTTAAAGACATCACCAAATCTTGGGAAAATAAGTACATATATCAACATCTTGAGATTAGAAGGCCTCTAGGTATCATTAGTGGCTTTAAAAAGAGCTGCTTATGCAGGTTTTAAGAGCTGGGCAAGGCAGGTTCTCTTTCTGATCACTGTGTCCCTATGCTGGGAATTCAGTTTTCTCATCTTTTGCCTGAAATGTAAATATCAAGTATTGCTAGGGGCAGAAAGAGGCATATCGAGATTGGCATATCCACTAGTAGTTCCTTTCTTCTCACACCCAGAATGAGTGAAGAGAAAAGCCACATTCCTCCCTGGTGACCAACAAGGCTTAATGTCACCTCAGCTACAGGAATACTGGCCATAGAAACTTTTGCAAATAAATGTCAGGAGAAGCTTTTGAGCCAAAGTTCATTTTATGCCAATTCGACTTCACAAAGTCTAGATAGGAACAAACTTTCTTTCTAAAAGGTAAATACCTATAATTGGAGTAGTATCTATACATGCTGAATTTCATAATGTAAGTGGTTATTCAAGAAACCTAGGAACCAGTTGGTGTATGTGAAATAGTTTGGACATTTTAATTAAAATGTTTCCAGATATTTTTATTCCTAAAAAATAGAAACTTAGAAGCAGTATGGCAATTAGCAAAGACCTTACTGAACAAAATCTATGTATCTGACCCAGAAAAATGTCCTTGATTTTTAATTCAAAGACTTCCATGACAAACATGAAATATAGTATAATTAGCTCATGGGTTATTGTGATACCCAGTCACTATCAAAAAAAATTTCATCTTTTCTTTTGCTCATGCATAGTCTGAACTTAGCAACTGATCTTCAAGATTAGCAATGGTCTTAAAATGAAGTTAATTACCAGCTGCAATATTGTGGGTTTCCTGGAACATAAATGGAGTCAAATCCAAATCCGGTGAATCACGGAGAAGTGCTGGACTAGATTGGTTACTACGTGGTTGTAAATAACACCAACTCCACTTGAATTTCTAAAATAGACTCTACACTCTGATAATTTCATATCTATGTCTCATTTAGACATGGTAATCTAAGCCTGAGGAGTAGAGTGGTTTTTTTTAATCACCATGGTCTTATGGAGGGAAAGCAACGGATAAGAGAGGGGGATTCAGCGAAAGCTTGCTTGGAGAAATAGCATCAAAAAATCCCAGATTGAAACAGAATTCATAAAACTGCTCTAAACTATTTCAAGAAGTACAAGATAAACCAAAATTAGCTCTATTTTTTAATTCTCTTTCTCTAAAGAAAACACAAAATAATTCTTAGACCAGAAGAACATAATGGAAAATAAAGGGGGGAAAAGATTGTTTTATTTTCTTCTGCAACAATATTTCAGTCTTACAGTCAAAAAGACAGCATCTAGGTGTGGGTGTATAATTGAGCTAATCAGGCCTTCCACGTTGCTATTCTCTTTGATGCACATTTAAGTGCAGCAGTAACTAATGTATTCTAGAAAAAAAAGGAGTTGAAAGAGGTAGAATATGGCTAAACAGCATCTTCAGCTACTGATGATAAATGAATTGTGGTTTAAAAACATCACAGAGAAGACCAATCTGATGACTCATTTGAAGTGCTTCACTGGGATTCAAAGAGTTCCTAAAGATGCTGTTTTCAAAGTTTGTTCTGCTGTGGATTATAACTTTGCCATTAACTGCTCACTCTACTCTGTATTTAATGCAGCAATGCGCCTGCCTGCATAAACTCTATGGACAACACCTGGGTTGTCAGAGCCAGAAACGACCATAGCAAAAGAGACACACGACAAATGCTTCTGCTGCTTCCAGAAACCCAGAGACTTATCCTGTGGAGCTTCAGCTCCCGGGACTGGTTCTCAGCTGACACAACTCAACAAGAACTAGTGGAAGAGCCCTCAGGAGAAGCATTCTCCCTCCCCAGTGGAAATGTCCATAGTTCATGACATTATTCCTCTTACCACCAATGCCCACCCAAAAAAACCCAACCATTGGTTCTATAAAGTTTTGTGTAATGTCAAAAACTGGGCTAACAAAAAACAGGATAATCTATATAGCTAATCAAATCTATATATCAAATCTATATATCTATAATCAATCTATATAGCTGATCAAAAACTGTACTCCGGTAACTAGAATCAGCTACACTTTACATCATTCATAAACACATAATAGGTTTGTACCCAATTTTCCTATTGTCAATATTAAGTATTTTAAGTCTGCACCACGGTCTCCAGAAACAAAACCAACATCAACCACACAATTTAATCACTTTGTTCTACAGAAAGTGCTTAGTTTCTCAAGTTTGTTCATTAGCATAATTTTGCATAAGTACACAGTGGTTTGGGGACATTTCTCCTCTATAGATACTATATCACAAATTCCTGCAAGACTTTTTATTTGATGATGAACTTTATGTTAGTTGCATTTTGTATTTTTATACTTGGAAGGAATATGGGAGCCCTCTGGTGGCCAATATTAATGGGCTCCTTAGTACAACCCAGATTCCTCTAGCCTGGGGCATTTGGAGCAAAGTTGGGTGCAAGGAACTGAAGTCACCCAAGTTCAGGTAAGTAAGAGTGTGCTCACATCTTCATGTTTTGAAGACAGTATTTTCAGTGGTTGTTTCAGACTCAGAGTTAGACTTTCATATGAAAAGGATATTGGAAAAACTGAACTTCAAATATTGAATGCAGGTGATTTCGATGACAGCTACAAAGAAAAAATTGAGGATATCATAATATTAATAGTTATAATTAATTTATATTTATCATAACTTGTAAATATTTATCTCTCACTGCACAAATGACACCAAAAGAAGAAATGAGAGTCTTTAAGAAATTAACTCTTAAAAATGGCTCATAACTAAAAAGATAATACTAATGATTAGAGGTGATTCATTAAGAAGCACCTTGGTGACCTGGAAGAATTAATGCACTTCCAAAAGTGATTACTTTTTTCCAGAGGAGACGTTTATACACTGGAGCATATTAAGTCATTTCAATGATGAAACTTAGCAAGTTTTTAAGAGATGTCAACAATGTTTTGGCCACCTTCAGATGCACATATTTCCCTCTATCTTCAATCCAGAAATAAATGTATACTTAATTATTAAACTTACATAAAGCAATCAGCACGTTGCTGTATATAATGCAGAAAGATGGAGGTATGTAGGAAGGAAAATTTAGATACAGGCTATTTTGCTTCTAATTTTAGAAGGGTCCTCTTTTATATACCAGCACATGAAAACACAGGACATCTATTAAGCATTAGACATGTTTAAAATCTCATGATACAGAGCAATAAGTAATGATGCAGACAGTATTACAGTTTAGGGTATTAATTTCATTTGATTCAATTCAAACAAACAAATGAATGTTGAAAATGTACTTCTACATATGCTCAGAGCAGTACCTCATCCCCAGGCACTGCAGGAAAATAAAGGTAACTGTACATTATTCATTAGAAAGTTGTGCTTTGAGATCAGGAAGTATCGCATGTGAGACATTTTCCAAGATAATTTTAATCTAGAATATTAGTAGTCCAGAATAATTACTGCAGATGTGAATAATATATCCTGATTAAAAATTCATTACTTGTAGGGCAATTTCAGAACTTGATTTCGCAGGGTCAATGGTTCTCCATTAAGCTGAAGTATAATTGTGAAAGACCATTTTAAAAGCCTTAGGCTTACAAGTACAAGAGAATTAGAAAGACACAGGAATTCTAGCCCTCAACCAAATGTTAATTTTGGTTAATAAAAATAATTTTAAGGAGTATATGATGTCCCTTTAATTGAAATGATAATATTTTCTTAAAGACATAATAAAAAGTTGGGGGACTTTTTGGTATTTTATCTTATCATCATCAACAATGGCATTATTTGGATACCAGGTAATAAGGGTCTTACAATTTATTATACACAAGAATCACACTGGAGGCTTTTGGGGTCTCCAGACTCCATACCCAGAAGCTCTCATTTAGCGAGTCTTACAATGCACCAGCCTTCTGCCGCAGCAGATGTATACCCACCAGACATCAGTGTCACCTTCCCAATATATTTCACATTTGTTACAGCTGGCAGGAGAAAGGCAGCTCTTTTTAATCTTTATACCTTCCATAGCCCTCTGAACACTCCCTGGAATACTGTAATTACTCACTACTTGTTTGTTAAGTCAAAGAATGCAAGATTTTTAGTGAAGGAAGAAATCCCAGACAAAATGAATTCACCAGCACAAATGAAAGTATTTCCTGCCACACCAATGGGCAGAGCACCAAGCCACTGCTATATCCTGGTGCAGGAAACACCCAAGCAATTCTTATAATATATTCAGTTATAATATATTCTGAATCTTAGCTTCAGACAATGAGGCACAGATGCGGGGACTAGGAGAGACCGTGGCATGCAGATCAACTTAAGGGAAGGTCATCATAGATGAGAAGCCACATATCCAGAGCATTTGCAGCAGAGAGGTTGTCTTAGTCTATTTAGGCTGCTATAACAGAATACCACTGAGTAGCTACAGACTGAGTAGCTTATAAATAACAAAAATTAATTATTTTTTTAGTTCTAGAGGTTGGAAATTCTGAGATCAATGTGCCAGCATATTTGGTATCTAATAAGGGCCCACTTCCTGGTTCATACATGGCTGTCATTTTGCTGTGTCCTCATGTGGTAGACAGAGCAAGCTTGCCTTCTGGGATCACTTTCATGTTTTTAATTTTTTAATGTTTATTTACTTTTTGAGAGAGAGAGAGCACAAACTGGGGAGAGGCAGAGAGAGAGGGAGACACAGAATCCAAAGCAGGCTCCAGGCTCTGAGCTGTCAGCACAGAGCCCAACATGGGGCTCAAACTCACAGAACATGAGATCATGATTGAGCCGAAGTCAGATGCTTAACCAACTGAGCCACCCAGGCGCCCCTCCAGGATCTCTTTTAGGGGCACTAACCCCATCATGGGGGCTCTACCCTCATGACATAATCACCTCCCAAGGGCCCTCCCTCCATATACTATCATGTTGGGGTTTAGGCTTTCAACGTGTGAATCTGGGGGGGACACAGACATTCAGTCTATAGCAGATGTCCTCTGGTCAAAGAATAACCACCTCTCCCTGAAATGCTGGTGGCTCTTAAAAGATGGCACATCCACTAGGAATGGTCTTCCCGCTCACTCACAGCCTTTGAATAATTGTCCCACAGTTCTAGAGCTCAGGCAGGATGTTTCCAAGATCCACATCCAATAAGGAGGCAAACTTCAGTCACTCAAAGCTGTGTGCGCATTTGTTCACCTCTTCTCGAGGAAAATAAACAGGAAACCATGAATTTCACAAAGGAATGGGCCTAGCTCCACATTTATAAATTTGAAACCTGTCAAGCAGAAAATAGAAATTCTTAAATGGAGGTAAATCTTAAGGAGAAAAAGAGACAAAAATGTCTTGGATGTTGAGTGGCATAGGGAAGACACAGAGATCTGGAGTGGATCCAGAACGGGAATGGAAAGAGGAACACAGGGTAGCTGAAATGACCATGCTGACCAGGTAGAAGTGGGGAGAAGTGGGGAGATGCAGAATCACTCGTTGAGCACAAAACTGAAAACATCTTCATCCTTAAATGTAGGTCCTTGAATCTGAGGTCACAAAATCATAGAACCTCAGGGCTCAAGGGCTTAAAAGTCATCTAGTTCAAAATTAAATTAAATTAAACTGTAGGGAAACTCAAAACTCAGAGGAATAAGTGCTGGCATTAATCAGAGGGGGATTAAGTCAAGAATACTCTTTGGTGTTTTCATCAGCATCCCTTAATAAAAAAGAGTCTACAAAGAAAGAAGTAGTACCAGACCAGTTCTTCAGGCATGGACAAAATTTCAAATTAACCTGCAAACTGAGACAGGAATTGCCCATTTTTGTGTCTGAGAGAAGGAATTCTCCTTCCTTTGGCTAATGCCATCAAGGAGTCTCTTTGCCTTAATTTTCTGTTACAGCATAACAAATTTGCACAGAGAGACTTAAAACAACACCCATTTCGGGGAGCCTGGGTGGCTCCAACAGTTGAGCATCTGACTCTTGATGTCAGCTCAGGTGATGATCTCACAGTTTGTGAGTTCAACCCCTGTATCAGGCTCTGTGCTGCCAGCACAGGGCCTGCTTGGGATTCTCTTTCTCTCCCCCACTCCTTGCCCCTCCCCTGCTCTCCCTCTCAAAATAAATAAACATTAAAAAAAAAAACCCACAACACCCATTTCTCCAGTTTCTATAGATCAGAGTGGAGGCAGCTAAGCGGAATTCTCCTATTCCAATTTCAGAAGGCTGGCAAGAAGGCTGTGTTCTCATCTGGTGACTCAGATAGGGAAGAGTCCACCCTCAAGCTCCCTCAGGTTGTTGGTGAAATTTATTCTACTGTGGCTGTTGGATTTATAACAGCTGCTTCTTCAAAGCCAGCAAAGGAGGAGGAAAGTTTTGCTGCTTCAAAACTCTAACTTCCTAGAAGGCCTGGACCTTCTTTTAAAGGACTAACTTGATTAATTCAGTTCTATTTAGTACAATCTTCCTTAGTACAATCTCAAAGACAACAGAATGGGAACAAATACATCAACAGAATCTTTGCCACATATATTAACATAATCATTAAAGTGACATCACCTTTGCAATATTCTACCAGTTAAAGGCAACTCCCAGGCTCCATTCAAGGGAAATGGATTGTGCAAAGGTGTGAATCATCAGGATTCCCTCAGGGTTTGTCTGCCACACTACTTTACACTCACTTACTCTTCCTTTACACTTTCCTCCAGAGTTCTCATTTGTAATACCCAAAGATGTAAACCCATAGTTTCTGAAAATTAAAATAATCTCCCATTCATTCTATTCCTGGAGTTTTGTTTTGTTTTTTGTTTGTTGTTGTTGTTGTTGTTGTTGTTTTTCAAATTAAAGTAGAAGAGAATGACTATTAAAAAAAAAAAGGAAGGGGCAAAAAATGAGGAAGACTAAGAAATCAGAATAGGGCAGATTCAATTTCTCTAGTATTCTTTGTTCTTTCCAGGTCACTGCATCATCTATGTCTAGGCAGGCATATTGTTAAATTCAATTATTATAGTAACAAATCACAGTTACAAAACATTGGTCATTTAATTGTCACCTGAACAGGAAATTTGAGAAGAGTACTTTTCAAAGAGATTAGTCTAAGGGCTTCAGCTAAGGGATATGTTTGTATTTTGAAGGAAATACAGAACTGCATGTTACTTCTATCCACTCTGGAGTCAGACACTAAGGACGACTGGCTTCCTGCATCATGAAAATCAAATTCCCCTCCATCCCTCCTAGCCTATGGGAAGTCAAATGATCAGTTTCAAACCTACAATCAGGTCCATGTACAAACTTTACCAACCGATAATAATATTATTATTTAATAATAATTATTATTGAAAAAAAATCACAACATCGTGCTAAACAAACCAGGTTTGATGGCATCATTCCATTTAAAACAAGAGCACAATTATATATGTGAACAGAGTTAAAACAAGAGATGAGTACTTGAATGTGATTTTTGTACTTGTTTTCTACAGGTACAAAAATAGATAAATACATAAGATAAAAACCATATTTAATGGTCTTTCTTTTTGCCTATAATGTTTTCTCTTACCTACTAATATGAGTCACTTTCAAATTTGATAAAGAAGATAATTTTAAAAGCCCCCAAAATGTAGTTTGTAAAAAAAAAAAAAAAAAAAGGAAGTATCGGAAAGAATTGAAATACTGAAGACATCAATGAATTAAAAATAGAATGTTCATCCTGTCTCTGGACAAAAACTGTAACAATGGAAGAAATCACTAAAGAATCAATCAGTTCAACTACACAGACATTAAAAACCTCTAGCATAGAATACAACAATGTAAATTTTATTACAAAAAATATGACCAATAATGAATATCCAAAATATACTAAGACTTGATAAATAGTTATAAGGAAAAAAACTCTAAAATTCAGTGGTAAAAGACTAGAAAAGGTTTAAACATGAAAATACCCAGCTCCAGTGGTGATGTGATAAAATGCAAGCTCTTACACATCGTTGACCGGAAAGTGAACTGAAATAGTACTCCTATAAAGTAGTTTGGCAAATGTACAATGTTCCAGAGTTGACCATCCTATCTCTCCTTTTTATTAATTGACCCAAGGAAATTGTCAGAAAGCTAGACAAAGGTTTTGTGCAAAGACATGTATCATTGCAGTTCATATGGTAGTAAACTGGAAAGAAACTAAAGGTACAACTTTGGGTGAATCTATTACATAACAAATGTTATGTAATAGACATATAAAATGTTAACATAATAATATATATAATATATAAATTATAAGTTATATTATTATATATTGTTTTATTATATAATATATAATGTATATTATATATTATATAATTTACAGTATATATATATAATATGTTATATAATATAATAGACATATAAAATATGTTAAAGCCCTGGGGCACCTGGAGGGCTCAGTCAGTTAAGCGTCCGACTTCGGCTCAGGTCATGATCTCGCGGTCCGTGGGTTCAAGCCCCACATCGGGCTCTGCACTGACATCTCAGAGCCTGGAGCCTGCTTCGGATTTTATGTCTTGCCCCACACCTTCCCCACTCCTCTCTCCCTCCCCCTCTCTCTCTTTTTCTCAAAAATAAATAAACATTAAAAATTTTTTTTATTAAAAAAATTTTTTTAATGTTTATTTTTGAGACGGAGAGAGAGAGAGAGCATGAACAGGGGAGGGTCAGAGAAAGAGGGAGACACAGAATCTGAAACAGGCTCCAGGCTCTGAGCTGTCAGTACAGAGCCCGACGCGGGGCTTGAACCCACGGACCGCGAGATCATGACCTGAGCCGAAGTCGGACGCTTAACCGACTGAGCCACCCAGGCGCCGCCCCCCCAAAAAAATTTTTTTAATGTGTTAAAGCCCTGACAGAGTGCTAGGTACTGTGGATACAATAATGAATGAAACAAAGTCCCTGCCCTCACAGAGATTACATTCTGTTGGAGGAGAAAGCCAAGAGACACAGGTGAATAATTAGATTGTCAGAAATGCTACAAAGAAAATGAACTGGGTGGTGGGATCCCATGTGATTGATTCACTGGGCAGATGAGGTCTCTCTGTAAGGGTGATTTTGAACCAAGACTTGAAATATGTCAATATGGGTCAGTTTTGTGAATAGTAGTAGGAAGAGTGTTTTAGACAAATGAAATAGAATTACAAGGACCAATAGACAGGTAAGAGTTTGGTGTGTTAAAAACTACACTTCCCAGACTCCCTTGCAAGCAATGCCTCACACATGAACCTGTTATGAAGCAGATTAGAAAAACAATAGGATCAAGAGGAAGCTTTCTTCTGAAAGCTTAGTTGTGTCAATGCTTCTGTGAGCTTTCTATATCCATATCTGCTTAAAGCACTGGAGTTAAGTGTGAGAATGATGCTATAGTTAACATCATCTGTATAAAAACATACACAAAGATGACTAGAAAGACATAGGCCAAAGAACTAGTGGTTTCCCAAGATGTAAATTGTGCTTTCCCTGCCTCACATTTTTTTCTGTATTTTAAAAATATTAAAGGATTTTTATATTTTTTATCCTAAGCAAGGGCACAGACTTCAAATGTCTTCTTTAGCCACCGGGCTTCCTTCACTCCCTCTTCTCCAAACCAGGCAGTCCTTTCCTCTCCCAGACCTCCTCCACTGTTTTTATACTTCCTTTCCTCATAAAGAAAAGCTTCGTTCTCCCAGTTACACGTTCAAACCCATGATGTCTACCGAGCAAACCAACGACTCTCTTTAAAATCCACAGTCCTTGGTTTTTTCATGTCACACGGGTGATCAGTTCAGAGTCATGAGAGGTCTCAGGAGACAAGAATCCTACATGTCACACAAGTCAAAGGGAATCAGAAACCAAAAGCAAGTCACAGGCCAAAAAAAAGGAGACCTTGAACCCGAGGCAAACTGTGTCATAGTAAAAGAGTGTCTTGTGTTTTCTGGTTTGGAGATGTTCTGTGAAGCCTGAGACAGACAGTGGAGATGGAACAGGGACACATCAGCACTGCCTATGTGAATGTGCCCTGTTTGCCTGCTTACGCACCTGCTACTTCACTCTGAATATTTGGCACATCTTCCAAGTATAGCAATACCCTGCTGCCTGTGGTCCTTCACAGTTGCTATGGTAAAAAAGGCCTACCATGAAAATCTCATTGCTATTCGGACACATATGACTCCAGAAATTTATCCCAAAATAAGCAAAATGAAGAAAATAGGGCATTGTAGTCGACCTTTTTTAGTTTGTCTTTAACAATCAACTTTTTTTTTCTATCTTCAATGTCACAGACGTTATATAAAAGTAGAAAGACATGCCTCCTGTTATTTTGTCCTGAACCAAACTGAGGAGTAGAATGCAACACATCAGGAATGTCTTGTTTAGCTCAGCAGTGCATTATCACATTTCAGGACATCTGAAGTATTCTCAGATGTCCTTTGGTTAGTTCCACATCGAGCACATTGCAGTAGGCCCATCATCAAAAGAATATTCACTTGGTAGGAAAACCCACCTCTTCAGAAGTCACTGAGCCTTTGGCAACAGATCTCTCTCATGTTCCTGCTGTACTGTCATCCTGGGGCTGGCAGCAGCCAGGGAAGGGAACTCAGACACTGGCCCACAGAAACAACTTTGAAATCAGCAGACCGAGTCTCAGCAAGCCCAGTTTCTTCTGCCATCAATTTAATCATTTCTGAAGAACTGAACTGCTGCCTCCTGAAAGTGCCCTTGTCCACATGCTCCGCTGTGGAACAGAACAGTGGTATCCTGGCTTCTTCGAGTGTCAGCAAGCAGGGAGAGGATGGTAAAGCTAGCTAGGACAGTTCTTCAGACCTTCTGAGGTAGGCTCAGCTATGATGTCTGGTATTAAATGCATTTAATATGTAACATTGAATTCATAGTTGTGTGTGCTCAGCATCAACCTGGACTTACACTGCAACTCCCCATAAGATCTGGGGAGCAAGAGAAACTGAAATTTATGCCTGTCTGCTGTGAGGTAGGCCAGACTCAGCTATGATGTTTGGTATTAAATGAATTTTCAACTTATGATGGATTTATCAGGACGTAACTCCATCATAAGTTGAGGAAGATCTGTACAAAAATAAATTTATTTCATTCAGTACATATTTTTCAATTTATTATATCCAAAGAAACAGGCCATTTCCCTGATCACAAAAGCCTACTCATCAGGGCAAAAGGCAGGACAGAAATGCCATTCTAAGCACTCAGAGGTTTATATGTCTCTATTTGAGTACATAAATGTCTGCAAGATGTTTTATATAAACCTTGTGGCCTAATATACATGCTAACAAATCAGTATACAATGAGATCCATGTGTTAAACAATTATGAATTAAAAGAATAGAAACAACTATGCTCTAAATTTAAAAATAAAAAGATAACACAAAGGCTTAATAAAAGCAGAAGAAAATATAAATAGAAAGAAAATAAGTTGGTTAAAGTTAGTAAAATTTATCAATACGTTCAATAACATGTTATTTAAAATCTAACCAAAGGAAAAGTAAGACTCAGATATTTATGATGAAAAAACAACTAAGATCATATGAAATAAAATTATTGTTGAAAAGAAAAAAGTAAATGCAGATCAAAACATTTTTACTGGTAATAAAGAGCTATACAGTAATTCAGTGGTAATGCAATTTGAATATTTCAATGTAACAAGTAATTTTGAGATAAAGTATAAATTCATAGGATTTACTTAGGAAGCAGAATATACTGAATTCATACTTGAGCGTGCTCAGTATCAACCTGGACCCACACTGCAATTCCCCATAAGATCTGGGGAGCAAGAGGAACTTATATCAACATGGAATTTATGCCTGCCTGCTTTGACATGAGTAATAATAAAAATCCTTTGTCTCAAGCATAAGAGACTCTTAAAAACTGAGAACAGACTGAGGGTTGATGAGGGATGGGAGGGAGGGGAGGGTGGGTGATGGGTATTGAGGAGGGCACTTTTGGGGATGAGCACTGTGTGTTGTATGGAAACCAATTTGACAATAAATTTCTTATTAAAAAAAAAATCCTTTGTCTCAGACCCAGGAAACTCCTATCTTCTGTCAGCACCCATGACACTGCCAGGCTAACTTGTTAACTTTCAAGGAAGCAAAAACCTCAGGTCCTTTCCATTCTTGACACTGTTACATTTGTCACCAGTGTGTTTCCAGTACCAAATACAGTGCCTGACATATAGTAAAGCACTCAGTAAAGACTGAATAAAATAATGATATTAGAATATTTTTAATATGCATTATTTTAATCATTATTATTCCTCTAAATCCTCCAGGCAGAGTTAGCTACAACTCACATAAGGTCCCCAAGGCCCAAAGAGTATTTCTTTCTCTCAAATGTTTCATCACATTGTACCCTAAACATCTGTTCTCTTGTTTGTATCTTCTGCTAGACTATGAGCTCTTCAAAGACATACACACCTAGTACATAGTAGGCACTCAAAAATTATTCACTAAACTGATAAAAATGCCATTTATGTGCATGTTTCCACCACAGGAATCTTCATGTTCTTGACTGTCAAAGACAAATGACTGGGGAAGGAAGTATAAATACGCTTTTAGACAATTCTACCGACAGTCTATCTAACAGTAGAGACATCTCATTCAAATACATTTTCTTTGTGTGAATGCACTCACTGTTAATTGTGGCCTTTTGTGAAGGTCTCAGCTCTGAATGTTTATAATAAATAAGTAGGCAGGCTTGCGAGTTGGTAACGGCGTAAGGCACAGCATGGAAACCCAGAATGTCTCAGTATTAAACACTGCATGGAGAGGTGCCCCGCTGAACGTTCTGTTTTGCCCTCACCTTCTTCCACTTACGTGGAATTATCCCTAATTGTACAAAAATGCTGTGTGATGCTGTTTTTTCTTTGACATTTTGTGAATATGTGATTTTCTACAAGTATAGCAAAGTGCACATTAGAGCAATGTGCTGGGTATATTTTCCCCTTAAACACAGACAAGATAGGAGCAGCACGTACCAAACAAGTTAAAGCAATGAGTCAGCCAGCCAGCTCTTATTTGCCATATACCACTTGGGCTTCTTCAAATTCTCTTCCTGCAAAATAGGCAGAAGAGGCTTCTGGCAAAGGTGGAATGATCAAGCACCATTTGTGATTTCAGTGTTTTGTTAATACTCTCCTCTCACGTAAAATGTATATGCAGGACATGCTGAGATTTGCATTTCTACAACAAATTTGTGAAAATGTTGATTTGTAAACACTAGTGATTAGCAGTCTGATGTTCTGGATGAATACTTTAATATACTTTTCAAGGAAATGCACAAAACATTCACTTTATTAGTTCATGGTATTTTACTTGCATATGACATTACAATGCACTCTTGTTACCTTATTTAATCTTGAAACAACCCTGAGACTTAATATAAAAATAGTAGTTAAGAGACTGGGCTTGGGAGTCAGACTGTCACGTTCAAACCCCTCACTGAGATTTGACTTACTCTATGAGAAGCGATGATTCCTTTCCATCTGCTTTATGTCTCCAGCAGCTCACGTCAAGTACTGAAGGGATGAAAAGTTTTATAACAAAAATAGATCTTTTCATTTTTTTAATGGATCTATCCTAACCATAGTGCTTTTGACAGCTGTCCTGGGAATACATATTTATAAAGCAAAATATTTTTAAGGATTATTCCAACATTCGTCAAAGAATGTTTTCTTTTACAATAAATTTTTTTAATTGGCTGTATCTTTTAAAGATTGAAGGCATGCCCATATTTTAGCTACAATCTAAGTTTCTTCACAAAATCCTTGCTTTTCCATGTCACATGAGGCTAAGATGGCCATCAAGGTTAGAACAATAAGTTCAAGATTTACAGAGAGCCAGACTTGAATACTTCTCCCTCTTCCCAGTGACCATCCACCACGTGCTGCTTTTTAATTACTGGTTGTTCTGATACCCAAAGAACACCTTTAACAGCAAAAGTCTCAGCACTGTCATTGGTCACCTTCCCATGGTTTTAGCTATATAAGCTAAGGGAAGACTTTTCCCCACCAGGAACTAAGCACCCCAAAAGATACCAGTTCTCTGTTTCTAGTGGTTCCTCAAATTTTGGTAAATTTGAGGTGCATCCCCCTGGGGCCATGTTAGAAGTCATTTCAGAGCTGCCCAACTGTGTCACAAAGACATGCTCTCTGCTCATCATGAATAGACATGGTGCCTCCATCCAGGTAAAGGGTGGGTTCCCAACTCACTTTGAGTTTTTTCTTGGTCCCAGACCCCATGGTACGAACATGGTTTATTTCCCTTCATTATTTCAGAATATTACTTCCCATCCCTTGAGGGTAGCCTCTCAGCTCAAATTCCTGTCACCATTTTCTCACAGGTCCAAGAGCCCCTTCTAGGAAGCAGGTAGCTGGTGAATTGCTATTATATCCCAGTGTCTGAAGTGGTCATACAGATGAAAGCCTACCCCCCAACCCTCACTACAAAGTCCTAAAAATAGTGGGTTCACGTATTTAGGGGGGAAAAGTGCTCTTAGCTCCATTAAGAACACTACTTTATTTCCTCTGGTGTTCTGGATCCTTCTGCCTGTATCCTGATTTTTACTTCCCTAAATTTTACAATATAGTCAAACCCTAGAGACTTTAAAATTGACTCTCCCATATTTCTTTGACCAAATATGACATCTGGCACATTGAAAATAGCACTTGCTGCAAATTTTGTGCCAGTTTGAACAAACTACTATCAGATTAATGCTGTTTTATTGGGTACACATAAAATAAGTTCCCAGGAGCACTGCATTTAAATCAGAGGAAGGAAATTGTTAAAGAATATAATCTGTAGATGGAGAGGTATAATGGAAAAAGACTGAGGAACAATCCAATTCATTTTACCTCATTCTCTCTTCTCTCCCAGGGAATGGCTGGTGGAGAAAAGAAACATCCCAAATCATTTTTGTTTTTCCTTCTGTCTCAAATGCTATAACCATGCATATGAGAATTTGGGGGGGAAAAAAGCCTGTGACATTTTTACTAGTAACATTCCCTTTGCATTATGTCTTCTGGCCTTACAGTATAAGTACTGTGGGGAAAAAATTTTGATTTATTCATATTTGTCTCTCATAAATGCCAACACAAGGCATTGAATATTAAAAGTTACCAATAAAAATATATTTAATTAGTAAATATATTAACTAGCCTATCTATGCCAGAATAATAAGTAGCAGTTCTTAAGAAGGAGTTTCTAGGTCAGGAGAATCAAATATATTTACAACTACGTCTTGGAAACCTAAAATGCCATTCCAAATGTTTCAAATGGAAGATAAAAAGCTGATGAATGCCAGGTACCCTACAAATGCTTGCCAGATCATGAATAAATGAATGAAGGAATGGGCTACCAAGACATTGATTACTTTTGAAGCAAGAGCATGAGGTCAAATTTGGGATGGGGCACATAGCTTCTGGTGTGGCTTCAGACTTCAATTTCTTAGCCTAAGAGTTGAACCTTCTTTTTAGCTTTATACTATTTTTTTTAAATGCAAGTTTACTTATTTTGAGAGAGAGAGAGAGAGTGAATGGGGGAGGGCCAGAGAGAGAGAGCAAGAGTGAGAGAGAGCGAGAGAGAGTCCCAAGCAGGCTCCATGCTGTCAGCACAGAGCCTGACACAGGGCTTGAACTCACAAACTGTGGGATCATGACCTAAGCTGAAACCAAGAGTCAGACACTTAACCACCTGAGCCACCTGGATGCTCCAAGAGTTGAACCTTCTGATATCGCATTATGTCATACATGGTTTTGTGTGATTTTCTTAATCTTTGTTTTATTTAACAACACAATGTTTTAAATTGGAGAATAAAAATACTAATTTACATAGAAATTAAAGACTGTTAAAAGCTTTAAGTACTTATTTTACATAAGGCCATCTGTCAAAGAGCAGCGATGTTTTTTAAGTGTGTACTTATGAAATCCAATCAATCCTTACATTAAGGTGTCCTCTTGGGGCCCAGTCCACAATGTCACTTTATTTTGCCCTCATCCACTTGATTCCACTAATGGGACTAATCCAAGTAGTCCTTTCTGTTCAGGCAGATCACTGGAGCCCTTGAGAAAAGGGATATATGCAGAGTAAGCAGAATGTAACTGGTTTATATGTGATCCTAGGTCCTCAGTTTTTTCATCTTTATGATAAAGGATTTCCAAAAATTAGATCATGAGCCACTTCGGGAAGCTGATTAGGCAATATACGTCTCCTTGAGCTGCAGTCTGCTGACCACTGGCCCAAAAACTTGTCCATGGGACAGACCCTGGAGAAATCTTGATCTCATGGAGGCCCAACAGTGAACAGTACAACATATTTTATGAATGGAACAGATCCCACTGGAAGGTAGGGCCTAAGGACATACAGCACTTACAGATCTTTCAACCAGAAACTAAGTGGGGAATGACTTTCGGGGCCATTGTGGGGTGTTACGATTCTCCGTACCAATGTGGTTTTATTGCTGGGTAGTATCTGTCATTTGTCTTTGCACAAGATTTCATTTTAGTCTCCTAAGATCAATGTATTTCAAGTGAGATTGTCACTGTCAGACAGCTGGACTCCCAGTGGGAAAGCTCTTCCTTGGTTCTGCCTAGAAACTAAGTCACTAGAAGAATGGAAGGGCACTGCATGCCACAGAGTCACATCCATCAGGACCCTGAGATCCAAAGGATGAGGTGGCCAAGTATAGTTGGCAGGGCTAACAGTAGATGGCAGGGACAGCCTGACCACTCACTACACCATGGTCAACCCCTGCTGTGAGTGCTCAGTAAAGAAATGCATGAAGGAGTTTACAGAAGGCTGGGCTGCCACAAAAGACCAGGCATTCTGGAAGGACTTCCTACCATCTCCCTGTTTCACCCACTTTCCCTCCAGAAGAGTAATCGGATCCAGGCTACTTGAATCCTGCCTGGAACAGATTCCAGGACTTACCATGTAAGCGAGGCAGGACAGGCTGAAGACATCAAGCCAAATGGCAGGAGCCAAGAGGTGAACTCAAGTCAAACCAAACTCCATCTCTTCCATGAAACAGAACCAGAGGCACCTGGTAATAATCACAGTATAACCACTGAGGTATATACCACTTTGGTGTTTAAAAATAACTTACTGTCAAAAGGAAGCAGGAAGAGCAATTAAGTTAAATTGTGAGGGATTTCAACTGGGTAATGACCTGGGGTAGGATTCCAAGCTTTATTTGCTTTTATCTTAAACAATTCTAAGGCATTTCCAGGCTAGATATTGGAGTCTATTCAAATCCCTCTCTTAGACAACCTATATACATGTGCCCAAGTAGTTCTGATTATTATTTGTTTGGAAAAGGCTGTTTAAGACTGTAAAATGCTATTCCCCATCAGGACGCCTCTTCTGCATCTACAACTGATTGAAATGAAAGGTAAGTGTGGGGGAGGTTCTGTCTAACTCAACATTGGAAAGGGGACCTCCTTTTCCAGTGGGTAAATCTGCTTGAGTTCTCTCTACTTGTGAGAGATGCCGAAGGATTAATTGGTAAATGATTTGTAAATTTTATGTAATCTGGAATAATAATAACCTCACAAGAATTTCATGGCAATTAATATTCAGGGAACATTAAGGTCCCTAGAAGAAAAGATTCATACAAATATAATAATACAGCATAATGAATCTGATTGACAAAGAGCAACGTGACATTTTTAACTTGGCAATGTTTTATTTAATTGCATCCTTATAAGTGAAACTTTCATTTCCAATATTGGTCAGCAGGAAATTTGCTACATTAAACACACTGTTATAAATAAGAATCCAAAGAGCTCTGTTCATAACTATTCAAGGAAACAATTTATAAAGAGATATTTCATGATACATTTTATTGAACTTTATGCTAGTCAGTGCAAGCCTGCAGGCAATGGTGAAAAATTATGCTAACCATGACAAATCAAATAAAGGCTATTTTGAATTTACTACTGTCTTTATCCTACTGGTTATATCCTGAGAGACCACAGAGAATTTGAGTGCCTAGTGGGTCACTTCTGCTGAGTGAAATTGGGTGCTGCTGTAGCCCAGAGATGGCATCAGGGGTAGAGAGTAGTAACATGGAGGTCACTGGGATAGCCAAAGTGAGGGGAAGGAGGTCTCAGAGACAATAGCTGAAACAGCAGAAAGTGGGAGTGTGTACCAGGCACAAAGCTCCATCTGAGAAGCAAATTAAAATACAGACAACCCAAACCCTGATCCACCTCTCTTTTCCCCAATCACTCTTATGAAAAATTCCAAGCACACAGAGTTTTTTTTTTTTTTTTAGGATCATCCATTAATGATCCCTATGGGAGCATCTGATTATAAGCAGAAAAATCAACTACCAAAGACTGTTCATTTATGTATGATTCACATTAAGGGGATGGGGACAACATGAGAAATCTCCTGTCCAAGCCAGGAGTGGCAACTCTAGATGACTGCCCTTGTTCTCTCTGATTTAATTCCAAAATTTGGTCAAAGCATTCTATAATGAAAGCAAAGGGGAAAATAGGAACATAAAGAACATAAAGAGAAGAATATTTCAGTGCTAGTTGACAGTCTTCTTTCTTTCCCCAGATAAAACAAAAAACAAAACAAAACAAAACAAAACGAAACAAAAACACTGGGCAGCCTTCCACTGTAAAGCACTTATTATGGCCCCATCTATGCTGTCGGTACAATAAATTTTGCATCAGGTGCCTCTGTGTAATTGCTGATGTAAAGACATGGGAGAGGGTTAAGAAAACAGTAGGAACCAAAGGTGCCATAGCCAGCAATGGACATTTGGGAACCTAGGCGAACCCCCATCTGGGGCTCAAGGAGGTAGGACTGGTAGCTTAGAAAGCTGACTCATATATCATAGCCATGCAGACATGTACACATATGAATATTTTAGATCACCTGTATATTTCTAAAGAGGATGACGTTTCACCTCTTCTTAATTCATTCCTTTAGTTTTGTAAAATCCTAAATTCTTAGTGAACCAAATTACTTGAATCCTAAATGAATCTCACTGAATACTTCACTGCAGATCTCTAGACATAAGCCAACACAAATAGTACCACATCCCAAATGTCCTGGGGAAGCAAACCAACGTAGTAAAGCATTTCACAAGTCTTACATGATATGCAAAAGAATAGCTGTAATGTTTATCTTTATATAAAGATATACCCTATATTTCCACCCTAAGACACACTTTACATCATATTTTAACAGTTTTGGCTATGCATCCTATTTGAGACGTTTAAAAAAAGCACGCTTACATCTGCAAAGCAAATATAATGCCACCTTTATACAAGAGAATTCTCATCGGCACATGTGGAAACTAAGGCCAGCCAGTGGAATTTCAAAGGAAATTTAAGTTGAAAGTGGAGACCGTTCCCAATAGAAGTCATATGAGGTTTCAGGTAGAAAACGTTTTTCTTTTGGTACTAAATGACAAGAAGTACAACAAAAATTTTAAGCGATGGGTCCGATAAATTAAATTAGGATGTGAATATCAGCAGTACCAGATCGTATGACTAAACGGAAAACCTTACGGATGAGAAATCCTACAACAGAACCAGATGCTACTGTTGGAAAAACATTCCAATATGAGGTTGGCATCAAAATTGCCCCCATCTCTACTGAAACTGTCCAAGTATTAAACCCTACATCAGGAACCCTCATCTCTGGGGCCAATGGCGTGGAATTTTGCAGCAGCCTGAAAGGAAAATCCATCTCAGCTGAATTACTTTGAAAAAAGAGAGGAACGCTGTTTCTCTCAAGGACTCCTTAACATCAGAATCAATTTCCAGATAATTTCTCTAGAGACCACTCAGTCATCATCCGAGGGACTGCCCTTAAGGGGAGCTACATGGTCACAAGGGTAAACAGGGACATCGCGTGCTCCCAGCTCAGGAAGACAAAGGCACGGCCATGTGGCACACAGAGTACCTTTGCACAGGACTTCCATGTGGCCAATTTCACTGAAAATGCACCAAGCAGAATCAAAGCTTTTCTTTCATTTCCAGCTTCGCTCTAGGACTAGTTTTCTCAACTACACAGAACTTTCAGAGTCTCAGTGCCTTCCTGGTTTAAGGTTCTGGCCCACCTCATTAGGAAAAATTGACATGGCAGTTATACTCTTTGGGGATGGAGTAGGTAATGTGAGGAAAGCAGAAGGGGAAAGAAACTGTCTTCTCCTTGTGCCAAAAACATGCATTTCCTAAAGCTGGCTCTGTCACCTGCTACCTAGGAGCCCATAACTTAGTTTCCTAAACACTCTAGTCCTTAGATTCTTGACCTATGATTCAGGAGTTAAAAAAGACTTTACCTAAGGGACACCTGGGTGGCTCAGTTGGTTGGACATCCAACTTTGGCTCAGATCATGATCTCGTGGTTTGTGGGTTTGAACCCCAAGTCGAGCTCTGTGCTGACAGCTTAGAGCCTGGATCCTGCTTCAGATTCTGTGTCTCCCTCTCTCTCTCTGCACCTCACCTGCTTGCACTCTGTCTCTCTCTCCCTCACAAATAAATAAACATCAAAAAAATTTTTAAAAAGACTTTACCTAAAAGGAATACTGTGAGAAATAAAATAATCCTTTAACGTACTTACCTTAGTCCCCTGCATCTTTGTGGTGGCCAATTAATGTTAGTTATAATAATGAATATGATCTTGTCAGGTAAATTTACTGTTGATGGCCTCACTCCTAGATTCTTCTATCCTATAAGGCTGTTTTCCTCTCTTTTCCCACTGCATCAGAACTCCCATTGGGAAGGCAGGTTCCAGACTCTTTCCTACTGTGGCCGTTACCTTCTGTCATGCTGCTGGAGGCTGCCTCGGCTTTCTGGACCCCTGTGGCCATGTGACCCACATGCTCAAGGCTCCAACCCCCCGAGAGTGTCCACTCTCATTGCATAGATCCTGTTTCCTTAATTCTTCCATGTTCCTCTCCATTTTTTTAAGGAAACCTTTGTTCAGGACAGGGCAGGAAGCTTCCACTAAAGTATCTTCATGGGAGGGGAGTAAGGGCATAGGAGAGGACCGCCTAACATAGACTCAGAAAACGATGGAGGGAAAGAAGTTGAGGATGTAAGATGTCAAGGGAAATTGACACTGACACTGATTATTGACATTGGAAAACCCAATAAAATAAGAAAAGGAGAGACTTAAAAGTACATTTCCACTCTGTAGGTTATAACTAATCATCGCCATTCATGGTGATTATCATTCATGGCTAATTATCATGCAGCATAAGCACAATTATGTGTATTGTTCAATATTAAAATCATAGAAACACGATTTTTAAGCGTGAAGAAGCTTTTGACATCACAGACGTCACTCCTTTCCCAGACAGGGAGTTTGAAGTGTGAAGGGTTAAATGATTTGCTGGCTCCTATAGCAGTGCTCAGGCAGAAGGAACCCCAGCCTAAAATCCATCCCATGTTGGCCACCACCCTACCTTTGAAGCAAATGGGATTTGTTGAGAGTGTGTAATTTCATAACGAGTACTGTTATTTCGTAACAGAAATAGGTTTTGACCCCTGACTCCAACATGTTAATTTTCAGATATTAGTAAATCATTCCAGTAGAAATGTTCTGGGAGAAATAGTAACTCTGGAGTAATACAGACTGGGAAATAATAGATTTAGGACAAGGGTATCTGCATGTAGGTAAGTTCTGGAAACAGTCTGGTGGGAAAATTAAAGAGCATTAAGAAAAACACCATAAAAAAAAATAAAGCTTTTGAAAATGTCCTCCTCTTTTACAAAATACACACTGTAAGATAAAGTATATTAACCGTTAGCTCAATGAATTCGTTTTACCTAGAGTCACTGTCTAAAGATAAAGGAAAATTATGCCAGTTATGGAAACTATATAAGTTTTACTACCCCAATAGGAAATCTTCTTCCCAATCATGTCCCAAAAGAGACCATGAAATCCCACAATCTCTGGTAACTCCAAGTAAAGACACTTCTAAGCCTCTTCCACCTCCCTGATGTGAGAAGTACTAAAAGTCATTTGCTTGAAAAAGATCTTCCCTCTGGTACTCACCTCTCTGAGCATAGACATAGGGCATTACCTGTGTGGGGACTAGAAACAAATGTGGGCTATTCCACAGTGATGCCGATAGTTTACTCAGTCCCCACCAGGCCCATCACTTCAATATCACACACTTCTAGGGAATGGACACCAGCAGGGGGTTTTATCTCAGCCATCATTCCTGCTACTTATATATTTTGGAGTCCCTTTAAAGTCAACAGTCTTTCTAAAAACTTAATATATTTGAAATATATAGTTGAGAATTTAAAATAGTCAGAACCTTCCATGCTTCCTTGATCAATGTATGGACCCAAAGGCTCAACTGAGGGTTCAAAACCCTCCCTGACCAGCTAGGAATGTTGTCATGGATGCTAGAGAAGTACAGCACTTGTCTTCTGTCATTGTTATCCCTCTTCAACGAACGTGTTCCCATTTCCTGAGGGTACGCATCATACTGTTGTAATCGTGCTTCATTATAAACCAATATTAAGTTGCAGAAAAATTTAAAAGTAGCAAGAAGCCACTTATAATTTGACCAACCCCATCCGGTTAGTATTTCACAGAACTTTCTACGTTTGTATGTATGCATACATACCTTTCCCATAGTTGAGAGCAGAGTGGATTTACAATAGTGGTTTGAGTTTTTTAAACTTGATTTCATATGTACACATACAAAACCTTACACATATCATTTTAATGACTATAAATTATCACACTAAGGTAATTGCTATAATTTATTTTATATTATTGGATAAACAATTTGCCCACAACTTTCACTATTATAGGCATTGATTCATTAAGTGTCTTCATGTATCAGCATTTTCCCTCCTCTGGATTATTTCCTTAGGATAAATTCCCAGAAGAGAGGTGGTTTTTTGTTGTGTTTTGTTTTGTTTTGTTTTGTTTGGCTCTAAGGTTAGAACTTTGTATGTGGGACAGTATATATGAAGCATATATAATATAATAACACAAAGCAAAATACAAACATGTAAATATATTTATTTGTATAGTGGCATGTGTATATCTATATAGAGATGTGAATATGGAGAGTTATAGTTATATAGTTATATGGTTATACAGTTACATAATTACATAGTTATACATTCTGACTACAACATTATATTTTGGCCCCTCTCATATCTTTACTAAAAAATAATGTTCACAACTTTTTAAATAATCACTTATACATCAAGGAATAAAGCAAAATTTGAGGAATAAATGAATGGTCACCAACACTTCAGTGCTATAGCTGATTTAGAAATTGAAGGCAAACTTCATGTGAGACTTTGATGGGAAGCCACATAAGATCTCTGGGTTTCAATTTTCTCATTTGAAACAGAACAAGCCAAACAAAACAAAAGAGGAATCTCTAAATCCCCTGTTTTCTTTCTGGCTCTCTATTCATGTGCATTCTTATTTTATAACTACCAAATACACACAGGTTGTATGTTACATCTTCTCACCACAAATGGCACATAAACACTGCATCCCCCCTCCCAAAAGAGCTGAATGGTGATATATCTAGGTAAATGATACTGAAAAGACAAATCTAAATATGTGCTCTTGGGTTAAATAGAAAGAAACATAATTAGTTAAAACATCTATATAAATCGAGCCTGGCAAATCTCTTAAATGGATCTGAGATTAGAAACCAGCAACAGATGGCAACATGCTTCACACAAAGCCAATTTCTCTATAACCTTGAAATTTTGAAAGGTCCCCAAAGAAGTAAAATCAGATAGGCTCTGAGCCGGGATTGTCCTCAAGACAGATGACGCTAATGGACTTGTGTCAAAGGAAGAAGATGAGATCGATGTTCTACGGGTTTCTGTCCCCCAGGTGCAAGGACATTTTGCCATCAGGCATGTAGTATAAATCTTCAAGTGACTAAGAGGACAGAAGTGGAAAATATATTGGCAGGAGAAGTAGGTGATGAAGGCCCAGCTCACATATCACTCAGCAAGAGTGCTGTGCAGTTGAAGCCTGTCCTGGACAGAGGAGGGCGGCTGACATCACATCCCCACCCACGTCAGAACCACTCCACACTACATAAGTGAACGCAAAATGGAAGTTTTAGTCACTCTCCAAACACAACTGACTGCAGCGTCAGGAATCATGACAGAGCACATGACACAAGGTGTAGTCAAATGATTTAATGGGATATAGCTTAAAGTTTTGGTTTTTTTTGTTGTTTTTCCCAAAAAGGAGGTGAAACTCGGCATCTTCTTAAAGTTTCCCAGCCTTCATTAGGTTCACCACCCTTTATCAAATCATTGGACAGTGGGAAAAATATCAAATGGCAGGAGCTCCATTTTTACCCGGTAAGGAAGAGAATTCAAATGGCCCTTTATTTAAAAACCACTAGTTGTTTTCTTAGCTCACAATATCAACTCCTGTGAGCCAAATTTTGAAAATTCCAAGGACGGTCTGAAACCTGTTCATTCCACAAAATCCATCATTTCCACCTCTCCCACCACTCATTCATTCACATATTTATTTATCCACTTATTTGTGCAATAAACTTTATAGGTCACCTACCATGTGCTTAACAAAGGATTTACTCCCAGAAACCCTGGGATTTACTCCCAGCGAAGGCCTGTGTAGAGAGGCATTATTGTTTTCTTCATCATTGCATTTATCATTAGGCAGCCTAAGGCGTCTACATTTGAATTTGGAGGGTGAAAGTAAGGAATTTTAGGATTATTAGAGAAGAGAAAAGAAGGAATTAATATTTAGCTTCCGAAATTCAAAAGAAAACTACATGGTTAGACAACATACTTGAGAGCCGAGCTCTGAAGAATTTTCTACATTCTCTCGGTAGTCACTTTTTAACCTATCAACGGCTAAGGCTGGTGATTTAATCCTAGTGTTTTAGATAATGGATTTCCCAGAAGCACAGGAAGGGGAAGTAAAAGACAATCTCATCCTTTCAAGCTCTGAGGAATTCTGGGAAAAGAAAGGAACAGAAAAGGGAGACCAGAGAAGGGAAGGTAGAGGAAGTAGAACCACAGAGCAAATCCTGAGCACCCTTCTCAGGATGTTGTTCCACATAAACCTGCCAGTCTCCTCTCAGACTCAGCAGACACTGCCGAAGGAAACCTGAGCAAGAAAATTAGTATCCACTGTAAATTACAAAGAGGCCCTAAAAACTGCAGTAAAGTGTGTCAGCTCCATCAAGTCAAGTGGATTTCTAGACTTTCCAAGCAACTCCATTTATTCCATTTCCCTTTGCTCCAAAAATAGCAAAATCATCTCCTAAATGAATAACTGCTAGGCATGACCACAAATACAGTCATGCACTTGAAGCAGCTGAGCTTCAAAAAGAAGGCAATGTATACATTCCAGATTCGTCTATAAGAAAACCATTCATTCAGGTGACTCAGAATTTGTCATCTTATAAATCAGTGTAAAACAAAGTGAAATACTGAAAAGCATCAAAGGCACATGTGGCCTAAGGAAATGGCAATGGACAATGGGGGGGAAGTTAGAATGAGTGTCCAGACAGGACCCCCTACTAGTTTGTCTAAGGTTAAGATCCCTTCAAATGCAACGATCTGAACAAAACTTCACAGCTTATAATCTGCTTATATAAAACTCCTCATGATGAAAAAGCAAAAACAAAACAAAGAGTGAGTCAATTGGACGCTCTCAGCTTTATAAGGTAAGTAGTTGCTGTGACAAGGAAGGTAAAATGGTCTAAGAAGACGAGAGATGATGCTCAAGTTGGCCCCAAAGACCTCCACCATCCTGCTCTCCTGGAAGAGGAGAAGGCTGTGAAGGAGCCCAATGCGTTTTATTTACATTGTTTCATTAGAGACAGAGAATCAGATAGAGATTTATTAACGACAAAATGCAAACACATTTAACTCACAGCGATTTACACAGTTGGAAGTTGAAGATATATGAGCACATACAAATGAGCAAGAAAAGTCATTAGAACTTTAGAAAAAATCATTCCTACAGACTTTTCAGCCCCAAACCGAGAAAGATCCTACACGTGCGATATGCTACTATACCACATACGAACAATGGAGTCAGTATGAAAAGAAACTAGAAAGGTCTTTACTAAATGTCAATAAATGTCTTTGGCTTTTGGGCAATGCTGATGCTGGGAACACTAGGGGATTCCGGCTTATCAACACAAAAACATGTTATTCGATGATGATTTCTCTGATGACCAAGAAACGCTGCTCCCTTTCTCTGTAAATCTGTCAGACTAAAAGCTGAAGCAAGAAGATAATACAGAGCCAGAGCTACGGCATTTGACTTGCCCTACAGTTCTAGGTTCGTCGTGTTTTGTCAATGCATTTGTTTGTAGGGGAGCCTCTTCTCTGCACTCATTTGCAAGTTCCTACCCCTCTGAAGCTATCACATCCCAGAGATACAAATCCCTCTCATTCTTCAAGATCTACCCAAATGGTACTCTTGCACGATAATCCCAGGCAGAATCAACACATGAACAGCAAATTCCTCACACCTCTATTTACAGCATCATTTTAATCCATCTTGGTTTCACCGGCTTTAAGGTTGGACTGTTGCCTCTTGCGTAAAAGGACTCTGTGCCTAACAGCAGCTCCTTAAGTGTGTCTTAGTCAGCTTGGACTGGTATACCAAAATATGATAGCCTGGGCAGCTTAAACAAAAGAAATTTATTTCCCACAGTTCAGAGGCTGGCAAGTCCAAGATCAAGGATTTGGCAGCTTTGGCTTTTAGGGAAGGGCCTCTTCCTGGCTTGGCAATAACTCACTTCTCACCATATCCTCAGATGGTAGAGAAAGAGAGCTCTGGCATCTCTTCCCCTTCTTACAAGAACACCAATGCCATCATGGGGGATGCCCCCTCATCACCTACTCACCTTCCAAAGGCCTCACCTCCTAATACCATCATACAGGGGGTTAGGGTTTCAACATGAATTTCAAACTTTCAAGCCATAACAGAAAGCTAACTAAATTGAATGAGACACAGTTACCTCATTAAATGCTGGTATCACCTTAAATAAGGGCTTGAGACAAAAATCAAAAATGAAAACATTGGTTTTTCACCTGTTCTAAAAGCTAGCAATCCATACACCAAGATCTTTAGTCTACCTCTCACTGGTTTCTCTTTCTTCACCGAGTCAGACAAACTGAATGTTATTTTAGCAGTGTGCATCAGTATTTCAGTGTTCTTTCATGCCACTGACCTCAGTCCCAGCAGTACAGTCAGGCTTTCTTCCTTTAGTGTGAAAAAATAAAACAAAACTTCACCAGCTCCCTTGGTTCAAATTGGATCTTACCAGGGGCTCCTGGGTGGCTCAATCGGTTGAGTGTTTGACCCTTGATTTCAGCTCAGGTCATGATCTCGAGGTCATGAGGTCAAGCCCCGCATCGGACTCTGTGCTGACAATGCAGAACATGCATGTGATTCTCTGTCTCCTTCTCTCTCTGCCCCTCCCTCCCTCACGATCTCTTTCTCTTTCACTCTCAAAAATAAATAAATAAACATTTAAAAAATGGATCTTACCAAATATCACTCAAAAGCATAGTCCTCTAACATTATTTACATTCACACCTTTCAGAAAACTAATCTTCCTGCTACAGGATGTAGACTTGCATTTATAAACAATTATTCTGCACATTGTCATTCAAGTGTATTACATTTAAAATATTATCCATTATTTGTCAATCCCTGTGATAGGTGAGCTTACATTATTTCACTGAATCTTCCTAAGGACACTGTGAGATGATTTCCATTCTTCCCAAGAGAAATAGGCTTACAAGAGGTAAAAGAACCCCTCAGTGTCGCCCAGCCAATCCAAGATTGATAAGATTCTATGTACCCAGTATTCTTCTAACCCTGAAGCCCATAAATATTCAACGACACCATCTGGGTTTTCCAAGTCACACACCAAAACATTGAAAGGGGACTGAAATATACTGAGCACCTCTTATATGCCATGTGTTAATAGATGAGGAACAGTTCCATAAAAATTTAATGGGTGGAAGTTGGGGCGGGAGAAGCCCTGTCATTTCAAAGCTGTACACAGTTTATGTCAAAAAGAAGTAGAATTTGATCCCTTTTTTGGAACATGATTTTTGTTTGTTTGCGTTAGTGACATTAATGATTGCGAAAAATCCTGTAAGCAATACTGTTATTGCTGTTGTCAGGACACAAGAATGCTTCTCTCACAAGGCTGACTGGGAGTTTCATGAACAGTATATAGGATGCCCAGCATGATGTCTGGGCACACGGTATATGCTCAGTGAATAGCACTTTCAATTAAAATGTCCTATTCTTGAGGCGCCTGGGTGGCTCAGTTGGTTGAGCGTTCAACTTCAGCTCAGGTCAGGATCTCATAGTTTGTGAGTTCCAGCCCCCTCTGGGCTCGCTGCTATCAGTTAGGAGCCCGCTTCCAATCCTTTGTCCCCCTCTCTCTCTCTGCCCCTCCCCTGCTCATACTCCTCTCTCAAAAAAAAAAAAAATTTTTTTTTTTCAAAAATGCCTTATGGCGCCTGGGTGGCTCAGTTGGTTAAGTGTTGACTCCTGCTTTCGGCTCAGATCATGATCTCATGGTTTGTGGGTTCGAGCCCCACACTAGACTTTGTGGCTGAGCCTGCTTGGAATTCTCTCTTTCTTCCTCTCTCTGCCCCTTGCCCCACTCATGCTGTCTCTGTCTCTCTCAGAATAAATAAATAAATTTTAAAAATTTTAGTAAAAAAAAGTCCTACTCAGTGTGTCTGGGTGGCTCAGCTGGTTAAGTGTCTGACTTCAGCTCAGGTCATGACCTTGCAATTCGTGAGTTCGAGCCCCGTGTCAGGCTCTGGGCTAACAGCTCAGAGCCTGGACCCTGCTGCAGATTCTGTGTCTCCCTCTCTCTCTGCCCCTCACCCACACACGCTCACTTGCGCACTCTCTCTCTCTCTCTCTCTCAAAAATAAATAAACATTTTAAAAAATTTCCTACTCTTCTAAAGACAAGGACAGCCATGGGGCAGGTTCAGAAACTTTTACATCCTGACACAGCTCTTACAAGGTAGAGGTAAGAGTCAACTTAAGTCTTCCTGGTTACAAAGCCTATAACCTGGAATCTTCAGTGTCAGTTCCTGAAGGCATCTCAGTTTTACAACGGACATGGGAAAACTAAGCAGGTATATGTCCTTAACCCACTTAAAGTAAAGGGATGAACTCTGAAATGCCATCTGTTCTTTTAAATTAAGATATAGAGTCTGTTGAGTATATATCAGACTAAAACCTATACTCCTTTTAAAATTACCAAAAAAAAAAAAAAAAGAGAGAGAGAGAGAGAGAGCAGATTGCTCTGAAAAGACCATGCCTTCTAATACAGAAAGCTATTGCTAGTTTGACTTCAGCCTCATTTGGAATTACACACTCCCCTGAGTGCTAAACGCAAGGCTGGCTCCCAGGTCTGACAGACCTGGCTTGTGTCACCCAAACATCCTTTGGAAAATATCAGTATCTCCATTTACTGGGGACCCCCACCAATTTCCTCCTCGGTAAACCCTCTCCTATCCCAGCCAAACCCAAGAGGTCTATTGTCACCACCTCCTTGGCCTCCAGCTTTCTGCGTGGCTGTATGCGGCCCCTCCTACGTCAACTGCACACAGACCATAAACCGAGCTGACCACTCCTCTTTCTTCCCAGGCACCAGTTGAGTTAGGGAGGTTAACCCTTCTTTCCAAACGGAATGAACTGGAAGGAAATAAAACGTATAAGCTGAGGTTGGAAATATTTCTAAAAGTTCCCCACATTCGCTTCCTTGAAAACTATATAAATCCCATACTTTAGGACAGTGCTTTGCCGCTACATCTGAGCATGACCGTTACTTGGAACACTGGCTAGACAGACACATTTACGAAATGAACTTCTCCAGAAGAAGGCTTTAGGCACCGACAACAGAAAAACACCACAGCGAATACTTAGGGTCACCCAAGCTTGGAAAACACAACTGAAATCATTTAACTATACATCAAGTATATTTTTAAAGGAATTTCTTGCCAACATAATGATCATTGCCAACTGTATTTTCCCTGTCAACATGTCAACAATTGCAACCGTATTTTTAAATCCTTCTACTTTCCTCTTTTTTAGTGAGGTTGGTGCAAACCACCAATACGGGACTTCTGTTTTAACAAAAGTGTTGGTAATGTGGCAGGTTTGGTATTATTTTAGGTCACAGTATAAGGACAAGCTGTTATCAACAGGCTCCATATAATTTCCTATGCTCCTCAAATGTCTCCCAGCAACTGACCTGACATGGCTCAAAATTAGGTTGAGCAATCTGACAGGATCACAACACCTGCCCTCAAGCTATAACTACACATTTCTCTTTTGAAATTTAATGTGTTCAGGCAAACCTGCACATTTTTATCTATTAAAGATATAGTCGATACAGTCACAAAAAATAAGATGGGTTACCAAAATCAGTGGGAGTAACTTGAAGCAAGAAATATTATGAAAAGATATTATAAAGAGTATTTTCTTGTAAAATATTGACCTTAAGAATGCATTTAGGTAGTTCTTTATGTATTTTTACATAGTCTTCCCCTTTTGGTTGATGCAATTTAGAAAGCATTAAAAAAAACTAAAAAGCTGACCATTTTTTGTGTAAAATTCACCAAAATAAGATGTGAATACTGGCTGCGTGCGTATGTCCCTTACAGTGCTACGCATGCACTGATTAAATAAATGAACAGTAATATAGCCACAGAGAACAGCAATTAGCATGAATGATTACGATTATGATATTAAACATGATATTTAAATAGCTTATGAAGTTTTAAAGCTGCAAGGGGTCTAGATTTTTAAAATATTAAAACCCATGTTGCCGATCTATATACTATTTACCATTTTCTCTCATTTCTCACATAGTCTTTATCATCCCAGTCACCTAATCTCCTGCTTTTCTCTAATGTCTCGTCCCTTTTTGTCTGGTATTCTCTGTAGTCAAATGCTTACCCCTCTGACTATCTCTTTTAAAGAGATCTGAATAAAATAAAAATATACTACATATATTGATCCATGTAGTTACTATCCAGATTTCTATCTGGTATTAAAGACTCAGTTCGAGGTGAAACCATTTCTCTTGTCTACTGGACAAGGTGTTGTGATGATGGGTAGTTAAAGCTGTTACTGGCCACAATGTGGAGTCTGGAAATGGGTCCCAGGGGAGGCAAAGCCCACAGGTAGATCCTGGTGGTATCCTTCGAGAGTTTCTGATTCAGTAAACTGTAGGGGAGGGGGACTCAGAATTCACATTTCTAAAAAGTACCTAGTTGATGCTGTTCTCAAGAACACACCTTGAGAAACACTGTCCTAAGTATTTCATTTTAAGTGGGCTGATAAATTGTAATTTTAAAAATTAAGTTTATTTATTTATTTTGAAAGAGAAGAGACAGCACAAGCAGGAGAGGGGCAGAAAGAGAGATAGAGACCAAGAATTCCAAGAAGGCTCTGCACTGTCAGCAGGGAGCCTAATGCAGGACTTGAACTCACAAAACCGTGAGATCACGACCTGAGCTGAAACCAAGAATCGGACGCTTAACCACCTGAGCCACCTAGATACCCCTGTAACTTTTTTCTTATGCATGTTTGGGTTGGGTTTTCAATTACTTGGACCCCAAAAAGATGTCCTACCTGAAATACCTATGAGTATATGGAAGACAGCTGGCCCCCAAATAAGCCTGAATTATTCCATGTTGGAGTTCATACATGAAAAGCATATGAAGGAAACTCACGAGGCAATTGTTACACAGAATAACATACATTTCATAGTATATTTAAGGGTTTTACCTACTTCAGTTAAATTTCAGCATCTTGTAATCAAATACTAGGGGTACACACACAAAAAATTAATACTTAGACTTCTTTTCTGTATAGCAGAAAGTTTCTGATATTTTCACATGGAATTTTATTTCGATGGACTGAAATTGAAGCTATTTTTACATAATGAATGTAATTACCAACACAGATCTTGTTTTACTTTGGATATAGTAAAAAACACTATACTTAAGAGTCGCAACTAGTGTTTAACATACAACCTGTAGTTTCATTTCTCCTTCATCTTTGGCAATTCTAATGAGAAATAGTTATCTATTTCTAAAGAGTCAAAGTGCCCCAGACACCCAAAATAAAAATACGTGTTTAAGTAACTAGAAACTTATAGGGGCGCCTGGGAGGCTCAGTCCAGTTAAGCATCCAACTTTGGCTCAGGTCATGATCTTGCGGTTCGTGAGTTTGAGCCCAGCATTGGGCTCTGTGCTGACAGCTCAGAGCCTGGAGTCTGCTTCGGATCTGTGTCTCCCTCTCTCCCTGCCCCTCCCCTGCTTGTGCACTATCTCCATCTCTCAAAAATGAATAAACGTTAAAAAAAATTTTTTAGAAACTTATCTGGATGTGACATTTTGTGCAGGAGTCACTGAATTTTTAGTCGTCCCGGTTCTGGTACCCATTCATTTTGGGATGAACTGCAGTCTTTGGAAGCCAATGTGTCCCTTGGCCACCACTCACCACCCTCAGATGGCTGTTTTAGGAACAATGGATCCTGCTCCCTTTGCCCTCAAAACCATTATCTTCTCAACTTCCTGTTTACGGCCCCAAAGTCGCCCCTTCTACCCTCCCAGGTGGCATATAGGTAAGGTATCTAACCAGCAAGGAGGAAGAAGTACCACTGCTTAGCACCAAAGCCAGGCAGTCGTTCCCTAGTTGGCAGAGACTTAAGCCTTTAATTTCCAATTATGAAGAGGCCAGGTGTCCCTGGAGATTCCAGGACTTGGAGTATCTAAAAACCAGTGTGACCACAACAATTTATATTTAGCAAATAAGTCTGGCCCCTACCTCCCCAGCCCCATCCTTGATTCCTGCATATAACAATGTACCCAGCATCCTCCTTTCCCTTTTCTTTCTATGGCCACCACCACACTCAGAATAGTGTTAGTTTTCACTATTGGCTGTTAAAATAGCTTTCTCATTGTTCTGTCCATTTAAAGGCTTTTCTCTTTCCATTTATCCCAAGATCTACGTCCCGAAATTTCTATCTGGAAAATCCAATTCTCTGCTCACCATTGCCTGCCAAGGGCTGTCCACAGTCCTTTTTCCTTTCTTTTTGGTATTGAAAGGCTGCCTATGAGCTGCTCACAGTTCTCTGCAGACTTCTCCCTGAGAACCCCTCGGAAAGCACCCACTGACCTCAGAGAGCAGGACTAGTGTCCATGATGTCCCATCTCCAGATTTTGCTTATTTCCTCCCTCCGGCTAGAACCCAGTTCCTTACATACCCACTAGTTAATCTCTTACTCATTTTCAAAACAGCTCAAACTCCTCCTATGCAAGGCACTTTGCAATTAATACTGCATTGTCCTATATTTCAAACCTACCACTACATTTCCTAAGAAAAAAGAATCATATCTTTTTTATTTATTTTTGAGAGAGAGAGAGAGAGAGAGAGAGAGAGCGAGCATGTGAGTGGGGGAGGGGCAAGGAGAGAGAGAGAGACTCTTAAGCAGGCTCCACACTCAGCACGGAGCCTGAGACTGGGCTGGATCTCAGGATCCTGGGATCACGACCGGAGCCAAAGTCAGGAGTCAGACACTCAACCAACTGAGCCATTCAGGCTGCCCCAAGACTCATATCTTTTAATCTTTATAGCCCCATACAGCTACCAATGTAGAGTCTAATTCATAGTAGTTGCTTAAAAAATATCTGATAATTATATACATACAACACCAATATGTATTTCTTCTGTTTTATATCTATCTTTATATAAATTCTTGGATCTTTATATATGATAAAGCAGTCCATTTTCAGAGTTTCAACTCTTAAAGATAGTGATTAACTTATATGGGCACAGTTTTTCATAATTACATATTTTCCTCAAAAACATTTGTACTCATATGGACTTCCAATAAAACTCTAAGTAATTTGAGTTTCAAAATCAAGGTTTATGGAAAATTAGTCCCTAAGGGACCTACGGCTCCTCATTAGAAATAAGAAATACGTTCTCTATTAAGTTAATGACCTACCTAACAGTGTTGCAGTTTACAACGTCTGCCTGACCAATCAATGGTTGTGGGACAGCTCACACAATTTAAAACTGTTTAGGTTCTTGAGTCCTTTTTTTTTTCTTTAATGTTCATTTATTTTTGAGAAAGAGACAGAGCATGAGCGGGGGAAGGGCAGAGAGAGAGAGAGGGAGACACAGAATCCGAAGCAGGCTCCAGGCTCTAAGCTGCAGCACAGAGGCCAACGCAGGGCCCGAACCCACAAACTGGGAGATCATGACCTGAGCCGAAGCCAGACGCCCAACTGATGGAGCCACCCAGGTACCCCAGTTCTTGAGTCTTAAATAAATTGAATTCTGCTGTTGTTTAAAATCTGAAAATGAGAAATCTAAATACTACCAAATATGTTGACTGATTCCATGCCTTTTTGAAGTTCTCAGAAGATAAAAAAAAAAATTCCAAAAATAGCTAATTCAAGTCACCTAACACATTATCCTACATAAAATATTCTTTTGAGGTGGAAAATGTGTGAAAATTAAAACGTGTAATTTAGCAAAAAGTAGATCAATGGCGTACTAAATGTGCACATGAAAACAGACAACCATTGAATCTGCCTCATGACATATGTCAGTATTCTGGTTTTCATCAAACCACCGTATTTTATAGCATTTGGAGCATGCATTTCTGCAAAGACCCATTGAAAGATGTCAGAAAAATGACAGACTGGGTATATTTAGGTACAGTGGAAAGAAACACTTCCCCTTTGACTCACAGGACATTAAGTCTATATTTAGAGAACTCATTTTTATGAGATTGGGATGAATTCCCTCATCAAATACTAGCTTCTGTATATATTTTTGCTCTTCTCTTTTTAATTTTCTTACCCCTTCATAAAAATCAATATAATTTACTGTATAATTAATATGGTTACATTTAAAGCTGAAACATATTTACCTCCAAATTAAATTTAAATATCAGATATTTATAATCACATCAATCAACTAATTTCACTGAGGAGCCACGATATTGGAATACCTATGTTAAATCTTGTGGCTGATAGAATAATTGCTGTCAACAGCTCGGCTCTCTCCTGCCATGTCACATTGCCATGTGGAGGAGAAAGCAGAGCACAGATATGGGGCTTGACCATGTGACTCCTTTTGCCCAACAGTACGTGGACACGATGGGCAGGTGACTCAAAGCGTTAAGGACCACTGAGCATTTCCTCTTACCCTCTAGCCCTCCTGTGACCCACCATGACAAAAGCACACCCCGACAGGGAGCTCAGCCCACTCTCCGGAATCCAGTCTGGCCCAGCTGAGTCATGGCTGAACTACCCACCCAAGAGTGGGAAATAGATTTGTTTTTGGTGGTTTTTGGTAAGCCACTGAATTTTGGGGTAGTTTGTAATGCAGCGATTCTTTTGTTTTTAATGTTTATTTACTTATTTTGAGAGAGAGAGAGAGAGAGAGAGAGAGAGAGAGAGAGACAGCAGGAGCAGAGGAGGGGCAGAGAGAGAGGGAGGGAGAGAGAGAATCCCAAGCAGGCTCCATGCTGTCAGTGCAGAGCCCAATGTATGGCCCGAATTCACAAACCATGAGATCATGACCTGAGCCAAAGTCAAGAGCCAGATGCTTAACCAACTGAGCCACCCAGGCACCCCTGCAGCAATTCTTGAAGCAATAGCAATAAAGTCCTAAGAGAGAATGTTAGAGAACATTTACTCCTGCCCTGGAAATTGCATAAAAGGAATTTAAACATTCTTGGGCATCTGTTACCTGGTGGCATTATGCAAAACAGGGTAAGTCAACACAAGAGTGACTGCACAGCTTTTGGTGTCAGATGAAATATGATCTTGAACATTCCATTTAATCTTTCTCAGGCCCAGCTCTTTCTCTTTAGAATGGCAAGATGACCCACCCAGTAGGTTTACTGTGAGAATTTAACACAAGAGGCATAGAGCAAATCCTAAATAAATATTAACTATCATCATTACCTTATTTCAATTCCATAATAACACTGTAAGATACGTTATTATAATTAAACAGATGTTTTTTAAAGTATATCCCATACAGAGGTGGCTGGGTGGCTTGATCGGTTGAGCATCTGACTCTTGATTTCAGCTCAGGTCATGCATGACCTCACGGGTTCATGAGATCAAGCCCTGCATCCGGCTCTGTGCTGATAGCATGGAGCCTGCTTGGGACTCTCCTTCCCTCCCTGTCTCTCCCTCTCTAGAGTGTATCCCATAAAACGTTGCCCTTTTTGAAAGGAATTGTTTTCTATACTGTTGCTATTTCCTGCAAATAATCCCGCACACATCACTCACCGCATGTTCTTCTAACTCATGCTAGGCACTCTCCCCAGGTTGACTAGTTCTCTTTCATGTAGAGGGCAGCAGAGGCTGTTGTGGTTTTTGATGTGACTATTATGATTCTGATATGGCTTTTGATATCTATTTTGTGGGCAAATTTCAAGATGTGCACAGATATTCTTTTATTGTATTCTCATAGGCTGTGTGCTGACAGTTGGGAATTTAACAAATGCCAAGTCTACTTTATAGAATGTTAATGTCTGTAGTAGAATGCCATGCAGGTATGCCATTGGGCACTCATTAACTATTAAATTATGAGAATTCTAAAAATTCTCAGAAAGTAAAGCTTTCAAGGCAAGCTGAAGGCAATAGGCCTTCTCTCTGCAGTGGTCAACTGTCTGACATGAAAATCTTTCCACCCCTTTCCTGAACCAGCGGTCACTGGATTTCAGCACCTGCTGCTTTCTGATGGCTCCAATCTCCCACCCACCCATGTTCTGTCCTCTGCTAGTCACCTCTTTGTAGGTGTTTAATAAATGCTTGTTGAATTTAACCTAACTGAAGCTGAGAGAAAGCAAGTGACTCAAGCAAGGTCACACAGGAAGGAACAAGAGTGGAAAACGAACTGTTTGTTTTGCTTTTTAATTCCAATTTGCAGGCACTTTCCAGAGCAGTGTGCTTCTACATTTCCATCCTATCCAAACCTGCTCCCTTAGCTTTCCCAAAGGAAAGATTACTAACTTCACTAGAGACTATATTAACAACAGATTAGTGCACTGCCACTCCTAACTCTTAAAATTCTATACCTGGCATATTAGCAGGGATGAAATATAGAAGGATTAGAATTTCAAGAATCCTAGGCAGTTTGAGGAGTGACATACCCACCTCCAAAGAGTAAAGTACACCCTCATGATGACCCAGTCAAAATTGTTCACTTTTCTATAGACACTTATCTTCTCTCACTGTGCATTTCTGCTGATTCCCATTGCTTTGTTCTCAAAAAGGCTATACATATATTAAAAATGGCATGTATTTTAATATCTGGATTTCACATTATGAATAATTTTATAAGAGCAAAAGATTCTCTCGAATGTGATTTATTCTTCTTAGTCAAAATAAAACTAGTTAATGTCCATGAAAGTAACAAATATATATTCAACTCTCCTATGTTTTCTTTCAGTTTTATAGACCCTGAAAATCAAAGGTTATAGAAAAGTTTCTCTCGTTGCTGATTCTGGAGAACCTTTATTTTGATAAGAGTCGGTGCTAAACGCAATCTCTCTGAGAATATCAATTACAGCTAAGAAAATGCTCTTTGTTGGTGTGACATTTAGTCCCAATGCTTTCTGCTACCCAGACTTCTTTTGATACTAAATGAATAAGGTGTTCTTCTGCCCAGTATTGGAACTTTTACACCTGCTACTTCTGGCATAAGACAGAAATGAGAATGAAAATCTGCTCTTCCAAGAAAAAAAAAATCAACAGAAGATATATTTTTAAATACAAAAATGAGGTACTTCAAAATTATGTTATTTCAGGACTCCAAGTTCATGAAAATATTTACCCTAAATATGTGGTTTCAGAACAACTGTAGTATGTTCAAGAAGAAGCCACCTATGGATTTGGGGGGCAAATTTTTCTTAAGGTTCCTTAATATGATAGCAGGAAAACAACAATTTTGACTACCTCTTAAAAGTTATATGAGAATTGAATGAGAGTTCAAATGTATGAAAATATTTTCCAGCAAAGCATACTCAAATAGAAATAGATATTTTCCCATTACTCCTTTGTATTACTAACACAGCATTAATTTTAAGGCTCAAATCCATCCAAGCAGGCAATTGAAGTCTATCCAGGACACAGCTAGAAATCAAATATTTTTCTTCTTAAAACAAATGAATTATTTCATGTCAGGACGACTCTTGGAGCTTATATAACTAATGATGTTGACCAAGAAAGAAAAAAAAAGTCCATAACTTGCCTTTTGTATTTTGGAGAGGAAAAGGCTTAAGTGGCCAAGTCATTTTGTTTAGAAAAATAACTAGTTTCGTCTAAGTATTTTGCACAGCAGAAAATGATAGCTTTCAAAGAGCAGTAATGGCCAATTAGGAAATACATTTACCATGTTTTGATTTTCTGATTTTGCCTCCTTACTCTCTCCCATTGACTAAATCATAAATTTGCCGTTAAGGCCCTGCCATAGGAGAAGTTTCTAAGCAATACCAAAACTCATCGACCTCTTTAAAAAACAACAACAACAACAACTTTTTTTGGCCTGCTTTCATCAGAAAGTATCCAGATAAAATGGTAAAACACAAAACTAGAGTGGGTTACTATTCACTTGGAATAATTTGATGCTTGAACTAGTGACTATATACAATTAGGAGGCTAGGGCTCTTGGCAGAGAAACTTGTCTTCCGGCATAAGTCAGCAGTGAGGTGACTCAAGGTCAAGCCAATGAGCATCCTTCTAAAGGTCTTATTTTTCTTTTCCCTTTATAAAGCTATCATTCTTCCACCCAGCCTTAAGTAAGATGATTTAGAGTAGACAGAAGAATGAGTTTTATTACAAAATATAGTTTCTTATTTGCCAGGAAATGTGATCCTTGAAAAGACAAAGCACCCTTTTCCAAAGAAAATGAGATTTGCAACCACCTTGCAGCTCTCTGTCTTTACCAATTTAAGAGTTAGTGGAAAATAGCTTGAGAATGTACCCATGCAGGGGGCCTAAAAATGCCCTGGTAAATCCCCCTGGTACTCTCGGTCGCTGCTGTATGATATTTCTCCCCTTCAGATATGTCTCTTGACCTTGAATCCCACACCAGGCTTGGAATCTAAATTTCCCTCAGGACAAAGGTTTCGGATCTCCTAGTTCCACCTGATTTGAAGTTCCCCTCCGCCAAGATCAGCAATGTGTGAAGACACTTCCATTAACAGTTCTCTTGGCTGACCACTCCCTCACATGTGTCTTGGGACTCAGTCATCCTGGTGGAAATGTCTGTGTGTACATGCAAGAATAAGGGAGCTAGGGAGCTGTGCGCACGTATGCGTACATACATCAACAAATAAAACATCAACAAATAAAACATCCTCCTACCTCAACGAATAAAACAATAACAAAAACTAGAAGCAACCAGAATTTTCACTAATAGGCAAATTGTTTATTAATAAAGCAATATATCCCTACCATAGGATATTATACACCTATTAAAATTCTTTTTTTTTTTTAATTTGAGAGAGAGGCAGGGGGGAGAGGGGCAGAGAGAGAGGGAGAGAGAGAGAATCCCAAGCAAGCTCCATGCTCAGCTCAGAGTCCAACATGGGGCTTGATCCCACAAACCATGAGATTATGACCTGTGCTGAAATCAAGAGTCAGACACTTAACCCACGGAGCCACCCAGGCACGCCAGGCACTCCAATTCTCCACCACATACATTATTAAGCTAGAATCAGAGCTGTGATATATTCTTAAGGAGAAAAAAACAAGAGAGAGGGAGAGAAACAGGGCTGTGAGTGTGTGTGCACATTTATAACATGGGCGTGTATATAAGCATGGGAAAACAGGGAAGTATATGCCCTAAATTTAATACTGATTAACGCCAGAGGTTATGCTGAAGAACAGACTAAAGAGGAGTCACAACACACACATATTTAGCTTACCTGACATCAATTGTATGTGTTTCAGTGTTGAGGTAAATACTTGGCAGTAAAGGAAAGTGAAATCATAATTTAAATAGTATAGAGATTCTGTTATTCCATCCAGTGAGTGGAGGTCCCAAGTGGGGACAAGAGGGGAGTGTGAAAGAGATGGTGTTTCCCTGGGCTGATGTCCTTGGTATATGTCTCTACTGTGAGCATCCCACCCAGCTAAGGGTCCCCAAATGAACAATCCAGCTAATACTCCTCGGATATCCAGCCAGAAACCAAAAATGGAGTAAACACAGAAACAGCCATGGAGTAAACACTCATTTACTAGTGTTTACTGTGCTAGACTGAGAGACGGTGTAATCAACTCAAACACAGGGCCTTCCTTGGAGATTTGTCAGGGGAATGTTTAAACTTCAACTGTCTGATTTTGTGCTGATGTAGAATCTGTTCCCTGAATAAAATTCAACCCCACTGCACTGAGTTTTATCCATGCATTTATGTATTGTTTGACTTTTTGTAGCAGACATGTGTTGTGTTTTAATCAATTTTAAATACAGAGATAACTAAATAGATGGGAAACTTAAAAAACATTTAAATACATAAACAACGCTTGTATTCTCTCTGGTAATTTAATTTCTGGCAACCAGATTTTGAAAAATTACATCTTTGCATAGAAATAATAACCCCATAAAAATAGCTAGGCAAAAAAAGCAGTATATGTTGAATATATAAACAGGTACAGGGAATATACATTCATAACTGGCCACTCGATTACTAGTAAATACACTTAAAGCAAAGACATACTCCCTTTTACCTTAGCATAATCTCCTTAGAGATTCTAGGTTTAATAATGATAATAATAGCTCCCATTTAGAATGACAATTACATCGGCTGTTTTATTAGATGCTTCATGTGTATTTTCTCACTTAAATTTTGCAATAACTCTCCACAGAGTATTAACAATATCCCATTTCAGAGATGAGCAAACTGAGTCTTACAGAATTCACCCAAACTTCTGGAATCCACACAGCAGGTAAACTGGGGTGGAACCCAGCCCTACCATTGTCACCAGTACAAGTTCTCAACCACTATACAAATGCCCCCATGGCCCTGTTTTAACAGACTTGAGCTTTTTGAATAAAACCACTGCTTCTGATAGGATTATATTTTTTAGCTGCCAGAAAACCTCAAAATGACAGGGGCTGAAACAAAATTAATTATTTTTATATGTAAAACACAGTGCAGAGGCAGGCAGTTCAGGACTAGTGTGGCAGCTCCACATTGTCTCCAAAAGTCAGGACTCCTGTCTTGGGGGTGAGCCATCCTCATAGGTGGCCGCCATATTCATCTCTCGATGCAAGGGGGCCACTGCAACTAGGTGCATTTGAGGCAGGAAGGAGGGTATATGAGCAAAACAAACACCTCCCTGCAAGCCTGCTCCCTTTGGGAGCCCCCACAACGTCTCTGTTTACATCTCTTCGACCAGAATTCCATCACACATCCACACTTAGCTTTCAGAAAGGGGATTCGTTGAAAAAGTGGGAGTTTTAAGAACCAGAGTGATTACTATTGAATCTTAAGTTATTTATGTTCCTCGGATTCAACAAGCCCAGCTCCAGTGTCTCCAGAACATTCAGCGATGTTCACTAAACACTCAAAAACTCTGTGAAAGTAAGTTGTTTTGACTTTGTTTTGTATTGTGTTGTTTCTCCCATTTTTGTAAGATAAAGGAATGGGTTCTGGGTTCAACCCACCTGAGATCAATGCTTCAGAGGAGATGAAGGAACGGCCAGGAAACTCAGAAATCTCAGTGGAGGTGAGGGTCAGAAGCAGCAATGCACTGAGTGTAAACTCTGCAAATTTGCAGAAATCTTAGGGTTTCCAGTAAAGAAAATGACAAAAAAAAAAAAAAATTCCAGATTCAAAGACTAACCACACACTATTTAGGGCATGGCTCTAGAACCATAAATCAGGGTGAAGACTGCAGGGACAGGAAAGTTCCAGAACCATAAATCAGGGTGAAGTTTGCAGGGACAGGAACACAAAAGTCAACCTCCTGGGACAAAGATAGAAACCAGGGTCAAAAACTTAGACATCCAGTGAGCTGGAATGTTACCCAGTAAGTCTCAGGCTGGAGATGGCCAGGGCTGAGTGCTCAACCTAGCCTGGACACGATGGAGAAGGCATGCTGACTGAGCTGAGATAGTTCCAAAAACTCACTGACAGTCAAAGGAGGAAAGGTGAACATAGACTTAAATCCAGAAGAAGATACAACATGGGAGGAAAATCACTTCTTTGGGAGTCAATATCATTTGACTGAGTATCAAGCGAGGGTAGAAGAGGGACATCTGACATAAGTAAGCATCCTAACTCCATTGACTCACTAATCACTCCTGCATTTAGCTAGGCAAATAATATTATTATCCCCCATTGATAATATTATTTTCCCTGTTTCTAGATAAGGAAACAGAAGTTGCAAACGTTTGAGTAACTTGCCCACAGTTGGCAAGTGATAGTGTCAGGCATCGAATGTAGGTAATTGCTGGGCTATAAGTCACTTTTTATGATCTGGACCAGAAGCGTGGTGTTTCTTATCAGCAGTGGTGTGGGAAAGACTGGGGCCAGGGAAATTAAATCATGAAGATAAGCACTGAAAGGAAGGAAAAGATGCAGCACTGGCATCCTAGATGCAGCACAAGAACAGCCAGGTACTAATGGAGTTGGAACTTCTCTCTCTTGCCATCCACACATTACAGCATTCCTCCTCATGCACGTCCCAGGACCCCCAGAGATGCTCACATCCTTGTTCCTGGAACCCATCAATAGCTTACATGGCAAAAGGGATCTTGCCAATGTGATTAAAATTATGGATCTTGAGGATGTGACAATGGAAGAAACTCAGAAAGACAACATCACGACAAGGATCTGACACCTCGTTGCTGGTTCTGAGACGTAGAAGTGTACATGCAAAGACCCAAGAGAGGCCTCTAGGAGCTCAGAAAGACCCCCAGCTGACAGCCAGCAAAGAAACGTGACCTCAGTCCTACAACCACATAAAACTAAACTCTTTCAATGTCGAATGACCAAGAAATGGATTCTTTCTAAGAGTCTCCAGAGGGTAACAGACTTGCCACCAGCTTAGCCCTGGAGACCCTGTGGGACTTCTGACATACAAAACTATAAGAAAATACGTGTGTGTCGTTTAAGCCACAAGGTTTGTGGTAATTTGTTATAAGGGCAACAGAAAATGAATACAATGGCAGGAGATGGAATTGAGGAAAATGTCTTACTTCATAACTCCTCAAAATTCTTAGGACAGAGAACACTATCCAAAATCTCTGCTGCTATGGAATTAATCACGTGCCTCCAAACCTTGAGCATCAGGAATCACAAGGTCAGATTCGACAATCTATGTCTGAGTCCCAGAGAGCTGAGAGGCTTTGGGGATTAAGATATTAAGAGACATGGGCTGTCCATTTTAGCATCATGTCTCAAAGTATATGGGAGGCTTCTGAGAACCCTATGAAGGAGGTTTTTACTTTGAAAATTTAAATTTTGTAATATAAATAAACTCACTCCCGTATGTCCCCTTCTCTTTCTGGGGAAATTCTACTTGAAAAATAACCATGGAACTTCTCACATTGACACTACTTGATCTAAACATCATCATGTCATAAATACACTCTTCTAGATTATCAAGGTGTGGGGATGACCTGGTCCCACGACAAGGTATTTCAGTCTCTATCATTGAATTGCAGAGTACTCTACAAATAAAGCAGTACAGATGGGAGAAAGTGAAGATGAAAATCTTTCATTTTTATGTGTCCCTTGAGGCAAGACAGGATGTACTTATCCAACATGGATGAACCTAAGAGAGTAGAACTAAAAAAAACCAAGAGGCTTGCATGAAGTGAGTGAGCTAGTGGTGGGGAACTCCTGAATGTGTTCTCCAAAACTAAGGACATGTTAAGACCATGATGAAAACACAAGAAAGGAGGTGATGCGGAAAGTGGGGTCTGTCTGTTCAACACAATCGTTTACTCAATGGGGTGGTAAAGAAGAGGCGATGGTCTTACGCGCTTGGTGCCCCACGCGGGGGCACAGAGGGAATATAAAGAAGCAACCATGATGGCAAATACCAAGGTGGAGAGGCAGACACAGTCAAAGGAGTGGGCAAGGAAGACAGAATGTGGTTTGAAGAAAGGAAGAGAAGGTGGAAAATGGAAAATGACTAAGAAAGGAAAAACCAAAGAGCCTATTCCACAAAATAGGCTTGGAGGGAATTACACAACTATCCAAGAAAAACACAACTGTGAGGAAAAGCAGATCAAAGAGTCCTAAGACTGACTCTAAAGAGCCAGGAAGTCCAGTTCTCATGAATAATCATATACAATTCTCACACTATTTGGGGCACTCGGGTGGCTCAGTCGGTTGAGTGTCTGACTCTTGATTTTGGCTCAGGTCATGATCTCACAGCTCATGAGTTCGAGCCCCAGACAGTGCAAAGCCTGCCTGAGATGCTTGTTCTCTCTTTCTGTCTCTCTCCCAAAATAAATAAATCAACTAAAAAAAAAAATCTCATACTATTTATTTAGCAATGTAAAAGAAGTATCTGCGAGAAAAAAAAATGCTACTATTTATATAATAGGGGTATTTCCATGTATTTTAATTACTTTTATATTCAGTTTATATACATGAATCAATGTTTATAAGAATGTTTTATACATAGTATGAATTAGTGTATAAACGCATAATTATGTGGGTATTAAATATATTTATACATAAATATAAAAATTATTCTGAATAATACAATGCAGGATGCAAGGTTCTTTATACCCATAAAGATGTTCCAAAAAAAGAATCTAAATTTCAGAGAAATCAGATGGCTGGCTCAAGGTTAAGGATACAAACAATTTAACCTAAGTTAACAATTCAGACATGATCCATCTAGTTCTAGCTCCACCACCAATAAAGTCCAAATTCATTCGGCTAGCTATAATTCTTCATTTTTACAGCAATTTCAGATTTCAAAGAAGTGTTTTTTCTCTAATAAAGATTTTTAGCCATTGATTAGGAGTCATCTGGTTCTTTTTCCTGACCAGTTCTATCACACTTCCAGTCACTGATTTATCATTTTACTCATCCGTGGGTACTAAAGCATGTTGACTGTACCTTCAATAGTCTTTAAAATTCATCATAGTTTTGGGGCGTCTGGGTGGCTCAGTCAGTGAAGCATTCGACTTCGGCTTAGATCATGATCTCGCAGTTTGTGAGTTCAAGCCCCGCGTCGGGCTCTGTGCTGACAGCTCAGAGCCTGGAGCCTGCTTCAGATTCTGTGTCTTCCTCTCTCTTTGCCCCTCCCCTGCTCACTCTCTGTCTCTCTCTGTCTTTCAATAATAAATAAAGGTTAAAAAATTTTTTTTAATTTAATAAGAAAAATTTTTTAAAAATCATCATAGTTCTCATTCTCACTCCCTTGGGCTACAGTTTAAATAGTATCTAAATGGAGTTCCTCCCCATCAAGTGTCTACCCCAACTTGCCGTGCCCTCAGACAGCCTGTTAATTTTCACGGGTCAGAGTACTAACCATTGCTCCCATGTTCAAACCACATCATGGCTCCTATATGCAGCTTAATTAAGCACAGACTTCACATTCAGGTTCGGAGCTCTCAAACAGTATGTCCTAGTGTAACTCAAAATATCTTCCAGTAGTTTCCCCACAGCCCTAAGATCCAGCCAAAGCCAAACCTAGATACCTCACTAGTTCCCAAGCACACCCACATGCTTTTATGCCTCTAAACCACTGCTTGAATTTTTCTTCCCCAAGAATTCCAATAGTCCACCTTTTGGACTAAAAACCTCCCTGTACACAAAGATTTATGTCAAAAGCTACCTCTTTCTCAAGTGTTTTAACCACAATATTTAATTCCTGTCTCAATAGAACTCTCACAGAAATTTATAGAAAGTATATTCTGCATTGCATTACAGGTATTTGGTATTTCTTTTCACCTCCCTATTCAATGGGAAGTTGTCATATTTTCCACATCTTTTTTTTTTTTGCTACGATAAATAACGCTGTTCTAAGCATTTGTGTCAACTTTTTTTTTAATGTTTATTTATTTTTAAGAGACAGACACAGTGTGAGTGGGGGAGGGGCAGAGAGAGAGAGGGAGACACCGAATCCGAAGCAGCTCCAGCTCTGAGCTGTCAGCACAGAGCCCAATGCGGGGCTCCAACTCACAGACTGCGAGATCATGACTTGAGCCAAAGTCAGACGCTTAACCAACCGAGCCCCTCTTTTCCACATCTTTATACCCCCTTCAACAGCAGAGGATCTAGTAAATATACAGCACTCCATAAGTATTTGCTAAATTCAATTCAATTAGTTCTTCCCAGTTACTAAAACTGAAACTCATTTAAGTGATACATTTCAAAAATGATTCGAATAGATTAAAAAAAACCAACAACAATATTTTAGGTCTGTCTGGGTGGCTCAGTTGGTTAAGCTTCCAACTCCTGATTTGGGCACAGGTCATGATCTTATAGTTCCTGAGACTGAGCTCCATACAGACAGCACAGAGCCTGCTTGAGATTCTCCCTTTCCCTCTCTCTCTGCCCCTCCCCTGCTTGCTTGCTATCTCTCTCTCACTCTCTCTCTCTCTCTCTCTCTCTCTCTCTCTCAAAATAAATAAATAAACTTAAAAAAAACAATATTTTATTTAAGTGTAATCATACTTGTTCAGGGGATTATTCAGAGATGCTCTCAAATACTAGCTGAAAGTTTGTTTTTATAAAATCAAACATTTTACTCTTCTCAAAGAAATAGCCCACCCAAATTAGTTTACTTCTCATTTGACTGTGACACACACAGGAACAACTTCTGAGCCAGACCTTTACACTACAGAAGTCCAAGGAAGATTCATGGGCCACGAACAAGTGGAAACTGGAAGAAATAAACCACTTATGACAGTATACACATAATCACTTTCAAGCAGGCTCAAACTAAAATAAGTATCTTTCTTATGATTCACAGTATAAAAATCCCAAAGGACTTAACTTTCAAAGGGCATGGTGTATCTAATACAGCTGCTCTGAGGCTTGGCCAAAATAGCTATCCTTGCTCAACCTTTTGAGCTTTGGATCAATAACAGGCCCAGGCTACATGACAAAAACCAAACTGCTCTCACTGCATCAAATGTCCAACAAAGACAAAGCCAGGCTATCTAGCTACCCATCTACCTATGCATCTATCTATCCATACGAGTTCACATTTTGTGCGTCACTATAATAATATTACGTTATAGACATCCACACACATTTATATGTACTGAGCACTTTGTGCAAAACACTATTCTAAGTATTTTACATGTGTTAATGCTCACAACAATCCTGTAAAATAGGTAATGTTATCACTCTTATTTCGCAGATGAAGAAATCAAAGCTCAGAAAGTGTAAGGAATTGCCAAAGTTCACACAGCTATTAAGTGGTGGGGCTGGGATCGGCCTCCTGAACTCTTTCCCCCAGAGCCCAGAGTATTAACGACTCAGTGATACACTACCAGGAGCAGGATTTTCTTTTCTTCAAAGGGGTTGGGGGAAGTCTCTGAAAGCTACTCTATTTCTGGAAAGCACCATAGAGGTAAAGGCCCAGGTGCACATAAAAACATAAAAGGCAACTTGCTATGTTTCTATCTTACTCGCTATAATATAGGAACTTGTTCTTGAAGACGGAACTGAAAAGCTCAATTTGAAGCACAGAACAAGGGATGCAAGCTGGTGAGCACCTCGAAGGTGCTGTGTGTAAAGATCTCATTCGCCTGGGAGATGTATTCAGAGCATTTGCGGGCACAGATTCTCACCAGGCCCAGGAGAGCAGGCCTCGATGGGCATCAGTCACAAAGGTGAGAACTGCAAATGAACACAGTTATCTCATTCAGCCTTGAAATAAAGAGAAGCATTTTGCCTCCAGGGGAACACACACGTATGCAAACAAAACCACGCATGATTCAGTGCTGTTCCTATCAGGGAGGAAAGAATGCAGTGAGATGTTATAAGGAAACAACACATCACTTTCCACGGGAGATCAACAAGAACACTACATACCATAGCATTCCCTCTGCATAGTTTTGCAGAAAGGACCCAGATAAGCTTCTTCAATAGGGAACTTTTATCTGACGACACCTGTAACCAGTTTCACCTGTTCAAGACTGCATCTTTCTTCTTACGTTTCCAATGAAAAATGTGTTCAGAACCCGTGATATTGAAGAGGCCTTGCCAGAGGCAATACAAGCCAGAGAAGTCAGGTAACAGTGGAATTTGGAACGAAATATTAGACAATACTTAGCTTTCATTCCAAAGGGCTGTCCTCAGTAATACAGCAGCTTGTGGAACTGACAAAGTTAGAGTAACAACCTGTGGCATTCAGTACCTTTGACGGGCTGAGCCACAGCCTTCACAGGGTAAACAAAGCCGCATAGAAGCACCTGTTCCCCTCCAAATGACTTACATGACTACTTTTCCATTGTGCGTCTTAAGTATTCTCACTATGCACTTCGGGGCCCAGGTGCCAAGCAAAAAACCATTTTGCTATAAACTCACTCTTCATCACTGTTAGTGTTGGACACTTCACTACATTGTGGGTAAAATACGTTGTGATTCTTTTCCCCCCACAAACTTGCCAAACCCTGGTTAGAATCCATTGTGTTGTCCTTTTACTAACAGAGGAGCATCTGTATCATTCACAGCCACCCAACAGAAGTTCTGGTCCTAAGTCAATGAATGGCCCTAAGTAAATGTGAAAGTGGTATAGGCTGGGGGGGTGGGGGGGGGGTTTCTCTATGAAGAGATAGCTTGACCCATTCCAATATCACAACCTGAATCACTCCTTAAAAATGTACAAGAGCAATGAATTTATTTTGACTCCACTCCTTCCAAAATACCAAGCTTCACTGCAGCTGAAAAACCCAAGCGGCTAAAACAACACAAAAGCAATCGCTTTTAAGTAGATTTGGGTCTGCTTATTTTTTCCCTTGTTACAGTCTTCTGATATGCACTTCCCTCTAGGAACTATACCCTAAGAGGAAGAAGGCAAATCAGAGTTCAAAGACACAACCTACCGCGGCTGGATTTTAGGAAGGTAATATTCCCCCTGCGTTTCCTTGGTAAAAATAAAATACCGGTTTATGTTCTGCAAATATGATTAACATACGCGATTGGGGTAGAGGAACCCACCAGCTTAACTCCGTTGGTGAGGAAGTTTGGAGATTTAAGTGTGTAATAAGGAACTAAAATAGAGGCAAGCTAGAGTTATAATCAAGTGAGTGAATCTTACCAATATTAGTTCTACTTAAGTTTGGACCCTGAGGCGGAGGAAAGTATTGAGACACGTGATTCCAGAGTGGAGGAGCGTTAGGAGGACCCGCGCGCGCGAAGTCAGTCACCTCCTGGAGAGCTGTCTTAAGGGCCCCCTCCCGCCGGCTCTCCCCGAAAAGTGGCAGAAACCCCTGCGGGGAGTGCGCCCCCGGCGCCCGCGGTAAGCCGCCCCCCCCTTACCTGCGCAAGTGCTCCCGTCGTACGTCTCGCACACCCACTCGTGGCACTCGCACAGGGGCCCGAAGAACACGCCGGGCTCGCTCACGTGACAGATGCAGACCCCGCAGTCGCACCGGCCGCGGCCATGGCACAGAGCGCCCCCTGGGGGCTGCCCGGGCGCGCGGCACCGGCGCTCCGATTCGGCTCGGGACAGCCTGCACGCGGCACCCGGCCCAATTCTGCAAGGGCGACAAACCACAGCAGGGCCATGGTCAAGAGCAGACACAGCTCCTTCTGCTCTGAGCCCACGTTCCCCCCAACCACCCTTTTGGCGAAGTTCAACTTCACAGAAAGGAAGTCTGAGGTTCCACATTTCTCCGGGGCCAAGCGAGTGCCAGCCATGGGCCATCACAAGAGAATGACCCAAACGTTGAGGGGTAACCTGCACACCTAGGAATAGGACCGACCGCCTTCCAAGTGGACAGAGGTGGTCCAGCCTTGCCTCTTGATGGCTTGGCACAGAATCTTATATGCACATTTTGATTAAATCCAAATGAATGCAAAGCATGACATTTGGCTGACTTTTCAGTACACTTTAAAAAGTCCCATTGCTGGGATACCTGGGTGGCGCAGTGGGTTAAGTGTCAGACTTCAGCTCAGGTCATGATCTCACCGCTTGTGGGTTGGAACCCTCGCCCAGCTCTGTGCTGACAGTTCAGAGCCTGGAGCCGGCTTCAGATTCTGTGTCTCTGGCTCTCTCTGCCCCTCCCCACTTGCTCTCTCTCTCTCTCTCTCTCTCTCTCAAAAATACATAAACATTAAAAGAAATTGTAATAAATAAATAAAAGAAAAAGTCCCATTGCTATCTGATGGCCAGGAGCAGCCTTTTATGAAAAAGAAGAGAGGGATAAGTAGGAAGAGCTATAGATGTTAAGATAGTGTAGGACATAATATTTTCCTAGTTGCATTAAGCAGTGCTTATAAACTTTAAAAAAGTTTAGTTATTATCATGTGCCTCAAAGACCCTTTCAAAAGGCAATACAATAATGTAATGCAGACCCTGTGAAATAATTCTGCCTTATAGGCTATGAGCACACACAGGTAGGTACACAGGATTTCCTCAATCTCATGGCAGAAGTTCCTCCTGCTATGTATTAAACTAGGAGGAGATTATATATCTATATTTATTCACTGTATTTTTCCGAAGGAAAAGTAAAAGGACAGACGCGAAGCAACACACAGTGCAGACATATAAGGAATAAGAACAGGTTGGAAAGAGTTTACCCCGTGGCCAACTTTCTAACTGCTCTTGGCTTTGGGCAGCCATCCTGCAAACTCGAAGCCCTGCCACACAAAGCAAGGCAGGTCGGTCTCAAAGAACAACAAACCAAACTTACCTCAGAGATGGCGAGAAGCTCTGAGGAACAGCTGACAGCCCCGCGAAGAGAAGGGAGGAGGCCAGCAGCAAGAAGTTCCTGATGGCTGCAGGACGCATGCTGAGCTCCGGGGCTGTGCAGGGCGAGCTGCGCTCCTGCAGGGTGGGGCTCCCGGTGTGTGGGGGGTTGAGGGGGGGCGCTCGGGGCGGGGGGTGGGGAGAGGTGCCACCGGCGCAGACCGTCCCGCAGACGGACACACAGACACCAGACACCGGGACGCGCGGGTCGGGCCTCTACCAGGAGGGGCGAGTGTCTTGATGAGCTGCCTGCCTGTGAGGATTTGGGCAGCGGCACCGCTCTGGGCGGGGTGCTGGTACCAAACCCCTCAAGTGCGGAGTCTAGGCAGAGGAGTAATTAGAAACAGTTGTACAAGCAGATGGTTTATTTTGACATTAAAAAAAAAAAAAAAAAAAAAAAAAAACTGTCCTGTTCACAGATTTAGGAAAATCATTTCTTTCTTCAGTGCAGGCCCCAGAGATGCGGAGTATTTGGGCTGGTTGATATTCAAGGGACAGATAAAATAGTCCCTTAGATGTGAAAGGGGGGAAAGGGAGGGCTAGTGACGTCAGCGTGAGCACTTAGTAGGGAATTATTTCCCCCAAGGGCTTTTTCAGAAGGTGTGTTATTTGGGGTATGAGTTCTAGGAGGCCAGCGCAATGGACGAATATAACTTTTTCTTGTACTTTTTACTCTTTGTTTTAAATGATGGGTTTTTCATTTCTTAAGCCTTTAACAAGTATGTCATGATTCTGGGTGTTTGGGCCAGTAGCTTATCACACCACATTTTTTCTTGTCTTGGACGGTTCAGATCTTAGTCGTCCCAAATTCACCCCATTTCCCCCCCTCCCCCCCTGCACCAAGTAGGAAGAAACAAAATAAAATGTGAGATTCTGGCATCAACTGCACTGAAATATCATCAGTGTCACTTATGAAGCACCTACTATGCGCCAGTCCCTTAGTATATTTTATCTCCAATGTCAACAATAACCACTCATTGGTATACTCATTTGGCAAGCCCAGGTTCAGCATCTATCAGGTGCCGGGCTCCGTGCCAGATGGAACGGACACAACTAGAGAATTAAAGAGGCATGATCCCTGTGCTTGGAATCCAGTGGGCCAGTGGACATTAATCAAACAAAAGCAAATATAAAAGACAAAGTGCAATGAAAAAAGAGTGCAGTTCCCTCCAGAGTGGCTGGAGGTGCCTGACCTAATCAAGATGGTGGCATTTGAGCTAAAAGATGAGGGCTGAAGAGAAGAAAATTGGGTGGGAATGGGGAAGGGGTGGAAGAGGGGGAGAAGCTTTCTTATCACCATAATCAAGCTCAAGAAACCGAGAGCAAAAAATGACCTCTTGCTCAAAAGTGACTGACTTGCTCAGATTCCTGCAGGAAGTTATAGTGGGGGCTCCAGCTGAAATCTGGGAACTCAAAGCCCATACACTGTCCTCTACACTGTGTGGTCACCTGGGGAATGTAGTGGAGGGTGATGAAAGGGTAGAAAATGTTCTTTCTTAGGTCTAAGCAGAGCACTTCAGAGGCAGTGGCTCCTCACCAACTAGAACCATCCAAGCTACTGTTGTGTGGCCTCAACATCCAGATAAGCTGTAACAGGATGGGATATCTCCCTGTTATTTACATGAACAGACATAAGACTACCCCCAGCATTTGCTTTCTGAGGCAAGAAGGCAAAGAAGTTCCTCCATTGAGAGCTTACCCCTTTTCTCCTGTCTCCCCAATCTCTCTCTCACCAGGAGGGGTCTGGGCCACAACAGTAACCCACACAGCTAAGCCTTCTCCAAATGGCTGACCCTTTGTCAACCCTTAAGCCCAGGCACGTGCACACTGGTGAGGGGATCTGCCATCAGGAGGACGCACTGGGGAAGGGTGTACATGGGTCAGAAAGTGGTCTAGACAGGGAATTCTGGAGTCCTGGGTACTAAGAGTGTGGTTGAGAGGGAGTGACATAGGCTATAGGTTGGTAAGTTCCCTGGGTCACATGAACTACTCATCCTGGGGGTGGGGGGTGAAGGGTTGCATTTGGAGGAGAGACACTAAACAAGAGACACTAAAATCCTTCCTTTGGAAGGAGTCACTAAACAAGCCATTCTCAAAGTATGATCTGTGAACCAGCAGCATCGGCAGCACCTGGGAACTTGTTAGAAATGCAAGTTCTCAGGCCCAACCCCAGACCTACTGGATCACAGGGTGCCTTTAAAAATATTCTGAGAAATTTATCTGAGAAGGCTTGCAAAGCTCAGGGCCCAGGGCTGGGGCCACGGATGCCTAGATCTAAGGGTGGATTTACACTCACTCCTGGTTCCACTTCCAGAACTGTATCCCCTCTCAGCCACGTGGAACACTATGAGGATGTAGGAACAGGCTCTCCTGCCAACATCTAAAAACCTTGGTGACTCAGAGAATATGGGAAGAGTAGAAGAGAAGCATCAATTCCAAAGCCTGACTAGGAATTTGCAGGGAAAACATGGAACTTGTAACAAATGAGTCATGTGTTACTTTCTGCGTCTTTTCTGAGAGGGAAAAGAAGAATCACTGTGAAATACGGACCTGATGTTTGAACATTTCGTTCATGAATTAGGGCAATTCTTTTACCCTGTGGTATTTTCATACAGTGTGGTATGCAGTGAGGAGTATCATCGTTAAGAGTGTGCAGCCATGAAGATCGGAGGTACTAGGTGACAGAAAGCATTTAAATGTTCAGATCATTATATTACTGTGACTCAGATATAATACTCCCAGCAAGTTGAAATAGTTGCATCGTGGCTGCCTTAGTGACTCAGTAGAAAGCCTTGGGCCCACAGAAACTCTGGCGAAATAAAAAGAATAACTTTAAAATTTCTCCCTCTAGTAAACTTGTGTTTTTTTCTGCTGAAGTTATAAATGCCTTGGAAATGTCTACTTCTCCCTTCTCCCTGTTTGCAGAAACCTCAACAACATTCATCCTAATGAGGGCAGATGTATTGCCCAATTCCTGCCTTCAGCGCCTTGAGTTTCTCTCTGACCTTGCAGACCTTGGGGCAGTGCTAGGGGAAAAGCGGTGGTTTGGATGCACAGTGGAGGGTGCCTGAGTTGGATGCTGGGAGGAGAACTCCCTGCACCTGGAACCCATTTCAAAGGGACTGAAAATGTATTAGTCTTTGAACAGAGTCCTTGAGTCCTCAGGTCACAAAATCATAGAATCTCAGGGTTCAAGCATTTTTTTTAAAGACAGGATGGTTCAAAATTAATTTTTTGATGATGTACAACACGTGGCAAATGATTGGATAGACTCAGAAGAAAACAGAAGTTAAAGAGAATGCATCTCCCTCTGATTTCAGCTCTGAAGTTCTCAACCTTTGCTTTCAAATCTACTCCAAGAGGTCATTTAAAATAATATCCTGGGGGTGCCTATATGGCTCGGTCTGTTAAACGTCTGAGTTTGGCTCAGGTCATGAGCTCACGGTTTGTGGGTTTGAGCCCCAAGTTGGGCTCTGTGCTGACAGCTCAGAGCCTGGAGCCTGTTTCAGATTCTGTGTCTCCCTCTCTCTCTCTGCCAGCTCCCCCCACGCCTGCTAATGCTCTGTCTCTTTCAAAAATACATAAACATTAAAAATTTTTTTACAAAATAACATCCTGGCCATAAGCCTTGCTACAAAACAGTTTAAGATCTAATGTGTGTGTTCTGAAGTCCCACCACCTATCTACATACACCCCAAATAATTCTACCCTTCTCAAGATCAACATTCTCACTTCCATTCACCTCTTGCTCGCATGTTACAACTTCAAACCCTCCATAGCCTGATTTCCTGAATGCTTTTACTGTATCTGGTGTGGATGCTTCTGTAAAGTGTGACCATAAAGTAGGTGTAGTCTGACGTGTGCGGAACTTCTGTTTCATAAAACGGCCCCCAAACACAGAGAGCAAGGAGAGACCGAGAAAGAAGAAGGCCACTCCACGTTGGCAGGTGGCAGGTGTGATAAGCAAAAGAACTTACTTTCAAGGCTTATCTTGGGGAGCCACGGGACAAGTAGAACTCCACACCCACCTGCCACAATTTTAAGTGTTTATACAGAGGCCTTAACTGTGTTCAGTCACGTATGCCATCCAGATGGTCTCACCAACACATTGCTCTCTCGAGTCTGTGTCCTTGAAAACGATTCCTACTGTGGGAACAGTGGACAAAACGTACATTCCAAGGACAGGAGAGGGGGTGACAAGCATTTGATTTTATGCACCCGGCTTGTGGGTCTACCGGCAGTCATGTCCTCTCCATGACCTTTTCCAACAGGAACAGATTGGTGCTTTCAACATCCTTACTTCATATGCTATATTTCTACTAATGAACTGAAGATTAACTTCTTCACTATCTCATCATTCCAATCATGTGCTTGTACAAGTGTATTTTCTTCCAAATATAAGTTGATGTTTACTTTATTAAATTTTACCTGGGCTTAGCTCTTTCATGGAGATTTTATCCAAAGTCATTATGGCTGCTGTTTTCATATTTCTCTCACCCTTTTAAAAGTAAGTATGATGAGCATACTTCCCCCATCTTCATCCACATAATTACTAATGTAGTTGAAAAAAATGGGTGAAGGACCAAACATAGGTGAGACCTTTCTTGAAGACGATAGCAGTGCCCTAACTGACATATATTTGGACAGGCAATCTAACCTCTTGTTAGTGTACTGAGTTGTCTGGAATCAGCCCATGTCTTTGTTTTGTTCACAAAAATATGACAGATCCCATCATTTAGTTTACTAGGGAAAACTGGAGTTTTCCATACCTTTTCTGCCACTGAAAACTGTGCCCAAGACGTGTTATACACTCAATACCTATGGGAGGTATACACAAATTAAAAGACGCAAAACATGTGAACTAGATCTATGAGTCAGCAATGATGCTGGGGATATAGTGGACTCTGGATCAGCTGTCAGATGACATTTGTGAACTCCTGCCATCAGACAGGTACAACATGAATCTGAATAACACCAGGTCCTTTTCATATGTGCCTAGGTTTATTAATTATACCAGTTTTTACCTAATTCCTATAGCCATAGTTCAGAGAGTTACTTTGATTCCTCTCTACAATTCATGTGGATTATCCAGTAAGCCCCTGAATCGTGTTGATTCTGCTTCTTAGTAATCTAACCTCCTCCTTCAACATCTTTACCTTTATTTTTGCTTTTATCTTGTATAACGTGGCCATAGCCTCCCAGCTGGCCTCTCCAGCCTCATGCTTTTGTGTCTACCCTTAGCCAATGCCCTTAGGAGATTCTTCTAACATACAAATTTTATCACCTCTATTTCTTATTGAAAAATATTTCAATGGTTCTCCATTGTTTACAGCACAAAGCTTAAGCACTCAATAATTTCACACAAGACACTTTATGTTTGGACTCTGACTATCTCCATAGTGGATGCTCAACCCAGATGCCCTCTCCAGAGTCCATGCACCCATCCCTCGCTGATTCAGTATCCTCAGCTGATAGTTCACAGCTGCCCCCCTCACTGGGAGTTGCCGGATGCTTCCGGAACAGCCTTCACTCAGGCTGATCACTCAGATACAAGACAGTCTCCTAATTCCCACTTGCAACAATCTTGGTACCCTTACACCTGCTCTCCCTGACCAAGCACTCGGTTCTGTTTTATTTTCTTGGCAGAGTCTAACATTACGCTTTTCCATTTATTTATCCACCATGTAAAAGCTACTATACCCCCATTAAAACTTTTTTTAATGTTTATTTATTTTTGTGAGAGAGAGTGTGTGTGAGCAGGGGAGGGGCAGAGAGAGAGACATATAATCTGAAGCAAGCTCCAGGCTCTGAGCTGTCAGCAAAGAGTCCCATGTGGGGCTTGAACCCATGAACCGTGAGATCGTGACCTGATCCAAAGTCAGATGCTTAACCAACTGAGCCACCCAGGCACCCCTACTGCTCCCTGTTTAAATGCAATTTTCATAAGAATGAGGATCTTTGCTCTCTTGTCCTTTGCTATAACTCCAGTTCCTGGTACAGAGTAGAATCTTAACAAATATTTGCTTAGAAAATGATTGAATGAATGAATAAGTTTTGTTTTATTTCATTTTATTTTATTTTATATTTTATTTTATATTTTAGAGTTATTTTTTTATTTTGAGAGAGAGAGAAAGAGCACAAACTGGGGAGGGGCAGAGAGAGAGGGAGAGAGAGAATCCCAAGAAGGCTCCACAATGTCAGTGCAGAGCTCCATGTGGGGCTTGAACTCATGAACCGTGAGATCATGATCTGAGCTGAAATCAAGAATTGGACGCCTAACCGAGCCACCCAGTCACCCCATGAATTAGTGAGTTTTAAAAGTTTAATACACCTTGATTAAATTCAACAATTTGAACTAAAGGAGAGAATTTCAAGTTTAACGAAAGGAAAGAATTAATATGTTAAGAGATGAGTTTAGGCAACTAAAATATAAAAATCAGCAAGAAAATTATATGTGTCATGAAAAAAATCAAGAATGCTAATCTAGAGTCAGAAAATGAACAGCTCCTACTGAGCTCTCCATACATGTGTGGCAAGCTAATAGTTCAATCCCTTAGAGTCAAATTTGAAGTGAAAAATAATTATTTTTACTCAAAACCCACTTGGATAGTGTTTTCAGCCAAAAGGAGGCTTCCAGGTTTTCGAATGGTAAAAGGCACACCAAAGCTTTCAGGAAGGCTAAGTATTCCCGGGCAGCAATAAAAATAAGTTTAAATTTCCAAGAAAAAAGAACTTTTCAGCCAGGGCAGAGCTGTGGAACAAAAAGGTGTTTAGTTAACATCTTTTCCAGACATTAGTGCAGAACCAGAGGCATTTTTTTTTTCCTCCCAAGTAGTAAAAACACCTGGAAATATTAGGAACCTTTGGGATAAGAAATAATCTTTCAGTCTTCTGAGTATTTTTGCAGTTCTAGTTGATGCTGAAGGGAAATTTTAGGGGAAAGAAAAACATCTAGAAAGTTGTTTTCATTGACTTCAGGGGAAAAGGGATTTCTCTCCTCAATAGTATTTAATCCCAATGAATAAACTCTTAATTCTTCAAGCCATGCTTAGCTGTTAACCAATTAATAATAACTAGAAGGTTATAATCGGGAGTGGACAAGTAGAACACTGGACTATTTTGTTCAGAGAAGGGTTTCTGATGCTGACATTTTCATCCAAAGGTTCCTGATCTTGGCTGGTTTCCTTAGCCAGGTGAATTTCAGTTTCCAAAATGTCATGGTTGAAGGGAATGTTGGTTTTCTTCAATTCTAAATTTCTGTGACTGTATTTTCTTTCTATATTTGTCCAAAACCTTCCAGGTATAAAGAGGACTAGGGATATGTATATATACATATAAGCAAATATATGTTATTATATAAATTTTATATTTACATAATATAATAATATATTCTATAAATAAAATATAAATAATACAAATTCTGCATATTATTATATGAATATTTATACATTATATTTATATATCTGCTTACATATATACATATCTTAGAGATGGAAATGATGGAAATTAGTACTTAGTTTTCTGGTAAATGGGGTTTTATATAGAGCTGGTTTATACAGCATAAGTTTCCAGAAGTTAAAAGTAGTTCATTTATGTGTAGTTTTATTTGCACTCTGTACCAGAGACTTTTTGCACTCCGTGGACTGGTTTACAAAGCTGCTCAGTAGCGAGAACCACCCGGTTTCCTCCTCGCTGCAGAACTACTCAGGGGTTTTCTGCAGTGTATACCACAGGTTACCCCGTTTTAAAATTTTTATCCAGGGACGCATGGGTGGCTCAGTCGGTTAACAGTCCTACTTTGGCTCAGGTCATGATCTCTTGGTTTGTGAGTTCAAGCCCCGTGTCGGGCTCTGTGCTGACAGCTCTGAGCCTGGAACCTGTTTTGGATTTTGTGCCTCCCTCTCTCTCTGCCCCTCCCCTGCTCATGCTCTGTCTTCCTCTGTCTCTCAAAAATAAATAAATGGTTAAAAAATTTTTTTTTAATTTTATTATACTACTGCTTCCATTATTTGCACTATCATTCCAACATCAGTAAGACCCATTCTACATAAATCCGGAAAAAATAAACAGACTGAAGGGACATCATCGAGGAAATTATCTAGGTGGAGAGAGATGCCTGGCTGGTTGCATGCTGGAGGCTGGGTAGAAAGTCTTGTCCTGAGTGTATCATCTGAGAGAATGATAAGCACTGTGGCAATTATAACAGCGATACAAATCCCATACCAGAGCTGAGTATTTCCCCCCAATAACATGCAACTTATAAACTGAAATTATAGGGGTCAAAAAAGCACTATGTGGACTCGGATGTAATTTGTTTGACTAAGAAACTTGCGAACATTTTCTCATTGTGAAGACAATTGTCAGCAAAACTTTGTAGTCTCATGAACAATGAAGAATTTCAATATTATACATTTCATTTGATATAAGCCTGGTAATCAATGCAGATAAATTCCTGTAAATACCAATTAAATTGCTTCAGGAAAAAGGAGAGGGGGTAAATGAGGCCAGTAACTAAAAAGAAGAAAAACTGAGCAGCTGAGTAAGAACTAGAACGATAAAGGCAGTTTTTGAAAAGAGAGCAGCTCATTATCTTGTCTGAGTAACTCAGTTACCATTTTTCCTCCCACTTTCTGCTTTCCCCTTGTCTACAGCAACACTATAAATTACACTTGCCTTTCAAGCTCTGGCTGAAATGGTCAAGCAACTTATTCCTTTAGTTAATTCTGCCCCTACATCAGTTGCTTTGGCATTGTACAGTCAAATGAAGCTTGATATTCAACAACTGAAAACCTAGATGTCTTTAATAGTTTCTGGTGTACTGAAAGAATATTGAACACAATGGGAAAATTGAGATCATGGTTTTATAATTATCATATTATTAATTAACTCTCTTCCTAAGACTATTTACTATTGATTGGGTATAACTGTGGATAGAAAGAGAGGTAGCATAGACTTCTTTCAGTTAATGATAAAACTATAAAATGGAGCAAGAAAGTCTTAATTAAATGATTTGGCTTGTGTATTTTTCATTGTGTTGGTTCTTCCAAAGCATTATTGCAATGGCTTAAAAAACTAAGTTCTTTAAGATTGGCGACGTAACAAATAATTGAAATCTCAAGTCCGCTCACTTGCACTGAGAGCCTATGATGTATCAATCACGTTTTATGCCATCCATTTAGGATTCATCATTGTTTCATGTGCAATTCAGAAAGAAAAAAATATGGCCAACTATACTGTGACATGTGTTCTTATCAGTTAGCTGTTTTATTTTATACTTATTGAAAGAGATCTTTTAGGATTATGTAGAAGTGCATTTATTTTTATCATATCTCTGTATTCTATAAATAAAAGGGAAAACACAAGTGAAACAAATTGGTTGAGATATTTATTCCTAAAACTTCTCTGCAAAATCTAACTATTCACTATTCAACTTAGAATTTTATGACTATTTTTCATACCATATCATCCTCTGTGTCATTAAGTGTTGACTATGCAGTTCTACTTAAAACAATCTATAAAAGAAATCAAACCCCTTTGGTGCTGAGTTATTAGCATATTTGTACAGCTAGCCAAATTTTGGTTGCAACGTCTAGAATCTTGCTAAGCTCATCTGAATCCCCATGGTCTACACCTGGTCACCACACCCATCTGGTTTCCAAGATTGCTCTGCTACTATCTCTGGGATTTTATTCCAAGAGGCTGACACCACATTTGCAAACTTTGAGATTAGAGCTTTGAACATGCATGCATCATCATGATTGTCTTGGCCAACATCAATTGCAAGATTCCATCAGTTACCATTGATCTGATTTCAGATTTTCTTTTTAATGTGAAAAAAAACATTTGCCTCTGAGAATCGACAAGATTGATATTTTATCTTACTTAATTCTTACAACAACTTCATGAGGTAGAAACATGTTGCTCACATAAGTCAGGCAAATAAACCAAGATGATAATGTTAGTAAATGATGGATAAGGAATATGTGCATAAAGTCAGTTGCTTCTTTTGGAACAGAATTGGTCTTAGGTCAAATGACGAAGAAGGTGAGATTTGTCCCATAGTCCTCCATTCTCCATTTCAGCTACTCCTCTTTCCCTGCCACTTGTCCATAGGTAACTCAGTATTCTTTGATCCACCTTGAACATTAGATCATTCCATACCCTTGTTTTAGCAACATTTACTGCTTGCAATCATTCAGTTGTTCATTTAAAAAACATAAAGTGTGCATCTAATAAGTGCCAACAAGAATGAAACCAGGGTTGAGATACAAGAACATGTATCCACAAGAAGGACAGACCCAAGGAATATTTCTCACAATTTCTAATATTTTGCATGATTATAAAAGCGGTTCCTATTCCATTCCTACAGTCAAGGACATTGTGTCACAGACCTCCATAATTTCTCACACTTTGTATTTAGTCATGAGTGCAGAAATGCAGAAATGTTGCTTAGAACTCTCTTCAAGGAAGGACTAGTTAACCCACTGGGAGGAGTATGGTCAGCTGAAAGCCACCAGCTGTTGGCCTCTTCAGAGATGACCTCAGCTTTCTAGCGAAGGTCATGCTTTTGTTGGAATATCCCATCACTGACTGGATAAGGCCAGATTATGAAGCCCAGCTATTTCTGCCCCTCACAGTCTGCTCCGGGGGGCAATCACTACACAAGAGCTTCCTATGGACGAGCACGGAGCAATGTCAGGTCAACAGAGTAGTCTGATGGCTTCCTGCCTTCCCTTTTCCCAGGTGTTACTCCCCCCAAAAACTTCTGTACTTTGCCTGCCTTCTCACCATGTGCTTTCTAACCTGCAAAATTTTGCTTTTACATCCACTTGAAAAGGCCCTCTCTTCTCCTCCATGCAGTTAAATCTCCCTTTTAGGAAACCTACACTTGCGTTCAATGCCTTCTATAAACAAGTCTGTTCAGTCTCCTTCAGCCCATGTAAAAAATAGTGACAGTTATTGAACTAATTTTTACATTGTACTTTAACCGTCTTATATACATTGGTTGTATTTTCTCAACATCTTAAAGGTGGCTACCATAGGTAGCAGACCTTCCCTGCCTAGGTCCCCTCAGATTCAAAATTTCTCTTTGGGTGGATGGAGCCCATTTAGTGTACTTTCAAAGACCAGCACTTGCATATCTTCTTCTGGCCACCTTGTCAGACTGTTGGAGGCACCTTGTCAACAGGTGCAGACAGTCAGAAGGGCGTGGATGTTTAGTTTCATTCCCTGAGCATGTCCCTTGCCACAACCTTGCTTACCTTCCTGAAACCATTAAACAATCTGTTGATTGACTGTTGGGTGAAAGCCCAGCAAATTTGCCTAGATTTAGACAACAGTGAGGCAAAAGTTAAAATCCTGCATTCCTCTGCATAATCATGATAAACCTTATTCTCTGTGGGTCTTGTGTCTAAAATTACACAGTTGCCTGTATCTTCTTCCTCTCCCTGTCCTGCTTCCTCTACTTCCAAGTTAATTTCCTCTGGGAGCACTTGTTTTAAAATTAATGGCACATAAATATTCATTCCTGTGTCTGCTTCTGAGAAATTCAAACTAAAATAACATATATATTTTCTGTGCACTACATGTAGCACCTAACTTTATGTGGAATATATTAGTTTAAACCATAAACAGTTACTGTTATTCAATTGTTTATGACCAATAAGAATAGTCATTTCCAGTGATTTAAGAATTGTGGTGCCATATTGAATGATTGATCAAGAAGAAATGAATTACTTAATTTGGAGAAAAAGTAGATTAGGCTAACTTCAGCAAATGTCTCTGTACATTAAAAAAAAATCATATACACACAATAATAATAATATATAGGCCTATACACAAATGCATGGCAGAATTCATGTTAAGCAACCATTTTATATCCACTACGAGAAGAAACAGGTTTGAATCAAAGAAGATGATTTCTGATGACTTATTTGGAAAAATGGATACACTCTTGGATCACTGGATTTTGGGAAGTCTTTTGATAACCATTGCTTGAGCCCACAAATTTAGTTACAAAGATCCATTACACCCATGGCTTGGTCACTGGATTTTGGGAAGTCTTTTGATAACCATTGCTCGAGTCCACAAATTTAGTTACAAAGATCCATTACACCCATGGCTTGGTAAATATGAACACAACAGATTATTTCCATTCCACAGATGGGAAAACTGAGGCCTGGAAAAGTAAAGCCATTGGCTCTAGTGACTCATCTAGTCCCAGCTTTGTCCTGCTCTACAGCTGTACTGCCTCCTCTCCATTTTCCCTTTGGGGTTGGAGGAACCAAGAGGAATTAAATAAGTGTTGTGCTAAGACAACTTCATTGTCCTTCTTAGCAGTCACACATGTTTTCTTTTTGTTGAAGATGCTGCTGAGGCCAGCTTTATTCTCCATGACATAGCAACATTTTTACAGAACTACCTTCCCAGGGTAAGCAGATAATCAGATCACTGGTTGGCTTGTCTTTGTCTCTGTACCCAGCTCTCCCAGGTGGACTTTGTGACACCTTTTGCTCAAGATGAGCCATTTCCTCTGTGTCTTGTATGTGAAACGTAAGGCTGACCTCAGCTGCTGTTGCTTTTCAACAATTAACACAAAGCTGTGCTGCTGGAGTTCTCAGAGTCTGCCAGATTTTATTAAGTTTATTTTCTTCACCCTTCCTACAGTCACCCCACATTATCTTATCATATTGTTTGCCTCTGGAATCGCAGCATAGTGCTACAATTCAACTTGTAAGATCCTGACAGTGTAGAATTCACAAGATTGCTCCCCAGATGCTACTAAATAAGTTTTAGTTGCATCGGGATATCCTAAAGTTGCTTAAGTGATACCCAAACTACCATTCAGGATAATATTGATAATGCCAAAAAAGTGATCTATAAACACAAGACTTAAATAATCTCCCACTGATAAATTTATAAAGACTAAATCTTAGAACTTCATCGATGTTATTAGCAGCTGACTTTTAGTGAGTGCTATTACTTATAACTGTGTGCTAAGTGCTTCTCAACAAACTAATGAGGTGCGGTATATTGTTTTTCCTCTTTTTACGGTGTCTAAGTGAATGTCAAAGCAAGAATGAGAGGCACCTTGTACATTATATAGTCCAGCCACCATGTGCATTTTGTATGCTTCTAGTGATGGATGTGGATGGAGATTGCTACATTCTAAGACAGTCTATTACATGACTTCTTCCATATTCCGAACTAAAACATGTGTTTCTAAAGCTCCTAATCATCAGTTCTAGTCTTGGGGCAGCCCCAGGATGAGTTTAATTTCCTTTTCATTCAGTAGCCTATCAGGTATTTCAACATGGTTCTTCTACCACTCATGAATTCTTCAACTTTTCCTCATTACCCAGGGGTTCAAGTCTCCTCACCATCTTGGTTGGTTGCTGTTTATTACATCCCTTTAAAAGTGAACACGTCACTTAGATGTGGTCTAATACAGAATACGGTGGATTCCCAACCCCCCCCCAAAATATGAACATAATAAACAGATCATGTCCATAATTTTTATTTTGCTGTATACCATAGGGAAAACTTACAGATAAAAGTTTATAGTTTTTTTTTCCAAGAAGATTCTTATATAAGAAAGCAACAGTATTTTTGGTATAATTTAGTTATCATCCTGCCTAGATATGGATGCTGAATCCAATGGCCGCTGAAGGCTTTCTCCAGTCTCACAACGTGAGAATGCTTTGAAGACTAATGAGGACATACTTATTCAACATCATTCTCTATTTTATTTTCACACTAAAATAGGAAGCTTCAGTTCCCCGGTGGTTTAGTAATTAGACATTATCATGGCTGTGTTTTGAGATTGGTTTCTGGTCAGGGAATGGAAAATTTTCAGTTCCTAATATAAAAATATTTGACTGCCTCACTAAAAATACCTACTGCATCAAAGGGAAATTATTCACATAAAGCATTTAAATCTTAAACAATTGAATTTGTGGACGAATTGGCATTTTGTTAATTCATTAAACAAATACTGATGAGGTACCATACTAGGTAAAAAAAAAATACTAGACAAGGGGAAATAGAATGCAAAGTCTTATAAGCTTAGATTACTCTCTTTAAGGGCTATCTAAATTAGAAGGTATGTGTTCATAAATTATTATCATTTACAAATTTAGTTACAAAGACCCATTACACCCATGGCTTGGTGTAATATGAACACAACAAACAGATCATGTCCATAATTTTTATTTTGCTGTATACCATAGGGAAAACTTACAGATGAAAGTTTACAGTTTTTTTTCCAAAAAGATTCTTATATAAGAAAGCAACAGTATTTTTGGTATAATTTAGTTATCATCCTGCCTAGATGTGGATGCTGAATCCAATGGCCGCTGAAGGCTTTGCACACACACAGTATGGAAACACTGTATGGAAAGAAGAATAGGGTCAATTTTATCCATAGGAAAACATTAATGTATAATAATATAAGGTGAGTATATTTCCTCTGTCTTACAGAAATTTTCCCCAACTGCTAGTGAGGTTGAATAGCTTTGTAGATAAACCATAATGCACATTTCTTAAAGAATCTTATTTATTTGATATGGTTCCAAATGGCTTTGTCATTCCCTGCCCCCCGCTAATGATACATATTCTCATTTATCTTTCTCTCTCTGCAGATACCTTCCATGAAAAGAAGGGCTACAGAATATCAAGAAATCTGTTAGCCCAAGATTCATTGGTTTCAGAAAGTAGCATAAATCTGACTTTATCTTCTTAAATTATATGTTTTTACAATAGCCCAAACAAGTATATAATATAAGACATTATACATTCTCTGAAGGAGACAGTTATGAGCAGTTAGCACTAACCCTAACGCATCTGGGGATGGGTACCCTGGCCTGTTAGAGAGGCTTGAGTGTGGCATCAACAGTTTCCAATGCCTTCCACCCTTGCCTTCTCAGTGCTATTCAGATCTATTTGCTTCTCACATTGTGCATTGTTTATTCCATCCAGGCGCAGTTTCTCCGGGATTGTGATTGGTCCCAATTCCTGGACAATTTACAAGAGGAGAATTAGAGAGATGGGCAGCCCCTATTGCTGTAGCTGACCCCAAGTTCATAAGTGATGCCTGTCAGCTCTCTTCTCCATCACCTCTTCCAGATCTGTCATCTCTGCACTAGCACCTTTAGGTGCTTGCCTTGTGAAGTGCCCTAGCCCATCAGCCTTGAGGGGTCTGAGACCTTGGTTATGAGGAGCTTACAAGGTATTTTCTACAATAAATGAGATTTTCAGGGTTATTTTCAGAACTGACACATTTACTTCTATCTGGTAGCAGCTTTTATTATTAAATAGTCCAAACATACATCATTTTATTACTGAGTGATTCTCTTGAAACATGACCTTTGTTTTCAGAAGTCCACAAGTTTCTCTGGGCCACTGGCTCAGCTCTGGCTTGATACGATGAGACCTGTGGTCTGCTCCCAGTGCAAGTGTTTCACTGATATTATTATTTATTCCTGATTTCCCAGTCTTTCCTCTGAAAACTTAATCTAATGCAGAATAAAATGGTGATCTATGAATTATTTTTAAATTAACCTGTAAAGTAAGCACAGTGTGAGGACCACACTCACTTTGATGTCAGTCCAGGTTGTCCTCTGGAATCCCACCTCCATCATTACACAGTTTATTTTTCTGTAAGAGAAATCGATTGCCTTTCTTGCTCCAACATATTTCTTCCTATTTTAAGAGTCATAGCTTCTGTCTGAGGTTTAATACCATCTCCCTTTCTTTTATTTGCTTTTGAAAGGTGCGATAAGCCTATCTATCTAAGACTGATTTGAATGTAAAAACTTCTTGAAACATTAACTGGTCATATGACCTTGGGAAGACCTCAGATATGACTCAGCAGAGGGTCTTTGACCACCTAGTTGCACTCATATGTTTTCAGTGCTTCAGATAACACAACTACAACATAAGTTCAGGGTCTGTTGGGATTCCAGAACTGGATCAGTGTTCATACGATGTTGGAAGTGCACGGGACTTACAGGAGAGAGAAGACAGTGGGAAAGTCCACTCTGGTCTATTAGGAAAGAAATAATCATGACTAGTGCCAATTTCTGGAACGACCATGCTCACAGGAATACTTGTTTTATTAAGATAGAGTCTCCATAGTTGCATAGTTAAGTATCCAGAGATACTTAATCAGAATCTCCATGGGAATGTTTAAGATCACCCCCATGATCCTTATGATGAAGAAAGTTTAGGAAACATTGCCTTAAGGAAAAGGTAACATGTGAGGTGCCTTCCAAAACCTTGTAATATTTAAGTGGTGAATGAATGTTTCCTGGTTGTCTGGAAAGCTGATTTATGAGAAGATAAGAACACTCCAGAGACACCCAATATCATGCTTCCTGCTGGGATATCTAGGAAACAAACTGTGGTAAGCCTCCCCTGGGCTCCCCATCATCAAAATGCATCTATTCTGCATAGACTCAACTCTGAACGTACTAATCTGTGAGTAGATGCCCCCTGGTGAGCCTGTTTCTATATTTATTTTATTTTATTTTTTCATGAAATATTTTTTACTGTTATTTACTTTTGAGAGAGAGAGACAGAGAGAGAGCTCAGGAGTGGTAGACAGAGGGAGACAGAGGATCCGAAGCAGTTCTGCGCTGACAGCACAGAGTCCCATGCAGGGCTCGAACCCCACCAACTTTGAGATCATGACCTGAGCCAAAGTCGGAGGTTTAACTGACTGAGCTACCCAGGCGCACCACCTATTTCTATTTTCAAAGTGGGTCTTCTGGACCTCTGGTTTCCCTGTCCAAAGTATCTCCATCAGAGAAAATTCAACCATACCAATATTGAGTGGCAAGTGAGCCATATGTGAGCCCTCAAAACACACAATAGAAACGAATAGTGTGCACATTAAAACCAATCTTAACCTTAGTGTCATCTCCCCATAAATCTAATGTAACAGAATCTTGGAGTTGAATAGGTTCCGATGTTCCCATAAAGCACATGGCGTTCCCCCCATGGATATTTAAATTTCTCTTCCAGCAATTGTTAGTGTTTTCTCAGCTACTCACTATGGTGTCAAGTAGGATACTAATTTTAGGTGGAAGTAAGCAGTAAGGACAGATGAGTTAGTGAGAAGAAATATCTCATTTTCATTAAATTCTTACTATCTTGAGAGTTTCATAGCTACTTCCCTTCCAAAGTGCTTGCCAGACCATGAACGAAATTTTCTCCAATTCCTAGTCTACTGTCTTAGTCGTACATTGCCCTGGGTTCATCCTGTCTATTATAAAGTTCCCTGTATTTGACAGTCTCCTCCCTGTTTGACAGGGCCCCTTCCTGATCACATACTGTTGAATACAGATTTATTTATTTATTTATTTATTTATTTATTTATTTATTTAATTTTTTTAATGTTTATTTATTTTTGAAGGAGAGAGAGAGAGAGAGACAGAGACAGTGTGAGTGGGGGAGGGGCAGAGAGAGAGGGAGACACAGGATCCGAAGCAGGCTCCAGGCTCTGAGCTGTCAGCACAGAGCCCAACGCCGGGCTCGAACTCACAAACCGCGAGATCATGACCTGAGCTGAAGTGGACGTTCAACCTACGGAGCCACTCAGGCGCCCCTGTTGAATACAGATTTAACTGTACAGGCTCTCACACTTAAATGCCTCCCTGGGGCCAGGCATGGAAGCAGGCTTGGGGGTAGGAGCAAATGGGAAGAATATGCACCTCCAGCTGCTCTTTGCCATGTGGAAATGCACATCTGACCTGGCTGGATCTTCCCGTTTTCTGCGATACACTAAAAATCTCATGTTTTTCAATCTTGGTAATTGATTTTAATTTGTCAAAAATGTTTGCAAGTCAAACACACACCTGTGAATTATATTGAACCCATAGAATAGCAATGCACTGTCATTGAATTATAGCAATAAATATAGCCTCAGAGCCTGTTGGACCTCCCTAATTTTACTGCTAAGAAAGCACTAGGGATGAGGAGCAGATAGAAGGGGTAGAGTGATATTTGGCGCATAGGTATCTGCCTTTTATGATGATTGTCTACTCCCATATATGCTGAGTTCCTACAGATTCCAGAATGCATGCTTTGATCCTTTCCATGACTGCTTCATTAACATCCATGGGTTTCTCAAGACTTATTCCATAATTCATGGAACTGTTTGGCTCCTAAACGTGAATTATAGATACTTACACAGCCATGATTCAATCAGGACTGGAGAAGGGTCTGAAATGCCTGATTGGTGGGGAGTGGTGCTGAGATTTAGTACGCTTGCTGCCTTTATCACCTCATTGACAAAATTTGTACATCTTGGTCTTTAATTATTTCATTAATAAGATCTTATAACTGATTATTCTGACTTGTAAAATTCTAAAAAAAATATGCACAGCTATATGTTTTAGAGATACAAATGGAAATAAACTATCATTTAAATCAAACCATTGAGAGCAGTGTTTTAAGATGATTAAACAAATTGGTAAATAGTTTTTCTAAACAAATGGTTTATAGATTTATTATTGTTTAAATTACTTTCCATGTTGTGCTGTGAAGAATGTTTCCACATGATTTCCTGCTTTGTCTGAAACTTAGCTTTTTATAGAGTTGGTCTTCTGAAATTTTCAGATATTTGAAAATAAATATTCCACATGGATTTGAATTTCATGAAATGCCCATTATTTGTAAATTGCCTTTAAAAAATAAAAAAGTGCTAATATTGTCCTAAAGTGAATGGATTGTGCACAGGTTTCTTTTGTAGATGTAACCTAATTAAATATACATAAACAGAAAATACATTTTAAAAATGTATGCTTCTGACTTTACTTCCATCTCTTGGTCTATAATATTTTCTGACAGGGGATTGATTGTTCTCTGTTGGAGTTCCGATTTCTCTTTTAGAGGAAGCTTCATTCAGTTTTCTCTCTGTTATTTATGTGCCTGTGTGTATGATGTCAATCACTTCTCCAGGGTTCCTTGGTGGGTTTAATATCTGACTACAAGGCAAGATGCCAGTCTCTGATTGAGCTTTTAAAGAGTGCAGCCGAGAGAAGATGTCCTCTGGGCCTGAGTATGGTGTTCAAGATTCCAAGATTTCCCTAAACCTGGTCAACTAGAAGCCGCAGGGTATCAGATGATGCCTCTTGTCCTCCTAATTTAAAGTACATGGAGGTAACCGTCAATACTTGACTGGTCATCCCGCCTCATCCAGATAGCAAAGTATTTTAATTTTAAGGGGAAATGTTCACATGTTTAGAAGACTGTGTCACCCAGGCATTCCTTTAGCAATTTCCTCAAGGGTGAAACTAGTCCACGTCCTCAGAAACTGTGTCCTGAACGACCAGATCACTCACAGTCACACACACGCTCACACACGCACGCACGCGGGCCCTGATCGGCTCTGTGCAATGTCCTTGCATGTGCGCCGCGTGTGCCCCTCTCCGGTGCACAAGGCCATGCGGCCATGCACGGGCCGATTGCATGAAAGGAGCCGGTAGAGGAGAGCCCCGCTATTGCTGTGAGACTGACTGCCGGTGGCAGCCAGCGAGAAGGAACCTGCTAGCACCGACACTCCTGCTCCCCACCAACTGCAGTGCAGACTCCTCTCCCGCTTCCTCCCTCCAGCCCTTGGCGTCGTCGCAGCCCCTGCGGCAAAGACAACTCTGATAAAAAAAAAAAAAAAAAGCCGAGAGCAAAAAGCCCTGACCCCCCCCCCACCCCCACCCCCTTGCCCGCAGGCCCGGGGCCCGGGTGGCAGCAGCGCGCGCCTGCACGCCGAGCGCCGAGCCGCGGCCCCGGCCGGGTGGCGCGCGCCGACGGAGCGCGGGAGGTGAGGGACCGCGTCCCCGCGGGTGGGCGCCGCGCCTGGCCCGCCGCCGCCGCCGCCGCCGCCGCCGCCGCCGCCGCCGCACCCGCGGCACCATGACCGCTGCGAGCACTGGGGTTACAGGTTGGTCACGGCCGCCCGAGGCGCCGGGCGCGCGCCGGTGGCCCTCGCCGGGCGGGGCCGGGTGGGCGGGGGGCGAAGGCCCGGAGCTGGGGGGGAAGGGGAGAAAAGGCGCCCCAGCCTCTTCGGGGAGGGGGTGCGGGCGGCCGTGAGGCGCCTCCCTGCCCCTGCGGGGGGATGCGCCTTCCCCTCCCCGCCTGAGCTCCGGTGGGCGCGGGGAGCCAGGGCCGCCAGATCCAGGCCTGCCCCGCCAGGCTCCCCAGGGGCAGGTGGCGCGGGCCGCGGCAGTCGCGGCCCACGGCGGCCCCTCGGCACCTGAGGGCGAGCGCGCCGTGGGGTGAAGGGGACAACCCAGCTCCAGCAGGTTAACGAAAGGGGCCGGGGCCTTGCCCACCCCACCCTGCTCCCTGCTCCTGCGGCTTGCTGGGAGCTTCAGAATCCTCATTTTATTAATTGGTCCTGTTGAGCAGCTGTCCTTAGGGTGGCCACAGGGTCCTGCCTAAGCAACAGCGTTTTGTCCCTTAGTCCTTAAGAGACTGGCTGGAATCTTAAGAGGGCCCCAGAATCCTGAACAAGGAAGGGGCTGCCCCTCTGACTCGGAATTTTCCTCTTTAAGGATGGTTGATAACTCTGAATTCAGGTCTTTATACATTCTTGAAGCATCATAGGATAAATTATCAAGGACTTGTATTCGTACACGTGCAGGTTCAGGCCTCCTAAGGTTGTAGTCTTAATCTCGTGTTTGTGTATCCATCAGATAGGCCAGATTTCCCTGCTGGTGGGTACCAGTGATTGACTGTGCTGTATATGGAGGCCAAGGTCGGAGGAGAAGACCTTTAATAGGGATAGGAAATTAGCAGGAGGCTATTCTTTTACAGTTTATGCTTCACATTTTTATAGCTACGACTGTGATTTGATTCGATATTAAGTAGGAAAGGACAGGGTGGTCTATGACAGTTATTCCCCAGGCTGGTATATGGCAACAGTGGCTTTTTACATTCAAAGATTAAGTTTCAGGGCACCTGGGTGGCTCAGCGGGTTAAGCGTCCAACTTCCGCTCAGGTCATGATCTCACAGTTCACGAGTTCCAGCCCTGAATGGGGCTCTGTGCTGACAGCTCAGAGCCTGGAGCCTGCTTGGGATTCTGTGTCTCCTTTCTCTCTCTGCCCCTCCCCCACTCATACTCTGTCTCTCTCTTTCTCAAAAGTGAATAAACATTAAAAAGAAAATTTTTTAAAAAGATTGTTTCAACTGTTCTAAATAAGAATCATGGCTTCTCAAACCTCTCCAACAAAAATCGACTTCCTAATTGATTGGGTTTTATTCTGTGGGCCTTTCTAGGTTTGGATTTTTATTCTTCTGTGGTATATTTTCACCCAGCTATTGCTAAGGCCAGATAAAGTGAAGGAAAAATCAGGCTTGAGAGGAAAATTAAAAAGTGAACAGGCTCATTGGACCCCTTTTCTGTTCATAGAAGATGTGACATCTTGGCAGAAGAGATGTGGGGTCCCTAATAAGGACAGTGCTAGAACCTGTATAAAAACTGAAGATGAGGGGCTCATGGATGGCTCAGTCGGTTAAGTGTTCAACTTTGCTTCGGGTCATGATCTCACGGCTTATGGGTTCCAGCCCCGCAGCATTGGGGTCTGCGCTGACAGCTCAGAACCTAGAACCTGCTTCAGATTCTGTGTCTCCCTCTCTCTCTGCCCCTCCCCCGCTTCCTCTCTCTCTCTCTCTCTCTCTCTCTCTCTCTCTCTCTCTCTGTCTCTCTCTCTCTCTCTCTCAAGAATAAATAAACATTAAAAAAAACGAAGATGAGTCAGGTCATGTGAAATGGTGGTAATGCAGTTATAACTTTAGATATGGCTTGCAAGGTATTCAAGAGAGGAAAAATACTTTTAAAAGAAAAAAGAAGTACTCAAAATTGTATAATTTCTTTGCAGTTTAGAGACAAAAGTTTGAGTGGCATTTTCTTATTTGCTTATGGCCTTTCTTTGAAATGTGTTCCATTTGTGTCTCTTTCCAGCATACATTTTGTGTGTGTGTGTGTGTGTGTGTGTGTGTGTGTGTGTGTGTACATACCTGGGCATGCATGTACATATTTGTTTTTATCCTTTATCAGTGATGCTGGGATAATTTCAGAATTTTCATACTATATAAATTATCTCAGGGGAAGAGTCACAAGTGGATTTCCAGTTTGTGAAGAAAAAAAAACACATTTCCCCACAACATTATATCCTACTTATAAGCCGAGCGGTCAGCCAGGAGCAGGGAGTTCAGTGAGGAACCCTAAAATCTGTCAGGAAAGGCAACCATGTAATCAAGTGGACAGATAGGGAGATGTCCTATTTGCTAGTTTGGGTTTGGAAACTATGAGCCAGAGCTTAAAAAAATGATGAATTGTCTCCCAAAACTGGTAACAACATTTTTTTTAAAGCTTTATTTATTTTGAGAGAGAGAGAGAGAGAGGTGGGGGAGGGGGGCGGTCAGAGGGAGAGAGAGAGAATCCCAAGCAGGCTCTGCACTGTCAGGGCAGAGCTCAATGCAGGGCTCAAACTCAGGAGCTGGGAGGTCACGACCCAAGCTGAAATTAAGGGTGAGAAGCTTAACCGACTCAGCCCCCCCGGGGACCCCAACGCCCCAACGACTCTTTAAAGGTTAACTATGCATGTTATATGATTTTATCTTCTTCAAAGACCAATGCAAGAAGCCTTTATACCTTCAAAAGTCTTTGTGTCATTAAACATTTTTAAATTTATCCTTTGAATTTTAAGGTAATCAGACATGATGGAAATGACAGACATGGGAGACAAAAGAGAATAAGCATCCACAGTGTAACAAATGAACACAAGTGATTATAATATCTATGTACTTGTTATGTCTTTTTATCTATTTTATCTATTATCTATGCCTTTTTAAAACTACATGACTTTGTGTAGTGGAATAAGGGCATTGTATAATTTTTATACTGGCTTTTCCACTTAATATTCAGCACAAGCATTTTTTTCACTCTATACACTTTCTTACTAAAAAAATTCTAACTAGCTGTATAAGACTATGCCCCATGAATATAGCCTCACTTCTATGGCCATACCTCTGTCATTGGAAGTTTGTTATTTCCAGTTTTCATCATTATAGTGTCCTGGTAGGTAGGGTATAGGGATTTATTTTTATTGATGTCTTTTATTCATAATAAGTTCCAAACAATGATATTCCTGGATTATCAAAGGTATTTGATAATCAAAATTAAATGGATTATCAAAGTTATTATGGAGATACATAATATATATTATGGATATACTGTATATGTATCTTCAAGTTGTTTTCCTAGAGGTATAAATTTGGATAAGATGTTTAATATGCTATCTGCAGTAAGTCTGCCTTGTTTTTAGTATTTGTGGATCATTTACCCTCTTTTTACAGGAATTAAAGAAGATAAAACAATATCTTGGATATATGACCTTTTCACTATGTAGAGTTGATCTTTAACATTCATCTATTTTTTTATTATGTTTATTTATTTTAAGAGAGAGAGGCAGAATTCAAGCGGGGGAGGGGCAGAGAGAGAGGGAGACACACAATCTGAAGCAGACTCCAGGCTCTGAGCTGTTAGCACAGAGCCCGACGCAGGACTCAAACCCACAAACCATGAGATCATGACCTGAGCCAAAGTCAGATGCTTAACTAAGCTACCCAGGCACCCCTTTAACAAATTCATCTAAAATCAAGATAATAAAATACACTTGTTAGTGTAAAACCAAAATAATAATGTTACAGTAGTGGTAAGTTGGGGTGGGGTGGGAAATAGTAAGTAAATGCAAGGTCTTTTATGAATGATGATGTTTGAGCTCAGGAGTCTAATTCTGGTTTTTACTTCCTACTCAAACTTGAAAAGAATGATCAAAGGACTTTATATAGTGAGAAACCTGTACCCCACAGGCACAGGGAGGGGAAGGCAGTGGGGTGTGGACTCCGAGGCATTTCTAGTAGTTTTGGCACAGACGGAATTGGACAGATGGAACGGATGGGCAAAACTAAGGTTCAGGCTGCAGTTCCCTTGCAACTTGTACAAAAAAACCAGGAACAGACCTCCAGGCAGAACTCCTTCATTGGAAGGGGTGAAGTCTAAAGTTGACTTCTGAAGCAGTTTCTCCATGAGACCCCGGGACAGGCACAGCCATACCAGCTGGAATGTGCTCCAAGGACAGGGACTTACCCCTGGGTGCAGAGAGGGGCACAGGACTGGGGCTTCCATGGAGAGAGTCAGGAGGTGAGAAGACCAAAGATCGGCACACCGTGGCCAAAGGGAGAGTGTCTGCAGAGACTGAGAGTGGGACTTCTCTCCAATTATGCAAAGGAAAGAGAGGAGAGACTTTGTTTGGACCAGGGTGATTTGTCTGGAAGGCAGCCAACTCACACACACAAAAGAGTGCTCTTCCTGACGGGGAGATCAGAGCAAGGGAGCAGAAGCCTCCTTCGAAGTGAAATGTGATCCCTATTTTCTTTTAGATGAAAACATATAATCCAAATATGCAGAGGGAGGTGGCTTATAATGGACCAGGAAATATTAACAGAAAGTAGCTAATGTCTTATAGCCCAGTGAACACTTTGCATCTGAAAAATTGTAAAGGGAAAAGTATCCCATCAGTATCATGATCAAGTTAAAAAATGTTTCTGGGTGGGCAAGATGGGTAAAGGGGGTCAAAAGTGTAAACTTGCAGTTATAAAACAAACAAGTCATGGATGTAATAATGCATGGCATGATGATGCCTGTTAATTATACTGTGTTGTATATTTGAAAGTTGCTAAGAAAGTAGATCTTAAAAGTTCTCATCACAGGACAAACATCGTGAAGAGCTATGGTGATGGATATTAACCAGACTTATAGTGGTGTTCGTAAAGAAAAGAAAAGAAAAGAAAAGAAAAGAAAAGAAAAGAAAGGAAAAGAGAAAAAAATGTTTATCTGTCTACAAAGGGAACATTTTGACTGCCTTTAACTGCCTTCATATACAAAATTAAATATCAGCAAGCAGTAAAATACTATTCTGAAAATGTGTAATTCTGCAAAATACCAGAAAGCAATTCTTGCATGATACTGATGTTGGAAACAAAATGAAATAGAAAAAAAGATAAGGAAATCCATATTAGGCAAGTCAAAGAAAAGGTGAAGTATGTAAATAATAGAACAGCTGTTTGAAACATGATTGAGAAAAAAGTGGACCTTAAAGAAATGAAAGTTACTATCTTTAATAAAGTTATCATTACGAGCCTTCTAGCAATGCCAGCTATCACAGCAATATAATATTTTTAGCCAAAAGTAGTTTTGTGTGTCTATTTTAGGAGACATGGTCCACAGATTCAGTAATTTCTCAAAGGATTCCGCAAACTACAGTGAGATAGCATTGCATGTCTAGGAAGTAAAGGAAACAACACAACAGAACCAGAGAGGGCAAGAAAGAGCATGATATTTAAGATCATGCATGAATTCATTATAAAATGGGAAAGCTTTAGACATGATAGAAAAAAGCTAAGAGCCATCACATTCCAGTGTTTAAGGCATATTAATAATAGCCATCCACACGTGATGCCAAGAGCTGAGGAATGAGGTCAGGAAGAAGGAAAAAAATAAAAATGGGGGTCAGTGAAGGAAGATGTTGGAGAAATTGGGTGTGCAGTCTTGAGAATGAGTAACTGGAATCAGATTTTCATCATGGAAGCAGAGAAGTGGGTAGTTGATTTATCAACAGAACAAAGGCTAACAGATCCTGGTGTTCAAACCAGCAGAAGGAAAGAGAGGGCATAGTGGAAAATAAATCCAGGACTTCAAGCTCGGGTGATGGTGGGTGTTTTTGTTCATATTTGGTATGCCTAGACTAAACGACTAATGATTTCTTCATCTTTCAGGCAACGGTATCTATAGATGAAACCATTTGCCATTTGCTTCATTATTTTCTCTCTCTGTTCTCTGTTGTCATTATGAAATCCATAGGTTTCACAGATCATTTCTGGAGTAGAGGAAGGAATTTTAAAAGTTACTTACTATTTCTAAAAAGGACATATTATGGAAGCCTATATGAGACAAGATACATATATGTTATCAGGCAAGATACAAGTCGGTGATAGCTTAAGAAACCAATAAATATATATTATAAAAGTGGAGATTTTAAAAATCCTGGATGATGTAAAACTGGAGTGAGAATCTCTCAAGTATGGAAACTTCCTTAACTATTCCTCCCAGGAGCTAAAACACAGAGATTAAAGTGAATATTGTGAATAAGGGCTTTAAATTTTTAGAAATAGAGCTTGTTGGGTTTGGAAACCCCTTTCCTTGAATTATTATTTCCATTTCCCTCAGTTTGATATATCAATACTTTATGGAGAAAAAAATATTAAACTCTGGGGAACCTCAAAACAATTTTCTCCTTTTTATTAAGTAAAAATTAAAGCAATATTAAAAAATAATTAGTGGAACTACACGATTTGTTTTTGCTTTATTCACTTCAAGAAATGAATAGCCATTTTCAAGGTATATTCTAGACTGAAAAGTTATAGTAGAAAACCCAAGTAAGAGATTTCTTAGTTACTTTTTCATAAGACAAAAACCAAAATCTTATTCTTGTATATAAAGTATATTCCATTTAGTTCTTTTTTTTTTAGTAAATTCTGAAGTTCTCTGAGGAAGACTTAAGAATAGAATATACTGCATGTACATACACTTATAAATCAGATTTCTATTTTGTCTCAGATTCTGTTTTGTCTCAGTTGTTTATAACTAGTCTCTCGTATTCCCCCCACCCTTCCAAAAACCAGTCTTGACTGTGAAGTATAAACTCTGGAGTTGTTAAAATGCTCTTCTGAGCATCTATATCAGTGACCTCATCACTAATTGGGACCACTTCTGGGAGAGTGTGTTAGAATTGCCTGGGGAGGGTTTTTTTAAATACAGCTTCCAATACTCCATCCCAGAAGGTTCTGACTTAGTATGTTTGACTTGAAGGATGCCTGGGGTTGAGAATGTTTAAGAATCTCCCTGGGGGGGGACGCCTGGGTAGCTCAGCTAGTTAAGCATCTGACTTTGGCACAGGTCATGATCTCACAGTTTGTGGGTTCTAGCCCAATGTCTGGCTCTGTGAGGTCAGCTCAGAGCCTGGAGCCTGCTTCAGATGCTGTGTCTCCCCCTCTCTCTGCCCCTCTGCTCACATTCTGTCTTTCTCTCTCTCTATCTCAAAAATAAATAAAACATCTAAAATTTAAAAAAAAATATCTCCCTGGATGATGCAAAGATTCAGTAGTCATTAGAAACTACTATTTGGAAACTTTTCACCTTCTTTGTCCCAACTTTATGGATCCCTATTACAAAATTAAATGATCACAGAAAAAGAAATAAGTAACTCCTTTTGAATTTCCATCCCATTTAAGGACCGTATGCTAAAGTTTTGCCAACCACTATTTTAAATCATCCATCTTCTTTGTCCTTTGCAGATTCATTACAAGATTAAGCAACCACAATAAAAATAGATAATCTTCTTTTCTGATTTTTCATAATGTTTAAATGAGAGTAGCAGTTTATCAAGATAAAATGCCTGTCACTGAACTCTTGGGAGATGAACACCCCTGGAGGCTCTGCTGTGTGTGGAGAGAGGGAGGACCTTTTCAGGCTATTAAGATTAAGAAAGGTAACATTCTTACAAAATCACACCATCCACCTCTGGTGATTTTTATCTCTGACATTCTTTTCTTAAAATGTCCTTACACCTGCACCGTACCCGGAATAAGTCACAAAATTATAAATGTATATCCTTCCCAAACTCAGAGTGAATGGCAGGGGCTTGTTCAAAGGATCGATTGGATTTTCAGACTAGGGGATAGAGAGAGGCTGATTGCCCTAATTTGTAATCGATACAATGATTAAGTGGCACAAATACAGCCCAGTGCCCTCTCCTGTTGATGGGCCAGTTTGGTTTGGGAAGCAGGGTATAACAACAAAGGAGTGTTAAAGCCATCCTAGTCTATCCTGGATTCCTTTCCAAATCCAGTGATTTTTCAAATCAGAGAAAATTCGGTTTTCACAATTAAAACTGAAACAAAACAGAATTCTTAGTGAAGTGAGGACAGTTTTGAGGCATTTGTAGAAGGAACCAGAAAAAAATAATATGTGGTTTTCCTTCGGGATTTGGGACGTAGAATCAGTCTAAAGAGCGGGGACCATTTTCTGTTTTTGATCAGTGTTGCTGACAAAAGGGGCAGAGAAAGGAGGAGCTGGCCTTGGGGGTGGCCCTTTGAGATGTCTGGCTTCCTCTGCTTGGTGGTCCGCCTTGGGTGGCCCCTGTAGTCAGCCGAGACTGGACTATACATGTAACAGTCTGTTTTTGCATCATTGCATCCTGATTCAGCAAGGGCCAAGATGTAGATGAAAAGAAAAGTGCGTTTGGAGAGAGAGTCAGATCTTGCTGCTGTGATCCCAGGGGTCAACATTTCAATGATGTCTTAGTTTTCCTGCTAAAATGATGTGTTCTGCTGATCGCTGAGGCAGACATAAGACTCAGGCTGCTTCTTTTTTTTTTTTAAACATTTATTTATTTATTTACTTATTTATTTAGAGAGCTTGAGCATGGTAGGGTCAGAGGGAGAAGGAGAGAGAGAATCCCAGGGATTGGGGCTCAGTCTCACAACCATGAGATCATGACCTGAGCCAAAATCAAGAGACCGATGCTTAACTGACTGAACCCCCTGGCACCCCCTTTCTTTAAAGTTTATTAAGTTCCAGGCTGCTTTGAGAGAGAAAACAACACAGCCACCTGTGTTTTCTGCAAGCAATTAGAGGGAAAGAGGCATCTGGCCCATAAAAATTCATGAGCAAAGGGGACTGATGACAGGCTTGCTTGAGAGTAGCTAGGAAGGACTTGCAATGCAGCACTAGGGGCAGTCATGCGTGAATTGGGTTTACTCCTTAGACATGGGAGAGGCAAGATTTGGAGAATCTCTGTCCCTGATACCTGGGAAAGAAGAGTCTAGTCACCAAGCTTCGGAATGGTTAGACTGAAAGACATAGACAACTGAATATCATGGGGGCAAAGATCAGGAAGTGACCTTAGGCAGGGCACTTACCATCTCTCAATGTCAGTTTCACCTATAAAATAGGAGTAACAACACCTGCCAAACTGGGGCATGGCAAGAAGGAGGTGAGGTCATCCGTGCAAAGCTCTTAGCTTCACACATCATAAACTCTCAGCAAATGTTAGGTGTCATTTGTGTAAGCTTCACAACTAATTATTTTCATATTTTATTTGTTTTAAAGACATCACAAATGAATTTTATCACTGTTGCAAAACACTTGAAGTTTGCAAAAGTTCTTGAAGTTCAGACTTCCTGGATTCTACAGTTGTTTCCAACTCTTGTGGATTTGGACAAGAGACTTGTAATCTGTAAAATGGGGATAATACTAAAAACAACTTCAGAGACATGTAAAGGCCTTGGCATAGAGCCTGGCACAGAGCCAACTTTCCATAGATGTTTGCTTTCCTCTTTCAAGTGTGTGTTGGAGGAGAAAGAATATATAATGCTTAAGCTTTATTCTTTTCTAAAATTATGTAACAGTAGTTTATGGACCATCACCCTACCATAAGAATTGATAAAATGCAAAAAAAAAAAAAAAAAGAGCAGCTTCAAGAGTGTGATAATAGATTTTTTATCATTGGAAGTTTCTTGGGATGTAATGGATTGCAAAATGTAGATGGAGAAGTCCTGTCTGCAAACTCCACAATGTGTAGTCATTCTCTTAGAATGTTCAGAAGGTAGCCGGCCCACCTCTCGGCATGGCCCAGTGCATTATTTATTATTGGGATATTTTAGATTAAACAGCTACCGCTTGCTAACCTCTGATTGATAGCTTCCATTTAGTTCGGATTTTCCTTGACTGAAGAACAGCCATTCCAAAATAAAATCACAACCTTGACCATGTTCCAAGCTGTGGATTTTGAGAATGGCAGAAGGACTTCTTTCAATAAACCCTTTCTTCCTGCCCTGGTATATTCTGTGCAGAAAGCATACCCTCTTTTGCCCAGGTGTCATCAGTGGGATCTATTTTCTAAGTTCACATTCTCTGCATATTCAGTCAAGAATTTATGAAACTAAAACAGACTCTGGGAAATTAAGAAATCTGTCATCTGTAGGAAATTGAGACGGCCGTCTCTACTATAAGATGTTAAGATTATCAGGTGAGAGTTAGTAAATGCTTTTCTTTCCTTTTTTTTTTCAAAATTGTAGAGAAAAGGTAATAAAAACATAATAGAACATTTCTAGAATTCACCCTCGAGGAAAAAGACTGGATAATGAATGACGACTTCAGAAACCGTAAAGTGACATTTAGATAGATTCTATAAGACATTTGATGGTTTCTTTCCAGAAAAAAAAATTTTTTAAAAAGACACATTTTTAAAAACATGTGGCAGGAATAACCATAAAATGAATCATATAAACAAATAAATTCAATTTTAAGAAATGAGAAATGTCTGCACTATTTTCACAAAAAATAATCGATGCCAAGAGTTTATAATCAGGTTGTCTGATTAGACTATGTTGAAAAGTAGGGTTTTTTTTTTAATTAACTCTAAGTTGTAGCATAGTTAATTTTAATTTTCTTAATGTTTATTTTTGGGAGAGAGAGAGAGACAGCATGCAAGCAGGGGAGGGGCAGAGAGAGAGGGAGACACAGAATCCGAAGCAGTCTGCAGGTTCTGAGCGATCAACACAGAGCCCGATGCGGGGCTCGAACCCACAAACCGTGAGATCATGACCTGAACCAATGTCGTATGTTCAACCAACTGATCCACCCAGGCTCCCCCATAGTTAATTTTAATAGTGCTGTAAACCATATTGTCTTGGTTCATATCCTGACTCATCTCTGTGCCTAAACTCCCTCATCTGTGAAAAGGTCCTTATAAGAATGGAATGACATGATACATGACATGCTTAGGACAAAGCCTGCCACATGACAAGGCCTCAGTAAACGTTGTTGGAAGGAGTCTGTTTTTACATGGCAGTTGACCGATTTTGAGAGGGAGTCAACTAATGAGCTCACAGTTTTACCCTGGCAACTTCCTTATCTTCCAAAGCATTCATCATGCTTCCTGATGAATTTCTACAGGGGTGTGTGTGTGTGTGTGTGTGTGTGTGTGTGTGTGTGTGTGTTTGAGGATTGTTACCCTTTTTATAAAGCACTCAGACTGGGGAATATATATTCAGTTCCGTATCAAATTCTGTCTGTAATGCTTTTCCTTAAGCAGTTTTGATTATTAAGATCAAAGACAGTTATTGAGCACCACTAAGAAGGAGATGCTGGGTGGTGGAGTACAGGTGGGGAAGTGCTGTGTGCCAGGCTGTAGAGGCTGCAGGAAGTGAGCTCACGGAAGCAGCTGTGCGTTGCCGAGACAGCACAGGACACCAGTCCTTGGTGCCTGTAGCAAAGAACTGAGGTGATCTGGGCTTGCAGAACCGGGAAGGAGTGTCAGGCACTCAGGATGGAGTAAGAGGACCGTCAGCTGAAGAGGAGGTTCAGTTATCAAGGGCTCTGAGGCTCCACCGTATCCTGGAAATAGAAGGAAGGATGAGGGGGCAGGGGAGCATGAGGCAGGGCAGAAAGATTTTGGATCACAGGTAATAGACAAAAATAGTGGGTTTCCCCCCCTAATTTACAAGGAAGACATAAAATATGTGATGCTATATTCATTTGTTCTTTTTTTTTTTAAGTTTATTTATTATTTGAGAGAGCGAGCGTGTGCGCCTGCCCACAAGCAGGGGAGGGGCAGAGAGAAGGAGAGACAGAATCCCAAGCAGGCTCTGCACCATCAGCACAGAGCCCCATTCAGGACTCGAACTCAGAGACCTGAGCTGAGATCGAGTCGGGCACTTAACTAACTGCGCGAACCGGGCGCCCCAATATATTCATTTGTTCTGAATGGACATATCGTCTATTGGGAAAGAAATTTGGCCAGCCAAAATGGGCAGTCTGACTTTACAAAGACAATGACGTTTGGCAGTTCCAGCATCAGGAATAAACATCACCTTTGTCTTCAAACTGTTATTGTGATGTGCTGAAGTACAATGGAAGATTTAAATGTGCATATGGAAAGATGCAGCAAACTTGTTCAAATACGGATATCAGTGGTTGTTTTGGGTTCTGTGGCCATTTAAAAAAAATAACAACACCAAAAAAAGAGGGAGAAATAGGAATACTTGAATTAAGAATTAAGATTGTATTGCTCAAAAAAATTGATAACACCAAATTAAGTTGTCTCCCAAAATACATGTTGATACCTTTCTCACCTACATTGATACTTAATCTAGAAAGATGTGCTTTTACCTGTTTACCTGGCAGGGGCTCGCACATATGAGGATGTAAATGAGGTTAGGAGACAAGAGAGACATGGAAAGGCAGATGTTTGAAGGTGGTGTTTATTTACAGTTAGGATTTTCTGTGCATGCATATTTATTGACAGAGAAAGATGTTCACAAGATACTGCAAATTAAAAAAACACAGCTGGTTACAAGGCAGTGTTTAATCAGCCATTTAAAAAAATACATGCATGGGAAAATATATATGGAAAAGAAAACAGCAGAGATACAATCCATATGCCATTGGAGAGTAAGTGTCCCAGCTAAAAGAAGTGTCATGAGGAGAGGGAGTGTATTTGACTATTGCTCTGTTTTGCCCAGGGGCTGGCACAATGCGTCCACTCAGCAGCTACTTTGCAAAAACAATTGAGTGCAATTCCTGATGGTTTTCACTTTGTCTCTCATTTTGTTTGTATTTTTTTCTAATTATCCTGCAACAAGGCTGCATTGTTTGTGTAATGAAAGTAGAATAAAAATAAAATGTGTTTCTTTTCCTTTAACTTAAGATGTAGGTATGTGAGGTCTAGGCAGGGACCAGTAGTCAGATGTCCTGACTTGTCAACTGAATCTCGTTAGCACAGATCCAGGTGCATGTTGGGAGTCAACTGTTCAACAAATATCCCTTGCCCAGGGAGGTAGTGTGGAGCCAGCAATAAGGTAGTGAAAACATAAGAGTATCATTAGGTGGAGGTTGAAGAATCAGTATGCACTGGTGACATGCTCTCATTTAATTAAACGTGTCATCTGTGTCAGGAGCATGGGGCATTGGGATTCTAGGAGGAAAGAGACCAAGTGTGCTTTGTTAGTGCTAAATTCACATCACCTAACACAATGGTTGGGATAAAAAAAATTTTAATGTTTATTTATTTTTGAGACAGAGAGAGAGAGAGAGAGAGAGCAGGGGAGTGACAGAGAGAGAGGGAGACCCAGAATCCAAAGCAGGCTCTAGGCTCTGAGCTGTCAGCACAGAGCCCGATGCAGGGCTTGAACTCCTGAACCAGGAGATCATGACCTGAGCCAAAGTTGGACACTTAACCGACTGAGCCACCCAGGCACTCCTGGATAATTTTTTTTAAATATATGCAAGCATGAACGAATGAGAAGCTTCTGCTAGCAATGAAGGCTGATTTTCCAAAGACATAACACTAAAACGTGGGGTAAGAAGTCTGAGAGATATCATTGAACATTTTATTTTCTTCATTTCCTTTTAAAAACCCTGCATGAGTTGAGTTAGGGAATACGAAGGATTGATGTGGGATTGACAATAGATCACTAAGAGAACCCAGCTGGAACAAAGGAGCTGAGATCACTGACAAAGATTGGAGGTTGGAGGATGGGGATGGGAGTGATGAGACGCTTGGCCAATTCAAGTGGAGCCTGTGGATGTGAGCATGACCAGAAGTGCAGGTAAAGCTCAGTGGAACTAAGCGTCCTTACAACCTACAGTTCGTTAAGGCAGGCAGTCCGTAAGCTCTGAACGCCTTTGCTGTTCCCTGCACGAGCCACAGTGCCTGATATCATGGTGAATGTGCAGTCTTTTCTGTGTGAATGAGTGAATGAATGGATGGATGAATGAGAAATAAGGGGATAGGCTGAGGTTTTCTGGGTTACAGGAGAGACCGTTAAGTGTGTTGGGAAGTTGGTTTCTATTATAAAGAACGGGACATAATAGAAAGGCTGAAAAGCTGATGTCGGTGGTAGTCCAGACCTGAAGCCCACGGCCAAGCAAGGACTCTAGTAATGGGGCAAATGTGAAGGAGGCCATGTGCACCAGAATGGAGAATCTGTGTAGTCCTTCTGCACATACGAGGACCCGAAGAGCTCGGAGTAGGAAGATCTGGGAATTGAGAAGAAAGAGTGAAACACGAGCATGTGGGACTGGTATGGACCTGTCCCGGTGATTTTTAAGTGGTGACGGTGTTGGTATGGCCTGTGTCTGGCCTGCAAAGCAGCAGAGTAGATCCAGGACTCAGGATCCAGACACCAACAGATAGTGATGGAAACTCTAAGAACAGATGCTCATTTAAGGGGTTAAGTACAGAGGACAGACACAGGGGACGACAGGTGAAGGACATACTGTAAACCGTCATTTAGAATATGGAAGATTCAAAAGAGTTTAATGCAAGCCCAAGAGAGTTACAAGGAGAAGAATTGAACCATAGTGTTGCAAGCACTTTGCAGTTAAAAGAAAACTGGATATATCAATTGCAGTTTGGTCAAGAGAGAGCTGCAATGTCCTAAGCAAAATGTATGCCAATAAAAGTATAATGTTCATATTACAGAATACAAAACTGGATTTTAACCATTTAAAAGAGAGCAATGAACCCAAATATGTTTTCTCCCTGAATTGCCGTTAGTTGTTTCCAAGTGAAAGATTTATCAACGAACATATTGTAACTGTGCAGCCTTCTCCTGCTATTGAACTATTTAAATACCAACCACTTTTAATAAGGGCAGAACAGCTACCAGAAGCCTTGCCTTTTAAATTTAGTGCACTGCCTTATGAAGGACACTTCTTTAAACAGAAAAAAAAAAGCATTATAAATACATAATAGTGATAAGGCTAAGATACACAGAAACGATTTCCTATCAAAATAATCAGCTTACCTGGGATACTTAAACATACCTGCTGGTCTTTATCGGTAGAGTAATGGGTTTGCTGTACTTGGTTATATTGTTTCAGCATGAATGGATATGTAAAATCATAATTGCTGTGCAGAAACAAAAATTTTTATAATCAATTGCCTCAAATTAATTTTGGACTCTTCACATGTTTGTAACGTTAATTCGTTTTACTACTTGCGTGCTTTACCTAATATTTAATATTGTTAAATTAGCCAAAACCTCAGTGATGCAGGACCTAGTTGTTGAGTTCTAAATGTATTTGTGGATTAACCAGGTTCTATGAGAGTTTGAACAGATGGTTTTCTTGGGCCCTGTTCAATTTGGTGGCATTTTTGCAGTAGGTAAAGTTTGGGACAAAGTGTATGACAACTAATATCATTCATTATAGGTGCACGGTTTTGATGGGCCAAATGTAACCAGCATAGAGATTAAAAAATAAATAGTCTTGGATGTCTAGTTCTTTAGAAAAAGAAATCCATAATGAAAAAATCAGCTTTGCTTCAGATGGGATATTTATAATAAAAGGTGCATGAAATTCATATACGAAAGTATCACATTTATACATCAAAAGTTTTTCATACTGTAACTTATGGTCAGATCATAAGAGCAATAAATGGCCATTCATAAATCTCCACTGACTCAGTGAAAAAGGTATTATGATTAGTGGCTAGGTCTATAAAATTTTCTTGTATCGTCTTCAAACAACTTTGTAAAACCACTCTTTATTTCCTTTGTGTTGTGTAATCTTGAAGGATTTCTTAAAGATTCAGTATCCTGTTTTTGGGTACATAGGAGCCTGTCATTCAAGAAGCATCCCCAATTGAGGCCACCAGATGTTTGCCTCCATAGTAAATCAGACAGCAAGCATAATTTGAATATTCTGCATATATTTACATATCGATGTCAAGAGTCCCTAACTCCAATTATGTAAAATAAAATTAATTAGTGCAGCCTACTGCAAAGCCCATATTCAAATCCAATATTCAGGGCAAGACAGCCTGGAAATACCTAGCACATCTTAAAGCCAATTAGCTTGATTTCTTCTGGGAATCCAAGGGCTGGGCAGACACACCTACCTGGTGCATCCAGGAGAGCATGGGCATATAAGGAGGTACCCAGACACAGAGAATCAAAGTCAAAGCTGATTTGTCCTGAGCTGCTGTGGTTTGTTCTCTTTCCCAATGAAAATCGCCATGGCGTATATTTACAGAGACTGCAGACACATTTCTTGTTATTCTCATGCTCCCCCGAGAATTGAGTGGCCCTCGTCCCTTTAGTTAGAGTTCGTCATCTGGCAGATAGGAGAGCCAGTGCCCCTTCCTGGTGTTAAAACTACTGTGTTTTCCTGACTCAACATTTCCATGGCTGTTCGCCGCCTGGACCTTTTCCCTCTCTTACCTGCCTTTCAAAATCCTGATCAGTTCTCAGCATCAGTTCGGACCACGACAAGCACTTAGGCTTTGTAGTCAGACGAGCATCTTTTACATTTCAAGTTTGCTTGGATGGGGCCTCAGTCAAATTATTAACCGCCCTGAGGCTGGCATTTCTCATGCTTGCATGAAAAGACAAATGCTTCCTTTCTATTGTCAGTTGTAAAGATGAAGTAAAAGATTATTGCTAAGTGTGCAAAACATAGTATATATCCAAAAAATGTTAGCTTTGCCTCTTCCTTTAAGACTCAGTCCAGGTGTTGGGACACCTGGGTGGCTCAGTGGGTTAAGCATACAACTTCGGCTCAGGTCATGCTCTCACAGTTGGTGAGTTTGAGCCCCATGGAGGGCTCTCTGCTGTCAGTACGGAGCCTGCTTCGGATCCTCGGTCTTCCTCTCTCTCTGCCCCTCCCAGCTCTCTCTCTCTCTCTTTCTCTCTCTCTCTCTCTCTCTCTCTCTCTCTCAAAAATAAACTTAAAAAAAAAGGATTCAGTCTAGGTGTTAATCAAATGAGAAGTCTGTGGACTCAGAGTAACCAGGCACCGCCTGCCTTTGTGTCTCTTCTCAGATTATATTGTACTTGTTTGCTGTTCGTGTCCTGAGAGCCTGGCATAGAATAGGCCCTCCTTCAATGGCTGCTGGATTGTAGAAAGGGATAGCCAATGGCTAGAAGGAGGTGATACATATAGCAAGATGTGGATGCCTTGGAACTGTGGCGATTGAAGAGGCAAGCGGGCATCTCCTCTCAGTCTTCAGTGTGATTTGGATTTACTTCAAGATAACTGGAAGGATTGATGCAGTCACAGTCTTCGTAAAAGACAGAAAAAATTAGAGTAGGTTCTGTCCAAGTCTCTCTGCCCCACATCCTCTGTGTCAAGGACAGCTGGGAACTCAGTTTGGAACTACCATTGGAGATAGATGTTTGTGAATGTCACATTCAATTAACCTGGGGGGAAATCCTGGGAAAGATCTGAATATTTCATCTGGATTGGTCACCTGTGCTCTAGCACAGACTGCCTTTAAGTGGGGACAGCTCTGGATATATGAACATAGACCTCAAAAAAGTTCCTACTAATGCGTGTATCCTAAAGGGCAAAGCTAATCTACCCCAGTTCACCTAGACTAGTGCTCTCTAAACTGGCATGCAAATTGTTTATGAAGTGCACAGGATGATCTGTCGTGTTGAGAGAGAAGAAAAAATTCAAACTTGGATTGATGTTTTATCTCATGTTTTTAAAATTTCTTTTTCTTTTTGCATGTGCTTATCATACACAATATAATCGATCCTGTGTATAATTAATGTATGCATATGATTACACGGGGGACTCTGCTTTGGAAGTGATCGCGGTCAAGATGGTTTAGGTGACTAACATAACTGTCTCTCTTCTTCCAGACTGCAGTTTTGTACTTGCTCACGAGAGCTAACTCCAGCATGCTCAAAAGGAAGCAGAGCTCCAGGGTGGAGGCCCAGCCAGTTGCTGACTTTGGTCCGGATGAATCTCTGTCAGACAACGCTGACATACTCTGGATTAACAAGCCAGTAAGTTTCTTTTTTGAAGAATGGAGAAGCACATGCTGATTGAAAAGGAAATTTGATTCATATAATTCAAAAATCATGTACCTTTGGCTTTGAAATGACTGTTTGAGCTGTAGTAGAATATGGATGAGTCTCAGAGTCTGGAAGTTGAGAACAATTCAGACGGAATAAAGAGGTGCCGCTGCGAGTTATTCACATAGGAAGGTCTTCTGGGTGGCCTGCTCCCGCCTCTCCCCGCTCCGTCATGCTGTCCTCAGCGTAGCGATAATGCCACTTCTCAGTCCGATCCAAAGCCGGAGCCCCAGATGAGTAATCTGTTCTGTCAGACTCCCTTTACTCATGGTTCTCAGTGTGCATGAATCTGTGAGGGGATAATCAAATGTTTGGAATTAAAAGTTGTCTTCTGAGTTACAAGTTTTGAGTAGAAGTAAAGGTTAATGAGATAGTGCATAGTGCCTCTGAAGAATTTTGTCACCTTTTTTGCCTAATTAAGGTGATGAAAACTTGAGGGGAACATTTGGTACAATGTCACTGGACTAGATAGTGTAGCAGCCAGAAGGTAGAGTGGCATGTTCCCGGGTCTTCAAAGCTCATCTCTACCACACAGAGTAAGCTTCACTGTATTAGTGAACTCACAGCAGAGGCAGAAGGAAGGCAATGAACTGTTACACTCGCAGTGATTGTCTTTCCCCCGACCTGGGTAGGTATCATCTGCCCTGTCTCCCCCCCGCTTTCTGGTCTTCTTCGTCTAAGCTGCCCTCCAGACTACGCGTCTGACATGCTCAGATTTCTCCCTACATTTCCATTTCTGTTCACATTGCCCTTTTGCCTTACAGTCATTGAAACATCCCTATTACCTGCATTGCAAATTAAAACGCATTAGTGTTACATTGAAGACTCTTTATATTCTGGCTCTAAGAGCCCAGCATCTGTTCCTTCCTGGATGTGCACACTGTCCACTTGAGCCTCATCATTGTCTTCCTGTTCCTCCAAGATATCCGGCCAGTTCACATGGTTTCCCTGCCTCGAGGCCTTTCCCAGCCTCTGATGAGTCAAATCCTCCTGCTTCGTTAAAGGCTGAACTACATGACCACAGAAGAGTCTCTTAAACTTTCAGTCCTAGTATGTTCATGTGGACCGGAGGCTGCTTTCAGCATTCAATGATGTAAAGTATGTGAAAATATTTAGCACATTGTATGTACTTAACAGACATTGGTTTCCTTCTTTGTCTTCACCATGCTGGTGAAATATTTTAATCTCAGTATCATGGTTTCCAAATAGTGTGGCTTAGAGCACAAGTTGAAGATAGCGTTTTATGGTGTCACGTGGTAACTTTGGACCATTTTTGCAGTGGGTTCACTCCTTGCTACGCATCTGTGCCATCATCAGCGTTATCTCTGTCTGTATGAACACGCCCATGACATTCGAACACTACCCCCCTCTTCAGTATGTGACTTTCACTCTGGATACTTTGTTGATGTTTCTCTACACCGCGGAGATGATAGCAAAAATGCACATCCGGGGTATTGTCAAGGTGAGTGTTTTCTAACCAAAATGCACTGAGAATCTCCGCGGAGATGATAGCAAAAATGCATATCCAGGATATTGTCAAGGTGAGTGTTTTCTAACCAAAATGCATGGAGAATCTGAAGTAGTTTAATAATATTTTCCTTTTCGTCTCAGTAAAATAAAAACATCTCTTTATCCATACTGAAGTTTTTAAAAATTGGACATAACTCCAGGGGTTGGTGAAAATATGATGCCTAAGAATATTTAAAAAGTGAAATAAATTGTGTAAGATGCAAAGCCTTGGGTTATCCAGGAAGGAGCTAGATGGTCTGACTACTGGCTTCATGGCCAGAGTAGGGTTGATTCTGCCACATGCAGTTGAACCCGTGGCCTGATGCAGTGACCAGCCCACGTGTGGTTCCTGTGGATTTACAGGATGCAGAATAAATGTTACATGATGAAGTCACAGTGTGATGGTATTCAGAATGTCTTTAGTCCGAGGTGTCCTGAAGATATAAAGCGGTGAAAAGAAAGGACATGAGATGGAAAGCAAGAGTATAATAAAAGGAAGTTGTGGCATGCAATTGGCACCATTGGGAGACAAAAAATAAATAAAAAGGAAAAGAAAGAAAAAGCAAAGGAAGGAAAGTTCTGTCTGAAGATATCCCTTCTGTACCACTGACCTTCACACAGAGGATAAAACTATGTAGATGACGTCTCTAAAGTATTTGAAATTGTGCTATGTAGGGAGACAGTGGTGTGATGAAATTGCAGAATGGACAAGTAAGGGTCTGTGAGTGACAGATTTGACTCAAACCTTAGCTCTTTCCTTTACTGGCTGTACCAGCATCTCCAGTTACATAATTTTGGTAGAAAGGGGCCTTATTTTGCACAAGGATTTTAAGAATCTAATGAGATGATGCATAACATGAAGTTACGGGTCACTGCTTCTCTTTGTACATAATTCATTGTGCGTTATCCTTAAAAGAGAGGGATCACAGTCAATGCATTACTCTTTTCATTTTTAACTTTTTGAAAATCTTTTTCTTATGGAAAATTTTAAGTTTACACAAAAGTGAAGATTAGAGTTGTAGTGAATCCCTATAACTCAATATCAACAATTATCAATATTTGCCAGACTCTATTCATTTTAAAGCAAATCTGAGAAATCAGGTCATTTCAGATGTAACTCCATATGCATTGCTGATAAAATGTTTAAACCATTACCATTGTGCTATTATTGCATCTAGCAGAATTAACAATAATTTATTAATGTAGGCCAGTACCAATTCACATTCATATTTTTCCCAATTGTCTAAAATATTTCCTTTTATAATAAGATAGCTTCTTTGAATCAGGTCTCACACAGGCTCCACAAAGGATATTTGTTATATTTTTAAATCTCATTTAAGTCTCTTTAAGCCCATTAGTTCTCAACTCCACAAACCTTGCAAAAAAAATTTTTTTTTCATATCATGGATCCATTGGGAAAATGAGTCTTCTGTAGAAAGTTCTACATTCTAGATAAATGGTGAATTGCTTCCTAGTGGTTCCATTATTAGTTTCTCTATATTCCATATTCCCATAACCATTTTGACTTTGTAGACAACGATGTACATGGGCGCCTCTTTCCCCGAGTGGTCATCACAAAGTATTTTGTAAAACTTACAGATATTTGCCAATCTGATGGGTGAGATATGGAAACGCAGTGTAGTTTTAATTTGCATTTCCGTTTTGAGAATGAGGTTGAGTCTGATTGTATGCAAAGGCCGTTTTCAAGTTGTGATTATTTTTCATTCAAATTTTGGGTACTCATTGTGTTAGGAATATTAGCCCTTTGTGATGTAAATTGCATTTACTTGTCCCCAGTTATCATTATCTTTGCTCATGGTTTTTCAAGCCACACACATTTCTTCCTATCCCAAATCACGTGCTGTTTTTCCATTCTACCAAGTCTGCCCTTATGTCTTACAGGAGTGTTTTATACTTCTCCTTATATACATTTTGCACATTTTTTGTTCTATTTATGCTTTGGTGTGTTATTTCATCTTTTTCCTATCAGTATGGGGTCTTATCTTCTATTAGCTGTTGCAACTTGCTATTGTTCTTTTAAATGAAGGCTGTTATTTTATATGTTAATATTATTTCCTGCTACTTTACTAAATTTACTGAATTCTGCTTTTCCATTATTTCTTTTGGCATTTCCATATCATCAATCCTATAAAAATAAAGACAGTTTTGTCTTTTTATTTCCAATGCATATGCTTCTAATTGCTTTCGCTTACTTAATTGAGTCAGCCCAATTTTAAAAAGTATTAGAGGTGGTGAACGTAGTTGCTTAACCCCTGGCTTCTTTAGAACATCTCTAATGTTTCCTCATTAAATAATTAGAAGGATTCGAGTTTGAAGTATGTATATCTTATCAGATTAGGTGAATAAACATCAATTACAGTTTTTGACTGTTGTATCATGAATAGCTTTTAAATTTTGTTGAATGATTATTTTTCTCTTTAGCTCTTGTAATAGGGTAGATTTCCTAGTATTGAGCCATCCTTACATTTCTGGAAAAACCTGAGTGGGGTCACGGAACAGTTTAATTCCGGTTTAATGTGCAATTTATTATACTTGCTATTATTTTCCTTCTTTTAATTTTGTCTGATCTTTGTCAGGATTTGATATTAGATTTTCCGTGTGTGGGGGGAGGGGTGCACATGCACTCCTATGCTCTATCTTGAAATTGTTTTAACTTCACGAGTTTGGTACAAATCTCCTATGAAACCATCTGGTCCTAGTGCTTTTTTTTTTTTTTTTTTTTTTTTTTTTGGTGGAGCTCCTTTCTATTTCTGTTTCTTCTATGGAAATTGTTCTGTCTAGACTTGTGTGGTCTATTGGGGTCTGTTTGGTGAAGTTACTCTTTTAGGAAATTATCCACTATTTAGTTTAATTTGTTAACATAAGATTGTTTAAATAATTTTAATTTTCTCTCTTTGACTAGTACTTTCTCTGAATTTTGAATCTTTTGTTAGAGTTTCTTTAGGTTATATTGGCTAGTACTGTTTGTTTTGTTTTGTTTCATTTTGTTTTAGATTAGCCAATTGGTTTACTTAGAATTAGCTTAATCATTCTAACTCAATTTTTACTTTTGCCTTTATTTATTAATTAATTAATTTATTTTTTGCTTTTTGGTTTATTTTTTTGGTCTATTCCTAGATTTTTGAAGATGTTTTACATTGTCATTTCTTGAGATTTTTACATATGGTACTTGATTGCCTCTGGTATAAATGTGACTATGAGACTGCTTTTTCCTTCTGTGTGATCTTTTCTTTTGAATACTGAGAGTCTTTCCTTTTTTAGTAAAGCCAGTAGCTCGATGAGAATACATCTTTTGTTGACTATTATGGATATAGGTATATCACATGATATTTATTTTATTCCATCCTGTCTTGTTGTTCTTCAGGATTTCTTTTGTATTATAATTACTAGTATCACGTTTTGGTCATTTATTTCCATCATTTTCTTTCCATGTGTTTTGTTTCATTTGTTTCATTTTTATCTTTTTTTTAAATTCTGTTTCCTTTACTGTACTCCCCATCTTGTGCTCCTTCAAGTTTACTTCCCTTTCTAAAATTTTTTTTCCATTTCTTTCTAATTCTAATTATTTCCTGAACACTTTCCTGTCTTTTTTTTCATAGTGTCCTATTATTTAGACACCATTTCTGTACTTCCCTGTTTCCAGTTTTGTGGTGCTCTTGCAGCATTTATTTTTCTTAATTTCTTTTGATCATTTTGTTATATACTACTGGAGTTTTTACCTGTTTTATATGTTTATTTTTTGTGTTTCTTATATTTTATACATTATTTTACATATTTATATGTAAAACATACATCATTTTACATATTTATAAGGACTATGATCATGTATGTAGTATTATATAATCTAATCTATGATTATAATATATTCATAAGGACTTGGTCATAATCCTTTTGTTCTGTTATCTTTGTTGTTGTTGCTCTTGTGAAATGGGTAGAGTAGCTTCCATATGATTTCAGGTTGAGGATTCCCTATGCCATTGTTACCATGAAGTATAAAATATATAGCTTCTCTGTGTGGTGACCATCCCAGGTCATATCTCTACCTCCTCTGAACTGCTGGTCCTCTTGTCTAATCCTTCCTATCTTTTGTCCCTCATGTCCCTGCCCTACCCACTTTGGATTCTACTCCAGGAGATTTTATTTAGCTTGGGTCTCTGGTCTCCCTGTGAGGAGTTTTTATTAGGTACATTTGGGAGATTAGGATATTCTGTTACCTCTGATCTTTCTGCAACCCTTTGGTGGGCACTTTGTTTTTATTACTGATTTTTGTTTTGTTCTTTTATGTTATATTCACCTCCAATTTGTAGACTGCTCTATTTACATTTCTAGGAATTTTGCTATGTATTCCCAGATTCACTTAGTGAGGCTCCCCCTGAGTATTTCACTAGTATTTGTTAGTAGTTTCAGTATGAAATTCTTGGATCAGCCATAACTTCCCTGCATGCTTTCCTTCTATAGCCTCCCCAAGCTGCGATCTTAAGTAGGTGTTGATACTGTCAATAGTTTTGGTCTTTATTTTGGAATGCATTGTCACATAGCTTTATTCAAGATTATGTCCATGAATATTTTTTTCTATGCTATCTCACTTGCTTTCGTTTCTTAGGAAATTTGGGAGATTCAAAGAACTACCATTATGATCTTACCCCAATTGAAGTCAACTGCTTGACCTTTAAAGCAGTTTATTTACCATATACTTTGTGTTGGACACAGCTGCTTACTCTATGACCAAAGAAGCAAATTCTGGCTGTCTTTTTTTTTTTTTTTAAAGGAAGTGGTGGGAGGTCTGTTGAGCATATTGAGCAAATTCGGCCCTGGAAGATCAAGCTTACACAGTACACTCCAGGGAGCTCTGCACTCAGGGCAGCAATGAGCTCAGCTCAGGTCACACATCGCAGCAATCTGGTCCACATGCCACCACTGCTGACTTTGTGAACATTGCCCCAGGTTCTCTCTGTCTTTGTCCTCAGAAGTCAAGGTTCACAATTGTGAGAGTGAATATCTGATTGGCCAGGTTATATTAGGGTTTGGAGGAGAAGTCACGGGGGAAATGCAGTCTGATGCACCTGATAGTGGAGACAAAAAGGACAAGAGTGAAGCTGGAAGCTTGTCTAAAGATACATTGATTAATTCCCTGAACACTGCTCTCAAAGCGTTTGTTATTGCCTGACTTCCCGCCTTTGATTACATAGTCATAGTGGCCTTCAAAGAATTAAACTCCAAAGAGCTCACAAGTACTTTGGAGTTTGTAGTAGTTTCCTACTTCTTCTATAACTAATGACACAAATTTGATGGCTGAAAACAACAGAAATCTATTGTCTCACAGTTCTGTGAGGCCACAAGTCCAAAATCAGAATGTCAGCAGGGCCACGATCCTTCTGAAGGTTCTAGGGAAAAACCCCACCTTGCTCTTCTTCACTTTGGGTGGCTCCGGGCAGTTTTTGAGATTCCTCAGCTTGTAGCTAGCTGCATTACTCCAATCTCTGCTCCTGTCTTCGTGTGGATTTCTTCCCTCCACGTGTCTCTGTGTGTCCTCGCCTCTTCTTTTAAGGACACTAGTCGTTGGATTTAGGGCTCACTCTAATTCCGTATGACCTCATCTTAACTAATTACATTTTTGAAAGACCTTCTTTCCAGATAAGGTCACATTCTGAGGTTCTGAGTGGGTATGGCTTTGGGGGGCACACTGTTCAACTCACTGCAGAATTAGTTTCAGCTAGCCACTTGACCAGGCAGCTGCTTGCTATTGTTAGATATTGTAAGAAGCTTTGAAAAGAGTTTTCTGAAGTTTGTGGAAACTTCACAGAGTTTGTGGAAACTTCTGAGTTCTGTGGAAACTCACAGAAAATTGGGGTACACATGTAAAAGAGAAATTCAGTTTCAAGTTCAAGAATTGAACTTGAAAGGAATCCTCAAAGCCACCGCAATCTACCACCACTGCATTTACCAAGAAACCAGTAAACTCAGAGAATCACCAAGAGTCTATTGTGAGTATAGTAAGCATGGCCCCCAGGAAAGGCAACATGGCTCTAATATGTGACCCACAGCCCACCGGGAAAAGTGCTGGTTCATGGGAGCAGTGGGCACCTGCCATACCTCAACCAGTGGATTTCAGAATGATTTGAAGATTGTCTAGGTTTTCCACAAACTTGCTAGGCCAGTTATTTTAAACATTAGGTTTAGATATGTCAAGGTACTCAAAATTGGTAGCTAAACCAAGAGGTCAACTTGGAGGAAAAGTGGTCTTGTGAGGGTGGAGGAATTTTTTATGCCACTGTAACTTCATGCCCAGCACAGCCTAGCCCTGTTTTTAATTCTGTGATTCCCCAGAGGGCCTCGGATGACGCTGGCACTTGTGTATGTTGGCTATTCAGGCAATGACAATCTCTGAATATTCTGAATGGAGTACTTTGGGATTAAAATCACCATGTGTTGATTTCTTTGAGATTCCAATTTGAACGAACAAAAGCATGACATTTCCTAGAGTAAAAGTTTTGTTTCTTAAGTTATTTAATAAATTAAGCCTTGGATTTCACATCATGAAAATGACAGACATTTCACTGTCACAGTCTAATGACAAGAAGAACAGAGGTAGACTTAATATATTCATGCCAAGTGAACAGAGCGCTGAATGAACAGAGGTTTTAATAGTTCAAATATTAAAAGTCAAAGCAGTTGTTAAATAAAATATTTGCTTTATGACCAGTTTGTTTTCAAAATGCTGTTATTGAGTCATGTCCAGTGTTTTCTGACCTCCATCAATATTTGGATGATGAGCTATTGACTAAAACTAAAAATGTTTTTTTAATTTTCAGTCTGTAAGAATTAAAAATTGAAAATTAACATCAAACACAGATTTCTATTTTTCATTTAGGAATATTTGGATTAAACACAAATATAATGCAGATTTTAGTAATGCTGCATTGCTAACATTATCTTGAAGTAATCGTTACAGCTTCATATCTCATTAAAACTGGTGTTCAGTATTTAAATGCTAGCTGACATTTTGGTTAAATGTAGTTAAATAGGAAGTTTGATGTTCCTGAACCAAGCTTTAAATTTATCATCTCACTGAATTTTCACCCTTGTACCCCCCACTGCAGAAAGCCATGACTTTATTATCATTTTTGTAACACGGATTTCTGCAAACATGCATGTTATGACAGATACAGACCAAAGAGTATATTGGACTTGAGATTACATTCTTGTATTTGAAACTTAACTTACTTTCCTTTGGACATATACTCAGAAGTGGGATTGCTGGATTATAAAGTATTTCTGTTTTTAATTTTTTTTAGGAATCTCCATATTTTTTTTTTTTATAATGGCTGTACCAATTGACATTCCCTGCAACAGTACACAGGGTTCTTTTTTCTCCACGCCCTCCCCAACACTCGTTATCTCTTGTCTTTTTGGTAAATCCTAACACATATGCAATAATATTTTATTATGTTTTGATTTTAATTCTCCTGATTATTAGTGAAGTTGAGTGCCTTTTCATATACCTGCTGGCCGTGTGTATTTCTTTTTTAGAGAAACGTCTATTCTTGTCCTTTGCCCTTTTAAAATCAGGTTATTTGTTTTCCTATTGAGTTATAAACATATGTCAACAACTAAGTTGTACACCTTAAGTATATACAACTCGAAATTTTTGGATTATATGCTAAAGTTGGGAACAAATCTCAGACTTTTCATAAGACTTAGTTTTAGTGGGGTCCTGGGTGGCTCAGTTGATTGAGCATCTGACTCTTGATTTTAGCTCAGGTTAGCATCCCATGTTCGTGGGTTCAAGCCCTGCATGGAGCTCTCTGCTGTCAACACAGAGCCCACTTCGGATCCTCTGTCTCCCTCTCTCTCTGCCCCTCCCTGCTCATGATCTGCCTCTCTCTCTCAAAATAAATAAATGAACTTTAAAAAAAACACTTAATTTTAGCAAAATATCAGGTTATGGTAAATTTATGTTGTCAATTTAAATTTTATTGGCCTTGTATTTTTGTATTTATAAATTTGTTTTGGTTTTACAGTTGAGGGAGAAAGATGTAAGTATTTAAATTAGTCCATAATAAAATACATCAGCCCATATAGGGGCTGTATGATCATTTTCCAGAGGACCTCAAGTTTGAATTACTGTGCTCTCATTAATTAACCCTGCTATATTTTTAAACTTTTATTAAACACCTGTCTGCTAAAACACTTGTGTTTTCATAAAATATTTCCATGCTCTCTCTACCTTAATTCATTGGCCAATAGCACTACAGTTACCTCTCAATTTTTTAGTGACTTTACCCAGAAAATTTGCAAACATGTGCTGTGTTTGTTCACTTATAGGGCTTAACGCTTGTGTTTTTTCCGCACGTATACAGGATCATTATGAATGTATATGTGCATCTCATATTCTATTTTAAGCATCAGGTTATACTTTTGTTAATACGATTTTACATTTTTTGTAACAGAGCTGTACAAATATTTTGTTTGGAAATTGTACCATATGCACTGATTTCACCACGATATTTCTGAGGAGCAGTCAGATTTAGTTATTAAGTGATTAACACCAATATGTCATGTGTCTTCTGTTGGAAGAGTATGAGTGAGTCGGTGTACACATATGTCAGGGATTTGGGGAATTCTGGTCTTTTATTTTTGGAAGAGTGTTTTCCATGGGTAGAACTATATTCGTCCATATAAAATATTTATAGAAGCAAACCAGTGTGCCGTGCTCATCATCATATACAATGCTCTAAAATTATACCTAGCCTGCTTTGGCAATGTTATGGTACACCTAAAATTCCCACCTAATGCTTAAGAGAATGTGATCCACTAATCACCTAGTTTATAGAATCACCTGCAGCAAGCCAAATCCAGAAACTTTAGTTTTTGAAACAAAAGTACTGACACTGTGGCTTTCTAGTATTGGTCACTAGTTTTATTGACCTAGTGTTTTGCCTCATATGTTAAACTATGCATAAATATATATTCAAGATCCTAAAATTTTAAGGTGCTTAAGATAGAAGTATAATATAAATATAAGAGAGAGTTATATTGTTAATCCCAAGTACTGTTTCCAAGTTTCCATTTAATCAGTTGGCAGACGTTGATTGGACCACTTGTAATGATATCACCACTGCCCTAGGAGAAGAGACAAAGAGCAGAACTCCACTTTGTGGATCTGACTTGTAAACTACTTATGAGCACCTCTGAGTTTCTGCATCTAACCTATTCCTGCAAATATATTTCAGCATATTTGCAGAAAACAGGTGCCTGTGTTCCATCAGTTTAAATGGAAAATTAATAATGTATTACAGAAACCCCAACCAACTTCTCCAAATATCACTAAATTGTTCTCTAACACTGTATAATTCCCCCGCACATTTCTGTATAATGAACAACATCTAAAACACCTATCGCTCAGTTATTTGTACTTAAGGAATTCAGGAGTGGATGTTTTGTATGCACCAAACAAGAGTGGGGTCATGTGCTCTTATGTAAATAAGCAAAGAAATAATATGCAAAAGGACTATCTATCACATTTGATTGAATCTGTGAGGTCATCCGTTGTAAGGCGAGGCACACGTTATAGTCCCTAGGAAAGAAAAAGTGCTTCTAATTACACTTTGATTGTAAGATGTAAGATTGTAATGAATGCAATCAATTGATGCAATTGATTACAAGATACATCCTAAATTTAGAAATGTTAAACTATATTGGGGTGGAGTGGGGGGATAAGATGTCTTAAAATTGATGAAGCCAGATCAAATGACCTGAGTTTGTAGACTTTAGTCCCAGGTCCCGTGAAAAGCTAACCCTCTGAGGGAAGATGGGCAGAGGAAGATTGTGATGCACTTGACCCTTATTTGGAAGTAGAGGATCAATGCCAGGACAAGATTTAGCCCAAAAGAGCAACAGAGCTGTACCTACATTGTACCCAGACCTTCTTGAAGGATTTATGGGCAGCTTCAATGTTTCCACTGGCACACATGCCGATTCATTATAGAGACTTTCTAGTAACATAGTGATCTGGGGACAAATATTTTTGCAAATATAAATAGTGAGAATTCAGATTGAGAGACACACCTTTGTAGTTTTGCAAAAATGCTGTAATGGTATTTTGTAAAAGATATGGGGAGAGAGGGCACAAGAAATAGTGAAAAAGTTTTCTTGGGGATATTGGAGAAGTCTTGAAGAAAGAGGAACGTGAAGCCAGTGTCCTGAGTAAATGTGGTCTGTTGCAGGGGTGTTGGGGGATGGAAGTAAAGGGTCAGTAAAGGTACACGGGGGACTCAACTCTGAGAGTGACCTGATCTGCTTTGGATTTGAGTGGTTCACTCCAGAGGTGACATGCTCCGTGCACTGCAGGAGAAACTGAGGCAGGAAATCCTTCTGGCAAGAAATGTCTTCAAAAATTTTTGTTTGAGGTATGTATTATTTTAAGGATTTCACGGCTTTTATAATGTTCCTCATGCTTGAAGGTCTGCCAATTCATTGCCACTCCCAATAATTTGTTTCTAATTGCCTCACCACTAATCCCTATTCTGAGAAGCAGTCTAGCTCACCAAATCCCTGGAGGCAGAAATAAACCATTTGGGTGATAGATGTTTGTGTTGCAGAACATTCCATGTATTGCAGATTGTGAATTCTTCAGACAATCCTCATTTGTCTATTTTTCATGTGGCAATAAACATAGGTAAAAGTAACATGCATGCTCTGAGCACTGTTGAAGTGATAAATAATAAGGCTAAGACACGGTGACAGATGGGCCCTGGGAACTGGGAACAATCATGTGCTCAGGAAGCTAGACCAGTGCCTATCATTTTTGCAAAGGCAAACTGTATCCTTAGAAATGTCTTCAGATAAATGTGTTTGGTTTCTCTGCTTATTAAATACTTGCATGGCAATTTAGGTTCCTCTCTTATACTGTATAATTGATTGGCAGCCTCTGAGTATTTACCTTTGTAAAAATTGACAGACAACTCTTGAATAACTCCTCAGCCACCAGCATGCAGATTTCTGCCTCAGCATTGTCTGCTCTCCATTTTTGTGGATGGAACAGGCAAATTAAAACCTTTCTGCCATATTTGAGGTGTTAACATTTCTTGAGTACCTGTATGTTAAGCTCTGGTTACATATTCTGGAGGTAGGGAAAAGGGACAGCTTATAACTTGCGAATATTATAACTTGGGTGTTAATACAGGAGGATTTTTTGGGGGGCACCTGGGTGGCTCAGTCGGTTAAGCAACTGACTTCGGTTCAGGTCATGATCTTGCGGTTCATGGGTTTGGGCCCCTCATCGGGCTCTGTGCTGATAGCTCAGAGCCTGGAGCCTGCCTCGGGTTCTGTGTCTCCCTCTATCTCTGCCCCTCCCCCCTTGTGCTCTGTCTCTCTCTCTCTCTCTCTCTCTCTCAAAAATAAATAAAATGTAAAAAAAAAATTTTTAAAAATACAGGAGGATTTTAAAAGGACATGGACATAACCAATTATGATTAAAAGTCTTTGACAATACAAATGAAAAAAGAGACAATTTGGTAAATGTGTCAGACACAAAATGTATTATGAGATTACATTTCAAAGCATCAGGTTCAAAGTCTATGTATTAAAAGTTGTTTTAAGGGCACCTGGGTGGCTCAGTCAGTTAAGCATCTACCTTGAGCTCAGGTCAGGATCTCACGTTTTGTGAGTTCAAGCCCCAAGTTGGGCTGTCTTATCTCAGCAAAGAGCCTGCTTTGGATGCTGTGTCCCCGCCCCTCTTTCTCTACCCCTTCCCAGCTCACATTACCTCTTTTTCTCTCAAAAATAAATATTTTTAAAAAGTTGTTTTAAGCTTATGAAGCTTTAGTAATTATCAATAGTGATTAACATGATATCAATTTCTGTTCAGTCATATTTGCAACTACATTATAGTGCACAAAGTATATGCACATTGACCCAATTCCTATTTGCATGGCCTGTAGCCTCTCTTCAGTCAAACTGTATGCATCCAGGAAATACCCAAAAGCTATCTTATAATTTCATCTGTGGTCTTTCATGATCATATAGGAAAAAAGTCGTAACTTTTAGATATTAACTGGAAAGATAATAATACATCTTTCTCTCTTTGCCAGAAGTCAAAGAATCATTCCTGTTAAGGAACAATACTAATTTCAGTGAATGGATGCTTAAATGGATGCATTCATGAGGCATATGAATGGACTTCTTACTGTATGCATTGTAATCTGCAGAAACTCTGTAAGACATCATATATACGCTTATCTAATTCATTTGATATCTTCTGGTTGTCACACTCTGTGCAAGGTGCCCGAAATTGTCCAGTCACAAGGTGTTACTAATCTTCAGAAAAGACTCATTTGCAATGAGGAGAAACTATTTTTTAATGCAACACCAGGGAATATGTTTAGAAAATATTTAAGTGGAAAACTCAAACTTCAAAACTGATAAACAGGAACTGATTAACAGGAGGGAGTAAATTGTAATTCATTAAACAACCAGGTGGGAATTACAAAGGATGATTCTGGGAGTTAGACAATATGAACGTTTTTTACACGTATAGGCTGAAACGCTGCTTGCTGCATTATGTGTGAGCTAAAGCATTGATCAGGGTGGGCTGTGGTCAGATCAGAATCTGAAGGAAAAAGTTGGCACAGACTTGGGAGGATTTTTCAGGAAGATAGGACAGCATGAATAATGAACACGAAAAGAGCAAAACTTACGAGGTGGGGGGTGAGGTCTGAGTGTTGCTCGTCTTTGTATCCCAGCTCACTGTACTGCCTATTAAAGGTTTTTATATATATTAAATGCCTCTTGGTAACCTAAGCCAAAAAATAATACATAAAACTTATGCCTAGTGGACTATTTCACCACCATACCAATATACCACATCTTCTGTATCCATTCATCAGTCAGTGGACATTTGGGCTCTTTCCATAATTTGGCTATTGTAGATACTGCTATAAACATCAGGGTGCATGTATCCCTGCAAATTGGTATTTTTGTCTTCTTTGGGTAAATACCTAGTAGTATAATTGCTGGATCGGAGGGTGGCAAGGATGTGGAGAAAGTGGAGCCCTCTAACACTCTTAGTAGGAATGCAAACTGGTGCAGCCACTGTGGAAAATAGTATGGAGGTTCCTCAGAAAGTTAAAACTAGCTTAAGTTAAAAGTTAAGAACTAGCTTAAAATAGTTCTCTGTTGCATCCCATAAAATTTCAGTTTTCATTTTTGGAATTTTTTGTGTTTTTTTTAAACAATCACAACTATGCCTCATTCTTAAAATAAAGATCAAGTGATATTTTTGTCTCTTTCTGCCAACATTCCAGTAAAAAGTACATTTGTTTAATAAAAGTCAATTTGAAAATGTACACTTTTATTTTTCTTCCTAGGATATGTCAACATATATTGTATATTTAACCTTTTTTTCTAAAAATTTTTTAATATTTCTTTTTGAGAGAGAGCATGAACAGGGGAGAGGCAGAGAGAGAGGGACACAGAATCTGAAGCAGGCTCCAGACTGAGCTGTCAGCACACAGCCTGACGTGGGGCTCAGACTCACGAACTATGAGATCATGACCTGAGCTGAAGTCAGACACTTAACCGACTGAGCCACCCCGGGACCCCTGTATATTCAACATTTTTTAAAACTGAGAATGTAAATCACATAAGGGTAGGAGTTTTGTTTTTTTTTCCCACTCCTTTCATTACAGCCTTAAACACTGTCTAGATCATGAAGATATTCTATACATTGAGTGAATGAATGAACAATAAATTTGCTTAGTATATTAAGAAACTCAAGGGAATCTTCAAAGTGCAACTTTAAGTAATTTGTATTTTGTCATCCTTTTGGATATCAACTGAAATTAGGCTCAGAGAAAATTCAATTTTATATTGGCTATATTGTCTACATTTAGATTATAATTAATTCATATTTTCAGCTAACTATGCAATATACCAGGCAAACATGACTCCTATAATGAAAGATGTTTTGTAAGGTTTTGAGGGCAACTATCATATCCTTAAATTATTTCTTCTGTATGTGATGTGTATGTGTGTGTGAGCGTGTGTGCACGCACATACTCAGAACCAGTGGCTCTCTGAGGTGCTATTTTTCTCTTCTTCAGGTTTAAATCATCATATAATGATCATAACACTTAACAGGTCATTGTCCTCCTCATGACCCAGACCCCAAGACTCAGGGTTTACTTTCATACCTCTTTTGTGAATCTTCTCATGTACATGAGTTACCAAATTTGGTGGATTCTCTCACCACTGATAAAATTATTTAGGCGTTTGGGAACTAGCATTGTTTTCTTTAAACTCTCCATAGAATTAATTTTCCTGTCTTCCCCACTATGTTTATAAGTTTATTGTAAGTTATTCTATCTTACACATTAGCTGGGTGTGTACATATACACTTTTCTATGCAAGATTGTTTTGTGTGTATGTGTGTTTGTGTTTTAGTAGGCATTATACCTCCTCTTTTTTAAAAAAATTTTTAATGTTTATTTATTTTTGTGAGAGAGAGGGAGAGAGAGAGACAGAGACAGAGACAGAGTGCAAGCAAGGATGGGGTAGAAAGAGAGAGAGACATTTCAAAGAGAATCTGAAGCAGGCTCCAGGCTCTGAGCTGTCAGCACAGAACCTGACACAGGGCTCGAACTCATGAACTGCAAGATCATGACCTGAGTCAAAGTCAGATGCTTAATCAATTGAGTCACTCAGGCACCCCAGTGTTATACATCCTCTGTGTAAAGTAGATGATTCCTCCGTGTTACTAAGCTGAATTTATACTTCATCTCTGAGTCAGATAACTTTTACTAAGTGGCTTATCATACTGTTAGTTTGGTGAATAATAAAAATTATTCCTGGAAACTCCTCAAGGAATCTTTTTTGATAACTTATTTATTACTAAGGGTGGATGGTTCTGGAAATATTGTACAAATATCCTATAACACATTTCATCATTTAAAAAAAAATCTTGGCATTCTGTTCCTATTTTTATTTTCTAAGCAGGTTCAGTCAGAATTGGTAATAATAGATGTCACTGAATTCAGAATTGAGTCTCATATATTGTGATGAAACTAGTGACTTAATGGGACAGTTCTAAGAAAGAAAAGGCCTTTCTATTTAAGGTTCCAATTCTCAACTAATGGAGTTCTCTGGTTTGTTATTTGAAAGGGAAATTTTTTTTAATTCCCATTTTTTAAAAAATATTCATTCTAGTGTCAGAGTAGATTGATTATTGAAAGATGAAAGTAGTGTGTCTTTTTTATCACATATGATTCCAATTATAGTTGAAATCAATATGTATTTGATATATTTACTACTGAAGGCAAGTGTATTCTTCACTTTTAATGTAGCTCATGGTGAATTCGTGGTTAATTTCCTACTGATGGTGGTTGGTCCACAGTCTGAAAGGCCTTCATGCTGATCCCTGTGGCTCTTGGTTCTTGTAGGAAGAGAGCTGGTTGGGGGCTTAAGCTGCCTACTGAGTAGGATGGCCTCTGGTTTCTTAAATGGTAGAATCTGTGTGGCTAAGAGAAAAAATGATGATGATTTCCATTTGTGTGAACTTGAAATTTTCCATGTCTCACTCTGCAGTAACTTGTGTTTTATAAATTATTTTCTTTATATAAAAATGCTTCATTTAAAATGCTAAAGGTATTCCCTTGGAAAGTGTGTTCAGCTATGAAACAAAAATTATGGATAGCTTATACCAAATTAACATTTGGCCTTTCTTTCCACAGATTTTTTTTGAAGTTATTAATTTTGTGTGATAACTCCACATGCAATTTATTTTTAGGGGGATAGTTCCTATGTGAAAGATCGCTGGTGTGTTTTTGATGGATTTATGGTCTTCTGCCTTTGGGTTTCATTGGTATTGCAGGTAATTAAAACTTTTAAATTACAAGGGGGTATTTTCCAAAATGTGCATTGTTTTGCATTGAAATTCTCAACAAAAATAGTAACAAATATATGTCAAATGTCATAGTGTAACTTACTACAACATTATGTTATTTTAAATGTTTATGAGAAAAAAAACCATAACATTTTAATCATTGTCTGTCACATCTGTGAATGACTTTAATCAGTAATGAACATCAATATGACAGCAAATTACTTCTTACTAAAAAGGTGTAAAAATATATTTATTGAAATAAAGGACATTGAATTTAAAAATTCAAAATCCGTCTTCTATGTGACTGAATCCTCACTAAAAACAGCTGAAAAGTGTAGATACATTGGGATGAACATAAAATACTATATTCCAAATAGAAAATGCCTTACTATGAGAAATGGGGAACATACATTAAAAAGGCCTAAAGGTGGGACTTTGCCAGATAATAGAATTCATTTCCATGCATTCATTCAGGCTTGATTTTGCATTTAATTCAACGCAAGTTACCATATTCTTCATCAAAAAATTTAGAATAACACAAATTCACGTCCATCCCGCAAAGTCATCATAACGCTTATTGAAGATCTCTCCTTATTTTTGTAAAGCTCGCCTCTCCAACAGTCTGATTTCATCCTGCATATTAATGTGTTCTTTTCCATTTAATAGCTATTCTGTGATTGACAGACGTTCTCTAATTATCATTTTGCCTCTGTTTAGTAAATGGTACAATTCCTTTTTATTTTTTATAGTAATTTTAACCCTTTCTCCACTACCTCATGTTCTAGATATTTTAAAAGTTCCACCAAAGAACGTTTATTATTATTATTAGTGAAGACGACTTAGCGTACTTGCTCGGTATCCTAAGTTGGCATTTGTTTTTGTAATAAAAACTGTGCGTTGATGAATTACATGGGAAATTACTAAGAGCAGTGGCATTTACATTAGTTTATGTATTCATTTTCTCTAGAGGTAGCTGTAGCGTCCAGGTGGACTCCAAAGAAAATCCGTTTCAGCGGAAGAAAATGCAGGGCCAAGCCCAGAGTGCTGGGTGAACCTCCTGATACCATCTGTGTTTGCTGTGACTTCAGACAATGCTAAGGGAAGCCCTGAGCTTGTTTATTGACCTCTTAATTTACAGGTATTTGAAATTGCTGATATAGTTGACCAGATGTCACCTTGGGGCATGTTGCGGATCCCACGGCCGCTAATTATGATTCGGGCATTCCGGATTTATTTCCGATTTGAACTACCAAGGACCAGAATTACAAACATTTTAAAGTAAGCACTGTTTTTATAGATGTTAAGGAGGAAAGTCTATGACATTTTTGTAAGTTTTACCTACTTTCCCCCCCCCCCCCCAGGCGATCAGGAGAACAAATATGGAGCGTTTCGATTTTCCTACTTTTCTTTCTACTTCTTTATGGAATTTTAGGAGTTCAGATGTTTGGAACATTTACCTATCACTGTGTAGTAAATGACACGAAACCAGGGTAAGTGTATCTACTAACTGCATTTTAATCTAGGTTATTAACAAGAAAGTTTCTGCAATTCTTATGAGAAAAATCTGTGTCTAAATTGAACAAAACAGTATTTATGGGCTCTGTTCTATATTCTCTGCTTCCTCAAAAATTTTTTGTCTGATTTTTTAACATAAGTATTCAAGACAAGCCAGACTGAAAAATGTAAGCCTGTGGGCAGGAAGACTAAGCAGATTCCAAGTGTGCATTTGGAGGTTTTCCTCGGAGTGACAGAAAGAGGAGCGTGCTGCCATAATACCATCTGAGTATTTTCATCTCTTATTTAAATAAGATGGAAATGAGAAGTGGTGTAACTACTTGGAAAAACAGTTGGGCAGTTTCTTAGAAAGTTAAACAGACACCTACCATATATTCCATTTATTCCATTCTAGGTATCTTACCAGGGGCAATGAAAACATATATCCATAAAAAAAGACTTCTACCTAGTGACTGTATTTATAATAGCCCAAACTTCTAAGAACCCAAATTTATACCAACAGGTTGATGAGTAAACAAATTGTGGTTATATCCATATGATGAATACTATTTAGCAATAAAAAAAAGTATGAGGAATTGATATATACAACATCTTGGATGAATCTCAAAATAATTATGCTGAGCGAATGAAGCCAGATGAAAAAAATTACATATTCTGTGATTCCATGAATTCAAAATTCTAAAAAATGCAAGCTTGTCTGTAATGACAAAAAGGAAATCGGTGACAGCCTGGGAGTAAGGATGGGAATAAAAGTAGGGGTTACCAAGGGGCATTAGGAAACCTTTGAGGTTGATTGACATGTTCATTATCTTGATCGTGGTTCTGTGCACTTAAAATTTATCAAAGCTGTACATGTTTTAAAAATATTTATTGAGAGAGAGAAAGACTGAGGCAAGGGCGGAGAGAGGGAGAGAGAGAATCTTAAGCAGGCTCCGTGCCCATCATGGAGCCCATGTGGGGCTCGATCTTACAACCATGATATCATGACCTGAGTCGAAATTAAGAGTTGGATGCCCAACCAACCGAGCCCCCCAGTCTGTATATTTTAATATGTGCAATTTATTCTATGTCAGGTATATTTTACTAAAATGGTATAGAAATGTTTTAGTGTAAAGCAGAAATCTAAATTTCTTCATACAGTTAGACAGTTGATTCAGCACTCTTTATTTTGTGCTGTTACCCACTGAATTTAACATGACTTTTCTCATTTACTAATTCCCTGTTTATACTGGGTTTGTACCTATGGACTCTGTTGTGCTTGATTGACTACCCCTGTTTAACTACCCCTTCACCCATATTACACTCTAGAATTTGTTTAAATTCTAACATGGCTGCATACATGGGGTCTGTTTCCAGCTTCCAGCCTTACACAAGCTCAGAACCCTATTATCTGCATCTTGTGGGCATTAAAATCCAAGCTCTTGGCTCCTGGACACTTAACCCCCCATTCATACCATTTTTCAATGCATGTATTTCCCTCTCTCTAGTTTTTAGTTCCCTCTTACCTTTTGACCTTTTGGAATGTATTTTTCTTTCTTGTAAGCCCAGATAGGCATCTTTAAATGTTACCATTTATCCAACAGGTCTACTTGTTTGTAATGGAAAGAGTTGAATTTAATACAGCCCAGTTTGCCAGAACTACCCTCTGGCACTCATAGCTATTCCCCCCCCCCCCAGTTTTTCTCATTACCTTGTGAAGTCCTTGAGGACACAAAGGGAGAGGGGTGGAGAACATTCATCTTATGTCTCGTACTTAGTAGTCTAGTGCAGAGTAAGTACTTAGTAACTGTCTATTGAAGGCATGGTGCACAATACATTATATTTACACAGATAATAATAACATTGTGACAAGTTGATATAGAGGAGGAAATTTAAAACAGAGGAATAAAAGCAAGTTTCTAAATAGGACAAAGGAGAAATAGTTAAAAAGTAGAAAAGCACTGTTGAAAGTGGAGAGAGGCAGTGAACTAGCACAAATATGGTGAGGAAGTTGAAGGAAGAGGTGAGTAAGGGGGCTGTCTGTGTGGGTGAGGGAAGAGACAAATGTGTGGAAGAAAACCTGTAAGTAGTTTTTTTTTAAGTGTATGTAGGCTGTAAAATATGTCTAGATTGTTCCATGAATGAATATGGAGGTGGGAAAAAGATATTGTGTGGGTGGAAAACAATAGAATAGAGTTGAACAGAGAAAGCTTCCGGATAAGAAAGCCTCTGTGTTCTAATAGCAGTGAGCACAGGAAGCTGCTTTAAAGTTTCCATTTTATTAAAAATCAAGTCAGAATGCGAGACTTCTAAAGCATGTTAGAATTGTAAAACTACTTGGAAGATCAGACATCCTGCTGGCAAACCTAATTTTGACACATAAAGTACAATACAAATGGTGAAGAGGGATAGGAGCACCTCTGACCTCAGGGCCCTTGCATCACTTCAGAAAGTGCTCTTCACCATCTCCTTACTATATGCAGTACTAGGACATGAATGGCAAAGAAACAAAACAAAACAAAACAAAAAACAAAACAGCAAACAAAAAAAGCCATTAAAGGACCTCTTGTATTCTGAATATTAGCTCCAGCTCATTACTTAATCCTAAAAATGGAATTCTCTATGAAGAATTTCATACATTTTGGCAGAGTTTTTGGTTACTCTAGACACAGCAGTTATGGAAGAATGTCTGCATTTTCTCTCTTCCAAGTATTTATAAAATCTGCCCATTAGCGTTATGTCCATACACATATATCTTGTCTTCTTTTTATGTGACAGTTTACTCTCTGAGAAGAAAATATGTAACTGCCCGCAGGATAGTAATGTTGCTACAATAACAGCTTTCTTTCGTAAGTTTGATGATTCATTTGAAGGACCGATCATTTATGCCATTTTTTGTTTTAATTTTCAGTTCAGTTTTAACTGAGTTTTAGTCTCACTCATAAGCAGAAAAATTATTGATGCCATTTTACCATTAGTTCCAGCCAGACATTAATTTATTTTTAGAGACTCAAAAAACTGTCCAAAGTCAAAATAAAACACATAAAAAATCCCAATTAAGAAAATTCCAACCTTTTTGTTTCCTTTTCTTCTGAACTAGGAATTTCTCATCAACATCTCTGAGTCAGATATTAAGCTACATCCTGATGGTTGTGTTTCCAGCGATCAGTGTTGCCAGTCATTGGCATGACCTCATTTCTCTTATTTATTGTCCTTTAACAATCCTTCCGATTTCTGCCTAATTGTTTTGCATGCACAACAGCCTAATAATGGGAGAGTCTTCAGGCAGAGCTGTGTCTGTTCAGAAACCTGTATATCCTGCGTTTCCAGGCTGACCTCTGGAATTGATTATGTGTAGCCTGTGAGGCAAACAGGATAAATAAGGAAGCAACTCAATACACCCAGTTTTGCTTTTAGATGAAGCTGATTTCTTTTAAAGCAGAGAGAAGGGAATCTTAGCTTTGTCCTCAGTAGCATTACTCGTAAAGCTTTATTCTCCTCTGATAATGAAGGGCGACCTAAGGCACTTATGGCACAGGTAATGGGATTTGACTCAGCAAAGCAGTTCACATCCTACAGAAATTTGAGAAAAGCGATGGCCTGTGGCAGAAACAGGTGTTACAAAATGCCAAATGTGTTGGCAGAAATCTCCCTGAAGCTACAGGATGATCACGTAAAAATGAGCTGGTAGGTGAAATAGAAAAGATGAAGACTTATCTGCCACCTTATTACCATTCCTGAGAAAGGAGAGAAATTTATTTCTAGCTGAATATCAAATAATGAAATCTTCTTCCCAAGAGTGAGATAATTAGAAAAACCCTAAAGAAAGCAAATGTGAATATTAAGTATATAAAAGTTGATTCCACCAGGAATTCAAGTAAATACTTATAATGGCTGAGCCATTAGTTTTGAGACCCAGAGGTAGGGAACCGCACATCACAGATGCCCAGGACATTCCTAGAGTATCCTTGCTGTGGCAGAGTAATTACTAATAGCTTTCTTTTCCATCTCAGGGAAATCTCAGGATGGCCACCCCACCCCAAGGTAGCCTGTAGGACTTGGTGGTATTTTATAAAATATCACTGACACTTAGCCTAGAGATAAGGTAAAGTTGGATTTGGGTTTTTTATTACTGGCCCCAAATAATATTTAAGTTTACCCTTTAGGGTACTTGGGAAAATAAATGAATTATTATCTTATAAATTCTGTTCACAAAATAATGAGTTTTTTTAATGGAAAAGTCAGAAGAATTAAAGATAGAAACGTGGTGGAACTTAAAATGTTAATTTTTAATTTCTATGGACTTTATCAAGAGGGAATTTTGTAGAATATGTAAAATCGTAATGCCTCAAATTCATGCAAAGGTCTTTGAAGTCTTCTTGATTTATATTTAAACTTCTTTTGAAGGATGAAGACACACTGTTCAGTTTAACTTGCAGGACTCACGCAGAGACGTCTGCTGGGTGGGCGATATAAGAACAAGTTTGGATAAATGCATATTGGAGAGATTTTTCTTTAAAATATTTAAAGAAGAAATGAAAATACTCTGATGGGTGCATGTAAATTTCTAACTAAATTAACAGCCACATTTATGGAGCACCTGTTCTACCTCATGTATTGTGCTTCTATAACTAATTTTTAGAACAACCTGAAAGGAATTATTTCCCCCATTTTGCAGATGAAGGCACAGTCCCAACATAAATAATATGTTGGTCTGGTAAGTGAGAGCGTCAGGATTTGAACTCAAGTCTGGCTTCCAAGCCCCTGCTTGTTCTCCCATTTGAGCAACTTCTACCTTGTTATGATCCCATATTTGTAAACCTGTAGACACATGCAGATGCACATCTGTATGATACACTCTTTATATGGCATAGAGAAAAGTAAAGTCTACATGACCTCTGGTTTCTTTCTACCACCATGGAGATGGTGTGTTCCGGGGGTTCTGGTTCATCCAAGCCCATAAAATAGTGACACACAATATATTTGTATGAGTCCATCGATCCCTTCTAAAATTGTGCATATCCATCTCAAAGATGTGGCCCATTCGAACCACCAGTTAAATCCACCTTTTATCTGTTACTAATTTTAAAAAATTAAATGTGAGTAAATATTTCAGAATAACTTGAATTCCCATATGAAAATTAATACCAAAGTGATTTTCACCAGAACAGCAAAAACATTCGTGAGTCTTCAATATAAAAAAAGAAAATCTTACACTTTGAAAAAGGGTCTAAAAGTAATCAAGTGATTTTTTTTTGATCAATTACAATATAGCACTTCTTTTGATCTTACTTCCCAGAAAGAAGAGAATGTCATAACATAGGTTATAAAACTCTTGCTATTAGTGGTAAATATTTATTGAACAATTGATAGCTGTTATCTTCTCATTCAATACCCGTAACAGCTTTCTACGTGCGTCATGTTCTATTTTTATACTCTGTATTACAGCCAAGGAGATTGAACCTTAGTGAGGTTAAATAAGATATCCAAGATGAAACAGTGTGTAACTGGCAGAAGCAGAGTTGAAACCCAGTTCTCCCCAACACTGATTTCTAGGCTTTTAAAGATTCATGTTGTATCATGGTCCGTAAGTGAGATGATCTTCAACATGTGCGTGTGTCCATGTTTGAATAAAATGTTTAGTTTCCCTTCGGTTGCAAGGAGCACAGGCTTAGGAGACAAACTCTGAATGGGCAGATGGGTACCTGGTTGAGATCGCCTATATTAGGACTCAAAATTCTGTCATGATGCACTCCTGAACCTACTGTGTGAATGGGAAATGAGGGGCCTTGACAGTTCAGCCCCTCACAAATCGCGTTCACTGTAGTTGTCTGTGTAGAAATCATTACCGAGCATCATTTTGGTATCTCAGGTTCAATCGGACCAGCTTGCATTCCTCCCGATAGAAAGCACCCTCACGTGTAGTGACCATAGCAGCACCAGGAGGACCTGTTGGGAATTCATCTCTAGGGTGGGATCTCTTTGATAGAGAAAATCACCTGGCCAACTTTGTAAAAATACAAACTCTGAGCCATATCCATGGATTCCTATCTATTGGCAGGGGTAAGACTCTCAGAATTGGTTGGGTTAGAAATCAGTGACTTAAACCCTTGGTTCTACAATTAAAACTCCCAAAGATGTGTTAAGAGTAGAAGGCAAATTTTGCATGGCTTCTTCAAAGATAAATCTGGAATCTTCAAAGAAATGCTAAGCTTTTAGCTACTATGCTTCCACCTGTGGGGAACTTGAGTTTCCTGGACCCTTCAGACTGTGTCCTTAGAAATGTCAGCAGCGCCTGGGTGGCTCAGTCAGTTAAGCACAAGACCTTCACTTTGCCTCAAGCCATGATCTTGCAGTTTCGTCAGTTTGAGCCCCGCATCGGACTCTGCACTGACAGTTGGGAGTCTGCTTGGGATTGTCTCTGTCTCCCTCTCTCTCTACCCCTCCCCTGTTCACACGGTCTCTGTCTCTCTAAAAAATAAATAATTTTTTTCTTTATTTTTTAAGTTAAAAAAAATATTTAAGAAGCACCAGAGGTGATGAGAGCTTCTTGTCATTCTTCCAAAGAAGCAGGTTGCCCATGTGTTCTGGGAACTCTAGAAATAAAATAAATTTTGTTTATTTAGTGACTCACCTGTCTTAGATCTAGCAGCTGAGTGGGGCAGGTATACTTTGTGGTTGGTAGTTACAGATTCTTAGCACTGTGGAACTCTCACATCATTTAACCGCAAACAATAGCACCCTGTCAGAGTGGGGAGAATGGCTGTTCCCCAGCTGTACAATTCAGCCAAACCACAGCCGGTAAACATAAATATATTTGGAGCTTCTAATAGGTATGAGGCACTTTGTATTCCTAATTGCTAATTCATAAGGTGATCTCATATGTTGGGCATTAGGATCCTCATGTGAGAGGAGAGGAAGTAGCTCCTTGCCACACATTAATTAATTGATAGACTCACCGATTGAAGACCTATAATCTTTGTCCCAAATTCTGGTGGCCATTTTCCGCCTTGCCAGCTGACTCCTCACCCTGGGATCTTGTAGCTTCTTAAGCAAAGGAAGAAGAGTTACTGCTTGAGGAGCCCTTGGTCCAGATTCAAAATGTCAAGGGTAGGGGCACATGGATGCCTCAGTCAGTTAAGCATCCCACTCTTGGTTTCAGCTCAGGTCATGAACTCACGGTTTGTCGTGAGTTTGAGCCCCACATTGGACTCTTGTGTTGATAGTGTGGAGCTTGTTTGGGATTCTCTCTCTCCCTCTCCTTGCCCCTCCTGCATATTCTCTCTCTCTCTCAATCTCTCTCTCTCTCTCTCTCTCTCCCTCTCAAAAAAAAAAAAAAAAGGTGTCAAGGGTAGTGTACTTTGTCTTATGACCTCAAATCAGTTTTCACATTTCCAGTTTGGAGCTGATCAATGCAAATTCTGTGTCCTGATACTTTACTGATACTCTTTGAATACATTCAAATACCTCTCATTGTCTAATCCTTGTTCAGATGCCCATTTCCTGGTCCCTGTCACCTGTGTTGTCACTTATCCATATCAGCAAAGTAGTGAGTGATAGAATTAAGGGAGTACAGTTGGGGAAAATATATAATTAAAAGAACCATTCAGATATAACAAGGTACAATGATGATTTAAAATACTTGTTTCAAAAGAAAACAATGTTTTGTCATTTAAATTACATTCACTATTTGAAAAAAATATTTAATTTTGCCATTTTGATGCATGATGAATTTAGCACTTTGTGGCTTTGTCTATCTACCCATTCAGGAATGGATTAAGGAATGGGAAAATCATTAAAATACTCTCAGCCAAACAGTAAGGGGAAATTTATTCCCTAATTACTTACAAAATGTGCCAGTTTTGCTTGTTTATAAAATGTGGGTGATGTCAATATTATTTCCTACCTCAGACTATTTGTCTTATTTTGTAGTCCCTCTAAAAGTCCAGGTAGGGCAATTAAAAGTTTTCAAAATCAATAAATAGTCTCTTCTCTGCAAATTCCAGGGTGGGGTAAATGTTCCAAAACATCCAGCATTGGAAGTAGCCAGGCCAATTCATAAGAGTTTTTAATTAACCCTGGAAGAGGAGGCCAAATAGGAATGAAAACGAAGCCAGATGATTCTCTGGAATGAACCCAAAATGCGGGTAGCAGCCAGAGCAAGTCCATTGTCAGCAAAGGAAAGGGACAACCTGTAAATGCAGGTCTAAGTTTTGAGCAAGAAAAAAACCCTTGTTGTCTGCCTGCCATTAAGAGTGAGGCAAGCAATGCCCTAATGTATCAAAGGGCACATTCACTGTCCTTCCAGGTGCAAAGACTGTGTGTGTGTGTGTGTGTGTGTGTGTGTGTGTGTTCACTCCATGGGTTTAACCAGAAATGTATTCTCCTATTTATTTTTGACTTCTCTCTAGAACATACAATATAAATAGAAGAGAAACCTATGGATGCAATAAATAACAAAATGCTTTTCAAGTATATAGTGTTGTCTGTTGCATATGGATTTGTTGTGCCATGTACTTCCTTTTTTGCATCACTGACAATTTCATCGTGGAATGCAAACCTCAGAAACACGTTCGTTGTAGCCAAGCCTCTGTGAATGTTTTTTTTTTTACAGCAAATGGACCAATTTGGCTACAAGAACTCAGTGTTTTTCTGCTTATGTGCAGTTCTTCAGGGGAAAAAATGTAAGAAAAATATAAACAAAATAGCTATCTATAAATTCCCATTGTAGGTATAGTTCATGAAAATCTTGCAAATAAGTAATGACTTCTTCTGTCAATTAGTGTCTTTGACCTTTTGGCCATTCTCACAAATGAGGGACAGGGTGTAAGTAAGCTCAAAGTGTATCAGACACACTGTGTCAGTTTGGGGGAAGCACAGATTTTTGTCTTTTTTTCCCCAATATGCAAAATCTCTGAGAATGTAGTTTAAAAATTGATTGCTATGGTAACAAGTGTTTGTTTATAATCCCTGAGAAAAAGCCGAGAATAGCCACACCAGCAATGAAAGGGTAAAAACGTTGTTCTCTTTCTCTCCCTGACCTTTCTTGTTCTCTCTCTCCTGTGCACACACAGGCTCTGGCATTTCCTCTTTCCAGGATGCCCTAGATCTGCCTTAGACTTAGTGTTTGTTGATTCTTAAGTAGTCACTCCAAGCAACAACCCCATTGGAAGGTCTTCCCAATGCTCACCATCTACCACCTGCAGTCAGATGTGATGTTTCTGCTTTGTGAGCCTGTAATGCTAGCAACATATAGCTGGCTCTCAAAGCATTCGCCATGCTCTACTGTGGTCATGACTTTGCTAGGTAGTAAGTAAAGCCTCTGATTTGGAAATACCTTCTTGGTCATCTCTGTTCCTAGCATGTTGTGTGGCACAGAATGGGCCATTCAAATATAATCATTTTGAATGAGTGAATAGACAAATGCAGTAAAGTGGCCTCACTAAGAATAGGGGAAAAACAATTTCTGAAAAGGGGCTAAGTAATAATAAGAATAGTTATGTTCATAAGTGAGAGTAACCACAAAATGCCAACACTAAATGCATTACAACCAGCAGTGACAGCAGTTTGATATCGGTAGAGAAAGATGAGATTCTGAGTAATGAGAAGAATTTGAACACAAAATCTTGAGCGATTGCATTTGGCATTGTTGAGTCCTATGGACAGAGGAGAACAGAACACAATGGGCATGTGATTTGCTCTAGTTATTACCTTTTTTTTTTTCTTTAAATGAAAATGTGATGAGGTCATTCTGGGAATAGTTGTTTTTAATAATAGCTGAAAAGTTTCTCATCTTACAGATGAGGACACTGAGGCTCAGATGGTCAAAGTGAATTGCCCAAGGTAATTAAGTTGGTTAATCACTAAACTGAATGATATCCTTGTGTTCCAATGTATATCTCTTATCAGTGCTCTGTACCATCAGGAGTAATAATTAACTTAAGACCATAAAACTCTTGGGGTGCCTGGGTGGCTCAGTCAGTTGAGTGTCCAACTTTGGCTCAGGTCATGATCTCACAGTCTGTGGGTTCGAGCCCCGCATCAGGCTCTGTGCTGACAGCTCAGAGCCTGGAGCCTGCTTCGGATTCTGTGTCTCCCTCTCTCTCTGCCCCTCCCCTCCTCACACTCTGTGTCTCTCTCTGTCTCTCAAAAATAAACATTAAAATTTTTTTAAAAGACCATAAAACTCTTAAATACTTAAGTATTATTTGAGGCTGTTGTAAACAGTTTTAGCAACAAGTTCAGAACACATTTTCTTAGATTTCAAACTCCTACATAATGTTATATGTAAATAGGATATTTTGTTAAGAATTTTTTAAAAAAGCATATGCCAGGCAGATAATTAATGTCTTTTGAAAAACAATTAACTACTCCAAGGAATTCTAGTATTCATTTTGAAACATGGAAACTACTGAAGCCAGAAGTTAAAAAAATGGAAAATCCATGCCAATTTTTGGATATCACACTTACAAATTGCATAAAAACAACAGGATACAATTGCTGAAGAATTTCTTCTGTGGTTACTTTACAAGCAAACAAATAAACAAACACATTAGTAGATTTGTCATAAATTTAAATAATTGTAGAGAGACACATTTCCTCACTTAATAAAAAAATAATTATTACACATTTACTATGCATTAGTTAAGATTCTTCAGAGAAATAGAGCCAATAGGATGTTTATATAGGAAGCAATGAGATTTATTTTAAAGAATTGGCATATGTGATTATGGCGACTAGCAAGACCCACATTTCAGAGCAAGCCAGAAATTTCAGAATGAGCTGTTGTTGCGGTCTTGAGTCCAAAAGTAGTTTGGAGGCTGAATTCTTTTCAGAGGATCTCAGTATTTTTCCTTAAGGCCTTTAACTGATTAGATGAGGCCCACCCATATTATGTTGGATAATCTGCTCTACTCAGAGTCTACTGATTTAAATGTTAATTGCATCTTAAAAAATACCTTCACAGCAACCTCTAGACCGTGTTTGACCAAACAACTGGGCACCATAGTGTAGCCAAATTCACTCATAAATTTAACCATCAGACTACATGTCAGGAACTGTGTGGGCTTGGAGGTTATACTGGGGAACAGTCAAGGTTGGGAGACACCCAACGAACAGCTGACCACTCAAACATGAATTACACACTTCCCAAGTGCCAGAAATGAAAAGTGTGGGTACTTTGAGAAATTATAACAGAGAAGCCTAACCCAGCCTGAGGGACTTGAAGGGGCTCCCCTGAGAAAGTGACATTCAGGCTGGGGCCTAAAAAGTGAAAAATGGGTTAACCAAGCAGAGATGGGAGGAGGGGTTTCCAAGCAGAGGAAAAAGTCCTAAAGTAGAAGGAGCACACCAAGAGCTGAGATAAAACCACCATGTTGGGTACTGGGCCGTTTGAAAGGGGAGAAGCCAGATCCTTTGGATCTTCTAGATGAGATTTGCCATGGACAGGCTTCAGGTAAGACCAAGATTATGAAAAGCCTGTCTGTATGTTCTGTGGCTAATGGATTGGAAAGGTTAAGAGTGCTGCAGGATGACCAGTTCGGGGACTAGATGGTGGTGCAGGTTGAGGTGAAGATGGTGAGAGTTGAATGAGCTCAAAAGATATTTTGGCAGGTGTTTAGGGCCACATGATGATTAGTTATGGGAGTTAAAGGAAAAGTAGATATGAAGGAGATTGCGCACTCTCAAGCTTGCTCAGCACTGTGGCTGAAGGTCTCATGGTGCTGCTTGTCATGAAGGAATGTTGGCAAAGGAGTCTGGGCTCAGTAAGGGGAGTAGAGTTAGAGGCACTTGGGGTGTAGCCAGGTGGAGACATCTAATAGGTAGTTGGACATGTAACTCTGAGAGTCTAAAAGACACCTAGGATGAGAGAACTGCAACTATGAGAATGGATTTGTCTGCACAGGGAGAGACTATGATAAAAAAAGAGAGGAGGCCAAAGACCGAGCTCAGAGCAACTCAGAACTGAGGGCCAGTTCCAGAAGGAGAATGACCTGAGAGACAGGGAAAAAACTAGCATCGTCCAAGTCAGCAACTGTTGCACTGTTGCATCTCCCTCTCTCTCTCTCTCTCTCTCTCTCTCTCTCTCTCTCTCTGCCCCCCCCCCCCCCACTAACCACAACTGGGAAAGTTTTTCTCTTTTTAATGACTCATGTGATTAGGTCAGGCTCACCCAGATAATCCAGGATAATCAACCAAATTCAAGCTTTTTAGCCTTGTTCACATCTGTAACCTTAATTGCATTTGCCATGTAACCCAACATATTCACGTGTTCCGGACGTAAGCATGTGCACACCTTGAGGGGGACGTTGTTCTGCCCACCATCAAAACAAGTATGTGCAGTGCTATCAGAAGCCGCAGGAGAGAGAAACTGAAAATGGTCCAGCTGGATGTGACACATGGAAATAAACAAGAGCAAGTCTAGTGGATTCGGGATCATGCAAAATAGGCTAAAAAATTAAATTAGGGGGGCTTAGAAATTGATAATTTTTTTTCAAGAAATCCAACTGTGAATAAGAAATGCAGGTCTTGAAACCCACTTAAGCATGAGTGAATATTTATTAGGACTGGAAGACTCATTGTCTATATTTAGAGTTTGGCTGGTTGTAGCAAGAATTCTACCCTCCCTAATTCCAGAAAGCCTCTTTTTGTATCGTGAATATCTGATGGAAAATGAACAAGGAAATAATTAACGTTAACAAATAAAAATAAAACTTAGAAGATTCTTGCTAACGGTGACAATGAAACAACTCTACATTCTGAAACTCCCAATGTTTATTTCCACTTTTAAAAAGAGTAATTATCATGTGGTTTTAGATACATGAGTTCCAGGGCAATTAATCATCTAATAAATGTGTCTCTAACAAGCATTTGCTAATAGCTTGATGTTGGCAAAAATAATGTGTTTCAAATCTGCTGCCTCTGAAGCCAAAAGATTTCAACATAATATCTGGGCTGGTGAGGGTTGTGCTTGAAATGAGAATCAGTGTTAATATGAAAGAAAAAAATAAATGGAATACAAAAGGAGAAAACTGCTCTAATACTTATAAATCAGTAATAGTTAACAGTTATTGGGTGAGTAACTGATTCCCAGTGCTATTCTGGGAGTTGAATATTAGCTCGTTGAAACAGAAGACACTCCCACCAGTTGGTGTGAACGCTATCCCCATTTTACAAATATGGAAACTGAGGCAGCACACAACAAGACTAGGGTTCCAGTCTAATCTTGTCCAATCCAATCAGGCTATCAATAGCAATCGAGAACAGCTAACACTTACTGTCTACCAAGTACCTGTTTTAAGTACCTTACAGACTAAGTCATTACATTTTTGCCACAGCCCTGTGAGATAGGCATCTCCCTGCCATCTCCTGAGGAAGAAACTGAGGCACAGATAGGTAAATTATTAATTTCGATGGGCTTCCCTCTCTGAACTTCACCTTAACCTTCCTTAAGTTAGGAATTAGATGATCTATGCAGTTTCTTTCAGCTGCCCAGTGCTGTCAGTATCACGTGCCTGAATTCCTTCTGTTCTTTTGACAAGTCTTTTAACGTTTATTTACTTTTGAGACAGAGAGAGACAGAGCATGAACGGGGGAGGGTCAGAGAGAGAGAGGGAGACACAGAATCTGAAACAGGCTCCAGGCTCTGAGCTGTCAGCACAGAGCCCGATGCGGGGCACGAACTCACGAACCGCGAGATCATGACCTGAGCCGAAGTCGGACACTTAGCCAACTGAGCCACCCAGATGCCCCACTTTTGACAAATCTTTATTATGTTTTTACGTATGTTTTGTTTGCTACATTTTATTATTGTAATGATTACTAAATATTTATAATAAGCATTTATTGAGCATTATTATTATTGTTGAGCATTTATTTATTGTGACATGCTAGGTGCTAAGTTGAGTGCATTCCTTGGTTTACTTTACTTAACCTTCACACAGGCTTTGCTTTTAATTATGGCTACTCTCCCTAGCTGACAGATGAACAAACTGAGCTTAGAAACATTTAGAACTTCATTCAAGTCACACAACTAATAATTGGGAGACCTTGGGATCAAACCCAGAAAACCTACTCTGGAACTTAAGTCCCCTTAACACTTAGCTCTAATGTGTGGTTTCCACATCAGAAACATAGTCAGGTCAGACTTAAGCAAAGATGAATATTTGGTCTACATATAAAAATATGAAATAGGGTGAAGTAAGTGATATGTCTACCCAAAATCATATCTCTCAGACATAACCAAGTAGTAATTTCCACAATGAGAACTTTCCCTTGGGTTTTCTGTGTGGGGTCCAAAAGAGCCCATACCATATACCAGAGGGCACAATTATTTCAACACTTATTCCCTGACAGTGGACAGATTATCTCCTGGCAGCTAATAGAATCCTGAAGGAATGCACTTGGGGTGTCTGAAATGCAGGTGAGGATTTTAGAGCTTTGTTTACAACTGAGACAGAGCTGGTGAGGTGTCAGCAGGCCTCAGGTATGTATGTGCAAACCTGTGAATTGTGTGTGTGCACGGTGGCCTCAAGCAGGGAAGGGATTGCAGAGCGTTGAGTGTCAGACTCTAGAGAAAACGCATTATACACAGGGAAGGAAGCAGCCAATTGAATATAAGAAGGTATTAAAGAAGAAATATGACCCAAAACATCTGCCTCAATTTGGCTGTAAGCTGAGGGCTAAGACTGTCCTGAGGTCCATCCCCACTTAGGAAATGCTTACAAACATCGAGGTAGTGGGAAATGACTTGTAATAAAATCATGGATTTAAAAGGCTTGTGAAATCGTCTAGCCTAAACTTTGGCCAGGGCACAAGCATGTGAATTGTCTCAGAGAGCAGCTATTCAGGGCCCATTTTAAAGGTCAGCCCAGAATGAGATTCCACAATCACCATTCCAGCAATGACCCATACTCGCTCCCAAGAAAGCTATTACTTTCTAAATCCTCATACATCAATTTAATCTCCACCTTGCCCTCCAGAACAATGAAACAGGGATGTATTACCATCCACCTAAAAGACCTTCATGTTCCTGGAGCTATCATCAAAACACCCTATAATCTCTCTCTTTCCAACACCATTCCATTGGTTCCTTCAATCCCACGTTATTTGTCTGGATTCCTCTCTCAACTGCACATCTGCCAACACAGAAGAAGACTGTCATTTATGCGACTCATAGGATGACATCCTATGATCGTCATCATTTACTGTTTGGTTAGAAGTAGGCAAGTAAAATTTGTGCCCACAGTAGGGTAAGTATTTGGTGAACAACAAGGAAGCCCCAAGCAGGTTAACACTCCTTGAAAATTCACAGCAGATTTCTTTCCTTTGCTTATCTGGGTCTTGGTCCTTAATGACCAAAACAATAATAGTAATAGTATTCTTATATAGAGCTATTGTGAGGACAAATCAGGGATCATTTGAGAATGTCTCACTATGTCATTAATGCTATGAACACCCTTCACGAATCATGAATCTTACATCTGGGTCCCTATACAACAGCTAATAGTGAAGGGTGATTACATTATTCGTTTTAATCAACATTTACAATTGTCCAAATTGGCTAACCTTTTCATAATTTGTTCACAGAAATGTAACCTGGAATAGCTTAGCTATCCCAGATACACATTGCTCACCAGAGCTGGAGGAAGGCTACCAGTGCCCCCCGGGATTTAAATGCATGGACCTCGAAGACCTGGGACTTAGCAGGCAAGAGCTGGGCTACAGTGGCTTTAATGAGATAGGTCTGTCTTACCACTAAAACACATTTTCAGTTTCTGTTTTAAAATGTTTATGAAATGGAGAGAATACTTGTTTAACTGATGTTTGCTGTTGAGACTGGCTATAGCATTTAAGAAACACAACTACAGATTTTAATGCTCTTCTTGGGTTGTGATACAGTCTGCCTTACAGTCTGTAAAGACAGTCTGCTTATATGGATATTCATCAGTGTCTGTAGAGGGTTCAGTATCCCTTATTTTAGAGTATTTTGATTCCTAATTACAGTACTTAAAACTGTTTGTTGAGCAAGGTTCAGGGCTTGTTGACTGAAAGATAAGCAGGGTTGGGTTTTGTTCCACTTGTAACTGTGAACCAGTAGGCAAGGTAAGTCTTAAATAACTGAAGTAGTAGTCATTGATGAGTGCATGAAAACTGGAAAGTAACCCTGGAATGGAAGATAGCTAATGAAATACTTAATGAATATGCATCAACTATATAATAGACATATGGGAAATGATGATATGCTCAAATGTATACATTTATCTGTGGCTTGTGCTATTAAGTCCTGAAATGTGCCATTGTATACAGTAATGAAATTACTTAACATCTGCCATTTAGTTTATATCATTGCATTTATTACCATTTCATGCAAGGGGTGCATGTTTCATTATTGAGACAAACAAAAACCTAAGCATTCTAAACAATTATTTTATGCTTTGAGAACTTGTCTTAGCTCAGGCTGCCATGACAAAATACCATAGACTGGGTAGCATAAATAACATCACTTCATTTCTCCATTTCCCTCTAGTCTGGGGCCTGGAAGTCCAAGGTCAGGGTGCCAGCATGGTCGGTTCTGGTGAAGCCCCTTTCTTTGGTTCACACATGGGTGTCTTCTCGCTGTATTCTTATTTGGTGATGAGGATAGGGAAAGAAAGAGAGAAAGAGACAGTGAGTAGGAAGAAAGGAAGAAGAGGGAGAGGGAGAAAGCTCTCTGACCTCTTCTTGTAAGGGAAAAAATCCCATCAGGAGAGCCCCACCCTCATGATCTCATCTAAATTGAATTAACTTTCCAAAGGCCCCATCTCCTAACACCATCCCATCGCAGTGGGGGTTAGGACTTCAGCATATGAATTTGGGGTGGAAGCAACACAAATGTTCAGTCCGTAAGGGAATTGTTATCAGAATCATTTGGAAACAACAACAACAACAACAACAACAATTTTCCCTTCAAGGTTCAAGGCCCAGGTGCATTTAAGAGAGTTCTAGACACTTTTACCCAGGACCTAAGAGAATCTCAGTGTTTAACAGTGTGGTGGTTGTGCTTCTTTGGAAGCCAAATCTACTTCCTGACTTTTGGTGCGGTTTCATAACTCCGCGAGCAGCTGTACAATGCGGGGTGTCATGGCCAGGCAAGAGGGCGTGAGCTCCTGTCAACCCTGGATTGCCACTGCTATAGACACAGCCAATCAGTCTTTATACATCAGGAAAAGTAGCTGATAAATCTTCCTCTCACCCTGGTGTTCCATCACAGCAGCCCATAGATGGTGTTATGCAGGATGGCATAATGAACTCTGGGCTGGGTGCTGGAATTTCAGAGAGAATATGTGAAGATCTTGCACTGATTGAGGAATACTCTTCTGCTGTCTGAACTAAAAAACCACAAGGCTACAGCCTTTAGATAGAGTATAATAGTGAACTTGGGCTGAAAGCCACAAATAGTTGGTAGTTTTAAAACAGTGAGTTTTGCAAATAACGTTCCTAAATTTGTATTCTTATGTTTTTAATATGCCCTCAGAGCATATTTCCAGCATTGTGTTTAGATGGGTAATCGTTCACCCCTTTGGCCAATGATACACTGTCCTACGTCACCAAATTTAGAAGCCAGCAGATGTGAAGGCATTTCGATTTGCTGTACTCTCTTCAACTTATCTGGCTTTGGAATCAATCTTATATCCTTCCCCTGGATATAAGGACTTTTACAGATTATGCTGATGACTTTCAAGGATGAGCAGGAAATCACAGGCGTGGTTTGGGAGATGGGATGTATATTTTGGGTAAGCCGCGTGGACCCAGTTCCAGGAATCCTGACCCCTTGGGCACAGCTAGAATGGGCTCATCAGAGCCTCTAACTCTTTAAAGGGCTAACTGGGTGTGCCCGTGTCTTGATGGAGGGTGGCCAGCATTCAGTAGTTAGACTCTCCTTGCATAAAAATCTCCATTCCTATAGAATCATATTGCTAAATCAAATCACTTCCTGGCCATTTTGAATGCAGCAATTGTGCCTAAACTCAGAATACTGAATTATAGTCAAGCTGATTCAGCTTTTTTCGCTGTGACTTACAATGACTTCAACCACTGTGCAGTACTCTCTTTGAGAAGGCAAGTTTTCTCACAGAGCGTATTGGCTTCAGAAGCCTGATTCTAGGAGAGAACTGCCCCGGGGGCAGCAGGCCTCCACTAAGGCAATAATCTTACTGTTTATTTGCACATTTATCTCCCAAGGATTTAAGCTCCTTGAAAACAGGAAGTACATCTTTTCATCTCCATGCCTTCAGGGCCTGGCACAAGGCCGAGCTCTATAAATATTTACTAATGGACTGAACAAAGTATATGTCCTTTTGAATTTGATGGTAACCAGTCATGTTTGTGTTAGGATATAGAGCCATAATAGAGAATTAAATTGTTTTCTTGTTGTTCTTTCCCCTGGTTTTGTCTGCTTTTGTTGGCAGTATTCATTATTCCTCATGACTTGCTTTTCTATACAAGCTTAATTTGGTCTGTTTGCTTCCTTTTCTCAAATGATGCTTGAGTTCCACACCACTGTATGACTAATGGTTACATAATGAAATGTTGACTTTGTACTGTAACCCAAAAAGTTTAAAATGGTCGCTATACCTTGGACTGAAATTGCTAACTAACTTTCTGATATTATGCATCTTTGTAGATACACAAATTGTGATATTTTAGATCATCTCAAAGGTTTTACGGAAACAAAATTTTCCTCCAAAATGAGGAAAAGAAATTATTTTACTAGGCACACATGATCATCTCTTTTTGCATGCAGTTGAATTTAAAACAATTAGGTGATTTATTGTGCATATAAATTTGGTCAATGTACTTTATATGTAAGTAAGCATGATTAATTAAAAAGGAGCACATTTCCTCTTCTTACTAATCAAATTGTCATATAATACATTGAATTTCAACTCATTTATAACATTTCATTTATAAGTAGCTTTATGTCTCGTTAAAATTGATGATGTTGAAAAACTCACTTTTTAAAATACATGAAAAGCCAGTCATTAAAGTAGAAAATTTATAAAGAGCTTCAACTGTAAAATTGTAAAGATACCCTTGCATCTCTAAAGTCATCAAATATCAAGAAGACTGAGAAATAGAAATGCAGTTTCCATATTTAAGGACTCTGAAAACCTGGCACTAATAAACCACACATCAGAAGACCAGGTGTCTAACAGATTACTTCCTGAAAGGATTCTGGCAACTGAGGATCTCAGGCAGAGCCAGCAGAATGCTGACATTCTCAAATAAAGAATATTCCCAGAGGAGCAGAGTAGTTCTCTGTTTGAGTCAGGACATCAGTGTGTGGCTGACCATGGCAACTTTCTGGGACTCCATGTGACATCTCAAAGTGGAGGCTCTCATTCCTGCAAGCATTTAGTAGAGAAATAAAGAAGATGAGATCCTCAGTCTGGGGGAGGGGCCCGATGCTGCTGCTCCGTGTCGATGAAGACAAGGGCCCAATCTGGCTGTCCCTTAAGATGACATGGGGAGGCTTTTAAAACATAACACTTCTCAAGCACCACTCTCAGCCCAGTTAAATGAAAACCTTGGGATGATCCAAGGCATAGATGGTTTTTAGAAGCTCGGCGTGTGTTCTAAATGTTCATGCACTGTTGTGAACACTTGGACTGAAGCAGCACTGATAAACCCACACACACCTGTCTTAGAAAAAACTTCCTTTCTCTCCTGCCTGACAAATACCTGATCCTCTGAAAGTGATTTCACAGATGAGGAATGATCAAAAAGAATGAGGACCATATCTATAAAAATGCACATTTAGGTATGTGTAAAACTGAAAAAAAAATCCAAGAGATATAATTTTTAAAAATTGCAGAAAAAGACGACCTAAATATATGGATTTAAAGGGTACAGCTGTCGCAGTAAATGATCATAGAACAATCAAAGCTGAGGCATTTCTTACTAAAGTTGCTGGAATTCAGAGCTAAAGAAAGCATCCCATGAGCATCCAGAAAAAAATGATCAAGTCAGTTCTTTTTCTTTTTTTCCCAAGCAATACTCAAACAAGTGTAGCTCTGGGAGGAACCCAGGGCCTCCAGTCATTTCTAAGGGAAGCCATCGTTGAGAACTGAAACTTTGTCAGGACTCAAGTCCAGGATACAAGGACACAGGGCTTACAAAGTCCTCAGAGAAAGAACGTGTCAAACTAGTTTCGGTTACCATTGAAGAAACAAGAACTCAGAGACTGCATTTTTCATTAATCCTTCTTGAAGACATTCGGCCAATCAAGAATGACAGGTCGTGAGCCTAGTCTCTAGTATCTACTCAGTGTAAAAACAAAGCTAATACAACTTCAGGATTTACAGAATATATAAATATTACAAATTATGGCTGTGTAGAAGAGATGAGAAGAAAATCCAGGGAGGCAGTGTAGTGATGTTAGTGTCCTTATACTCAGCAATAAGAAATATATTTTCTTATGCTACATATGACTTATGTAATGGAGGTATATGTGTAGTTGAACAAGAATGAATTACAAAGTAAAAAATAACTACTTTAGAAAAAATTCACAATCAAAATAATGGCCCTGGGGTTTGGATCACAGCTCTACTACATACTAGTATGGTGACCTTGGAGAAGTAATTAACCTCTTCGTGCCTCAATATCCCCATCTGTAAGGTAGGATAAAGGATAGACCTCCCTTACAGCGTTGATGTGAGAAGGGACTGAAACACAGCACTTAGAACACTTAGCACAGAGTGAGCCAGAAATTAGAGCTGCATTGGCAAAACAGGAATGCACCTCTGTGGTATTTGAGAAAAAAAGGCAACTTGTTTTTAAGTTTATTTATTTTGAGAGAGAATGAGTGAGCAGAGGAGGGGCAGAGAGAGAGACAGAGACAGAGACAAAGACAGAGACAGAGAGTCCCAACCAGGCTCCACACTCTCAGCGCAGAGCCTGACATGGGGGTCAGTCTCACGAACCATGAGATCATGACCTGAGCCGAAATCAAGAGTTGGTTGCTTAACCGACTGAGCCACCCAGGCACCCCAAAAAAGGCAGCTTTAATAAGAGAGGGGAGAACACAATGCTTTCAGATTAACACAGCCGTGGTTTATATTACTCCCTTCTGCCTGTAGTAGTTTGCTATTCAGATTTTTCAGGATTTTAGAGCAAGTGGGGAGACTAGTGTTCACCTTGCACTATGTCCCTGTTAACTGATATCGTGCATTTTCTGTCTCTCTAATCAATGTACAAAATTCCAGAGGGCCAAGTTTTGATGGCGTCTGGTCTTCATTAATCAATTATTATTCTCTTGTTATCCTCAGAAATATCCTTCCTTTGTGCTTCCTCTTTAGGAACTTATCCATATTTAGCCTAGGCCATTGAATTTTCTATAGTTTCATTATGCCTTACACCTATAGTTTTATTTATCCCTATGCATTTGAATTTGTGACCCTGGACTGGGCCACTCCCTGTCCTTTAGCAGAGTGCCAACAGGCCCTCCTTCCACAGACCTCAAAAAAGCATCCTTTGGCTCACTGAGCCAGAAGCCACAGCCATGCTATTTCCTGCATGGTCCCCAGCACTCAGTGGTTTACTTTCTGTCCTCCCATAAATCCCTGTACCAATGGTGACTGAAATGGTGGTGGTTTTTCTGTCCCTTTTTTTCATTCAAATACCCTTCCATCTTTATTTCTGGGTCCCTTTTTTACAACCCATTCTTAGAACCCTCAACTAGTACATCGTCTGTAGGATGTTAACCTAGGCACTTGAGACATCACATACTCCCCACATTCCAGACCTATTGAGGAATATACGTTATTGGAAGGACATATTTATTTATTTTTTAAATGTTTATTTATTTCTTAGAGACAGAGAGAGACAGCACAAGCAGGAGAGGGGCAGAGAGAGAGGGAGACCCAGAATCCGAAGCAGGCTCCAGGCTCCGAGCTGTCAGCACAGAGCCCCAGTGCAGGACTCAAACGCACAAACTGTGAGATCATGACCTGAGCCGAAGTCGAACACTTGACCAACTGAGCCACGCAGGCGCCCCTGGAAGGACATAGTTAGAGGTCACAGAATCTGTTTAGCAAACATTCACATTTTGTGATTGCAGTGAGTGTGGGGAAGTCGGGAGCCAGCACACGGTGAAAAGGTTTGGGGACAGGTGACACCCAAAAACTCTACCGTAGAGGTGAAACCAAAACACCACATCAGCTTACCCTGTTTGGAAAATATGTCCTGCTTCCATGTTCCGAGTATTTGCCCCACCTTCAGCCTCTCTGTTCCTCTGTGTTACCACATGCTTGTCAACATGTGGGGATTCAATCTGAGACACTGTGGTTTTCTGTAATGGCACTGAAAATGAAACTAGAGGAATTTTGAGCTGGAAAAGATAGTAGTCATTTGGTTCACCCACACAGTTTTACAGAGAGGGCAACTGAGCCTCAGAGTGAATAAGGTCAGAGTTCTAGAGAATTCCCCATTGAAACAGGGAGAGTCTCATTTCTTGTGACTTACATACTCCCACTAAAACTGACTTTATCCCTCAAACTTTTTACGTTTCAGATCAGTATTTCATTAAGAATAAAACTGAAAAAAAAAACCTTGCAAAGCTTAGTTATATTCTTAATATTATAGTAGAAGTTTAGTATCACTCACCTTTGGTAGGATGCTGGTACAGAAGATAACTATTCAAACAGATGTGATATGCCAGTTGGGAAAAAAGCAACAGCAAATCTATCACACGTGGGAAGGAAATCACAGCAAATGCCATTAAACTGGCAATTTACTTGTCATGATCTTTCAAAAGATGTAAGAAATTGGGTATAGCAGATGAGTACAGATCTATTCAGGTTTGAACTCTCCATTCATTGTACAGTCAGGTAAAAACAAAACATGTTCAGAATTTTTTGTTGTGTTTTTTTAAATATATTTTTACTTATTACTTTTTTTGAACTAATGTTCTTTGAACTAATTTTAGACTCACATAAAAAAAAAAGTTACAAAATAGTACAGAGAGTTCCTATAGACACATCACCAGGTTCCCAGAATGGTAACTTCTTATACAACTGCTACATTACATTATCACTGCTAAGACATTAGCATAACACAATGCTATTAACTATGGTGCACATCCCATTACCTTTCATAGTTGATCCACTGATGATCTTCTTCTATCTCAAAATCCTACCCAGGACGCCACATCGTACTTAGTCATTAACTCTCTAATCTCTCCTAATCTGTAAATTTGTCAGCTTTGCCTTTACAGTCTTGACACTTTTCAGAAGCACTGGTCAGTCATTTTGTAGAATGTTTCCCAGTTTGGTTCTACCTGATGTTTTCTCATAATTGGAATGAAGTTCTGATCAGACTATTTACATGATGTCTGGCTTCCAAAAGGGAAGAGAAGTTGTCCACTTTAACTTATTTATTTATTTTAATTTTTTATTATGTAAATTTGAAGGGATCCAGCTTTATAATTCAATGTTTATATGCACCAAAGCGACCAAAACCTGGGTAGCTATGATAGAAGAACCCAGTAAATGACATATAAAATTCATCCTGACAAGTCATTTAGGTAGTAAATAGATATCAGGCATTTTTTGTTGTTGTCATTAGCCTTCAAAATCATAAGAACAAAACACAAAAGCCCAAATTTGTAAAAATCCAGGATAAACTAAACTTGATTGAGACAGTTTATATCAGACAGAGGAAGTCCATAAGCAAGATCAGACTATAAACCGAATGTTCTGAAAATAATAGAAAAAAACATTTGAATTATACATGCTTTTAATGCTACCTGGACTGCATGAGGTGACTGCTTCCCCTACGCCTTCTGTACAATAAAGTACACACTGTGGTCTTATGTGACTAGCTGCCCACAATCTTCATTATTGCAATTACTGTCATTACTTATCACAAGTACTCATTTATTAATTACTTATGTATCTCTAGCACTAGGTAAAAGATTTTCTATTCATTGTGTTTTTCATCCTCCCAATAAATCCATAAGGTGTCATTATGCCCAATTGATAAGTGAGGAGAATGAGATGAGAAAGAACTGATTCGCCCAAAGTCACCTGCAGGCCACAGTTGGGAGCCAAGTCTTGCTGCCCATGTGCTGAGGTCAAAGCCTGTGTTCTGGAACTTCAGACTCTGAGTTAGCTGTGAAGTTGGCCATGGGTAACCACCATTCCCCGTGGCTTGTCAGGACAGCTGGCTCATCAGAGGGTCTCATGATGATAAAGGAGGGGACATGTCCTCCAGGGCAACAATCCACCAGACATTCTGCCTTCTCCTCCCACCACCATGTCTTTGGGACAGAGGGACAAGGGTGAAGGAGGCTGACGGTGATGTCCACTGGAAACAGGGCCACTCAGGGCTGGTCTCTGACTTTGCATCTAGCCTCCTGCATACTTTGTGACAGGGTCAGTGCATGATAAGTGTGAGTTTTATGTAAGAATTAAAGTATGAAAGAATATACGTGGGAGGCAGTGCCGTTTTACAAGATAATTTATTGAGCTATCAACATTTCTGCAAGGATTCAAAGCAATGGCAGCAAAAATCAGTAAATATGCTTTTGATACAAAAAGAGATAGTAGACATTTAGGCTAGAGATGTGGGAGAGAACACTGAAACCAAGCAAAAATATGTTATTTGGTATATGGCCATGAGGTTCACACTGATCTGAGCGAAATTCAAAATTTGACCACATTGTGATTTATGTGCGTAGTATATGTAATTTATAGCTACGTGCATTAATTTCTTCTGCATATGTGAATATACTTTCTCTTTCCCTTTGAGATACAGATATTTAATTTTGCTTTCTACGTACTACAAATTAACCAACAGGTTTCTTTAAGGTGATTTTGCAGATGCATATTAATTAATTCCTTTATTAGATATATGACATAAGAAGCATTTACCTTATTAGACCTTTCTGTTAATAAAATCATAAAACTTATATGCCTTCCTTACAATATTAGGTAGGAAAACTATAGGTCATCAGCATCACAGAAGTTAAGATGTCAATTTGGGATACATATATAAATTTAAGGTGATGACTTATTATCTTTGAAAATTTTTTTGATAATAAATTAATGAACCTTTAGAGAAAATGAAGAAAATTAAAGCAGGGTGGCTATCACCTGCCAGATTCTCATATACTCCCGAGTCACTTCTAAAGAAGGCTATTATGGGTACTGGAATTGGAGACTGGTATTTTTTTTTTCCAATGGGAAATACATTTTAGCCGTTACTCACTATGTGGTATTTTCCTTATTTGACTTTGGGTGGTATTGACTATACTATACAGGCTCAGCACCCTGCATGAGTCATAAATCAGTTTTATTTAATATTGATGAGAAACAGCATCAGGGGTTATTTTCATCACTGGTAGTGTTCCGTGCTCAAAACTACCCCATATCTTGCTGAAATGGAATTGCCCATAAAGCCACCTACACAGGTCTAATGTTTCAGTTCTAATACAGGATTTGCTTTACTTTAAAATTCCCCCTATGTTTTTTTTCTATTGGCATTCTATTACTTTTATAATTTGTCTTCTATTGCATCTGATATTAAATATGTCCATAAAATAAGATGAAAGAAAATTACTTTCACTCAAATCACAGTAGATGTAAATTGAACTTTGCTGATGACGCTATTAAAAATTGATTCATAGGTTTAAACGATGTTAAACTGTATTTCATGTTGCAGCATGTGGTGTCAGAAGGAAACTTTACAAATGAGTAGAAAATAGGAAGTTATGATGTATCTATAACTGTGATTTATTGCAGAATGTACATTTTTATTGCAGTTGCAAAAAAGCCATCATAAAGACTAATTTGTAAAATATGTAATTGAGATTTATAATACTTTGTGGAAAAGCACGGAAGGCTTATTTTCCCTGCATTAATCTTTGTGTTCAGCATTGCTCCCGGAATTACTTATCGATTTTTATGAAAACACATAGAGAAGAGAGAACTAGGGCAACAGCGTTCGACCACAAGTGCTTACCCGAGTCTATGCCAATTCTAGACTTGCTCTTTGAAGGAATTCCTTTGTCATGGGACAAGGAAGTCCTGATTGTATTTTTGTTAAATAGAGGACAAGATCATGAGGCTTCAACAAGGAGAATAGTTGTGAAAACCTTTGGTCAAATACAGGGGCTTCATCCCTGGGTCCAGGCATCAGCAAATGCCCTCAGGTTGCACGTAGAAGTGTGTGCCTGAGGGTTTCTAAAGGCAATAAGTCTTTGGGTTTCATTAGATTCTCAAACAGGGTCACAAACTTACTTAAAATGAAATTAGATACGCAGATATTATTCAGAATATTAGGAAAACTGGGAGTCTAAAGGTAGCAAATGCAGAGTGATTTTTAAAAAGGATATCCACTAGGGGCGCCTGGGGGACTCGGGCGGTTGAGCTTCAGACTCCTGATTTCAGCTCAGGTTATGATCCCAGAGTCCTGGGATTGAGCCCTGCATCCCGTTCCACGCTGAATGCAGACCTTGTTTGGGATGCTCTATCTTCCTCTGCCCCTCTCCTGCTTTCTCTATTTCCCTCAAAAGAAAGAAAGAAAGAAAGAAAGAAAGAAAGAAAGAAAGAAAGAAAGAAGGAAGGAAGGAAGGAAGGAAGAAAGGAGGAAGGAAGGAAGGAAGGAAGGAAGGAAGGAAGGAAGGAAGGAAGGAAGAAAGAGAGAGAGAAAAAGAAAGAAAGAAAGAAAGAAAGAAAGAAAGAAAGAAAGAAAGAAAGAAAGGAAGGAAGAAAAAGAAAGAAAGAAAAGAAAGAGGGAGGGAGGGAGGGAGGGAGGGAGGAAGGAAGGAAGGAAGGAAGGAAGGAAGGAAGGAAGGAAGGAAGAAGATTATGCACTGCCTGGTGTCTAGCAGGTGTTGGGGAGTTCTTGTTGAATGGATTAGAAAAAACAGCTGCTGGAGTGACTTGCCATTGGACAGTGAAAGAAGGAATTTTAAAAGTGGATTTTGAGGGCATAAATGGTTTTTTCTCCTTGGAAATATCTAGTGGTTTCCAAGAAATTAGCATGTTCATAGTTACATTTTAAATATTTATAGATTATAGGGACACCTGGGTGGCTCAGTTGGTTAAGCATCTGACTTCGGCTCCCATCATGATCTCACGGTCCGTGGGTTCAAGCCCGCATCGGGCTCTGTGCTGACAGCTAAGAGTCTGGAGCCTGCTTTGGATTCTGTCTCCCTCTCAGTCTCAACAATAAATAAAAATCTTAAAAATAAAAAATATTTTTAGATTATAAAAATCATACTTCAAATAGCATACGAGGTTTAAAGAAAGTAATGAATTCTGCCATATGTGAATCCCTCCCTTCCTTTCTTCTTTCCTTTCTTCCTGCCTTCTTTCATCTTTATCAGTTTTGTGGTATTTAGTAAAATTCTTTTAACTGTTTCCCTGCTAACAGACATTTAAGCTGTTCTCAGTCATTGACTACAGTAAGTAATTTTGTGTTGAATAAATGCTCACGCACACATACACACATATATCTTGTGTGTGTGTGCAGTATTCTTTAAAATAGATTCCTAGGACAATTTCTAGGTTGAAGGGTATGCACATTTTTAAAGATAAAAATAAATAATGTTGTGTTTCTCAAAAAGATTTTAAGAATTCATCGTCCTGCTTTTTTTGTGTGAGAGTGAATTTTAGAAAGTATAAGGTATTCTCCTTTGATATGCAAAGATACTGAAGTAAAAAAAAAAAAATAACAGAGACCATATTGTATTTTGTGCTCTTCTGAACACCAGCAGCCCATTTCCTTTTCCTCGCATTCCTTCCTCCCCTTTTCCCTGGCATACCTCCTCCTACCAATACTTGACCCACTCTCTAGGGCCTCAGTGCATGTGGCTTCCCATACAGCACCCTTGTCACCTTCTGTCTGAACTGTGACAGAGCTGGTCTGTGAAAGTTAATGCTTCTTTCTGTTTGGTTCTCACTGTCTGATGTGCATGTATGTGTGTGTGTATCTGTGTGTCTGCGTGTGTTTTATCCTCTTCTTCCCAATGAGCTCATTAGATCCCAGGTGCCTCGAGTAGGAACAAAGCTTCCTGCGCTTCTCATGATGTGTTTTCTAACTCTCAGTGAGCTCCTTATATACTTGAAGACTGGTTGATCGCATGTGGGAGAATTTTATATTAGATACATTGCCTTTTTAAATCATTATTCCGTGGAAACTTCATGAGGGAAAATTTAAATAAAATTCAGATACAACTCTTGCCTTTTAAGTTCATTCTCTGTTTGAAATTAAATGGCGTCTGCCTTATGGCAGGTATTCACATGAAACAAATGTGAACAGACTAGCACAGAAGTCTTGTGTTGACGGTCAAGGAAACTCTCTCTGCTGGTAACAGCAGTCAGTGGAACATAATTCCCTTGACATTCTGTGAAATTAAATTAATCTCACCAAATAATCAGTTGGACCAAAAAGGAATAATGTCTTGTAGGGAAGCACCATGCAGCTCTTCCCTCAAGGCCAATGAGGCCATAGGAAAGCCCCGACTCCTACCTCCCTTGAGGTTGCATGTTCTAATACATGAGCCCTGCTTAGCAAAACTGTGCTGACAAGGAGCATGGCCTCCTCGGAGGAGGAGAAAGCTCTCTGGCCCTCGAAAATGGACTTCTAACCTGAGCCACACAGGGCTGTGAGAAAGAAGATGGCATCCACCCTGAGGGGGCACTGGACTGTGGAGACAAGGAGTATCTTCCCTCTCTTCCCCTTTATGCTCCTGGACCCCTCAGCTCCCACACGCATAGGCCTTGCGATTCCGGGATTATACTGAAGATACTAACACATACTAAATAATGCTAAGATAAAGGATACCAAATGAGAATGAAACAAATATACTAACATAAGTTGCAAATGCCTAATAAATATCAGTGGCCAGTATTAAAACAAAGATAACTGCCACAATTAGTATTACAAAGGTTATTATTGATCAGATTTATTTCTAGATAATAAGGAAAAAGTAACATTTTTTTTCATGAAACAATTCCCATTTTCATGAAAGTATGAGAATTTTTAGATAATAGGGGAAACGTTCTTATTTAAATAGCAAAAAGATGTTTTCATAAATAATGTACTCAACAAATATTTGTTATACGTTTACTCTATGCCAGGCATACACGGCCTGAAATAAAATGATGTAAGTCAATGTAACCAAGTTCCTTCCCCCAAACGGAGATGTTAAAATAAAATAAATGAAGGTGAAGTAAAGTCAGAAAAAAGGGCTGATCCTTAACTGGGGTAAGTTTTGCAGCTATGGGCCAGGTACAGGAAGGAGCTCATGCCCCAGTGTGTGTGTGCCCACACATCCCTTTAAAACTTTTTTGAGTATGAGTACAAGCAAACTGACCATGAATACTCCAATTTGCTACAAGTCCTATTTCCTCCCACTTGCCTTGTATTCAGCATTTCTCACATTTATACAATCTGTCTAACCTCTGAGACAAATGCTTTTGTTCTGTCTGATCATCGAAAATGCTGGCTTGAGAATTATATTTTTACTTTAGCTTTTGTTAAAAAGTTATTGAATGACATCGATTAAGAGTGCCACCTTCCTTTTTTTTTTTTCCCCTGGTCAAATATGTCTGCTTCTTAGGTACTTTTCTGAGAATCTCTTTATCTTTTTTTTTTTTTTTTTTTTGAGTAATGTTTGGACTGAGTACAGAATTCTTAATTGGTATTTAGATTCCCCTCAAGGTTTAAAATCATTCCATTGTATTTTGGAATCTGTTTTTGCCAATGACCACCCCTTCTTTGAGTCTAATTGTAGTGCTTTTATGTTTTTGTTTTTATGTTGCTTGTTTTTTTTAAACATATCTGGTTTTTCATTGATGGTTTTTAAGATTTGCTGTTTGTCTTTGCAATGTCATAGTCTTAACTATAATATGTCTAGGCATGGATCTATTTTTTTTTTTTTATCTAGTAGGATTTTTGTTTTGTTTTGTTTTTTTGTTTTTGCATAAGAGGCTCATGCCTTTTTCTGGGAGAGTTTTAGATATTATCTTTACAAATCCATATGTGTTCTCCATTCTCTATTATTTATTTTCTGGAATACTGATTAAAGCTTTGTTAAAACTGCTTCTTCCATTTTCCATGCTGGTAGATCTTGCTTTCTAACTTCTTTCTGCTCGCTGCATTTGCCCTCTGGACCCTGCCATTAGATGCCTGGTGCATCTTCTTGTAGTAGTTACATGTCTCGTAAAGTTGTTTGTGTATTTTCTTCTTTAGCTTCTTTGCTGAACTCTGTATAATTTTCTCCCTCAGTGTGTCCAGTCTGCTCTCCATCTTATTCATGGAGTTTTTTATCCCAGCATCTACGATCTGCTTATCTAGAATTTCTATTTAACTGTTCCAAATCTGTCTGTTCTTTTTATGTCATAGCCCTGTTCTTACCATTTTCTTTCTAACCCTTTCTTTATCTCATTAAACATTCTAAACATGCTTATTTTAGAATCATGCTTATTTAGAATCTCTTTCTAATTCTTCCATATCTTCTAATTCTCCATTATAATAGTTCATTTTTTCCTATGGTTTGTAATGTTCGGCTATGAGCTCAATTCCAGTGAGGGTTTCTTTCTGTCAGTGTTGCTGGAATCCCAGGGATAGTAACTAATCCTGGACTAATCCTTATGTTACCTTTGTGGCTTGTGGGAGGAGAGAACCTTGAGCCATTGGAGTTGTAGAGGACAGTGTAAATTTGGACGAAGAACTTTGGTTGGCCCACATTTGGGGTTCTGGTTTCTCATAGGAGAGTCTTAGGCCCCCACATGGATCTGGATGGAAGTCAAGCAACTTTCTGCTTGCCTGGTCCAGAGGGCAGCATTCTTCCGGTCTCCATTTAAAATGCAGAGTGACCTTTGTGGAACTTCCAGCTCTGCAGACACACCTCAGCTCAGTGTCTGCTTCTGTTCCTGTGTTCAGATGCACCCCAAGAGCACCAGTGTATATATATGTGTATATATATATACACACACACACACACATATATATATATATAATTTCATTACAATGATGTGGTTTTTCTTCCTCTGATATGATCACACATTTATTTTACATTCAAAAATATATTTTATGCATTTTTAGCATTAATTCTTAATATTTGGTAAGTATATATTTACAGGAAGTTTTATTTTTACAAAATCCCATATCAGTATCATCTTTATTACTATGCTACTGAATTATTACACCAACCTCTGTGCAGCCTGGTAAAACTATCCCTCAGCAATTACTTTGCTTGAAGACAAAAACCTATGGGGGCGGGGCGGGGGGCGCTGCAGATAGGCAATAGCAGTGACTGAGCACCGAGAGAATAAATCCTGATGGATTGAGATTTGGGTCCCTAATCTTCTTAATATTAATTGCAGCAAATATTCACATGATTTCTTCCACCAGATAAGTGCTTTAGCAAGTAAGCAAAAACATAAAATGAAAATAAAAAGTCTAATCAGGAATCACCTAACTATAAAGCAAGTAAAGGTTCTTAACCGATTCTTACTCTCATGTGTCTAATAAAAGATATACTATATTTTACCAGGGAGTTATATTACTTTATTTTTTTATTTTTATTTTTTTACTGTTTGTTTATTTTTGGGGGGGGGAGGGGCACAGAGAGAGGGAGATACAGAATCCGAAGAGTTGTCAGCACAGAGCCCAACGCGAGGCTTGATCCCACAAACCTTGAGATCATGACCTGAGCTGAAGTTGGATGCTTAACCGACTGAGCCACCCAGACGCCCCTATATTACTGTATTTTAAAACCAGGGGTGCCTGGGTGGCTCAGTCGGTTGAGCATCTGACTTCGGCTCAGGTCAGGATCTCGTGGTTCGTGAGTTCAAGCCCTGCATCAGGCTCTGTGCTGACAGCTCAGAGCCTGGAGCCTGCTTTGGTTTCTGTGTCTCCCTCTCTCTCTGCCCCTCCCCCGCTCATTCTCTCTCTCTCTCTCTCTCTCTCTCTCTCTTCTCTTTCTTTGTCTGTCTCTCAAAAAAAATAAATGTTAAAAAAATAAAAAAATAAATAAACTGCTAGTGACTACAAACTTTGTCACCACATTGAAGTTGAACTGAAGGAGACTTTCAAACAAAGACTATTTGAAGCTAAGCATCTAGGTAAGGAATGTAATTTCCTCATATATCATCATGTGCATGGCATTAACCCCACCTAACCATCCAAGATTCAGAGAAGGAAAGAAGCTCTGGGGGACAGCATCAGGTCTTAGTGGTGATTATATTCCCAGTGTCTCCAGTGTAGAAGTGGGCATCTTGTGAGTGCTCAGGTCCAGATAAGAGAAGGACTTGGTTTCGGGATGCACTCCATAGCTCAGTTGTGAGTGACATAGAACAAGTTACTTAACGTTTTTCTGCCTGTAAAATCAGGGTAAAAATTGTACATGTCTCGTAGACTGGTAGGAAGATTAGATTATTCTCACTCTTATGTCTAAGAGTCCTCAGTAAAATTTGGGGCACCTGGGTGACTCAGTTGGTTAAGCATTCGACTCTTGTCTCAGCTCAGGTCCTGATCTCACAGTTCGTGAGTTCAAGCCCCATGTCCCTACTTGGATTCTCTCTCTCCCTCTCTCTCTGCCTGCCCCCACTTGCTTTCTATGTTTCTCTCAAAATAAATAAAAATAAACTTAAAAAAATAATCCTCAGTAAAATTTAGCTATGGTTTTAATTATCATTTTATTAGGTATATAATTATCAAGTAAATGAATGAATGAATTACAGAGCACAGTGTTCTAAGGTCACACAGTTAGAATGTGAAAGTAAACTCTTCCAATATCAATATTCTTTCCAAGTCATCATTCTTTTAGTCTTGGCAAACCACTCAGGATCATACAACATAACTTAACAATATACTCACATTTTACTGTGCTAGTATATGCTGCATTTACTGGTATATCCTTTAGTCCATGTACATTTGCACTGGGAATAAAATGTTAATATTTTCTTATCTCCTGCATTGAGATGCTGCCAGCAAAGCCATTTCTAGGCTGAGATGCTTTGTCTTTGCTGGGCTTCTAAAGGGTTAAAGCAAAGCTGAAGTTGTATGTTTACAATTGACTAGAGCAGGAATCAGCAAACCATGGCTGGTGGGCTAAATCCTGCTTACTGCCTGACTTGGTAAATAAAGTTTGCTGCAACTCCATGGCTATTTGTTTATCTATGGTTCATGGCTGCTTTCTGATGCTACAGCAGATTTCTGTAGTTCCAACAGAAATCCTATGGCCCGCAGAATGTACGATATTTACCGTCTGATCCTTTACAGAGAAAAGTTTGCCAATCGTTCCATTAGAATCAAGGTAGGAAAAAGTGCTCATCCCGTGTTTCTTTTTTATTACATCCTCACAGCAACCTAGCCTCCTTGATGATTTTTACACTCACCTCTTCTTACATCCCTTGGACCTAGAAAGCCAGAGACCACAACACATCTGTGATTTTTGTCTAGGTTCATGACAGTCCAATGCTGGCCCTCCTTCCCTGAGTCAAAATTCCTTAAACTCTAAACATGAGATTTGCAAAGAAAGGGTATCCTGGATATATACAACCCTGAAAGTTTCCTCCTCCTGTGTCTCGTAAATACAAAGGCTACTGAATCTGTGATTGATGTGACGCAAGGAATTTTTGAAGAATGGGTGATATGCTAGACATAGACTCCAGTGAATCTTAATTAGGTTTAACTAAATGGGTATTCTTTAGTATGGGGATAAGTCTCAATGGTTAAAAAACCTGCTTAGAAAATCAGAATCAGGGGTGCCTGGGTGGCTCAGTTGGTTAAATGGCCAACTCTTGATTTTGGCTCAGGTCATGAGCTCACCATTTGTGAGATCAAGCCCTACCCTGGGCTCTGCACTGACAGTGTGGAGCCTGCTTGGGATTCTCTCTCTCCTATGTCTCTGCCCCTCCTCCTGCTCTGTCTCTCTCTCTCCCTCTCTCTTTTTCAAAATAAATAAATAAGCATTTAAAAAAAGAAAGTCAGGGGGCACCTGGGTGGCTCAGTCAGTTGAGCATCCGGCTTCGGCTCAGGTCATGATCTCTCGGTCTGTGAGTTCGAGCCCGCGTCGGGCTTTGTGCAGACAGCTCAGAGCCTGGAGCCTGCTTCAGATTCTATGTCTGCCTCTCTCTCTGCCCCTTCCCCACTCATGCTTTGTCTCTCTCTGTCTCAGAAATAAACATTAAAAAAAAATTTTTTTAGAAGTCAGAACCAAAATACTCTTATCCCTGAGTGCCTCATGTTAGCCAGAAAAAATTACTTAAAATGAGTACAAAAGGGGGAAAAGATTATATTTACAAAAGATCAGTAAAAAAAAATTATTTATGAAGATAGAATTTGTCTGGGAGATGTAATTTGCTCGCTGCTATGTTGCACTTATTGGGACTTTAAAAATCAGGAATGTTCTGCTACCCTATGACCCAGCAATTGCACTACTAGGTATTTATCCAAGGGATACAGGTGTGCTGTTTCGAAGGGGCACATGCACCCTAATGTTTATAGCAGCACTATCAGTAATAGCCAAATTATGGAAAGAGGTCAAATGTCTATTGACTGATGAATGGATAAAGAAGATGTAGAATATGTGAAATGGACCATTATTCCTCCGTCAAAAAGAATGGAATCTTGCCATCGCAATGATGTGGATGAAGCTAGAGTGTATTATGCTAGGCAGCGTAAGTCAGTCAGAGAAAGACAGATACCATATGATTTCACTCAGTGTGGAATTTAAGAAACAAAACAGATGAATGTAGGGGAAGGGAAGGAAAAATAAAATAAGATAAGAACAGGGAGGGAGGCAAACCATAAGAGACTCTCAACTATGAGAACAAATTGCGGGTTGCTAGAGAGGAGTTGAGCAGGGGCTGGGTTGGATGGGTGTTGGGCACTTGTTGCGATGAGCACAGGGTATGATATGTAAATGATCAATCACTAAATTCTATTCCTGAAATCAATACTGCACTATATGTTAACTAACTTGAATTAAGTAAAATCTTGGAAGAAAAAAAATCAGGAATGTTCTGCAAGACTTGACAGGAACAGTCACCATCTCTGAGCAATGGTTCCAGTGAGGATTGTAGATAGTCTTCTAAGGGCCATGCATTCGCTTATTCATTCACTCAGCAAATATTTATCAAGAACCTGCTACATGTTAGGCACTATGTTTAGTACTTTAACGCACGAAGTAAGTGCTGATACAGAACCACAGATGGATGGCATTATATTTTCATTTTATTAAAAATTCATTCTTGCTTGTAAGTTAATTTCCTTATTAAGAAATGATTTCTTTCATTAGACTTTGGGACTCTAATTGTGTACTTAATTTTTTGGGCTAGCCTAAGTATAGTGCTAGCTTTCAAGAAATAAATTGTCAAACAGGATTTGCCATTTAATTTCAAAAAGAAACATGTAGGCCAAAACAAAATATAAAATAAAATCAGGGTGTCTGAGTGGCTCAGTTGGTTAAGCATCCGACTCTTGACCTCAGCTCAGGTTGTGATCTCAGGGTCGTGAGTTTGAGCCTCATGCTGGGCTATGTGCTGGGCATGAAGCTATTTAAACAAACAAAATGATTTTTTTATTAATAAAATAAATATATCTAATATAAAATAAATAAATAACATCTAAACTATGTTATTTAATGAAATAAGATTATTTAGGCATTGGCAGAGTTTGGTAAAGTCTCAAAGTCTCAAGCAGATTTCAAAAATGAAACTATTTTCTTCTTTTAATCAGTTTAAAGGGAATGCCTTGTGTTCATTTTTGTTGATGCTGGTGAGTTGAGTTTTATAAAGCTGTCTAAAATGAATCCAGAATGCACCAAAATGGAGTCAAAATAGTGGATGACACATCGTACAAATTCTAACCGGCTTAGGTCCTGACTGTGCCACGTTTTAACCTGGGGGCAGACACCTGGAGGGGCTCATTAGCTGGCAGCTGTCTGCGATTAGTCTGCAAAGACTAAAAAGAAAATGAGCCACAAGAAAGCCGCTAGTACTGGCCTGGAAGATGAACAAAGGAAAAAGGAGCAGCTGGTGGGGAAACACACATTTGGCTGAGACCTTTGCAGAGGGGTTGAGAGGCGCTAGGCCCCCGGAAATGGAACCTGGGAGGAAAGTTTTGATGGCAGACAGCCTGGGATCAAGGGGCAGCAGCTGTCTGTTTTGTGTGAGGGGCGACATTCAAGAGGACTTATGGGTTGTGTCGTACAGTGACCATTATCTATGCTACTAAGGGAAGAGAAGTGAGCGTTGTTTCGGTGCCTACACCGTGCCAAGCACAATGAGAGGTACTTCCATCTCGTCAGCTAACCTGGTGTGCAAAGCAGCCCGTCGGTGTGTTAGCTCCTTTGGGTCAAGTGTAGCCTGGCAGGTGTAAGTGCCTTTGGCCATCTGTGTTTATATGTTTGTTCGAGACATTTCATAAAAGCAACCTGATCGTCCATTTCTTACCTGTAGTCTGTCCAGTGGAAGATGTGTGCCTTTTGATAGTATTCCAAATCGGTCAATCTGATACAGATGCAAGGCACCATGAGTTTAATCCTTGGAGGAAAAGCATAGCAAGTATGGTGATTGTCAGGGGAAAAAAGAAGCTGCTGGAGAAGAAAATGTATTGAAAACGTATTTACCATGTAACCTGATAAAATAGTTTAAATTCTGGTGTTACTAAGTTTTAATGGAAGCTGCTGAAATATTACTTATTGCTATTATTTTTAATTTACTGAGCTGAATATTTGCTGTGCAGTAGTATGAGTTATGTAATCATCATTTACTCCTCTACAAGCTGGTTGAGAAGTGTTATGAGTACTCGATATATCTGAACTGATGGTAACCAAAAGTTAGAGAATTATGAGGGATGTAAGCCATTTTATCCCTGATGGTAACATCTTAACCCTCTGGTTGTGTAGTTAAATACAATTATATTGAAAATGTATATTTCCCCAATATTAGTGTCATATGAAGTTATTAACAGGTTAAGTTTCATTTCCCTTGGATTGCTGGGTGATGGGGCACTTCAATGAACTCAGCGCTATGCTGTTTATTCAGTGAAGACACGTGCCTTTGTATGATACAGGACCCTGTCTCAGCACCTCCTTTGCCACCTACAGCAAAATGGCAGAACACAAAGTTAAGGATTTGGGAAAATACCACGTTTTACCAAACACCAGTCTTCAGACAGTATATAGAGAGGCCATATACAAAGTGAGCATCTGAGGGAAAGGATCACATGAGAGAGCAGATATATGAGTTGCATGTTAGAATGTGTAACTACCGCCCTCGTGTATCCCTCCCAAATTCATGGCAAGTCATGGGACCTATTTTTCCTTCCCATCTAGACCCCATTATAAAAGCTCTGTTTGTACAGGTTATGCATTCTAACCAATAATTGAACTGATCTTGTTGAGGCTATCGGCAGATAATAAGATTTACATGTGAGACTTTATGTTCTACCGTTTAAATTAAGCTAATACTTTTATTATTTTGTTAATGTTTATTTCTTTTTGAGAGAGAGAGAGAGTGAGAGAGAGAGAGCAGGGGACAGGCAGACAGAAAAGGAGACACAGAATCTGAAGCAGGGTCCAGGCTCTGAGCTGTCAGCACAGAGCCTGACATGGGGCTCGAACTCATGAACCGTTAGATCATGGCCTGAGCCGAAGTTGGCTGCTTAACCAACTGAGCCACCCAGGCACCCCTTAACTTAATACTTTTAGATGTATTTTTTAGTCTTTAGTTTTTTCTCCAGCTTTATTGACATATAACATTGTGTAAGTTTAAGGTGTGTGACGTGATTTGTTACATGTATATATTGCCAAATGATTACTACATAAGGTTAGTTATAGGTGCTATTTAAAAAACAAATTATTGGGGTGCCTGGGTGGCTCAGTCTGTTAAGTGTCCAACTCTTGATTTCGGCTCAGGTCAAGATCTCATGGTTTGTGGGCTCAAGCCCCACATCTGGCTCCACACTGACAACGTGGAGCCTGCTTGGGATTCTTTCTCTCCCCCTCCCTGACTAGAGCTCACACTGTCTCTCTCAAAATAAATAAATACACTTAAAAATTTTATTTTAAAAATTGTTGACTTTACAGTCTTAAAAATAAATTTTGAAAGATGGGGTAATAACAGGGGGACTGTGGAAATAGAATCCAGGAAATTTTGCTGAATTAGTAATGTTGCACTAGATGTTCCCATCCAGATTCGTTGAGTACAGATCAGTTGGTGATGTCAACAGATTCTACCATTAAATTTGTAATTTGTTTATGAGCTCTTGGCAACTCAGGGAGATTTAATCTAGTTAAGTGGCTGAGACAAGTGACTCATAAAAATACGAGTTATTTAAGCCTTGCATTCTGCTAAGAAAGTCGGCAAGTTCATTATTTATATTCTTGATGTACTGCCTACTACACGAATTAATTATTAGTTGACTCATGTTTGTTACACTGATCCAATTAGCAGTAAGCTGTTTCATGTTAAGTAAGCATATATGAAATGAAATCACAATGTTATGAAGTTATAAAAAATGGTTAATAAAGATGGTGAATCATGATTGTTATTTTGTTGGCATGCAGTTTTAGAATTTTTAAAGACTCATTCAACAAAAAAGAGGTATCTTTTAAAATGTGTACACTCAGATGTTTAACTAAGTTATGTTCAATAATTTTATAGCAGTTTAAACAAATGATTTTAGCATAAATCACAAATGATACACATGAGGGATGAAACTATATATGTTAGATCATATTTAGATCAATTCTAATATTCTGCTAGGACATAGACTTAAGTAAAAGGCACATAAGACATTGAACAGATGTTTTCTTTGATAGTCCATTTAAACATACTGAATTAATGGGCTGAAAATATTTTTAAAATTATTGTTCTTTGAGGATGGTACAAAACCATACATCAAAGTAAAGAACTTTATGCTGATACTGATGAAGTTATATACTTGTGAGCCTTGCATTTGTATATGTTACATGCTGTAAAATGTATTGTGTACCTTGTCAAATAATTTACACACTATCATTTGCACATTTTTATCATCTGCACTCTTTTACTTTGTATAATATATATTTGTGCATTATCAATTTATTTGCATAATAATGAAAATCAAAGTAAATAATTATAAATCCATTTGTGTGGATTCCCTATATCCCGCATGCAATCGTACATTCATATGTGTTACATACACACTCCCTGAAACTTGAGTCAAGTAATAGATACAAAAGCAGTATCACTTAAAAGATAAATTCACTGGAAAAAATCCTATAGGCATATAGTTTTCCCTAATAGTGAATTATAATCTATGAATAGATATTGTATTTTTTCAGTGTGTTTGACTTGTAAACTACAGGGGTTATGTAAAATTTTAGTGTCTGACTCACAATCTGTATGTTTCTTTAATTAAAAAATTCAATTACCTAAGAAATAATTTCATTCTTATGTTGGAAAGTTAAAACACAAGTCTTTTTTAGAAAGCTGGAGTAGCCATACTTACATCAGACAATCTAGACTTTAAAATAAAGACTGTATCAAGAGATGCAGAAGAGCATTATATCATAATCAAGGGGTCTATCCACCAAGAAGACCTAACAATTGTAAGCATTCATGTGCCAAATGTGGTAGCACCCGAATATATAAATCAATTAATCACAAAAATAAAGAAACTCATCGATAGTAATACCATAATAGTAGGAGACTTCAACACCCCACTCACAGCAATGGACACATCATCTAATCAAAAAATCAACAAGGAAACAGTGGCTTTGAATGACACACTGGACCACATGGATTTAACATATATTCAGAATATTTCATCCTAAAGCAGCAGAATATACATTCTTCTCCAGTGCACATGGAACATTCTCCAGAATAGACCACATACTGGGACACAAACCAGCCTTAGCAAATACAAAAAGATCGAGATCATACCATGCATATTTTCAGACCACAATGCTATGAAACTCTAAATCAACCACAAGAAAAAATTTGGAAAGGTAACAAATACTTGGAGACTGAAGAACATCCTACTAAAGAATGAATGGGCTAACCAAGCAGTTAAAGAGGAAATTTAAAAAGTATATGGAAGCCAATGAAAATGATAACACCACAACTCAAAACCTCTGGGATGCAGCAAAGGCGGTCATAAGAGGAAAGTATATAGCAATCCAGGCCTTCCTAAAGAAGGAAGAAAGATCTCAGATACACAACCTAACCTTATGCCTTAAAGAGCTGGAAAAAGAACAGCAAAAAAACCCCAAACCAGCAAAAGACAGGAAATAATAAAGATTAGAGCAGAAATTAATGCTATCGAAACCAAAAAAACAGTAGAACAGATCAGTGAAACCAGAAGCTGGTTGTTTGAAAGAATTAACAAAATTGATAAACCAATAGCCAGTTTGATCAAAAAGAAAAAGGAAAGGACTCAAATAAATAAAATCAAGAATGGAAGAGGAGAGATCACAACCAACACAGCAGACATGAAAACAATAATAAGAGAATGTTATGAGCAATTATATACCAATAAAATGGGCAATCTGGAAGAAATGGACAAATTCCTAGAAACATATATACTACCAAAACTGAAACAGGAAGAAATAGAAAGTTTGAACAGACCCATAACCAGTAAGGAAATAGAATTAGTAATTAAAAATCTTCCAAAAAACAAGAGTCCAGGGCCAGATGGCTTTTCAGGGGAATTCTACCCAACATTTAAGGAAGAGTTAACACCTATTCTCTTGAAGCTGTTCCAAAAAGTAGAAATGGAGGGAAAACTTCCAAACTCATTCTATGAAGCCAGCATTACCTTGATTCCAAAACCAGATAGAGACCCCACTAAAAAGGAGAACTATAGACCAATTTCCCTGATGAACATGGGTGCAAAAATCCTCAACAAGATATTAGCCAACTGGCTCCAACAATACACTAAAAAAATTGTTCACCACGACCAACTGGGATTTATACCTGGGATGCAGGGCTGGTTCAATATCCACAAAACAATTAACATGATTCATCACATCAATAAAAGAAAGGACAAGAACCATATGATCCTCTCAATAGATGCAGAGAAAGCATTTGACAAAATACAGCATCCTTTCTTGATAAAAACCCTCAAGAAAGTAGGGATAGAAGGAGCATACCTTGAGATCATAAAAGCCATATATGAATGACCCAATGCTAATATCCTCAATGGGGAAAACCTGAGAGCTTTCCCCCTAAGGACAGGAACAAGACAAGGATGTCCACTCTTGCCACTGTTAATCAACATAGTATTGGAAGTCTTAGCCTCTGCAATGAGACAACACAAAGAAATAAAAGGCATCTTAATCGGCCAGGGGAAGGTCAAACTTTCACTCTTCACAGATGACATGATATTCTATATGGAAAACCCTAAGGTTTCTACCAAAAACTGCTAGAACTGATTCATGAAATCAGCAAAGTTGCAGGATATAAAATCAATGCACAGAGATCAGTTGCATTCCTATACACCAACAATGAAGCAACAGAAAGAGAAATCAAGGAATCGATCCTATTTACAGTTGCACCAAAAACCATAAAATACCTAGGAATAAATCTAACCAAAGAGGTGAAAAACCTATACACTGAAAACTATAGAAAGCCTATGAAAAAAATTGAAGAAGACACAAAAAAAATGGAAAAACGATTCCATGCTCCTGGATAGGAAGAACAAATGTTGTTAAAATGTCGATATTCCCCAAAGCAATCCACATATTCAATGCAATCCCTATCAAAATAACACCAGAATTCTTCACAGAGCTAGAACAAATAATCCTAAAATTTGTATGGAACCAGAAAAGACCCCAATAGCCAAAGCAGTCTTGAAAAAGAAAACCTAAGCTGGAGGTATCACAATCCTGGACTTCAAGCTATACTACAAAGCTGTAATCATCAAGACAGTATGGTACTGTCATAAAAACAGACACTCTGATCAATGGAACAGAATAGAGAATCAGAAATGGCCCCACAAACGTATAGCCAACTAATCTTTGACAAAGCAGGAAAGAATATCCAATGGAATAAAGACAGTCTCTTCAGCAAGTGGTGCTGGGAAAACTGGACAGCGACATGCAGAAGAATGAACCTAGACCACTTTCTTACACCATACACAAAAATAAGCTCAAAATGGATGAAATACCTATAAGATAGGAAGCCATCAAAATCCTCAAGGAGAAAGCAGGCAAAAACCTCTTTGATCTTGGCCATAGCAACTTCTCACTCAACATGTCTCTGGAGGCAAGGGAAACAAAAGCAAAAATGAACTACTAGGACCTCATCAAAATAAAAAGCTTCTGCACAGTGAAGGAAACAATCAGCAAAACTAAAAGGCAACTGACAGAATGGGAGAAGATATTTGCAAATGACACATCAGATAAAGGGTTAGTATCAAAAATCTATAAAGAACTTATCAAGTTCAACACCCAAAAAACAAATAATCCAGGGAAGAAATGGGCAAAAGACATGAATAGACACTTCTCCAAAGAAGACATCCAGATGGCCAACCGACACATGAAAAAATGCTCAATATTACTCATCATCAGGGAAATAAACATCAAAACCACCATGAGATACCACCTTACACCTGTCAGAATGGCTAACATTAACAACTCAGTCAACAACAGATGTTGGCGAGGATGCGGAGAAAGAGGATCTCTTATGCATTGCTGGTGTGAATGCAAGCTGGTGCAGCCACTCTGGAAAACAGTATGGAGGTTCCTCAAAAAACTAAAAATAGAACTACCCTATAACCCAGCAATTGCACTACTAGGTATTTATCCAAGGGATACAGGTGTGCTGTCTCAAAGGGACACATGCACCCCCATGTTTATAGCAGCACTATCAATAATAGCCAAAGTATGGAAAGAGCCCAAATATCCATCGATGGTTGAATGGATAAAGAAGAGGTGGTATATATATACAATGGAGTATTACTCAGCAATCAAAAAGAATGAAATCTTGCCATTTGCAACTACGTGGATGGAACTGGAGGATATTATGCTAAGTGAAATTAGTCAGTCAGAGAAACACAAAAATCATATGACTTCACTCATATGAGGACTTTAAGAGACAAAACAGATGAACATAAGGGAAGGAAAACAAAAATAATATAAAAACAGGGAGGGGGGCAAAACAGAAGAGACTCATAAATATGGAGAACAAACTGAGGGTTACTGGAGGGGTTGTGGGAGGGGGGATGGGCTAAATGGGTAAGGGGCACTAAGGAATCTACTCCTGAAATCATTGTTGTACTATATGCTAATTTGGATGTAAATTTTAAAAAATAAAATTAAAACAAACAAACAAACAAAAAAACCCACAGCAGTCTTTTTTGATGACTGTGTCCAGTTTTGGTTACCTCTCCAGCATTTATTTCCAAGATAACATTATTATGAGTTCAAACTATATATACCCTTTCAGACTTTAAACTCATCTGTATATGCATAAGTATGTTTGCATATGATATACATAGTGTTGTTTCAATATTATTCTCATGAATAAATATGTATTTTCTTCATTCAGTTTAGCACCTATGTAATCTTTTATTCTATCAAACATTTTGTTTGGTCATTCTATAACTGAGAGATGACTTTTTCTTTTGTGTGTGATTAATACATTGGCGAATTAAATATTTGTGCATGAGTTTCCTTGTGCATAGTGTGAGTGGTTCTCTATAAAAGATATGTGGAAATAGAAGTGCTGAGTATGCACATTTTTATTTTTAATAGATATTCCTAAATTGTTCCTCTCTATTCCCATTAGTGTTATGAGTATGCTTTCCATGTCAATTTTTGATATTGATGATATCAAACTTTAAAATTTTAGCTATCAAATGGCCATGAAAAGGTATTTCTGCACCTTTCTAGTAACTGGCGAGGTTTTTATCAGTAAGCATCTTCTCATATCTTTATGGGCCATTCAGATTTTTTTTCTTCTATAAATTGCCAGTTTATATTCTTTGCCCATTTTTCTCTTGGGTTGTTTGCTCTATTCTATATATGTTCTGGACACTTGACTTTCATATATTATTTGTTTTCAGGCTACAGTATTTTACAGTTATGAAAGTACAAAACGCCGGAAGCCTGGAACACAGAAATGTATAAGGGATTCTAAGCAGAAGTCTTGTTCTAAATAAGGGTTTGGCTTGTGGGAAGAAAGGAGAGAAGAGAGTGTGGGGTATCATAGATAAAGGACTTAGCACAAATGGGCAACACAGAATCAGGAATGACTTTGTCACAACATGGGCACCATAGAATGATATTATCACCTGTATTGTGATAGAGAAATTAACAGGGCTGCTCGGTAGGCTGGCAGATCTCATTACCCTTCATTACTTTTCTACCCCGGGAAAGTATTACCAGAGTGGGAAAAGTTATGTGACAAAGGATTGTGTTAGGAGGATGTTAGAATTAAAAAAAAAAAAAAAAAAAAGGAGAAATGGATGTAGTAAGAGAGGCAGATTTGATAGAATAGAAAACAAAAATAATAATGGATAAGCTCATCTTGGGAGTCTGTCAGGAACAAGGATGAAGCTCTGAAAGCTGACTGCCATCAGTAACAAAAAGTCTTTGAGACAGATTCAAGAACCTGAAAGACTAGTAATGGGCCATTCCTTACCATCAATGTCTTAAAAGGCAATAAACTATCTAATGGGATATAAAAAAGCCTTTTTTTTCTTCCCCCACCTTAATATTCTCCTATGAAAAGCCAACTTTATATGGCAGGAAATAATAGCACACAGCAAGAACTATGCTATGTGGCATTATTGAGCATCTCAAGTGTCTAAAAGGTACAAAGCTAAAAACCAAATGACTTAAGCACAGAAAATGTCCCAGATTTTGTGATTTTACTTTTAAAAGAGAAATACAGCAGGGGGAAAGAACCAACCTTAATCTGAAACCGAACCTAAAATGACAGCCAGACATTTTCTGACATGTATTTTATTTAAGAATGTTGAGGACTCATAATTTCCTCACTTCCTATTAATTTCAGTGAATTTTAATTTGAGGAAACTGGGCAAGTCTTGTAAAGGTCTTCATAGTTTAGAATTTGCCACACACATGCAAGACTTGCTTTGTTGATGTTATAAACTAAATACTGGAGTACACTGAATAACCTAGTGTATACGCAGTACAAACAAGCTGAAAACGATGGAAAATAGGGCTTACAGGATGCCAATAAAAGTTCTCATCACCCAGGAGTGAGAAATGAGATAGGTGGGAATAATAGCAACCAGTGATTATTATGGGAAATATAAAAATTATGTGATTTTAGAGATTATGTATTTGAGATCACTTGCAAAAGAAAAATGCTTGTTTACAAATCCACAAATGCTTAGGGAATATATCACTATTTTTAAGAAATTGTATATTATGGGAGTGCCTGAGTGGCTCAGTTGGTTAAGCATCTGACTCTTGGTTTCAGCTCAGGTCCCAATCTTGCAGTTTTATAAGGTGGAGCCCCACGTGGGCTTTGTGCTGACAGTGTAGAACCTGCTTGGGATTCTCTGTCTCCATCTCTCTGCCCCTCCCCCACTGACACTGTCTTTGTCTCTCTCAAAATAAATAAACTTAAAAAATTGTATATTTTGTACTGAGAAAGAGACAGAGAGAGAGAGAGAATCCCAAGCAAGCTCCAAGCTGTCAGCACAAACCCCAACACAGGGCTCAAACTCATCAACTGGGAGATCATCACCTGAGTTGAAACCAAGAGTCAGGGGCTTAATCAACTGAGCCACCCAAGCACCCCCTATATTAATAAATTTTCAGTCCATTAATAATGGACTATCAACTTCATATAAAAGTAAAATTGTAACCAGATACATTTCCTGATATTAATTGAGTCCACATTTTAAAAGGCATCTGGGGGTACCTGGGTGGCTCAGTTGGTTAAGTGTCTGACTTCGGCTCAGGTCATGATCTCATGGTTCACAAGTTAGAGCCTCGCATCACGCTCTGTGCTGACAGCTCAGAGCCTGGAGCCTGCTTTGGATTGTGTGTCTCCCTCTGTCTCTGCCCCTCCCTTGCTCATGCTGTCTCTCTCTCTCAAAAAATAAATAAACATTACAAAAATTTAAAAAAATAATAAAAAATAAAAGGCATATAAATTCAGCCTTGTTTGCTTCCTACATATACAAGAAAATCCTTCTTCTACACAATACATGGGTATTTTCTAATTAAATGAGTCCTAGTGTGTACAGAAAATATACATGACTTCTTGAATTAAAATATTTGTCTCATTACAAGACTATAACAAATGCATTCTAGGAATATTTGAAAATGTAAAAGTGTATTAACAGAAAAAGGCACTTTGAAAGCACGGTTCATATATTTTCCAAAAATGAAATAAAATATATTTTAGTCCAACATTCTGAACACGATTAAATCTCCTTGATTCAGAGGGTAATATACTTTCTGAGCATTTCATCATTTAAAGCAGAATGTTTCATCTTTCGAACATGTATCTCTTATCTGGCAGGACTGTATGATTGAGTCAAATGAGTCCTAATACCACTGGTCTGGCACAGGGTGAAGCCAGCGTCCAACCACAGGGGCCAAGAAAAACACACAGGAGAGGTTAGAGGACCTGGAAGATCCTTATGATGAGGTTTGCTGTCTGTTGCAGGTTAGGAGTGAAAAAGCCCAATTGCCAAGTGAGAAAAGAGTTTCTGAACACTTGATGTATCTGGCTGCACCCTGGGGGCTGCCTCCACCTACCTGCTAAGAGACCCCCCCCACCCAGCTTTGTGATTTCCCATTCATGTCCAGCTTTAGGTGCACTCAGTCTGCACACTTCCCTCTACCTGTGCCCAGGTTATGATTCCCAGTCTACCACTCATGCTCACATTTGGTCGCACTTTACCCACAGTGAGGCATTCATTGGGTTCTTAACTTCAGTTCAGGTTTATTGAGTTGGAAGGGTAGTTGGGGATTTCTGGTTTTGTAGGTCATTTGTCAGCTTTGAGAATGTGACAACAATTTTGTCCTGTGTCCTACTTATTCTACAAATGGGTTATGTTTAGTTGTACCCACAAAACTTTTTTTGTTTTAATTTTAAACATTAGTTTTGAATTTTAGGGATCTCTTATTGGTAAGTTACTGAAAAGTGTAGTGTTTTCTTGAGGAGTTCTCTGGTCTGGATTTCCTTAGTTCCATGTAATTCTTGTTTCTATCCCGTTATGGGTAATAGGGACATCAAATACACAGATCCTGGATTTAATTATATTTTTCTGCTTAGGAGTCAAGTCATTTTTAAAAAATTGATGTCGGGGGGCGCCTGGGTGGCTCAGTCGGTTGAGCTTCCAACTTCGTCTCAGGTCATGATCTCCGTCTGTGAGTTCAAGCCCCATGTCAGGCTTTGTGCTGACAGCACAGAGCCTGGAGCCTGTGTCCCTCTCTCTCTGTCCCTCCCCTGCTTGCACTCTGTCTCTCAAAAATAAATTAAAAAGTTAAAAAAAAATTGATGTCAGATAGATCTCCCTGAGAATGCTAGATGCTTCATTACATAATTAGATTTCCCTAACCAGAAACCTTATTCTCTGGGGATAGTGGAAAATGCCAGATGAACCAGCTTCACTGTGTTCCAACACAGTGCTAACGGGTTCTTAACTTCTTCAGAAAGACTAAATGGAGCAAGAGGATGATTTCTATTGATACCAACGTAATCTCATCTTGCTCTTGAGGTATAGTCTGTCTGGAGATGCGATCTTTTCATCACTTCCATTTATTAGACACAGACTGAGCCCTGCATGCATGGCTAGGGATGGGGAAAGGGTGGAGGACGGGATAGATCAGATGAAAGAATTTGCAAGCTACTTGGGCTGATAGCTTTGTAAATAATGTACTTCTTTCTGCTACAAAAACACAAAGAAAGTAGCATTTTTTCCCCTTCACTATCACAGCATCATCCCAGAAGAATTGACTTTTTAGTATCTAAACAGGGAATAGAGATTTTTTTTAGCTTTTTTAAAAAAATAATGGAATAGGGGCGCCTGGGTGGCTCGGTCGGTTAAGCGTCCGACTTCAGCTCAGGTCACGATCTCACGGTTTGTGGGTTCGAGCCCCGCATCGGGCTCTGTGCTGACAGCTCAGAGCCTGGAGCCTGTTTCAGATTCTGTGTCTCCCTCTCTCTCTGCCCCTCCCCTGTTCATGCTCTGTCTCTCTCTGTCTCAAAAATAAATAAAAAACATTAAAAAAAATAATGGGATAATTCATTTTCATTATATATGTATATATTTGTGTGTGTATGTATATACATGCATATGTATATATATATGTATACATGTATGTATATGTATATGTTATATATGTATATACATATGTATGTATGAAAAGAGTCAACATAAGTAACATATATGTGAGTTATGTAAGCATAACTAAAAATAAACACTCACTGGTTAGCCCATCAACCAACTTAAAATACACCCTTCCTAAAACCCTGAGGTTCCTAGGGTGGCCCCTGGCCCCTGTAGAGGTTACTGTTCCTGGAAAAAGAGTGAACGATCAAAAGGGAATTAAGCACCTTCCATGTGTTGGGGATCACACTACGACAGAAATGACAGTGCGGGACACTCTAAGTGATTGGTTTGGTCAGTGTTATCATAGGAAATCTCGAGTGATACAGGAGGATGTGACAGGCCAGCCAGGCAGACATGGAGGCCCATGCTGAGTAGTGAAATAGTAAATTAATCAGGAAGCAGCCACTGGTTACCAAAGCTAACTGGACCATTTCCTCTGAGTTTAAATCAAGGACATTCCCATGGGAGAGGTCAGGTCTTCTGGAAAATGGCCCTGGTCTTCATTTTTCACATGTATATTAGTAAGGCAGTTCCTAACCAGGCTGAATCAAGTCAAAATTCTTAACTTCATGGATTCTGTAGCATTTCCAGAGGTTATTTAATTCATGCTTAACATTTCTTGCCTTCATCTCATAAAATTGTCCTTAGTGCATCCTTACTTAGAAATACCAAACAGTATTATTTATATCAATAATTACATTTTCTTAAAAAGACTTTTGTAAATTAAAATAAGTGGACACAAATTGAACAGTTCCAGAAGAACCTTTCTAAATACTGGACTAAACAACTTCAGGAGGTAATAGAAAGCCGCTTAAGTTCACCCAAACTATATTTCACTTTGGGAAATAATAGAAAGCCTTCAAATGAGCATACCAGGAGGAAGTGTATTGAATATTGTGCACTTTAATTAAGAGTTTAAGAATAACTAGAAACATTTAGGTTAATTATGCTAGGTAGTTGTAATAATTCATTTTAAAAATGAAAAGGCATAACAGAGTGTAAAATTACATCAAATATTTCATATTTAGCAGCAAGCATAAGATTACTTAATTATCTGCATCTGTCAGTGATGCAATTTTTATCATAAATGTATTCTGTGGTAATCTACAGAATGACATATTTTTAAAAAATTATTAGAGACTCGTGGTCATTTTGTCCCAACCCTTAAGAATTTTAGAAAGGGAACATATAAACTGAATGTTATTTGTTTTTTCTCTTGTGATACCTGCAAAAAACTAAAACAAGAATTTTCCAGGGTACAGGTATAAAAGGGTATTTTATTTACAAGAAACCATAGTGCTGACATCCAAGAAACTTAAACTTCCATCCAAGAAAAATTCAGTGCTTGAACTTCAGAAAATGGAAAATTTCTTTGCTGGACTTCACATAATATTTTCAGTGTCTACTGAAAGTCAGGAAAAATGAATGTGGAAATAAGATGTTCTTGACAACATGGCATAAACAGGTAATCTTGAGAAATCACAAAGATGTATCTGTTGAATTAGATGTGTAGATGGGGAGTAAATCTGGAGTCCTTGGAAGACTCTCTAATCAAAGTGTTTCTCTCACATGTTTAAATGAAATGACGGGGTATTTCCCTAGGAGCTCCTGGAGGGACTTTATGTAGTTCAATTAGATTAGGGGTCATTCGAACTTAGAGGGATAGTATACAATTTGATCTACTTGCTAATTGGTATGATGAATTTGACCATTGTCATCTACTGCTGTGTATGAGAGGAACAGAATGGGATATGTACATTCTGATGAGAGGAAAATGATTGGGTAGCAATTGCATTTTACAGAGTGCCTTCCCACACATAGTCTAAATATCCTCACTGTATCGACTCAACAAGTTTAGTTCATTTCTTTAGTGTCAGAGCTATGGCTGAGTATGAGTATTGGGTGGCTTAGGTTATGTCCCTAAGAAGGAAGGAAGAAGGTAATAAACCCTGTGTGCCCATCAGTTATTTCAGGGTAGGTGCTAGGACTTAGGTTATATCAGGAGCATAGGAGATAAGAAGGAAAGCAGCTTTAAAAGGAGGAGTCAAGTCTTGCCAACTCTTAGCACACACCTCCGCAAGGATTCCTAATTTTTCCCCTCTTAGAATCTGCTTTGCAATTTCTAACTATATTCTTTCTAATCCCTGTGTTTATTATATTTGAAAAACATTATCATTAGATTAATTGATATTAGTGATTACTTGGTATTAATTATTATTCCTGATGAATCATTATCACTAGAAATCAATTTAATTATTAAATTAATTTTAATAGCTTTTTTGAAAAGTTGTATTTTTAGGGGGTGCTATATAAATTCTTATTAGGGCAGTTTTCCTCTGATGAGGAAACATATTGTTTATGTTATAAAAACAATTATATCCTATATATCCTGTTATATCCTAACATGAAAGTTCTTATTTAATTTCTACATAGAAATTTAGTATAGAAAATATTGTTTGGTCAGCTGTGAATTCACCTAGCCCTATTATCATTCAAGATGATTTCTTGGTATTTTCTGAAGGATAAACTGTGAAATGACATTTTGAAATTAGGTGCCACCAGATCTATTCTTCTAATAACCCTATCAATAATCAATTAATCTTTCAAATACAGCTTTAAATACAACTAAAAAATACAGCTAAATATAGCTTTAAAAAGGAAAGTAAACCAGATTGGAATCAATGGCCTCTTGGTGAGTTTGTTGGCCCTTGGCAGGTTCCCCTTTCTCTTTAGAAAGCTCTGCAGTGTCTAGACTTCCTAGGAGTAGTGGTTATTTTATACTATTGACCATTTTTCTTTCTCAAAGTCAAGGCCTCATTGGCTTTTTGCTAATTTCAGAATACTTCTCAGGTTTATCAATTTGTTAAGGATTACAACTTATTTAATTACTGCTAATTTACTTGATAACCATTACATGGTGCTCTTGGATTCATGTGGTTAGGATACCTTACCCACTTTTTCTTTCCATCATGTCCCTTCATCAGCTGTTCCTTTTTTTTTTTTTTTAAGCTGTTTCCTCTTGATTGTGTCCTGTCCAGGTTAATGATTATCTTACTCAACTCAATAGTTCAGTCACTCCCTTTTTTATCCTCATGCTCCACATTGCCAACAATCATTATTTGTTAGAAATTTTATGAATTTCAACCTCATTTACCAACCTAATGCTTTTTTTTTTTCGTTACATATCCAGCCTTTTGCCTTTTGTACCTCTTATTCATGAAATATGAGGTCCTCAGAGAGTCTCACGGTAGTCAACTGGGTTTCTTTAGCAATTTCTTCAGCCTCTTTACTGGGATCATTTGTTTTTGTATTGACTAAGAGTCACTCCTTGAAACCCCTCTCTGTCTTTCTCCCTGTGCCCTTTTCATTTGAAAAGCTTTTCTCTCCATTTGAAAATCTCTTCCTTAGGTTTTCAGTTGAGATGATTTTTAGGAAGCATAGGTTTTGGACCTTCATTGTGTTGTTCCCTGCCCACCAGTGAGAAGTGTTAGTGACTAACAGGTGTGCCTTGGGATAAGATCATAAGGACAGAGAACCCACCAGATCTCAAGAGCATCCAAGTGACACATTGAATGCAAAGTTCCGCTCACCTGCCTTTGTATGGGATCCTGTCGAGGTGTTCATGGAACTTAGTTGATGGGTCTCCACCACATTAGTATATCTGTGATGTATGAAATTCACTTTGATCAGTATAATTTGTGATTAGTATTCCGTTGAAAATTTTTTGCTGTGCATTTGTTCAAATGGAGAGAATAGAGAACAGAATGATTCCTGGGCATATGTGGGTGATGGAGGAGAAAGATGTGCTGTAGTGTGGCTGTCCCCTGGGTGTGGTTGTATTTTACTAGTGACTAGAAAACTCACAGTGATAGAAATATGTGGGCTATAAACTATAGACACCATCTGCCATAGAGGGAACACATTAGGAAAATGCCACCTGTTCCTACATTAGTCTGGCCCCTGCCTCACAGTTTCACATGTACTCCCATGGTTTGTTGGGCTTTTTTTTTCTTTTCTTTCTTTCTCCTTTTTTTTCTTTGTTTTTGTTTTTGTTTTTGCTGTTTCTGATTCATGCCCCTAGCTAATAACTAACAAGATTTTTACACATTCCATATTCTATTACTTGATTCAATCCTGATCTTATTTTCTTACCAGTAGATGTGCATGTGTTTTTTACTATTTTTCTGAGTTCCCTTCCTGGCCAATCAATTATTTGAGAAAATATTTGTATTTATTCAGCATTCAACAGTTTTTATTGGGGACCTGCTACGATATAGGGAACAAAAGAGACAAGAAGTCCTTGCCTTTGTTGAGCCTACAAATTCTACATGAAGAAACAGGAAATAATCAGGACAAACAAGTAAAATAAGTGGTGCATTAAATGGTGACAGGAAGAAAAGGAAAAGCAGAGGTGAGGCGGCGAGGGGATGAGGAGGGGGAGAGGGGATGCTGTGTTCCTGGGTTGCAGTTTTGGATAGGGTGACCACAAAGGCTGCCTTCGAATAAAAATGTGATAGATGGGAGGGGACGCGCCACATGGCTCTCGCGGGGAGGATTGTACAAAGCAGATGGTGCATTCAGGGCAAAGACCCCCAAAAGTGAGTGTGTTCCTATTCCCTCTTGATATGAGGAGGCTCATGTCTTGAGAGTAAAGGGGGAACAGAAAATCAACAAGGGCAGATGGTATAGAGCCGCACAGGTCAATGCAGTGCGTTTAGTTTTTACTCTTACGTGAGATGGGGAGCCATGGGAGTGATTCTGAGCAGAGGAGAAACTGAAGCTGATCAGAAATGCCCTGCTTACTGAGTTGAAGGGACAGTGGGGGACTTTTGTGATAATGCAAGGGAGAGGTGGTCATCTGGATTTGCATAGTAGCAGTGGGGATGGGGGGAGCACTCTGGGTATGCTGTGTGGGTTGAGTACAAGAGAAAGATCACTCCAAGGTTTTTGGCCTGAGTGATTAGATAGAGTTGCTGTTGACTTCTGGAAGAACGGTGTTTGTGGGGAAAGATGAGGACTTCAGCTTTTTTACATGTTAAGTGTGAGGGATTTGTGCAGGTAATGCTGTAGCTGGTGGAATTTCTTCACTTACCTTTTTTTGTTTTGAAGCAGAAGCCTTGACTGAATAGTGAAAAGTACACCTGATTAGATTGTAAAAACTCAAGTCCTTGACTCTACAGTGGGTCAGTGAGACTTGTTCAATTTTGGTCAAATAAGCAAAGTCAACAGTGGCTGAGATGAGCATATTCCCTATAAAATAAAACGATCAGATTTGCAAAAGCTTGGCTGCATGATTCAAATTTCATTTACTCTATGCGACATTATTCTGAAGTCTTGCTGAAAGTCATCAAACAAACTGCCTTAGGAATCTTTGCTAATGATAAAATGAATGTAGGTTGGTTGATGTGTGGAAGTAGCCAATGAGTATGTTTTGATTGACAGTTAAGGCAATGCATCCCTACATTTTGTCAAACTACGTACAGTCAGATTTATATCTCACTGAGATGGCCATCATTACTCTCATCACTTGTGAGTTCAAAGTACTGTTTTCAAAAAAATTTTTAATGTTTTTATTTATTTTTGAGAGAGAGGAAGACAGAGTGCCAGCAAGGAAGGGACAGAGAGGGAGACACAGAATCGGAAGCAAGCTCCAGGCTCTGAGCTGTCAGCCCAGAGCCCGATGCAGGGCTCGAACTCAAAACCTGTGAGATCGTGACCTGAGCTGAAGTCGGATGCTTAACCGACTGAGCCACCCAGGCACCTCCTGAGCCACCCAGACTTCCCAATGAGTTCAAAGTACATTTGATGGTTTGCCAAAATACATCCTACTCCAGTACTAAAGGTTTGTCATATTTCTTTGCCTAGATTAACAAGGTTCAGACTGGTAGTAGTCCTTTCAAGTAAGTGAGTTTCTGTGGGTGTCACTGACTTTAGAAATGTTTCAGTGTGTGTGTGTGTGTGTGTGTGTGTGTGTGTGTGTATTATTCTTCAGACTTTGCCGATATCTTAACATCTTTCAGTGAGAAATAACACTCCTTTGGCAAGTTTTTAGAGCATTGAAATGAGATAAATTAAAGTACAATTCTTATTCTTGAGAAATAATGGATCGCTTCATATTGTTGAATCATACCATTTAGCCATGAAACCAAAACCCTATATTTAAAAAAGTAACAATCTCATGTTTAAAGTACCTCCTTTGAACATTTCAAAGAATCTTAAGCAAGTCTTTATGTGACATTAAATTGTTAATTTTACCTTTTATTTAAGAGCTGTGGTTCGAATTCATTCTTGGGCTAGGAGTATGTGTAGAGTATGGATTCCTGTGGTTCAGCATGCCAGTAACTCAGGGCAAGGTTAATAGAGTGGTTTTTGTGGGGGAAAATAGAGCTGTTTTATGGAAAGCCTTTTTGAACTTTGCCTTGTTTTATTTTCCTGAACTATCAAATCTGCTTCACATATTTGTATGAGATCATAAAATGTCTGTAGGTAAAGTTTCAGATACCATATTTTTCTAGATGGACATTTCTTCCGGACACCAGCCTTTCTGAGAACAGTGGTCATGGAACAAGCTACTTTGAATTTTAGGCTGTGTAATAGTTGGGGTAAAGTAAACTTATGAGAGAAAGAACCCAAAATTGCAATAGTGCAATTAAAATACAAGTTTATTTCTTTCTGAAGTCATAGTCTTGGGTGGCTGATGGGTGAGCCCTGGCCCACGAGGTCATCCCAAAAGACAGCATGTGGGGCAGCCTTGCCATCCTCAACACACACGTTCCACGTTTTCCCGTGGCTTCTCTATTTCTAGCTGGTGGGAGAGAAGGGCAAAATGAATCCAGTGAAAGCCTTTGTGGATGGCTTAGAAGTTGCCCACATCAGGGAGAACTTTGTCACAGGGCCACACCTCCTTGCAGGAAATTCCAGGAAATATATTCTCCAGCTGAGCAGCCTGGGGGGAAAATGGGTCTGGAGGAATGACGGCAGGATCTGCCACAGGCTTAACTATGCAAGGGACAAAATGCCCAGTCAATTATAAATATCTTCTAAAATTACCCATTTAGTGGAAGTAAAAAACGGATCTATTTTTTATGTAAATCGTTTCTCTGTTTTCTGCTCTACTTCTCAAAGGATTATATTTGCATCACAGAACAAAGTTACAGAATTTCAGGTCATCCAGCTAAATGACCAGCAGGTACACCCCAAAACTACATGAGTCGCTTTTAAATTTTGTGTGTGTCCTGATTTATCGAATAGATTCTCCCCATAAGTGAAAGTAATTACAACTTTGTTGTATTTTCGGTGTTTAAGCTGGAGTTAGAAACTATCTCCATTTACTCTTGCCAGACAATAATGTGAGGAACTTAGTGGGGGTGGAGAAATGGCAGATGAACGTTCTTTCCTCACCCCGAACAAACACAGAGAACCACTCCTAATCCAAAGACACAGGGAGGAATTTTCACCTCCCTCTCTGCCCTTTCCTTGGGCTAGTCTGTTTAATTTTAAAAGCAGAATTTTGCTTTCGCAAAGTATACCAGACAGGAATTTGTTCAAATTCCTCAAAACCAAGCCAAGAGAACTTTTAGAAAGTTCAGACATGCGTGGCAGAGTGGAAAGAACACAGTTGGAGGAAAGCATGGGAATACAGCTTCAGGCAGTCACTTCTGGGGGACCTTGGGCAAGTTTCTTAGCCTCACTGAGTTGCAGTCTCCCCATTTATAAAATGCGAACAGTTAAGAATGACCATGGTAGTATATGAATAGAGCCTTGCATACAAAGAGCCTTGCATATAACAGGACGGTTCTTTCCATCTGTGTAAGTCTGTGAAATTCCCGGAGGCTCAGGGTTATTGTCCCTCTGGCTTTGTGGCCAGGCGTCATCCATGATTTCCCTGGGCAGGAGCTGTCCTACGCAGTCCACCCTACCATCGTTCTGCTGGGAACCTAACCTTCCTGACCCAATGGGTTTTTCCCCATGAGACAAAGAGGAGCTGGGCAACCAGAGATCTCTGTGATGGCACAAGAAAATGGAGCTGAGACCCTGTTCTGACTGAGAAGTTCGTGGCAGTGGTGGCCCAGAAGAAGCTACTCACTTCTTCTTATTGACACTGATATTTATGCAAATTTTGTTCATGGTCTGCATACTGAACTCTTCCAGCAACTGGAGATATCTCTCCAAAGCCCACCTTTTACCTCAAAAATATCAGGGGGCAGTCTAGGTTCTTTTTTTTTCTAACATTTATTTATTTATTTTGAGAGAGACAGAGACAGAATAAGTCGGGTAGGGGCAGAGAGAGGGGGAGAGAGAGAATCCCAAGCAGGCAGGTGCAGCCTGGTTTCTTAAAGGTCAAAAAGATGGATGTGATGGCAGCATTTGTGTAGATCAAGTCAGGCACCACGTGGTTAAAAGGACATTCAAAAGATCACATGTACAAATCCCACCTCTGTCACGTCCTTGCCACACAACTTTGGACAGAAAACTTAATTCTTCTCTGTCCCCAGTTTCTTCATCTATAAAACGGGATTAATAGTACTAGAAAAGGCTGTGAGGAATAAATGAGCTGAAGCTTGGTCTCTGCCAACTCATCACAGGGCTCAGCCACATCAGTGAATAGAGACATATTACAGTGTTCAGAATCCAAGGTGGTGGATGCAGATCTGTGAGCACCAGCACTACTGGACTCAAGGATTTACCAACGTGGAGAGAAGGACAATGGATTCATGCACCTCAGGGAGGACTCTTATTGGGGAAGGTCAAATGAGAATATAGAATGAAGATCTTGCAGGGGAGAAGTAAAGCCGCTAAGCTAGACTGATGCTTGAGGGATTGGGGGGTGGGGAGTTGGGAATCGACAGCAACTATGGTAAAATGAGGGCCATGGAGCATCCTTCAACAGGCAGAGCAAGTCTGCTATCCCAGCCTTGGGAGCCCTGGCGGCTGGTGTGGGTCACCAGTTGGCCCAAGGCAGCGTCTCCTCATAGAAATTAATGCCAATAGTCCACACCTGGATCCCCTCCAAGATGGCTGATGAGCAACCTGGCCAGCTCTCAAAGTCTGCTGACTTTTGTAACTGCTACTCTTCTCACCGTCCAACACACCCTGCCCTCTTGTGCCCATTTTCTCTTTGTTTCCACCAGCCCCTCTTCCTGACCTAACCCACTCTCTGCTCTGTTACCCTCATGTTTACCTTATGTGCCAGGCACGCACTCTAGTAACATGATGGTGAGCAAGACAAAGTCATTACTCTTGTGGTTTTTGCAGTCCACAGGGGGAGGGAAAGTAAATGTTAAACCTTAAAACTTGGAGAAACTTTTAAAAAGACTATACTCTACCCATAGAATAAGATAAATAGTGGTGTGTCCTACATCACAGAGGATTGATTAGTGCATACCTGAAAAGCAGAGCTTTGGGGAAGAAAAAAGCAAGAGATTGTTGGGTGTGAATTTTTCATGCAAATACGATTTAACCTTGAAGATCAATCTTTTGATTGCTGCCTCTTTTTAAAGTAAGAGATATTCAAGAATTCTAGGTCAAAATACAGGGGTTAAAAGGCTAGAAAAATTAAATGGGCCAAATGAAAGAGCCTTTTCACTAAAGTAGCTATGTCATTGATAGAAGTCCTTGTACTTCTTTAAGCTTTAGAAATTTGTGCTAGAAATGTGATATTAGTCCATGAAGACAATAGTAAATTTATTCAAGTTTAAGAGAAGTATAAAATACAGCTCACATAGGTAGATGCTTATTCCCAATTCATAAATAAACACCACTGATGGAAAGAGTCACGGTATGAGTCAGATAAAAGACTTAGATAAAACATCCAGGGTTGTTGAATAAATCCTTGGTGGATGTTCATTAAACCCCTCCATCAATTGTATAATGTGGGTTGCATCAACAAACAATAATAATAATAATAATAATAATAATAAATGACTGATGGAAGAGTGTGATTATATACCTGCTACGTAATGAGTTGAAAGACTATTAAAGCTTTAAATAATCACTTCATATTCCAGACATATTTCTCTGGGTATTGGATACTAGGTGGTATTTCCAGGGATGATTTTTCTGCAGTTCTGCTTACCAGGGATGAAAAGTTAGGATCACTTCATCAGCCACAGTGCAAATGTCTGATTGCTCTTTTAATGTCCTGAGCCCAGATACTTGCTAGAAAGGAATGATTGCTGGCCATAGGAACTCTGTCTTGCCAGTGTGCCTCATGAGAGCATAGAAAGACTTCATTCCAAGCATAAGCAGGCCGGATCACAGCTGCCCAAAGCTTTTTGGCTTTGGTTAAGTTTGTTGTGCTATTATATAATGGATACTTGAACCATATCCCACAAATGAGTGTTTTTTCCTTCCTCCTTCTCCACAGTCTTATTATTACTATGTTGTCTGTGTTTAATGTTGCCTTAGAGTTTGTTGTTCAAATCAAGCAGAAAAACAGGCAGATATTAAGGTGTAAGAGAAACAGCTATTAGCGGGGGAAATGACACGTGGCCCAGTAAGATTCCAACACAGTGACTTGGGGCCAGCCAGGATAGGCTTCACTATCACAACCTAGTCTTACTTTGTACTAATGATGGCCTTTCATTCCTATGCTGTACTAGAACGTGGGGCAAATTGTGACCAAGCAGACTAACTTACATAGGAGCAGGGAATCATGCCTCTGCACACATTAATTTAAGAATTCTTATTTTAACCTTTATTTATTTTTGAGGGAGAGAGACAGAGTACAAGTTGGGGAGGAACAGAGAGAGAGAGAGAGAGAGAATCCAAAGTAGGCTCCAAGCTCTAAGCTGTCAGCATAAAGCCCGATACGGGGCTCAAACTCATGAACCGTGAGTTCATGACCTGAGTTGAAGTCAGACACTTAACTGACTGAGCCATCCAGGTGCCCCTAGAATTCTTATTTTTAATCAAACGTGCTCATTTACCCATGTTATTTCTGGCCCATATCTTAAATCAAAAAGAAGTTAGTTAACAGCTTCTAATTTCTGCTCCAACATGTAAAGAACTTGGAATTTTTCAATCTTGTTTTCTGAAGAAAACAAACTAAACAAACTAAAAATCAGCAATTCTGAAAAAAGTCAACAATGCTTCTCAGGTCCAATGGAGAATTGGGGTCACAGAGCAAAGCACTGCCTTGAAAATTGTTGGGATGACAAATACAGAAAATCATATCTCCCCAGGAGCAGAAGCCACTAGAGCCAGAGGCACTTACACTGTAATTGGGTAATTGCTGAAGGCTGGGCATGGACGAGCTTGAGTTAAAAATCCCTCCAGTCTTAGGGGTGGGGGCACACTTTCATGACTTTTACCATCAGAAGCCCTGCCAAGTTCTTATGGTGAAGATCAGAGAAAAATTCCCGCATGCTTCCCACAGGGGAGAGGCAGTGATCCTTCTGAAGTAAACCCAGAGCCTTCTGTTCTCTATAATAAAGCCATGCCCTTGAGGATATCGACTTTCCCAGAGCGTCGTCTGAACTAAGGAGAGTGCAGGTAGATGAGTGGAGCCCCCCTCTGGCCTTCCTGTATCACATAAGCTGAGAAAAATAAGTGAAGAAACTTTTCTGAAGGCCACAGCCTATGACCTGGTCTAAGAAAACTGAGATTTGGGGCTCTAGGTGGCACAGTCGGTTAAGCATCCGACTCTTGGTTTCAGCTTAGGTCATGATCTCATGGTTTGTGAGTTATAGCCCCGTATCAGGCTCTGCACTGGCAGTGTGGAGCCTGCTTGGGATTCTGTCTCCCTCTCTCTCTCTATCGCTTTTTCTCTATCTCTCTCAAAATAAATAAAAATAAACTTAAAAAAAAAGAAAACTAAGATTTAATTATACAGTTATAGAATATTTTTCTTCCCCAATACCTTATCATCATATTAATGGCAGCAAAATAATAACTGGCTTCCAACTCAGCTGCAAGACACATATTCTATTTAGGAGGAATTTCTAGGGAAACCTAAAAACAGCAATAAAGACAGAAACCAGGACACTAGAGGAAATTGAAGCCTCTAACACCTACAGATGCAGCAAACATTAAACATGGCCTAGCCCTCAGCCAGATTAACATAAAATTTCACACAAAAGGCCTATGTCTCTAAGTTACTGTTACCTAATACATCATGTCCAGCTTTCAAAACAAATTACAAGACATGATAAAAGTGCAATAAAAATGCAATCTGAAGAGACAAGAGCAAGCAAGACAAATTAGAACCAGACTCAGGTATGACAGGGACTTAGTAGCTTCTAAATAATTTGGAATTTAAAATACTTTAATTAATTTGCTGAGTGCTGTGATAGAAAAAGTGGACAGCATGCAAGAACAAATGGGCAATATAAGCAGAGAGATGGAGATCCTAAGAAAGATTCAAAAGGAAATGCTAAAGATAAAAAAAACTGTAGCAGAAATGAAGAATGCCTTTCATAGGCTCATTGGTAGACTAGACACAACTGAGTCAAGAAACAATGAGATAAACGATGTCAACAGTAACCTCACAAAGTGAAATGGGAAGAGAAAAAAGAATGAAAATCATTCTGTTTAGAATGACAGAGAACTGTGGGACAATTACAAAAGGTCTCACATACATGTAATGGGAATACCAGAAGGAGAAGAAAGAGAAAAAGGGCCTGAAGAAATATATGAAGTAATAATGGCTGAGAATTTTCTAAAATTAATGTTGGACACAAAATCACAGATCAAGGAAGCTCAGATAACACAAGCAGAGTAAGCACAAAAATATCTACACCTGGGTATATCATATTCAAACTGTGAATAACCAATAGAAAAGATAAAATATTGAAAGAAACCAAAGGGAAAATAAAAACCTTACCTGTAGAAGAATAAGAATAAGAATTATATTGGACCTCTTTTCAGAAGCTATTCAAGTGAGAGGGGAGTAAAGTGAAATATTTAAAGTGTTGAAAGAAAAAAAAAACCTAGAATTTTATATCCAGAGGTATTATCCAGATAAAAAACTTCCTCAGTGAAACAAAATCAGAGAATTTTCTGTCAGTAGAACTGCTTTGCAAGAAATGATAAAAGTTCTTTAGAGAAGGAAAATGGTACAGATCAAATACTCAGATCTACATAAAGAAGAATATTGGAAAAGGAGTAAATGGAAGTAAATAAAATATTTTATTTTTTTATTCTTAACTGACCCAATAGATACTTGTTTGTTGAAAATAATAATAGTGACAATTTATTAGATGGATATGGATTATAGGTAAGTGAGGTGAATAACCACAATGGAGAGGAGAAAGGAAGAGGGAACCTACACTGTCTGTGAAGTAAGACAGTTTTATTTGAAAGTGGACTTAGATTAGTTGTAAATGTATATTGTAGACTATAAGGCAACCACTAATATTTTTAAAGAAATGTAATTAATCTACTATGAGAGGAGTAAAAATGGACTCACATAGAGTGCCTAATTAAAACCAGAGAAGGCAAAAAGAGAGAAGACAAGAAATGAAAAGGTACCATTGAAAGAAAACAGTTATAAATATGTTATATATTAATCGATGTATATCAATAATTACTTTAAATGTTAATGGTATAAATATACCAATTAACAGACAGAAACTAAGATAGTCAAGAAAAAATACTCAACCATATGCTATCTACAAGAAGCCCACATTGACTGGAAAGACCCAGATGAATTAAAAGTAAAGAGGTGGGGAAAGATATACCATGATAACACTAGGAAAAAAAAGAGAGAAGTAGCCATATCAATTTAAGACAAAGCTGACTATCAGGGAGAAAGAGGGACATTACATAATTATACAGGGGTCGATTTCCAAGGAAACGATCCTTAACATGTATGTACCTATCAACAGAGCATTAAAGACATGAGTTCTTCCCAACTCGAGGGATAGATTAAACACAATCCCCGTCAAACTTCTAGCATGTTGTAGTGTGGATATCAACAAACTGTTTCTGAAGTTTATATGGAAAGGCAAAAGACCCAGAATAGAATAGTCAACACAGCACTGAAGAAGGACACAGTCAGAGGACTGACACTACTCAAATTCAAGATTCATACATAATTGATAAAAATTGGGAGCAACCAAGATGCCCCTCCATGGGGCACAGCTTGAGATAAACTGTGGTCCATCCAAATAATGGAATATTATTCAGCAATAAAAATAAGTGAGTTATCACACCACCAAGAGACACAGAGGAGTAGTAAATGCATATTTTTAAATGAAAGAAGCCACTCTGAAAGGCTGTATGAGTCCAACTATATTGCATTTTGGAAAAGACAAAACTGTAGAGATAGTAAAGAGATCAGTGGTTGCCAGGAGCTCAGAGGAGAGGAGTGAGGGTCAAATAGGTAGAGCTTAATGGATTTTTAAATTGGTGAGGCTAACCTGTATGATTCTGTAATGGTGGGTACATAATATTGTGTAGTTTTCAAGATCCATCTAACTTTAAAACACAAAGAATGGACTTGAGTTAATAATAATATACTAACATTAATTCATCACTTGTAACAAATGTACCCCACTAATGCAAGATGTTAATAATAGGGGATAGTGTGCAGAGAGAGAGGGGGAGCAAATGGGAATTCTCTATGTTATCTGTTCAATTTTTAAGTAAATCTAAAAGTGCTATAAGTAAGTGAAGTCTATTATATTTTTAAGTTAATTTATTACTATTTCTTCAAATCCTTATCTCACCTAGTAGAGTTGTGGTTTACATTGGAAATGCTGGCCAAGTAGGAATAACAGTATCTTGCTTCCTTAGTAACACAGGATTTAATGCATGAACATTTTTCTCATCTTTGTATAATCTTAATAAATCTATCATTGAATCTATGACACATCCAAATAATAAACCTAACCCAGTTGGAAAACTTCATTTTTAACCATAAATATGTTTTTGGCCTTAAAAGTTTATGGAAGAAAGTAGACAGAAAATATAGGAAAAATTTTGTGAACATTTTTGTACACATTTATCAATGTGAAGATATATGGCAAAAAATTCTCCATGTATAGTTTCAAACTTTTCATAATTCATTAATATTTCCTATTAAAGTTGTAACTATTCAGCTATAGTATTAGTATGGATGATGTTAAAACATCTTGTTTTTTTTTTTTTCACTTTATTTTAATTCCAGTAGAGTTAGCATATAGTGTTATATTAGTTTCAGGTGTATGATTCAACACTTTTGTACATCCCCCGTGCTCATCATGAAAATGCACTCCTTAATTTCCATCACTTATTTTATCTATCCCCCACCCACCTCCCCTTCTTGTAACCATCAGTTTGTTCTCTATAATTAACATCTATTTCTTTTCCTCTCTTCCTCTCTGTCTCTCTCTCTCTCTCTCTCTCTTAACATTGTACTCTCTAGCTCCATCCATGTTATTGCAAATGGCAGGATTTTATTCTTTTTTATGGCTGAATATTCCAGTGTGTGTGTGTGTGTGTGTGTGTGTGTGTGCGTGTGTAATATATATATATATATATATATATATATATATATATATATATATGCCACTTCTTTATCCATTTATGAATTGATGGAGACTTGGGCTGTTTACATGTCTTGGCTATTGGCTATTGTAAATAATGCTGTCATAAGCACAGGAGTGCTTGTATTCCTTTGATTAGTGTTTTTATATTCTTTGGATAAATATCGAGTAGTGCAATTTCTGGATCATAAGGTAGTTCTATTTTTAACTTTTTGAGGAACCTCCCTATTGTTTTCCAGAGTGGATGTACCAGTTTGCATTTCCACTAAGGGTACACTCTCCAGATCCTCACCAACACCTGTTGTTTCTTGTTGTTGATTTTAGCCATTCTGACAAGTGTGCGGAGATATCTCATTGTGGTTTTGATTGCATTTCCCTGATGATAAGTGATGACGAGTATCTTTTTATATGTGTGTAGGCCATCTGTATGTCTTCTTTGGAGAAATGTCTGTTTATGTCTTCTATCCATTTTTAATTAAATTATTTGTTTCTTGGGTGTTGAGTTTTATAAGTTCTTTATATATTTTGGATATTAACCCTTTATTGACTATGTCATTTGAAGATGTCTTTTCCCATTCCATCGGTTGCCTTTTAGTTTTCTTGGTTGTTTCCTTTGCTGTGCAGAACCTTTTTATTTTGATGTAGTCCCTATAGTTTACTGTTGCTTTTGTTTCACTTGCCTCAGGGGAACTATCTAGAAAAAAAGTTGCTACAGCCAATGTCAGAGAAGTTACTGCCTGTGCTCTGTTCTAGGATTTTTATGGGTTTCAGGTCTTACATTTAGGTCTCTAATCAATTTTATTTTTGTGTACAGTGTAAGAAAGTGGTCTAGTTTCATTCTTTTGCATGTTGCTGTCCAGTTTTCCCAGCACCATTCATTAAAGAGACTGCCTTTCTCATACCGGGTATTCTTTCCTGCTTTGTTGAAGATTAATTGACCTATAATTTTGGGTTTATTTACAGGTTTTCTATTCTGCTCTATTGATCTGTGTGTCTGTTTTTGTGCCAGTATCATACTGTTTTGATTATTACATCTTTGTAATCTAACTTGAAGTCTGGAATTGTGATGCCTCCAGCTTTGCTTTTCTTTTTCAATATTGGTTTGGCTCTTCAGGATCTTTTGTGGTTCCAAATTTTAGGATTATTTGTTCTAGTTCTGTGAAAAATGCTCTTGGTATTTTGATAGGGGTGGCATTGAATGTGCAGATTGCTTTGGGTAGTATAGATATTTTTAACAATATTTTTCTGTCAATCTATGAGCATGGGATGTCTTTCCATTTCTTTCTGTTGTCTTCAGTGTTTTCATCAGTGTTTTATAGTTTTCAGAGCACAGGTCTTTCACCTCTTTTGTTAGGCTTACTCCTAGGGATCTTATTATTTGTGGTGGAGTTGTAAATGAGATTGTTTCCTTAATTTCTCTTTCTGCTGCTTTCTTATTAGTGTTCATAAATGCAACAGATTTCTGTACATCGATTTTATATCCTATGACTTACTGAATTTGGTTATTAGTTCTAGCAGTTTTTTTGATGGAGTCTTTTGAGTTTACTATATATAGTATCATGTCATCTGCAGATAGTGAAGTTTTACTTCTTCCTTATCAACTTGGTTGCCTTTTATTTCTTTTTGTTGTCTGATTGCTGTGGCTAGGATTTCCAGTACTATATTGAATAAAAGTTGTGAGAGTGAATATCCTTGTCTTGTTCCTGACCTTATGGGAAAAGCTCTCAGTTTTTCCCCATTAAGGATGATGTTAGTTGTGGGATTTTTACATATGGCCTTTATTATGTTGAGGTATGTTTCCTCTAGACCTACTTTGTGGAGGGTTTTTATCATGAATGGATGTTGTACTTTGTCAAAAGCTTTTTCTGCTTCTATTGAAATGATCAAATGGTACTTATCCTTTTTTTTATTGCTGTGATGTATCACGTTGATCGATTTGTGAATGTTGAATCACCCTTGCATCCCAGGAATAAATCCCACTTGATTTGGTGAATGATTTTTTTTAAAGTATTGCTGAATTCAGTTTGCTAGTATTTTGTTGGGGATTTTTGCATCTATGTTCATCAGAGATAATGACTTGTAGTTCTCTTTTTTCGTGGTGTCTTTATATCATTTTGGTGTGAGGGTAATGTCGGCCTCATAGAATAAATTTGGAAGTTTTCCTTTCTTTTCTATTTTTTTAAACATTTTTTAATCTTTATTTTTGAGAGAGAGAGAGAGAGAGAGAGAGAGAGAGTGAGCAGGGGAGGGGCAGAGACAGAGGCAGACACAGAATCTGAAGCAGGTTCCAGGTTCTGAGCTGTCAGCACAGAGCCTGACACGGAGCTCGACCTCACGAGCTGGGAGATCATGACCTAAGCCTAATTCAGACGCTTAACCGACTGATACACCCAGATGCCTCCTTTCTTTTCTATTTTTTAGAATGGTTTCAGAAGAAAAAAAGCAGGATAGTTTCAGAAGAATAGGTATTCTTTAAATGTTTGTAAGAATTCGCCAACATCTTATATTTAGTTTTATATTACCATATAACTTTTTAAGTTTTTTTTTATTGTAAATCAGGGAAATTTTATATTTATCATAGCACAGATAAGAACCTTATTCTTAGTTAAAGCCATATGTTATTTGTATTTCATATATCATATTTATTGTAAATTACATTTGTTTAATATCACTCAGCTCTCTTACTTCCTTTGCAGTAGAACTGATTCAATTTTAACATGCCTTTATGAGCAAAAATGTCAAATTATTTATTTCCAATTTTGGCTGATCTTTTGATCTTATGCTTACTTTATAAATCAGTCAGCCTTCCTATTAAAATTGAAACAAATTTTCGCTGTTGTGGCTATTCTGAGGTAGATGGACCAGGTTTACCTTAGAGTTAATTCTTATTTTTCATTGCTTATGCATGGTGATATAGAGATGTGAACTATATGTGTCCCAGAATATGAAGACAAGAAAGTCTTGGTCCTTTTTCCAAATACTGTACTTGATTCTAATTTTGGATTATTATGAAATTCTAATGTCAAAACTATTAACTCACCAAAACTTACATGAAATTCTGGCCTTTTTGCCTTCATTTCTTTTGACTGTCATTTCCAATAAATTTTCAAAGATTGGTGATGAAGCTACAACACTCTAAAAGAAATCATATTTTTGGCATGTATGTATTGCTTCCTTTTTGAGAAAATTAAAAGGTTACTAAATGACATTTATTTAATGCGTTAGTGGTGACCAACACGTATCATCATTATTATATTCTATTTATAGGGAGCTGAGGCCCAGAATGGTTAACTGGCTGATACTGTGTCAGTAGATAAGACGTAGTGGACAATTTGAATGTTACGGAAGATAACTAAAAGCTAATTGTGGCTAAGTGTAGTTTTTTTAAGTTAACTAACAGGAAGTAACTTTAAAGAAGTTCTTTCGATCTGAAGTCAAATCTCCTCAAAGGCAGGAGGTAACCAGTACCTGTCATGACCTCTCCTCTGCTGCTTTCATTCCCAGCCTACATGGAAATGGCCCAGCCCCAGAGGCAGGGAGTGTTTTCATTGGCACATGGACTAAGCTCTCTTGGAACTGTTCTACTTTAATACCCGAACTTTCCTGCCAATGTCAGCATCCGGCCTTGTCAACACTTCTTTTTCCATTTGTGAATACCATAGTATTAAAGCTTTCACCTCTCCTTTTCTAGAAGTGTTTTACATTTAGAACTTGGAAGTGTAGAAATTTTCTACATCTGAAGAAATACATTTCAAGTAAGAATCTTTATTACTTACTTAAAAGGTTTAAGTTAGAAAATGTATAGAAACATATACATGTTTTTTTCTATATGGCCTTTGATCTGATTCCAATTTAGTGCTCTGAGTGAGGTTTTAAGGTAATAGATAAAGTGATTTCAGCAGTGAGGCAATGTGGTTCCCAAGAAGTGCTTAACTATAAAAACAAAACAAACTAAGCTAACATTTACCCCCAAATAAGGTTTATAAATACATTTTAAAACATTTAGAATAAAAGAAGTCCTTTTTGTGTTTGCTCCCTGTTCTGGAATAGCAAATAAGAAGTGTTGTTTTGTTTTGCTGTTTTGATGGCCACATGGCAATTCCAAGCCTGAATGTGTGTGTGGATCCTTAGATGAGCATTGGATGAGTTCTGTGCAGATTGTTATAATCATAAGGTCACATCACTATCAGGTGAAACACTTGAATTAACTATTTTGCATATATATCTTAGTAAAATTAAACATGATCCCAAGGAATATAAAACATTGTTCATAAAGGTTTTATTCTTCAGAAAAGTGACATCATTCCAGGTAATTTAATTCTAGCTGGTTTATTGTGCAATAAACATCTGTAATTCAGGATGGAGCTTTCTTGCTAATGCTGGTCTGCTGACTTGATTCACGTGTCATGTATGTGGATACATTCAGCTTTAGTGACAAAGCTTTATTAGGTTGAATCCAGATGTCCACTATGAGAATACATATCTCTGATTGGTGTTTGCTTTTATGATAACCACTGTTGGGTAAAATGTATTACCACCACAGGTCCCACTATCAGGATTCGAGTGTGCAGTTCTTGTGAAGAGGTAAATGGTATGCAGTCGTTTGGTGGGAGAAAGACATGTAGAACGTTGCAGTGAAGCTCACAGCTGAGTCTTGGCTACAATGTTTAAATGTGTCCTTAAAACGTGCAGGAGAAAGTTTGTCCCTGGGAGTGGGGAAATTGCCAGAGGTGAAACAAACAGAGAGCTCGCCAAAACATAAAGGATTTCAGAGTAGATTCTGTGGTCAAAGGTGACCCCAAGCAACAAGTTGTAGTTGAATTAGAGAAGCCACCGTGCGGTTTGAAATTTGGTCGTGGCTGCTTAGATCCCACTATTGAGACCTACCCACACATGTCACGTGCTGTTTAGCAGCCTTCTGTTTGACACCCTGCTTCATGGTCCCCACAGCCCAGAGTCGTGAACATAGACTACAGATGTGTCCATTTTCTTCTGTGTCTGTGAATATAACGAATGCCTTCTACAGACGTAAAATCTGAAAAACGTGTAAAACATGTGTGTTTGTGGTTTGTTTTGGAATAATTCAGGAAGGGCCACTATAATTTTTGGTGAGGAAGATTTTGTGTAATTTATTTCATTCAAAATATGTGATTTTTCTTTATAAAACGTAATTAATATACACTTGTAATATCTCATTCTGCAAACTAAAATATCCCCCCCCAGGTTACATGTGTGTACAGTCATCTTATAAAATTGCAGGAAATCAAAAAAAAAAAAAAAGATTTTCTTCCAACAGAAAACTCATAAATATTAATGTACTGGTACTATTGAGCTATCCACCGTGTGGCAAATACTTTATATAAGCAAATGATGTCTTAGGATCTAGGCTTTTAGCCTTCAGAAATCTGTAGAGATGAATAAAATGTCAAATTCAAATGTAGACTATTGTAAATATAGTCCAGAAATGCATTTTTAGGTCTCTCCTTTGGCCTCAAATTGTTTAACCTCCAAACCGTTCATAATAAGCCAAGGAGAAATTTGAGAAACCTCACAAGTGTTCCATTTTTCCCTGTGTCAAGAGAAGAACTTCAATTCGATTCAAAATACTTAATAAATACAAATCATATGCAAGGCCCAGAGCTAGGCACTGTAGGGCAAAGCTACAGAATCAAAAAGACTGTCAAGTTAGAAGAGTTGTTCTCAACCAGGGGCGATTCAGCCCACCAAGGGCTACTGGGCAATGTCTGAAAGCATTTCTGGTTTCACAACTTGGGGGTTGGGAGTGCTTTTGGAATCTAGTGGGTAGAGGTCAGGATGCTATAGTGCACAGAACAGGCCCCCAAATTATTTAGCCCCAAATGTCACTGGTGCCAAAGTTGAGGAACCCTGGGTGAGAGTGTCAACTAAGCCAGTGAGTGACACTTCAGGAATTAAAACAAACAAAAAAACAAAACAAACAAACAAACAAACAAAACCCCAGTGAATTCTACCTCAGTTCAAACTGACAGGACAACTTACCTTTGAGTGACTTCAGTCAATTCCCCCCTTAAGCTATGCAAAGCCCTTCTTTTCTATTACTTTTGTGGTTTATTAAGAATATCATTCTATGGAGCAATTCTAGAGTTTAAAAAAACAATTTCATTGGAGAGCAAGTTATATGAATGCAAACACGACAAAACAAATGAGCACCAATGAGCACAATCCATCTTGAACGAGTTGTATTTTTAGTAATGGAAACATGCAAAGATCAAGCTCTTTATGTGTGTTTACTTATTGGACCACCTTCCAGGACTGAATATTTAGTCATTGCAACTGTAGTTGATCAAATAAGCATCCTTTTGGGGTCTAGGATGGAGATTCTATCCTTCCACAGTTAAATATACTGGTTAAGAGCAGATTATTGAGGCACTTTTTGATCACAAACATTCAAATGTAGTGGTAGAGAAGCATGTAACTATCTTTTCCCTTCCAACTGAAGGGGATGCTCAAACTGGATTATAGTAGAGGAAAACTCAATCAGCTGATGTCCAAAGAGTGAGATCCTATCAAAGGCAGCCAGAGGAACAGAAAGAGCAACTTAGAATAAGTTTGAAGGAAACTGATGTTCTTGAATAACAAAAATACTATCACTGTGCCCTCCAAAAGTGAGAGTCTGAGCCTGGTGGGAAATGAAGCCAGACAATCAGGTCAATTTTATCAAAAGTACAGCAGGTCGAGAACGTTAAAGGACCAGATAAGAAAATAAGTATCTGTAGCAGGATTGTAGAAGGAGGGATGATTCACTCTGGAAGTGAAGGGACCACTTCCAGACTCCTGTAGCTTGCTATGGTTTGCAAAACCGAGAGCACATTCCAGAGGGACCGAGCCAGAGCCAACATCCAATGGGATGGGTTGTCAGACCTGGAATGGGGCTGCCTCAAGAGGTTCTGTGTTCTCTATCACTGGAGGGATTAAAATTCAGGAACATTTCCCCAAGGATCCTTGAACAGTGAGAGAGAGGATGGAATGGATGGTCCTAAAAGGAACTTTCTGGGTTCTATTGGGAATTTTGAGTATGAAGGTAAAGGTTATTGTCCAGACTAAAGCCTGATGTATTTACTTATTCAACTGTCTCAAGCTTACATCACCAACTCTAACTCCCCCCCCCTTTTATTTTCACAATGGATTGGGTATCACCATCATTAGAATAGCATCACATATATTCTGGGTTTGAAGAGGAGTCTAATGGTGGGACCCCAGGTTAGTAGCTTATTATTAGTTGTCACCACAGTTTTGTGGCCCTGTTCTTTGAAAGTTGAATGACTCCATGGTATTTTGTAACCTATGACTAGAATAAACAATAGGCAATATTCCCAGGAGACAGTCAATTCATCACTTTTTTTTTAATGGAAAAAGAGTCAGCAGAAGACAGCCAAGCAATAAATGTAATATTAAAGATAGTCAAAACAAAGGAAATATAATTTTGTTCAGAACTAGAAAAAAATCCACTGCTATGTCTCAATATATATAGCCTATAGCAAGTTCCCAGGAACTTATTTTCCAAATATAGACTAATAGGTCTTCTTATCCACTAAATTCAAACCATCAGTGAAAGAGGTCAGGAAAGGTGCCTGAAATTAGGAGGATTGATGAGCTGAGTGTCGTTGTGATTTTGTTTCTTATACAACTTGAATTTATGCTTTGAGAATTTGGAGTCTAAGAAAGTGGTACAATTCCAATAGCTTCACAGAGATATTTTTGGAGCAGGCCACAATGTTCTCCAGTAAGAGAATGCATTCTATCCCCACATGCTATTGTAGAATCATTATTCATTTAACAAAATGTGGTCTTTTCAGGTAGCAAGTTTAGTTCTATAGTTAAAATGGACTTAAAGTATTCTGGAATATATCTAGAAAATATTTTGTAAAATTTCATATATTAAAAAAAGAAAATATTTTGTATATATAAAATACAATATTTTTTAGAAATTTTCCATGGTGGCACAAACAATACAGGAAGACTTTCTTGTTTATATGTAGTGTGGACTTTGAAATTTGCATACGTGTATGTGTTTTAAGTGAATTTTGAAAGTCAGCAAAACATAAAGTCAATCCTAAAATTATCCCCTTTGCTTCCAAATTGTGCAATAATCACAGTGAGGAAGAATTAATTTTTTTAAAAAAGCAAATATTTGGGAAAAGCCTTTGTGTCTTAATACCATGATAATGGCTTCATTTATCAACAATTGAGTGCTCATTAATGCCAGGTACAGAAGTGAAAGATAGTTTTCACTTAGAGTGCTCTCCAAGTTAGTCAGCTAGTCAGTGCTAGTGAGGGAGATAAACTAGGCAGCAGGAGTAAGTGTGATAGGAGACACAGGTGCACGGAGGACTCCTTGGGAGATCTGAGAACCCAGTGTGGCCTGAAGGCAATGGAGGTGAGCTGGGCTGGATAAGAGCTGCACTGGACTCCGCTAAGCACGCCAGAGACAAGCACCAGGAGGCACCAGAGAGCAGCATGTGTGAGCTAGGTACCTTTGGCTTCTTCCCCAGCATTGTTCACTTCCCAGAGAAAATAAGATGTTCATAAACTCCATTTTTGTCCGTTTAAATGTTGAACAATCGGAAAATCTTTCCAATGGATTTTCTTTTCGTACACTTTGCAAAGTCAGCAGCAGAAAAGTGATGAGGAAGGTCCTATCCAAATGCCTTCTCTTCTACAACTGATAGGTGCATCCTCCCAGCCTTTGACCCAGGGGAGTTCACTTCCTCAACCGTCAGCATTGTTCTGGGAAGTGTTTTAGCTAGATTTTCACAAATGTCTGATCTCTTTGTATCAACAAATGCTGCTCTTTGAGCCGCATGGTGGGTTTCTACTTCTTTCCCTTTGTGTGTGTGTCAAATTAGAAAAAATGAAGGAAACTCTTTGAGATAAGAACATACTGTTATTTTTACTTACTTTCAAATAGCATCTTCCCTGTAGATTTAATATTGAAGGACCTGGACAAATAGAAGAAGGATAATTCAGTGTTCCTCTCAAATGTAGTCTTACATTGACAGTCCTCATATTTTACCTGTAAATCTCAATTGGTAAAACTATTAGGCTTTACTAGTTACTCATAATGGATTTCTAGTTCAAATAACTAGAAGAAAATAAGGAACATAAATTACTTGTTTTATGTGAAAATTGTCTTTCGTATGCAGTCCACAAAAGCAAATATTTTGGACATTTTTAGTATGTATGAATCATTAATGAAAAGAATCATTTCTGTTTTTCTATTGGCATTTTATTTTTTTGTGCATGCTTTTCTTCCCTGAATCTTACCCTTAAAAATCATCTGCCTGTATGATTTTCTCAGTATGCTACAACCTTAGCCACCATAGTCCCTCAGGAAAAAAAATGGACTTCATTCAAATTAAGGTTCGTAGGAGAAAATACGCTCTTTGGAAAGTCCCAGTCTTGAGCAAGAGAAAATATAAGTAAGATAGTAAAGATGAAAAGAGTTTAGAAGACTTGGTAACTGATGGTGTGGCCTCAGTTTCTGGTTCTGTCATTTTCTACCCCAGGCAAATTCATTATCCAATGACCTTCAGTTTCCTTTTCTGTAAAAGGATGTGATGGATAATACCAGCTCTTATACACAACTACCCATCTACCTGCCTAATTAGACAGAGGTTTTCCTGAGCATTTAAATAGGTAAAAGAACCTTAAAACGAAGTAGGATTTACAAATACTATTTGTTATGGCAACGACTTTCCAATGTACAAAATATGATTCTATGACATTATATTTTATATACAGTACTTAGCATAATAGGCATTCTCTCAATGAGTATTTGCTTTCCTTCTTTCTCTCAGCTTTTCTTTCAAGGCTGCATATGTCCCATTTGTCTCCATTTACCACAGGCTTTCTGTTGTCCTGCATGCTTTGGTCCATTGATGCTCTAATTATTCTTCCCTCATTCACAGGCTCAGAGAGACAGCTGGCCATCAGCCAACTTTAGTAACCCCCTTCTTAGTTTGGACATCTGATTGTATAAAGAGCCTAGTTTTAAATTTCTGTGCGATTAGAACATAGATGGGTGGATATTGGTTCTATATCCCATAATACTTAATCCATTTGTACCAATGGCATTTATTGGGGTGCGAATGTTCACCAGTTTTGTGAATAACAATATGCATCATGTGTGTTTTACAAACAACTTTAACTCAGTACCGTACTTTTTGCTTATGTGTTTTCTCACCAAATACTATTAAGCAACTATTTTCAATGTTTACAATAATAGTACCTAAAATTTATTACATATCCACTGTGTGTCAGTGTTTTACAGAAATGAAATTATCTTCACCACACTAGGAGCTATTATTTATGCATTTTACAGATGGGGAAAACAAACCACAGAAAAGATATCAGGAGGCAAGATACCATCACAGTTGGTATCATCACAGAGCCTCTTTCCAGAATGACTGGATTAATTCAAGTTCCCCTATTATTATTTGTGCACCCTTAGATAAATTACTTACTCTTTCTGTGCCTTAGTTTTCCCATCTATAAAGTGGGGAAATAATAACACATCCCTCATAATGTCATGAAAGGCAAACACTGTCTTTCCCCTGAATGGCATTTTAGGTTCTCTTCACTACAGCAAAAATCTGCCTGCATATTGTTCGCTCCTCTTTCTTTCCATCATCAATAATATTTTCAATGAGACAGTTCTCCCAGAAGTGGAGATACAGAGTGCTATTTGATGATTTATTGCCTTACATTTCGGTGTTCAGTAAACACAATGGAATCCAAAGACAGGCTCCGTCATATTAATTTTTGGAGCCTAAGGTACTTTAGTGTCCCTATGGGAAAGTGACTTCAGATGAAACCCAGTTCTCAAATTTATTTCATTTTGGCTAAAACCATAACAAGTGCGTTCAGCACACTGAAAGTGTTAAGCCCCAAATGGCAAGCTTGTACTGCACACATTATTTTTTTTTATTTAGCTTACTTGGTTTGAGGGTTCCTTTCCTTTTCCACGCTCTTAGATACATTTAACAGGGACAGATATAAAGTTATTTCATTGCTAATGAAAGGGCCCTGGCCTGAAGTCAGAAACAACTTTGTCAAAATCCTAAGAATAAGAACAATAAAATAAATTGCATGCTATTGGAGTCCCTTTAGAAGAGCTCTTGTCATTGAGAAAATGAGTGTGGATAAATATCGATTGTTTTTTCTCAAAAGCGTTTCCCCATTTCCAAAGCCCGTTGTAAGTCGGTGCGCTCTCCTGTGTCCCCACAGGCACCAGCATATTCACCGTCTATGAGGCTGCATCCCAGGAGGGCTGGGTATTCCTCATGTACAGAGCCATTGACAGCTTCCCCCGCTGGCGGTCCTACTTCTACTTCATCACGCTCATATTCTTCCTGGCCTGGCTTGTGAAGGTACCATAGAAACTGGCCCCCGTGGAATCGGTCTGCCCCCCGCTCCCCACAGCCTCTGATGATGTTTTGTTTGCTTTTCGTTGCCCTACACTTTCTCATCCGGGTCGGGATTTTCTTTCAGAACGTGTTCATTGCTGTCATCATTGAAACATTTGCAGAAATCAGGGTACAGTTTCAGCAGATGTGGGGATCGAGAAGCAGCACCACTTCAACAGCCACCACACAGGTACCCATGGGGGGTGATGTCCTTTCCCCGCTGGAACGCAGGCACACCCTCAGTGGGCCCTGAGGGAACGTGGGAAAGCCCTGGGATAAGTGCCTTCTTCAGTCAGACCCACCGAGGGAGCTATTCAGCAATGCCCGTGCACAGGCCCAAACCCAGAGCAACCACATCAGCTTTTCTGGGTGATAGGGTGAGGGTACCTATGGTTTCATCAGCTCCGTGGGTGGGTTTGGCACAAAACCCACATTTACTATATACCTTTGATTTCATTCGGTCATTACAAGTCTTCAGAGAGCTTGCAGATAAAAGTGGAAATGGTAGAATTTCCCGTTTTTAAAAATATTTATTCATGTGATTGAAAACCAATATGATGGCCTTTATGTATGGGATTAGAATTTTTTTTGGAACGGGAAATATGTTTCATTCAGACCGATCCAATCACAGTATAGTAAATTATGAAGAAGACCTCATAATGCATATCTGATTTTTGAGGAATCACTACATATTCAGTAGGGGAGCCCTGTGCTCCCAAGAAATTGGGAGTGCCCTAGAATTTGGTTAAAAGCTTCAGGGCAGTTATTAACTAGGAGGGTAGTCCAGATCCTATGTTTTTGTTTTTAATTTTGGCTTTGTTTTGTGTGTGGATTTGGGGGGGGGGGGGGCATTCTTTTTTGTGTGTTTAGAAAGAGGAAGGGATGGGATGCCTGGGTGGCTCAGTCGGTTCAGCATCCAACTCTTGATTTCAGCTCAGGTCATGAGCTCACATTTGTGAGACCGAGCTCTACATCAGGCTCTGTGCTGACAGTGCGGGGCCTGCTTGGGATTCTCTCTCTCCCTCTTTCTCTGCCTCTGACCCACTCACTCACACACTCTCTGTCACTCTTTCTCTCTCTCAAAATAAATAAATAAACTTAAAAAAAAGAAAAAGGAACGGAAGGTTTATATGTCTTAGTCTAGTTTGAATCTTTATATAAGAGAAAGAATATAAAAGTTCCTGAATCAAGCATGAAATTATTTTGATGCTCATGACTACTATTTTAATATTAAACTGTAAGATAAATTTAATGTAACATTGTAAATCATTATACAAGTCTGTGGACAAAGGTATTTGTGAAACCTCCAAGGTACAAATCTGGCTTTGAAAAGCTTCAAATTGAGCTTTTATGAATTACATGCTAAAATGCTATTAAACATGCTATTATTTGGAAAAGCCTTAAGCAACATCTTTACGGTGTTGTGAAGGTTTGAACTGACTAGCCAATTCATTATAGATGAAATAGTATTAATACTATTCAATTTTGGAAAACAACTAGTCAAACTTTTATGAAAGATTTTTTTAATGTTATATAGGTTATATCACAGATGTAAAAAAAAAGCACATCTAGTTTTTATTTCTTCTGTCATCTCTTCTAGGGAACTATGAAGTATAATAAAGTTCAAGGGCCACTCTGGCTTGTCTTTTAAGTCAGGTGACAACGTCTGGAAGGTGTGTTTTCTGCTATAAGACGTTGAGAACTAAATAGAGCATAAAGCTAAGAACTCAGCGCAGAATTTACATTCAGTGTTCCTAAGAGATGACCTAAAATAAAATGACTTTAAAACCACATTATGCTTATTAAGTAACTCTTATTTATAAAGCCACAGCTGGAAAAGTCGTGTTTGGAAGCTCCACCAAATCAGCTAGCAGTTCTAATAGAAAGTGAAGTGGGAAGGGACTTTGAACAAAGTTGTGCAAAATGGTTTTGATGCAAAATTATACCTAATCAGGAGGAATAAATTGGTAATTCAGAGGTAATGCATCTAGGTATTCAGCAGAGGTAATCACACAGAGAATCCTGAAAAACCTTCATTAAGAGAAATGCTGTGGCTGAGGACCCGGTTGCTAGGCAACCAGAGCTCCTGCAGCAGCCTCGGGAAACATCACTAGGGCTGCCTGGCAACAGGCTGCAGGCCCCGCCCAGCCCCTCGCCAGCCAGGAGGCAAGTGGCTCAGATGCTTTTGTGTCTGAGGAGAGGAGGGACATCATTTCCTGCGATTCTGTTACATTTGCAAAATCTGGCAGAACTCTGTGCACAAGGACTTCACGTGGAATAGTTGTAAAAACTAAATCATTGGGGCGCCTGCGTGGCTCGGTCGGTTGAGTGTCCGACCTCAGCTCAGGTCATGATATCGTGGTCTGTGCGTTGAGCCCCGCGTCGGGCTCTGTGCTGACAGCTCGGGGCCTGGAGCCTGCTTCAGACTGTGTGTTTCTCTCTCTCTGTCTCTCTCTCTCTGCCCCTCTTCTACTCATGCTCTGGCTCTCTCTCTGTCAAAAATAAAATAAAACATTAAAAAAAATTTTTAACTACATCATTAGTTTATAATTCTAATAAAACAGACAGGCATTAAGAGAATAAAACAAAGATGGCTATTGTATTGCAAAGCACACAGCTTTGCGGAACTGGAGCCACTTCCTGCCATTCTCTAGTATGTGGAACATAAGCAGTGGTTCTGTGTAACTTATCCTCACAGAAAGGCTAAGGGGATCTCAGGCTTAGTGCACTTGTTGGTGTCTTTGGGTCCCTTGACTTTTCAAGAGCATTGGTGTTGAGAAAGAAAATTATACATATTAATGGGATGAGGAAGGGGCTTTCTGATAGCTTAGTTCAAGAGGACTTGCCTCTGATGTGGACCGTACAGAGGCAAAAGAGAACCAGGTGATGAGAACTGAATGGGTTTGTGTTGTTGTTGTTGTTGTTGTTGTTGTTGTTGTTATTAACAAAGCAGTCTGCTTTTGACTCACAGCATAGAAACAAATTACAGAAAAAAATAATGCCAAAGGACTTGTGGAGAGACCGTAATATAACATGTCACAGGAAAACAAAGAGAAAATGATGTGGAAAATTTCAGAGGAGTAATCATTAGTTTGTCTGAGCTCTGATGGAGATGATGGCTTTCATACCCTGCACAATTATTAGCCGTGGGTCACGGTTGCCCCATGCTCAGCTGTGTGTTGGGTTAAAGGTCAGGAAACCCATAGGTCTGTGATAAAACAGCACGTGCATAGGTCCACAGTAGTGTGGGTGTATCGTCCCAGAGCTGGATGCTGGGATGCACGGAGTGCTAGTAGGAAACATCCTGAGCTTAGCCGCTCTCCATCCCAGGCCTCTGTTCTCACACCTTAGCTGCTTCACCTCAGCACCTGTCACCAGTCACCAGTCATGTGGTCTTCCGATTACGCTGATTCATGGTGGAGATAAGCTTGTTTCACTTTGCCTGGAGGAGAAGGAAACTGTTAAGCTTGAAGGCCACACAAGGCTACATTTGTGTTATGTGTGCTCAAAAAACACTCGAGCTAGGCTCTGGCAATTAACGTGTACCTAACCTTTATGTACGAGTTATAGTTCCCTAGGGTCATACTGAGGGATATGGAGGGACAACTGGCAGCTCAGGACTCGAGCCCTGAGGGTTCCTGGCTTGGGATGTCCTGTTGTCTACCTCACATAGCTGTCACATTAACCAATCTAAATGTTGTTTTATAATTCAGGGGACTAAAGACAAATGGAACCTTGGACATGTCTGAATTTCCTTCACTTCATTTTATACAAAGGGGTGACCTTGAGAGAACACTTTTACTAACAATTAAATTGATTCATTTGATTTTGGTCAGCTGGAAAAAAAATAATTTAACAGAGAAAACTAGTCTGCTGCTGATCAAAGCAAATCTATGCCCCAGGGATCCTTTGTGTCATGATAAGAGACCATAGGCTGCACATACAGAAGATTTTTAGCTAGTGACTGACAGGATTGCTTTTGTCTTTTCTCCTTAAAAGGAGACACCCAGAATTTTGACGGGAACTTTAAAAGATACCGTAAAAGGTTTGCATTTCAACCAATGTATGTAGTCTCAGAATGAGCCTATTCATGGGGATGTGCTTGCTTCTACCACTAAGAATACCTTTCAAAATTCATTCTAAAGGGAATCAGAATCCTATACACGGACACCTGAGCGAAGTAATTTGTAACTTCCATCTTTGATCAAAGAATCTTTGGGTAAATGTGCACCCCCATCTTGTCACTTAAAAATACACATGTGGTATATAGACAGATGGTAGCTATCCTTGGGGTGAACATAGCATAATGTAAAAATAAATCAGGGTACTGTTTCAAGGGATAATTAAATTGAGCATATGTGGAACAATATTTTGTAGGATGTCCTATGAAAGGTGCTCTCTGTATATGTTTTGAAGTTCAAAATAAGTAGCATACTTGGCAAAAAGCCCCCCATGCAGTCTTCGAAAAGTATTGATTCTAGGACGTAAACAACTGATACACCATTTTTCTGAGTTGCAGGTTGGCATTGTAGAGAATTCTCAATCCAACGATTAAAAAAAGTTTTCTTTTTTTAAAAAATATTTTTAATGTTTATTTTTAAGAGAGAGGGAGAGAGACAGAGTGTGAGCGGGGAAGGGGCAGAGAAAGAAGGAGACACAGAATTCAAAACAGGCTCCAGGCTCCAAGCTGTCAGCACAGACCCTGATGTGGGGCTTGAACCCATGTACCATGAGATCAGGGCCTGAGCCCAAGTTGGACGCTTAACCAACTGAACCACCCAGGCACCCCTAGAAAAACTGTTTTCTGGTAAATACATACATGGTCTGTGAATTTTAGCACTTGTCCCTGACTATGTCACTTATTTTATAGAGGGACAGTTGTCTTTCTGCAAATGATCTGCTCCCAGGAATCTTAGGTATGGGATCTGTGCATAGGCTAATATTTCCATCGATAATTACCCTTTTGAACACAGACTAACACAAGGACATGAATAAGTATGGCAAAGGAAATGTCTACTTACGTGTGTGAAACTATGGCCTTGGGCAGGAAAAAAAAAACTAGCTTATAGTTAGTGTCTTAGAAAGATAAAAATCGTTAATCCCAACTTACCTCACTGCCAACCACACCCCTCCCGCTATACACAAACCCATAAGGAATTGGAAAGAAAATATACTAGTGGGGAAATAGTGGGCAGTGTCTTCCCACTGGCTGTAATATTGATGGATGACTAATTTTTGAGGTAGTAGAATGTGCAGTAAGATAATAAACTAGGCAGCCAACAATCCAGATATCCAATCCAATAAATATCAGATTTTAGTATCCTGTACCATTCTGGATTTCATCACTTATGTATTTTAAGGCAAAAGAAACTACTTTTCCCTTCATAAATATGTACATAAAATTCTGCTGAGCAGATTAATTTGGCCTAGTTAAAATAATTTCACAGAGTCTAAGTGATATGTCAGTCTCCTACCATTAAAATAACACCAGCCTTATTCCCTGTGCCACATGCATGCTTCTTATATTATTTATCCAGAGAATATTTTTCTGTTGGCTCAGTGAGAAATGTCCACTAAATAAAGATAAAAATTTACAACTCCTAGTAAAAATCACACCGGACATAATGCTTGGGAATTCTCATTTTCATTTTCTTCCAGGTCTAATATGTAATAATCGATAACCAATCTAATGGGGATAAAATGCCTACTTTAAAGTCTAGTCAAGAAGAATATTTGGGCAATTATATGCCAAGGATGTATAAAGCAGAAAGGACCTGATGCATAGCAAGGGCTCAATAAATTCAGGCTAGCGATTACCATCATTCTCATTATGATTATTATTCACTTAAGTTTTCAGTGTTCAAATGAACATAATTGGAATGACTCATGTTCTAAATATAAATCCATAAAAAGACACATCTTTGATAACATAAAAAATGTAAGCGCTGGAGACATAAAGTAGGAGTTCTCGATGTTCCATATTAAGTGTCTCTGACTCATCTCCTTCTTTGTCTTGAAGATGTTCCATGAAGACGCTGCTGGTGGATGGCAGCTGGTAGCCGTGGATGTCAACAAGCCCCAGGGACGCGCCCCAGCCTGCCTCCAGGTGCAGTAAATACCATTTTTAAACTCATGCAGCAGAGTTCTTTGACTTTTATCCAAGGAAATCCCCGGCTCTCCGAACTCTATGTCTGTCCAAATTTATGGTCCAGGAGTCAGGGACAGTATTTTGCTCCATCCTGGACAGTATTTTCCCAGGATCTACCTATTTTTTTCCTAAGATACACAGCAAGGATTTGGTAAATTTCAAGCAAATGAATGCACACAGGTAGTGCTAGCATTCCAACAGTATTAAATCAGTGAAATATTCTGTTGTCATATTAAATGACGTAAAAATATTCTTCTACAAAGGCCTGAATTGTTTACATGAGGGTGGTCACAATCACAATCCACTTAACTGAGTACCTTCCCAAGGAACTGGGAAGGAATATTTTTAATAGGTAGCTTATTCTGCATCTGCAAGCTGTCCGAGCAACGGGACATAATAAAGGCGCTTCCTTAACAAACTGCACCTGCTGCAGACAAGGCTTTGGGATGGCGGGTGGATCCTAGGGCCTTGGGAAGCCATCAGGGGACGTCCCATCGGGTTTCTGGTCTGTGGATGTTTTGGACTTATCCTCTACACTGATCTCTTCATAAAGCCCAATAAACTCCTTTTCCTTGGTGGACTGCCCTGGCATCTTCTCTTGCTTTGTTCTCCCTCTCTCCCTCCAAATATCAGTAATTCGTGTTCAAAACATATCACCTTTCCAAAAGTGGCATCCTTACCACCCCACTGCATTTTCACTTAGTCCATTTCCTTACTCTTTAAGGGTGAAGAGTCAAGCCACATCATCCCCGGGAGAGGGAATTGATTCTTCCTCCTGTGGAATTTGATTCTCTTCACTGTCTTTTGTTTTCAGTTACAAATCCTTTTCTTACAAGGGGCTGCTTTTGTAGTTCTTTACATCCGTCCCCATAAATCGGGGAAGGGTTTTTCATCTGCTTCAGGATAAGAACACGCTTTTCTTTCTTTTGGATCATACTCTAGGTGGGGGTTAGAGATTGATACATTTCAAAGATTGATACATAACATAAGCAAAGTATTGTACTTTGGACCATTGCTGTGGCGTTTAACCATATAGTTATTTGTTTCTATCAGTTAAAAGAATGAAGAGGAAAAGAGGAAATATTTGTAAGGAATATTGATAAGACCTAATATTATTTTGTGGCTTCTTTCTGTTGTATATTGGATGGTGCTAATAATTGAACTCCTACGACTGTGTCTGGTACTGCCATTGCTACTGACAGTAATGGCAATGACAGTATGGTAGTGGTAGCTTCTTGCCTAAAAAGTTACTCAGTAATCAGTCATCAGCTGATAACTAGTGGCACTAAGATAGTCCTGCTTTCCTGGAGATTACTTCCGGGTGGGTGGAGAAAAACCAGCGTCTAAAGAGCAATTACAAGAGCAATGAAGATTTTATTTATTTTTTTTTCAATATATGAAATTTATTGTCAAATTGGTTTCCATACAACACCCAGTGCTCATCCCCAAAAGTGCCCTCCTCAATACCCATCACCTACCCTTCCCTCCCTCCCACCCCCCATCAACCCTCAGTTTGTTCTCAGTTTTTAAGAGTCTCTTATGCTTTGGCTCTCTCCCACTCTAACCTCTTTTTTTTTTCCTTCCCCTCCCCCATGGTCTTCTGTTAAGTTTCTCAGGATCCACATAAGAGTGAAAACATATGGTATCTGTCTTTCTGTATGGCTTATTTCACTTAGCATAACACTCTCCAGTTCCATCCACGTTGCTACAAAGGGCCATATTTCATTCTTTCTCATGAGCAATGAGGATTTTAAAGAAGTAAAGCAGGATGCTATGGCAATCTACATTTTGGAGTCCTCACTCCTCCTCTGAAAGGTCAAGGAAGGCCCTCACTCAGTACAGCCCAGTGATGGAGAAAGACTGCCATGCTCCCTCAGCCTTTGTAGATGAGTATGTGAGGACCCAGAGGGCCTGGTGAGCTCCTAAACTTGCACCTCTACCAAACGGAGAGGCCCTGGGTACACCTGGGTCTTCTGGCTCCTAGCTCCTGGGTCTTCTGGCTCCTAGCTCCATGCTGTATCCAATGGAGAAAAATATGCCAAGGAAACGTAAGTTTGTAATAGAAATAAACTATCAGGCCAGCCATGAGTACCAAATCAAAGTCTTACAGGGGCCCTGAATACGCTGCTTAAAATGTATTAAATGCTTGTTGAGTAGACGAGTCAAAGTTGCAGTCTGGATTGAGAAAGCAAGTTATTAGCCTCCTTATCACAGAAATTTGAGATGGCAAGAGATAAATGGCCAGGAGAGTGTAATGAAAGAACAGCACTGTGCATGGATATAGGAAAATAAAGATCAGTGAAGGGGTGGGTAAATGTTAGGCTAGAAGTATGTCGATGTTGGATCCAAGAGACCTGCATATTAGACATCTTTGTGAATATGGTGGCATGTTTGATAGATTTTATGAATAATGACACATATGGTTTGAAGTGAAGGTGAATAAATTCTGACATTTCAATATGAAGAAAGTTCCATTGAGCTCAGCTTTACATGTTTGGTCCAAAATCAAGCTTTCCAGAAGAGTGTACCTGAAAGAGTATAAATGAAAAGTGGGATGGCCAAGGGATCGATGGGTCTGAGTGGAAAATAGATTAACCATTCATCATTTAATTAAAAGAGAAAGAAAGAAAAGAATCAAGTAAAGAAAAAAATATTTAAAATAAAATGGCCATGAAATACTCATTGGCTTTTTATTAATGACTAATGCCATCTAAAAACTAGGTAACAAGAAAATTTTCATTGGAATCATCCCCTCACTCCGGCCTGGAATCATAATGATCTCTCACCCTCAAGGACAAACAGTAGAATATGTCACTTCTTTTCATTTTTAAAATGGGCAAAATGTGACATTACATTCTCCTAAAACATATTTTAAACTATAGGAATGACATTGAAGAATAAGTATTTGCTTTAATTCCTTCCAGCTTATCCTCCATCATCCCTTTCCAGAGGTAGCCTAGAGGTTACCAAGAAAGCCAGTTTTTCTACTCCTGCCTTTACACTTTATATCTCTTATAAAATAGCATTTCTGCTTCCATGAGGTTCTGTCATTTTCATTGTTTTCTCTTTCTAGAACACTCTTCTCTCCCACTTAGAATTCACCTCAAAAGTCACTTCCTTAAGGAAGCCTTCCTCATCCTGAAAGAATACATAGGTGCCCTGGTTGTATATTTCCACATGTTATGGGTTTGTCATGATTTTAGTAAAATAAATTAAAATGGTATCATTCATTACTTAAAGTCTGTTTCTCCAACCAGAGATAACTCCATAGCAGTAGGGACCATAACGATCATGGTCACTGCCAGAGCTATTCCTGATACAGGGAAAAGTCTCAATTGGTGTTTACCAAACAAGAGAACAATCAAGTGAAAGAAGGATCTAGAACCTTCTTGGCTTGTGCAAGTATTCATTTGACTTCTCACCTACAAGAAGCTCTATTTGTTCTCTTGGTCTTATTTCTAGGAACCAGAAATTGAGTGGATGATGCCAATAACATTATTTCTATACAATAATTTATTTTTAAGTGTAAAACAAACAATACTTTGGGAGTTGGTTGAAGGCATCTTTCAAAGTTGGATAATGTTGTATGCTTTTGCCAGTGTGTCTCTTCTCAAACATGGTGGCAGTCAGCAGGACCTAGCCATGACTTTGATTATTTCCTACGGCTTTCAGGAGTTTTTATCTTCTTCAGCATGTGAAATAAATGGGTCTAAGATTAGAAATGTAGTCTCCTTGTTGGGATGAGCACTGGGTGTTATACGTAGGAGAAGAATCACTGGAATCTACTCCTGAAATCATTATAGCATTACATGCTAACTAACTTGGATGTAAGTCAAAACAAACAAACAAAAAAACCAAAACCAAAACCAAAAACAAAAAGACAGAAAAGAAATGTACTCTTACTCAGGAATAACATAGTTGTAAAAAACCAAAACCATTCCTATCTTAACAAAAAAGTAGAATTTATTGGAATAAAAAATATGAACAGCTGTAATTAATTTGAGTTAGTAATTTGGCCATCATTAAAATAAATCAGAAAAATTAGGTGTGGATAAATATTTGAGAGATGGCAGACTGGTCGCCTAGAGTTCCTATTTGAGTATTGAAGAAACCATGGATTTTGTCCTGCGGGTAGAACTTTGTTTGAAACTTTGACTCCAGGTTTTTTTTTGGAATGTTTATTTGTTTATTTTGAGAGATAGAAAGAGAGCAAGCAAGCAGGGAAGGGGCACAGAGAGATAGAGAAAGAGACTGAATCTCAGGCAGGCTCTGCACTGTCAGCCCGAGCCTGATGTGGGGCTCAAACTCAGGAACCGCGAGATCATGACCTGAGACAAAATCAAGAGTCAGGTGCTTAACCGACTGAGTCACCCAGGTGCCCCTGATTCCAAGTTCAAAACACAAAATATTTTACCCAGAAACCCATATATCCTACTGCTTTGATAAAATAGATAACTAATGAAATAAGTTATAGTAATAGGATTTTAGTTCACATAGATGGCATAATAGTAAGTAATGCATAAATTTCAATTATTCCAAAACAGCCTTTCCATAAATTCTGTTTTCAAATATTCAAAATTTTAAAACCACCTACCACGTAAATGGAGACTGGCTTGAATGCCTTTATAAGTGAAGGACATTTAAAAACCATATCCGTCCTTGTTTCCTGTGACATAGCTTTGGGTTTGCCTACTTTCTTCATTGGTATTATTCGCTATATTTTTATTTTCTATTCTGTTTTCCATATGCTAGTCTACTTTATTGGTATGAACATCTACGTGTATTTCCTGCTAACCATAAGTAATTAAATAATTTAATAAAATAAGATTGATTGATTTGGCTTAATCTTCCCTACTACTGTTCAACTAAATACATAGTAGACTGATCCTTCTGTGATTCTGGGTGTTTGATGTGTAATAGTTTGTCTCTTTGTATGTATGTATGTATGTATCTAAAAGATATATGTGTGTGTATGTGTGCATATGTATTCCTGCAATGTAAAAAAATATGTGCGTATTTATGTATATGTATATACATACAACATAATATGTGTGTATACCTGCATGCATGCATATATATGCATACAACATATGCATCTGTATATCTATACATACATTTGTTTTTACATTGCAGAAATAAATCTATTAAGATTTTATATATTCCATTGAGCAGTGATGGGATCTGAGCAATAGGAACAGGGTTTTTTTAATTGTTTTCCTACATTACTATGTACACACATACATATTTTACCTCATATTCATTGCAATCATTATGGTATCCCTGCTTCCTCTTTCCATATATTGATTATGGTGCTTTCAAATGAGTTAGGAAACTCAGAGTTCTTCTTACTCTTCTAAAGAATAATGGGCTTTAAAGAGCCAGTTGTAGAGGAAAAAAATAGGCACCTTTGATCTGCAATTAGAAACTTAGAAATTCCACTCTGTGTTGTGAGACACAAATTTTAAGTGTAATCGTAGCTATAATTATAACCATAATGAGAGTCATATCCAGGCATACAGGGAAAGGATTCAATTTGGCACCTTTAGGGTGGTCTTTGCTGTTTTGATAATAAACGAAAATGCATATATGCTCTTAAATTTAATTGCAAAACCACAAGTTCAGAGCAAAACCTGCTAGGTTATGTGTGGTGAGCTCTGTGATAACACTTGTTGAAATTTTCAATGGATTAACTTAGTGCTAACTTAATTAACTTAATTTTCCTAGGACATTTTTCATTTTTAGCCACTTATTAATGAAATTCATACCACGTTTAATAAGGAACTTAGCCATAGGAAACCTGAAATTCCTTATAAATTCGTTCCTAAGTGAAGGACAAATAAGCGACCCTCCTGTAGCCCCTGAAACACTCCCTCTCTGCACCCTGGTGCTGCCTGGAATGTCTTTCTGCTTCTTTCTCTACTTCCCTGGGCACTGCTGCCTTGCTCGTCATCTGAGGTCCCACATCTTCCTGCTATTGGTTCTTATGATGGGAACAAGATGGCTGGAAATGACAAGGAAAAGCCTGAGAATAAGGATGAGCCAAGACTTAGACCTGGTTTCCCTTTCTTTTTGTGCTACACCTGCCTCCAGCACATGGCTCCTGACTCCGTTCCCTCTCACACCTGCCTTCCCAGGTAATCCATGAAGCAATACCCAGTACAGCCTTGTTCCTAAAGGAGAACAAATCACCCTGTTATACCTCTTAGAGAGTAGGCTCTGGAGACAGACCTATTTCAGCTATGCTATTTATTAGTATGACCTGGGGCATATTTCTGTAAAATAGGGATAGTGTCTCCTTCCTCAGTCATGAGGATTAAGTGACTATTTATGTCCTACTCAAGAATTGTTTAGTTGCAAGGAACAGACGTGATGCTCACAGGGGGCATTTGCATATAATCAGGCCCACCAGGCAGCTGTGCTTTCTTTGTCTTTCTCTCACTCTCTGTTGGAAGCCACACAGTTTTGCATCTTTGCTTCTGTCTGTGCATCCTGCTTCTATTTTCTCCCTGAAGACTGGTTTTATTCTGTTTCTTGCACAGTGCCAAAATTTGGCTGCTTACAGCTGAGTTTGGTGACTTCTCATTCAAGAGCTCTGAAGAGACTCACTGGAAAACATCCAAAGATGACCATGAAGCAGGGAGACCTTCGTTTCCTAGTTGGCCACCCAAAATGGGCAGTTGGCCAGAGGCAGTAGGTCATGGGAATGGAATGAAAGCAGCAAGTCCACTTAAGCCAAGTTTTCCCACAGTAGGAACCCAAAGTAATTTTCCCTCCTTCATTCCCTCTGAAAACTTTGTCTCACCTCCACCTACAAGAGCCACTACTCATTACCACCGTGAGCTTCATGGAGCTGGTGGAGAAGGGACCTATCTTTTTGGCCATGTGAGTAGTAGGACTTGACCTCAGAGGTAGTTTACCTACCTGGTAGTATTACCCAGAGGTAGTTTCACTAGTAAACTTTTAAGTCTCACAGGATTTGAGAAGTCATTTAAGGGCTAAATAGACTGTTAACGGTCTGACCTGATGTTCAAATCACTCTGTATAAGATAGTTTCTTTGAAGAAACACCACCTAGGTTCCATGTATTTGCAAGTGAATAATTTGTGAATTGGAGCCATTTCGTAATACCATACTCAATCAGTTCCTTGCATAAAAATTATTATGAAGTCATATGAAAACAGATAGGAAGAATAGTTAAGTATCCACCATTAGAAATAATAACAACTCTTATTTATGGACCACTCCCTATGTGTCAGCCATGCTGTGTGTTTGAGGCGTGGAATTATTTCATGCTCAAAACAATGCCACAGAGGTAGGTACTATCATGACATCTATTGAACAAATGACATCAAGGTGCAGAAAGCTTAAGTCATTTAGTGCAAGCCACATACCTGGTTGCTGACCAGGGACTTTGTCCTGCACAATCTACCTCATATTTTTAACCACTTCATTTTCACATAGGGAATTATCCTGCTATAAAAATACACTGCAATTTGTTCATTCATCCATTCATTCATTCTCCTATTGATGGACATTTTTCACTGTTTTGTTCTTGCACACATTCTAGTTCAGTGCCTATCTATGACTTTTTGTGCACATATGTGAGAAGTATCTGAGTGTACATAGTTAGGAGAGCAGTTGCTGGAGTAAAGGAAGAACCTTAGGCTTTATGAGATATTGCCTCATGGCCCCCTGGATTCTAGTGCCACTTTTTACTCCTATCAGCAACTTGTCAGAAATCTCATTTCACATCCTTGTCTACAGTTGATGTTACTGGACTTTTACACCTAATGGTGTGAAGATAGAACATTAAATTTAGATCTCCCTGATTACAGCCTGTGAATGTTGAGCATTTTTTACAATTTTTTGATGTGTATTAATTTTTGAGAAAGAGAGGGACAGAGCATGAGCAGGGGAGGGGCAGAGAGAGAGAAAGAGGCACAGAATCCAAAGCAGACTCCAGGCTCTGAGCTGTCAGCACAGAGCCCAACGTGGAGCTCGAGCCCAGGAACTGCGAGATCATGACCTGAACACAAGTCGGATGCCTAACCAACTGAGCCACCCAGGTGCCCAGAGCGTTTTTTATATATAGTCATAGGCTATTTATATTTTGTGTCGATTTCTTATTCATCTGGTAGATATGCCCATTTGTTTGTTGCTTTTTTTTTTCAAATGATTCCCAGAAATTCTGTGCAATTCTGCATCACTTCTAACTGAGAAGACATTGAAATGTTAGAAAGATACAGCTAAAATATTAGGGCTTGCCTGTGAATGCACACCTCTCACCCTCTTCAGGCAATAGTGCAGTTTCATTACGTGGTATTACCAAAACCATTTAGAAAGTTTCTTCAGTGTGTCCTTAATGGTGCATCTCAGAAAAGTGAAAACTTTTAATAGACCCTTTTAACATCAGCCAGTCGCTTAGCTGTTTAAATTCCATTCCAGCATAGGCAACAGCTGCATGAAGTGGTCACTCTAATGCATGATTAAAAGTTCTGTTAAATTGGAGCCTCAGTCCTCGGCTGCTGCACTGACAAGCCATTTTTCCCCTGCCTCTCAGGTAGGGGTTTTCATCTCCTGACAATTTGACAGATGTGGCTGCACAGTTGAGCCATCTTCCAAAACACACCCAGTGATCTATTCCCATGAAGGAAGTCACTGACAAGAACATGAAAGTATGCATGAGACCTGGCATGCTCAAGCTCACTTTCTCTCTGGTAGCATCGTGTGCCTCCGTCCGTAAAGAACAGAGATAATAGGTCTTACCATAAGTAGGTCAAATGGTGGCAAAATTATTACTCTAGTGTTTTAATGTTTTTTGAGAAAATTTCCATTGAAGGCAGAGAGTGCGGGGGGGCGGGGTGGGGAGGGTGGACCGTGTGATGTGTGTATTTCAAGTGATGAAGTGACATCCTAGGCACTTCTCAGTTGTCTGTCTTCTTAATGAACCTTCCCGGAAACTGGCAGACAATCTCAAGAATTATTGAACCCAGGAGAATGTAGCTTCCATCCACAAGCAAACCTCTGCTCTACTTATAGACCAAGGTGACAAGACAGTGTGGTCCACCTGAGACGGGCCTGGGGGGAACCTGGGGCAGTTTACTGCATCTCCCGGAGCCTTCACTCCCTGACCTGAAAAATGGGGCTAATACCAGCTCTGAGGGTTTTATAAGAATTACCAATGTTGTACGTAAAGTGCCTAGCCAGTGTGTGGGATACTGTGGTCACAAGGTCGTAGAAATGACTGTCATTGCTGTGAGCACGCTCTGTGCACTTCCGGGCAGCCTGTTCTCATGCACACCTGCAAGCCAGTGCCTTCACAGCCTTGCTCCAGCCCTGTGTCTGCATCTTAGGAGTGAACTCTGAGAGCCCAACGGATATGCCCCTGCTTATTCTCATGAGCACATTACCCCTCTCATTTTGAAAAACCAAATGCACCGCTCCCTGACCCATTCCCACCTATAAACAGGATTTTTCTTGCATCTCCAGAACCTGTGATGCACCCTCATCATCCTCCCCAAATCCAACTTATCTTCAGTCTATCATTAATTCCGTCTTTTGAATTTCTTTGAATCATCCCCTCCACCCCAATCAAATGCCCCTACCTTCAAAATCAGGTCAAACAAGACTTCCTCAATGCAGTGATCTCTGACTCCTCAATTAAAGTTTGGTCACTTTCTTCTCGACTTCCAGCTTCCTCCAGCACATGATAAGCTCTCACATGATAAGCATTAGGCACATATTTGGGGGATTATATGTGAGTGTACAAATAGAGGTGCTTTCATGCACAGAGCTACACGGCCTTACATATTCTTACTCCCCCGTTAGGCAAATGCCAGTGACACCTGTCCCAAATCCTGGCATGTGCACACACAGGATCACCTTCAGTTCTAACAGGAGAACATAAAACACTGGGCTTGGAAGGCAAGTTTTGGGAGAAAGAAAGGAATAAAAAATTATTCTTTGAGAACCTGGAATGAGAATTAAAATAGGGAAAATAAAATAGGTAAAGGCAAAACAGCACAAACAAAAGGTAAAAGAAGGTAGCTCAGACGTTAATTGAGAGAGGGGTGCCTGAGTGGCCCATTGGGTTAAGACTCTTATCTTGGCTCAGGTCATGATCTCATGGTTCGTGGGACCAAGCCCTGCATCAGGCTCTGCATTGACAGTGTGTGACCTGCCTATGATTCCCCCTCCCACTCTCTCTGTCCCTCTGCTGCTTGCTCCCTCTCCTTCCCTCTCTCAAAATAAATAAAACATTTAAGGAATTTAATTGAGAGTCTGATTATAGTCTTGAAATCAGTTATAGCCAAATTAACTAAAGAGGGGAGGCAATTGTGCAGATTTTCAATTCTAAATATTTTATATATATTTAAGTAGATATCCTAATATTTACATACATAAATAGACTATAGATGTACTTCAAATAATAATCATATCCAGAAAAGAGACCAGACATAATAAAAAATAAGATAAAATCATTAATACTATTTTTATTTATTTACCTTCTGTTGATCCAATGGTTTTGCCTCTTTGATTTTTGAGCCTCACTGGAAGAAAGAAATATTCAAAACATCTTTAAAATTATTTGTGTTTCAGATTATTCCAAACTAAATTCCTATATTGTTGTATATTTTCACCTTCCAGTTTGAATAAGTCCCATGATTCTTCAGTATTTACATTTATATTAATCGGGAGACCTTTACTAACTTATGCCAGGCATTCATAATACAGTCTTTAGAGACAATTTTCCATCAAATATTTGTTACATTTTCACCTTTAGAAGAAATGGAGGATACGTTGTTCCTCTTCTGAGTCTTGATTTCTGGGGTTAAATAAGCAACCGTCCAGTCCTGTCCATAAGGTCTTCAGTTGGGATTTTAAATTGCTATGCATTTTCTCAGTGTTCAGCACAACGAGTGCAATTGAAGGGTTTGAAGGAGCCCTGTGATCCTTCTTTACCCTACAGCTGGCGACAGGTTTGGACAGAGTAAAAAAAAAAACTTGTCATTTCATAGTTGGTATAATTCTTTAGTATTTTTTAAATCCCTGAAATTTCTTTTTCTCTCTTCCCTAAATAATTTAAATATCTCAAAATGAATCTCCCACTTCAAGATACTATATAGCTCAAAAATATTTGTTTAATTCTGCATTCATCAAATGTACCAACCTAAGCCCTTCACTGTGTTAAATCTGCAGTTTATTTAACATGACCACTATTTAAATTCATTGTTGAATTTGTGGTTTCCATTTTTTTTAACGTTTATTTTTATTTTTGAGACAGAGAGAGACAGAGCTTGAACGGGGGAGGGTCAGAGAGAGAGGGAGACACAGAATCTGAAACAGGCTCCAGGCTCTGAGCTGTCAGCACAGAGCCCGACGCGGGGTTCGAACCCACGGACCGCGAGATCATGACCTGAGCCAAAGTCAGATGCTTAACCAACTGAGCCACCCAGGAGCCCCTTGTGGTTTCCATTTTGAATTTAAAACAAAAGTTTTATGTTCATTTACCCACCATTTAATACTAAAAATAAAAGTAAACATACACAAGTAAATTTCAAGTGATTCTACATATAGACATTTTAATTAGCTATGGGAATGTCAATGAAAGTGCCCAAAGAACTTAAAATTGACATAGTTTAAGTGTCCCCTATCTAGTGGCCCTGTTGTGGACCTTCCTAACTTCTCACTAGAGTACTCATGAAGACAAAGAGAAATTCATAACCCTACTGATGGCTAAGCACCTTTTGTCACATCTGGTGAGACTGTGTAGTAACTATATGGCTTGTGTAGCACTCGTGAGAAATTAGAAAATGTTAGTTTCTGCACTCTGGCATTCCACTTACAATTGGCTGTGAGTCAGAATCAGAGGACTGTGAGGAAGGAATGGCCCAGGTGACCATCACTGATGGAGGCTTATTGCTGGAATATGTGCAGTACCTCCCCAGCCAGTCATCACCCCGGGTCCTGTTGTGTCCAGGAGAGAATGGTGCAGCTCCTTGGAAATAGACAATTGTATTACTTGAAACAAGATTATATTACTTGAATTTAAGTGTCCTAATTTGTTTTACTTACCTTGCATTGATACATCTTAATAGGATCAAGAGTGAGAGAGTATATGTGAGTGCCCTTGGCATTATGGGTCATGCTGGGTCTTTAAGTATCAAAATGACACAACATATATCCCTTCCAGCCTAGAGCAATGAGGAGGTGCCAGAGGTCTCAGGCAGCTTGGCGTGGGGGCAGTGGTGTGCTTGCAAATGTTTAAAATGTTTAACAACCATCTTGAAGTGGGAGAGTCTGGATTGGTAGCATTCGCTAGTTTCCATGGTGTTACCTGTTCCCACTATGTCCAATTTCAAATTAACAACATGACATTGATATATATATATATATTTTATATGTAAATATATAAAAATATATTATATATATTATAATATATATTATATTTCTATATATTTACATATATAATATATATACATTATTATATTATTATATATTATATATTATTTATATATTATATATTTATATATTTATATATATTTATATATATATATTTATATATATTTTATTTATATATATATAAAAATATATTTATATATATAAATATATATATATTTATATATATTTAAATAAATATAAATATATATAAATAAATAAATATATAAATATATATAAATAAATAAATAAAATAAATATATATATTATATATATATTTATATATATTTATATATTTATATAAATATATATTTATATAAATTTATATATAAATTTATAAATATATAAATTTATATATTTATATATTTATATAAATTTATATATAAATTTATATACATAAAATATGTATATTATATATATAATAAATATATATAAAATATATATAATATATACATTATATATATGTTTATATATATATAAAACATATATGTGGTATATAAATACATATATATATGGTAAAATTTTTGGTAATCCCATCTGAAGCACCTAGTTTCCAAGGTCACTATAGGGGGGAAGAGAGAGAGAGTTTGAAGTAGCCACACGCTTTCTTGATTGCCCTTTTCAAAATGACACATTTCTATTCCAGCAATGAGAACCACTCCTATTGGCCCACTTCGATGCTAATAGACTAAGTAATGTCACTAGCTCTGTGCCTGAGGCAACAGGCTTGATGGGTGTATTAGTTGGCTTTTGCTAAACAACAAGCCACCCCTAAAACTTAATGGCTTATAAAACAGACACTAATTTTTGCTCACAAATTTGTGGCTCAGCTGCTAGTCTGAGCTCTCGGCTGGTCAAAGCCAGGCTCATCTTGTGTCTGCAGTCAGCCAGCACCCCCAGCTAACTCATGAGCTAGCATCTCTGCTTCTGGGGCGCAGCAGACTTTTGGGGCAAAGGGGAAGACAAGGCCCATGACCACCATGCAACAGGCCTGCCTGGAGAGCGTGAGGAGCTGCGAGAGTAAGTCTCAACCCACAGCTATTTTCTAAGTCTCTGTTCATGTCACCTTTGCTGTTGTCCTACTAACAAACCAAGTCACATGCCTAAGTCCAGAGTCAGAGTGGGAGGGCGCTACCAAGGTTGTGGATGCAGGAGGTAGGTTCAACTTCAGGCTTTGCCACACAGGCTAAAAGAAATTTCAGTCACTGGCTTAGCATTATAGTTCCTCTTAGTGGCATTCCTGTTCTACTGGGCATGTATTTGTTCTCGTCAAAATCTGGTTTGGGTTATACAGCCTGGAGTTGGCATTTGAAAAATGTCAGTAACAGTAATAGATATTTGTGTGGCAATTAGTGATTTAACATCTAACCTTACTCTTACAGAGTAGAGGGAAAGCTATACTCATGCTGGCCAAGAGATGAAAACTAAACTCTTCCTTCTTTCCACAATTTGGCTTCCGTATTTGAGCTTCTCTTACCCAGCTTACTGTCCAGGAAAGAAAGCAGCCCAGTCAGGACTTGACCTGTATTCACAGGTATCACAGATGTTTAGTACCTTTGAGAGAAGTCACTAGTGGATTTCCTTCTATCATCTGGCTCTCCAGGGACATGCCAGGGGCAGGCAGATGGGAAAGGCAGAGTTTCTAAGGACATCTGCTGGGTCTGTTTTCAGTCTTGATATAAATATATTTGCTTTTTAAATACAAATTCTTTATATCGGACAGCATTATTTTGTATATTGATGATAGAAGTAACATATATCCAGATGTCTTCTAAATACAGGAAGCAAAAAATGTACCACACGCACAGGAGAGATGTATTATGCACTTGGTCTTTTACGTTATGTTCTTGTTCGTATGCTCATGGCTGCATATGCAGGATGGTTTCTGAGAATTTCATCTGGTAATTGCATTGTTCTCCAAATATGTTTACTTTGAAATCTAATTAAAACACAGTTTTTAGTACATGGCTGATGCAATGTTCAGTGCCTGAAATGTGTTTACCAAGTAGTATATTTTATTCTCTCAAGCAGCAATTTAAAGAAAGATTTGATTTCTGAGCTGTACTATTCATTATCCTAATTTATCCTTATTGTGGCCTCAAAGGCCACAGTTTTGATTTGTTGGATGTTTGCCTGCACAGTCTTCAGAATCTTTATGGCACTATTTTATAAGCAAAATTCCTGAACAAATTAATAGAAATAGCTCCTATGAAGTAGTCAGGCCAAAAACTGGGATAGCATAAGACCTTTTTGAAAGTCTATACACATCCATGTTTCCTCTCAAGATTAGTTCTCTCCCCCACTTGATTTCTCATGTTGTACCTTCTCATTTTCACCACAAGCGATTAATTGTATCTCTACCTTTGGATCCTTCCAGTGTTTTCAAATACAGTTACAAATAACAAGAATCCTGAGTGCAAGATGCCTGCTTCAGGCTAGACTCTATACTAAATAGTCTCTCTTATAGTCATCTTATAACCTGGAGATGTAGGTGCTCTGACATCTATTTCTCATGTAAGAAAACTGAGTCACAGAGAGGTTTACTCATGCACAGAGCCCAGATGCAAACTCAGCTCAGCCTGTCTGCAAAACCGACATTTTTTCCCACACTGGCGATCTTACACCCTTCTGTAAGGAACAGATCATCTTCAGCTTTCAAATATAAGGTTCGCAAACTTGTTCCCTCTATTTAATCACAAACACTTAGCAGGGGAGCTGCTGTTCTTTCTTCTGGAGTATGTAGAGCCACGTCGAAGGCATTGTTAGAAGGCAAGAGAGCACCTACTTTGGGCTCAAAACATCTGAGACTACCTTCTACCTCTAGGAATGTGGAAGCCTACTTATCTTTCCCTTATCCTTTCTCCATATGTGAAAAGGGATAATGAAACACCTACTGCACAGGGTTGTGGATTAAATGAAATTTTTACATGCAGTGCATCGAGGTGTGCAATATGCTTACACCAAAACTTGCCACTAACCAAGCACCCAAATGGTAGCCCTTGTTGATACATCTTGTTGGTTGAGTGCGGATCCCTATTCATATTCGAGGTAGACTTTAGTCTCTTGAGAACATTCCTTTCACGGTAGGACTCAGAACTAATAATATAAAGTGACCTTTCTTGTCCTTCCACTTGAGGCGTGACTCAGTATCATTGCTGCAGACCCATTGTCTCATTCCGTGTTTCTGGAACGCGTTACAAACAAAACGTAAACTTTGATTGCCATGATGAGTTTAAATCTGTAGTAATGAATTTTACAGAGACCCCTACTGGCATATCTCCTTGGGTGCAACTCCTTGGTGCAGTAGAGTTTTGTAGCACTGGTGTTCTCTACAATCAGATGCCATAGGAGACAATTTGAACTGGTGTATGTCCAAGTCATGAACAATATTTGCATTAGATTCCTATTCTGCTGTAACAAATAACCACAAATTTATTGACTTAAACCAACACATTATTTACAGTTCTATAGGTCAGAACTCCAAAGTACGTTTCAGCTGGCTAAAATGAAGGTGTCAGGAAGGCTGCATTACTTCTGGAGATACAAGAAGGAAAGCACTTTCTTGCCTTTTCCAGACTCTAGACACCACTTGCATTCCTAGACTTTATGAGTCTGTGATGGTGTCTTCATAATACTCCCCACAAATGGTTGAAAAGTCAACACATACTTTTGTCTTCATGAACCTGGTTTAGTTGGTTTTTGATCTTGAGGCTGGAGAGGGGGGATGTGATGGTGTATCCTAACATATTACCATAATGTTCCAGCCAGTATGTGTTCTATTCTAATCAGTGATTATAGACTTTTTAGAGTCATGAAATTGTAAATTTGTAAAAAAAAAAAAAAAAAAAAAAATTATAGGTGACCCAGTTTAAACTGCTGCTCAAGGAGATCCTCTACAACAGAACCTCTCACACTTCGATACACACATTAATCATTGGCAACCTTGTTAAAAATGCAGATTCTGATTCAGCAGGTCTGCGATGGGCCTGAGAACCTACATTTCTAATATGCTCCCAGGAAGCCCCTGGTTCAGGGACCACAGCCTGGGTAGTAAGACTCCTGAGTGTTACTGCCAGATACTGCTGCTTTGGGGACGGTTTTGCTATAGTCTCTAACTTGTATTTCGGTAATTCCAATTGTTGCATACAGAAATTGTATTTCTTGGGTCAAAGCCAAGCTAAGAATATATGGAAAACCTGTATGATTTTTTAAAAATATAAACCAAGGTGACATTGCAATTGAAGAGAACCTTAAAAAATTGAATGTGTATGCAGGATCCAAAGGGTCTTTTATTATATATAAAAATGTATACATACATGTATAGAAACATATACACACATGTATATGTGTGCTTATATATGTATATATACCCACATCCATATTAAATAATTCTGAAAAATCTCAAGTTACATAATATGTTGTGGCTCTGACTCAACTTTAACATTTCCCTTTATGTTAATTTTTATAAGAAAATAAAAAATTGGGGTGCATTGGTGGCTTAGTAGTTAAGTGTCAGACTTTGACTCAGGTCATGATCTTGCAGTCTGTGGGTTCAAGCCCTGCGTCGGGCTCTCTGTTGTCAGTGCAGAGCCTGCTTCAGATCCTCTGTCCCCTCTCTCTCTGCCTCTTCCCCACTTGTGCTCTCCCTCTCCAAAATAAATATTTTTTTAAAAAAAGAAAAAAAAATGAAGAGTATAAATTTGGAGTGTTCTATAGATATAAGCATTGAGTCTAAATGTGATGTTTCCTGGCCTCTGCATTAAGGAAAGTGACAGCCAGTTTCAAACGCTGGTTGGATTGAATTGAGCTGAAGTGGACCGTGTCACCAGCCCTCACTTCAAAGCTAGAGCCGCTGGTTCTAATATTCAGATTTAGCTACCGCACATACAGATCACCTTAATTCTTATTTAATATTTGAAAGTCATTACTTTGGAGAAAGTCAGCTAAGCAATGGTGATTATAGTGTATCAAAATCCATTGTAAGTGATTATTTTAATGACTCTGTACCAACAGGGACACGTAGACACTCAGACAAAAAAACAACCTAATTATAATGACAGCACCAAAGTGAAGCTGTGACAGTTACAAAACCAATTTAAAAGTTTTTTGACAGCCATGGCTAAAAGCTTTGTTTGGATCTTTCAGTAATAACAGTTTACTTAAGACACAAATCCGTAGCTAAGGAAAATAGAAAGAGAGAGTTGTGGCTTTTCTGTCATGAGGACAAAGTAGAAATCCGTTGAAATGTTTGTAATAGAACATTATGTTGAAAAGAATATAGAAAAGGAATAATAGTTATGGAATTTAAGTCTCACAATTCAAGAAAGACAAAATAACAATAAAAATACTGGTGAGAATAGAAACTTGCCAAGTGATTTGCTTATCTGTGTTATGAAGGTCAGGAGTTCCTGCAAGCAAATTGATGTGCACTTACATATGTTGGTTGTCAGTTCTGGAATTTGATTTTGTATTACCTATAAGATAAAGTCAAAGTCACATGGATGTAAGAATGCCTCCAAAGTCATGGGGACACAAAACCTTATGAAATATCTGCTTTTCCCGTGGCTCTGACATCTCTCAAATTAATAGATCTTATCACTCTTGTTTATCTTTCTTGGTCCTGAACTCAGTCAAATACACAACATAGTTAATTCTTTGACTTTGGACAATTAATTTCCCATTCCTGGACAGAAAAATGCCTGATTCACAGAACTGCATTTATTTTTATTGCAAGTCTTTATGGAAAACTTATAATATGCTAGCACTTGCTCTAAGCACTTTACCGACATTGACTCCTTTAAAACGGTAACAACCTTTGGACTGGCCACTGTTATCTCCACTTGACTAATAAGAAAACTGAGGCACAGAGAGGCTTAGCTAACTTGCCAATGGCAACAGAACTTGTAAGTGGTGGAATTTCCACTGTGTGCAGTTTGGCTGGGAGCCCATGTCCTTATAGACAAGCATAGGGTGACAAAGGCCGTGTACGGTCACATATATGGATGCATAAGACAACAGCTGGACTCACAGTACTCAGAGGAAGCAGTCCTGAGTCCTGTTTCTCCTTTCCCATCTCCAGGCTCTGCTCTGGTTAGGTTCTTTTAGTTGCGAAGATTGAAGACTTTTCAAGTCGGGTCAAATGTAAGAATCTGTGTCCCTAACATGCCAGGAAGCAACAAGGCCTTAACACATGGTGGTGCTCATCTCTGGCATTTGGCACCAAGGGATGGGATTTAGTGGTTTGTTGTTTTGCACTCAGGTCCTTTCCACAGGCCAGCTTCTCTCTCCTTTTTTGCTGCCCAAGGCCTTCGGCCTGTACTCTCTCCTTTCATATATCATCTACCCCACTGGGGGCAGTGGGTCCCAGAATGGACTTTACATAGACTTGATTGGATAGGGAGCCCACTTCTATTGTGTACTTGCTGTGTGATCTTGGACAAATGACTTTTTCTGTCTGAAATCACTGGGAAAAGCGAGTAATATATCCTGCTGTGTAGGGCTATGGTGGAGATTAAAAGAGATAAAGTAAATAACACGCTTCTAGTATGGCCTGGAACATAGTAAGCGTTCAATTCATGGCAGTCATTATCATAACAGTCATTAGCTTTGAATGCCTAATTATTTCATCTCAGTGTAGGCAGTAGACTTGGGTCCACATCATGGCACCACCTGCAATACTGTGTGACAGTGGGAAAGTTATTTAACTTCACTGAGCCTCGATTTTCTAATCTATAAAACTGAGGCGACTTCCTAGAGCGGTTGCTTTCCTTGTTAAGAGTTTATCTGTTTTGTCTCCTCAGCAAATGATGCGGTCATCAGTTTTCCACATGTTCATTCTGAGCATGGTGACAGTGGATGTGATAGTTGCTGCCAGCAACTACCACAAAGGGGAAAGCTTCAGGAGGCAGTACGACGAGTTCTATCTCGCAGAGGTAAGTGGCTCACTTGGACGCAGATGACTTTTCAAGGTAAAAAAGTTCACACCTGAGGTTCACACCTCAGATAGCACTTTTTATAAATCTGAAAAGGAAAAGCCATTTGTGAATTACTTGACTTTAGCCAAAGCTGATTCACTGTGTTATTCGTAAGTGTTTCTTTGGTCACCATGCTGCCTGGCTCATTTTGTGTTGCCCTCAGACCGAGTAATCTTGCCCACAGTTTCACATTGCCGAGGTAACCCCTTTGCCCTGCGTCTTACTCTCTGGAACTTGCTGTTTTCATATCCACCTCTCATTGTCACTCCCTTTCTCAAGTTGTGTTAGTCTGTTCCCTACTCAGTGTAAGCAAGCACAGATTCAGAAGACTGTAAATAAGCAAGTCAGCTCAACAATACCTAGGCGAGGGCAGGAGGGAAATTCTGATAACACAGCTAACTTTTGTAGAAACTGAGGAGTCCCCACCTGCACTAATGATGTCAAGCCAGGAGCAGGTAGGTTTAGTGATTAAATAAGCATTTTCTAGCACACTACATATGACACTAGAGTTTTGGAATAGTACTTCTTTTCTTTTCTTTTTTTAATATTTATTTATTTTTGAGAGAGAGACAGAGCGCAGGCAGGAGAGGGACAGAGAGAGAGGAAGACACAGAATTCAAAGCAGGCTCCAGGCTCTGAGCTGTTAGCGCAAAGCCCGATGCGGGGTTCGAACTCACCGAAGTGCAAGATCATGACCTGAGCTGAAGTCGGCCACTTAACCGACTGAGCCACTCAGCTGCCCCTGGAATAGTACTTCTTATTTACTGAGTAACTTTGTTAATATTTTAATACATTTTAATGATGTCCAGAGACTACTTTTTTATTATGAAAAATTATTTCTAAAATACATCTCAGAGTTGAATGATTACCTATTTATGGAAAAATTGATTGACGTATAACTCTTTAGAATCCATGTGTCTTTTTAAGTGAGGTATTTATATACACCTGAACTACACTTCAAGAAATCCAGTATATGAAAAAGTAAAGTTAAAAAGCAGAAAAATAGTAATTCGATTATTTTTATTATAAAAGAATTTTCCATGTAAAAAATCAATTTGCCATATGTTGAGTTCTCTAAGATATCCAGAATTCTCCCAGAACATTTAAAAATGGATTTTGTTAATACAAATTCAATCCCCCCGACACGTAAACTTTTCAGAAAAAATTGATGGCGTATACCTATTGAATGGTAATATCTGTTTGGGTATCAAGAAACATTTAAGGAGTCACTTATGAATTTCCCTCTTCATGGAGGTTTGTTGCCTGTAACAAAATATCATTTGTTTTTTTAATTTTTTTTTTCAACGTTTATTTATTTATTTGGGACAGAGAGAGACAGAGCATGAACGGGGGAGGGGCAGAGAGAGAGGGAGACACAGAATCGGAAACAGGCTCCAGGCTCCGAGCCATCAGCCCAGAGCCTGACGCAGGGCTCGAACTCACGGACCGCGAGATCGTGACCTGGCTGAAGTCGGACGCTTAACCGACTGCACCACCCAGGCGCCCCCAAAATATCATTTGTATTAAACTTTCACTGTGGTTTGATGCTGCCTAATTGCTGTGTGCAATATGGAGCTTACAGTTTAGCAAGAAATATAGACAGTAAGCAGTAACTGTTTTATGCTGTGGAGTACCAATGACAGAGGTACATGAAGAAATGATATCCAGCCTGACACCTGAAAAATTGGTATAATTTTGCTGCATATCCAGCACACAAAGATTGGATTGTCGTTAAAAGCACAGGGAAACATGGACCAATAATAATATTTGCAGGTGAATTTGTAACACAAGGATCGAACATTGAAGGAATCCCAACGAAGTGACTTCTGTCTGAAGTAGGAAGCAAGGTCTATGTCCAGCCTTATAACAAGATTATAAAATGGGAAGGTCATGGAGGAAAGAAAGAGGAAATGGATACTGTGGAGAATGCAAAAAAAAAGAAAAGTAAATTAAAGATACATCAATTGCAGTGCTGAAGACCCAGCTGAATTTTGAGGCTACAAATTCATAATGATGCCAATATAGACAGATGTTTCCCTTTTTAAGGTCTTGCATAAAGGGGAGAAAGGCAACACTCAGCCTGAGCTAGCTTTGGAATTTTTTCAGGCTGGTGGAACTGAGAGAGCCTGAAGGTATGGTTGTGATCATAGAGTGGGATCCAAGATTCAGGATTTCAGAATAATCCTGGAAAACTAAATACAAAATATGGAGTGTTATATGGATATGAGTGGCTCAAACATAATGATGGAGTTAAGGCAAGATGGCAGGGAGCTCTCAAACTAAGGTGTCGGCTGAATCTTCACAATGACATTGAAGTCATTCAGTGTGAGGCCAGTTCTTGGGGAAGGAGTGTAGGCAGGGCATGTAGAAGGGACTGATGGAGAAATTAATGGACAGCAGCCACAGGGAGAGTCAGGTGAGAGGACATCTTAACCTGTTGGAATACACCTCAAAGGAATGTTGAAGGGTAATGGATTGGGCATCTCTTCGTCATCCATATGCTATCCTACGTGGGCTGTATGGGATATTGGAGCATGAGCATCCTCTTCTGGAAAGGGCTGTGGAGAAAGCCATACATTTGTAACAGAACCAGCTGAGGCAAGGACATAGGAAGCAGATTCAGTGAATTCAGTGAAAGGGGATAAGAGAATGTAGAAGAAATTGCTTAACATAGAATGAGACCCAAAGGTTAATTAAAGGCTCTGGCTGGAGAGAGGTAGGAAGATAGGTGAGGTGGAAGAACTAGACAATAATCTTAGAACCAGAGGTTAAAAGGCTGATGACAAAACGCCTGGGAATCCGAACAGAAATGGCTACTGGTGATTGGGACTATGCTAATCATTCTGGAGTGAGTTGTATCTGCTGGTGAAGAAGTCCTGGATATTGGAGATTACATTAACATTTCTTGTGTAGCCCAGGGTTGGAACTTGGTCACTAAATCAGCCCCGTAGGATAAACACCTAGGCCATCCACTGGGAACATAGGAATAGAACAGAATCCTCTGGTAAATTTTACCTAATTTTTCCACATATAAATTTGATCTCTTCCCTAATGTATTTATGTGTGTTAGCTAATTTATGATCATGAAATGCCAACAAAATTTCAAATAATTTAATATAGAGTTCACTGATACTATTTAAGTGCATTGGGAGAGCCCAGGTCTAGTTGGTAAATCCTTGTCATTTGCTTTTTGTATACAGTATTAAAAAAATTTTTGTAATAAAAAAACCCAGCCGGGTAGGATTCTACAGCAGAATCTGTTTGTTATGTGTCTACAAATTGTTGCCCCCTTCCCAAACCACTGAAAATAAATTTGATTTTGGTAAACTAGGTAGTGGTGACTTAGTTCAGTTTAAAACCATGTGGACATTGCTTTATTCTTGAACTTGAAGCATTCAGAATTTGTTCCACTTCTACAGACTGATTTTGGGTATCTGAACTTCCCCAAAGCATGTTTGGCCTTTATTCAAATTGTAGTATCTCTTTTTATATCAGAAACCTCTACATGAATCAAAGTCATTTGTTTCAAACGAGTGTTCATAAGTTATTTTAATCAAAATTACTTTCTTTTTTAATAAAATACTCTCTTTTTTAAAAGTTTACAAGGACAGTTGGAGCTTTAAGTCCGGGTCAGCAAACTTTTTCTTGAAGAGCCAGACAGTAACCACTGTAGGCTTTTCAGGCCACACATTGTCTCAACTACTCAACTCTACCATTATTGTACAAAAGTGAGTGTGGGCTCAGAATGGTAGTGTTCTGAGAAAAACAAAACAAAACAAAACAAAACTGTATTTACAAAAATAATCAGTGGGCTCAGTCTTCATTTAAGCTATAGAAACGGACAGTATGTCAACTGACATCTTTATGTGTTAAATTTAAATATACTAACAACAATAATAGCTGCTATTTTCAGGGAGATTCTATTATGTTGCTGTTTTAAAGGAATTCATTATCCCATTTGATTCTTAAAATAGCTATAATAACAGAAATTCAAGTTTATGGACTTATAGTGATCCAGTATTTAAGGCAATAGCGTTATGTAATGTGTTGGAAAGTTTGTTTTTAAAATAGATCAGAAAAGGCCCTGAGCTTTCAGAGAAATAATTTCTCAAGTTCCCATATAATCCAGGATAATTTCCAAAATCCAAAATGAACCATTGTACCCATGAAAGTCAACTTGCAGTCTACAAAATATCTTTTAAGCATACATTAAGCTCCTCAGCTTCCATTCTATAGTTGGATACCAGTTTTGCTACTTAGGACCAGTTAGCCTAAGTTTAAAATTAGTTAAGAAATAGGAAAAAAGTCTCTTTCTTTGTTAGGCTATGTATAAACATAAAAAGGTAAATTTACTCTCTTCTGTAAGAGTTTTCATTTTTAATTCTGACCAAACACAATACATATTATACGTAAAATCACATTTTTATAATGAACGTAATTATATTTTAAATTGGATATTCTCATCAAGTAATAAAACTTGAACAATACTTTCCTCATTATGTAAAAATACATAAACATATCTGCGTATCCATTAGGCTGTACCATTAACAGAAATTTATCAGCACAATGTTATGCATAGAAGATTAACAATTTTAACAAAATTCCTCTCTTAAGAAAGTCACCAACTGATGGGAGAGCAAGCACAATGAAGTGAGCAGTGAAGTCTCTGTTGCATTTTTATTCAGGAGAGACGTTTGCCTTGTTTAGAACTCCGGGATATCTCTTCGGTTTTCTGTTTTCCTATGACAGCCGTGTGCTTGAAGTAGAAAGGCTTTTGTAAAGTGTGGAATCACACTTTCTAGAAAAGTAATTCTGTGTCCCTCTGAGGACATCTGGCTTTATGATATTTGTTAAAATGACATTAAATGAAAGAGCCATTTGTTTTAGTTCCAACAAAATCTGACACTCATATTTCAGCTCATTAATCACAAGAAATGACCAAATTAAGAAAGTAACTCATTGCCATAACAGCAGTTATGATTTCAGATTATCATGAAGTTTAATTTCCTTTTTGGAAAACTTCATTAAATAACTTTCTGCTGGCAATAACTTTTGTGGTCCTTTTTTCCAATGGACGTGGACAGTAAGTACCCTTTTAGGTGAAAAATGATATAATAATGACATTTTCTACTATTCAGTGACTTTTCAAAAGTTTGCTCTTTAATTATGTAGAATACTGAAAGAACACTGTAGACTAAGAGCAGGTGATTTACAGACACCTGTAGAATGATGCAAATAATCCTTTATTTTGGTGTTATTTAATCTGTATTTCATTTAGGAGAATAGGTTACCTGAATTGAATTTCTCATGATTTTTGTCCTATAATCTTCTTTTGTGACAAATTTGCCTTCATTTTCTCATAATATCCGTTATGTTTCTTTGAAAGTATGAAATAGAGACCACAACAGAAATCTTGGATGATATATTTCAAATATCTTTCCTATATGTGGGTGGTATCTCTACCATTTTATCATCTCAGACCTGTACGGTACCATCAGCTCATTTATAATTTGTCACCTATAAATGGTCATACATTATTCATCGAATTAAAAGGGCAAAATGATTTCTATTGTTGCATTTATATTATGCATGTCATTTTCCACATGGTTATTTTTCTCCTTAGCTTCAGAAATTTGGCAGTCATCTTCCTGTTTTACCTGCTAGTCTCACAAATCCAATTACAACTTCTTTTAGAAAACAAGCATTTTAAATTAATTTCTCCTACTTTTCACCCGAAAAAAATATTTCCTGGAAACAAATGTAATACTGTTTCTTAAAACAACTCTTTTAATTTTTAAATCTGAACTCCATTATTAGTAATATTCATGAGGACAAGAGGGTTTGTTACAGTACATATTAAATTCCATAAGTATTATTACAAAATGAAAATTTGGAGAAGTGATGGAATGTGATGGTTAAAGAACTCATATAACCCTCATTCCTGAAAATGTTAGTTAAACTCTGCCATGGTGACATCAAACCAGATATATCTATAGAGTATGCATTTCGACAGGGGTGAAAACACCTGTAAAGAGGTAAAAATTGGTTCTTAGAGAGGCCCAAAATTCTTAATTTTTCTATTTTAGAGCAGAGATAGGTACATGACATGTGTGTGTATATATATATGTATATATATATATATATGTGCATATATATTATATATATGTGTATATATATGTATATATATATGTATATATATATACATATATATATACATATCTTTGATATTAAAATTCCATATGGGGTGGTGATTGGGAAGAAAATATCTAAAATGACTCCTGGTTGGGGAGGAGGGGGTGATTAGAAAAAAAGATTGAAAAACACTGATTTAAAAAAATTATAAGGAGAAAGAAATATTTTGTTTTCTTCATGCATTATTTCCAAGTTGTTTCAAGTAATTTGACAAGAATGTTTATGGAGAGTTTATCGCACTCTTAACAAGTCTTACCTTCCCTCTTAAAAAAGAAGGTGAGTTTCAACTTGTAAGCACTCACACATTGTGTAATGTACTGCAAAGATGAGAGCCAGAGGAAGGGTCCCAGGGTGCCCTGTCCATGTGGGGGCTGCAGAGCGAGGCACCACAGCAACAGTGAGTGCACCCCCCAGCCAGGAATGGCAAACCCACCCTTCCATGGGTTGCAGTGCTGACTGCCTGGGATTTATAGAAAGTCCGAGACTGGACGCATTTCTAGATGATTCTTATGGGCAGTTCTTCCAAGTAGTTGGGTTCTGCAGAAAGCCCTTTTGTATGGCCAACAGCATGACCCTGGCAAGTTCCTCCCCTGTCCGGCTATTGTCAAGGCTCAGTTCACCAACACAAGCTTGTGCCATCCACTGAGAAGGGTTGCTATAGCTTTCCCCTGCCTCTGATACTACTAAACTGTTACATTCCTCTGAAGTGAAATCTTGGCACTAAACTCTCTAGCTTACACTAAAATAGCCAATGAGCATGTAAGCTAATTTAATTTTTCTAAACCCCTCTTTTGGTTCCTGACGTAGTTCTTCCCTATACCAGAATAACCCATAGTTACAAGTTACATATATTTTCATTTATCACATTTTTCACAAAAATTTACCACTTTGGTATTAGTGTTTTTCAGAACTAGAATGTTAGATTTTAATAATTAACAAATTATGTTAAAAATGAGGTATATTGATCCCATGAGTATTGAAATCAGGAACTTTAGTAGGAAAATTAGTGGGAATATAGTACTTACATATAATCACATAACAATTTGCTAAATCTTTTTCTAGTGGCTCTTAGTAGGTTTGAAAAGCATAAAAGTTTCCCCACTAAGCAAATAATAATCCAAATGGATCCGGGTGCATATTTAATTATGAATTATGATCTTTTAAAGAGATCATACCATCTGTCTTTTTGATAGCAAATGCAAAGTTACTAAAGTGATTGTGTTTATATATAATTTGATTATCTATTTGGACATATTTAAGGTATTTATTACTAGTTGCCTACTTTAAAAAAAAAACACTTTGATATGGATTTCATTCTTTCCTTTGGAATGAAACTCTGAAAATGCAGGTGAAGCTTAGAGATGGATGTGTGGGTGCCTGTCACTGCTCACTCTGCTAATACGACAGCCAGGTCAGGCTGCACGTTGGACCTTTAGGACACACATGGCTGTGTTTCAGTTTCTCCAGGGATCCCCCGAGTGTCTGGAAGACTTTTTCATATTGTTACAAGCCTGGGCTGGAAAAGACTCGTCCATTTATTAGGACTTATTTCAGAGATTTGGGTCCTCTGTTGCGTGGGCCTGACCCTGTGAAGAAGTTATACCTGCCCACTGTAGTCACTTGTAGTCCAGAGAGAGCCAGAAGAATGCCACTGACTTTGATGAGCCAGAAAAGGAGCCTTGCTAGAAGTTGTATTACTTCCAGGTAGAGGGGGTTTGAAATGGATTCCACCAGCCCATGAGAGTCCTGACATGGGGCAGCTCCCTCCTTGAATGCCCATCAGAGGGGCCATGGGTTGTTAAGTCACTTACCACAAAAACCGCAGTGCCCCCTACTACTCCTCATTTATCATTGCTCAGGAAAGCATAAAGGCCAAACAAAAAGCAAACATGTAGTCATGAACAAGCAAAGAAAAATTATTCTCATAAAAGGGACCCAGAAACTGAAGATGAAACTCAGAAATCCAAGATGAATCAGTACAAGAGTCTCCCAATCAAGTACAATTGATGGAAGACATAGCAGGGTTTTGTTTTGTTTTGTTTTTTAAATGTCTCAAGCACTGGCAATTGAGGCACAAAACAAATTTTCTGACACTTCGGCTAAGATTTTCAAAAAATGAACTGAAAAAAGGCATGGCTGATGTTGAGAAAGAATTATTTTTTTAATTTTTTAAATGTTTATTTATTTTTGAGAGAGAGAAACAGAATGTGAGCAGGAGGTGGGCAGAGAGAGAGGGAGACACAGAATCCAAAGCAGGCTCCAGGCTCTGACCTTTCAGCACAGAGCCTGACATGGGGCTTGAACCCATGAACCGTGAGATCATAACCTGAGCCAGAGCCTGATGCTCAACCAACTGAGCCACCCAGGTGCCCCAAAAAAGAATGATTTATACAGGAGATCAAGTGGGGGGGAGAACAATCAAGGAAATGGCAAAAATCATGAGGGGGAAAAAGCGAAAGAGACTAGACACTTCAATGTGACTAATATATTAGCCGCTGGAGGAAAAAGAGAATGGATAGAAGAAAAGCAATAATAAATGACATAGAAAAATGTTCCTCAATTGAGGAAAAGCATAAATCAGTAGACCAAAAAGAGTCACTAAATCTCAGGGTATGAAATGAAAAAAAAAAAAAAAAAAGATAACATTCCTAGACATACCCTGGTGACCTTCCTTGGTTGCAAACATTAGAAAAAAAAATTTTTAAGCCTCCGAACAAGCTTAAATAACATGTGAAAACAAGATAAATACACTGCATCAGATGATTCATCTATAATATTGGAACATAGAAGGCAGTGAAACAATATTTGTATAGACTGTTAAGAGGAAAGAATCTGTATGCAGCCAGAATTGCCATGTCCATGTTAAAAATGCATTTTGGATAGAGAAGGTTTAAGAGAGTATGCAACCTGTGATATTTATCTGAGCAAACTACTCCCAAGTATGCTAATCCCAAGTGTATCAGAGAAATAGAAAAGGAAAGGTAGATCAGAGAAGCTGACAAGGAAAGAAAAGAGGTAGGTATTAGATCCAAATGAAAGATGATTTTTAAAAAGATGCCAAATAAGAATTTTGAGGGAAAAAAAAATAATTATGGTTCAAGAAACTAGAAGTAAATGTGTAAACAATCTCAGCAAAAGCAGGATTTAGGAAGGGGCATGACACCCATGGAGCGTGGGGTGATAGAAGCATGCTATGAAATTTGTGGATGGGTGGGGGTGTGAGGGATGGGTGAGCAAGCAGATTTATGTGGGAGAGAGAGGAGCTTATAATTATTTCATATTAATGCGATAATAAAAAAGATAGATTGATTTCTGACAGTTGGGAATTGAACCGTGGGATTAGAAAAGCAGTGTAGAATGTCCAAATTAACAATGGGGAGAAAGAAATCAGCAACAGTTTGACCAGGTCAGAAAAGACAAGAAAAAGTTAAAAGATGAAATAGCAATGACTTACAAAAAAACTGGAAGAAGACCAAGTTTAATTTTGATACATTAAATGTGTACAGGTTGAATTTTCTTATCAAAAGACATAGAAAATCCAATAAAGCTTAAACACAAACTCAGATAGTATATTGATAATAGGAAACACATACAAGGTGGCCCTAAAAGGTGGCTGAGAATCATGTCTCTATGAAACAAGTAAAAGTGACATGTAAAATATTAAAACATTGTAAATGCTTAGCAGAACATGCAAAAGATTAAGGAATATTCTCAAGGCCAAAAACTTATGTGTGATTTGAGTGTGGAACATGAGATGGACACTAATGCCAGTGGCTACCCTCTAGGCATTTGCATATCCTTGTCACCTAAAACTTGCCATTTTAGAAGTGTAGAAGAAGAGGCTGTGAACATGAGGTGCCAGAACAGAGACCCCCCACATAACATAGGACACATGGAGTCTGTGCTTCAATGAAAAAAGGATAAAGTCCATCCTCAGAAGGATGTGATGAGGAAAACTTCAATCTTGACATTGACTCCAGATGGATAGAAAAAAGAATAAGCTTCACTGTAAATGAGTGAGCACAAGCCCGCCCTCACATGGAGTTGGAGTTCCCATGGATTGTACCTACTTTCAAAGATGAGATCATTCTTATTTTATTTAAGAAATTATCAATCATGCAAAAGATGGAAAACTCCACAGTAAGTCTGATAAAGCTACCATAAGCTTAACCAAATCCTGATAATGGTAAGGCAGGTAAAATTATAAACGAATTTCATATATAACAATAGCTACAAATATTATAAATAAAGTGTTATTCAATAAAGTCCAGCGGTTAGCATTACCATCTAAGATTTATTCCAGGAATACATAAATGGTCAACATCAAGGACTTGTGTGATATATCCCATTGCCTCAATGAATTAAAAGCTAAAATCCTGTAAGTAGAACAGGAAGTGAATGGAAGTCCTTAAACATGGTAGCAATTAATTACCAAAACCCACTGCAACCATTATATATGAATGCTGGAAAACTTTCTTTGAAAATAGAAGCACATTATAGATTCTTTTTGCCACTTCATTGGGTAGTGTATAACTGTACAGCTGTACCATTATAGCTAATGAATTAATGCAAACTCCAGAATAAGTCTTGAAAAACAAATCTTATCTTCATTTGCAGATAAAATGTACATATTTTTGTAAAATCCAGGAGATAATATTTAAAATATTAGAATTAATAGAAGAATCTAGTATGGCAGGTATAGAAAATCAATATAGATAAATCAGTATCTTTTTTCTCCACTGGAACAACTAGGTGGAAATGGTAAAAAAATAAAAAGTAAAAAAGGTAAAAAAAAACACATTTGAATTAGTTATTGGAATATTAAATTCATAGAAGTAAATTTCACAAGCAAACAATAACATCTTTGTGGGGGAAATTAAGAACACAGATTTATCAAAGAACACAGTCCAAATGAATAGAAAACAGTGTGTTCTTGGATATGAAGCCTCGATAGTAATCCTTCTGAAGTCCCTTTTTGTTTTAAAAGGTAAAGAAAAAATTTAAAAAGATAAATATAGATATATGTGACCATATACAATCTAAAGTGCTTGTAGAACTAATGCCACCAAAGTTAAAAATCAAACTAATGACTAGAGAAAAAATATTTGCAGTTCATATAGTGGGCAAAGATTAATGTCCTTAATATAGGCAACTCCAAAAACTGATAAGAAAGACAAAACACCACCATAGAAAATTGGCAAGGTTATGAACAGGAAAATTGTTTTAAAAAGAAAAATCCAAATGATCAATACATATATGAACAGATAAGCAAAGGTTTTATTAAGTTTGATTACATCTGGTGATTCTTCAGATTTAGGACAAGAAACCCTTTCCTACCTTGCTGGAAGGCAAAAGACTTACTATAGCATTTTAAAAATAATCCCTTAATATTTTCTAAAATATCAAATATGCAAACCTATCCTTTGCCCCAGCAATGCCAGCTTTGAGAATCTATTCATAGACATAAAAGCCCAATAAAATACTGGTATTGCATAAGGATAGTTAGTGCAGTCTTGTTTTAGAAGTAGCAAAGTGCTTAACCATTTTTCCTGATGATTCCTTATCAAGGAAGTACCACCCTTCAATAAATCAGTAAGGAAAATGTTGAATTAAGTAAACACTGAAGATTTCTGGGTAAGATGGCACAGTAGGAGGACCCTAGGCTCACCTGATCCCACAGATACAACTAGATAACACACACATCAGTGTAAATAATCCAGAAAACAACCTGAGGACTGGCAGAACAGAGTCCCCACAACTAAATGTAAAAAAGAGGCCATATTGAAGAGAGTAGGAAGGGTAGAGACATGGTCAAGAGCTAAATGACCTTGAGAACTGTCCATGGGAGGGAAGGATGCCTGGGCATGGAAAGCAAAGAGTAACAGACCCTCACACCAGGCATCCCAGGTACAGGGAGCCTGCATAGGAAGAGGAATCTTTGTAATTTGACTTTGGGAACCAGAGGGGCCTAATTTCAGTAATTCTTACAATCAGTAGGGTGTAAGGACTGAAACTTTAAAAGTCAATAGGCCCCACTCTGGGAGGGCCTGGAAGGCAATAGGAAAATGACTCCCTACCCTTAAAAGGACAACACAACAAACAGCCCCAGGGAGATACAGCATAGAAGCAGCAGTTTGAAAAACATCTGGGATTTATGGAAGGGACATTTGTTTACTAATCTCAGACCATGTGCTAGAGGGGCAGGGGTCTTTAGGAGACTTCAAGAACAAAAGAGCTGGCAGACACCAATTCCTTCCCCCACCCCCTAGCTTAGGCATTTGTATACCTGTGGGACAACACTCTCTACCTAATTTGTTAACAGTGTGCCCCACCCATGCTTCTTTTGTAGACCTGCCCCCTTCAATACACTCTTGACTGGAGCCCAACCAAAGCAGTGCCACAAGCCTGGCAGTATGTAAACAGCCCCAACAGGGGCCAGCACCACCCCAAGGTGACTCCTACCCTGGGGAGAGGGGAAGATAAGTACACACACCAGTCTGACTGTGGCACCAGCACTGGGTTAGGGGCAGACATCTTCTCTGACTGCTGGTCCTACCCATCAATGAAAACTTTACGGGGGACAAGACAGGGGAAGCACCCTACAGTTTGGTGCTACTGCATTTCTGGCAAAACCTGGTCTGACTCAACTCAAGTCCAAGGCGGCCCCAGCCCAGCCCACTAACAACACAGGGACCCAACCCTGCCCAAAACAGGCAAAAAGAGCAATTGGAGATGACTAGACTGAAGGCAAAAAAGACTCAGCCATAACACAAGGGCACACACAACATAATAGGAGATACCCTTGAAGCACCAAGTCCTGGTGAGCAGGGGACATTGCACAGCAGGGCACTACAGGAACTCTTCATGAGGCCACTACTTCCAAGAGAGATGTAGCTGACTTTCCTAACACATAGAAGCAGACCCAGAGAGTTAGACAAAATGAGGATTCAGAGGAATATGTTCCAAATGAAAGAACAGGACAAAATTACAGCAAGAGAGTTAAATGAAATGGAGATAAGTAATATGCCTAATAAAGAATTTATAGTCATAAAGATACTCACTAGAATTGAGAAAAGCATGGAAGACTTCAGTGAGGAGGTCCCTAACAAAGAGAAAGAAAACATAAAAAGAACCAATCAGAGATAACAAACTCAATAAATAAAGTTAAAAATACACTAAATGGAACAAGTAGACTAGAGGAAGCAGAAGAATGGATCAGCGACCTGAAAGACAGGAGTGTAAAGCAATCAAGCTGAACAGGAGAGAGAAAAAATAATAATAAATTAAAATAGACTTAGGGAACTCAATGACACCATCAAACATAATAACATTTGCATTATAAGGATCCCAGAAGAAGAGAGAGAAAGGGGGGCAGAAAATTTACTTGAAGAAAAAAATAGCTGAACATTTGGAGGAGGAAACAGAAATACAGATCCAGGAGGTAGAGAGCCCTAAACAAAATCAACCAAGGAGGTCCACATTAAGACACATAATAATTAAAATGGCAAAAAAGTAGTGACAAATAAAGAACTCTATAAAATCAGTGAAAGAAAACCATTACAAAGAAGGGAAACCACATAAGGATATCAGATGATTTTTCAGCAGAAACTTTTCAGCCAGAAGGGAGTGTCCTAATAGATTTAAAGTGCTGAAAGAAAAAACCTGTAGCCAAGAATACTATATCCAATAAACCTATCATTCAGAGTAGAAGGAAAGATAGAGTTTCCTAAACAAACAAAAATTAAAGGAATTAATGATCACTAAACCAGCTCTACAAGATATGTTAAAAAGGATTCTTTGAGTGAAAAATAAGACCCTAAGTAGGAGTAATAAAAGTAGGGAGAACAGGGGTGCCTGGGTGGGTGGCTCAGTCGTTGAGGTCCGACTTTAGCTCAGGTCATGCTCTCGCAGTTCATGAGTTCAAGCCCCACGTCAGGCTCTGTGTTAACAAAACAGCTCATAGCCTGGAGCCTGCTTCAGATTCTCTCTCTCTCTCTCTCTCTCTCTCTCTCTCTCTCTCTCTCTCCCCTTCCCCTGCTCATGATCTGCCTCTCTCTGTCTCTCAAAAATAAATAAATGTTAAAAACTTTTTAAAAAAATTAGGGAGAACAAAAGCAGTAAAATTAAGTTTATCTATACAAATTGGTCAAGGGATTCATAAAATAAAAGGATGTAAAGTATAACACCATACACATAAAAATGTGTAAGGGAGCAGAGTAAAGAATGGGTTCAAACTTAAGCAACCATCAACTTAATATAGACTGCTATGTGCATAAGATTTTAGATACAAACATAATGATAACCAAAAACCAAAAACCAGTAATAGCTATGTAAAAAATAAAGAGAAGGGAGTCCACATATGTCACTAAAGAAAGCCAGCAAACTGAGAGAAGATAGCAAGAGAAGAAAGGAACAGAGAATAACTACAAAAACAACCATAAGACAAGTCACAAAATGGCAGTAAGTACATATCTATCAATAATTACTTTGAATGTAAATAGACTAAATGTTCCAATCAAAAGACACAGGGTGACAGAATGGATAAAAAAGCAAGACCCATCTGTATGTTGCCTATAAGAGACTCATTTCAGACTTAAAGACGTATGGACGTTGAAAGTAAAGGGATGGAAAAGCATTTATCATGAAAATAGAAGTGAAAAGAAAGCTAGGGTAGCAGTACTTTTATCAGACAAAATAGACTTTAAAACAAAGACTATAACAAGAGACAAAGAAGGACACTATAGAATCATAAAGGGAATAATCCAACAAGAAGATATAACAATCGTAGATATTTATGTATCCAACATGGAAGCTATCCAACTTTCTGACACAATTGAGACTGTTGAAAAGAGACTGTATTTTTCCCACTGCATATTCTTGCCTCTTTTGTCATAGATTAGTTGACCATGTAATCATGGGTTTATTTCTGGGCTCTCTATTCTGTTCTGTTGATCTATGTGTTTATTTTTGTGCCAGTATGATGCTATCTTGATTACTGCCTCTTTGTAGTCTATCTTATAATCTGGGACTGTGATGCCTCCTATTTTTTTCTTTCTCAAGATTGCTTTGGCTATTCAGGATTTTTTGGGTTTCATAAAAATTTTAAGGTTGTTTGTTCTAGTTCTTATACTTCTTCCTTACCAATTTGGATGCCTTTTATTTCTTTTTCTTGCCTTATTGCTGTGGCTTGGACTTCCAGTACTATGTTGAATAAAAGTGGTGAGAGCAGACATCCTTGTTTTGTTCCTGATCTTAGGGGGAGACTTTCCACTTTTCAACTTTGGATATGATGTTAGCTGTAGGTTTTTCACATATGGCTTTATTATGTAATATGAGTAAGAAAAAAATCCCTTCTGATACTCTGTGTTGGCCAAGAATAAGAGAAGGGAGCTCTCCACTACTCCTATTTTCCAGTAAATATTCTGGTATCTTCTCAGAGGGTATGTTTGACTAATTCCAACACCCACTCTTGTGCTCTTTAATTATAAGTTAATTTTATATTACACACTTTCATTCCAGTTGCAAACTTTTTTATAAAATGAGTTTTTTTACCCATTGGACAAGTAAAGGAAAAATAACATGCTGTGTTTATGAGTACTTTTTATAATATTGGTATTAGTAATAGCAAATTCATAGAATTAATGTGATAGATTAAATGGTTATACTAATTTATTAATACAGTAATATGCATTGTTAATTTTCTTAATTAATATTCTAGGCATAAGTCATATTAATATATTAATTTATGTGTGCATATACACACACATAATGCTTGATATAGAATCCATGTTTCTTTGCTTGTTTATGTGGCCCAAAACATAAATTAGATCTATACTTTTTTATTTTAGTTTGATGATGCTTAGTAAGATGCAAGTCATTTTACAATATGCCATATGCATTATAGAAACTATCTTTAGAAAATATAAAGTATGGAAAATGCAGACTTTCTGTGTATACAGAATTTAATAAATGACGATGACTTTTAAATAATATCAGATAGTGAATAATAAAGAAATAATACCACTTAGAAACATTTAACATTTTAACACGTTTTACTGATTGCTTTAGATGTTTTTGGTCTTCTGTGTTCTAGTTGGTGTTTTTCAAAACCATTTTTTTTATAACATGTCATTCTAGATTGTTGTGGGCTTTTCATTTTATATAACAGCAGCTGAGATTTACACACTAACAAATGTATGAGGCATTTTGAAATAAATTACAGTTTTACGTTCCAATTTCCCTGTCTCTTTGTTCCTCCAGGTGGCTTTTACAGTACTTTTTGATTTGGAAGCACTTCTGAAGATATGGTGTTTGGGATTTACTGGATATATTAGCTCATCTCTCCACAAATTTGAGCTACTGCTAGTAATTGGAACTACTCTTCATGTATATCCAGATCTTTATCATTCTCAGTTCACATACTTTCAGGTAATATGAATAATGTCTATTTGTCAGTAGAATTTGTTTCTTTCCAGAGGAAATACCAGTTATGTAATAATAACTATACATAATTATATTAAATGGTTATATACAATTATTATATAATAAACACAAACTTGAGATAGGCCCAGCGACATCTTCAGTGCCAAAAATAGTGCATTCATAAATTATAACATTGTTTTTAAAACTTCTGAAAATTCACAGTGGAGATATTTTAGATGAAATTTTCTCCTAAGATGAAAAAAGATGCATTCCAACTTCACTGACTTTATTTATTAGAGATTCCAAAGCTGTTATTTTCAGAGCAGTTTTAACTTCAGCTGCCAGACTGCAACCTGAAACTCTATACTTCTGATACCTAGGGAAAGGACATGAAAATATAATTCACAGAAATGATAACAAATATCCTGTAAACACATGGGTTAAAAGCTAGGCCTCTAATAATCATTGCCAAACATACTGAAATCACAAAGGATATATGGTTCAAGCTTTCAGTACATCAACATCTTTGGACATAAGCCCTTTGTCATTTGTTGGGTTATATCCTTAGGCTTGGTTATAATAAGTGAGATGAGTAGGGCAAGAGATATATACATGTTTAAAACTCTTGGTACAAAATGTACTTCCCAATCATGCCTTTGTATGCTCTTGGGCACTGCTGTCTAGATTCACAAAATCAACATGAGTATTTAATATATATGTTTGATAATTATAGGAAATATGCTTGATAATGAAAACAACAAAATATCTTTTATAGACCTATTAAGTTAACCAAATTAAGAAAAATATTGGTCCTGGGGCACCTGGGTGGCTCAGTCAGTTGAGCTTCTGACTTTGGCTCAGGTCATGATCTCTCACTCTGTGAGTTCAAGCCCCGTGTTGGGCTCTGTGCTGACAGCTCAGAGCCTGAAGCCTGTTTCAGATTCTGTGTCTCCCTCTCTCTCTGACCCTCCCCCATTCATGCTCTGTCTCTCTCTGTCTCAAAAATAAATAAAAACATTTTAAAAATTTAAAAAAATATATTGGTCCCTATTTCAGCAAGGATACATATACAAAATATATTCATGGTTTTAAAATTTCTATACTTTCTCACAGATAATTTTTTAGTGAAAAGTTAGAAATAGAGTAATCTTTGAATCTAAAGATATTTATTTGAGAATTGTTTACGAGATTAAAAAAAATGAGAACTTTTAAAATGGTAAACATTTGAGGAATAGCTTAGCAAGTCATATGCGAATTTGACCACAAAAATAATGACAATGATGAATTTGTAATTACTCAGAGACATGATTAAAATAATATGTTTATATTTTATTTAAACACAAAGCAGTATAAAATTATATAACATATATATGTTATATGTATGTATATCTATAGCTATATATTTATATGTAAAATACCTATAAATGGAAAAATGACAGGAAAGAAATAAACCAAATTATTACAGATTATTAAGTCATTATGTCTAGTTTTTTTATATTAGTCAATTTTTCCCAAAATACCTAAAATTAGTGTGCAAGGTTCTAATAGTTTTATATATATATAGACATAGTCACATAGTACGCAACTCAGTGAGTTTGCAACTTACTTTTAGTTTATTTTTTGAGAGAGAGAGAGAGTAGGGGAGGGACAGAAAGAGAGGGAGAAAGCGAGAATCCTAAGCAGGCTCCACACTGTCAGCACAGAGCCCGATGTGGGCCTTGAACTCACAAACTGTGATTTCATGATCTGAGCTGAAATCAAGAGACGGAATGCTTAACCAACTGAGCCACCCAGGTGCCCCCAGTCTGCAACTTTAATGTTATCTTTGATTCTGGATTATAATCGATAACAGTTTAATTTATGTTAATGGTTAAGTGATTTTCATTTGTATCTCTCTCTGTTTGACCATGTTTATATTTCCCTAATGAAATAATTAAACACTGCCTGGATTGTTTTGTGGAGAAGCTTAAGTGTCACAAGGATTTTTGCACATTCACATATAAGAACTGACTGTCTTGAGCAGGTTGGCTCTTCGTGGGTCCACTTTGATCTCCCTTGTGGGTCCTCACATTTCTCATCTGACATGGCCTTTCCTCATCGTGTTGGCGGCCTGGCTTCCATTAGTGAATTTCACATTTTCGTATTTAAGTGAAGTCAACAGTTTAGTACAAAATGACTCCCTTTATAACATCAGTTATCTCTGAGAGCAATCATTGGTGTTCTTCATCTATTTAGTCAAATGGTATTTACTGAGCACCTACTATGTGCCAGGCACTGTTCCAGAAACGGAGGACAGAGGTAAATATGCAGGGAAGAGCCCTAGCTCAGTAAGCTTACATTCTAGAGGGCAAATAGTTCACAAACAAGGATACAAAAGAATGTGGAATAAAGTTCTGGAAATTCAGTAAAGGAGAAACAAGGGTGAAAAGGATGGAGATTGAGGGTGAGGAGCTATTTTAGATAGGTTGCTCATGGCAGCCCTCTCTGAAGAATTTGCTTTTGAGCAGAGACTGAGTGAAATGAAAGGGCAAGCCAAGAGAACCACAGGGCAACTGTCCTGAGGTAGAAACATGCTTGCTGTGTTCGAAGAATAGCACAAAGGCCAGCATGGCTGGACTGGAATGAGCATAGGGCACCATTGTCCTGTAGGAAGAAATAAAGTGTTACAAAATGCTACAGCTCTGATGTACCGGATAATTATGATGACATCAGCTGGGATTTATTGTGCATTTACTATGTGCTGGGCACTGGGCCGAGAGCATCATGCTATTGGTTAGGCACCACAATCCTGGGAGACAGAGAGCATGCATGCAAGCTGAAGTGCTAAGACACTTGATAACTTGCTGAAGACCACATAACAAACAAGTGATGGAAACGCATTACTAAGAAATTTAATTTCATAGTCCATATTCTTGGCCATACAATTTCTGAAGTATCTCACTTGTAATTAGCAGACTGATCTTGAAGAGATAGACTTAGAAATGTGACCAGGAAAATATGCTTTGGAAATAACCACAAAATGTTCTGCAGTGCTTATCTTTGAGAGTATGGTTTACTTTATTTCCTGTCTGTGGAAGCACCAAATCAAAAGGCTTTATTGGGTAAACAGTGAAAAGCATATTTATCCCCAAATAGATGAAAAGGCGTAACTAGAGTCACTGATAAGGACTTTGCCTTTCCAAGGATGCAGGCTTTCCCCTTTCAAAATGCTGATCAAATCGGCCATGTAGGAATCATGTTAAGTTCTGCTTCTTCCAACTGATGAAATTTTAATTTATCAAAATTGCACAGATGTGCATAGGATGTTTTATTAGAATTTGGGATAAAGCTCAAAATTACTTAGGCAATCTTTTTTTTTTTTAATTTATTCATTTTTGAGAGAGACAGAGCATGAGCAGGGGAGGGACAGAGAGAGAAGGGAGACACAGAATCCGAAGCAGGCTCCAGGCTCCAAGCTGTCAGCACAGAGCCGGACGTGGGGCTCGGACTCACGAGCTGCGGTATCATGACCTGAGCTGAAATCAGACACTTAACCAACTGAGCCACCCAGGCGCCCCTAGACAATCTTTTAAATATGGTTTTAATACAAGTGGAGAAAACACACTGTATTGAAAGTTGAGCTATAAGCCAGTTAAATTGTTCCTGTAAACTTGCTCATTTTAGCTATTAACAATTAGATACTGAATCATTCATATCTGAGAATAACAAATCTGATTAAGAATGTGAAATCCTTCCATATAATTATTCAGGATATTAATATGAATGCAAATATTTTAATAGTTCTTATGATAAAGCTATTTGCTTATTACTTGGAAAGATGACCTGAGTGCAATATGTTCTGATTTGGGAATATATATAAATTCAAACAGAAAACTGGTAGCTTAACCATGTATATAGCATAATGTTTACTCAGAACAACATGATTTTTCACATAAATTTTCGTTTTTCAGTATTGCAGGGAGGAATTAAAATTAGCAACAAGAAAATATACATTTTCTCAACTTCTTTACATGTGTGTCAATTTAGTTTACTAGTCATGTGGCTGCATTTGGATTCTGTAGACATTCCTATTATTTCACCACAATGTATTCTGTTAATTCAAAGTCTAAGGAAGTAAAAGTGGCTTCAAGTATGGCATGATGCAGAGGCTAAAATGGAATCGCAGGGGCTCAGTCTATTTCCTCACTCACTCTTCTTCTGTGTCAGTTATTCCTAAGCTAGCTTTGCTCCATGTGGTGGCAAAGATGGCTCCCAGAGCTCAAGATTTCTGTGGTGCTCACAGTAATGTGAATTGGGAATGAAAAATGGCACACCTCTTACAGGTCCAACAAAAGTTTTGAGGATGACTCAGGTCATTGTGAATACTCCCTCCCGGCCTGGATCATGGACATCACAGAGTCCCTTCTGGTCCTCATGGACCAAGCGTGGAGCAGGAATGATTTGTCAAAAGAAAATCAGGAACAGTAGGAAGCTAGGGATGCTGGAAAAATCCAAACATATGTTATTTTATATGTGTAAAAATTAAATCTAGGTTAAAATTTTTTTAATGTTTATTTTTGAGAGAGAGAGAGAGAGAGAGAGAGAGAGGAGAGAATGAGCGGGGGAGGTGAAGAGAGAGTGAGATACAGAATCCGAAGCGGGTTCCGGGCTCTGAGCTGTCAGCACAGAGCCTGACACCGGGCTCGAACCCACTAACTGTGAGATCATGACCTGAGCTGAAGTCAGACACTCAACCAACTGAGCCACCCAGGCACCCCTAAAAACTAGGTTTTGAAAGCATTTCCTGCTCTTACTCTGTTGAAGAGTATTTATTTTCTGCTACTAAAAATCATTCACAGTCACCTTAAGCTCTCATCAAACCATCTTGGACAACCTTTCCACTTACCATAGTTTATTTGTGCCAAGACCATAGTTTTCCTGTTTTCCTATTTCCTATCTCTTAATCTGGAATCTGTCTTATAATCAGTGGTATGCCATTCTTTAATTGGGAGCACTTTTTATTTTTCAGAGGCACATATAAAAATGTTGACATCTCAGACTTAATGAAAAATTGCTACTTTTCCATGTTTTATATTTCAACCTTGAATTACATACTAAATTATACTTTAATCTTATAAATATGCCCTTAGGAGCTTTGCCTTTATATTATACTCCCTCTGTAATTTATAAACATTGAATCTTATTTGTCCAACACAATGTTTGGCACATAATAATTAATCAGTATTTGTTAAAGTGAAGAGCAAGTGAATTTATTAATCAGTAAGCTATGGAGAGTTGCCTTTATATATATGCAAAACATCTAAATATGTGTGTGTATTTAGATATAACAAAGATCTAAAAATGCAAGTCTTACATAAGACAGAAGTTTGTTTCTCTCCAGTAGTTGGTGGGTGTCCAGGGAAAGTAGGTGGCTCTGCTCCACACAGTCATGCAGGAAGCCTGCCTGTTGAGGTGGATTGAATCTGTTAGCTTCCATACAAGGCTTCCATTTCTGGTCCAAAGGGGCTACTCCATTCATTTCAATTTCCCTGCCAGAGGAAAGCATGAAGAGTATCCAGGGCAAGTTTATTTAATTAAATGTGCCAAAAGTTGCAAAAATTACTTCTTTTCATGTTCCTTACATCTGAACTTAGTCGACTGGCCACACCTAGCTATAAGTGGGGCTGGAAAATGTAGTCTATAGTCCTTGCTAGCCACTTGTTACGCTAAAATTCTGATAGTTCTATTATTTAAAGAGAGGATGGAATGGATATTATGGTATCACTCTCAGGCATAAGTAAGGACTCTTTGATAGTAGATTCTTAAAAAAAAAGTCTATATGTACAATAATATATAGGAAGCTTTGTTTTATGAGACATATAGCTAATGTTGGATTAAGCCTTTCATCTACATTTGAACATAGGAAAAATATCAGTTGTATCTCAACAATATGTATTAGTTAATAGCACTTTGAGGGGTGCCTGGGTGGCTCAGTCGATTAAGCATGTGACTCTTAATCTCATCTCAGGTTATGATTTCACAGTTTGTGAGATCAAGCCCCATGTTGGGCTCTGTGCTGACAGCACGGAGCCTGCTTGGGATTCTCTCTCTCTGCCCCTCCCCAGCTCGCATGCCCTCTCTCTTTCTCTAAAAAGAAAGAAAGAAAGAAAGAAAGAAAGAAAGAAAGAAAGAGTAATAGCACTTTGAATTATCACATTATATGTAAAAAAGCTTTTGTTACCACCATTTTCCTTCATTCATTCAGGATTTATTGAGCTCTGGCTAAAAGGCAGAAAGGCAGGCACTGAGATACACCAAGATCTTAGTTAGTGTAGTGTTACTTTTTGTCTGTAGGTACTCACATGGAAAAGTGTGATTTTATGAAGTACTGTGAAAAATGAGGTTTTAGTGTGAACTTGTTTAAGATTCAGTGTGAGTAAATGATCAAGTACATATGTTTTTCTCTCCCACAACAGGTTCTTCGGGTAGTTCGACTTATTAAGATTTCACCTGCATTAGAAGACTTTGTGTACAAGATATTTGGTCCTGGAAAAAAGCTTGGGAGTTTGGTCGTATTTACTGCCAGCCTCTTGATTGTTATGTCAGCAATTAGTCTTCAGATGTTCTGCTTTGTTGAAGAACTGGACAGGTTTACAACGTTTCCAAGGGTAAGGATAAAAACTGCAGTCAATTTAATCCATCATTCCCATTTTAGCAATAATGGTTAACATCAAAATAATATCCCTTTAACAGTGGATCAAAAATACTGGCATATTTTTGATAAGTTGGAATAATTCAGTTTTAATATTTAAAATGGTCTCTTTTGCAGGGTGCAGGCACTTGAGCCCATTTTCAACACTGTTAGATTATACCTCAATTGTAAAATTCTGGAAATAGTCTAATAAAATGAGAGGCTAAAGCCAGTCCAGTTGAAAGCTACAGTTCTTAGTACCTATAGATGAAAGTATAGCAGAGTATTTTTTTTAAGTTTGTTAATTTATTTTGGGAGAGACAGAGAGCACAAGTGGGGAGGAGCAGAGAGAGAAGGAGAAAGAGAGAATCCCAAGCAGGCTCCACACTGGCAGTGTAGAGCCTGACATGGGGCTCAAACTCACGAAATTGTGAGATCATGACCTGAGCTGAAACCAAGAGTCAAGACACTTAACTGACTGAGCCACCCAGGTGCCCCTAGCAGAATCTTAAAATAAAATTTGTTTTTTGTGTCTGTGAAAGTTGACATTTCAAAATCTGTTTCACAGTTCATGTATTATTTTTTAATTTTTTAAAATATTTATTATTTATTTTTGAGAGAGAGAGACACACACACACACAGACACACATAGACACGCACAGACACACACACACACACACACACACACACACACAGAGTGAGAGCGGGGGAGGGGCATACAGAGAGGGAGACACAGAATCTGAAGCAGGCTCCAGCCTCTGAGCTGTCTGCCAGCACAGAGCCCTATGCGGGTCTCAAACCCAGGAACTGTGAGATCATGACCTGAGCCAAAGTCAGATGCTTAACCAACTGAGCCACCCAGGCGCCCCTACAGTTCATAGATTTTAATGTCAAGCATAATCTAGAAGGAAGTTTTTGATTTTCAATGTAAGAAAATTCATAAACTCTTCAGATTTGAAATGTCTTTGGAAAATTCTCTAGTTCATGCCTCTGCATTATCATCAGGAATTCACTTAAGCTAAAAACGGAAGTCAAAAATCAATCATAAACAGAATTCATGTAGAAAATACAACCCCTAACCAAGGATTCTGAAATTTAACTCCATGTGGAATTAAAAACATGAAAAAATGTAATGACCAAGACAAAAAAATATGTATTTTTTCACCATAAGCTGAAACACCCATTTATATGGGAAGAATTATCTTGGGGTAACAACAGTATATAATTCATTTTTTTAAATTTTTTAATGTTTTATTTATTTTTGAGACAGAGAGAGACAGAGCATGAGTGGGGGAGGGGCAGAGAGAGAGGGAGATACAGAATCTGAAGCAGGCTCCAGGCTCTGAGCTGTCAGCCCAGAGCCCGACACAGGGCTCGAACTCACGAATGGTGAGATCATGACCTGAGCCGAAGTTGGACATTTAACCAACTGAGCCACCCAGGCGCCCCTAATTCATTTTTTTAAGATAAGCTTTGTGGGACACCTGTATGGCTCAGTCGGTTGAGTGTCAGACTTCAGCTCAGGTCACCATCTCATGGTTTGCAAGTTCGAGCCTGCATTGGGCTCGCTGCTGTTAGCACAGAACCCACTTCAGATCCTCTGTCCCCCTGTCTCTCTGCCCATCCTCTGCTCATGCTCATTCCCTCAAAAATGAAATAAACATTAAAAAACTAAGCTTTGAAGGCAAAAGTGTCTGTACTCAAAATGGTAATCAAACCATCTCATGGTTTGCAGGTTCGAGCCTGCATTGAGCTTGCTGCTGTTAGTACAGAACCCACTTCAGATCCTCTGTCCCCCTGTCTCTCTGCCCATCCTCTGCTCATGCTCATTCCCTCAAAAACGAAATAAACATTAAAAAACTAAGCTTTGAAGGCAAAAGTGTCTGTACTCAAAATGGTAGACTTATATAGGCTGGTTATTATTTTTTTTAACCTCGTGCTAAATTTGTTATGCATCACCAAGCATTTGTTGAGTGTGTATAAAGAGCCAGGCAATTTTGGTGATCTTAGGAAAGAAACACGACTATATCCCCAGTCTTCAGGAAATTCTCAGTTGAAGGGCGTGCCAAGTAAGTAAATGCAAAGCATGATAGAGGCAGGCACGAGGTGCTCTGAGAACCCAGAACTAAGATCTGTAACCAGGAATGGAAACGTCCAAGTAGGCTTCTTGGAACAGTCACTAAAGAACAGTTGTACATAGACAATCAAAGTGGAGGAACACAGTGTCCTGGGTTTGGGGACAGAATATGCTAAAGGTCTGCGGTGAGCCTTTCTTGTTCCAGAAGGTAAAGGAGAAAGCAAGGCCAATGGTAAGAGGAGGATACAAGACCAAGGAAGGGTTAAGTTGGATGAAAGTGTGGTTGTATTTAAATGTTTGTTGAGAACAAGCAAGTAGAAGGTGAGGTTGAAGATGTAGGAGACACAGAGGACAATAGCAAACGGTTCTTGAAGAGGGCATCCAGAGCATAGGCACAAGGATTGCTCTTAGACAAGTGTTGACACGTCCTACGTGGAGGTGGTGATGTAGGACAGCAAGCCAAACTGAGTGTCACAGCCAGTCTTTATTTTCCTACTACCACACTACAAGCCACTGGCTCCCAGCATTCCATTTTCCACACTGAACAGCACTGGGTGAGTGTCAGATGGGTGAGTGTATTGTGGCAGGAAGAATAGGGAAAAGTGCCTCAGCTGAGGCCTCTTGATGTGACTCTCAGAACAGAAGCACCCAAGCTAGGAATGTGGCTGTTCCTAAGAGCATGGCCACCTGGAGTGGGGGGTGCCGAGTTTCTGCCTGAATCTCCCTTCAGAGACAGACTGTGCACCAAATGTGGTGTGGGGATGGCAGCCCACCCTGCGAGCTTATGGAGCAGAGCCTCTCCGGTGCCTGGGGTCAGGCCACATAGGATGCTATTGTCTTCAACAAGAGGCTCAGCTCTTCTTCAGGGTTGGGGGCATGCAAGCAAAGATGACAGTGATGTCACTAAGCCCACCTTCTCTTTGTGTGCCCCGTCACTGGGGAAATGAAAATTGCAGAGCGCCATCGTTCAGAATGACACTGAGACTGTCATTGTCACAGTCCATCTCTGAGCCCAGGTTAATTCAGCACACAGTATTGAAGGCCCACTTAGGGCCAGCCATTGTTCTAGGAACAGGGGATCCTAAAAAGAAAACCACCCCCCGTCCCCTTCTTTATGTACACAGTCTTCTCTTAACGTCAAATCTTATCTTCATCTTTTACTGTCTCCTCTAATCTCACATCACCGATTTTATATTTCTTAGCCAAAGCCTCTTGGGCCAGATGGCTTTTGGAGTTCAGAATATTCTAGATATTACAAGGGTGATATCACTCTCTTCTTGGTTTAATTTGTTTGAGTCAGCACTCTGTAATCAATACACAAATGTTTCTTTAGCAAAACATCAGCCTTTGGGCAAAGAAGAATAAATAAGGACAATAAATAAGTCTTAGGTCAGATTGACTTTCTGCCACTAAATGAGCTACCAAAAAAAAAAAAAAAGAAGAAGAAAAAAAGAAAGAGAAATTTTAAGTATTTTCAAGAATTTTTGAATATAATAAGAAGGCATCACAGATAAGAGTTTGCACTTCTTGTCATACAGATCTGATTTCTTATCACTGCTCCCTCACTTCTTAGCTATATGATACTAGACAAATTAGTCATTAAGCTTTTATTTTCTCACATCTAAAATGTAGGTAACAATAGCATTTTCCTCATACCATTATGTGGATTTAATAATATACCATACATACAAAATATACAAAATCCAACTCTTAGAAACATTTTTAAATGTTATATTCTATATAATACAATATTTTTGAAGTCGGTATATTAGATTCTGTATAAAAGATCAGGCTGCTTCAGAGCCACCCGACTTAGCCCCTTGGGATTTGCTCTATTTTCCAGCCATAATAGTAATCAAGTAGCATTACATTTTCAGGTCTCCAATTACTCAATTGTGCCTTTCTGCCTGATTACTTTGACCATCTTAATGAAAGCAGCCAGGCAGCTATGGGGCCCCCTAATCAGTGATTCCGCAGCTGACGGGGTTGACAGCCTAAATGTGTGAAATGACTAGGAGTAGAATTTTCCTCGCACATGAACGCATTATGCATTAAATCCCTGAAAAATAATCAAATTTTGCAAGAAATGTTGAAAACATTGCAGCTACAAAAAGTAGTCATTATCATTCCCAGTCACATAAAGCATCATCCGTTGGTGCTACTTGCCTGACAGGAAATCATCAGAAAAGATGGTTAAAAACACATGATAGTCGATGGTAGGTTTCTGTTCAGACACTCATCCATGGGTCTTACTCCCTTCCCTTCTTATAGAGCATCTCCCTCATTATCCACGGGTTGGGTGTTGTGGTAGGTTGGCTAATTATGGTGTTAGCCAAAGTGCACAAAATATGGTTAGCGGGCACCAGCCTCCGAGATGGTGGGAGTCAAGTAAAGATAATAAAAACAAGTGCTGAGTCTTCAAGTCCCTGTTTTACTTTGCAATGCATCATGTGATTTTTCTTATACGTACTTTGAGCTATGGAATGCAGAATAAACTATGTGCTCCCATGAGAGATGCTGGGAGAACACCCATCTTGAAGGAATCCAACAGAGGCAGAGGCAGAGCCAGCCTGACTTGGCAAAGCAGCCTCAGTCTTTGTGCCTGGAAAAGAGCTTTTCTGTGGCTCTTTCGTGAACCAGATTTGGACCCAGACATCTGGGTGGCATATTCTCTCTAAGAAATAGGACTGGATATGAAATTAAACACTGTTTGATTGGATTTGTATCTTGGGCCCAGCAGCCCACTGTGAAACCCTCTAAGAGGACCTGACAGGAACATGTGAATTCCTAAAACAGCAGCCTGGGTACACAAAGTGATTGCCCACTGCATTGACCCTCTGACAGAGCTCCAGCCACACTGAAGGACCCCAGCTACTTCCTGAAACACTTGAAGGCAGAGAGATCCTAAAGGATTTTCACTTGTGTTATTCCACAAGTTCCCTAATGGGTCTCTGCCTCAGTTGGCCACTTCTCGACCCATCTCCATTTGTAGCAAAACTTAAACTGTTTCCTGGAACTCTGCTGTTTAAAATGTTTCAAGGTCTTCCTTTCCCTCACGATACCACACATTTTGTTAGAGTTTTCAGTATCTTCTCTTCTCTATCGCCAGTTACCTCTTTGGGCTCATATTTCAGGATTTCCCCCATCACATCTTCCAAAGGCAGAGAGGGCATCTGTCTTGCTCATTAAATCCTCCATGCTTCGCACAACACTTCCCAGTGAATAGGTTTTCACTGAGGAATGAATAACAATGCTAGACCAAAGAAAACTTCTGTGATCCTTCCACACTGTATCAGGCTCAACATCCCAGATTCTTTCTTCCACTGCTGTCCCCTTCCTCTGGGAACCCCTTTACTCTCCATCTCCCTAACCCTTATCCCATCTGAAATGTCTGCATAATTCTATCAGAATGCTTTGGCAGGAAGTAGCAGAAATCTTGACCCCAATCAACTTGAACAATTAGGAAATTTCTCAAAACTTGAGATTAGGTAAACCAGAAAGCCAAGACTCTGAATCTTTCACTGAAATTCTGTTGTGGGCTGAATTATGTGCCCCAAAAATATATGTCTAAGTAACCCAAAATATTACCTTATTTGGAAATAGAGGTGATTAAGTTAACATGAGGTCATTACATTGGGCCCTAATCCTATATGACTGATACTCTGTAAAAAGAAGAGATTTGGACACAGACACAGACACACACAGAGGGGAAATGATATGAAAACACATGTGGAAAAGACAGTCCTGTGACTGGAGTGGCATCTACAAACCAAGGACCTCCAAGGATTGCTGGAAAACACCTGAAGCTAGAAAACGTTGGGAGAATCCTTAAGAGGGAACATAGTCCTGCCAACACATTGATTTCAAACTGCTGAGCTGTGAGATAATAAATTCCCTTGCTTTAAGACACTTAGTTTTTGGTACTTTGTTACAGCAGCCCAAGAAAACTACTGCAGTTATTTTCTCCATGTGTTGTCTTAGTGTGTTAGCAAAATGGATGCAGTATTTCCAGAATTTGTGATAAAATCTTGAGGAAGAAGAAGGTCATCTTCAAGGAGCAAGGACACTTTATCCTGGTACCATTTTCTACTTCCCCCAGCACACTTGCTGTCACTGTTCATTGGCAGGATTGGGTAACTTGGTTGTTCCTAAACGAATCATTCACAAGATGGCTGAGCCAAGAGGATTGGCGTAGATGAGTCATGTGGGAAGAGATGACTATTGGAGAAACACCACAAAACCACTACAGCGGTCAGACCCAGAATTTGGACAAGGTTTCTCTCTCACATCTCTCATCTCTAAAGCTTTGATATACCCTATGGGCATGTAAATAGACACGTGGTAGGAGGAGGACTGGTGTTTAATTTCTCTCACCTGAAGCACCTGGGTTTCAGCTCCTTCCCAAGATGTCCAAATAGTACCTGCAGAGAAGCCAGCACAAGGCCTGGCACAGAGTGGATTCCTGCTCCCCCTCTGTTTATGGCAGTTGTCACTTTCTGTGACACACCATCAATATTTATGCAAGCTCCTGTTGCCTCTGCTAGACCTCAAGTATCTTGAGGGTGGCAGCACCGTGCTCTCTTCTCCCAAAGCATGTACCACGATGCTGATGCCAATGCCTTGGGATCCAAGTCATTGGGAGGGTCAGGGCGGAAACAACCAGTGGAGCCTCAGCATACAGTCCCATGAGATGGAGAAGAGAAGCTTGACATTTGTTAATGGAGGGGGTGGGGGGGGGGGAGGAAGATATATTGATAGAATTTAATAAAACCATTTTGTCATCTCAACCAATAACTTTCTCTTCTAATTTGGACCAAACAGACACTTCACTGCTAAGTAGAATTCCCAAGGAAGATCAAGTCCTGCTGTGAGGCAGGATCCTGTAGTTCTGGACTATTGTTGGGACTAATAGGTTATGTTAGAAGGAGGACAATCAGATTAACCTTTAATGATGGAACAGCCCATGCAGGTCCTAAAGACCACCGGTTGGCACAGGAAAGAGCCACCAGTCTTTCTTCAACAAAAACAAAAACAAATTGTGTGTTTCCCATAGCTGCCTGACAAAAGCTTATGCGTGCAGTTTCACTAAGGCTTTGTTCAGTTTATCTCTCCACTTATTGTACAAAACAAATTGCCTCTAAGTTATTAAAACACATGCAGTAAATATCCACTGTACATCTTTCACCAACTCAATATCTTTATTCCTTGTAAACTCTCACTAAAGTCATAATCCATGGGCCTCATTTGTTCCTCAGTTCTTCCAATGGGGAGTTTTTATTCAGAAGCAATAAACTACCCTCCATGAGAGCAGGTAGTTGTATTTTAATATTATGTATTTCGTATGTTTTCTTAATTTGCATTCTCTAAATGCAAATGACTTGCTCTGTTGAGTTTTCACTTATAAAACCATATCCAATGCAGTTATACAATATAAGCAGTAAATGAGATAAAACACTTAATTACAAATTAATTTCCCTCTCTCACCACCAAAATGGCTTTTAACTGTACTGAAAGAATTACTGAGAAATGTAAAGAAACAACTTGCTCCTTAATTTTTTTGCATTTTTTGCCAGATGTAGTTAAGAGAGTCTGATTACATTTCTAATAAAGTCAAGGTATATATGTATATATATATACACACATACACATATATACGTATATGTATATACACATGTGTATGTATATATATATATATATATACAGTTTATTTATCTGAGAGAAAGAGAGAGAGAGCACAAGTGTGCAGAGGAGGGGCAAAGAGACACAGGGAGAGAGAGAATCTGAAGCAGGCTCCATATTGACAGCATGGAGTCTGACATGGGGTTTGATCTCACCAAGCATGAAATCATGACCTGAGCTGCAACCAAGAGTCAGACACTTAACTGACTGAACCACCCAGGTGCCTCAAGTCAAGATACATTTTATCTTCAAAAGTAGAATTATTAGTTCAGACTTTATTAATTTATTTTCTCATGAAATGTTTCAGACATGCAAAGAATAATAAAACGTATTCTTCTGTAGCCACACACAGCTTGACAAGCACATTAGAGCACATCTGAAGGCCCTGAATGCCTCTTCTTCATCACTCCCTTCTTGCTCATAGAGAAACACTTTTCTGAATTTTGTGTTTAGGCTTTTAGTGCATTCCTTTATGCTTTAATGCATAAAGAAGCATCAACTGAAAATCACGTATCTTTTTGCATAATTTAAACCTACCTTATATGGTCTCATATTATACTGTTTCTTCTGCTAATTGCTTTTTTTTGCTATGTTTGTGAGATTTACCGATGAGTACATGTAATTTTTTAAATTTTATTTTCCTTGCAGTATAATATGCAACTATATATTGCATTATATTTATAATGCACTATTTATATAAACACTTGACAATTTGTTTTCCCATTCTCCTGCATGGTAAGTGAATTCCTCATGGGTTTGGGCAGGACTCACAAATAGGATGGAATTTCACATCTGTGAATAGGCTACTAATCAGTTAATTTGGAATCCATCAGAAAGGAGATTATCTTGGGTGTGCCTGACCCATTCAGAGGGACTGGGCTCTTCTGAAGAGGCATTTGAAGCAAGAGTCTCTTGTTGGCTTTGAAGAAATAAGTTGTCATGTTAAAGGGTCATGTGGTTAGGACCTGTGGGTGGCCTTTAGGGGCTGTGTGCTTCAAGAAGACAGGATCCTCAGCCCTACAGCCATAGGAACTGAATTCTGGTAACAATCTGAATGAGGCTCCAAATGAGACCACGGCCCAGCCCACACTTTTATTTCAGCCTCTGAGATCCTGAGCAGAGAACCCAGTTATACTGTGCCCACATCTCTAACCTAGAGAAACTACAAATAAGAAATAAATATTGTTTTAAGGTGCTAAGTTTGTAGTGATTTGTAACACAGAAATAGAAAATGAATGCATGCGGGTTTTGGATGTTTGTTTCTAATATTTTATAATTCCAAATAATGCTAATCTGAACATTGCAAATTAGCTTGTGCATATGTGAACATTTTGGGGGGTATGTAGCTAGGAATAGAATTGCTGAGTCTTAGAATAAAGATACCTCCAACTTCAGCAGGTATTGATAAACTTGCATTGCATTCCAACGCAATTTCCCCAGTGTATATGCTATCAGCAGGACATAGGAATGTTCTCTACTTCACAACTCAGCCATACTTGGTCTTGTCAGGCTGTGTGTTACTTTCAACATTTAGCTCTTCATTTAACCTGAATTGATTTTTGTGGTTGCTGTGAGATAGGGAGCAATCTTATTTTATTTCCATTGGATAACCCATTGTCACAGTACCATTTATTGACTAATCTATCCATTCCCCATGGTTCTGCTGTGCTGGCTGTGTCATAATAGGATTCCACATGTGTGCATCCTGGTCAAGACACACAAGCTTCTTTTTCATCATCTCCTTTTGTGATGGAATTTTTTTTTTTTCAATCTCTGGTGAAGTCCAGTGAATATCCAGCCTTACTCAAGGATCTCAGTTAGCAACCTCCATCTTTCCAGGGCCTGTGACTTTGCCCCTTATGCCTGACAGTACATGAAAAACCTAAGTCTGCCACAGACTGTAAATCCCCTAAGATTGTCTTTTTTTGACCCAAGCTGCATATTAGTTTTTGGTCCTAGGGTTTCAATTATTGTCTTGGGATCTTAAGTAGGCCTTTAACAGGATGCTTGTTGCATTTTATACAGAATTTGGGGAGGGAGGGCTAATCAGTTTTTTTTTTCCATATATGATCAGATACTAAGGCTCACTAATATATTTTTGAGAATTAAAAAAAACCCACTCCAGTGACTATCTTTCAGATGGATAGGTTTCTTTTTTTTTCTACAGATACACCCTGAGGCTTGGCCACCATCTGAAGCCTCATATTTGTTTGCATTTGGTTGCAATTTAGTTATTGATTCTCACAATCTCATTTTGTGCCCCCCTAATCTGCTACACCATTGAAATCCATTTTCCACAAAATACCTGATACATCCATTCACAATGAAGACTAACTAAATTGTGTATGTGCTTTGTTGCTGTTTGTAATTTAGCCCACATTCTCTATATAATGGAACCATGAGGCATACACACATGAACAAACATACCAACTGCCCTCTTTAACTTGTAACATAGTCAAGAGCATAAGGAAGAAGTCAACTTATCCCATAGTAGACACATAAGAAAGAACTCAAATAAGCCAAAAGGTGAAATATGACATCAAAGATTATCTGGAGAATATTTTAAAATTCTGGGAGCCTACTATGTGCTAAGCACAGAGCTTCCAAAAATCACTTGTTTTAATAAGAGGAAGGGTCTGCTTCCAAAGCTTTCTGAAGACTGGTCTTCAGGGGTGCATGTGGTTTCCACAGATCAGAATTTGGGCAATGGCATTAGATGAGAATATCCCATTTCAGGAAGACAGAATGAGTAAATCAGAGATACGGAGAATCACTGGCATGGAGGGATGGATTAAAAAGGAACTGCAGTGTTGGTCTGGAGCCAGACAACAGGGTGTTTTCAGAGGTTGGGGTCGTGACAGAGGGAAGCTGTTGAAGATTTCACTCTTTCTTATTTTCTTCCTGGAGAAGAGCAGATGAGCTATTTTAAGGAAGGTTAGTTACACTGGAAGAAATGTTATTTTTCTGAGGAGGTATTTTCACTGAACAAAATTTCGTTTTTATTGACCAAAGACAAAAATTTATGATTGAGGAATTGCAGCAGCATCAGGGCAGGAAGGGAGTTAAGTTTCATTTTTTCTGTGTGGCCATTACTGTGTCATATCTTCTACAGTCTCTTAAAGTTGGTCCCATCAAAAGCTTTAGGCCATCCAAGGCCTTCATCCATGTCTGGACCTGGCGCTGTGATAGAAACTAGCACCTTGTTTTAAAATCCAGAGTAATTTAGTGATATAGCTTAATGTCACCATCTCCCCCCCAAAAAAGTTTTAAAATTAATTTTATTTTCTTCCTGCTATAAAATCAGATGGCTTGTTTTTTGGTTTTTGAGTTTCTTTGTTTTTATTGTTGTTGTTGGGATTTTTTTGTTTGTTTTTGCTTCTAGCTGAATTTCTTTGTGTGGCGATTCATCATTGGCATAATGATAAAATTATATCTGGTGCGCTTCTTTTTAAAGGGCAGTTTTAATGCAGTATGAATCACTCACAGACAGCTGTCTTTTCCTGTTGTGTATTACCATCACTGGTCCACTGAACTGCAGTTACCAGAACTATTCCTTGAGTAAAACATCCTTAGAGTCCAAGCCTGAGTCCCAGAAGGGCACTCTTTTGAGGAAGACCTTTTTATTTGACCTGGCTATAATCCTTATCCAATTTAATCAAAATTTAAGAGATTTAATCTAAAGGGAAAACAAAATTGAAATTACAATGAATGCAAAAACGAAATTCAAATCACAAAAGTGAATCATGAGGACATCCATATCTGCTGGAGTTCAGGCACAAGTGTGACTCCAGTTTTTCTAGCAAAAGTAGACTTAGATGAAAGATGATTATGAGATGAAAATGAACTATTTTCCTAGAGAAGCATAATTATTCCTAACTAAGTCAAGAAAGACGTTTCCCCAGGGATCATTTATCAATAATAATAATTACTATATATGAGACTTTTTACATGTGAGGCCCTCAGAACAAGAACTTTTCATAGGGAAAAAGAGAGATATATACATACACACATAGATATCCACATATATCTAATGTAATCCCCAAAACAACCTATTAAGGAAGTATTTCCCCCACATTATAGATGTTGTTTAAAAAAAAAGCAGTAAGGAACATCATCAAAAATTGATAAGAACTAACAAGAAAATGTACAAGGCTACAATAATAGAATGTGATTTAGGGTTAACATATAGATGAACGGACAAACATGCATTAAAAAACATTTGGCAAAGAAAGCATCACAATTACAAGACAAATTGTTCTCAAACAAGCAATATGGGCGATACCAGAGTCTCCTCATACTATGTATCGAAATATCTTCCTGATGAGTTAGAGCAAGGAAATGTGAAGTGTGAAAATGTAGAAAACAAAAAGAAAATATCATCTTTCATCTTTCTTGATGATCAAGAAATTTCTAGGCCTAAAAGCAGAACACACTTGACTTTTCAAACAAGTCAAAAATAACCACTATAAATAATTTTTCAGATCAAAGGAAAACATGAAGATACAACCTTAATTTATAATGCATGTCAGGAAGAAAGTGTTGAATGGACAAGATTTATTTGTTATTTTTATTTTTTGGCTAATGGTCATGTGCACTGCTGGCAGAAAGCCCTCTCACACATTGCGTGTGGCAGTGAACATTTGTGTAACTTTTCTGGAAATCCGTTTTTCATTATATATGAAGACACTAAAAAGCATTTTTACTCTTTGATCTAATGGTTGCATTTCTAGAAATCTACTCCAAGAAAATAACCAGAGATGCATACAAAGACTGATCTTCAAAAAATGCTCTTTGTGGCATTATTTAATGTGAAAATTTTGAGACAACCTTAATGTCCAACCATCTGGAAAGTCTAAATACATTTTAAATGTGGTGGCATATCATATAGTTATCAAAACTGTATTTTTACAGCCTAACTTATGAGGTAAGCCATGGGCGACACGAATTGTGATGATAAAATATTAAAAAAGCATAATAGAAACTATATTTGTAACTGAGTTCAGTTTTATTTCAAATACATATATACACCCAGAAAACAATGGTAGAATATAATGCTTCCCTTTATATATCTATTCTTACCTGAGAAATAAAAAATTCTACAAGACTAATTTTAGTCATATAATAAGACTAATTTTAATTCATGACTTGTAAAATCAGCTTTATTAACGTCAAATCATTTCAATTAAATATTTATTTGTAAACAACTATCAAATCTATTTTCAAGGTATTAGAGAACTAAATAAGCACTATCAGATTAGAAGCAAAACTTGGAAATTTATGTGTGTGATAGAAGAGTAGACAATATAATTTGCAGTAAAGCTAGCTCATTTTTTGTGGACTTAGTGAAGAAAGATGAGCATCAAATCCCATTCAAAGAGAGCAAACAGTGGCACACTCCATTTCTAACATGTAGGGTTATTGTTTGTTTGGTTGGTTTTTTAATGCAAACCTCTAAGCTTTTTCTGACCAGAGTTGCTTTCTGTTTGAAACCAAATAGAAAAATCTGGTTCTTTTATATATATAATTTTTTTTTAATGTTTGTTTATTCTTGAGAGAGAGAGACAGACAGACAGACAGAGTGTGAGCAGGGGAGGGGCAGAGAGAGAGAGAGAGAGAGAGACAGAATCTAAAGCAGACTCCAGACTGAGCTGTCAGCACAAAGCTCACATGGGGCTAGAATTCATGAACTGCGAGATCATGACCTGAGCTGACATCAGATGCTTAACCAACTGAGCCACCTAGGTGCCCTGAAAAACCTCGTTCTTAAGCATTGTTTTACAAACCAATAGTCAGGAAACACTGAAATTTCCTAGGTAGACTCCATGGTACTTTAGTTACAGAAGTTTTCTTAATAAATCCTCTGCTTGTTTAACAACAGGACACACAGCTGTGTTTTCAGGAGCACTGTTTCTTCTGTATATGTTACAAGATCTTTATTGCACCAAAAGTAGAACGTCAACTTTCATCTGCAATTTTATAGCGCATATTTGCCAATGAAATGCATCATTTACATCATGAAAATTTAATATGACTGACATTAGCAAAATCACTAATTAAGAAATAGGGCATAAATACTCCAAGAAACTTGACAGTCTGTTCTATGAAGAAAATTAATTCAGAAGTTTCCTATTTGCATAAACCTCCAGGTCTCATTTTCACAGCTGTTTGTTCTGTCAGCGAGATGGCTGCATTTCAAAATTATTTTAACATAATCGGTGGGAAGTATACCTTTCAACTAAAAATATCATGCTCCTCAAGAAAGACTGTTAGGGGAAAAATTTAAGTTCAGTCAGTTCATGTTGATTTTTTTTCCCTTAAATGTTTCTAACATGGGCACTTTAACATTTAAGTCATAAATGATTAACATATTTTTATTATTAAAACAAATTAAAATTCTGTAATTTTAGATTCTCATGAAAATGAAAACATTATGTCCTTTCCATGTGGAAAAATGTTAATGAGTGGAGTTTATTTTAGCAAAGAGGAGAAAATACTACAGACACCTATTTTCCATTAATCAGTTGAGCTTAACCTGCGGTTCTTGATACGTACCCGATACTATGCAAGACAAAGAAGGTAAAAATTTTAAATACTACAAAATTTTCAAAATTTATAAAAGTTGAATATTATACTGTTTGTTTTAGTAATTTAGATTGTGAAAAGAAGTCAGCAATTACTAGTTCTTCAGATTTATACTACCTGCAATACTCAAAAGGACAGCAGGAATTTTAAGACCAGCCTAGATACCTGGCCCCACCATTTGCTTTCCTGCAGGCCTTAATTAATCATGTAAGGCCCCTGCACTTCCGTACGGGGTATAATATGTACAGTAGTAATTCGCGGGGTTATTGCTCAAGTTCCTCTGCATAATGGACAATTAAATGCTTCAGGGGTTGTAAAGCACCATGTAAAATGCTAGTCATGACTCAGTATCTCTCCTTATGTCATTTTAAGGACAATTACCCTGAAAGAAATCCTAGGAGACTGTACAAATCCATGATTTTTGTCTGTATTGTCACTTACGGTGTTATATGTAAAAGTGAACCCAAGCATGGCCATTTGAAAGAAAAGAGATGTTTGGATTCACCTCCAGACACTTCAGGACTAGAAAAGGATTCACTGGCTTTTGCAAATGAGTTTCTGCCATCTTTCCTTTTACTCCTGAAATTATATTTAAGTGTAGACTCTACCGAAAGTAATTTGCTGCTGGCGTAGGCATCAGGTTCTGATGTCTGCTCTGCTTCTAATTACATTCAAGCTCATTTTGACATTTAAGGCCAATTACTTTAGTCTCGATTCAGTAAGGCTCTTCCATAGTGGTCTAAAATTTGACCAGTAAACAGGCTTTTCCCTTTCTCTCTTTTTATTCATTTAAATGGAATGCTTGGCAACAAGCACATTTTAGGAATTATAGAAATGAAATAAATAATGTGGGTTCGTTTTGGAAAAACAAAAGCAAAGAACTGCTTGGTCTTTTGGGACAGTATAAAAGGCAGTCACAGAATTGAAACCCCTGGTTTCAACTTTATTTCTTTCTAAATGACAAGGTATAAGGCATAATCATTTTACAGAGAGATTCGTGTTTTAAATGTTTTGTTTCGTATTAACAACAAAGGGAATTGATTTCAACAGATCTCAAATTCCAAAAAGTTCATATATTGAGAGAGAGACATGCCTTCAAAACCTTTACCATTTAAAGGTCGCTAGCGACTAAACTCTCCAGACCAGGGCCCTACAACAAAATCCAGCCACTGTTCCATTTTGTTTTCAGATCCCAGTGTATGTGATAACATCGAGCACAGCACCTATTTTATTTATCTCTTTATTATCAGTCCATTTGCTAACACCAGGATTTTTACTGTTTATTCAACAAATACTCAGATGAATCGACAGCACCAGAAGGTAATTTATCGGATCTATTAGGAACAAAACATTTACTGCAGCCTTTTCCTGTAATTTATAGGTAAGAGATAGTCTGGGAAAATGGGCTGGAAAATTTACTGTATGAAAACAAAATTCTCCAATTGACTGCTAGTACCAATTAATAGATCATAAAATAGAGACACTTAGAGCTATAGAGGTTCTCTAGGGAATCATTTAGTTCAAAGATGAAACAAAATGATGCCATCAAAAATAACCACACTTTCAAAATCATATATCTAAAAGGAAATATCTTCTTTTTGTTTATTTAAAAAAAATTTTTTTCTTTAACATTTATTTATTATTGAGAGACAGAGAGACACAGAGCATGAGCAGGGGAGGGGTAGAGAGAGGGGGAGACACAGAATCTGAAGTAGGCTCCAGGCTCTGAGCTGTCAGCACAGAGCCCGATGCGGGGCTCGAACTCACAAACTGTGAGATAATGACCTGAGCTGAAGTCAGTCGCTTAACCAGTTGAGTCACCCAGGCACCCCAAAAAGGAAATATCTTCTAAAAAATATGAATAGTTTATCCAATATAATATTAAGCTTTATAAAAATGGAATCATACTGTGTATAGCATAAAGAGTTTTAAGTCATAGAAACTGTATAGAAACTCTGAAATTTAAATGAGGGTAATTGAAGTTTTTCCTTGAAAGAGATTTTTTCATTTTTCTTAATATTTCTTGTATGGTGCTTTCATGTTTATAAAGTACTCACACATACTTAATTTAGTTTGATTCTCAAAACAGTCTTCAGAGTGCTGCTATCATGCATTTGGGGAAGATGGGTATCAGGACGGCTAGGTGTTCTTTGCCTCACTGCTCTGCCGCTCACAGAAGGTCAAGGTCTTTATACTCAGTTCATGCAACTCCAATTTAAAAAGCACTCTTAGCTCCCCCATCTAGGAAGGTCATCTCTTGAGGGTGAGGGCAGAGATGAAGTGGATGTCGTTAGACAGGTGACAGATGACAAAAAGTTTGGGAAAGCTTGTGGCTGGTAATGGACTCACCAAAAACATGGAAGGGGCTTGCCAGACAGTGTTGGCCCCTTTGGAGGCCTGGGACAAGGGAGCCTGTCTTCCTCTGCTATAAGCCCCATCTTCAGAGCTCATGGAGGGGTAAGCGCAGCCATGAAAGGTCAGATTCACCTAGGAGTAGGCATTTTTCCTGAGAGTTTGCCAAAAAAGACAATTGGAGTTTGGAGAACTGGAAAAAGTGTAACTGAATTGATGGACCATCGAATTCCATCTAAACCATTAAAGAGAAATTGGAAGTAAAGAAATGGCTGCTGCCAGTGGCTTTAACGTTACAGCGCTATGTTTTTACTCCAGATTTCAAACCCACAGAGTTTGGAGTTATGGACAGCTTAGTATAGCCACAGTAAGTGGTGGCTCTTAGAACTTTAATTTACTCTAGGTTTTTAAGTACATTTAATGTCATCTTATTGTTTTTTTCCACCCCTGACCGAACTATCCATAAGACCTCGATCTTGACAGTCATGATTTTGCCAGCCAACATGAGATAAGTCCAACATTTGTTATTGATTGAAGTCATTTTAAATGTTAAAGTTTTGAATAGTTAAGTTTTAAATAAAAGAACTATACCACAAAATATTAAAGGATCATGATGCTAGTAGATTTTTTAGAGGATAAAACTCCTCTACCTATTACTGCTATTTGAGTGGGGAAAAAAGAAACAAGGAGATTGAGTAGGTGACTAATTAAGGCAATTAAAACCAAAGGAGGTGTCACTTTTGTACTCAGTGAATACATCAAGCCAAGTCTTCTATTTTAGGGCTGACTGGTAGTAAGACACAACAGGGACACTCTCAATAAAAAGGTTGAGCCACTATATAAGTTGTCAAGTGGATTTCATTTTGAAAGCACATCTATTGTAGAGAAAGAGTTCCCAAAACCAGCTAGAGCTAGAGAAAGTAGATGCAAATTATATTGTAAAATGAAAGCTGTATGTCAATATGGGTTGTATTCTTCACCACATTTAAAATTTTTTAAAGTGTCTATTTTTAAAAATAAGATGAATATCTGTTTTACATGTATTTGAATACAAAAGATAAAAGGCATGTTAAGTGAAAAGCAATTTTTCTGTCCACACAAAAACCTGTATGAGGATGTTCACAGCAGCATTATTCATAATGGCCAAAAAGGTGGAAACAACCCAAATATACATCAACTAATGAATAGATAAAATGTGGTATGTCCTTATAATGAAATATCAATTGGCAATAAAGGGAATACAGTGCTGATGCATACTACAACATGCATGAACCCTGACCACGGATTGTATGATGGAGATGTTGAGAACCGGCAAATCCAGAGAGACAGAAAGTATAGTGGTTTCTGAAGGCTGCAGGAGGGAGAAATGGGGAGTGATTGCTCATGGGCACATAGTTTTTGAGGGGAGGGGGAGGTAATGAACTGTTATTAAATTAGGGGTAATGTCATACAACTCTGTGAATAAACTAAAAACACTTAATTGTAGACTTTAAAAGATGAATTTTATGGTACACAAAATATAATATATCTCAGTAAAGCTATTACTTTAAGAAGTTCAAATTGAGTATCTACCCCCCCCCACTTCCTCCACATTCTGTCCTCTACATTCCAGTCCTCAGAGTACCAAGTTTATTTTATAGGCTTTCAAACATTTTGAGGCCCACAAGAACACATCTAGTTTGTATATTACAAATGGGATCATACTGTATATTCTGCTCGATATATGTTGACTAAAACCTGAGGTGTTTACCCATCCTACTTTTTAAAAATATTTAATTATTGTTTGACCTAAATTTATATTCACACCTACTCAAAACCCAAAACATGCACTGGGGCATCAAGTTATCAAAGGGCATCCATGATATGCTTTTGAAAGGGTTATGAACTGCTTTGCAAGGCCCGGACAAAGACTTGTAGCCTGTTTATTTCAGCATAGGGTGATATCCTTGCTTTGCTGTCTCACCTAACTCTAGGTAGGTCTGTCAGAAAGATCAAGGGATCCCTGGGACCTTGAGAGAAAAAAGGATGTCTTGTCATTGATAAACCTATCTCTGCCACCAACAGTGTGGCATGGGCCCTTGGTGGCCCTGGTGGCAGCTGGTCTAGGAGACATTGTTCACCCCATCTGTGATTGACATTCAAGGGCATTAGTTGGAACAAAAGAGAAGTTATAAAAATACTTTCTTATTCCTCCCTCTTTGATCTTATTTTTATTCAAGTTCCCCAGTCTCAGTTTATGACAGGAAAGTATAGCTCCAAAATGTAGGGCTACTTACAGGGAAACTATTAGCTGTGTTAGTAGTAATATCAGGGAATATTGAGAATAAATGTGGAACTGAGACCAAGAACCACGGTGAGATTTAGCGGGATTTCCTCACAGGTTGGTTGCAGAAACCAAAAGTGTCTGTGAGGTCATTGGCCTGAGTAACTTGGAGAATGAGCTGATATTTCCTGAGATGGGAAGGAGACAGAGGGAACAGGTTTGGGGAATAGAGCATGAAGGGTTTGATGTGGAACATCTAATGCTTGAGATTCCTGTCCGATAGACATTCAAGTGGAGAAGCAGAGTCGATTCCAGATGTGAGGCTGAAGCCATCAGTATATAGATGGTATTTAAAGCATTGGGATGAGTGAGTTGAACTAGTTAGTAAGTGTTGAGAGGCACAAAAGAGATCTGAGGATTGAGCCCTGAGGCTCTGCAGCATTTAGAGATTACGTGAGAAGATGCCAACAAAGGAGACTGAGAAGGGCTAGTGGTGAACTTCGTGTCTCTCTCCTGCAGTGCTCAGGACATTCAGTGACTCCAGGACCCTGTTCTCTATGCTTAGACGTGTTTTCTCCTGCATCACCCCTGGAACAGCTCTCCTCATCACAATCCTGCCTTGTGGCTTTCTCCCCCTGCTCTGGTCCTACCCTTTGTTTTATTCCCATACACCTGAGGGATGTGATGCACTCCAATTAGAAAAAGGTGGTCACTGAGCTGGTGATTTCCAAGACCTTCCTTCTCCATTTGGTGAATATCATTGCCATGTCTACTCAGTGTGTTTTCTTTCCCTCTTAATTCCTGTTCATTCGGAGACGTTTGCTTCCTTGTTTTATCAACATACTCATAACTCTGACTTTTTAATGATCCCTCTTGTTCCTACTGACCTGCACAGCTTGTCTTCAGTTGTTCACCTCCAGATGCTACTGCCAGTATTGTGATTTTTCTCTGTACCTTCCGCTAGAGGTTCATTAGAGATGTTTTTGATTGGTTTAGTTCTTCCCTGATGGAGCAGAGTTGTTTGTTCCTGATCACCTCAAAGGCCATTCTTTAGTTAACTGCTCATCCCTGATCCAGTTAGTACCTCCAGGCACCTTCAGTGTGAACAGGGCCTGACCTGTATAGTGGTGTTTAACATGTGATTGTGTCATTTAAAAAAAAAAAGTAAGAGGACTTGTAAACAAAGTTGTTTACCCCTATTTACATCTGTAGGTTTGGTCTTGAGGAGTAAAATCGCAAAACCACAGACCCTCTGTCCCTAAAACCTAAGGAAACAAATGAAACAGTTAATTATCAGCCTGAAAAAATTATACAGCAACAACCACACAAAGGCAAAGCCACAGTTTCATACCATTATCTTTGAATAGCAGCTACTAAGAAGGAGGGAGGAAAGCTGGGAGAAAGAGAGAGAGAGTCAAAGAGGGAGGATTCACTCTTGAAGCTCATGCCTTAAGCCTGTTTTCCAGACATTGAGAAGAAAATAAATTGGAAAAGCAAATCTTAAAACACATCCTCCTCTCCTTCTGTTTGAGGAGACTTGACCATGGAAGCATGCACAAGCCTGAAAAAAAGACGAGAAACCCCCCAGTGTAGAAGTGACTTGTTCCAGCCCTTTTACGAGAGGCAAAAGAAACTGCTAGATCTCACCATTTTATTTTTCCAAGACAGAAAGAAAGCTTGAGAGTGAAAGCAAAATAATCATGATTTCCAGAAACGAATTGTCTCCCATGATACACAAAAATTTAGCATAGTGAGAGTATGAGGAGAAAAGAAGAAAACAGAAGCCACAAGGGGACAGGCGGCCCCGGGAGCAAGAGCCCCTCTTGTATTCTTTCTCCTCACAGAGAACCCAAAATGGCAGAATCGGCCTGTCTGTCCTCCCCTGGAGCCAGTGCTGGGAGAGTGAGGTCTGGAAGAGCCCATGATCTGAGGATGCGAACACCAGAGACTGATGGGCTCTGGCAGCAATAAGGATTTCTGAATAACTGAACTGAAGAAATACCTGAAGCCTGATCTTTCGAGCATGACTTCCCATAGCGTAGCTAATACTTCTGTCCCTGCAAACCCCTCTTCTCATACTGAGACAGCAAAGCAGAGAGAAGAAAACCCAGCTGACATTGAAACAGGACTCACAACCAGGCCTGAGATTTGGGGTCACTTTCTGACACCGTAATAGAACAAAAGATCTAGACAAAGTTAATTGTATTTCAGAAGGACAGATATCATATGTTTTCACTCATATGTGGATCTTGAGAAACTTAACAGAAGACCATGGAGGAAGGGAAGAGAAATAATTTCAAACAGAGAGGGAGGAAGGCAAACCGTAAGAGACTCTTAAATATAGAGAACAAACAGGGTGGATGGGGGGTGGGGGAGAGGGGAAAATGGGTGATGGGCATTGAGGAAGGCACTTGTTGGGATGAGCACTGGGTGTTGTATGTAAGCAATGAACCATGGAAACTGACCCCCAAAAACCAAGAACACACTTTACACAGTGTATGTTAGCCATTTTGACAATAAATTATATTTAAAAAAGAATAAGAAGAAAGTTCAAAGCAAAGATTCTGACCACCATGGAGCAAATCTAGAAAGCAATTAGTCCACATTAAAACAGGTGATAAGAAGACTCCAAGAAAAATATCCGAGAGCAAGAATCCAATGGTTTTGGAGTAACAGAAGGTTTTGGGAAGAACATCTACAGCAGCATAAGAGTGGAATTTATTCCAAACAATAGATAAAATTCATGAGAATTTGGAAAGTATAGGAAATAGAAGGGGGGGAGGTATGTATTTCTTTTTCCAACAAAATCTGTCAAAACCAATCAGAAAATCTCAACCAAGCAAAACTAAACTTAACTGAAAATTGTGTAAGAAAGCAAAGATTCAAATAAAATGCATGAAACTAAGTCAGATTCTGAGCAATTAGTGGAAAGTGAGAAAGGGAGCATTTACCTGGAGCATTGACCTTCTGGTACCGTATACCTCATAATACTGGAGCCCTGGAGAAGGAAGTAAGATCTGAGAGCATTACCCGACTCAACAGTGAACAATATTTTTATAGTCAACTTATAGTTTATCAATCTGTTGATTATAAATGTACTGGCAAGCATGAAAGACCAGTTAGGACTAAAAAATGTGCTTAGGCATACAGCTGTAGTCTGTAGTTTATCATCCATTAAGAAACTCATCATCAAGTTTCTTTACTATACAGTATTTTAATGATATGACATCACCTTGATTAAGCTTTTGAAAGGTAATATTAATTAGCTTAACAAGAAGTGTGTGGAAACTATATAAGTAGAAATATTTTCTCATAATCATGAATAAAAAGTTAATAAATTGAAAGGTAAACATTTCTATGAGATTGGAGAATATTAGTTTTTCTTAGATTAATGTAATCTCAACAAATAAAACAAGAGGATGTTTTGAGGAGTTAATACGTAAAAGTAAATAAAAGAATTCTGAAAACAGAAGTTTATGGGGAACAGCTAGGAACCCTAGCTTTTTAAATTCATTACGATGTTTTAAATTCATTAATCAAATTATTAATTCATTTTAATCATTATTAAAGTGAATGTACAGTTGTTAGGCAATTTGGAGTGAGATTGATGGAAAAAAATAAAAATTTAGAAATAGAGCTGAAATTGTCTGAGTATTCAGTTTATGATAAGAGGTATTTCAGATTAGTGAAGAAAAGATAAATTTTTTCAATTATATGTGCTGAGTCAGCTGATCATCTATTAAAAGAAAAAATAAGATTAATTCTTATCTCACTTCTTATACCAAAATAAATTCCAGATACAAACTGATTTAAATGTGACTTCTGGTTAAGCATGTTAAACATAATAAACTAAAACTACTTCATAAAAGTATGGGTACATTTACGTCCAATCATCCAGTAAGAGAAGTTTTTTACCTTAGATAAAAGAATAGCAAATTAGACCACATAGAAATGTAAAATTTATGTTCACAAAAATACCACAAATGGATTGAGGAAAATACTTTAAACATATATAACAGATAAAAGATACATTTTCTTAATTTATAAAGAGCTGGTAGAAGCCATTAAAGAGGGACAAGAGGTCAACAGGATAGGAAAATGACGTTAAGTAGAGACAAGGAGCTCAGAGAAAACAACTTCCTCCAGCCCTTTGTTCATGGCCCCCTTCTTCCCCATTTAAGTCCTTCTCATTTTCATCATGACAATCACTTGCCATCATTTTCCCCAAACAGTTCTTGCCTCACCCAAGAGGAGTACATTGATACTTCTAACTGGCTCATGATAGCTTTACCACAATTCTCTTATATACCATGTTTTCCCTTTTGCCTTTTCTTACAGTTGGTCATTTTCATCTTTTTCTCTACTCTTGATTATAAATTTCTCAGTAGAAGAAACTGTGTCTTCCTCATCTCAGTCCCCAACACATCAAGCCTTCAGTAACCACTAATAACCCACATTTAAATAAATACACTAAGCAGGCTCTTCAAGGGACACGGATTCCATGGACAATATAAATATAAGTAAGTGTACTTGAGTCACATCTCCAACAGTCGTTGGGATTTAATTTCTGGATAAGATTTCAACAAAACTAACATAGCAGCCTTCATGCCAAGCACAAATTAATTTTCAGCCCGTAATTGAAATATTTCATGGCGCTACTTTTTGTTGGTTTATTCAAGGAAGCAGCTGGAAACACATGAATCGCGTTGTAACAAAGCATTGCTCTCAAATATAATTCACAGCATCTTACAACATGCACTTTCAGGTGGCTGAGCTGTGCAGAAAGGAGATTTTTTTTTCTTCTGAGACTCTGAAAAGAGTGGAAGATAACCCCTGTGTTCTTGCCCACATTGCTTATCTGCCAGCAACAGGTTACAATCCCATTGCTCCATGTTCCCTAACATTTACTGAATGTATAATAGCTGAGTATTCATGAAAGCTAATGCAGTGGATGAAAACAAATTAATTTGGTTGGTGCCCAAGGCAGTTGAAAGGTACACCTGCATTTTTTGGTCTCTAGGTACCAAGAATAAATGTTGGATTTAATCACAAGCTGGCCTGTCATTTTGGGGGAAAGGAATTCATGTCGGGTGAAATTCTGTTTATACTGGTAGATGTGTTGACTCTTCCCCTTGTGCTGTTGAGTCTTGAGGATGTACACACACTTTCACATTGGTGACGTCTTCATTGAAGAAAATACAGCAGTCTGATATTTTTATGTGAATTGTCTTTGAAATTTGTGTTCCTTGTCTTTGGATGTAATAAATATGTGACAGAAACATACACAGAGGGAAAAAGTAATGTCCTCAATAAGTTTTGGCATTCTTAAGAAGTTAAATGACGCATTGCAAAATCTGAAGCATTTTTCAGATGAGTTAGGACTAATATTCTCTTAGATGCCCTGGCAAAGAAAGTATTATATTGTCTTCCTTGGTGATGCTGAGTTCAAGCATCAGTAACAGCCTACTTCATGCTTACATGAACAAAACACGTTGTAGGTAATGAGGTTATAAAAAATTAACTCAAGGAGATGTTAAGTGTTTCACACATAGACAAAGGATAGGTGGAAAAACTTATCTCCTAGTAAAAGAATCACTTACCAATTAATTGCTCCTTTGTTCAAATGGGTCCGCTTTGTGCTGGGATTGAATGTCGTACTTCTAAAACAGTTAAAATTTAAGTGTCCCTAGGAAAGGAAACTGCTAAGAGTGTGTACTGTGTGGGGTGCAGCCTGGAAACTAGTAGATTCAAGACCTCACTGAACATGGACTGCAATGCTTGGAAAAGAACTTACTTTGGAGTCATAATGACTCAGTGGTACTTGTTACTGCCACACGTTAATAGAGTGACTTTGAGCTAATCACCAATCATCTTTAAGCCTCATTTTCCTTATCTTCTAAAAAAAAAAGGGCAGAGTAGATTTTCTGTAGGGTTCATTTTGTCTCTAAGATCCTATCAGTGTAACAGGGCTTTTTATCTTGGGCCTGTCCATCTCTGTATTATCCTGGACCTTATTTCTTGGAATCTGAGAATCCAATTTACATCTTCATTGTACTAAAGCCTATAAAGACATTTTTAAAGAGTCACTGGATTACAATTGTCACTTTCTCCAGACATCATCATCATAATAAATCCTCATTAAGAAGCATTTATTGTTCACTAATGTATGTAAGATACACGAGTCAGAGATGTACATATAATCATATACTTAATAAGAAAAACTTGTAAGAAGAGAACTAGCCAAAGTCTTTGCAGAGAAAGTATGAGTCTTTTAGCTTGGCTAGATTTTGTGGGAATGCTCTATTTTGTTTATTTATTCATTTTTTTTTATTTATTTAGGTCTTGGCCTCTTTCATGGTCTTGAGTATGCACCCTGAAAATAATAAATAAAATCATGAAACTATGTTTGTCTTTATTAAGTCTCTTGGTATGGTAATACCGTTTAGAAATGTTTCTTTTTTAATGAGTCTTGTGTTTTTAATATAACTGAAATAATTTGATGGATGGGTACTATAAAAGTAAAATCAAGGCTATTATTCTCATATGCCTGTAGACAATCAAATGCAATTCGCTATAAAAATAAGTTGCACTTAGCAACAGAAAAAAAATACAGTTATTTGTAGGAAATGTTAAGCAACTCGTTAGCTTGCTTAGAGGAAAAAAAAGAAAGTCAAATAAAAAGATGTCTTTTTATTTTATTTTATTTTATTTTATTTTATTTTATTTTATTTTATTTTCTCAACAGTATTTACCACCAACAAGGCTAATATTAATTCAGGGTAATTATTATTAATAATAATTCAGGGTGATTATTTTAGTTTTCCACACTGAATAGTTAGATATCAGGCTTTAGGGATCTTTAATTCTCAGCTCTTTCCCCTCTGTGGAATTAAGGCTGTTCTCCCAATCAATCAGATAAAAATCAATAATATTGAGATCGAAGTCCTCAAACACCACAAACTAGTTTTAAACTGCATGCAAGCCTGAACTGGTGTTTAATGCCTCCATTCTCTTCCTCCATAGGCGTTTATGTCCATGTTCCAGATCCTCACCCAGGAAGGATGGGTAGACGTAATGGACCAAACCCTAAATGCTGTGGGACACATGTGGGCACCTGTGGTAGCCATCTATTTCATTCTCTATCACCTCTTTGCCACTCTGGTGAGTTTAGCCTTTCTTGTCAATTATATCTTAGTACCATAGTGGGGTAAGCATCAACCGGTTTCTGTGGCCTCTTTTCAATGTCAAAACGAGAGTCAGAGAACCAGTGTAGAGTAGTCCGGCCACATGAGGTTTCTTCCAGTCTAAATTTCTATGACTCCAACTGCTTGAGGAACTAGATTCCAAATTTGACTAAGAGGAGGGCTCCATCCTATACGCCAGTGTCTGCCTGAGGGAACACGAGATAAAACATAATGAAATCCCATATTCAAGTACATGGTTAACCATCTCTAAGTGTTCCCAGAACTATGTCATTATTATTGCTGCTGCTATTATTGTTATTTATAAGGTGGGGACACACTCTTCAGTTTCACTGCTTCCATTCCAAAGCTGAGATTAAACTGAAGACCTTGACTCTAGGGTGCAGTTAGAAGTCAGCTCTGTGTTTCTGGGCTGTGTGGCTGAAAGAAACACATGGGAAAAAATTAAAACACAGAGTCACAAATATTGCAAAAAGCATCATGAAAACAAAATACCAAAACCCAGGAAAAATTGACTTCTATCACACAAGGAGAATTTTCTTTTCAATGCATGTGCATTAAACAGAAAGAAAAAGGTTGTGAAATATGGCCTTGACATAGTAAGGGATGTAATTCTCAGATCTTTCTAATGGCCAAAGTACATCCCCTTATAATAAATGTGTGTATATTTAAGAAGCAAACTTAAGCTCTATTATGTTAAAAGTTCTAGTGTAAGGACCCAAAATGTTATCCTTTATCAGAAACACATGAAATTAAAAAAACAAAGAACAAAAAGCCCTGCTGTTGCTAAAAAGCAGAACGTTTCATAATTTCATTCCTAATATTTGGAACAACCAAGGTAGGCAGTGTTCCCACTTTACAGATGATGAAACCGAGGCTTACAGATGATGAAACACACCCAACATCATGTACAGTGTAAATGCTAGACCCAGGACGTTCCCATGTCTTCCTGGTCTCATAGCCTGTGGTCAGGCAGCTACGTTGTTATTTCCTAAGATCGTGAAGTTTAGCATTATCACTGAAAATGTCTTCCTGGAATCAAACCTCTCTCCAAGAGTCACTAAAATAAGACAAATTACAAATGGGCACTAAGATTCCTTCCAATTCTAAATGTGAACTAAATAGGTGCTTCAGAAACTAGATGTGTTCAAGGTTGCATTTGCTATAGGCAGAACCTTTCTTTCGAAAGGGAGCACATAGGTCAAAAAGTGTATAGGGATACATTGTTACATGGTGTAACGTTTTAGGTTCAAACCGTAGAACCACATAGAAATAGTTTTGGCATTTTTTACATGGGGTGACTTTTAAAATATGCACAAAAGCAAAGAACCTTCTGCAGAAGGAATGGAGGCCTGGTTTCCAGAGCCAAATCCACCTGCGCCTCATGACATTGGCCCTGAGGGCTTTGCATCCTGTCTTCTGGGACCTTTAAGTCTATCTCATTCATCCATCCATCCATTCATTCATCCATCCACACACCCATTTGTCAATTCAACTAATGTTTATTAAGTACCTACTCTGTTTAAGTTCCTGTATAACTATAGAATAGCTTGGAGACTATTGATCATAGTTAAAGGTAGGATAGATATGATTGAAATCATCTATGTATAGTAATAATCTAATTGTTCTTCTATTAAAACAATATATTTGTTTGCTATCCTCATGGCAGATGTTTCACACAAATTTGATCCTTTATTGAAAGTCTCACACAATACGAAAGCAAGAAGAAAAATGATTCGGCCTAGTAAAATGTTTATACCAAACCAACGCAACCTCTCTGTTGCGTTGTATCTGAAAATGAGGGTAACGATGCCCCACATACCTACTTTCCAAGATGCCATCTACATGGGAGCTGTATTTTGGGGGATGTTTTAGCCATGGGATAAGAGGGTGATCACAGCTATCACCAACACTGAGTTTAAATAAGATGTTGTGTGCATTTAAAGCTATACATTAATAAAGGCTAAACATTTAATATGTTCAGATGCTTTTAATTTATAGAAGTAAAGTATTACTGATCAATTTAAAGCATCATTGATGCCCATTCCTAGAACGAGTCCTTCTCTGCCTTAATGTTTCCTTCTTCCGCCCACACCATGTCTCCCAGATAATGACTGGGATGTATTTGGTATGAATCTATCGTCCAGTTTTAAATCATATTTTACTGAATTTAACATGCTATTAACTATAGGAAGACTCTTATTTTGGCTAACATTAACAAGAAACAACAATTAAACCAAACACACATAGATAAGTTGCATGCCAGTTTTAGACTGTTGAAATGTAAAAATAAACGTGTGTCTAAAAATCCATGAAATGAAGTAGTTTCCCACATATATATGTATCCATCAAAAATATGTAATGTTTTAAATTTAAGGTTTTAACCTACAAACAGTTTATACCATTAGTTTTTAAGATTTATATTAATTTTCCAGTTGAGAAGCTATGCTCCAGTGCCCTGATGGCTGTCCCTGGGAGGCATGTCCCTGTACACTTTTCTCACTGCTATGGCCACACAGCATGCTGAGGCCAAGTCATATTTGATCATTGTTTCTCTCCTTAAGATCATTAGTAGCAGCAATTTTCAGGGTAAATGGGATCAAACTCCACACACATTCCCCAAATACTGTTTTTGAAATCTTTTTATCCTAATGTACATAAAGTTCATTAGTATATATAATCATGAATATATGGAATATGACTGACTGTCATATTTGTTTATCAGTCCTTCCTGGTGGATATTTAAGTTGTATTCCAATGTTTTGCCCTCACAATGTTGCAACTAATACATGTATACATTGTGTCCACTTGTGTGAGTGTTTCTCTAGGTTATATGCCAGAAAGTAGAACTCCAGATCCTGGATCCTGCCCAGATGGCTCTATAGCATGGGTCTGCAAGCCCATATATCAAATCTGGTCCACAGGCTTTATTTATACAGCCCTTGAGCAATGCACAGGAGTGGTTTGTGCATTTTAAAATTACTATATAAGTACGCATAGAACATCATCAGTGTTGCCTCTCGGCCCTCAAAACCTAAAATATTCACTGTAGGGACCTGACACTTGCTGAGCCCTGTTCAATGGGCAAGCTATACTAGCTCACCCTCCCAAGTGCCGCAGTTGAGAACCCCATGTTCTTCCTTCCTCATGTATAGTTGATGTGGTTAGGCTTAAGATTATGACAGTCTGATGAGTTGGATGGTAGTATCACTTGGCCTTTAGCTTGCATTTTTGCATTTCAGTAGTTGTTGATAAGGGAGCACTTCTTCATATGCTTACTGGCCATCTTTGTGACCCACCCAATCATATTGTAAGCTTTACCTGTTTTTCTAAAAGCTAGTTGGTCTTTTTAGAATGCATTTGTCGGAGTACTACATATCCTGTGGGATAGTAGTCCCGTGACTGCTGTAGGAGTTGCAAATTTCCTGTTAGGCAGCATTTTGTTATTTCAATTTGTCTCTGATGGCTTTTGACATTATATTTTGACATAGTCAAAACCATCCGTTTTTCACTTATGGTCAATATTTATTCTGGATTCATGCTTAGGAAATTCTTTCCCACCCTGATGTGGGAAAAATATTCTCCTCTGTCTTCTAATTGTTTTAAATTTCTGGTCTTTAAGGAATCTTAACGTACTGCTTGTATATAGTGTGAGCCAGATAAAATACACTACTGCAAGAAAACTCAAAGGTTTTTCTTAACCAGATTTATGTGAAGTGTTTTAAGCTTTGAGATATTTGGTTGGGTTCTCTGATTATGAAATCTAAAGCCAAAAGGACAACTACTCAGATTTTTTAAATTTATAAATGATTTTTTTAGTGTTTTTAATTTTTTTAAGTTTATTTATTTATCTTGAGAGAGACAGAGCAAGCTAGGGAGACAGAGACAGAGACAGAGAAAGAGAGAGAGAATCCCAAGCAGACTCTGCACTGTCAGCATGGAGTCCAGTGTGGAGCTCGAACCCATGAACCACAAGATCATGATCTGGCCGAAACCAAAACCGACCAAGCCTCCCAGGCGCCCCTATAAATGATTTTTTTTAAATGAGAGCTAATTAATTCACTGAAAGAAGGCACTCCACAAGACATGAAATCTGAGTGTCCCTTTCATACTATACTACCCAAAAAGTCTTGGGACCAAAGTCACTTTGCCAGTTCACTTGAGATTTTGCCTAAAATCAGCAGTTGCTCTGCTTTTCTGGACATCCTCCAACCCACAGTCACTATGACAGGCTCTACAATGTTAGCCCAATCTGATTTAGCCCAGTTTTCCTGAATCTCAACTGCTATGTCTAAGTACTAACCTACATCCTGGCCAGTTTGGCAAAGAGCTCAATCCCTCCCCTTTTTGAGTCTATACCTAGTACAGAAGTAGGACAAGTAAACACAGACCAACCAGCCAACCAACAAACAAATAAAACCTGTGATTTAAGACCTACTGATGCAAGTGATAAAAGGCTGTGGCTTGCCTTCTATTAGGGCCCACATAATACTTCTGATTCAGATCATCCCAGCCCTACCTGATCTGAAATAGTTAAAATATTGGCAGTAAAACAGCTGGAGACAGTCTGTGGATTGACAGATAAAATATGTGGATGGAGGCCCTAGGCCTGTGTTCAATATGCATCACATCCCTTTAAAATCCGAACACAAGTTAAAATCTCCATTCCATAAGCCTGTCTTTAGGCTTGAACTTAATTAAAATGAGCATTTTTCTTAAATTGTATGCTTCTTTTTGCAAAATACTACAAAGCATTTTAATCCAAATGAAAAAAAAAAAAAAGTCCACATAAATATACAAGCTCTGATTTGTTTTTTATCCACACTGGCCAAGTTGTGCTGCACAAGCCAGGGAGTCCCTGATTTAGTCTTTTCAAGGACAGGCATATGCCAGGCAGCAAAATAAGAAAAAAAAAATGTTTGGCTGCAGTTTGTTCTGGAATAAAAAACAGCAGGCTATTCCATCGCCCCCTGGGGGCACCAATTTGTCAGCCCACAATGAAAATCAAGCTTAAGTGTATAGCAAATGCATATTCATAACCATTATCTATTGTCTCTTTAAAATGTCTCTCTCATCCACCAGGTATTTATTCTGTATTTCTGTCCTGACTGATTGCGGTTTGCCCAGTGCTTGTGAAATTCGTCTCCCCCCCCCACCCCCCACTTTTGCCAATGATTAGGCGATAAGGGCTATTGAAGACTTACCCAGTTGAAAGACTCTATTTTTTTTTTTTGCTCAGTGTTTTTCCCTTTATTATTGTTTCAAAGGAAAGCCCTGTGATGTGAATACTGAAAGAGAGAAAATGTAATTAAGCGTTCATTGTGGATAGTCTTTTTGTTACCTTTGAAGTGCTTAAATTAACACAGCAATCTCTTGATTTTGCTTCTGTAGTGGCAGTTTTCTGAGAATAGTCATATTTTGCTGACAAAAATGGCATTCCAAAGTGTAAATTAAATAACTTGATTTTATAGAATTCATTTAAAAGTGCATCTGTGTTGAACATACCCCATTTTACATTGCTCTGATTGCATTTGACTTTTTGTTGACCTGTGTAAAAAACGAGATTGTTTCCTACACAGCTTGTGAGACAACTTAGGATAGTGTGATTCTAAATGGTAAAAAGGAAAAAGAAAAACACGGGATTATGGGGTGTTGACCAGGTGCCTGCTGTGCTCCTGTTGTATGCTTGAAAATAATTTTTAAAAAGGAATTATTAATAAAGCTCATTGTAGAGAGAGAAATAAAACTAAAGGTGACATTTCAGCTAATGGGCTATTGTTAAGCTGCATCAGAGGGAAAAGAAAGTAGTACAAGTTAACTTTGAAGAAGTGGGAAGGGAACGGGGAAGATTTGGAGGACAAGGACAGGACTATATGCAGAGTTAGAGAGAATGCAAAATAGAGGTAGACATTCTCAGCCAAGAAAACCCACTCAAAAAATGGTAAGGCCACCCTCTTTCAAAATAAACCATGACTTTCAGTAGTCTGAGTCATGCTGACCCAAAAGTTGAGTCTTCGGTAGAGGAGAACCTTGTTGTGCTGGGCAAAATGGTCTTGTCACAAGAAAACTGGAGGCAATAACGATACTGGGGAACACACCTGCTTCCGTAATTTGTCAAATTCTGCTAAAATGTGTTCTGGGTAAAAGGAAGGAAAACAGATTAATTGTCTATGGTTGAATGTATAAAACTTAAAACATAGCAAATACCTAGCAAACCCTTAGCTCAGGAGAATCTGGCTTTTTCAGTACAATGTAAAGAGTGAGAACAGCAGTTAGAGAAGGATAGAGAGGCCATAGGATTTAATGGTAGCTGAACACCTGTTAAGACACTGGGACAGGAGCCATATTTAACCCAGAAATGGATGCTTTGAAATCCACTAAGCTAGAAGGTCAAAAATCTCGCTAGTATGTTGGTATGTCATTCATAAAAATTCTAGGAACGAGATTAGATGGCCCCCCAGAGATTTGATATGGCATTTTCCCCACTAAATGTATTGTCAATGCTAAAAATATCTTGAGCAAACTAGAAGAATTTGGTACCTGTGATATTTTAATAGTTATTCTACACTTTTTCATTGAAATTGGTGATTTGTAGTGTATCAGTATTGCTCATAAATAAGGAGGTACATGTATTACATCAGTTGTATATTACATACTAGAACAAATACTTGTGTTGCTTATTAATATAATGGAAAGTTATATAGCTCTGTTAAAAAGTGACTAGTAGCCAATGCCTAAAAATATACAGATGAACTTCTTTTTCTAAAGCATTGAACAAATTAAATACCACTGTGTTGAAAGTATATGTGTGCCCTAACAAAGCTCAAGAGAAAATGAAAGGATAGACCATTAGCCTCTTTTGCCCCTGAAAGTACATCATTCAGAAAAATTGTGATGTAGTATTCTGTGCCACATTATAAATTCAAGTATTGTGTAAATCCAAATATTAAAAAAAAAGTAAATAAAGCAGAGCGGGTTAATTGCATAATTTAGAACTGGCCAAGTGTAAAGGTAAAAGCGTTCCATGGAAATGAGGAAGCTCTTGTGAATCAATGTGGTGAGTCCCTGTAAAAAACCTATTTATTCTAGCAATAACATTTTAATATACACCTGTGAATCACACATATTGGCTATGGAAAACCCTTTGGCACAGCACATGTGGCGCCTGTGGGTAAACACTGACTGAAAATAAGATTCAGACGTCAATGTAATGGGTTCAGATTCTGATAAGCATCACTTCAGCTTTCTATAAAAACAGAACAAAAAAGTGCAAAAGGAAACTGGGAGAACTGGGAACTGTTCTTGCTTTCAGAACTAGGATTTGTCCCCCATTCCTATGACTTTGTCAGGGCTGTGGAGGGGTTGGGGTTTTGGAATAGCTTACACCAGATCAGCGTCCCACTCAGCCCAACTGTGCACAGCACCGGGTCTGTAGGAAAAGAGTGTCTCACTGACAACGTGAATTAAATAAAACAGGAGCCGAGCTGCCACCCTCCCTTCACTTCTATTTCTTTATCACAGTGGTTATTGCCACCTTAGTTGAGTCTGAGAAAAGAACCACAAAGTAATTCTCACCTCCTTGCAATCGGCCACAGCTCAGCCCTGCCTCTCCTGCACCTTCTGTTTCCATTCCAAACAGGCAATCAAAGCCAGACGTCGTCGGTCACCTCTCAACTCTAAGTGCCAAGGTGCCACCTTATCACAGTGCTTGGCAACAAGGACCAGGCTAAAAGTCCGTATCCAAATGGAGTTTTGGGAGGAAATGAGAGCTCCACACAGATTTTTCAATACAGATTCTGCATGCGCCATCATGTTGTCAGGTTAATTAAGCAGCAACACCTAAACAAAGATATTTGTTGAATGAACTTAGGTTTAATGACAGTTGAAAGCAAGCTTTCAACTTTATTTTACATTATTCTTGAATTTGTTGTCCAAACCCCTCCCAGCTGCTTCGTCCTGTGGGTGTGGGCCTTTCAATCCTCAGAGCCCTTTCCTCGAGTTTGCTAGCAAAGCCAAACCTTTTCCTTTTGGAGTCTTGCCTTCTCTCTATCTTGAAAGCCAAACTCCCAGCTACATGGGAAACCTTATATATATATATTTTTTTACATTTTATTTATTTTTGAGAGAGCGAGAGAGAGACAGAGCCCAAGTGGGGGAGGGGCAGAGAGAGAGGGAGACACAGAATCCGAAGCAGGCTCTAGGCTCCGAGCTGTCAGCACAGAGCCCGACACGGGGCTCGAACCCACAAACCGTGAGATCATGACCTGAGCCAAAGTCGGACACCCAACCAACTGAGCCACCCAGGCGCTCCAAAACCTTATATATTTAATAGCCCTTTGTCAAACTGTACTTTATGCTGTGTAGTTACTGTTTCAATGAACCAATTTAAAATAACTACATTATGCGTTAAAAATTACATTTGGGAGGACAAATTTAACAGAGAGGAAGCAAATGTCATCACTTAGTGATTATTACAGCCTCCCTCTCATACCTGCCAACCTCCCAGCCTCCCTTGGTGGCATTTGGGCCAACTGCCACCCCTCCATCCTACCTCTCTGGCCTCTGGTGGCAGTGCTCTGTGATACTTAACTGCTCACCTGGCCCCTAATAAGCCACATGTTCCCAAGGCCTTGTCTTTGCTCATGCCACCTGGAAATCCGTTCTCATAATTCTCTTCCTGCCAAAATCATCTTTTCTCTTTAGTATCTTGATATCTTAGTAGCACAGGGTTGGACCCTATCAGTGCCTCACAATCTTAAATAAGTAGCACTCAGAAGACACACCGAGGCCTATTGTCCCAGATCAGCTCTCAGAAATCTAAATGCTCAGATGGCACAGAACTAAATGTGTGATACTCTGATTGGGCTTAGTTTCTGGTCGTCAGTCTTCACATTGGTATGAGCCTCACTCTCAACCCCTGCTCCAACTTTGCTTCACATTCCTCCTTTCTGACAAGGAATGACATTTTCCAGGATGGAGCTTGAGGGAAGCAGGGGGGTGCAGCAGAGGGCAGCGGCCACACTCAGGGGCAGCAGCAGTAGTGGTGCCAACCTGGGCATGTTCAGCATCCATGACTTGGCCCCCACTTCTCACCAGAACTTGGCAAGAGGTAGCCTTGCTGGAGGTCCTGCATGGACAGGGGGTGGCCTGCACAGAGTTGGAGGTCTGGGAAGTTCTGGGAAGAGAGGGGAGGCCTGAGAGAGCCTCAGAAACAAATCTCTCTCTGTTCCCACCTGGAATGGAAGAACTTCTCAGCTTTCCTGAGAGTTGAGAGCCAGTGCATAGGAATAGCATTAGTGTAAGAGCAATGTCCCAAGCTGGAGACTAGATGGAGAGTAGAAGGGCATAAATGGAGACCCCCAAAAAGATACATCCACATCCTGACTCCCAGACCTGTGAGTTTGGCCTTATTTGGAAAAAGGGCCTTTGCAGATGTAATTAAATTAAGGTTCTTGACATGAGACATCCTAGATTATCCAGGTGAGTCCTAAATACAATGACAAGTGTCCCTACGAGAAACAAAATAAGGACAAGACACAGGAAGAAAGAGAAGACCACATGAAGACAGAGGTGGAGGCTGGAGCGATGCCATCACAAGCTAACTAGCACCTGGCACCACTGGAAGATGGAAGGCAAGGTTCACCCTCCCCTGGAGTCTCTAGAGGGAGCGTGTTCCTGCTGACAACCTGATTTTGGACAATGGCCTCCAGAACAATCATAGAATACACTTATGTTGTTTCCAGCCACTAAGCTTGTACAACTCATTACAGCAGCCCTAGGAAACTAACACAAGGGGTGTCACTGAGATTCAGATCTTAGTAGGAGCTGCAGGAGCTGAGGTGGTGACCAATTCAGCAGAGGCCCCCAAAACAAGCACTATCACTGTCCCTGAAGGTGGACAGAGGACAGGCCACATGGCCACAGTGGACCAGACCTGATGAGAAGCACATCATTGACCTTCGACAAACAAAAGGAATATTTATTCAAATGTAACTGAGTTTTGAAAGACTAAATTGAATTGATATAGCAAGATGTAGCTTTCAGCCATCAGCACAAATGGAGGGTTTATGGACTAAATTCAACTCATGTGTAGAAATATCAAGAAAATTATTTTAGTTTTTGCATATGTAAGTTTATGACTGTATATTTTCATACAGGCTGCACCAAACCACAGGGTTGTTGGGAGAAGATTAAACAGAAAAAGCGATAGCTGCAATTCGTTGAGCTTTTGTTGTTTTATCCATAATATTTCACAGACAAGGGCCCTGAAACTCAGTGTCTGGTCGCTAACTGAGGTCTCCCACCACAGTGCTCTTTCTCCCAGGCCGCCCACCTACAGCAACCCAGTTGAACTGTGAACCTCATAGCAGTGAGCTCAATATCATATTTATATTCCTGACCAGGCAGTGTCTGACACATCGATGGAGCCCAATCAACTGCTTGTCGAATTTAATCGAATAACATAACCTCACTGTCCTTAAGTAGCCTGCCATCTGTCTGGTGTTAGGAAAATCATTAAAAATAAAATATCCTGCCAACCCAAAAAAAAAACTCCATCAAGGTAGACGAGAAAGAAAACAGTTTTGTTATTGAATAATCACTAAGCCAGACGGCAGTGGGCATCACAGGCAACCCACTAAAGAGACCACAAAGACAAAGCAATTTCACCTTGTATATATATTACATCTGTGTTCTCAAGATGAAAATAGCTAGGCCTCACATAAGAAGACTTGACAGGATCATTTATTAAATAGAGTTCCCCCTAAATTCACCTGGTAATTGGGGTGGCCATCTGTGGTAGCTAATTACCTTTATCTAGAAGAAAAAGAAAACTTCTCATCTCTTCAAGACAAGTATGTACTTTTGGAATGTGGAGCCAGGTTGCTAAGTGACACTCCCATCGCTCCCTGCCAACCCCCCCCCCCGCCCTGCTCCAGAAGAAGGGAGAAGGGAATGATAGATAGGGTGCTGTTTGGCTAGTGTTTATATATCAAAGAGGTCACCCCCCTCCCAAGAAAACCATTCTTGGGTTGTAAAATAAGTGCTGTGTATACATCAAAGGGGGAGGCGAAGAATCTACAAAGTCATGTTTTCTAAAGGAAATGCTCTAAGAAAAGGAAGGAGAACAGTCACTTTTATCATGGAGGAATTTTTTTTTCTTTTTAGATTCGTGTTTGTCCTTTAGTGGGGAGATAGGAAAACTGGTTAGGGTGCCTGGGTGGCGCAGTCGGTTAAGCGTCCGACTTCAGCCAGGTCACGATCTCGCAGTCCGGGAGTTCGAGCCCCGCGTCGGGCTCTGGGCTGATGGCTCAGAGCCTGGAGCCTGTTTCCGATTCTGTGTCTCCCTCTCTCTCTGCCCCTCCCCCATTCATGCTCTGTCTCTCTCTGTCCCAAAAATAAATAAACGTTGGAAAACTGGTTAAATTAGACACAGCAGCGCCTGCGTAAGTGCCCGATGAGAAATAGAAATGGTGAAGGATGGCACTTCCTCGAGGCAGGAGACCCTCTGGTGGGCATCTCTGAATTTGGAGTGAGATTGTAGGGGAAGGTAGATTCCTCCTCTGATATTGCTGTTGATGAGAATATCAAGGTCAGGCAAGGGGACTACACTTCAAGGGAACTATGAATGGTCCTGTTGAGAATAATGTCTGGTTAGAGAAAGACTAATATATCTGTGCCCAGATGCCCATGGTGTGGCAGACATGGTGACATCAGTAAAAGTCTGTCATCTAGATGATTCTGTGTCTTCTTTAAGTTCTGGTAGGATCCCAAAGGACATGGCTTTTAAACAGAAATATATTGGCACTTCTCCCAAGCCAAGCATACACTGTCAAAATTTAATAATATTTGGAAGCTTTTTTCTCCTTGTTATATACCCATGGAACTTGGAAAAGAGCTAGCTATTAAATTTTGCATAATAAATCTCTCTGGTTCTTAAAAGTCATGACTGAATTGCCTTAACTTTTTTACCTTCTTGCTTAATCCTCCAATATTAACAGATGGGAATAATTTCTTAAGAGGGAAATTGAAAGGAGGAACATAAATTAGGGATGAAAAAGATTATCAAATGAATGTGGAACTTTAGAGAACTCAAACTTGAAAAGGGACTAAATATTAAATATTTTTAAAAATTCTACTTTTTTGTTGCTTTCTTTTACTTTAATTTACCCATTCCAAAAAAGAAGCATACGCTTTTTTCTTTTAAGTTTGTGAAATGTGGTGAAATACAAAGAAAAGGGGAGAGACTTTTTCACAAAAGCAGGCATCATTAACATCTCTAAAGTGCCTCCTTCTAGCATTTTCTCTATTGTTCTTCTTTGTTTCTTGTTGCATTTCTACCATGTATACTGTTATTTAATGTTGTAATGTGAGCATTTTTTCAATACTATTAAAATTCATGAGTGCATTAGTTATTTATTGCTGTATAATAAGTTATGAACAATTTAAGAGTTCACAGCAATAAACATTTATTTCTCACTTTTTCTATGGGTCAGGAATCTGGAACAGGCTGAACTGAGTGATTCTAGCTCGGAATGTCTCATGAGTTTGGAGTCAAGATGTTGATGGGGCTGCAGTTGAACAACAACTTGACAAGAGCTGGAGGACCAGTTGCCAAGATGGATCACTCACATGGTGGAAGGCTTCAGTTTATCACCACATGGACCTCTCTTTAGGCTGCTTGTGTGTCCTTATAACATGGTACCTGGCTTCCACCAGAGTGAGTGATCCAACAAAGAGTAAACTGAAACCCACAATATCTTTCATCACCTGGTCTTATTAATAAGTCGCACACAATCATTTCCGTAACATATTCAATAGACCAACCATATTCAGCTTGGGAGGAGGCTCACAAGAGTGTGAACACCAGGGGGTCCTCTTAGAGACCAGCTACTACAATGGGAATTTTTAATGGTTGTGTGATTTTTGTAATAGAGACCTGTATAATTGTATTATCTGTCTGTCAAGCACCTTTGTATATAAAGCTTTTTATTAATACTCCAAATTATTCCCTTGGATATAGTCTCAGAAGTGGGACTGTTGAGTTATAAAAAAATATTTCTTAATTTCCATTTTAAATTGGTTTCATAAAACAAAATAATATTTTATATTATTTCAGTTAGCATATGCATTGCCTTTAACATATTCATGATAAATACCTGAAAATTCTTATGCAGTGCTTCACAACTACATGTTCATTTTTCATTTAATGCATTCTATATAGTGTATTTTTTAGGCAGAAATTCTATAGCATATATATATATATATATATATATATATATATATATATATAGTATTTTGATACTTACAGCATGTGGGTTTTTTCATTGTTATTTAACCATTTTATAGATCCTCCTGAGTTTGTTTGTTGCTGTTATTTTGGACAACTTAGAACTTGATGAAGATCTTAAGAAGCTTAAACAAGTAAGTAATGTATGGGGAATTCTTTAACTCTGAATTTAAAAAAATAAGGGTAAAATATGTGCTTACAGATAATGTTATCAATAGAGCTAGCTTCAAATTAAGAAAAATAGTTTAATAAATTAAGGCAGTCTATGTTGGCAGAATTTTCTTGTGTTTGACTTTTATCCATTATCCACAAAAAAAAAGTTTTCTTGGCTCTAGAATTATCCTAGGAATATTTTTAAATTACTCTTTTGAGTAAAAGTAAGATGCACATAGTATAGGAAATTGGACTGGTGACTGTTCCCCTTCTGTCATTACATAAAGGTTGTTTGAGGATGAAATGCTTCAGGGCCAGATTGCCATTTTGTATAATTGTGTGTAATACTCTTGAACATCATCATAAAAATATTAAGCATCAACTTGCCTGACCTCTAGACACTAAAAGAGAATTTAGTCTTGGTGCCCATAGTCATTATAAGAAATGGAATAGAATAAATGATCAACTGTGTGCCCAGTTATGTATGAAAACAGATTGGATGTTATGGCATTGATAATCATACCCCAAAAATGTAAATGGAAATGTGTGAAGGTTATATGGCTGATGGCAGAAAGATGACAGGCATGATGGACCATTCTCATAGTTTCTGTTACATGGAAGATGCTTAGCATACATATATGGTTCGATCAAAGAGTAGAGACCCTTTGAAAAGTAGAGTTGGTGTGAGTGAAGGTCAGTGGATAAGATATTCTTTTTTATTGCAATATAGTTGGCATACAATGTTGTATTCGTTTCAGGTGTGCAACAAAGTGGTTCAACAATTCTATATATTATGCAATGCTCACCACAAGTGTAGTTACCATCTGTCACCATACAAAGTTATTACAATATTATTGAACATATTCCCTATGCTCTACTTTTATCTTCATGGCTTATTTATTTTATAATAGGAAGTTTGTACCTCTAAATCTCCTTTATTAACTTTGCCCTCCCCCCCCCACCCCAGCAACCACCAGTTTGTTCTCTGTATTTATGAATTTATTTCTGGGGTTTTTTTGTTTGTTCATTTGTTTTCTTTTTTAGCTTCTGCATATAAGTGAAATCATATGGTATTTGTCTTTCCCTGTATGACTTATTTCACTTAGCATAATACCCTCTAGCTGCATCCATATTGTCACAGATGGCAAGATCTCATCCATTTTTGTACCTGAGTAATATTCCATTGTATATATATACCACCTCTTCTGTATCCATTCATCTATCGATGGACAGTTGGATTGTTCCCATATTTTAGCTATTATAAATAGTGCTGCAGTAACCATAGGGGTGCGTACATCTTTTCAAATTAGTGTTTGTGTTTTCTTTGGGAAAATACCCCGTAGTGGAATTACTGGATCATATGGTAATTCTATTTTCAATTTCTTGAGGAACTTCCATACTGTTTTCCAGAGTGGCCGCACCAGTTTGCATTCCCAAAAACAGTGCATAAGGGTTCATTTTTTCCAACTTTGTTGTTTCTTGTGTTTTTTTTTACGTTAACCATTCTGACAGGTGTGAGGTGAGATCTCATTGTGCATGTCCTTGATGATGAGTGATGTGCAGCATCTTTTCATGAGCTGGCCACCTAGATGTCTTCTTTGGAAAAATGTCTACTCAGTTTCTCTGGCCATTTTTTAACCAGATTGTTGGGGGATGTTGAGTTGTATAAGTTCTTTATATATTTTATATTTAACCCCTTATTGGATGGATCATTTGCAAATATCTTCTCCCATTCAGTAGGTTGCCTTTTCATTTTGTTGATGATTCCTTTTGCCATGCAGAAACTTTTTAATTTGATGCAGTCCAATAGTTTATCTTTGCTCTTCTTTGCCTTGCGTGAGGAGGGAGGTAAGATATTCTTGGATCACGCTCCCCAGCACTGCAAGAATAATAATAGAGATGTTAATGAAAAACTAAGGCTAGAAAACAAGTCTTACCTGGAATTAGAAGAAAGCCCTATACATTCAGAATTTTCAAATTGCATCTGACTTGTCTTTGTTTTTTATTTTTAATGTTTATTTTTGAGAGAGAGAGAGAGACAGAGCACAAGCAGGGGAGGGGCAGGGAGAGAAGGAGACACAGAATCAGAAGCAGGCTCCAGGCTCCAAGCTGTCAGCACAGAGCCCAACACCGGGCTCAAACCCACAAACCGCGAGATCATGACCTGAGCCGAAGTCAGACACTTGTCGACTGAGCCACCCAGGTGCCCTGGGTTTTATTTTTTATTTAACGAAAGCAAAGACAGAACCTATTTAAAAGGTTTCCTTGTCATTTGCATATCCTAAAATCACTTTAGGCATTTCATCCTTTTACTTTTGTTTATCTCCAAAGTCTGTGCTTCTAACCAAGGGTAGTCAACAAAAGAAAAATATATATATATTTGATAGAAAGGATGCCCACTGTGAGCATATCAAGGAAGGATTTAAGTGTCTTCCTGTGCTTCAGCTACACAAGCAAAATGGCCCTCTGGGCATAGTGGAAATGATTTCTTCCAGATCTTTTCAGTTTGCAGCAACAGTGACAGATTATTCAAATGAGAGTTGGGAACTTCTCTTCTGCCACTGATGCAAATGCTTTATGCAGCTTCTAGTTATTGAAGAAACATGTAATTAGTGAGTTCAAAAGTGAAAACTGACCCATATCATTAGACATAACCAGTGAAAATCTGCTGTTGGATAGCCACCTCAGTCCTTGCTTTACAAATCTGGTATTTAGATGTGGATTTTCCTGTGTATGTTGCTTACTATACGTAGATTTTTAATGTCCTCTTTCTGAGGACATAAATATGTGTAGTCTATAGACAAAATGAAAACTATTCTATTTTCTTCAAATTGGTGCTACAGCCAGGTTCAATATGGTTTTGAATAACCATTGGCCAATTAAAATGCCATATAATTCCAGCCCACATTTTTTACTAGAAAGAAGTAAAATAAATCTATAGGCAATTTCTTTTCAAGTTTGTGAATTCAATCCTACTAATATTTTTGCAGTAAAATTCAAACCTACTAATATTTTTGCATATTATATATAGGTAATATATATATATACACATACATTTTATCTGACCCCAAGTGAAAAACCAACAGTAAAAAAATCAGGATTTTAACTGACATCTGACTTTCTTCTTAGTTTATACAGTTTTAGTAAACTAGACGGGGCTTTGCTTTAGGATCTATCATTAGTTATAAAATGGTTTTTGTTTAATCACTTGCTATATATTAGTAATGCTCTGTATTTCTGGAAATCCTATACATCAGAGCTAATTATCGGATTGTACCAGCCTACAATTTGAAGTATCTTCTTTGAATATTTAGAGATATTTGAGCATTGAAAATCCCAACCATAAACAAAACGGCAAACTCATTTTCATTAGTACTTTTCACATTGTTCTTTGGCCATGACTGGACTAACACTACATACCTATTAAATTTATCAATTAATTCGTACACTAATTGCTGTGGACCAAAGATTATCGCACTAAACTAAAATGTTTACTGTTTTCTTCCATTTTGTATAAGAATATTTGTGTTTCATTACTTTCTACAAATTACATCATTTTTATACCCCGCCCCTTATTTCCAGTCATCTTGGTCTTTGAGATGAGGCTCATTTACATAGTTTCAAGAATACAGTCACGTACACCCACACACACCCCCAATGTACACACACTTGTATGTACTTTCACACACACGTGCATGTAATTATGTGAATACCTGAAATGGTAGCCTGTTTTTCAAAGCTTCTTACAGAACTCCATTACAAATGTTCCCTGAAATCCCCATTTCGTTTTCTGTGTGTAGCCTCAGCATTCAAGGGTTTAAATTCCTATACTCTATTTTTACTATTCCCAGATAGAGAATAGAATGGGGAATCTATAAAAAATGTTTGATTTTCTTAATGTTTTAAGTTCCAGAAAGCATACATACTCCATAATCTGCCTTTGTTCACTACAAACCTTTTTTCATCATTTATCCTTTCTGCCACTAATCTGTAGGTTCCTATAGCTATAGTAACATTTGTCAGACACTTTCAGTTCCAGGTGCTGTGTATGTTCATTTATTGAAGTTTCATGGCAACCATGTGATGTAGGTATTATTAATATATCCATCTTACAGATGGGGAAACTAAGGCACAGAGAAGTTAAGTAACTTGCTTAAGGTCACACAGCGAATACATGGCAGAGTTAGGATTTGAACCCAGGCAATTCAGACCTAAAGCCCAGGTTCCATGACTGAGTCACAGGAAAGCTGTATCAATGCCAAACATGAGTCATGCCTGTTGTGGAATGTTAATTACTCGTCTATAAATAATCATGTTTTAGATGGCAGAAACATCAATATATATTCATGAAATAACTTGGTGTGAGGGGCAGTTTTCTGAGGAATGGAAGTGAATCAAGCAACCCAGTCATTAAAACTATCCAAAATAGTTCTTTGTTTTCCCTGGGAAAGCAGACGATCTAATCAGAGCCACAGGAGTTAGGACTTTTGCAGCAGGTAAGAGCTCAGAGGCTTACCACTCGGTACACGCGACGGCAGACTCTGCCCAAGGCACCTCTTCTCTCAGTGACCTTCTGGAGTAACGATCCTCTTTAGACACAGACACAGTGTGCTTGCAGCATATTACATTTCAGCGATGCCTCTAGAGATTTTTAATGTGTTTTATTCTGATTGTGGTCAAAAAACAATTGTGTTAAAATGTAAATGCTGGTTCCTAGACATTTTTCAAGAGTAATAGAAACAAGTGTGAGTCACCTCTAACATACAGAGGCTAAATATGAAACACTAGACAAAGCTATTAGAAAGAGAAAGTCTGTTCTCATGCTTGGGAGAGGAAATATGACCTTGAAGGTGGACAGGGTAGGAGAAAGCTAAAAGGTACGGTGAAGAAACTAGAACAGAAGAGAAGAAGGAAGAAGTAAAGTAAGGTGCTAGAAAATCATTCAAGATATGAAATCAAAGGAAAGAACACAGATTATGAATATAACACAGGGATGAAGGGGGAGCAATGGGGCCAAACCCTGAGTTAGGAAAGTGATAAAGTCAAATTGCCAGATGGCAAAGGACACCAGAACCCTTCAGGGAGAAGCTCAGGGAAGGCAAGTCAACACAACCAACTGTTGGTGGAATCCTGGAATCACATTCTTCTCAAGTACAAGCATCCTAGATCTCTTTTCCCCATGACTTTCTGGTCACCTCCTTGGACTTTGAGACAGTGGCTTCCACTTAGGGACCATCTTCAGGAGAAGAACTCTTCAGGAGAAAGTATGGAGCCAGCCACCATTTTTAACACTTGAGGAAGCCGAGAGAGAGTTGTGTGTGCACCCAATGTAAGACCAGATGTGCTAACTCAAATGCCAACTTTAATACTTTTAGTTGGAAATCTGCAAATCAAATTCTAGGTGGCAGTGAAGCTTCCCTAATGCCAATGCACTGAAGTCTCTTCATAAATGCCTTCATTTTTTTAAAGTTTATTTATTTATTTTGAGAAGGGGAAGGGACAGAGAGGGAGAGAGAGAATCCGAAGCAGGCTCCACACTGTCAGTGCAGAACCCGACTTGGGACTTGATCTCATGAGCCATGAGATCATGACCTGAGCCGAAATCAAGAGTTGGATGCTCAACTGACTGAGCCACCCCAGAACTGACTGAGCTCTGAGGTCATGTTTCTCATTAGCCTTACCTGGGCGCTTTCATTTTCATGTCTGCCTTGTGTCCCCCCTATATGCCTTCTTTTAAGGGAAAGGGGAAAGCATTGAGTTATTTATTACTTAATAAAGGTATTTTGAAACAGAAAAGTGTCTTTTTTTTAGTAGAATTCAGAGCAATATACTAAAAGGGCCCCTTGGGGACACATTTGGAGAGGCTCTAATGTAAGTACCCATTCCCACCACACCTCCTCTCCACGGTATCACCAGCATTGTGCCTTGATAGCCACTAAGGTAGCTTTATTTTTTCCCTCTTCAAAATAAATAATGTTCTAAAAAGTCATGACAGTGATGCTCCATATGAAACTCATTTTTTGCTTTCCCTGTGTGTTGCATATAAGACTCAACCGATTCCTGGAAGCAATATAGCAGTAATGATCCTTTCATAGCTCCCATACCTAATTAAATAGAGACCATGCTTTTCTTATCACCACCCTGAACCCCAGCCCAGACCCTGGAGATGGAGATAGATATAGATGCAGATACAGATACAGATACAGGTATAGATATAAATAAAGATATAGACATGTAATGGTTTTCTATATAAGACCAGAAAATTGACTAGAAATGGGGTTGTCCATGAATGTGTAATTGGGCTGCTGAGAAGCCAAATCAGTTTGCATAGAAGCTAAAAATCTCCTTGACCCAATGCTGTCCTCTGAACAGTAGTTCCAGGAGACGATGACTTTGATCCTCGGTGGTGCAGCAGAGACACTAGAGATTGTAGGTGGAGTTTTTGCAAACTTTGAAAATGGGGAGGCTCCTCACAGCTTTAATGATTTTTGCAAATTCAGTGCAAGACAGATATAAAGGGCTTTCTTTCAAGCAGTATAAAATTCATTCAACTGTGAGGGGGAAAAAAACCCACAGAGAAGCCTCAGGGAAAGAATCATTGGAAGGGGAAGTATAGATAGTCTATTTAGATAAAATTCCATCCTCTGAAATCAAAAGTGTTTCCCCAGTGTGGTATCAAGTCTCATTTGAATTCTGGTTCAAACTTGATGCTGTTTGGTCTTTGGTGATGTCCACTGCATAGTGGGGATGGACGTGTTGAGGAGCTTTTCTCTCGTATAAGTGTGATTTAAAAAAAAAAATATTCTCTTTAAAATGTGAGCTCTGGGGTCATGTTTCTCGTTAGCCTTACCTGGGCGCTTTCATTTTCATGTCTGCCTTGTGTCCATACTGAGGTCCTTCCAGATGGAGGGCAGTTGCATGGAGACAGGGTATTGGGGAGTGTGCGATTCGGCTCAGCACTGGTTGCTGTCTCCTGATCTGGGTCAGGCCTTCAGTCTTCCTGGTTTTGGGTCCATGAGTAAATTTGTTTAAACAAGTGTAACATAAAAGAGAGACATAACTGCTGTGCTGGTAAATATCACGTACTGAAAACTACCTCGTGAAAGGTACTGCATGTTAAATTATTGCATTTTATGCTGGAGATTACAGACACAGAAACTAACACTCAAAGGAGTATATTTCTTGCCTAATTTCATACAGTTCGTAAGTGGAAATGACGTGGGCTCTCTCACTCTACTCCAATGTCCTCACCAAAGGACATCATGATGCCTGCTCAGAGAACCAGTTCATTCATTCATCATGAGATGTGAGTCTAGAAAGTGGGTTAGATGATGTACTTACATCTATGGATTAGCATATTCTGTCACTGTGGGTGTATACACTGAAGGTCAAATCATAATCAGAACATAGCATAATAAGCCAGGAATCGGTATGGGGGGTGGTGAGAGAGGAGGGCTGTGTGATTCAAATACGTAATGGCATCAGGCTAAGGTTGTATGAGGTATCCCTTTTATAGATAGGATGTTACTGCTCAGAGACTGTATCTACTCACTTTTTAATCTGGAGATCTGAGTACTCACCTATTATGCTTCAAACATTATGTTAGGGTCAAGGAACATAATGATGACCAAGATACTGTTCCTGCCTTAAGTCACTTGTGAGGTGGTGGGAGAAAGTGACATGTAAATAGATGTTATGAGGGACTTGGGGAGCACATAGGAGCCATATCCAATTTTGATGATGAGATCAGAGACATTTTCTCACAAGTATGGTGTAGACTAAACTCTGATGGTCAAGTAATGCCTATCCAGGTGAAGGGGGTTAGGAGAAAGTGGCATAAGGAAGGGCACTCAGGACCAAAAGAACAGCAGGCTTTTTCTTTTGGCAAGAAAAAGCACAGTGTTTTTTTGGAGGTCACTTGAAGTTCACTGTGTTCACTGACTCAAGTGTTGATCAAGGGAGAAATGGTAAGCTGGAAAAGTAAGCAGGAAATTGCAGGTGAAAAGTTGTGAGCGGTGCTGAGCATTTAGGTATTATCCTGAGGGCATTTAAGCCCAAGAGTGACATAATGTTCCCTACATTCCAGCATCAGCATGGGGAATAGACTGAAGGGACCTAATGATAAGAGCACCATTGCTGAGTCAGACAGTGATCGTGGCCTCAACTAAATGAAACTGAGACCAGGGAACATACAGAGGTGGTGGAATACAGAGGAGAAAATACAGTGGGTAGGATTTGGTGACCATTCGAAGTAAGAGCAGAGCAAAGGCAGGAGACCAGGGTGTCACCCAGGTTTCTAGATTGTCCAAGGTGTGCCAAGACAGAAATCACAGGAGAAGGAAGAAATGGGGTTTTGTTTGTTTTATTTTGGAGGACAGAGGCTGGTCATATTTTCCATGAGATGCCTAGGAGATATTTATGAGACAATTTCTATGAGTAGCTAGAAGGTTTAAAGCTTAGATAGAATATTGGGACTGAAATAGGTATTGGGTAGGAGCAAGAGTCAACATGCAAGTGGTAATTTAAGCCTTCTGAGTTTACCAGGGGAAGAAAGTCTCCTGAGGAACAACAAATGAGTCATATAAGCCAAGGAGGAAGAGCCTAAAATATGAACAAAAAGTCACAGCCCAAAACATAGGAGCAAGATCCAGAATCTGTTTGTTGTCAAATCCAAAGGTAAAAGTGTTTCAAGAAAGAGGTCATGGTTAACAATGTGAAAGACTTCAGAGAGGTCAAAAGTTGTCATTATAGAAAACACTCCTACTTATAATAACATCAGGAAGAATAAAATACTGAGGAATAAACTTAACCAAGGAGGTAAAAGATTTCTACACTGAAAGTGACAAAACAATTGCTGAAAGAAATTACAGAAAATACAAATAATTGAAAAACATCTGTGTTCATGGATTGGAAGATTGAATATTATTAAAATGTTCATACCACCCAAAGTTATCCACAAATTCAGTGCGATCCTTATCAAAATCCCAATGTACTTTTTTGCAGAAACAGAAAAACAAAATCCTAAAATTCCTGTGGAACCTCAAAGGTCCCCAAACAAGACAAACTAAATTGAGGCCTCCTGTTCCTTAATCTCAAAATATATGACCAAGCTACAATAATCAAACAACATGGTACTGACATAATGACAGACACGTAGATTAGTGGAACAGAAGAAAGACAGTCCAGAAATAAACCTTCATATCTATGGTCAAATGATCTTCAACAAGGATGTCAAAACCACACAATGAGGAAAACTGGATGTCCACATGCAAACTGGATCCTTACTTTCTACTATATACAAAAATTGACTCAAAATTGATTAAAGAACTTAATGTAAGACCTACAACTATAAAACTCCTGGAAGACAACATTGCAAAAAAGTTTCATGACATTGAAACTGACAATGATTTCTTGGATATGACATCAAAAGTACACATAATAAAAGCAAAAATAGACAAACGGGACTTCATCAAACTTAAAAACAATTGTGAATCAAAGGAAATAATCAACATAGTGAAAAGGCACTGTCTGGAATGGTAGAAAATATGTGCAAATCATGTATTTGAAAAGAGGTTAATATCCACATATATAAAGAATTCTACAACTCAACAACAAAACAAGTAGCAAAGTATTTGGATAGACATTTCTCCAAAGAACCTATAAGAATGTCCACAAACCATATGAAAAGATTCTTAGCATCACTAATCATCAAAACCACAATGAGATTCCACCTCACACCCATTAAGATGGCCCTATTAAAAAGCTAGAAAATAAAAAAAAAACATTGGCAAGGAAATGGAGCAATTGGAACACGTATACCCTATTGCTGAGAATGTGTACCCACTGTGGAAAACAGTATGAAGTCCTTCAAAAAATTAAAATAGATATGATCCAGGAATACCACTTCTGGGTATATATCCAAAAGAATCAAAAGCAGGGTCTCAAAGAGATATTTGCAAGCCCATGTTTACTGCAGTGTTATTCACAATAGCCAAGAGGTGGAAGCAACTCAAATGCCCATTAGCAGATGAATGAATAATGAAAATGTGTTGTGTATACATACAGTGGAATATTATTCAGCCTTAAAAAAGGAAGGAAATTCTGACACATGTTACACATGGATGAACGTTGAAAATATTAGGCTCAGTGACTTAAGCCAGTGACAAAAAGAGAAATACTGTATGATTCCACTTCTGTGAGGTTCCTGGAGTAGACTTGTTCATAGAAACAGAAAGCAGACTAGTGGTTGCAAGGAGCCAGGGGGAGGGGGCAGAGGGTAGTTGTCATTCAATGGCTATAGAGTTATAATTATGCAAGATGAAAAAGTCCTAGAGATCTTTTGCACAACAAGTGAATGTAGTTAACACTGCTGAACTGTACCTTAAAAATGAGTAAGATGGTACATTTTATGTTATGTATTTTTTACCACAACTTAAAAAAAAAAGTTTTTAATGAAAAAATGGTAGGATTACCTGGGTGGCTCAGTCAGTTAAGCTCAGGTCATGATCTCATGGTTTCATGAGCTCGAGCCCCGTGTTGGGCTCTCCATTGACAGTGTGGAGCCTGCTTGGAATTCTCTCTTCCTCTGTCTCTATCCCTCCCCCCTCATGCGTTCTCTCTCTCTCTCTCTCTCTCTCTCTCTCAAAATAAATAAATAAACTTTAAAAATAAAAAAATGGTGATGATATTAGCAGTAAGGAGGTGGTAAGTGATGGTGATGACAGTAGGGCTCAGGCACTCGGGTGGAAGTTGGGTTCTAAGACATGAGCAGTGAATGACAGCTAAAGAAGTGAGGATGAATTGCCGATCCTTTCTTCTTAGGCTTATCATATTCTAAGCTTCCAGACAGACCACTAGTTACTGGATGATTCTTAATGTTTTTAAATATGTCACCAGTATTTACTATAGGACTACCCAACCTTTTTTTCCATTGTGGCATGTTAGAGAGTGATGTTTGCACAACACATTGGATCAACAGCTGGGAATCTCAGGCAGTTGGAGTCATGAGATCCAGGATTCCTGCTGCTCCAGGAAACACTGAGCTGCCCAGGGGCCAGAGGCTCAATACCCTAAAGAAACTACAAATCATTAGCAACGGGGGTTTGGGAAGTGGTATTTACTGGAAGCCTTTGATGTTACTCAACTCCACTTGAAGCCACTCTCCATCTTTTAGTCAGAAATGACTCTTCAGTTGTCAATTCACATATTAATACCCATAATTTTCCATAATTTAAATCTCAGGAGGTCATCTTATATAAGATTTGCTCTGCTATTTCTGAAACTGCTTCATTGTTAGACTTCTGCTTAATACATGCTTATGTCAATAAAGACACGGGCTGCAATAAGATCAGTTCTAAGAGATGAAGTGACTGAGGCAGAAAACAATTCAGATCAAGATTCAAGCCGATAGGTTACAACAGAGACTCAGAGTTTGGGGATATCAATTATCAGCATTAGATACGGCCTAGAAATCTAGAAGTCAGTGCCAAAAGGGAAACAGCCCACCTGAATTTTGGAGTTAAACCGGTGATAGTCATCAAACAGAGAAGGTACCTTTTGGAATTTATGTCCTTTGGTTGTGCATTAAATTGTGTCCCCCCAAAAGATATATTGAACCCCTGATCCCTAAGACTTCTGAAGGTGACCTTATTTGGAAATAAGGTATTTGCAAATATAATCAAGTTGAGATGAGATCTTTAGGGTGAACCTTAATCCACTAAGGCTGGTGTCCTTATATGAAAAGAAGAGACAGATATACAAGAACACCATCTGATGACAGAGGCAGAGACTGTGAGGTGTCTACAAGCTTAGGAGCACCAAGAATTGCCGACCATCACCAGAAGGTAAGAGAGAGGCATGGAACAGACCTTCCCTCAGAACCCCCAGAGGGCACTAAGCCCAAAGACACCTTGATTTTGGACTGCCAGCCTCCAGAACTGTAAGACAATAAATTTCTGTTGTTTTAAGCTACCCAGTGCCCTCACAAATGAACACAACCTCCAGAGTCATGTTCTCTGGCCTCAAGAAGAAGTGCTTCCCTTTTGGCACTGAGATCGTGGCCCAGTGGGGGACAACAGGTGCAACTCAGGATGCAGACCAACTGTCATCGACCAAGAGCAGCTTTCTCAGCAGGTGGAATCATTTACCTTCACCCTTAATCTCATAAGTCCCATAAAAAGTGAGTTTTATAAGTTTGAGACTCTCTTGGAAGAAGGGTTTCCTCTAAGCCCTTTCAAATTTTCATTCCATGAATGAGTGACCCAAACCAGATCACTTTTAGAGGATTCGTTTTCAGAAACCTTGTTCTTTGCCTCATTCCACTGGCACTTGGGACTTTTTATAAATTACCTGAAGTCTCTCTTGCCTTTGAACAAACATAAAATGACTTGCCTAAGACCATTCAAGTTTACATTGATCAGTTGTTGGTTGTATCATTCTACAATTGTGCTAATTCAGAATTACTTTCATTACATTTTTTCCCACAGCACTCTGTAAGGCAACCCCTCAATTTTAAAAAAATGAGAAGGTACATAGGGAAAACATGCCCTAACTGGGGAAGAACCTCTCCCTTCAGCTCTGCCTCAACTCCACATGCCCAGCCCTGTGCCTACTGCTGAGCTCTGGGAACTCTATCTCATTTGCTTTCTGAAATCAAGAGAAGAAAATTTTTTTTAAGTGAACAGCATTTTTTTCTTTTAGATCCTTTCACAGGCAATGGGAAAGTAGATTGTTATGGTTCTAAGAGAAAAGCATGACAACTGGTTTTCAGTTTTATTCAGTGTCTCACAGTCATTACGTTGCAAAAAGACTCCTTCGTAACTGTTAAGACTATAAGGAGTTAAGATTATAACCAGTGTTACCCCGCGTGTACCTAAACGCGAACGTCAGTGCGTTTACAAAGCCCATCTGTTGCTTGTTCTGAGTCTCAGTCCATATATCTTTTCATTCTTCCCAAAGCATTTTTACTATCTGATTGTTCATTTGTTTCTCAAATCTTTGAGTCCCTACTGTGTGTAAGACACTGGGCCAGGCACTAAAGAGACAAGAATAAACAATAAAATTCTCTGTTCTCATGGACTTTATGGTCTAGTGGAAAAATTGGACATAAATCAAATATCCAAACAAATGAATAAATGTTTACAAACCAAGATGAACTTCCTTTAGAAAATAACATTTTTCTGGGGCGCCTGGGTGGCTCAGTCGGTTAAGCGTCCGACTTCAGCTCAGGTCACGATCTTGTGGTCCGTGAGTTCGAGCCCTGCGTCGGGCTCTGGGCTGATGGCTCAGAGCCTGGAGCCTGCTTCCGATTCTGTGTCTTCCTCTCTCTCTGCCCCTCCCCCGTTCGTGCTCTGTCTCTCTCTGTCTCAAAAATAAATTTTAAAAAACGTTAAAAAAATTTTTTTAAAAATAATAACATTTTTCTGAGTGAGAAGTTCATAGAAGACTCTGAACCCACGTGGCGATAAGGGCAGTGAGGGAGGAGAAAGAAACACTGGAGCTAAGTTCTGAAGGATAAGCAACAGTGACCAAAAAGCCCAGGGCCAGGTGGTATAAAGTGAGTGTAGACAAGTAAGCTGGGCATAGACCACGCAGCACTTCGAGAAGCCAAGAATTTTATGTTTTACCTAAGAACATGGGAAGCCACAGAAGACTTGAAGATGGGAGGCAGTGGTAAATTGGAGAGCTATTTGGCAAGTGAAATCAGCAGGGACGTGGTGAGGGGTTGGATTTAAGGGCAGAAGGGGAAGAGTCTCAAGGATGACTCTTGGTTTCAGGTTCATCTCCTTGAATGGACGATGGTAACATCCACTGAGCCAGGAAACATTAGCATGGAACCTATTGGAGGGAAAAGATCAACAATTCAGTCTTGGGCATGTTGTGACTCTGATGAGTTTGGGACTTAGTGGAGACCCCTAACAGCTGCATGTGTACATCTAGAGTTCAGGGGTGAGGGCTGGCTGGCTGGCTAGAGATACAAATATGGATGTTCAAGGTAAGCTTCACTTAGCCAGTGCCTACCATGTGCCAGGCACTGTCCTAGGCACATGGGGTAAGTCAGGGAAGAAACCAGACAAAACTCCTCTCCCTCTTTGATTCTTCAGTCCTAGTGAGGTTTTCTGTACGGACATAATACTGGAAGTTGTAAATCTGGATGAGATTATACAGAGTGGAAAGAAAAGACCTATTAGAACCTTGAAGAAAAATGTTTAGTAACTGCAAGTGCTTTACCCTTAAGGCAACACAAATAATCTCATTTTTCTCCATGTAAGTTTTGACTTTTGGTTTTGTTACAAATAACCAACACTCTGTCTCAAATTCAAACTCCCAACAAGAGAAGATCTGATTGGCCCAGCTAGTCAACCTCATTCCTTTTAGGCCAGACTTTCATGTCTATGACTGCTTACAATGTTGGTCATCCCTACAGAAAGTCATCAGCTTTCAACAGGTCTAGATCCAGACCAAAACACAAAGGGGGCCACCCTGAAATGTGGCTGGTTTCCTAAGACAATCCTTTCTTCTCCTAACCCTCCACCCTGGCCTCTGCTCTAAAGAAGCTAGACCCTAAAGAAGGAAATGTGGAGCAGTGAAGGAAGGGAGCGTGTCCCCTCCCCAGTTCCAGACCTGAAGTCACACTTGTAGCCCTATGAGGTAGGGGCTTGGGGAAGGTTTGAATCAGGTAGGAGACTGGATTGAACTGGAATGATTTTTAATAAAAGGTGGCCAGAGAGTTATGGACTTTATCAAAATAACCAGTCTTCTTTCTCTTTATTAATAATTCTGCTTCCTTGTACTCGAGAGTTAATGAGTTCATCATTGGCCTTTCCTTATATTCTACTCCGGGTGCTTGCTCAACAGTAGGCATAGTGGGAGATGGGGTGAGACTGACATTCTCACACACAGCCGTATGACTAGTGAATAGTTTCTACTCTGATATGAACAAAAGAGTGACTGAGGTTATTTCTAGGAAACGAGAAATGTACATGCATGCTATTTCGTTTTGATGTTATTCCTATTTCCATTTTGCTTTGCATAAAATATGTTGATTAATGTGAATCTTCATAGTGCATCTAATAAGCCGTTTTTATCAAAGTCTGCAAAATTGAACAACTCTACAATCTACCATAAGCATACTCAGGAATGGTACTTGGAAAATGCATGCTTATTTCCTGAAAAGGAATTACTTAAGGAGACAGAACACAGCTGAGGTTCAAGGCCCCAGTGTGGGGACTGCGAAATATGTGTCTTCCATACCTCCAGTTTGAAGTGTGGTATTTGTTTTGCGGTAAATACCTTCACTGATACTAGTTATATGTACACTAAGCTGGAACAGATAAGAAAACTTACTGTAGATAATGTCACACTGTCAGAGAAAGAAGTTACAAATACGCAAAGGGGAGATGCCAGAATTAACCCTATGGCACCAGATTGGAGTAGGAGTATTAGTATAAGCTCAGTTTATTTTAAGATAGAAGATAGATACATAGACAGATACACAGATACATGGATAGATACATATATATAATCTAAGGTTACATAAGACCTATCCATCCATACACAGGTGTTAAATATAGGTATGCATATATACATTGTTTTATATACATACATTATTTCCTCTGAGTGAGCCTAGAAGCAGTGACCTATCAATAACAACAAGCAAACCTGGTGCTAAGATTTTCATTTCTTTTAAATTTTTTAGTGTTTATTTATTTTTTAGAGTGAGAGAGACAGACAGAGCATGAGCAGGGGAGGGGCAGAGAGAGAGGGAGTCACAGGATCCGAAGCAGGCTCCAGGTTCTGAGCTGTCAGCACAGAGCCTGACTATAAGCCTCGAACTCACGGACGGGGAGATCATGACCTGAGTTGAAGTCAGACGCTCAACTGATTGAGCCAGCCACCCAGGCGCCCCTAAGATTTTCATTTCTAAATACCATTCTCCAGTAAAGCCAATCAGCGCTCTTTGGAGGAATGGCTGATTCTCAAGCTGAGTCGGGGGAAATAGAAGATAAGACTTAAGTATTTTGTGGAGCCCAGAAAGTAAGGAGGTACTTTTTAAAAAGAAAGGAGAAGAAAAGAAAAAGAAAAGGGTATACCGGAAGAGTAAGAAGCCACCTGAAAGAGCCCCCGATGACAAATTGAGCAATCAAATAAATAATAAAGGTCTTAGATTATAACCCAAAGAATGAAATAAACAGCCAAAAAGCCATACTTACACATAAATTATCGAATTGAAAAGTGGAGAAGTGACAACTGTTCCTTACAGAATAATCCCGAGTGAATATAGAGGCAATATGGAGAAATAGAAATAATAGAATAATAAATGAGGGATAGAAAATCGCCATTAGAACATTATATTCACAAGCAGGACCTACTGCCGCGTGCTAAAATCAATATGAGGCTCTAAGGAGAAATAGATATCTACGTGACCTCACAGTTTCTTCCTTCAAAACTTTTTTTTTAATTATTCTGATGGTTTTTAACATATGTCTGCAAATTCTTTGATACTTCCCCCTCCTTGGAGGTGAAGCCTAAGTCTTCTCTTCTTAACTGTGGGCAGGAATTGGTGATTTACTTCTACCTGGTAGTGTAAGGAAACAGAGACTGTAACGTTACAGTTACAGAAACCTGAAAGACACCTTACCCCAGTAATGACAGTCGCCATCACCAACATGAAGGCACATTGGTGTCATGTTCCCCCTGATATGATGAGATAAGCCTAGCGTCTCCATAATACTCTTCCCCCTAAATCCACAATGTCAGCCAAATCCTGAGAAAGCGTTGGACAACCCCATACTGAGGGCCATTCTGCAAGTTACCTGCCCAGTATGCCTTAAAACTGCCAAGGTCTTTTAAAAACAAGGAAGGTACGAGAAACTGTCACACACTCTAGAGGAGCCTAAAAAGACATGATAACGAAATACAGTGTGGCACCTGGACTGGATCTTGAAACAGAAAAAGACACTGATACAAAAACCAGTGTCTGGGGCGCCTGGGTGGCTCAGTCAGTTAAGCGGCTGACTTCGGCTCAGGTCATGATCTCACGGTCAGTGAGTTCAAGCCCCGCGTCGGGCTCTGTGCTGACAGCTCAGAGCCTGGAGCCTGTTTCAGATTCTGTGTCTCTCTCTTTCTCTGACCCTCCCCCGTTCATGCTCTGTCTCTCTCTGTCTCAAAAACAAATAAACGATAAAAAAATTTAAAAAAAAAAAACAGTGTCTGTGCTTTAGTTAAAAGTATTTCGACCAAGGTTAATTTCTTAGTTTTGATAGATGTTCTATGGTTATGTAAGATGCTAACATAAGAAAAAGCTGGGTCAAGGGCATACAGGAACTCTCTGTACTATCTTTGCAATTCTTATGTAAGTTTAAAATGATTTCAAAATAAAGTGTTTTTTTAAAAATGGGATAAGAATTTCCTATGGTAAAGTCCAATAACACAACATATAAATTGGCTGCTATGTGGCCTTGTTCAAAGACACGTACATCTGCGAAGCTTTATACCATGAATACGTTGTATAGAATTTATAGTTCATTATGCTTTTCTGATCTTAAGAAGTTGAGAGCATACATGTCATCAGGAGCCAAATGCTTTTTATGATTTTGTTTCTAATAGAAAATCTGATGAGACTTGTCATTTCTCTTCATCTTTAATCAGTAAAATAACTCATTCTGAAACTGGGAGACTCATTTGTGCTGGTTAATATAGCTGCTTCCACATTGTAAAGAACCTAAGAAAAGGATAACAAAATGCTGAGAAATACCACAAAGGGGTCACTTCACCTGTTTATGAGACCACATTGAGTCTGCCTGTTATATTCTCCATCTCATCATCATTGTGTTATCTTTGTCCTGTGTGTGTAAATGTATGGTATGAGGCCATGGGGCACTAAGAGTCCCACACTTAATTTAAAATGTGTCATCTTAGTGGGGGGAAGATACACATAATTAGGAAGTTATGGCATAAAGACCTGAGCACTAAGGTTGAAGAAGGAACATAGGAGAACATATATCTAACTCAGATTGCAGGCAGGTGGGGAAGATGTATCTAGAAACGATGACCCGGAATGTTGTTAGCAAAATAGGAGAAGACGTTCCATGTTAAAGAAATAGCAGGTACAAAATTGCAGAAGTAAAAGCCCATCTACTGCTTGAAAATGTTGTTTTGATGAGGCAATATAAAACAGTGTTTAGGTGCTCAAGCTGTGGAATCACAAAGATTCCACATGCCAGTACTATGACTTCCAGCCGTGTGACCTTGGGCGGCTGACTTAAGCTCTTGTGACCTCAGTTTCCTCATCTGTAACATGCTACAGCATGGAGCTACCTCATGGGCTAAACCGGATTAAGTAATATTAGCAATGCCAAGTGTTCAGCATAGAGTCTAGCACTCATGTTTACTACTTCAATTTACCAATTATTGTTATTCTAAGAAATCTTCCTAGAGGAGATGATTTTTGAGGGAGTTAACTGAGTGTAGAAGGAAAGTGTGTTGCAAGCGATGGGGGGGGGGCGGCAGTAGGGAGTATGTTCAGAGGCACAAATACATGAAGTAAGACTGTGGGAAGGACCCGCAAACCACTATCATTGGAATATAAGGTGCAAGGCACCGAAGGGTCGGTCATTTATGCCGTCTTAGAAGATTCTAATTTCTTATATACAAATGAACATCCTTGAATTACTTTAAAGACCAGGAACACGATGGTGTTTCCTTTTCAGGTGTTCTGTAAAGAAAAATGGGCTTCAAGGGGCAAGACGAAGATGGAAACCCAGTTGGGAGGCAGGTGGGTTAGTAGAGGCAGTGAGATAAAACCAGGATGCCTGAGTGGCTGCTGGCTTCAGCAGCATGGGAAATGTTGGTGGCTGCTAAGAGCAGCCCTGAGGTGCTGGGGAGAGACCTGAGACAGCGAGGGTGGAAGATGTGAGGAAGTTAGTGCAGGTAAGCCGCATGTATAGCGAGTATAGACGACACTTTGGAGAAGGAAGTTTGAAAAGGGAAAGGAATCGGATCAGGAGAAATGTTCACCACTCTTTTCATTTTCATTTTTAAAATCAAGGGTCTTGAGAAAATCAGTCAATCAAAGGGGCAGAAGTTGGAGCGTGGATGGAGGGGAGGGTTTGGACAGCACAGCATGTGAGCGTCCTCAGAATTTATCCCCACTCGCTGAGATGAGAGCATTTTCAGGCAGAACTAGCAGTTACTGTGGCATAGTGATAGCTTTGGTTTTTATAGCACATTTCCCTTGAGTGATTCAAATTACAGACAATATGCTATCTCACTTATATATCTGGCATTTATATAAAGGAGGGAAAATCCTCATTTTTCATTTGAGAACATTGAAATCCAAAGTGCTTAAGGGATTATAAAACCGAACAAAATTTTAAATCCACATCTTCTTACTTTTTTTTTTTTTTTATTGTTTTTACTTAGACTGTGTTTTCTCCTGTGTTTTCTAAATCAAACCAGGGAGGACAATTATGTGAGTGTAATATATATACGTGTGGATATATATATATATATATATATATATATATTCTGAATTCCCTTTGGTGTGGTCTTTATCCTATTACTTACTGAATATTCATCTCTTAACAAGAATCAACTATCTAGTTTACATAAAATTCTAATATAATTTCATCTGAAGTGGAGCAAAAAAACGCATTTTTTATCATAATGAACATGTTTCTATGACTCAGTAAGTTTCCTAATGGAAACAACTGCGTCTCGCTTGAATAACACAAGAGAAATAGAATGTAAAGTAGAGGTGTTTGGGACCTAGAAGAAAAAACATGCGAAAGCAAACTGTTCGTTACTTCTGTCTCAAGGAAATCATTAATTCCATTCATGGGATTTCAGGGGACAATCATATGAGGAAAATTTACCCATTCGACATAATTCGGCATTCTAGTTTTGAATAGTTTTTTTTTGTTTTGTTTTCATCTTACTAACTTGTTAGCATTTTCTGCTAGCTTCGCCTTCTTGCAACTGTTTTTCACACTGCTTCACAAAGTCACCTTCTGAAGGACACTTACAGCCAGTACGATCTTAGGTTCAGTGCTGTGTACATCCAAGGGATGGCACAAGACGATATAAATGTCAGAGTGCTTCCTAAGTGCTCTGCTGGGCCTCCCAAACCAGGAAGTGCAGAAGCCACTTAACTCCCCAGTGCACCAGCTCCTCCGAGAACACACCTCGGCTCCCCATTTTCTTCAGGGCCATGCTGTAAGGAGGAATGAGGAACCCCTCCGAGTCTGTTGAGAGATGTAGGAAAGGAAACACCAAGCGCCATGAATCAACTGATGTTATAAAACTACTTTGAACATTTGGAGGTGCCAGCTGTCATATTAAAATGTCTCATTTATGGCCCAGAAGCCAGGAAATAGAGCCCTCCGGTTTGTATCAATAAAACCCCAATTTGACCTTGGAAGTTCTGGATGTATTCCAGATTTTTTGTAAAATGGAGGAGAGTAGGTGACTTAAACACTTTTTAAGGGAAGCATTTTTAAAAGCATACGGTAGTGCTGTCTTATATTCAATCATGTGGCTGAAGGCCCTTTGCCCAGGGCGAAAAAAAAAAAAAAAAAGAAAGAAAGAAAGAAAATATTCTCCCTTCTAAGAAACTCCTTATTGGACTCAACAGCCTAGTGAAGGATATTCTTTATATTTTATATCAAGGTTTTATAGTAACACTGGGACACGGAGATATTAACAGAGACCAACATGTTTGATCATTACTCCAGATATCCCATCTGTTTTAACCCAGAAGCCATGCAGTTTGGGTTGTAAAAATCACAGATGCAAAATAGCAAGAGAAACTTGCTTGAAAAATAACAGTTTATGCTTTAGGAAGAGTCTCACTTCTGAATTACCGCGTCATGTATAGATCCAGGAAAACCGGCCAAACCCATTGTCTAAAGAAGAAAAGAGAACTCGGCCTTAATTTACTCAGATAACGTAGACAAACTTCCTTCTCCAGATTGAGCATAATGTGGCCGTTTTTCACATACTGAACTGCCAGAAAAATACTCCTCAGCTACACTGACCTACAGGTCTGTGCGCATTTTTCAAACTAGCATGAACTAGATTTTAAAATGAGAATCGTTCCCAAGTCTGAATACTTTTTAAGTTGTTTTCTTTTAGAAAAATCACACCAAAAATTACAAACATTTTTATCTAACATAATCCTTCAATTCAGTTATTTGTCGCAGCATTTAGAAAGGAACCGAAACTGAATAATGTTTGAATATTTTAACAGAAGAAAGCACAGGCTGGAATACAGAAGATGTAAGCGATGAGGCAGAACAGGGTATGTGTCATGCAGAGCGATTACACCCAAGTCTCTTGAGAAGCACACAGAAAGCAAAAGGCTTTCAGCCGCCCGACGTGTAATGATATCTCCACAAGACAGATGCTGAGCCATAGAATAGCCCTGAGCTTCGATGATTTATATACTTTAAAGCTCAAGGTTTGAATCTTTCTCTCTTATTCTAATTTCTTCTTTGCAAATGTGTTTTTTAAAACCATGTGAGTCTGTTACAAACCTATCATCTGATCTATTTGTTACAGCCACACGTCATGCTCAGTCGAAGCCATTATGAATTCTTTCCTTTGTTACTGTTCTTTATATCAGATTTTTCTTTTCTTTAATTTTTTTTTAATGTTTATTTCTTTTTGAGAGAGAGAGAGAGACAGAGTGCACGTGGGGGTGGGGCAGAGAGTAAAGGAGACACAGAATCTGAAGCGGACTCCAGGCTCCAAGCGGTCAGCACAGAGCCTGACACGGGGCTCGAACTCACGAACCACGAGAACATGACCTGATCCAAAGTCAGACGCTTAACCCACTGAGCCACCCAGGTGCCCCTACATTAGATTTTCCAACATAAAGACTGAAATCTTGTGTTCTCTGCATTCTGCATTCTCTTCCTTCCATCCAAGAGTTATAATCTTTGAAATTATTTCCAAGCGAACATTTACAATTACAATTACTGTACGTTAGAAGGTCTGCTTTTGTGGTATAATATAAGGATCTTCTATTATCATCCCGTATTTTCAGTGTAATCCATATTACTCACCCATTTGCATCAAAGTAAGTTTAACCTTGGGGAAATCTGTCCTTAAATGCAAGAAGGGGGAAGAATTTGGATAAAAGGTAGAATAGGGTTTATTGTGTGTCAGGAAACTTGACTGTGGTTTCCAAGTACCATGCAGTGTTTCTCTTTGCTCTGGCTGCCTCACCTTCATCCCACCCTGCCCCCCTCAGTAGGCAAGCCAGTCCCATCGTCCTCTTGTATTTCTTCCTCATTTTGTATCTTGACCAACATCATGGACTGGGGAAGGAGAAATGGTCCAGGTTTTGGAGATTAATAGCAGTGGAGTAAGGATTAGATGATTTTGCTGAACTTTTCCAAACCGAGCACACCCAGCACCCAGACCAAGATCAGCTGTCCTTAGAAGCCCCTCCCCACATGTCCTCTTAGTCATGATGCTTCACCCCACCCCAGGGTAACTACTCTGCAGACGCTCAGCCAGATAGAGTAGCGTCACCTGCTCTTTAACTGTATATAAATGGGGTCATTCAGGATGTACTTGTTTCATTGGTCGGGATTCCTTCATTCAACGTTAGTTCGTAAAATTCACCCAAATCCTTGTGCTTGGAAGTAGTTCATTGACTCAAATGCATAAATAAACCACAATTTACTTCTCCATTCAACTGCTGATGGGCATTTGAGGAGTTTATGGTTTAGCATGGCTGCGGGCTTGTGAGGACGTGGCTGTGGTATGCATGTGGACATGTTTCTGGTAGGTGCCGAGCTGCTGGATGTGTGTATATTCACCTGTTTAACTGTGTGTATATTCTGCTGTTTAACTGTGAACAGCAGACAGAGCATGTGGCAGGTGCTGTCCAGAAAGAGGCCCCTCCCCCGCTTGTAGAAGATTCTGTCCAGTGCCTCTGCGGTGAGATCTGATATGTCTCCCCCCATGCAACCACCCACCCTTCTCTGGCTTAACTGGCCCTTCTGTGGAGCCATGATGCCTGACATTTGAAAGGATTGGTAGGATCCTGAAGAACCTTCTGAGTCATCAGAAAGAGCTTCTTATTTGTAGTTTTACGGTTCCACGATCAATTCATGCTAAATCCTAATTCATTTATTCACAAACAGTTATTATTTTTCCACTCTCTACAAGGTGCTATAGAAGTAAATTAAAAACATGAGGTGCCTGGGTGGCTCAGTCGGGTGAGCGTCCAACTTCGGCTCAGGTCATGATCTCACAGTTTGTGGGTTTGAGCCCCACATCGGGCTCTGTGCTGACAGCTAAGCCTGGAGCCTGCTTCAAATTCTGCGTCTCCCTCTCTCCCTACCTCTCCCCCACTCACGCTCTGTCTCTCGCTCTCTCTTTCAAAAAGAAAATAAACATTAAAAAAAATTTTTAACAGAATCTGGGGTGCCTAGTTGGCTCAGCTGGTTGAGTGTCTGACTCTGGATTTCGGCTCAGGCCATGATCCCCGTGTCGTGGGATGGAGCCCCGAGCTGGTCTCCATGATGAGCATAGATCCTGCTTGATATTCTCTTTCTCTCTCTCTCTCTCTCTCTTCCCCTCTCACAATCTCTCACTCTCTAAAAAAAAATTTTTTTTAAGTAAAAAAACACAGAATCTTGCCCCTGAGGAGTTTACAAGTTTGGGGAAGCATTAATAACTCTAACACTAAGTAGAATGAGATGTGTTCCATTTTAAAAACATGCAGGCAAGGTGACTATTTTTCAATACTGGTACCCTACATTTGCCAAACATCATAGGCTAGGGTACTTAATTAAATATTATACAATTTTTTGTCTAGGGGCACCTGGTTGGCTCAGTTGGTTAGGCATCTGACTTTGGTTCAGGTCATGATGTCACGGTCCATGAATTTTGGCCCCAAGTTGGGCTCTGTGCTGACAGCTCAGAGCCTGGAGCCTGCTTCAGATTCCGTGTCTCCTTCTCTCTCTGCCCCTCCCCTACTTGTGCTCTGTCTCTCTCTGTCTCTCAAAAACGAATAAATGTTAAACCTTTTTCTTTAATTTTACATCTAAACTTACTCTAAACATTTATGGGCTCATCGATGGTAGATGTAAGTTCAGGTTGAATGCCACAGAGTCTAATTTTATTCTATTCTGTGAATCTAGGGATACTTAGACTCTACACCAGCAAATTTTTCAATCAGTAAATTGATACTTTCTGCTTATCTCTCCACCCTTCAGGATATACCTACAATCCTTTCTTTTATTTCCAAGTTATCTGCTAGAGTTTAGTTCTGCTGGTGATTGTATAATTATTCATTCAACATATATTTGTGTCAGTTACTTTGTGTCAATATTGTGGCAGCCCCGGAACATGAAATAAGGAAACACACCCAACCCCTGCAAACATCCTTGTCCTCTGAGGACCCTTGTCATCCTAGAATTTACAGGCTCAGCAGAAAGAGAAACAGTGGTCGAGAATTTCAACTACTGTATGTAGTGGGTTTAATAGTGTCCCTCCAAAATTCATGTCCACCTGGAGCCTCAGAATGGGACCTGTTTGGAACTTAGATTTTTACAGACATGATCAATTAAGATCATACTGCGTTAGGGTGGGCCTTGATTTAAATGACTGGTGTCTTTGTAAGAAAAGAGAAGGAGAGTCAGATAGACACAGAAACACACGGGGAAGAAGCCTTATGATTTCACAGGAAGATAACAGAGCGATGTAGCTACAGGTCAAGGAACACCAGGATTGCTGAGAAGCTGAGTCAAGGAAAGGAGTCTTCCCTAGAGCTTTCAGAGAGAGCATGATGCTGCTGATACCTTGATTTAGGTCTCCCAGCCTCCAGAATACTAGGAGAAGTTTCTGGAAATAAAAGTAGCACCGTCGTTTTTTAAAGCTTCTTCTCCCTTTGCTCCTCACCTTGAGCTCTCGGCACCTTGTTTAGATCTCAGCTAGAAGAGCTATTATATTTGTCATTATCTGTTTATATAACCATTTATCGGTTATAATGTGGGCTCCGTGAGAGCAAATACAGTGTCTTAGTTATTTTTATATCCCTAGAACTTTGCATGGAACCTGGCCTCTGGGATTTGATTTATAAGTGACTGCATTGATATATAAATAAGTGAGTCAGCAAATACATGCATTAAATACCTTGTTTCTGCTCTGTCTTCTTGGCCTGTCTTTGGCCCTACATAATTGCCTTTCTCTCTGGTCTGACTTAACATATTAACTGCCTTTTCTTTTTCTGTGTGCTCTACTTACCACTGACAAATATTTTTATACCAGTTGTCCCAATAAATTTTTGGAAAACGAGTCTCTTCCTCGTGAATTTCTGTGTTTACATGTGGGGCCATTTTTCTAATTCCCTGCATCTCATGGAAATGCTAGCCATGTTTGCTTTGAACCTTTGAGAGCTAATTCTTCATCATTGCCACCATCATAACCATCAAATGGTTGAGAGCATGCTGTGTTGCATTCCATGTAGAAGGGGAGGAAGGCCATGAACAGTGGCCCCTTTTCTAAATGAGGTCACCACCTCAGTCAGAAAAACCACAGACAGGCCCCAGAATTAACTAAGATGTGCAGATGGCTATGGCAAAATATTTATATTATATACAACAAAAATGTAGGAACAGTTTCTGAAGTTTATGAGAAACGAGCCACGTTTTCTGAACTAGAAATAAGACATAACCTCACGATGAGCTCACAACCGATTGGACAACCGTGTATTGTATTGAAATTGTATGTTCCCCCAAATGCAGCACCCATGTTCTCTCTGGCCAGTATGTGTACCCTCACTCAGGGAGGAGGGAAGAGTTGGCACCTCTCTGACTTACAAAACTGTTCTCAGCCTCCCATGCTAATCTTTCCACAAACTGGAGACAGGCTGTAATTATAAAGTAAAAGCACACCCAGCAAGGGAGAAGAAGCTGATGGCTTTTGAAACATGCTTCCCTAAGCCCAGCAGAGAAGCTGCTCGAATTTGATGGACTCTTTGAACAGGATCGGCGTTCCGAGATGCAGGCTGGAGAGGGGGACGAGTCGGGTGGACATAGAGAGGTTCATCCCAGTCTACAGAGAGGTCTGAGAGGAGGCAGTAGTAAAAAGAAGTAAGGGGGGGGCACCTGGGTGGCTCAGTCGGTTAAGCGTCTGACTTCGGCTCAGGTCACGATCTCACGGTTCCTGAGTTCAAACCCCATGTGGGGCTCTGTGCTGACAGCTCGGAGCCTGGAGCCTGCTTCTCGTTCTGTGTCTCCCTCTCTCTCTGCCCCTCCCCCACTCATGCTCTGTCTCTCTTGCTCTCAAAAATAAATAAAACATAAAAAAAAAAGAAGTAAGGGAGGTTGGCAAGAGAAGTCAGCCTTGGATTGGGAAGACAGTGCGTTCTGAGAAGGGGAGGAAGCCCATTACTTCATTTTTCAGGCCAGAGTTCCCCTAGCCAAATCCATCCTTAGGACGGCTCCTGAGCTCAGCACTGGTTCCAGTTTGTCACCTCAAGTCTCAGTCTCCCTGAGACCTAATTTGTAGACATATAAAAGCCCTCTTGTAGATAGAGAGATGATAGATAGATAGATAGATAGATACCAGTTGCTTGTCATTTCTTGCAAAGATATTTTATGGCATACAATATAATCATTCTCAAGCATCCATCCTTACAACTAACTAAACAGAGAACTTCCTGTAGGTACCAAATGTGTTGTTTCCATTTTGAGCTTTTCTTTTTAATCTGCTAGAATAAATGATGCGTTTTCTTGACATTTTCCCTCTTTACACCTATCACTACTTAGGAGTTTCATTTATTTGTATTCTTTTGATTTCCTGCCGTAGCACACATATTTATAAAACAAATTTTATTGTTAGGTTATTGGATATGCTAGTGATAATAAAGAAGTAAACAATAAAAAGTAATGTTTGGTATTAACGGGAATATTTGGGAATAAAATAACAATAAGTGTTTCCTCTCATTGTTTTTTTTTTTTTTCTGGGCTAGTTTTTTGCTTTGGTTTAGTTTTGGGTTTGATTTCCGGGTTGTTTTCAAGTTTGTGCACGGAGAGAGCGGTAGATGGCGGGAGACAGTAACGCACTTGATGGGTCTCTGCTGCCATCTACCGTCCGTCGTGCACCAACTCACCGTTTCCTTGATTCGAAAACTCAAGCACTCCGTGTCTTGCAGTAAGCCAAGTTCCCCCTTGTCTTCTTTCTATTTTTTTCTTTAGTTAAAGCAAAGTGAAGCCAATGCAGACACCAAAGAGAAGCTCCCTTTGCGACTTCGAATCTTTGAAAAATTTCCAAACAGACCGCAAATGGTGAAAATCTCAAAGCTTCCTTCAGATTTTACAGTTCCTAAAATCAGGTATTAATATACTTATTTCAGCGTATGTGCCAAATACACTGTCAAAGAGTTATCTTGAATCTGCATCAGTCCTTCTTTCAAGTTCATGTTTAAAAGAAGGGTATTTTTTTCTATTTTTAAGTTATTTATGTTTCTACTCTCTCTACCTCTGTTTTAAAAGCCATTGACCCCTTTAAGCGATATATTCGGAGCAGTCATTTGGTGGTGGCATTAGGCTGCTTCCCCCTGCTTCTTCCCGAGATGCTCCTCAGGGATTCGTCTCCCCAGGTAACGGGCACGGGTGCTCACAGCTGCAGGTAGACACCAACCCCTGACTTTCAACCATATAAGGATAAACTTGCCTCTTGAAGCCTTTTATTTTCAAGGAAGTAGAGAAATGCCACCAGCCAGGTTTCTGTCCTGCTGTGACAGCATTTGTTTAGAACGTCATGTCTGATTCCAGTATAATTTGTCTTTCACGCTTTTGTCAAGTTTAAAAATTCTTTAATGCATCTTAGAGAACAAGTAGTGCATTACAAAGACCTGCTCAAAAGTGTTGCCATTGTTTCTTTATGCATCATAAACCAACATAACTATTGCAGGAGAGAATGGTATGTCGTTCCTCCAAATCTTTAAACTGTCCTTAATGTAGCATGGACACAACCTTAGAAGGAAAATTCTGGTGACATGGCTTGCCCAGCACACTTACCTTAGGCTCTAACGGGTCCTTGTCTTCCTCTTTTAAAAGAAGCAATGTGGCATTTCCCACTTACACTAATTTTATCTTCCACCCCTTTGCCCTTCAGTTAAGCATTTGCATAAAGGATATGTTCAAACCCTTATTTTTAATAATCAAAGGATTTTATTTCAGTTGTAGCTCAAAAATCACAAATAGAACCAGAATAGTATGAAATTTGACATTTTTATGTAACTAGTTCTAAAAACAATCCTGTGGGGGGGGGTTATAAAAATGTGAGACTGGATATGGTGCCATAATATTTAAAATTCAAATGGAAATATATTTGCATTTCTGATTAAAATAATTTTTTAACTTGAAAATAGGAAGTATGGGGCACCTGGGTGGCTCAGTCGGTTAAGTGTCCAACTTCCGCTCAGGTCATGATCTTGAGGCTCATGAGTTTAAGTCCCCCGTCAGGCTCTGTGCTGAGAAGCCTGGAGCCTGGAGCCTGCTTTGGATTTTGTGTCTCCCTCTCTCTCAGCCCCTCCTCCCCCCACTCGTGCTCTCTCTCTTTCTCTCTCAAAAATAAATATTAAAAAATTTTAAAGAAAAAGAAAATAGGAAGTATAAAAGAGCCACATATTAGATTCAAGATTAGTGGTTGTATGAAAAGGTGTTATTTGCATTCTCACCATGTTTTGGAGATGAGATAAAGCAAGTTTCTTTGAGTTATTTTTAATCTTTAAATGTAAAATTATCTCTCAATAATTCTTATGATGAGTGGAAGTTCAGAGAGATGAACTAATTCTTCTAAGTCTTAGAGGCGGAAAAGAAGTATCTTATTACCACAATGAGATTCAAAAAACTACCGTCAATGACTGAATATTATTGCTTAAAAGTTATTTCAGGGACATTGCTTTTTTAAACAAAACTACTGAAGATTCAGGAAGCTTTCTCTAAATTAATTATTTTGCTAATTAAATTTAAACACTGCTCTTGGCATGATGTGTCTTCTTTCTTTCTTTCTTTCTTTCTTTCTTTCTTTCTTTTTTAGCAGGCAAAAGTTTATTAGAATATAAGATGAGGAATGAAGAATAGTAGGAAAGCTCCCTTTACAAAGAGGGGACATTAGAAAGTGAATGTCCTGGGTCTTTTTTTCTCTGAACTTCTGTCACCCTATCATAGCTCAAGCAAATACACAGGTGTAAAATGCCACCACGTGCTCCATTTTATTTAACAATGCTTGACATGTGTGTGTATGTACTTCCTTTGCAAAGGGAGAGTTTCATGAAGCAGTTCATCGATCGCCAGCAACAGGACACCTGCTGCCTGTTACGGAGCCTCCCTTCCACCTCTTCCTCGTCCTGCGATCACTCCAAACGGTCCGCAATAGAAGACAACAAATACATTGACCAAAAAGTAAGAACCCACTGCTTCAAATTACCAAAGTTTTCTTAAGCACGTATGTTTTACATAATTGCAAGGCTCTATGGGGTCCTGAAATCGAAGGTCTCAGGACAATAATGAAGAAAATGATTTTATTTGTAGAAGAAATTGTTAAACCTGACATTGGTATTATTTATGAATTTCAGTTTTGCATTTGTACACGTCAGCTTCTGAGCTGTGCCAGGTAGCAGCCCTGTGACTTTGATGGGTAGAGACCGTCCCAACCCTGCATTTTCTTACTTGCAGAAGGGTTCTGATTGCCAGCGGTCAGCCCGGTTTAAGGGTGGCCTGTGTGTTGCTTTTTCAAGAGACCATGTTTATTCCAGTTATTACACTAGGGAGAAAAACCAGAGGAGGTTCCTATAAAAATCAGTCAAGGGGCTCCTGGGTGGCTCAGTCAGTTAAGTGTCTAAGTTTCAGGTCATGATCTCGCCGTCCATGAGTTCGAGCTATGCATCAGGCTCTGACAGCTCAGGGCCTGGAACCTGCTTCAGATTCTGTGTCTCCTACTCTCTGTTCCTCCCCCACTTGCACTCTGTCTCTCTCTCTCTCAAAAATAAATAAACATTAGAAAAAAAAAAATCAGTCAACATAACTACCGCTTCTTAAGTGCTTAGTATGTGGTGGCAATTATCGCTATGTGTTGTCTTAATCATGTTGTGATCTATCTATCATTCAATAGTTGATAGGGAATTTGTTCCCTCGGATTCCACAGTTAGAAAATGAATGACCAGTTACGAGTTTGTAACAGATCTTAAACATTAGGGTTCACTTGCAGGCATTTTCCTTTGGAAGTCCTGGTTCACTTTTTATTCCATTCAATTGGGGCCACCCTTTTTCTGTTGCTTAGGATCAAATACATATTTCTCATTATCACGTGAAAATAAAATACCAGCCCCTTCATCCTCTTTCCCCTGCTCTCCCATCCCACGAGGATTAGCCTTTGCCCACAGAAAGGTGGGGTGCCTTTCCCCTCTGCTGCTTTTCTCCTGCCCTTCCCCACCCCTCCCCTCTAACTCTCCCACACTCATCATGTGCTGCAGCCCGGTGATTTTGTTCTCAGTTACAATAATGAACTCCTTGTACGATGTCTCTTCCTGTTTATTTTCTTTCAGTCGCCTACAGATGCTATTTCTCTCTCTTCTAGATTCCAACGTTGTAGATGACAAGTCTGATGCCACTGTCATTTTTTTTTCATATGAATATAATTAGTTTTTTCTTTGGTGGTTGGTTGGTTGGTTGGTTGGCAGGTAGGCTTTCTGGTTTGGGGGAGCTTTTAAGACTTTCTACGTATCCCTGGGGCTCAGAAGCCTTACCAGGATATACTTTGTATGTCGTTTCTCATCAGAACTGCCCCAAATGGGGAGTCTTTTCAGTTTGCAGACTGAGATATTTGTCAGGGAAATTTTCATTTACTATTTGTTCAATTATTACTTTTCCATCTGGCCCTTTATTTCCCTCTTACTTTTTCCTTCATGATTGCCGTCGGTCTGCTTTTCTTCTGTGCTTTGAAATATTTATTCCACTATATCTTCCAAGCCACTGAATTGATCTCAACTGAGATTTTTCTTTGCCTTTAAATTTTGAGTGGAAAAAAAACCCACAAAATGTGCGTTTGCATGCATGTGTACACATACAAGCAATATTCTTAACCCTCATTAAAGACTTTGACTGTTTTTTTAAAAATATTAAATTTGTCACATTTCTTGTCCACAGTTGTTACATTTCATTCAATACTGTGTCCAGGGCATACACGAGGAACTGCATGTGTTAGTGGACAATAAAGTGGAGGGATAGTGGCCTGGTTTCAGCCACTCAGTGTGAAATCGCATTTTACATACTAGAACACAGAATGTTTATTTTTAAATTTTATTTCAAATGCAGACTTTAAGCCAGAGGTATGGAATGAATCCCCAGCCTGGGCTGTGGTTGTCGTGACCAGCCATCTCCACAAAGAATGCTGAGAGCTGGTGGCCGTTATGCCCCAAGTGGGCATAAATCCACAACATGCTCTTTTAAGTCACTAATAACATTATTCCACTGGAAACACAAAATTGAAATTAGTCCCTGATCATTTATTTTCTCTCTGAAAGCAAATACGACATTTCTCACACTTTCTGAACAAAATATTTTGAAATTGGTGAGGAAAAAAATAAAGATTCTTGGCAGGTGTGTGGGGGTTCCAAGGGGGGCACACCCTATCACCCTTCTGGGTGCCCACCATCTCCCTCCCCTAGCGATCCCTGTGCTAGATCACTGAGAATTTCAGATGCCATTTCTGACTTCTCCAATGTCCTTATATTTTTGTGGCTTCTGTCTACTTTCTCATTTCACATTATTTTTAACTAACTGAAAGTAAGATAACAATTACAATTTTATTCCATTATCGTACAATTGTGCCTTTCTCATAATATCCTAAAATATAATGAACTAGCACAGGCACTGCTCCTCAGTGGTATCTAAATCACTCAGCATTGTAAAAGAGACCAGAACTAGAGCACCTGGGTGGCCCAGTCGCTTAAGCATCCGACTCTTGATTTCAGCTCAGGTCATGATCTCACGGTTTCCATGAGTTCGAGCCCCAATTTGGGCTCTGCACGTTGACCATGTGGAGCCTGCTTGGAATTCTCCCTCTCTTCCTCTCTCTCTGCCCCTCCCCAGCTCTCTCTGTCTTTCACAAAATAAATAAATAAATTTTTTTAAAAATTAATAGAAGATACTAGAATTTTTTGATGACAACAGGCATTCCCCAATCTATAAGTTTGGTTGATTCAAACACACAATATCTGATCTTGTACCAGGAAAATTATAGAGATGGTTAGGTTATCCTTCACCCCAGGCAAGCTTCGTTGGCCCATATCTGGATAATCTACAATTGGGAGAATATTATTTACCTCCTCGTGAGCTCCATTCTCTGGAGACATGCTCCAGTTGGGAAGGTGGGGTGTAGAGAACATATTTTCTCTTCATCTCAGTAGCCACTACCCTAGCATGGCAGCAGCAAGAAGGTTTACCCACGCTACTGTTGCTTCTTAAAGCCTTGGCTTTATTTAGGCTGCAGGGAAAGTCAACTTCCCTCCTTTGACGTTCCAGTGTTTGCAGCTTCAGCTGCCATTGCTTCCTGGCCGTCCTCAGAAGTACCTGGGATTTGTTGTCTGTGTTGAGTGCCATTAGCCCAGAAAACCCGACACAGAGAAGCCCGCTTAACGAATGTCAGCATGAGGATGCCCCAGGGGAGCAGAAATTGAAGAGGAAGCAGTCTAGTATTTGTATTTGTAAACATGCCAAGCCTTTTTTAAATTTTTACTTAAAAACCCTAAAGCCACATAAAATTACATAAGCACATGACAAAAATCCTGAACAGAGGCCATACCCCTCATAGCTTCTGATAAAATATTTTTCGGTGAGCACTTGGAAATTTCTGTGACAGCCCCAGATGCCTTTGGAAATGCCTGGCAGTGTCCAGTGGATGGCAAGGCTTTCTCTCTATATGAAGAAACTCTCCAGCATGGTACGGCACAGATTGAGGCTGTTTTTCCTCAAAGAGTAGTAAGAAATAAAAAGAAAATGTGAGGCCGGTCTAACAGTGATTCCCATGACATGAAAAAAAGGAGCACTAAAGTAAAACTTTTCCATTAATGCTGACCTGTAAGGAGAAACTTCTGAGTCCCGCAAAGCTGACCTCGTGTCAAGGAAAATACTGAGTCCCCAGGAACATGAAGATCATAAGTTAAGGGATAAAAAAGAAGACACGACAACGAACAGTGGGGGTGGTTTTGGTTATGCAACTGGAGGAACATGAAGGCACAAAGGCACATGCTGGGCAGGGTACTGTCCGAGTTATGACCTTGGCTTTGAACAACCATAAATAATTCCATGGCAATCTTATGCTGCAGGGACCTGATCACCTTTATCATGTAGTTTAAAATACCTGTCCTTCTCCCCATAAACAATAAGCAAACAAAAACATAAAATCTTTAAGTTGTTGTTGCAGATCCTAAAGGAAAAAGACAGAGGGGCACTTGGGTGGCTCAGGTGGTTGAGTGTCCGACTCTTGATTTCAGCTCAGGTCATGATCTCACGGTTTGTGGGATCAAGCCCTTCATCAGGCTCTGCGCTGACAGTGTGGACCCTGCTCGGATTCTCTCTCTTTCTCTTTCTCTCTCTCTCTCTCTCTCTCTCTCTCTCTCTCTCTCTCTCTCTCCCCTTCTGCCCCTCTCCCCCTCAAAATAAATAAATAAACTTAAAAAAAAAAAAGACAGGAAACAGTGCTTTCCAACCTCTCCCTTGTGGTGAATGGCTGCCCTTCCAGACTCCATAGAAAATGGCATTCCCAAGGCTAATTCCCTCATTCCTTTCTCCTCCTACTCTCCCACACCTGGGGCGTCGGCCAGGGGTTCCCTCTCCTGGTTAAAGGATAAACCTGCATCTCTTGAGAGGAGGTTTGTACTTTCCTAGCAGAAGGAAATCGGGCAATGGTTTTCTACCCATTTTTTGTCCAGATTATTGAAACTAAACCCTGGGATTCTTTACTAGAGTGTTTGTTAGTAAACTGAGGTGTGAACGTGCTTTTTCAGTAGCCCTGGTAATAAAAGCAGCCCATTCACAGGTGAATCGTCTCCATAATGTCAAGGTTTGCACTGTGGCTGGAACTGGCGACTCTCTCTGCCCTTCAGCTGAGCTCGCCAATCCTTCTGCCCTGCTGTCTTGGCTGCTGTGCCCTTTCTGGGGTCAAAACCTCACAGCATGTGGAGAACATGAGGGAACTACACACTCACATCAGCCTGAGCTTGGTTTCAGCTCAGGTCATGATCTCACAGTTTCGTGCATTCAAGCTCCGTATCGTGCTCTGTGCTGGCATCATGGAGCCTCTTTGGGATTCTCTCTCTCTCTCTCTCTCTCTCTCTCTTTTTCCCTTTCTCTCTCTCTGCCCCTGGCCCACTCATGCTATCTCTGTCTCTCTAAAAATAAATAAATAAAGTTAAAAAAAATAGAGAGTATTTCTCTGACAATAGGGCAACATCTGCCTCTGTCTTACCTGCCTCCTTTCTGCTAAGCATATACAGCAAGTTCCACAGTAAGCCTCCACAATTATCAGCTAACACATGTACAAAGTGAGGGAAGTGATACAAGTAATTACTATGTTTTCTTGGCCCTTTTCATTTCCATGAGTCTTCAGGTTCACTCAGTCATTCAGCAAACGTTTATGGAACACCTGTTGTTCCTCTGGCACTCTTTTGGGGCCCTGAAAATTCAACACTGAGCAAAATGTGATCAGTGCCCTTTAGGGGCTTTTAGTCTCGTGGGGACAAATGTGTAAATGCAGGGGGGTAAAAATTGTTGCAGGAACCTGAGACAGGATCCCTTACAGGAGCAGGAAGCTTGAGCATTGTAGGAGGAAAGTGCACCAGGCAGAGAGGGAAGCCTGTGGAAAAGCACAGGACGCCGAAGACGCTTGACATAACTTCATGAGAAGCAGAGTAGAATGGTGATTATGACCAGTCACAGTCATAAGTGATGTCGGTTCCGATCCTCATCTCTAGAGATAATTCTTATTTTCAGTGTTTGTCATGAGGATTAAATAATAGATTATAATATGTTAAATGCCTAGCATTGCACTGGCATAGCTTATGTCACGTGCCTCTTAACACCAGATAAAAAAGATTACCGATACTAAACCATACCATGAATTCAGACTAAGCAAATAGACTTACATTCATCAGTCAAGACAAAGGACTTTTACATAAACAAATTAACCTCCAATTCTAACAGTCTAGTTAAGCACAATATATTAATTATTGATTTATTTTCCTTATTGCTCATGAATATGATTTTTTTTAGTCTGATTTTTTGTGATATTTCAGTTACTACCCTCATTGCCTACATAGTGTCTCAGATTCTCAAGAAGTAAATTAAATTGCTCTGGAAAGATTTACTCTTCACAAAGCCTTGTTGATTGCCAGACAGCATTTTGTATTTTTCTGTGTGATTATAGAGTGTTTGATGATTTGTTCCAGTAACTACATACAGAGCAAGTTAACTGATCTATAATTTTCAGGATGAACATTTACTCACCAAAAAAAAGGGGGGGGGGGTATGCGGAAGAACAGCCTATTTTCATTTTAGGGCTTTTACTCTTCTGAAAGGATTTTCTAAAATAATAGCTTAGCATCTCCGCGGTGCTATTCAAGACGCATCTCTAGGAGGACAGTGGGAGATTACATGGCATCACCACCTCACCAGGGGCCGGATAGCAGAGTTACAAACCATGTGGTCGGGGGGGAGGGAAGAAGCCACCAGACAGAATGTGAAAACTCTCTGGACTTCCGGACTTCTGTGTTTAGCTTACAAATGCATTAGTAGGTGATTGATTGTCCATTTATTCACAATAATGGAGAGGAAACAAAAAGATACAAAATATAAATGAAAACTTTTTCTTTCATTTTGATTGGCCTTTGCAGTATGTTTTCGTGCTGAGATCAAAGTACAGCTGAGTTTGAGTGCACATCTTTTCATTTCAGTTATTTCTTGAGGCCCTTTCTATGCACACAGTGAGCTGGGGTCCAGGTAAAAATCACGTCCTGCCGTCAGCTAACACAAGAAGAGAAATTCCCAGTCAGTGATTCTTCTTGCAGAATATTTAGTGGTATAATCATTTTGGGTCTGGGATTATAAGTACTTTGCATTCCTTAGGTGTACACCCACTGAAGTTCAAAAGTAAATGCATCTAGGATCAAGCATCATCTGTAGATAATACAGAAGGCTTTTAACCACAATTTTTTGGTGCTGTCTCCAAAGCAATGATCAGAGCTGACTTTACAACTAAGCCTATCTGTGAAAGTTACATTTAACTCCCCTGTCTCAATGTTCTTCTCTTTTGAGTATAGTTTACTCTTAAGTTTTACTTTCCGTTAAGTGTAATACCGATCCCAATGTGTTACAGTTGTTGCTGGGGCTGGTATATTTGGATCTAAAGTTCCAATACAATTGAACCATAATTGGAGAGCAAGCACTGCTCCCAGAGTGCCTGGGATTTTAAATTCACAAACACCTGCATGATTAAAAGCATCTTGCATTTTCTCCCAGAATCATAAATCCACTCTTTTTTTTTTTTTAATCTCTTCAGGTTTTTGGTTTTTGTCTCTCTGTCTATATGAGCTCTAAGCATGAAGTGATATGCTTAGGTATATATTATAGTGTATATTATGGTTTCCCACCAGTAGGTAGTGTACTTTGAGCATACCTGTTTTTGACGATACTGGTTCTCCCTCATCTTCTGAATCATCGGCATCATTACACTGGTCTAGCGATGTGTAAGTTGTTGGAGATTCGGCCAAATCTCCAACGCCACAAGCTCGAGTGACTAAAGCATTGTCATGCAATCTAGTGCAAAAACAGTCAAGCCAATTAAGTTTCCAATCATCTGGTTTCTAGTTTCACAAGATTTTCCTATCAAGTGAATTGGTGCATTTCAAAATAAATAGGCTTCCTTTGTAATTTTTACCTGATTCACATTTGTTATTTCAAGGATTCACTTCATAAGAAAAAAATGTAGTACAGAAAAGAGTCATCTCTAATATTAAGCAATGTATTCATTCTGTAAATACATTTCAAGAACAAATTACAGGCAGTACTGGACAGTGGAGAGAAATGTAGTGGACAAAGAATCCACCAGCCTTACCATATGGAGCCTATGATCTGGTGGAATTCACAGAAAGATAAAAAGGTGTTTCACACACAGAAATCAATGGGTATGGGTGCCCTTGGCCCCAAAGGACGACTGTGAAGGGTGTGTGTGTGTGTGTGTGTGTGTACATATTTATATATTTTTAAATTTTTATGTCTGGTGTTTTTTCAGGGTTCAGAATTTATAATGTTGAAATAACAAGATCAAAACTCTTGACCCATCATCTAAAACTCCCTTTTCACAAAATCCACATTCTAAGGCATATTTCAAAGCTTCATAACATGCTATTATAACAGTACTCACCTTTGCATACATTGTAATGTGACTATTTTAATTTTGCTGCTGCCTACACTAATCACCTTTTTAAATTCTTTCTTTCCAAGCATAATGTCAATTTTATAAAAAGTTGATTTTATAGAATCATCCTGCCGTACACATGATCTGTCCTATGCGCCGTGGGATTAGTTTTCAGTTCACAGGTGCATGAAAAATTAAAATACGGCTGAATGATGTACCTACCACCTTCAACCTATGTAATTTTAAGTAATTGCTTATTTCCAATTATGACATTTTATGTGGGAGACTTATTCAATAAAGCAGCTAATTACAATAATTACACTACACCTTTCCAGCAGAAATGACATTCACCAAGCCCTGTTCATTGGACCATGGTTTTGTGCTTTATGGTCATATGTTTTTATAAATGCATTTCCATTTATTGTCAGCCTGTTAATATTTGCAAAATGAAAAAAGGAAAAACATGACTCTAAAACTTTTTCTCAGTTACAAACAGAAATACGTTGTTAACAACTCCAAATCAGAAAAAGTGAGCTGAATACTTAGAATAGCTATGGTTTTCTGTCTCAAGTAAATACTAATGGCTTCATTTTGAAGGAGGTTACCAGAGAATACAGGTGTTCAGACTAAGCACAGCAGCATTCCAAAGGAAGCTACTATTCCCTGATAGTCTAGGGTTACTCCCTGGTGGTTGAATAAATGAATTAATATTCTACTTAATTGAAAGTTGTGATGGATCACAGATTTCAGCAATCAGTAAATGTAAAATATAAATACTCTTATCATACTGGTATTAATAGGTGAGAAAAGTTATTGATCTCCTTTAGTGCTTCAGGGTCATTATTCTGAAAATCAGGTATGCATATACGTACAGAACAAAGGAAAAACGTGCTAGTTTATATCTTGCATAAGATTTGGGATAAGAGCAAGTTATATGTATAAACCAAACCTTTCATGTCAAATAAATATCATTGTATTACAGTATAGTTTGGAAAATCCTTTTTTTATACTGTTAAGCCTTGTGACATTTTAGATACACATGGTTTAGTGATGAGATTTGAACATTGAGCTATATAATCTAGACTTAATTATAATATTTTAATTTATAATTTGAGTGACCTAAACAACATAATTTCTATGATTGTCAGATTTCTCACCTGTGAAAAAGAGATAATAACACATATCTATGAGTATTAATTTGAAAATTAAACTACAAATATGTGTAAGATACCTTAGCACATGATCAAAGAGCCAAGAAAATTAATAAGGATTTAGAATATTTGAAATACACAGTTGACTAGCTTCACGTAGTGGGCATTTATACAATTCTTCATTTAGCGACTTGAGAACACACATTCTTTTTTTTTTTAATTTTCTATTTTTTTTTTTTGGAGAGAGAGAGAGTATGAGTGGGGGATGGCAGAAGAGAGGGAGACACAGCATCAAAAGCAGGCTCCAGGCTCTGGGCTGTCCACACAGAGCCCGACATGGAGCTCGAAGTCACCAGCTCAGATCATGACCTGAGCAGAAGTTGGACACTTAACTGACTGAGCCACCCAGGCGCTCCAAGAGCACATATTTTGATTGAGGCACACCTAAATGATTTACAAAACATGACCACTTACATACCACAAAGGAATTCTAAACATGAACCAAATCACTATGCTAGAGAAGACATTATTTAGCGGAAGTGTAATAAGATTAGAAACTAAATAACAACCAGAAAACACCAACACCTTTCAAAATTTAAAAATCACTTTTAAATAATTTAGACAGCATAGAAGAAACCACATGGAAATAAAAAGTTTCTAGAACTGAAAACTAATAAACACTATGTAGATTGAACCTATGAGAAGCAACCAAAGGCATTTTTAGAGGGAAAGTTATACCCTTGAGTGCATATTTAGCAAAAGAATAGAGGCTGGCACTAATCATCCAAATATTTAACTCAAGAATTTATAAAAATACCAACCAAGAAAATATTAAGACGGTGGAAGGGGAAAATAAGTATATTTTAATCAAATAGGGGAAAAAGAAGCAATAAGTAATATTAGTAAAACTAACATTTTGTTCTTTGAAAAGACAAATAAAAATGATAAATCTGCATTAAAATTCAACAAAAAAATACGTAAGGAGTCTTCTGGCATAATGATAGAAGCATTGGCATAGTTTTCTTAATCTCCTTGAATTAAGTAAATAGAATACCTAGATAACATGAAAGTAAATAGAATACCTAGATAACAACCAAACTCCATAGACAATTTTTACAACAAAATTAGGTAATCCACAAACCACAAGTAAAAGCAGCTGTAGACAAAACAATAGCCACATGGTTTGCAAGGTGACTTGGTCTGTTTGGAATGCTACAACACATACCACAGACTGGGTGACTTCAACAACAAGCGTTTATCCCTCAGAGCTCTGGAGGCTGGAAAGCCTAACTAAGATCGAGGTGTCAGCAGATTTGTGTCTGGTTCTTCTTCCTGGTTCACAGATGACTGCCTTCTGGCTGCGTGTTCATATGACAGAAAGAGGGAGGGCTCTGGTCTCTTCCTCTTCTTATGAGGGCACAAATGCCATCACAGGGCGCTATCCTCATGACCGCCTCTAAACATAGGTACTTCTCAGAGACCCCTTCTCCTAATATCTTCACACTGGAGGGCTAGAGCTTCAACACATGAATTTGGGGTATAACACATAGTATTGGTGCTGTTGGGGAGGAAGCCAAGTTAGTTACAGGGCATGTAATGTCTTTGAGACTGGACCACACCTGCCTAGCTCCACACAAAGAAAAACATCCAGGAGTGGAAACAAACTTGACAGGCCAGTGACAAGAGTGATGAGGGGAAAAGTAGATCCAGATAAAATTGGTGGTGTCTGCTCCCCATAACAAAGCCAGGAAATCTCAGAAAGAAGGCTGCCATATGGTTCACTATGTTAAAACCACAGAAGAAGACACTCTGAAGCTAGAAGGAAATACTAAGGTGTTCAGGAAAACTGTGTGTAAGCATGAGCAATGGAAATTTATCACAGCCAAATTCCCTACAAGAATTGTAAGAGACAAAGAATAAGGAGCAGAATACTGTCCCAATAGAGTGAAACTTACCCTAAAGACCTACCTACCAATGGCTCAAACTGTAGCATTATATGGGAAAATGAGTTAAAAGACATATGGGGATGGAACTGGAGGGTATCATGCTAAGCGAGATAAGTCAATCAGAGAAAGACAGATATCATATGACTTCACTCATATGTGGAATTTAAGATACAGAACAGATGAACAAAAGGGAAGGGAAGCAAAAATAATATAAAAGCAGGGAGGGGGACAAAACATAAAAGACTGTTCAACTGTTCACAGTTCAAAGACTGTTAGTTACAGAGAACTAACTTAGGGTTGTTGGAAGGGCTATTGGGGGGATGGGCTAAATAGGTAAGGGGCATTAGGGAGGACATTTGTTGGGATGAGCACTGGGTGTTATACATAGGGGATGAATTACCGGAATATACTCCTGAAATCATTATTGCACTATATGCTAACTAACTTGGATGTAAATTAAAAATAAATAAATAAATAAATAAAATTTAAAAAGACATACAGATTACATAAGACTAGAATAGCAACAAAAGTAAGAAATTCATACATAAGGTGCTTGAATTCAGGAAAGAAGTACAGTTGACTCTTCAACAATATGAATTTGAGCTGTGCACATCCACTTACATGCAGATTTTTTGATAAATGCAGCACAGTACTATCTGTAAATGTATTTTCCTTATGCTTTTAATAACATTTTCTTTTGTCTAGCTTGCTTTATTGTAATAATACAGTATATAATACATATGGCATACAAAATAATGTGTTAGTTGACTGTGTTATTGGTAAGGTGTCCAGTCAACAGTAGGCTGTTAGCAGTTAAGTTTGGGGGGGGAGTCAAAGGCTATGTGTGTGTTTTCAACTGAATGGAGTGTCAGTGCCCCTAACCCCTGCATTGGTCAAGGGTCAACTATATTAGTAAAAGCAATGAAGACTAAACTAGGCAGAACATAAAGTGATTACATACATCAGATGATGCCTTTAGAAAACTAGAAAGTAAAAAAGAGGAAATTTGAAGACATCAAAAAGAAATGAAGAAAGAAATGAAAATTATTTGAAAGAAACTGACAAATCAAAGAATTTCAGTGAAGTTCCCAGATCTGTATTATAAAGATCCTGAAAGAAGAAAACAAAAGCCATAGCACAGAACAGCATTAAACTTTTCTGAAATGTAAAAAGATTTGAAGCTATATATTGGAACTGAAAACATCAATAACAAATGACCAAAAATAAGACATATTGCAGACAAATTACAGGACTTAAAAAATTAAAAATACATATAGAATATATTATTTTATTATATTATAATTAATTATTATATTATATATTTTTATGTAGTATATATTTATATATATTATATTTTTATAACATTATATTATAATTAGTATTATAATCATAATATAATAATATAATGCAATAACTTAAAATTATATATACATATGTATGTTTAACATATATCTTTAATATATCACTCTTAACTATAAAGAACTAAGGGGTACTGGAGAGGAGGTGGTTAGGGGATGGGCATTAAGGAGGGTGTAATAAGCACTGGGTGTTATATGTAAGTGATGGATTATTAAATTCTACTTCTGAAACCAATATTCCACTACATGTTAACTAACTGGAACTTAAATAAAAACTTAAAACCAATACTAATAATAATAAAATAAAACAAAAATAGGTATCAGCTCAAAATGAATAAGTGACTTATAAAGGGAAGAACATTTGATTACCATCAGACTTTTTGGCAGGAATGTTTTATGTCAGAAGAAATTAGAATCACATATATAGGATACCCAGGAAAAGAATATGTCATCCAGCTTTCTTATGTCTGGGAAAACCACCTCTCAAGTTTAAAGGAGAAAAGAAAACAACTACTATTAAGATGTAAGAATGTAAGTAATGTTGTTCCTATGAGTCTTTCCTGAGAAAATTACTAAAAAACATGCTTCAAACAACCAAAATGAATTCCAAAAATGACTCTAAGACATTAACATAAGAACAGGTGGCAAACATTCTTAAACTGTGTATGACTAACTAGGACCACATGAGGATTAAAATAAAGAGAAAAATATGCAATATCTATTTGCTCTGCTAATATGAGTATAGTACAAGTGTACAAATGAGAGGAAAATGGGAAGAATGTATGCATTTTTTAAATATCCATTAGTTGTATTGTGTTAGAATAGGTATTGTAATGCTAAGACTAGTGCCTATGAAATGTGAAATAAAAATAATGAGTAATTGGCAGATAGTCTAATGTCTGTTATCTCTGTATATTTGATAATCAAGAGTTTTGATGTGGGGTGGGAGGATACAGAAACAGAAGAGATACAGATGTCGTATGGAAGAGATTAGGTAAAAGCGCAGAGTCCTGAATTTAAATAGAAAATATCAGAATAAAATCAGGCCAAGCCCTCGAAACAGTGACCCACTCAGTAGTGAAGAGTATCACTAAATTGTGTTCTTGAAACCCATTTCTCAATAAATGAACCAAGGCTTTTTGGAGAAAAATGGTAATTTGGAATAGGAAGCATATACAAGATGAGCTAGGGATATCTGGCCATACTAATAACAAGGAAGCTTAGACAAAGACTACTAAAGTCAGGCCAAAAGAACCCATGAGCCATTTTGAAAAATCTCCCAATGCTCTTTGACTTCACATGAGGATAATTGTAATGGATTGAAACCAAATATATTTAAGTCCTTAAGTCAATAATGACATTTTTTTTATTTAAAAAAAAATTTAATGTTTATTTATTATTGAAAGTCAGAGGGAGTCAGAGCATGAGCAGGGGAGGGGCAGAGGGAAAGGGAGACACAGAATCTGAGGCAGGCTCCAGGCTCTGAGCTGTCAGCACAGAGCCCGATGCGGGGCTCGAACTCAAAAACTGCGAGATCATGCCCTGAGCCGAAGTTGGACGCTTAACCGATGGAGCCACCCAGGTGCCCCAATAATGACATTTTGAAACAACTAATTGGTCACCTTCAGAGGATGATAGAAAACCAGTTAATTACATAAAAAATGAATAAGTAAAGGTAAAGAATCAACATTTACTTTGCCTTTTCCATATGAACTGTACTAATGAGTAACCAAATAGTGCATGAGAGGAAGTACTTCATTATAAAGGTGTTCCAACTAATAAATGAGAAAGAAGTGTCAATTTTAGAAACTGAATGAATCAATGATCTAAGCAATAGACATCAATACTACTAACATCACAAAAAGAGGAACAATCAGACATTGTGTGCCTTCTGATGAAAAGCTACACCACCACCTGTGGTCTTGCCAAAACCATCAAGTATGAGCCAGATGAGACTCTGGGTCCAACTACCAATTTGCAAGAGGTATAGAAGACAGAGGAGCATGTGAACTATGGCATGAATGTGCACTTGGGAGAATCCACACTCCTGGAAGCTCCAGGTGACATGCCCCCGGTCCTTCAACTATGGTTGGGGGAGGGGGGCGGCAGGCAGGAGGTGTACCTGTAGATTAAAAGATGTTAAAGAAATTGCCAGAAAATCAGCGAGATCCATCCATTGCTGTGTCCTTCAGCTCCGAATTATTCAACCACAAATAACTGCAAATTTGAACCTCCTGAATTTCACGTTAAAGTGCATAGTTCTGAAAATACCTTTTAAATTAAAATTTTAAGACAAAAAAAATCTCTGTGCTGATTGAACATTTAATTTTTGTTAAGTTTATTTATTTTGAGAGAAAGAAAGAGTGCATGCACAAGAGGGGCAGAAAAAGAGAGGGAGAGAGAGAGAATCCCAAGCAGGCTCCACACCGTCAGTGCAGTGCAGAGCCCAATGTGGGGCTCGAACTCACAAACCCTAAGACCACGACCTGAGCCGAAATCAAGAGTTGGATACTCAACTGACTGAGCCACCCAGGTGTCTCTTGTTTGAATGTTTAAATGTATTTTTGATAATTCAGTCAGAGAATGTTTGTCTTCTGGAGTTGGATGTATTAGATTTACAAACAAAAGAAAACCACCAAAAAGGGCTTTTTCAACTAATCTTTTATTTTCTTCAGTGCAGACTCCATGTAATGTCATCCATACCCTTCCCTTTAAGTCCTACATGTCTGATGTGTTTACATTCAGAAGAAACATTTACTGGCACCTGCCTTACCTGTAATTTAAATTTCAGGTCTAAAATTACTTATCCTGAAATTGATTTCTGTATTCCTTATTTTGATCATTTCAGGTGACTGTCAGTATCTTTTGGAGCCAGAAGAGGGCACTGCAGAGCAGCATAGCTCTGAGTACTTGGGACTAGCAGACAGTGTCCTTTGCAGAAAAAAAAAAAAAAAATGTGCAAAGCTCTACTACAGAAATAACGAAAAGGGGAGGGGTACTAGATAATCACTATAGACTTTCTTTATTTACTAGAAAAAAAGAACCGTTAAAATATATAACTAAATACATATCTGGGCTATCATATATGTTTAGATATAGATAGATGACAGATAGATGTAGATGTCAGTTTCTTCTTTTAAAACATCCTGAAGCTAGAGGTAGCTGGCTGGCTGGCTGGCTGGCTCAGTGTGTGCAGCATGGGACTCTTGATCTCGGGGTCATGAGTTTGAGCCCTATGTTGGGCATAGAGCTTACTTAAAAAATCAGCCAATCGATCAATCAGTAGATCCTGAGGCTGAATCTGAAGTTCTTCTATTAGAGTATTTATTCTTTTGCTACCTCTGCTGTTATAAAATCAGTTCTCAGGAAGTTCCTCGTACAGATTAATAGTGTATTTTACTTTAACTAGTTCGGGTTTAGGACAAAGGAGATCCAGCAGCCCTTTAGCAATCTTAGACGGCACAGAAATAATTTTGGAATCAATATAATAAATATTATCCCCAGTTTCTGCAAAGGTTTTTTTCTAACATGAAGAACTCTGTGTTAAGTGTCAGCTGCTCAATTACAGGGCAGTAGGTAGGTGACTGAATTCAAACCATCACCTTCACTAAGGGAAAGATGACTAAGGCATGTCAGTGCCCTTCAGAGATGAAATAAGGGGAGTGGGGTCCAGACCTCTCCCCAAACCTGCAGTCTTGGGGCCTCCGTAGCCCAGGCCTTTCCCATGACAATATGTGTGCTTAGGAACCAAAGGGCAAAAGCACCACCATGATGAGACCCTTCTGTCTCTGCAAATGACTTTAAATAACATTCCTTGGGAGATAGGCTGTCAGCTCTAGGAGGTTAAATCCATGCCCAAAGTCACCTCACAAGGGGAGGGGAGGAGATTTAAGAAAGTTTTAGGATCCATCATGGTAAACAGCCTTCCGTGCACTACCCTAAAAATGTAACTTCTGAAAAAAATGGCATCCACCCTTATTTCCTTGTGTGTACATTAACTTATTCTTCCATGAGTTCTGATGAGTAAAAAAAACCAATTCAGTTTTTCATTATTGCAAATATATGAGTGCTCCATCTTTCTTCATATGAGGGAAATTGCCAATGTGTTCAATGATCTTTCCCTTTATTGCAGATCTGCTGTGAAATACAAAAATTATATTGCTGGATATGGTGTTATCTAGGTTGTCAGGTGTGGCTAAAAAGACCAGTTTGTGCCTGTCACTTCCTCTCCAGCTGTGGCCATATGGACATGTCGGTAGACAGTACAGTATTTGTTTATAGGCTTGTTTGTTGTAGAATGGAGCTCTGTGACTTTGTACCTGAAGTCACTATGTTGTTTAAAAGAAATTAGACAGTCTGTTTGTACTGGATACAGAGTTGTTCTGTCTCCTGCTCATTTTTTTTCCTCCCTCAAATCTGTTGGAAACACAGTATGCCTTACAGTGTTTCTTCCACCGAGCTCAGCACGTAAGCATATCATCTGCGCTGGATCTCTTTGCCCCACGCATGCATTTCCAACTGCAGTCCTTTGCTCACAGCCTCCTTTGCTATGAAAATCTGAACCATCCTTCAAGGCCTAGTGCAGTGTCCACTTCTTCAGTGACATCTTTGCTATTTCAGATACAGCTATTTGTGCCCACCCGAAGTCGTGCAGCCTTCTCATCTTTTCTGCTGGATACAGCAGCCAGCACCTTACTGTCTACTTTTTACTGGTAACCTCATGCATCATAGCCTTGCCTTTGTAACTAGGCTTTTCGATTCAGGTAAACAATTCTGATTTGTGGGTAAGCTGTATCTCTAATAGTCACTAATATCATACTAAGTGCTTAGAAAATCTAACCTGATCTACTGATCAAGATGAGTAGGTCGTGGGGCCCCTGGGTGGCTCAGTCAGGTGGTTGTCCGACTTCAGCTCAGATCATGATCTTACAGTTGGTGGGTTTGAGCCCCGTGTCGGGTTCTGCGCTGACAGCTCAGAGCCTGGAGCCTGCTTCTGATTCTGTGTCTCCCTCTGTCTCTGCCCCTCCCCCACTCGCACTCTGCCTCTCTCTGTCTCTTGAAAATAAATAAATGTTTAAAAAGATGAAAAAAAAACCAAAAAGGTGAGCAGGACGTTGTCCAAGTGTTATCTCTGGTCTGACTATTGGAGTTACCCTTCCTAGTTATTTGTTATTATGAATCTGCCTAGATCGGCATGCTTCCCTGTTCTTTCTCTGCCCTCTGATTGCCCACTTGAGTTTCCTGCGCACCTGTCACCCCTCTGAATTCTGCAACTATCAGGCAGGACAGAGCTGAGTTTGAGGAATCTTCTGGTTTATAGGCAGCCTCCAGGATTTTGTTTATCTTAGTGCTTTTCCCTGGAATAATTTCATCATTGCCAACTAGGAAGCAACCTTGAAAGCTCATCTCATTTGTCTCCATGTCAGTGGACAAAGCAACTTCTGAACTCATCATTCAGATTAGTATCAAGTCACAGGCTAAGACCCTAAAACAGGGGATGCCTGGGTGGCTCAGTCAGTTAACCATCTGACTTTGGTTCAGGTCCTGATCTCACAGTTCATGGGTTCGAGCCCCATGTTAGGCTCTGTGCTGACAGCTTGGAGCCTGAAACCTGCTTTGGATTCTGTGTCTCCCTCTCTCTCTGCCCCTCCCCTGTTTACACTCTGTGCATGTGTGTGTGTGTGTGTGTGTGTGTGTGTGTGTGTCAAAATAAATAAACATTAAAAAAAATAAAAGAACCTGAAACAGGTGTAAAGTGGATTAGGGAACAGTTTGCTGGATGATAGCAAGAAGCAGTCCAATATTTGTCTCAACGCTACATTCTCTGGATACTGAAAAGCCTATTCAGATGTAAGACATTATTACTAATGAGCACAGCCAGTGTATCACCACCATAGTTGTGACGTGTGGCCTCACAAGCTTGTTTGCATTTCTGCCCAAATAAAAGTAAAAATAGAAGGTAAAATTAAAGAATAGAATCACTCATATAATGATGCGTCAGTAAAAAAAATTATGTTTGATGTTTTAATACTGTTCTCTATATAATATATGTAATGATTTGTCAGTATATTATCCCTTCACATTCCAAAACTAATAACCCACACTTACAATTTTTCAGCTTCGCAAGTCTGTCTTCAGCATCAGAGCAAGGAATCTTCTAGAAAAAGAGACTGCAGTCACTAAAATCTTAAGGTAACACCATTAAACACTGATACATATTTAACCCTAGTGGGATTATATTCAGCAAAAAAACTCTTTTCTCTTTAATGAACTAATTTTCTGAGTATCAATACACACTTTCTGCTAGAAAGTAGGCCTGGGTAACTATGTAGTTACAAATAATGTCAAATACATCATTTATATCTTTCCTGGAAAAATAATATTTTATTAGCTCAGTCATGCATTTTTCTTTTCATGCCCATACACATAAATCGTTAAGTATAAACATTTACAAAAAGATGACCATAACTTACTTTTATTCTTCCATGTTTTATTTCTTTTGTGATATATAAAGGACAAATCACAATCTAAGGGGGAAATGGTAAGCTTTTTAGAAGTAATTATGATTTATTAACCTATTAAGAGTAAATGTATTTAAAACCTCTAAGAATCAAAAGCATATCCATTTTAAAATGCTTAAGAAAATGTGTAATTTCACCAGTGGTTTCTTAAACCTGCCTTGATGAAGTATCAGAAAGGAAAATCAGGCTAGCTACTTAAGAGTATTTTACAAGACTGTGTCATAACGTGAAAGAGCATGATCTTTATAACAATGCACGAGCATTCGGAATGCTATTTATGGTGCACATATTACACAGACGCATGTAACAATACAACTAAATACTGGAGGCCAGAAGGAGAATGGCTGACAAGGTGAATGGATGAATTTATACTGGGAAGACCCTTCCCAACTTATGCTGAGAGGAAGGAGTTAGACTGTCTTCTAGTCTACCTTGGTTCTAGGAATGGTCATTAAAGAGTTTTTGCCAGAGTGTATATCACAACTTGGATGACTGTAATGAGGAAATAAGGCTAATATATATGGTTTGAGACACTATTTTGAGTTTATAACAGTACTTAAAATTTGTGTGCCAAAAACAATCCTAGTAACTAGTCAAGACAGTATTCTGGTATTCAATCTTTTATCTGCTGACAGTTCGTGTGCAGATATGAGTATGTGCTGCAGTGCCTTTTATGAGAGGAGAACAATCATTTCTGGGCTTATTATGTATTATCACCACAAAATATGATGAGATGATCATAAAAGGTCTGGTTGAAATAGAGAAAGGAAAGCTTTCTCAGCAAATCTCTAACAACCTGCGTCCCAATTTCAGTTTGAGTCCAATTGGCTCAACCCTGGCATTGCCATCAGATAACGTCATGGGGGGCCAGCCTTGAATGCTGCATGGTACTCCAGGGTCTTTATCAAGCTGTAACTACTATACTAGATGAATTCCTGGCAGGATCAATCCCTAGCGTCTTGAAGATGCTCCTCTGTTCACACAAGACAGACCATGCCATGCACTGACGGGGAAGAGAATTCAGCCTCCAATCCAAAGGACCCACGAGGGGATTGTAATACTCTGAGCCTGTATTCAGAGTCTACTTACCAAATTAGGAACCAAAATGACATTACTCACCTACCCAGAGTAACTACCTTCTTGAATGTACCCTGGAGCTCCCAGAGACTTCAGAGCACAGGCAGACAGGCATCCCTGGAAGAAGTCACTTCCAGAGCCTCACCTCTCTGTGAATTTTCTTAAATTTGGTCTTCCAGTTTTTCTTTTCCACTACCTTTTCCTTATTCACCTGCTCCCAGTTTACAAAAAAAAAAAAAAAAAAACCACACACACACACACACACACACACACACACACAACACAGTGAGACTGTAATTCATGCACAAGGAAGGTGAAGCTATGGTGCGTATTGATCTGGGTTGCCAAACACAGTGACTATTCCCACGCAAGTTTCTCCAGAAAGGGGATCCCATTGGGCAACAGCTTATTGTCTATCTAGGTGACAAGTTTTTGGAAAACCTCCTTCCAAGAATTCATCTACCTTAGGGTTAGGCCTTAGAAATAACACAGACATTACAAGAATTAAGGTCAATACGTCAAACTGATAGTTTCTTTGGGTGCACTTACCTTTTTTCACTCATCATATAGTAGCAATGATAATAATAATAATAATAACATGTTATAGGAGTTGAAAAATAAAGTCAGACTTTTTCTGACAGATTTGGCTCATCTGCTTGATAATGAAAGCTGACGTCATGGTGCCCAATATCATAAAAGTGAATTTATTGGATGGATAGAACTCTCTGGTGTTTTCTCAGAGTCATATTAAAGCACAGATGTAATCGTGCTAGAAATCACATCCTTTACCACTAAATAACATTGCAGGGAGGGATTTAGCTGTTGATTTTTAAATGTGCAGAAGTGGTTTTAAAAAGAGAATATTTGTGGAGTTACCTGAGCCAAATTTTTAAGACTATTAGGGAATAGGGACGCCTTCAGTCTTGCCTAATAATTGTGTCATTTGAGGAACACCCAGACCCAGTAGCATTTTACTACAGCCCAGCATATTACAAACTGAGAGGCAACTGTAGGCTGCCAGAGCTGCTACTTGGTCAATCTCAGGAATAAGAGGCTACAATTAGAAAAAAATGAAGACTTTTTTAAGAATACAAATTTGATCTTTAGAAAAGCCATTTAGCTCTTTTTCTGTGAAAATGTTTTCCTTGTTGGTGCTACATTAGTCTCTGCAAGAATTAAGGGCGAGATGTCAAACTGACAGTTTCTTTGGGTGTATTTACCTTTTTTCATTAATTGTATAGTAGTAGTAATGATGATGATGATGATAATAATAATATATTATACCTGCATTATAATGTAAAGAGGTCAAGAACTGATTGGGTCAATACCTATGGGTCCATGGGCATTTTTCTATGCTATTTTTCAATGAACAAGAACAACAAATGGAAAGAAAAACAAAGAAGAAGGGACAAGAGAAATTAAAAAGAAAGAAAAGGAAAACATTTGCAGTCACTTCAGGGTAAGCAATTAAATAGGCCTACCCTATATTATGGGAGCAAATGAATGTGCTAACTAACTTTATTGGTGGCAATCACTGCACAATATATATGTACGTCGAATCATGTTGTATACCTTATATTTACACAACGTTATTTGTCAAGTATCCCTCAGTAAAGCTGGGGGGAAAAAGGGCCACTCCCATGACCCTTTGCATTTTGGAAGGAGGCTTTGAAAGAAGGAAAGGACAAGGAGGTACAGATTCTGTATCTTAATGGATGGGTCTGCCTTGATACAACAGAAAAGAAGTGCAGCAGAGACTTGTTTTAGTGCTCTGTCACTCTCGATTTTCCTAGTCTTCTATTTTCATAGCCTTATTGTCCTTAGTTTCATCTAAGAGGTTCCTCTTCAGGGAGGTAGGCAGAAGGTTATAGGAAGACACAGAAAGAAGACCTCAGCCAAATCATTTTGGCAACAGGTGGGCATTTGTGCTGATTTGGGTGCACAGAGAGATAAGTCACATAAACTTTAAATCCAGTGTGATTTAAGAAGATACCATGAAATATTAGTGTCTTAGAAATAACTTTTAAAAATAACAAATATTTGGGGAAAATAATACAAAACAAATCCCTGATCTAAGGTATCTCAAGACCAGGCTGTGTAAACAGGTTAATTATTTAAATCCCTGATTTTCCAGGAATTTAAAGATTGCAGGAGGTGATCCTCAGGGTCCACCTAATTCTAACGTAAGCTACTAGACTTGGTGTCAGAAGGCCTGGACCAGCATCTGGCTCTGCTCCTCCATAACCTTAAGCCACTCACTTACCTGCTGCCTTTGCAGCATAGACTGCCCCAAATGGTCACCTGAATAATCTGTTGGTCAATCAGAGCAAAATTTAATACTCGTCACAGTGAGGCAGTCTCCCACTGCAGCACTCTTAATAATACCTCACAAGAGATAGGTCAGGAGTGGATATTTGTAGGGTTTGGGGTTTGGGTTTAAGTGTTGTTAGTGATTGATATTGGGCAGAATTCTTGATGTAAGAGTTTAGACAGTTTCACAATATATACAAAACATCGAATCATTATTTTGTAATGCTGTAATGTGTGCTATAAGCTAATACAACATTATATGTCAATTATACCTTGTTTATTTTTATTTTTTTTATTTTAGAGAAAGAATGCAAGTGGAAGAGAGGGGCAGAGGGAGAGAGAGATAATCTTTTTTCTCTTTTTTAAAGTTTTGAGAGAGAGCGAGCAGGGGAGGGGCAGAGAGAGAGGGAGAGAGAGAATCCCAAGCAGGCTCTGCACTGTCAGTGCGTAGCCCTATTTGGGGCTCGAACTCATGAACCGTAAGATCATGACCTGAGCTGCAGTTGGATGCTTAACCGACTGAGCTACCCAGGCGCCCTGAGAAAGGATCTTAAGCAGGCTGTGTGCTCAGCGTGGAGCCTGACACGGGGTTCAATCCCACAACCCTGGGATCATGACCTGAGCAGAAATCAAGAGTGAGTCACTCAACTGACTGAACCACCCAGGTACCCTGATATACCTCAATTAAAAAAAAAAAAAGAGTGTAGGACTCTCCTGGATACACAAGTAACAAGTACGTGTTATGGATAGGTACCATTACTTTTCTGGGGACGGCGGCACTGGGAGTGAGGGCACAGTAGAGAGGGCATCCCTTTGCCACTCTGTGCCCCAGTGTTCTTTCCACCCCCTTTGGCTCCACCTTTCATTTGTCAGTTGTTCAGTGGAGTTTACTTGTCTGTTTTTCACTTTCCTTCCTGATGTGGGGTGATTTCTGAAAAGAAAGAAATCAGTGGTGAGTTTCTGCTGTCCTCTTCACTCCAGAAATCAATTCTATTCTGCCCTTGGATTTTTAGCCATATACATGTATTACCTTTAAAAATAAATACAACTAATTTTTATTTATTTTATTTTTTTAATGTTTTTATTTATTTTTTGAGACAGAGACAGAGCATGAGCGGGGGAGGGGCAGAGAGAGAGAGAGACACAGAATCTGAAGCAGGGTCCAGGCTCTGAGCTGTCAGCACAGAGCCCAACGTGGCGCCCAAACTCACAGACTGGGAGATCATGACCTGAGCCGAATTCGGACACCCAACCAACTGAGCTACCCAGGCGCCCCAATACAACTAATTTTTAGAAACAGCATTTAAAAAAACAATGTTTAGGGTTGATGGACCCCTCTGGGCAGGGTCTTGGCCTGAGTGTTGATGAGTACCTATTATTTTTAGGTGATTGGTTTGACCAGTTGAGTGACATATTATCTAGAGACAGGGGCTGGTCCATTAGCCCATAACTCAGACGAATGGATTTTCAGAAAGTTCCTGAAGCTAACAATGAAATTACTTATTGGTTAACAGCCTTACATTCTGAGACAGGAAATTCCTGGAGTGAATAGTAAAGTCATATTGATGGAGAGGCCTGAGTTCTTAGTACTGATAATTAAGCTGCGGGGCTGCCGGGGTCTCAGTTCTCAGGGGATCCGTGTTTCCATTTGAAACAGGATCCACGTTATTCCAGGAAAAAGTATGCTCTATACCTTTACTATGAACAGGAAATTCAAGCCGACAAAGGGAAAAGTCAGACAGAAAGGGGCCCAGAGTCTCAGGTATTTGAATCATTGGAGTCACCAGTGCCGTCTCCGCATAGTCATCTCTAATTTTTTCATTTGTGTTCTCCTAGGTAGTATTTTTGAAAATTAATCTATGTTGTAAGAAATAGAAAGGAACTTCTCCATATTTATGGGAACTCTGTGAAGGAGACAGAAGTGGGGCATTTTTACAGAACTTGAGAATATGGTCCCTTGCTTGCCTGCAGGGGATTCACTGGGCGCAAATGGGCATCTGTATTCTCTCTCTCTCTCTCTCTCTCTCTCTCTCTTTATTTTCAAGACTTATCTGGAGAGGATTACAAGAAAGAGGATGTTCCATCACCTAAACTGTAAAATCCAGGGTTGCTGTTAAATTCACTCTGTTTTGACTTCGCCTGTACTGTTCAGCTCCACTAAAGAAAGCTTCCTTCAAAAAGCAGTGACCTTTTCACTACATCAGAAGATATCAAAACAAATAGCAGTGTGCTTTCAAAAGCGTCGCTGCCTCTACTGAGATTTCTCTAATTCAGAGCCCTGAAATTGAGCAAAAATGCATTATCATTCCTGCTAGGCTGAATGCATAGAGAAATGTCAGAATAAAATAATTAAACATTTTATATTACTTTAGAATATTCCATCCCTTTGTGGTTTTCCATCAGTAATTCACTAGTTAGGAAGTGTCTTTATAACCTTTTTTGAATTATCAGTCTAGCATAGTATTTGAATTCTGATATTTGGATCTATAATCAAATCTTCCTTGCCGTGCACTCATATTAATAATTCTTTAAAGTCTAAGGAATAGCCTTTAGTTGAATGCTACTTACTACAAAAAAATTTTAAGTCTATTTAATGACATATGTGGGGTTATTTTTTCTCTAAGAGAATCATTTTTATGTACAAATGTACAAATTGTACAAATACATTTGCTATACTACTTAAATATAAATAAAATCAGAACACATTTGTTAAGAAACAGATTTTCAAATGACATTAGCTGGATTTTCTTCCGGAAGGAAAGGACTTGCTCATTCAAGAAATACTTCTGCTGCATCTTCTATGCACCAGGCATTTTCCGAGATACTAGACACATAGTTTATTCCCTCAAAGAGTTCATATTTGCCCTGAGCACATGATTATGACACTAGTCAGATGGAAGAGTCTTCAGTAATATCTCTAGTTCTGTGAACACAACTGTGACGAGAAAATTCATACAGAGCATAGTCATGGTTCCCTTACTGAGTGACTTTAATAATTGAAATCATTTATCTAAAATGTCTCATAAAATAAAGTGTTTTGTCCCCTAAACTATGTTTACATTATGCCATGAAAATGCCTTCCCAACATGAAGATAGAGGAGTAGGAAAAGGGAAATGGGAAAAGAATGAATAATGAATATTTTTTAAGACCCACATATGATGCTAAGATCTTACACGTATTATGTCAGTCAATCTGTACAATACACCTATTTAGGAAAAATACTATCATTACCCCTATGTTATGCGTGACAAAACTGAGTCTTAGACTGGGTAAGTACTTTCTCCCAAGATCACAAACCATAGAAATGGTCTTGGGTATCACATCGATACCAACTACAATCTGATTTCCCAATTAGGCAGCCATATTTATGTGTCCTCAACAACTTATGAAACTAATCTCTTCCATTTACTGGAAGATGACTGTGCACTAAACACTGTACTATTTTACAACCTCTGTCTCATTAGGTCCTCATAGCAAACCCTGAAAGACAAGGACTATTAGCTCTGTTTTAGAGAGGAAAAATTAAGTCTCAGGAAGCTTAGCTAACCTGCCTAAATCACCTTGTCTAATGAATCAGGGAGCCAGAGAACCAGGAATCAAACCCTGGTCGGTGTAACTCCAAAATCCATGTATTAACTATGACTCTATGCTTTTAAATTATAGAGGATCCTTTGTTTTCATCCACTCTATGGACAACCACTAAGGCCTTTGTTTTTCCCATACTCATGAATGCTTCTCAGGGTGTACAAACATGTTATGCATCATACAGAGTTGCCAGGTCAAGGGGAAATTAGAAGCTGAAATCTAGCCCCCACTGTACCTGCTAAGGCACACCCTCCTTGCCAGGCAGTGCCCCTGGCATAGGACTACATCTCTGCAGAGGAACAGGCCTCTTTTCCCAATTTATGCAAAGGTACTATGTGTTCTACAGGCATCCTTGCTGTCTGGGGCAGCTTAAGTATTTAGGACCATAACCCTCTCCAATCTCATTCCTCTCCCTCCATATTCTCCATAAAACTTCCTGTGGTAGAGAGGAACCAGCTTTAGCCATCTGGGGCTAATAGAGGTGTCTTCATGGAAGATCTTTTGCTGGATATCTGTTGCAACTCCAACCTTAGGCCCTGATGGATAAGTCAGCTCAGGAAAGCTCATATGTGGACTGAAATTGTGTGGCCTTCTTGACTCTGAGCTACAAAGGTCACCTCATTCTTGTTCAAATCCAAATAGTCACATAGAGTATGCTGTGGCAGTATAGTAGAAGTGGAAAGAGGACAGGCTTTGCAGTTAGCCATGCTTGGCTTTGAATCCTCTGAGTCATGGTTAAGTCCTTGGAAAGTCTCAATTTCTTATGCCTTTCAAGTGGAGGTATAAGCAACCTCATAGGAGTAAATGAGCAGTGTCTATCACTTACTCAGTGGCTCAGTAGCCAGTCTGGGTTGGCATTCTGGCTCCACCCTTGTGCTAGTCTTGCTAACATTAAAAGCATCATCAGCTCATTTGTTCACATCATTTGGTGGATATACTCCCAAACTAATAACATAGACTCATCAACCAGAGTTGGCATCACCTGTAACTGACTGAAAGTCTTGGGAATGGAGACCCACGGTCTTTGAAATGTCTCAAGTGCAACTATGACATTCTCTGCTCTGCTTGGATGGGCCAGGAAAAAAAATGGTCTTATCTCAGAATTGGGAGACCTAGCCAAACAGGTAGAGACAAGCATGTTGCAAAGAAAAGGGAGAGGGGGACGTTGAGGGCATGGTCACAGGTGTTGGTAAAGGTGAGCCTGATTGACTTGGCAGGTGGAAGAGTGAGAGTAGGATTTAAATCAAGATCTCTGCAGGATAAGAGAGGCTGGTGATTCGGGCATGAGGAATGGCTGGAAGAGAACATAGACCTGCCCTCAGAGGCACCATTAGCAGAAGAACAATACTGCCATGGTGGAGACAAGCGTGACATTGTCTTCTGCATGGGTTGTAAGTGCCTACCTGGAACTTAGGTGTGTGCATCACTTTGGAGCCCCGCAACTTCTAGGCGGTGAGGACTTAGCTAGGGCTCCTCTTTCATAGGCTGTAGGCTGAATGAGAGTGTTTTTGTCCTCTGGCATTTTGGGTCCTGTTCTCCCACGGCTGCCTCCCCGGGGCTCAGGACAGATGAACTGACACCTGGGCTCTCCTCTAGAACAGAAGCATCTAGGTCACATTCCTCTGGAAGACAGATGAGCCTGATATTACAGAGACTGAGGAGATGGTGGAGTTTTCTAGAGGAAGGAGTTCAAATTAAACCCCTGTGAAGCCCTCCAAGGGGCCACCTGTTCCTGTGCACATCATTAGCTATATGACAAGGGAAATTTGAGGAAAGGACAAACGGCCCTCTTCATTCTTATTCTGTCCTCCCCTGTCTAGACCCAGAGCTCCCAGCTCTCTGAAGCTGGCCCAATTAAATGGAAATCTAAGCGAGCTTAATAATGCAAAGCATTAGCATCTTACCCCACGAGTGCTCCTTCCCATCTGACAAGCTCTCCTTTTCAAATTCTTGTTTCATCATTCAGCCTAGCAATTCAGCAGCTTTGGATGAGGTCATGTTAGTTTCCTGCAGCCCCACATTCTGGGCCCGACTAGCACCGCTTGGAGGGGCTCAGTGCTTTGTAGCCTCTCACAGATCTTCCCGTTAGACTTGCCAACCGCTCAGTGGAATGCGCTCCAGCACAGGAGGGGAGGATGCTAGAAGGACCTTGCAGGTGAGAAGCACAGGTACCCATGAAGCTGAGTTTTGGTCAGCCTCCTGACAGAGCAATAACTCTTTATGGCAAACATTTGGTAAGAATCACCCAAAGTTTTTGGGAAACAGAGTATCAGGTATTAATATACTCAATATTAATAAAATATTAAATTATTAACATCTAATTTATTAAAGATTCTGTTAACATATGTAATGTATTTGTAGATGTTAATGTATTGAATACTAATTATTAATATTGAATATATTACCATCAAAACATTGAATATTAATCAAATATGTAATTAAATATTAGATATTTTCATAACTATTTATCTGTGATTCTATTAAGGCTGCTTCATTGTTGGTTTTTCTTATTTATGAGATTTAAAAACTCTTGTAGACTAGTTGAAAGACCATTTGGAGATACAGAGACTAAATTAAGTATATGGAACTTAAGTGTATTCAGAGAGCAATGAGAAGATAAGATCTGTGGGTATATGCATTTGTATAAAACATAAAGAGGCAAAGAGGCCAAATAGAACTTCATTTAAGCAAAATAATGTATATATTTTTGCTTTTTTAAAATCAAACTTCCCGGAGTGCCTGGGTGGCTTGGTTGGTTGAGCATCTGACTTTGCCTCGGGTCATGATCTCACGGTTTGCGGGTTCAAGCCCCCCCCCACCCTCCCCCACCCCCCACCGCGTTGGGCTCTGTGCTGACTGACAGCTCAGAGCCTGGAGCCTGCTTCGGATTCTGTGTCTCCCTCTCTGTCTCTGCCCTTCCCCTGCTCATGCTCTGGCTCTCTCTTTCTCTCAAAAATAAATAAACATTAAAAAATTTTTTTTTAAATTAAATCAAACTTTCCTTGAACTTTTCTTAGTTTCATTGAGATATAATTGACATATAACATTGTATTAATTTCAGGGGTACAACATAATAATTCGAGGAGATTTGTATGTATTATGAAATGATTATCACGAGAAGTCTAATTAACATCCATTATCATACACAGTAAAGTAATATATTTCAAAGACGTTTTCCTAGTTGTTTCCTGATTTGTGGTAATCAAAATATGTTATATTTCGTTGAGATTGTACATGATTTGTACATTATTACAAAGTGATTATAATTGTGCTATGGATCAGGAGAGCTACTATTAAATTTTACCCAGCAGATGCAGCAAACTATTTTAACAGGGTTTCTCTTTTTACTCTTTTATCATTGGAGCATAAAGCAATAAGTAGTATAAGAAAATTCATCTCAGTAGAAAAATTGGTTCATATGGTTTCTGCAACATTTGCAAAATTTCATTTTTGTTATAATAAAAAGTCCAATCTTTACATTGTAATTTACGTTTTTCTGAGACAGATGGAGCATTACCAAATTTAAACCCTAGTGTGGTGTGGGGTTTCAGACACTCTATTTGCTGAATTTTAATAGATGCACTAAAGGCATGGATTGCCCATGAGCTGATTGTCTTTTTTATTTATCATACCTGCATACGATAAGACACTAAGGCTTCTTTTATGTTTCAGTCTACAACAAGGTTCTGGTTGCCCACATGTTTACATGTGTGCTTATGACAACATTGTTATGAATAGCTCAAGACTGGAAAGAACAAATCCGCTGTTGCTATTAAAGAGCCATATCCATTTACTCGGGACTGGGCCCATTCACAAAGGAGTGGGGTAGTCACTCCATAAAAATGCAGCTTTTTCCTCACCTCAGCAAGAGGCCATTACAGAGGAGCTCACCTGTTAATGTCCGCTGCTGTTGTCTTCACTTTGGAGGACCTCATTGTCACTCTCCTGGAGGCAGGTGAGAGCCCTTTCCAGGAAATACTCATCCCCCATTCTCTTACACCATTCTACAGCCACGCTTTCCCGCTTTCCCGTAATTACCACAGAAGGACTGTTTTCCTGTTTTCTGTCGATGTGATTACATTATATTAACCAACATCTGATAATACTTTGCAGTGTGTTAACTTGTGGAGCCCAAGGTTGGAGTAAAATCCCTCCAATGTAATGCTCTGCACATTTACACTGCAGTTCCTTTAGATGGTAATTACGCTTAAGACCAGATGGTTTCATGCAATCTAACTTTTCTATAATGAATGAAAATAATTTGAAGACTCATAGGCCTCTCTCTTTCATTACAGAATGTACAGGCTTTTCCCACACCCTTGTTCTGGAACATTAAGAAAGAAGATATGGAGAGAGAGAAGAAAGAAACCGAGGACCCCCTGCTACTATTTCTATAAACAACTAGTGGTGTTTAAAGGCTAATAAAGCTCCAAAGATCTCTCTTATAACCATAATCTTTGGGCCAATTTAAAAATATTTGTGATGGAGAAATGTCAAGAAAAATAGAGACAATTTCTTAAGACATGATTCTCTTCCCTCCACCTCCATAAAAGACTATATATATATATGTATATATATATATATATATAGCTGTCATATAAGAGGCAATTGAAATTCCACAGCACAAAGGCAATGCAGAGAGAGGAAGAAAAAAAGAATCAATCTTTCATATGTTTTTTTCAAAGGCTTGGCAAGAAACCAGGGGTAATATTTTTGCAACTGGGAATGTGTGTTTGCTGAAGAATATTCCCACATTTGAATCATCGTCAGGGGTCCTAGTCTTGTTTTACTTTCAAAGGTAGAGAGGGCATAACATTAACCCCAACTGGGAAAAGGAAAATGCCTCACTGTAATTCTCCTCCAGGGAGCAGGAATAAAGGGATTACACATGCCTGCATAATGGAGAATTTCCTCACTCAGACAAGACAAAAGACTTCATTATTTTTCACCAGACACTTGAAGCGTTGTGCGTCCCAGTTCCAGAAGACAAGCAGGCAGACCAATTTGTTTTGTATCAGACCACTAGATGGAGTTTCTAAGAAACTGGCTTGCTAGTACTTGCCATCATGAAGAGATATGGGGCAGATGATGAGATCCTAATACCACAACTCTGTGGTCTTTCCCCTAAGGAAAGCTAGACTGTCCCTCAAGTTCGTGGTGTGTATTTTCAATACTATTAGCTTTGCTTTTTCTCTAGGCAACAAATAAGTGAATGTTTTCATCCTGAAAATGTATTTCTTTTATCTTCAGGGGAGACCAAAAGGCATCTAAATTCTAATGAAAAATTTAAAGTGGCAAAATATAACTTAATTGAATATTCAAATACTTTTCCTTCTGACTAGGTCTATTACTGAGGAATTTTAATGATGTGTGCATTCTTATTGGTAAAGTTGTAAAAGTCTCAAAATCCTTACTTATTTACTATTTCAGCTTGGTAGTAGATTCATATAAGACACCGTGTATGGGGACCATGTTCCCAGGGACAGATCAGATCTCCCATTTAAGAAATTGAAATGAGTTCAGCTCTGCCTCATGTAGGCTTGAAGGTCTCTCTTCACAGTCACAGAGACTATAGATAAAGATTTATAAATTTTCTACCTGCAAGAAGCAATGTCTGATTTTTTTTTTTATTACTATCTCAGGGCCTCATCTGTTATAGGTGTGCAGCCCATCTCTTGAGTAGCACAGTATTCTAACTGGAGATAAAATCACCTTCCCCTTTGAAAAGCATATTTCAAACACATGCAGTGTGTGCTATTTGTGATTATTTCCGTGCCTCATAAGCGTGAAATGATCCAAAAAGAAATTAAAATGTTTGATCTTCGCAGTATTACACGATTTACTCATTTCACAAATATTTATTAAGCACCTACTGTGTACAAGGTCAAGTAACAAGTGAGCAGTAACTAAGTCAACCTCTGCTCTCTTAGAGCTTTTTGAAGTGAGGCCCACACAAGGAACTGAAAGACCAAAGAGGTTGACTGGCCGGAGCAGGGGGTCCCTGATGGTAAAAGATGAGGCAGGTCCTATGGGACTTTGAAGTCATGCTGAGCTTCTTGTCTTAGTCTTACTCTGAAGAGCAATAAGGTTGTTGAAGACTTTAAGACAACGATGACAACTGTCTTAGTTGCCAATTGCTGTGTAACAAGTGACTCCAAAGGTTGGTGATTGAAATAGCACAGATTAATCTCACAGCCTCAGTCAGGAACATGGGTGTGGCTTAGCTGGGTCTCTCATAAGGCTGCAGGCCTTTTGACTTCCCTGGGAGGAATCCCCTAACTAGCTCACTGTCACCGGTCTTTTTTTTTTTTAAGTTTATTTATTTATTTTGAGAAAGACAGAGAGGGCGTGAGTTGAGGAGGGGCAGATTGAGGAGTTGAGGAGGGCAACTGCCCTGAGGAGAGCAGTTGAGGAGTTGAGGGCAGTTGAGGAGAGAGATTGGGAGACAGAATCCCAAGCAGGCTCCACACTGTTCAGCACGGAGCCTGATGTGGGGCTCGAACCCATGAAACCATGAGGTCATGACCTGAGCTAAAACCAAGAGTCTGACGCTCAACTGACTGAGCCACCCCGGCACCCCTCTCATGGTTCTTAATAAGATTTAGTGCCTCACTAGCAGTTAAATAAATGCTTTGATTCCTCATGCTCTGTTAATGGAAGACCACCCTCATTCCATAAGAAGGGAATCTCTCCACAGAACATCTCATGACATGGCAGCCTGCTTGGGCAGGTCTTTTGTGACCTATCCCATCCCATTTGCCTTACATCGGCAAGGAGCAAGTTGCCCATATTTCTGGGTTGCACAAGGGCATGAAAACCAGGGAGGAGGTATCACTAAGGGCCATCTGAGAAACACCTACACAGTAACATTGCAGGTGTTCATTTCAGAGGTCATGTGGCTGGGGATAATAATGCAACATGTTTATTGAGCGTGGATGCGTAGAGACAGGTTAAGAAGCTGCAGCTCTAGTCCGTAACATATATCGCCGTTGAGCAGAGTCAGGACAGAGGAGACTTACCCCCCAGTGTGAACCTCTGTCACATTTGCTTTTCTGTCCTCCACCCTCTGTCGAACGTTTTAATACCAACCATGGCATGGGGCGAGACAGAAAAGTAAATAATAGCAACTAAAATGTAAACAGAGTGTCAGTGTTTCCAAAGACTGGCACATTCATAATCATAGTTGGTCCTCCCAACTCACTCCCTATGAAGTTGCTGGAAGAGGTGTTCTTGTTCCCCATTTTACATATAGGACACGAGGCTCAGAGAATGCCCATCACCTGCCAGAGGTCCCACAGCCAGCAAAGGCTGAGGTCGGAACTGTGCAGTCCTAAACCTTGGTGTTCTCAAATCGACTCCTCCATTAGTCTTCAGTCCAAGGCAAAACTTTCTGTTCAAGCCCTGATGCTGGGTAGGAAAGTACTAACCTGATGTGCTAATTGAACCTTGAGACTAGCAAGTTCGAGAACCAGTCCCACACCTCCCTCAGCATTCTGTGCTCTCCTTATACCTTCACCTCCCTGCCTTGCACTTACCCATTCTGTCCCCTGGCTCTGCTCATGGGTGTGCCAGCAACCGCATTTCCTAGAACACGAGGACAAGTGATCAAACGGCCCCCTAAAGAACTCACTGCCTAATAAGGGAGGTGACCAATGATGACCAAATGCCATAAGCGTTGAAAAAGTGTGGTTAATAACATGCTACAGAAACATGGAACATAAAACATTTCTCTTGTGGGTGAATATTCATTTCTCACTTTATGTTACTTATCAGGACTCATTTATGTCTGAGTTTGTGATTATATTACACATGTCAGAAATACTTTTTGGTAGTTCGTAGTTTGGATTACAATATATGCTTGTGTATAATAAAATTGTATTTCCTTTTGAAAATAATAAAACAAACTCCTACCATACTTCTGTGTGAACCTTGGCACATTGTATTAGAGAATGTGAAACATCTTCATGGAATTCGATTGTGCCAGATTAAAGTGAATAATTTTCTACAAAGGCTGTTATTTTCCAAAATAACAAAATATTGTACATTATTAAAGAAGGTGATGATGGCTTATGTATCAGGCTGTTTTCTTTATGCAGAAGCATCATAATATGACCTTCTTTCTCTACCTGCTTCAATGTCCAGATGTCCTCAGGGCAGAGCTATTATGCAACTTCTTTCCTTGCTCCCTACATCTCCTCTCCTATCCCAGATTTATGTCTTTCCATATGAATTCCTCCTTTCATCCGTAGGAAACCCATTTTGGGCAGCTAGCTTTTTTGTATAATGTAATTAGATTTTTCCCTTGTTTTCTTTTAGACAGATTTATGTATCTGTAGAAAAGTTGTTTCTTCTATACTATTACCTGTTGTTTTTATGGGAAAATTATCATAGACAAATAGCTAGTTATTAACTATAATGGATACAGTGTGAACAAGAGGATTTTGAGTTTTAACGTAAGTAACATCCACCACCATCCTTAGAAGAGGAATAAAAGCCTTCAAGAGCCTTCAGATGAACTGCCTTTCACGTGCCCAACCTCAATCCCTGCAAATTGCCTTAACCCAAGTGTTTATATAGCCATTTGCTAGATGAATGTGGCCCCTAGTTTTCAGCTAAGAAACTCTAGCATTTACCTATAGTTTCCTACTTCAAAAACCACTGGATATGCAAAGGCAAGAGTGAGCTATCAGAGCATTTGGTCTGAGAAGAGACTCAACAAGAGGGCTGCTAAAAGAAAATGGAGATGGTTGTTGACCTTTATTTTGGACCAGACATGGCAGCGGTGCTGGGGTGCATGGCTGGCATAGGGGTCAGAGACAGTCACACTAAGCCTGAGGCACCAAAGGCGACCTCTTCACACCATGGAAAGATCGCTGCGTCTGCCTGATTTCACTTTGCTCAGGTCACGAGGGTACGTTTGGAGTTCCAGGAAAAGAGGCAGTGGGTAAGAATTCCTCTGTTCAGAGAACACAAGGCTCTGGCAGGGTCCCCTGAGTGAGGAAATGAAAACCACCAAGGTGTAGCCTTGGCTCGAGCAGAACTCTGAAGTCACTCGTTACACGATTTTACTGGCTCAGAGTTGCTGAGCCCAGTGTTCTTTTTCTCATCACTATCTGGTTTGAAATTGTACTAACAAACACTGTTATATACACAGAAGAAAGTGATAGGAAGAGGAAATGGAAGCCAATGCTTTTACATATTTTATGCATAGAAGTGGCTATCTTAGTCTGATGAAGCACATGTTTTCTGGTTGCAGAGTCGAGCTAAACACCAGTCACCCTCACCCTGAGCTCAATGAGTGACTCATACAGAGAACAAAGATTCACATGTCACATGTATGGTTGAAATTCCAGCCCATTTTACGATTAGGTTCTCAATTCTCTAGATAGACCCCAGTGGGAAAGAAAGGACTGATCTTGAGCCAGAAAGGAAAGGGGGGTTGCCTTCTCACCACACTTCAGCCTTGCTGTTGGTGGAGGGGATGGAAGAGACGCCATGGGATTCGGAGTCTTTCCAATGGTGAGCGCACCTCCACCCTCCGTTGGGACCTTCCTGTCTTGTTCAGTCAGAGGAGGGAGTCTCAGTAGGATCCACAGAGCCACCCCAGTGGGCGTGGGTGTGTTAAGATGACTTGGGTGCTGGGACATCCATGAGGTTCTGGAGTCAGTAGATGCATTCCCAACTCTTTCCCAGCAAGAATGCCGGGGCCTGCTCACACTGGGCTGTGGGGCAGACACCAGCAGTCCCTTATCACAGGTAGCTCAAGGCCAGAGAAGTTCTTCCACTTCAGACGTAGCACGGACGATGGCCAGCTCAAACTTGTATACTGTAATCAAGTTGTATGTGTTTCGTATTTAAGGCCTAAGGGCTCAACTGCTTTAGCGGGGAGTCTTGTGACAAAAAATAAAGGTTACTAAGACAGTGGCTATAGGTTAAGCCTTGACGTTTACACAAATAGGAGGGATCTATAGATCTATGCCAGGATAACACTCTTCTCCAAATGGATGTGCTCAGGATGCTTCATGATTTGCAGTCCTTAGTCCGAAAAACAAATCTTAGTATACATAATATGAGATTGTGCTAAACCTTTGTGAATCCAGCCTAACTTATAAATGCACCTTCCTATGCGACACCATTCTAGTCATGGAACTAAGCACGGTCTGTCTATCACTGCCATAAATCCTTGGTTTTTTATAAGATTTTGACTCTGGATTTTATCTCAAAATGGTCCATGTGCTTATTGAACTAAGAAGAGTGATTTGGGGTGGGGGAGGGTGTGGGAGTTGCTTCCTGTAACTCCTTTCCATTCATCGGATTTGCATGATTTTCATGGGTATTTACCATAATTACCTTCATTGGCATCAAAAGCATTTTTAGCTACTTGAATATACACATGATATCATAAGAGCTGCTTAAAAGTATGCTGAACAGAAATGGATCTTTTTCTTGAAGATCTTAACTCCGAGACAGTGATGATATAATTCAAAGTCAATCTAGATACACATTTTAGAAAACGTAAATATGAAAGTTTTATGTAAAGCAATGACAGAAGTTATGTGTTCAAGTGTTGAATAAATACAGCATCATAAGATTTGCATATCATAAAATCATTGCATTGGAGGTCTGTGAGTTTTCTTTGAGATCAAGGTCATGTCCTTACTTCACCAATAAGAAAACTAAGCCCAAAGGTCACTCAACTAGTCCGTGACAGTGTAGCCTGTGGAACACAGGCCTCCGAGTCCCCTGTATTATTTTCTTTCCACTTGACTGCTACATCAAGGGAATCGTTGTAATTTCCAGTTGGAGAGAACTTTCTGGAAAAGGAATTTTGTTTTCTCTTCAAATCATTCACACCCCAAGTGTCGAGTCACCCAATTGTCTTCCCTCATTAGCAAATCTGAAACTATACCAGCCTAGGTATGGTTTAAAGAGGGAATGCCTTAAAAAAGCATCAGAGTTTCATGATTCCAGAGAAAGTAGTAACTGGTTACCTGTAAGCCATAGACTTTAGACTGAGGTTTCTTTAGGTATTAATCACAGCTGTAATTACTTCTCTTTACCACTAACTTTTGCCTCTAACTTTATGCTTTCCTATTGTCCTGGAGTTCTGCAAAATCTCCTTGGAACATATATTCTATCATCCCAGAGGCCTGGGTGGACAAATCCTTCCCCAGAGGGCTGTTATTAGAAACCTCCTTGTCTAAATGCAAAACCAACATCATGCCTACCTATGGTTAGGCTGGCCCTACCGCTAGCAGAATCCTGATGGCAGCTCTCCCCTTGGGTAGGGGGAGGCAGGTCGTGGTGGGCAGGAGATTTCTGTTTATTTTCTAGCACCACCGCGAAGCTCTGACAGTTCTGCTTTGTAAGTGTTCTTGACACAGAGCCTCAAGCCCATTTTCCTTTACGGTTATGGGTCATTTGCTGTGTTTTGCCTTATCATTGGTGTTTCCTTAAAAATAATAAGAATAATGAGCAGTTATGTATTATTCATCCCAAGTGTACAGATCATGCATTTATCTCGGGCTCCTTTTTTTTTTTTTTTCCTAGAGCTTGCACTCGACAGCGCATGCTGAGCGGATCATTTGAGGGGCAGCCAGCAAAGGAAAGGTCAATTCTCAGTGTGCAGCATCATATCCGCCAAGAGCGCAGGTAAATATACTGGGAGACAAGGCTTCAGAGAAACCAAGGAAAGGAGTTTTACAGGAAATGTTCTCTGTGCGCAGCCCTGGTTAGCAGACAGGCGTGGGTGAGGAACTTTGTTCTGTTTGCTAATGGCAACCATGATGAAACTCACAGTTTCAAAGATTCAAAAAAATCTCGCAAAAACCTTTTCCTTGGTGATGGCCAAATTCTTGCTTTTAAGATCAGAAGGAAAAATTCTGAAATTTTCTAGATGGGATCAAAAACATTTGAATAAACTAAAGCTTCTGCTGAAAAGAGATAATAAGTATTTGTGATGTGTGTTATTGTGATGTGTGTTATTAACAGAAAAGTTGATTTATTTTGTTCTCATAATGGTCATTGCTTGAAAGTCAAAATTTGGTCTTAGATGTATCGATCTGTTGGTTGTTTTAGATCACTAAGACATGGATCCAACAGCCAGAGGATCAGCAGAGGGAAATCTCTTGAAACCCTGACTCAAGATGTAAGTTCTAAGCAATGCTTTGGATTTGGGAAGCATGATTATGAAAATTCATTTCGATGACTGTTTAGACAATTCCAGCACCTGTGTCCTTCTGTCACATTGTCCTGTCTCCATAAGACTTTATGCCAGAGGGAATCAGGAAACTCAGGAAGCAAATTCAATGGACAGTACAGAAGAGTGACCGTTAACTGTACAAAAATCCAGACATCCCACAAAACACATGTCTTCATTAAGATAGGCTGGGTGGCTCAGTCGGTTGAGCATCTGACTCTCAATTTCAGTTTAGGTCATGATCCCAGGATCATGGGATCAAGCCCCCTATCAGGCTCCATGCTGAGTGTGGAGCCTGCTTGAGATTCTCTCTCTCTCTCTCTCTCTCTCTCTCTCTCTCTCCCTCCCTCTGCCCCTCCCCCACTCATGCTCTCCCTCTCTCTCTCTCTCTCCCCCCTAAAATAAATTATAAAAAATTTTAAAAATTCAAAAATATAAATAATAAAGATGACAATACAAGAGTGATGTGTCCGTTGCATTTAACAGACATTAAAAACATTTAAAGCATTTTATAGAATTGATTTGCATCATAAACTTTAAACATTTACTGATTTCCAAATATTCCAGAATCTAGAGCCAGTGTCTAATTTCAGGGCTTTACATACTAAGAAATAAAATGTGATTTATAGAAATATTTTTCTGTCAAAGACTGCATAATATTTCCCAAGAATTTCTTTGTTCTTCGACACTATGTCACTCATTTATTTATTAATGGACTCAAAAAATATTTACCAAGTGCTTATCACGTGCCAGGCCCTGTTCTAAGTGATGAGGAGTAGTGGGGAAAGAAGACAAAACTTCTGCTTTCCCGAAGCTTACATTTCAGGAAAAGAGACAAAAACTAAACAAGGAAACAAATATATAATCATTTCTGGGGGTGTTTTTGACTTATTGCCCATTATGTCTTCATTGCTGTGACAGTTTTGCTCTGTACTATAAAGAAAAATCAAATAATGTATAGAAACCAAAGATGGAGATTTGGGGGCAGGAAATTCTAGAGAAGATGGTCAGTGTTGGCGCCTCTGTATCAGACCAGAGACCCGAACGAAGGGAAAAAACAAGCCACATGAAAACCCAGGGAAACCCACGCAACCAGAACTCTAACCTCTGGGTTAGACTCACAAGCAGCTGTATCATGCCGATTTCTAAGAGAGACTTGAAAAGTACACATTAAGTAATTATCATTACTGGAGTCCTCATTAAAATACAGGTCTTAAGTTGAGTCTGGCTAAATTGGCAGAGTCCTGAATGTTCAGAGCCAAGGATGGTGTTTGAGAAAGGAGGTCTAGAAAGAGAAAGGTAGCAAGTCTTAGGGGTTTTGGGGTTTTGTTTGTCTTTTTTTTTTACCACTTTATCTCTTATTGTTAAGATTTTCTGGAGTTTCCAGCATAATCCAACCGCTTTCAATCTGTAGAAACTTCTGCCTTAGAGTAAACTCTTAAGTGTTCCAGGCACAATTGACAATGGAAGACGTTGGTGATGAGAACACCTGATACCATCATTACCCAATTTACAAGGTTCTAATTGGCAGACACATCTGTTAGCGCCATGATTTTTAAGGCAGAGCTCTGTCTGATATGATCTACCATATTATCTGCATGGAATTGTGATCGGATCCAACACATGGCCTGTGTACATTTAATTTGAGGACCAGGCATGTTGCATGGAGAAGATTTCTAGGAGAGAATTCAGAGAGGCAACACTAGTTCAAAGCACTTCCCTTCAGTGTGATTCAGTAGAAATATATAGTCTACTTAAGAACCAAATTAGAGCACAGCTTTGAAAATATGTGTTTAAATATACACAACAAAAGGCCCTGAATAGTCTCAATTCCAGAGGCTTAGTTCTCCTTCAAAGACTTTTTATGCTCTTTTCTACACAGGCATATAATGAAAACCCATCCCCCATCTTCTCCACAGCAAAAGGTTCTGAAGTTCTGCTAATTTCCTAAGAAATCCCCCCGATGTCATTTCCTCCATAACAGAAGCAATTTAAAACAGAGCTTCAGTTGTCCCACTTATTCCAAATGATAGAAGATACAGATAATTAAATCTAAGGAATAGTTGTGATAATATCTATCAGGTTATTTGAGCAATGGCCATCCATCTCCCAGGGAGTGAAAGTCAGAGTCAGGGTCCTACATGCCCAGGCCCTCTCCCACCCTTCTGGCCTCATTGTCTCCTACCATGTGGACGCTCACCCACACGGCACGCTGGCTGGGCCGCACACAGGCAGACCCACCTCTCCTCTGGAAGAGCACATTTTTGCAGATACACAGCGACCTGCATATCCTTCCAGCCTACACCCAAATAACGTCTTTTTATTGAGGTCTGCTATGACCTGTTTAAAGTTGGAGCCTTCTAGAGGCGCCAGGGTGGCTAAGTCTGTTGAGCGTCTGACTTTTGGTTTCAGCTCAAGGTCATGATCTCATGGTTTGTGAGATCGAGCCTGTGCTGACAGGGCAGAGCCTGCTCAAGATTCCCTTTCTCCCTCTCTCTCTGCCCCTCCCACACACTCTTTCTCTAAATAAATGGACAAGCTTTAAAAAAAAAAAAAAAAAGATTTAAACTTGGAGCCTCCTAGCACTCTCTGTCCCCTTTGCTTTTTACCATAACACCAAACATTTTCTAACTCTCCCCATATTGTGTTTGAATTTTTATCGGCCTTACCTGACTAGAACATTAGCTCCACAGAGCTGGATTTTATCCTTTATTTTTGCCTTTTGCCATACCCCCAGCACTACAACAGGGCCTGGCACATAATAGGTTCTCAATAAATATTTCTATTTTTTAAAAAATACCCTTTAGAAGGAAAAAAAATACCCTTGCTAAGATGACTGTGGCCACTAAAAATGTATATGTTAAAATAAAGGTATTTCTTTCAGTTTCTTATAGGTGATATTTTCAGGCCTTCAGAAAAATCTTCCATTCTTATATGCCCCTTTTATTATATTTCTAGCATTCCAATACAGTGAGATATAGAAATGCACAAAGAGAAGACAGTGAAATAAAGATGATCCAGGAAAAAAAGGAACAAGCGGAAATGAAAAGGTACGGGGTCCTACGGTGTTTCTTATCTCTCGTTTCTGGATGGCAACCTTTCCCTTAGCCTTACTGTACATCAATTTCCCCTTCAAGGAAAGTGCAGGAAGAGGAGCTGAGAGAGAATCACCCATACTTCGACAAGCCACTGTTCATAGTTGGACGGGAGCACAGGTTCAGAAACTTCTGCCGGGTGGTGGTCCGGGCACGCTTCAATGCGTAAGTACACTCCATTTCAGCCAGGTGTTGGCCTGAGTCATACAAACAGCAGGGGGGGTTGTCATACAAGGAAGAAGGAACATGTAATCCTAATGGGGTCACAAAATAAACTGTGGGCTAATTAATCATGCTGCTCCTCTTTGCTGAGCGGCCGACCAGGTGGAAAACAAACAAAGGTTGCAAGTAGTTCACATTTATATAAAACTCACGTTTGTGAAGCTCTGAACAGCCATTTTTATTTGTTCATGTTTATATCAGCGTTACTAACTCCATATATTGTTTTGGAAATACCGAACCAAAGGGTAGGCTGAAGGACACAGGGAAGGTCATTGCCCACACCTTTAGACTTATAGTTTCTGTGTTGTCAAAATACCCTAATTAGTTTCTTCTAGAATAATGTAAAACAGAAATAAAGTTGATGAGTACTTCCATTACCAACTCTTATGAGATAAAAACCCGCTGGCTGATGTCTCTGTCCCTACTCACATGGAAGAAATGTGTAAGAGTCTGTCGGTGTGGTCAACACGGAGGACACTGCATTTGTGAGGACCCAAGCCAATTTTAGCAGACAGCCTAGTGGATAAAATGGAATTTTTGCCCTGCGTAACTTTAGTAAATACCCTGAAGACCTTAAGAGTCCCAGAGGAAGTGTGAAGGCTTTCCCTCTAAGTGGTTGTAACTTCCCTGATGCTGTTATTAGTAACATATGATAATCATTATGTGTTATGGGCTGAATTGTGTGTACCCTCCTGCCAAAAAAAAAAAAAAAAAAAAAAGGTCGTATATTGAAGCCTTAACCCCTAGTACCTCAGAATGTGACTTTATTTAGAAACAGCCTCTTTAAGGAGGTAATTAAATTAAAATAAAATGATAAAGGTGGGCCCTAATCCAATATGACTGCTGTCCTTATAAGGGGGAAATTTGGAGGCACCTGGGTGTCTCAGTTGGACTTTGGCTCAGGTCATGATCTCACAGTTCATGGGTTTGAGCACCGCATCAGGTTCTGTGCTGACAACTCAGAGCCTGGAGCCTGCTTCACATTCTGTGTCTCCCTCTCTATCTGCCCCTTCCCGGCTCGTGCTCTGTCTGTCTCTCTCAAAAATGAATAAACATAAAAATTTTTTTTAAAAAAGAGGAGGAAATTTGGACACAGACTACCTATAGAGGGGAGTAATGTGAAGACACAGGGAAAAGACAGCCATCCACAAGCGAAGGAGAGACACCTAGAACAGGTCCTTGCCTCACGGCCCCCAGAATCAACCAACCCTGCCCACACCTTCATCTCAGGCTTCTTGCCTCCAGAACTGAGAGAAAATGTTTCTGTTGTTTAAGCCACTCAGTCTGGTACTTTGTTACACCAGCCCTAGGAAACTAATGCAGTGTGGTAATATTTCAGAGCTGGAGGGCACCTCGTGAACCATTTGGTGTCATTTGTACCCACCCCCCTCCAACAGAGGAGAGCACTTAGAGCAGTAGAGGTTAAGGGCTTTTCTTGGGAACGTGAGCTAGTGCAAGGCTCTCTTCTGACTACCAATCTAGTGTTCTCTCTGCTGTTCTAGAAAGACCCTCACAGTTTAAAGCACCTGAATGATAATGATTAAATACTTCCCTGAGTGTTCACAAAGTAAAGAAAGAAGCCAGTAGTTTAGAGTTGATTTGATCAGTTCCCCAAGTGAGTGTTTCATCTGGAATTATCCTGTTGGCTGCCTCCATGCTAACATCTAACTGCTAATTCTCCACTTCATTTAGTGTGGACTGACTCTCCTTTTGTCAGCACAGCAGCTGATAAGGACTGAGAAAGACTTGTTAATCGGGAGCTGACACACACACACACACACACACACATGCACACACACACACACACACACACACTGTCTGGGACTTCACTGAAGTTGGTTATGGGCTTCTAGAAAGTAAAACTTAAAAGTGGGGACACCAAGAAATCCTACGTAAATCACTCAACAAGATCACAGTTAAATACAGTAGGAAGAGCTCAATTTAATTTCTGGAGATTTAATTGAATAATCATGAGGAAAATCCTTGAACTGCTAAGGCCGAGATTTTAACTGAGTGTTTTTAAATGGAAGTCAAAATTCTACTTTGTCATATCCATGTCAAAAATTGTTGAGGGACTCCTGTGTGGCTCAGTTGATTGAGCATCCAACTTCGGCTCAGGTCGTGATCTCACAGTTCATGGGCTTTGTGCTGACAGCTCAGAGCCTGGAGCCTGCTTCAGATTCTGTGTCTCCCTCTCTCTCTCTCTCTCTCTACCCCACCCCCACACTCTGTCTCTCTCCCTCTCAAAAATAAATAGACATTTTAAAAAAAGTTGTTGAACGGAGGAGGGGCATGTAGGTGGCTCAGTCGGTTAAGCGTCTGACTCTTGATTTCGGCTCAGGTCATGATCTCGAGGTTCACAAGATGGACCCCCACGTCAGGCTCTGCACTGAGAGCGTGCTGCCTGCTTGGGATTCTCTGTCTCCCTCTCTCTGCCCCTCCACTGCTCGCTCACTCTCTGTCTCTCAAAAAAAAAAATAAACAAACATTAAAAAAAGAAATTGTTGAATGGAGTCATGAATTCTAAAATCAAATATTTTGAGAATTTTCAATTACTTTCACAAACATCAGCTGCAAACCCTCCTGCTTTTTCTTTCATCTAATGCTCTCTGCCTTCCAAAGGCACAGTTCCTGTATAATGTAATTTTATAGAGGATATAAAAGAAATTTTAGGTAGATAAGATGTTTATAAATACCATGCTGCTAAATTATGCTTGCAATGCTGCAGAATTTTGTGTTTGTTCTCTCTTGCAGATCTAAAACAGATCCTGTCACAGGAGCTGTGAAAAATACAAAGTACCATCAACTTTAGTAAGCATTACAAAGTCTGTTTTCTGTGCACATTTGAAATTTCAATGTACTATTTTATGCTGCATAAAAATATAAAGATTACCTGTATTTTCTTGCCATATCGTGCTGTGAAATAGATAATTAGGGATTTCTTTTAATGCCAGTCATGGGGCACCTGGGTAGCTCAGTCAGTTGAGTGTCTGACTCTTGATCTCAGTTTAGGTCATGATCTCACACAGTTCGTGGGACTGAGCCCCACGTCGGGCTCTGTGCTTACAGTGTGGAGCCTGCTTGGGATTTTCTCTCCCTCTTTCTCTCTCTGCCCCTCCCCTGTTCATGCACACACACATGCACATGCTCTCTCTCTCTCGCTCTCTCTCTCTCAAAAATAAATACATAAACATTTGCTTTTTAAAAAACGCCAGTCCTGCTTATAGAATCACAGAAGGATCATCTCTGACTCGCACAGCCTTCCCTAGAACAGTTGTTTCTCGGTTTTGTTTGGTCTTTGGCAGTGATTTGCTGGGATTGGTGACTTACCTGGACTGGGTCATGATCATCGTAACCATCTGTTCCTGCATTTCTATGATGTTTGAGTCCCCCTTTCGAAGAGTCATGCATGCCCCGACTTTGCAGGTACGGCTGCCAAATCTCAGCCCACAGCTCAGCAGACAACAACTGGGCTCCAGTTTTCCCCTTGTTGGTGACCCAGCTGCCTCTTGTCCATTTCAGATTGCTGAGTACGTGTTTGTGATATTCATGAGTATCGAGCTTAATCTGAAGATTATGGCAGATGGCTTATTTTTCACTCCAACTGCTGTCATCAGGGACTTTGGTGGAGTCATGGACATATTTATATATCTTGTAAGTCTCTAGTTATTTCCTAAATGTAAGATGTCATGGTTTTGTGAACTCTCCTGCATTTCTCAGTACAAGAGAAAGATACGTGAGTCCCAGAGGTTTAGATGTCATTACTGAGTTCTTAGGTCATCTATTGCAGGCAAATGAAGGGCATGCATGTAAAGTCTAAATAAAAAGCATTAAAAATGTCCATGGATATGGTTCACATACATCAACCACATTAATACACATGTAAGACATACATTAATAGGGGCTAATAAATCTCATTCACACCCTGCAATCTTGTGGCTCCCATAAGGAAAAAAAATCTACACCATATAATTGATTGATGAGCTCCTCATTGCTAAAAGCAACCTAATGTGAGTATGATTGGACACTTTCAATTCCAATTTCTTTCAATTCCTATACACAAAATATCTGCCTAGACAAGATGACCATTCAACTGTTCAGTTAAACTAAATTGGGAAACCATAGGAAGGGAACTCAAAGAAATTTCATTTTTTCTGTATGTCCAAGAAGGCATAAAATCAATGTCTTTTCCAACATAACAAGGAGAATTGTGACCGTTAACATGTAGTATCTTTAGATCATCAGTAAAATAGTGAGAATCAGGTCAAGCATGAAGTTTAGTATCCTTGATCAAAGGAATTTCAATCTGAGCCTCCCATGTGTAAGTTAAAATAAGGTGCAGAATGCACTGGGGTACATGCACCCACAGTGTGGACACCCGCTTTTCATTTCTGTGTACAGCTAATGACTTTCCTGTGGGGCCACTAACAGGTCGATATTGGGTTGAGAGATCAGAGTTAAGAGATTGCATATATATGTAGTGAAAGCTTGTCCTACATGCTATGTGGAATCTCTGCTCAAGGAAAGTTGTATGCACTTGGCTCTCAGAAAGTGTAGGTAGTGAAAGATATTAATTCTAGGGATTAATTCTAGGGATTATTTTCCCCTCCCAGGTGAGTTTGATATTTCTTTGTTGGATGCCTCAAAATGTGCCTGCTGAATCAGGAGCTCAACTTTTAATGGTTCTTCGGTGCCTGAGACCTCTGCGGATATTCAAACTGGTGCCCCAGATGAGGAAAGTTGTTCGAGAACTTTTCAGCGGCTTCAAGGAAATTTTCTTGGTGTGTTACATTTACCCTTTTGCCTCCCACTCACACAGCCCCACGCTGTAATGTAGTGAATGAGGGGACACCCTCCCTTGCCAAGGGTAAGTACAATCTTATTCATTGCCAGAGGACAAGAAAGGCACTAACAAAACACAACACACAGTCAGAAACTTTACCCATGGATGCTCTGACTGGTCAGTATATTTTCTTGATATAACTTATTCAATGAACGTTTTTAGTAAAAGTATAATGAAAGCAAGAATCCCAGAGGTAGAATTTGCTAATACTTCCATTCTTAACTCGTGACCCTAATTTTATTCTGAGTTTCAGTTTCCTTATCTAGAAATTAAAGGTGAGATTCAACACCACCTACTGCACAAATATTAGCAGTTAATAGATTTGGGCTTATTATTTCATTTTGTATGTCCCTAGTTTCTGACAGTGTAGACGCTGTCTCTGATCTTTGGAGTGTTAACATAAAACAACTTAAAAAAAAAGTAACATACAAGTATACCCCACTTTAAGTAACTTCAGGATACAGTAATAATACTAAAAATGTGATCGAAGGGGAAAACGTTGTTAGTTGAGCACTGATTTAGGGCCTTAGAAGAGCTGGGCTGCAGAAAAGCAATGAGTAGGAGGCTCATTGCTCGCAATCTGTTACAGAAGGATCTGTGCCTTACAAAGGAGTGATCAAAGGGTTCTTTTTATTATTGATGAGTTCTGCTCATGCATGGAAATCCTGAATTAATTTACATAAGCTTATTTTACATCGTGCTTTCTAGAAACACACCTATGGGGAGAGAACAATTGTAGTTACAGTTGATTCTAAGGTATTTTAAAGACAGGTTGCGATGTTTCCATAGGCATAGAGTTGTTGATATTTTTAAAAGACATATTTGAAATCTCACATTTTCTTTGTGCTAAAGCCATAACATGGTGGCTTTCACACAGCTGGAAATGAAGGAAAAAAGGATGTCATCACCTGACAGCTGATGTATATGCATCGTGGAGCCCTGATAGAATTTAGCAGAGAATTTATTTGTGCCTTTCTCCTGATGATGTTTTTGTAGAATTTTAGTATATTGAAGATATATGTTTAGATTATTCAACCAACACAGATCAGTGGTTTGTTCAGTGTTTTACTCTTTGCCACTTTTCTGTGCTGAGACCAAGGCACCATCCAGCAGAGGGAGCACCAATTAACAGACTTACTTCTTAGGACTCCATGATCTCAATCCTCTGTGTATAGCACTTTTGTGTGCCCTCATTGCTTACAAGAAAGCAAAACCTCTCTCTCTCTAATTTATGCTCTGCTTATAAGGAGAGGAATTCATTTTGAGAAAATAGGGGAAATATAATTATTTAAACATTTTTCTTTTGTTCCACTAATGTAGATTTCAAAATCAGAAAACCCCAAGCCATATCAAAAATACCTTAGCCCATTTTCCTACATGAAAGTCATATGTTTTTATTCTGAAAATCCAAAACCTGTTGTTAATTCCCTCCTTTTAACATTTCAGCAAGGCTAATTGAATGACCTGTGGTGGAGAAGTTAAATAATATCATGAAAAGACCAAGAATTTCATACCACGTTCTCCAAAAAGTTGTGTCCCTATCACTGTTCAAATCAAGCCTACTGTTTAATTTTTTACCAGGAGATATGATGTCTCACCAATTTTTTTTTTCAGGTCTCCATTCTTTTGCTGACATTAATGCTTGTTTTTGCAAGCTTTGGAGTTCAGCTTTTTGCGGGAAAACTGGCAAAGTGCAATGATCCTAACATTATTAGAAGGGTAAGTTACTGCTTTCTTTCTTTTGGGAGAAAAAATTGAGTAGTTCACCACCCCTTGGTAAACATGTGCTGACACTACGTTGATAACCCCCACGTAAGACTCAGAATTCTCTCTCCACCAACCCCTTCTGCTTAAAGGAGGCAGTCTGTTTCTTCTGGCTAGCACAGGTTTGTGGGATTAAAAGCACATTCCAGATTATTCTATTGTCTTCTGTTGTTCCAATGTGGAACCTCTGTTGACACCTTTGGAATAGCCACTCACGATTCCAGATGCTTGTAGCTGTGAGGCTCGGACACTCTCCCTTTGGGCTTCCCTAACTTAATCCTGTCACATATCAGCAAACAGCCCCCCAGAAAGGACAAGAGGCAAAGTTTAACTGTCATACCACTGTTCATTACTTCTCACTCCATCATTCTCTTCATTGGGAAGTCCAGAATCTTCCCCAATAAGACAGCTAACAAAGACCCAAGCTTGCTTCTTCCGCTACTGCCCTTTGCCTTATCTTTCTTCAGTCAGTGTTAGTAAGTGGAGGCCAGCTCCTGGGTGACCCCAGGGTTTCATTTGCTGAACATAATGGAGTGAATACATTGCATCTTGAATAAGGTGGACAGCTCTCCTCTGAATGACCTGTCAGAGCCTCAAGTTCCTTTTGTCTTCCTTCTTTGTGTGTCCACCCTTTGCTGTCTTCAATGTCTTCTCTGTTCAGCTGGCAGAGAAGAGCACAGAACTCCCTCCATGCCTGAGGGTTATGGTCAGGGCCAAAAGCAGCACACCTCACTTCAACACACATTTCACCAGCAAGAGCTTGGCCTCCCGAGGCAGGTGGGAGAATGCAACAGGCGGCTCAGTGATGTGTCCTGCAGAAAAACAGGATGAGTGTGGTTACAATCAGCCATCACTGCTACACTATCCAGTGTGCCTTCCCTTAGGATTCTGCCCTATATTCAAGTAGATTCATGAAGTGATCCAAGTACTGCTAACGTACAAACAGCGAAAGCATTTCCTCTTTCATCCAGGTAAAATAATGCCTTAAGTCCATTAAGATGCACATACTCAAAACGCCTAATACAGCTGAACTATAATACCTATTTCTATGTTTCCAACAAATATGGCTATCTAATACAGATTTTACATCAGTATGAAAATTTCTACATTTTCAGAGCTACTGACTGTAAATTTATTCATTCTCTGATGGTTATAAAATGCATCTTTGCCCAATCAAAGTACATTATCAATTATGTTAATAGTGAGGATTTCAGTAAGTGGCAGAGCAGAAGAGACACCACCTGTGTCTCCAGACGTTCCAGAACTTCGATAAACCTGAGAAAACATAACAAGGAACATGGCATATAGGTCATGATGTATCAAATTAGCTAACGAAGGAGGTAATAAAGAACTGATGCGTTAATCCACAAGCTCAGGTAAGCCAAGAAGGTTAGTTTAGATTCCCACTGAATAGAGGCCGAAAAGATGACAACAACATTTCAAGATGAAACCTACGAGGAATTTTGCAGGACTCAGTATATTAATAACGGCTTAAGAGCATTGTGATTTTACACTCTCTGCTCATACCCAGACCTGGCTAAGGATAGAAGTACAAAGAGGATAAAGAACTTGTCCAAGGTCACCCTAAAATAAATGGGGAAGCTAAGATTCATGTCAAGGCAGCATGGCCCCAAATTCCTTCCTTTTCACCGGATGTCAGACAGCCTCACCCACTCAAAGCTGGGCTCCCATGGGCTCAGAAAGACAAACTGGAAGAGGCCAAGAGGCCAAATATATCATGGGGCCTCTATTTGATACACCACAGCACAGCCAACAGAAATAATGTTGCAGATGAATGTGTAGGGTTACTATGAGAACTTAACTGCAATATATTTTAACTGATAAAGTGGGATATGGAAGAGTAAAAACTGTACGATCACATATATGCATAGGAAAAAAAACTGGAAATATAAATGCCAAAATGTCAACTGTGTTTATCTTTGGGTTATTGTAGGTAAGTTTATCCACGCTTTTTAAGTTAAAGGGATATCATTGGTGTAAGAAGGCTTTTTATTCTAAGGAATTTTACTGGCAATCCAAAGAGAAGTAATATTGGTATTCACTAAACTAGTGGAAATAAGAATGGAGATGAGGCCCAAGCGGGATGGGGAAAGCCATAGACAATTCTGCATCTTGATGCTGGGGGCCGACAAGGTGCTGGCCCATGGACAGAAACCGGGAAGCTGGGAGGACGCAAGGCTGAAGGTTGAAGGTGACTTTAACTAGGTTAGACTTTGAAGTTCCGTTGATATATCCCAAGTGTATACACATTATACCCAGGAAAGGGGTTTAGGTTCAAAACATGACAATCACAGGCAAAGAAACAAAGATAAAACAAAAAGAAGAATAAAGACAGAAAATGAGTGAAAATCTTCTTACTCATGTTTTAGTTTTAAAGTCTTTTAAAAACAATGTTATTGGAGATATAATTCACATACTGCACAATTCACCCACTCGGAGTGTACAATTCAATAGTTTTTAGCATAACCAGAGTTTTACAATTGTCAGGCTTAGAACATTTTTTTAAATGTTTATTTATTTTGAGAGAGAGAGAGAGACAGAGAGCACAAATGGGGGAGGGGCAGGGAGAGAGGGAGAGAGAGAGAGGGAAAGAGAATCCCAAGCAGTGGAGCCTGATGTGGGGCTTGATCCCATGAAACGTGAGATCATGACCTGAGCTGAAATCAAGAGTTGGATGCTCAACTGACTGAGCCATCCAGGTGCCCCAGGCTTAGAGCATTTTTATCACTTCAAAAAGAAACATTATCTTTTAAGTTTCACCCTTATACTCCTGACACCCCCATCGCAAAACAACCACAAAACTACTTTCTGCCTTATAGAGTTCCTTGTTTTTGACTCATATGAATGGAATCATCTAACATGTGATCATTAGTGGCTGACTTCTTTAATTTAGCATAATGTTTTCGAGGTTCATCCATGTTGTAGCGTAGGTCAGTGCTTCATTCCTTTGTAGGACTGAAAAATATTCCATTGCATGGATACACCATATTTTATTGATGTAATTTATTCATCCACTATGAACATTTGGATCATTTCCACCTTTTGGCTATTATAATTAATGCTATTTACAATAATAATGACATAAACATTCATGTACAAGTTTCATGTAGATATCTGTGTTCATTTCTCTTGGATAAATACCTAGGGGTGGAATTTCTGGGTCCTCAAGTAATTCTTTGTTTGATTGTTTGAGGACCTGTTTTCCAAAGTGGCTGTAGCATTTTCCACTCACAGCAGCAGTGTGTAAGGGTTCTAGTAGGAGGATTCCAATTTCTGCACAACCTCGTCAAAGTTTATTTGATTTTTGATGATAGCCTTCTTAGTGGATGGCACGTGTTATCCCATCATGGTTTTGACTTGCATTTTCTGGCTGAATAATGACACTGATCATCTTTTCATGTTCTCATTGGCCATTTGTATGTCTTCCTTGAAGGAATATCTGTTCAGATCCTTTGCCTACTTGCAAATGTTTCTAGCATGAACTTTTACCACTCATCTCTGCAGTCCTTGTCCCTGTTTGCTGGATAGCTGCCCACATCACTGTTATCACATAAAAACCTCTGTTATTCAGGGTGCCTAGGTGGCTCAGTCGGTTAAGCTTCTGACTCTTGATTTTGGCTTAGGTCATCATCTCATGGTTTGTGGGAGGGACCACTCACCAGGCTCTTTGCGGACAGCGTGGAGCCTGCTTGGGACTCTGTCTCTCCCCTCTCTCTGCCCATTCCCTGCTTATGTGCAAATGCTGTCTTGCTCTCTCTCTCTCAAAAATAAGTAAATAAATATTTTTTAAAAAACCTGTTATTCTAGGTTAAAATGTGCTTTCTTATCTTTTATCTTTTTGGAGTTCATTTTCCAACCAGGCTCCCCCTGACCTGTTTTCTTCTATTTTAGGAGGATTGTAACGGCATATTCAGAATTAACGTAAGCGTGTCCAAGAACTTAAATTTAAAATTAAGACCTGGAGAGAAAAAGCCTGGATTTTGGGTGCCCCGTGTTTGGTAAGCATTTCAGAAAAAGATCCTGAAGAATGTGATATTTATCAGTATAAGGTTTTAAATCAATAAAATTTGGCATGAAAAGTAATTTTGCCAGAGGTGCTAAAATGATTTTAAATAATACAAGGCAAAGCCCTGAATTACAACAGGATGCAAAAATACAGTAAATGAGAGAGCAAGTGGTACACTGAGTCCCATGTTGTTTCATGTAACTAATGGATTATCACCCCTCTATTTTTCTAATACTTTGAAGTATGTAACTCGATTCGCATGGCATTAAAAATTAGTGAGGCTTAAAAGACAAAGATTTTCTATCAAATTAAAACCAAACTCGTCCTGAGTTTATATCTTTAAGGGAGAATCTGATATCCTCATAACAGTTGTATAGAAGCCCAAATCAGAAAGCTGTTTCAATTTTAAAACGCATTTACATGGAAGGATTTCCATTATTGAAACGCCGGAAAGGAGTAATCAGTAACACAAATGATTATATCTAACTTTCTCTTTAAAATTCATTTTTCCTGAAAATGAGTTTTCAAAGCACTTACATCAAAGCTAGAAGTGCCTAGTACCTTCTTTTTCATCCATTTTACTAATGGCGATGAATGAAATCTCTCAGTGGGCTTCATTGATGAACTAAGTGTCCTATTAACTTCATTTGTCCTTTTAAATAGTCATCTGTTTTCTTTTTTTTTTTTCATTTTACCTCTTAGAATAACAAGTGAACCACAGCAAAGACTCTGCTTTTGTCACAATTGATGTTTTCTAGGAAATGTCAAAATTCTTTAAAAGAAATTGCATTTCACCCAGTTGCACCCTTAGGACCCATTGCTACCAGCTTTGGCATTTCACTGTTGTGAAATTCACTTTTAAAAACAATTCAGTACAACTTATACTGGGTTTTTATTTTTTTCAATACCAAAGAATTATGAAAAAAAAAAAGATGAATTTGACTGTGTGGCTTCAGCTGGAGCAGGAAGTACATAACACACAAAGATATCCTTATCCCAGTGCTAACTATAAAAGAAGTCTAATTTATATTAAAATAAAATATGAAAGAAACATAAAAAGTTTATTTTTTGTGAGGTGAAAACGCATTATTATACCATAAATAATTTATTTATATCAAGACATCAAATAGGTTTTTTTTTTCCTGCTGTTATGCAATTTTGGCAAAAGCTTCAAAGCTGAGGTCACTAAGAGATAAAATTTCATTATATTCCAAAGAAAGCAACATTGCCAGTCCCAGCTGAACTTCCTAAAAGATTATCCACCTCCATCACCCAGCTCCAGGAAAAGAAAACACTATATACTCAGAGACAGCATCGTGAAATTGAGTGAATTCAGTAGACGGTGCTGTGGTCGCTCCTGCTTTACTATGGGAAGAGGTCAAGGGTGCTTGTCTCCCCAGCTGAGTGAGTCCCCATGGGGACTGCGTGATATCAGAGATTGATGAGGCAAGAAGAGACACTCATGTAGGCAAGCGCTCTTCACCATCTGACAGGGGAGTTATCAGTGTTGGAGGCTCCAAATCATCACTGCCTCGGGCCAGTGATCTGAGCCATCGTGATGGAACTCTGTTCCAAAGGGCTATGTGCTGGAGGGGGGTGCTCCTATTGGAGAGGCTGTGGGGATGTTTCCAGGAATGGGAACTGAGAGTCATCTGAAGACTACTCTCAGCAGGAATGACACAATGGGGCACCCTCGTGCTGGAGGATGTTTCAGAATCTAGTGTATTAATAGAAAATTTGAGGTATAATAAAGTCAACAGATCGAAGGACAATTGTCATTGAAGAGCTGGTTTGTTACTCATAGTTCCATATGGGGCAAACCACACCACAGGAGGCCACACAGGGAAGCCCCAGGGTCAGTCATGAGGCAGAGGGAAAAAGGGAACTGTGGACCAGAGCCTTTATTGTGGTTTTCTTGAGTTGGAATGGGTGAGTCAGGGCAAGCAGGCTTAGGATTAGCTAGTTGAGTAACTTCAATGGACTCTGAGACACAGGGCTCTCCCTAGTGGTCTGCTACCTGGTGATCAGGGCAGGTGGATAGTGGCCCAAAGGGTGGAAACCTGATAAAGGAGGTACTTGGGGCTGTAGGCTCTGGGTTGGTTGGTCTGCATTTGAAAAGCAAGCCCTAGGGGCTCCTGGGTGGCTCAGTCGGGTAAGTGTCCAACTTCAGCTCAGGTCACGATCTCACGGTTCATGAGTTCAAGCCTGGCATTGAACTCTGTGCTGACAGCTCAGAGCCTGGACCCTGCTTTAGATTCTGTGTGTTTCTCTCTCTCTCTCTCTCTCTGCCCCTCCCCCACTTGCGCTCAGTCTCTCTCTCCAAAGGTAAATAAACATTAAATTTTTTTTTGAAAAAAAGAAAAGCAAGCCCTAAAAAGGACTCTTCCAAGGAGGTGGGAGAGTGATGAGAGAGGCAAGAGGCCAAGGCAGGGTGATTCAGGCATTTTGTCAGGTTGTCCAGAGCAAAATGTGTCCAACACATGCATAGAGGACAGACATTAAAGTATCAAGTGTACGGAAACTAGGAACGTGGCAGGCAGTGGGTTCCATGAAAGAATAGTTGCTATGACCAGAGCAACAGTAGCCAGCAGTGTGAGATATGTGGAATTTAACCTCATTTCTCTACGTCCAACTGCATCCCACTGCCATCTTGTTAAGAATCAGATGGTGGCCTGAAGAGGAGGAGGGAACAGAGTGGTCAGCCCTCTTCTTCCCTCCTCAAACCATGGGTCAGGCTGAGAGGCTGAGGATAGGGTCCTTAAATGGGTTATGGGAACAAGGGTTTGATGTAGAACAAAGTGGACTTTTCAGAATGAGACTCATATAACTGAAAGTGACAAAAAAGCTTTGGGATCTCCAAGATGTCAGGAAGGGAGCTAGAACCCACTGGAAGGCAGTGTTGGGAGAAAAGTAAACCTGTTGCCAGTTGTACCCTCTGACATTCAGCTTGTTCCATAAAAATCCAAATTAACTGAAATGCAATGTTTCATGTAAGTTATTATTTGGGGTTTCAAGTTCAATGGCACTTTAAAAGCATAAGCTGATAGGGGGGCATCACTTGAACACAATAACAATAATGCTTGTCCATTTGTCCAGAATACCATGACTTGGGTTAGTTTTGGTAAAATAAAAATCTTTTGTCAAATAAACACCCCCTATAACTATGATAATTTTTACATTTTCCTTTGTTAGTAAGCTCATCAAGAGTTAGCAGCCAAGATGTTATAGTTTTATATTGGCAAATTTATGATTAAGAAAATAACATATCTGGAGAACTGGCATTAGGGAATGCTTTGATAATTATAATTAGGAAGGCTATAAATATGCACTACCTAATTCAGGCGATAGTCAGGCTTCCATATTCTCTGTTCAGATGAGTACATTCACCTTCTTCTGAATCACTCAGACTTGATGAGATAAAAATTACCTTGGTAAAAAGTATAAAATATATATATTACAAATATTGTGTGTTTTGTTTTAAGCAGAGGTCTGGGACATAGGAAAATGGGATGCATAAGAGATATCAAAAAAAAGTATTCAGTTTCAATAGATATATTCATTGAGTGCTTACTATTCTCCAGACATTACGCTATTACTGGGGACAAGCTATGGCCCCCAATCCCTAGGAGCTTGAAATGTAATAAAGAACAGGAGATAATATTACAAATAATGTAATATGATTTGCTAAAGGCTTTGATGCTACATAAATAAGCCCCTTAGCTCACTGGAAGCTTACCTGGAGTTGACTTCTAGGTAATTTTAAATTATAGTGTGATACATTCTAGGCAGAAGATCAGATTTTTGTTGAGTCTACAGCTCAAACAATTTGAATATGCTCTTTAAGGAGAAGAATATAAATCTATCTCACTTTTGTAAGTTTAACAGAAACATGACTACTTCCAGCATCTTGGAAGGGCCGTTTTGGATAGTGTTGCCCCCCGTATTTCTACATCCAAGGGCTCAGGCTGAGCTCCTCTCCTCCTGGGGGCTCCTTCTTCCCAAAGGAGCAACCCTCCTTATCACAATCTTGGGACCTTGGGGCACTTTTCACGGGGAGGTAGAAGATTAACAAAACTGTAAGATTAGAACCAATGTCTTAGTTTTCTCAATTGGATGGACAAGATTATGATATTTTTAAAATTTTTTAATTAACTGGAAAAGATTATATACAACATTATATACATATATTGTTATATATTATATTATATTATATTATATTATATATATATGATTATATATTATATACAGGCTTCCAGATCAAGGAAGGGTGACAGGAAAATTACAACAATGGATTAGGCTTGGGATTTATTGAAGTCCTCTGTAGTTATAGGTAAAGTTTAAAACTTTCCAATTTTAGTAGCATGAACATAGCATGAACATCTTAGATGATTAAAACTGATACTTATTTTTTTAATGTGATGTACTCTTCCAACTATTTAAGTCTATGAGTCTCCATTTTATTTTTCTTGGTTTAGCCTAAAAGTGTATTTTTAACATATTCTAACTTCTAAAGGATGTGGAACATGAAAGTACTTTGGGATGCTGCATATTCAGCTAAAAAAGCACTTTTACATAAAGAAAATGGATGGGTAAGAAAGTTCAACATCGGATCCGAGAGCTGGCCTGC